>NC_047062.1:16847062-18124132 GCF_902459465.1 Asterias rubens | reverse complement strand
TTAAGATTGACAAGTACTTAATGTTTTGATAATGGTTGATGTAACGTGATTCTTATACCAGTGATGACCAGTAACAGACATTAAAGGAGTTTCTTCTAGATATATATCGTGACAGTGGTTTTTCATTATTCTTTACAGTGGTCATCAACCCGATTTTAATGTGCTCCGTTTAGATTGCCAGTTTGGTAATTTGGCGGGTGCAACAATCATACTGAAAAAGTAATATAAAAATCAACAATAATAGCGCATATTGTATGATTATACAGAAATGAAGGGTCCTCAAGTTCAATCTGTTGTCTTGTGGGGGACTGTGACTCTTTGGTATTTTTGTCTCCCTGTCGGGTATCAATGAATTTAACTACAAAGATGGAAATCATTTACCGATGCATCATGGCTTTGACTTTGTGGGCACGACACTGCCATTCAGTCTTGTGTGGAGATGTGATAACACAAAGGTAAAGTGCCGGGTCTTACAGGGCATTGACCAATCGCAACAATGCGCAATGCACTGACATGCGCCTATCCTGTCCGCCATTTTGGGAGTCAAAATGTACACATAGATGGTAATTGACTCCCCAAATGGTGAAAATGGTAGACACACAACGGTTTAAGGCTCTGTTGTTCTTTATTTAGTATGTGCATATTACCAAAAATACTTAGACCATGAAAATATTAACAGAGGTTCTAAGCACCCCCCCCCCCCCCCCCCCCGATATTTGGTTTGGTGTCATGTGCACCCACCAGTATTATTATTCCACAAAGACTAGAACAAGTATTGTCAACTAGTGACTCTAGTGACTGAATTACAACTTATTGATTTGTGCAATTCATAATCATGGACATTAAGCCAATGTTTGTATAAGAGAGAGATTGGCTGTTGCTAGCTTTGGCGATATATCCCTGAGTTTTCTGATATTCCTTGCCGTGAAGATCATCTAAACAAACAAACAAACAGGTTTAAACACACATTGTGATTAACTTTGTTGTTTCCAACCTACAGAAATTGTTGCCCATCCCAGATAGACCTTTCTGTTTCCTCTACTCCAATGATACAATAAGACAGCAACCCTTCAATCCACACAACCTGACGTCGACACTCCTTCTTGAGGCCAAGTCCTTCGTCTACAATCATCAAGACGAGCCGTTCTTCTTCTATTTCTCATTCCCGCAGACACACTCAAATCTGTTCAGCTCAGAAGACTTTAAGAATTCTTCCAGGAGAGGTAGATTTTTTTGTTCTCACTTCCGAAATTAGCCCAAGTAGGAATGTCCCTTAAGTTGATCCTCTCAGGACTATCACTCAAATATTACCAAATCGACTCCCCATATTGACCCAATTAGGAATAGAACCCCCAATTGACCCAATCAGGAATATTTCCCAATCCAAATGTTCCATTAGTATAACACTCCTGTACAGTCCCCACCCCCTGAAATCCTCTAAAGAGTTCCTGAGATTCTCAGAACACAACGAAGAAACAATAGGGGCTTCACCATGCCAGATTATGGATAATGAGCACCAAATAGCCAACAATTAAAAAGGCCCAAATCAGGGGGCTCTTCTATTCAGAGTTGACCCATGCAGCAATAGCAACGAAAGTTGTGATTGTAAAACATTTAAAAAAAACTTCCCCCAAAATCGACTCCACGGTAGTAGAATATGTAGCAAGAAAAGTTCTCATAACAATAAAATCTACCCAGCACCAAATATACATTGATACCTTACCATGCAATGCCTCAAATTCCATACATGTATTTGTTGTTCAGGTCCGTACGGTGACAATGTAAATGAGATGAGCTGGGCAGTAGGTGAGATGCTTAAGTTACTGAGAGAGTTGAATCTAGAGAGGAACACACTGGCCATCTTCCTGTCCGATCACGGACCTGAACGAGAGATGTGCAAAGAAGGAGGTTCGGCAGATCCTCTCAAAGGTTTGTGAAGGTGTTTTTTTAATATGGTAGATGGAAGCTGACAAACCCACAGGGGTGTGATTTGTAGGGATTTTTTCTCAATACCTTCTTGAATCATCAACGTTTCTTTTAAAAAGTTTAACAGTCACCAAAGGAAGAAAGAGATAGTCCACATTTAACGTGTTCAATCTGTAACTGCTTTACCACCAGGGACCACACCCATGTTTATGATAAGACCTAAGAAGCGGCAGCAGAGGGAGAACCTCGAGGGGAGTTCTGTGTGGCACAATAAAATAGGAGACCTCCAACACAAGGGCTAGTCAGATAGCAGAGCGCGGCCGGCATAAAATTTACCCGGTCCATTTCTCTTGTGGTCTATTACTATTACCTCTGGCCTCTCGAGAAATTGGGATCTAGCACTGTATTTCAGGTATCCTTGGTTTACAAAGGACAATAATAAGTAAACATTTTTGTTATGACTGGGACACCTCTTTGGAAATTCCAATGACTACCTGTCAAATGTGGCCCAAAGCTATTGTCTTGTCTAAAACTTCCCTTCACCTTTTACCTTAACATCATGAAATTTCTTATTAAATTCAACAATACAGGATGGAAGGGGACTTCTTGGGATGGTGGTGTACGGGTACCAGCAATAGCCTGGTGGCCCGGTACCCTCCCAGCTGATGTCACCAACCATGAAGTCATCAGCTCCATGGATCTCTTCAACACAGCAATAGACCTTGCCGGAGGCACCCCGCCCACAGATCGTGTAATAGATGGGCGGAGCCTTAAGGAGGTGTTACTACAGGGGGGCAAAACACCTCGCGAGACCCTCTTCCATTATTGCGGGAAGCACATGATGGCGGTGCGGTACCGTCAATACAAAGTACACTACCACACCCAGAACTTATTAACAGCCAACGAATTGTCCGAGTTCTGCGGACCAACGAGTATACCGGATAAGAAGGGCAGAAATTTCTGCATGGACTGCGGGGGCACTTGTGTTACAACTCATGACCCTCCGCTGATTTTCAATATGGACCAGGATCCCAAAGAGGAATACCCACTGGATCCACAGGAGTATAAAGACCTGTTAGAAGATGTAGAGAGATTGCTGTCTGAACATAAAGCAACAATGGTTATGGGGAAGCCACTCTTAAACGACCTTGACAAGTCCCTTAGTCCCTGTTGTAACCCACCCTACTGTTGGTGCAATTATAGTCCTGTTCACACAACAGGCAAGATTTAGCATTGTTAAACAATTTTAAAAACGTGCCTCGTGTGAAAGCTGACAATTTGTGTACTGCCCAGAGGTCTATTGTAAAATCTTGTCAAACAATTGCTACATTTTTAAACTATGCTAATTTTGAGCAATGGACCACTGTTAATTGGGGACTTTTGGGATGCTTGGTGGCAGCAGACTTACCAGGTAAAATCCATTGTTCCCTGTAATGTGCGCACGCTCAGAACTAAGTAAACAATGGTAAGTCTGCTGCCACCTAGTGTCCAAAGGTCTCCCATTGCTGTCGAACAGAAGTTAGGTGTGAATCTATCATACTCTTGGGATTTGATGTTGTCATGTGAGAGAGAATGGAGTAGGCACTCTCTGCATTTTGAAGTTGTTCTGTTCATAATAAACCATCAGGCGTAAGCCAGTCCAGAAAAATTTGGCTTGCACAAAATGTCATCGGACTTGAAGTGGATAAGGTGGATGTTTTTTTTGGTTTTATTTGGTTCTCTTTCTGAAAGATGGAGAGTTTTTGAGGACACTTAGTGCCCAACCTAGAAATTTCAATGGGTTAAAAAAAAAGTTTGAAGGGTTTAGGTGGTTAGGGTTGATGCGTTACTTGCAGAAAAAATTGAGATGTTCCTTTGTTAAAAGGAAAAACCAATGACATACATACACTGCTGTAGTTAACTTTGCAATTATTTTTTTAATTTCAAAGAACTGTTTTTACGATTAAAGAGTGAGTACTTTTAAAGTTTTAGGTTAAAAACAACCTTCCAACATAAATAATCTATCTTACATGGTAGTGAGTGAATCAGATAGGATTATACTAGTATTATCATCTTATTTCTTTGTTGATTAAGGGTAAATAAAGTAAAATATTCATAATTTTTTTAATAGGAATTGTTCAGCATTGTGTTTAACAGCTACTGTCTTTCACATTTAATACACATCATTCTAAGGTCTTACTGTTAAGTGCATTCAGGGATGTCTTTAACAAAGATAACATTGAATGACAATGTTTCATGTAGTTCTATTGTTCAAACCACCAGCTCGAGTTAAGCCCATTATTTTGTTTAACTGCTTTTGAAGAAGCGTCTGTAATTTCTGCTTAATGTGCGTTGATATCCAACGCAATATCTAATAATTTACGCTTCCATTTCTGCGTTAAAATTTTGCAGTATGGAGTTATAAAAAAAAAAAAATGTTTTCAAATATCTAAACTGATTTATTCACTTAAAATTCTTTTTTTTTACCTGCCCAATTGTTTTATGTTTGTACAGGTGCTGTTTTATTGAAGTTTAATTTAAGAAATGTGTATGTGAAACTTGCTTATATCCTAAAGACATTCAATGAAACCTGTGGGTTTCTTTTAGAAAAAGAAAAAAGAATTGGGTGAGAATTTAAACATGTTCTTTTAGAAAATTCAGTTATTATCCTTAGTAGAATTTCAATTTCTGATCTGTGGATACCACAAGCAAGGGAAACGAAATCATGCCAAGTTTCAGGCGTTCTTGTAACCGGATTAGTTATGCAAGAATTCAATTTCATCGGAATTGCCAAATCTTCTGGATCGATTATCAAATGCTATTTTGCTTATGCACTTCCCTGAACAGTACTGTAAGCGCACAAACTTGCTTGCTAGTAAACAGCTTTATTAAATTGGCCACAGACTTAAGTAAATGGTTTAATGTTTTGACTATACAAGTCAGAGTTTTAACTAGTAGGAAGCTTGAAGTTTTGAATCCTTGATGAAGCTACAAAAGGTTGTATGCATCCTCAATCTTTAAAATGCATTTCTGACTAACTGTTATTTTGTTACACTTAGTAGTTGATCATACTATGCCAGAGTCAAAACTGTTGTTTGTCATTTGAGTTGGTGAACAACAGCTAATACATTTTTGTTTACGTGTTTATTTGTACTTACATTTAATATAATTATGAAGATATAAATAAATAAACACATGAACGGATAGCACAAGCTGTTACAAACCAAAATAACCTATGGTATGAATGCAAAAATCTCTTCTTCATTTTAAAATGAGTAGAAAGAAACTTCATATCAAATTCTACATTGTGACACAAAGGAAACGTTGTGTTGACAACAGGGTAGTTAAAGTGACGCATGCTCCCAAAATCAGGCCCTTTTTTAGAAATGATGAAATGGCATTAAAAGATCCAACCAACCAACACATCAGCCATGATATCAATGTAATGCCTGAAGTTCTTGACCCTTTAGAGATCATAGCAGCCACAAGCGGCTTGTGACCAAATGCCAAGGCAAGCGGCCACAAGGTTTGACCTACTCCCATTTACATAAAGAGGTCAAAGTAAAGGTCATGTCCGGATATCACATAGTATCCCAATTTCTAAGCATAAAACTTAATTTTCTGTTTCACGTTATTTCTGTTGCCATTTTTACTGACGAAATTTGATTAATGAAATGAACAATATTAGCAATGTCTGGGCGTGTTGTGAAGATTACACAGAAATGAATGGTCATTAAAGGGTTAGATATTGAGACATGCTTACATTATCAGCTCTTATTGTAAACGTGCTGTTTGACAGCTTGTTTCTTTTCATATACTTGAGGTGGATTACACCCAGTTTGTCAGGAAGTACCCAGGGTGGATTTCACAAAGATATACGACTAGACTTATCTTGAGTTAGGACGAGTTACTCGTACCAACTTAGGACTAGGACTATCTTTGAGAAATCGACACCTGGTTTGTGCATGGAGCATCACATATATATGTTGAGCCAAACGGATTTAAAGTTTGACAAACCATTCAGCCTACCTCTAAGCAATTTGGTGTACTGTTTGAAGAAGAATTTGTTTAATTAGTTGTATAGTATTAAGATGTTCTGTAGGAATTAATGTATGCTAGACACTTTTATATATACATATTTTATGTGTACAATATTTACAAAAGTAACATGGAAATAAGAGAATATATACTTTGTATACATTTACAGCAATCAAATATTATCATTAAAGAAGAAACTTATGGGGATATAAATATTCAAAGAAATGATTGCACATTATTTCTATCTTTGTTTATGTTAGTCAATTGTACAAGGGAAACGTTTCAACAAATATTAACAACAAAGAGATAGGACTAAGACTTATTTTTAATGAAAACTTGATACTTTATCAGGTTTTACTTTGATTTCCTTCCTGATCAAAATTGTTTGTATCAACCGTCTTCTCTCTAGATACATGCATTTAAATTTTTTATTTAAAGGCACTGGACACCTTTGGTAACTGTCAAAGACAGTTTCCTCACTTGGTGTATCCCAACATATGCGTAACATAACAAATCTGTAAAAACTTAACCTCAATTGGTAATCAAAATTGCAAGAGAATATTGAAAGAAAAAACGCCCTTGTCCTTGTTGCACAAATTTGTGTGCTTTCAGATGCCAAAAAGGCTTCAGGCCTTTAGTATTTGCATTTGAGTGAGAAGTTAGTTACTTCAGAGGGAGCCATTTCTCACAATGTTTTATACTACCAACAGCTCTCCATTGCTCGATTTGAAGTAATTTGTTATGCTAAAAACTATTTTGAGTAATTACCAATAGAGTCCAGTGCCTTTAAAGATCCTTCTCAACTCATGTCACACTAAATAGCTACTGTCTTCCCATGGTCTGCTAATCTGGGACCTCAGAGTTGACTTGCATATTGAGGTATGGTTCGTATCTAACTGGTGTCTAAAGAGTTTGACAAAAGTCCAAATTCTTGCAATCAATCCATGAATTTTATTCCTCTTTGCTTTGAATCTCATCCGACAGGTTTTTCTTTTCATGAACAACCCATTAGCCATGTCCAAATTTGCGGCTACAGCTACGGCTAGATCACCATGTCATCATGTGTTGAAGTAAAGGACATCCCTAGCAACGGTTGTAGCCGTAGCAGAAGCCAGTCATTCAGATTCGGTCTTTATCTCAAAATATACCTTTGAGGAATTGAAGTTTCCACTAACAGAGGAAAGATGATAAAGTTAAGAATCCATGCAACCAGGATTTGTTATAAGACTGAGTCAAAGCACATTCCCTGTCTTACTGATTAAAGAAATTGTCAAATAATTAGTTTAATTGGTAGCTGCAACCATTCTTGATAATTCTTCTTTCACTAACGGACATCATAAATACACATACATATATTTTTTCAGCCGAGCAAAATTAAACTTTCATTTAGTACAAAATTTCACGTCCTCTTAAGGAGAAACGACATCTAAGAATTCAATATCTTAATTACTGTTTGTTACCGGTCTTGTACACTGCCTTTAAAAAAACTACTTTCGGCTTGGATAACCATTTGAACTATCTATCGCAAAAATAGAGTCAAAATTCTGCATTTGGCACAACCGAGTACTTAAAGCAATCATCTTTAAAACTTCAACATTCGGAGTGAGAAGGTTATTTCATATAATTTCAAATTAAGCAGCCTAGAATTTCATGACTGGCTGTTATTCTTACCTATAACACAGTGAATGATTTCCCTTTTATCATGTTTATAGCGTAGCAAAATCCAGAATAAAATGTATCTGTTTCAACTAAAAAAAAAAAAAAAAACATTTGCGACTCAATGTTAGCATTCCGTGTGCATAAAACATGCTCAAGTTGAAGAGTTTGCAGAAGTCTTCAGTTAATGTTTTTGCTTACTCTGAAGCAGTATTCGTAAAAACAAGTTTACCATCAAATACTTCACTTATACACATAATGACAATGGTACGCAGTCTCTTTCAGGGTAGTCTTCTTAAACACAAGCCATCATAGACCCCTTCAGGCCTGCTGCTTTGTTCTTAAAAGGGCAAAGGCACCAAGGCATTTTCTCCTTTGTAAAGGGCACTTCTACCCGAGTGTTTCAAGGGACACCAAGGCAATGCCCAGGGGCAAGGAAAGCCTCCATGAAGCATTCAGCCTGCCCGTTGCTTTGATATCACAAACTCAAACAGCGCCCTCGTTGAGGTCAAAGGAAGACCCAGCTTTCACATTGCGCAAACACGTACGCATTTTCATAGTTTGACCTGAGTGAAGGTCGGCTTATACAAGGGGTCTATTGACTGCCTGTAATTTAGCCTGTATCCATTTAGATGAACACCTGTGTGTGTTTGAGCTGTGTTCAAATCAAAGTGATTTGGATTTAGCATATGATGTGTAGTTGTGACGATCATTGGGACGAAATGTTGTAAGCATAATGTGATCAAACAGATGTTAATAGGTGCTAATAAAATAATTTATTATAAACACAAAACTTGACAAAAACCCTCTACAAGTGAAGCTTAGAAGTTTGACAAAGTGGACAATAACACTATTTTTTAAATTCACCGTACCCCATTACTACCGGTATACTTAACTGCCCAACTGGCCCTTGCCACAAAATACCACAGTAGACTGTGGAGACAAAGTCCACTGTATACAAGCCATTGGGTTTTCACATAATACCAGCTGTACAAACAGAAGACACCCATGCACCCAATGCTAGCCTGGAAGGTAAAGCACTTTGTGGCAGTCTGTGGTACCAGTGTATGGGAGGGTTGGAGTTATTGTCCACAACTTGTAGACAATCAAAAACAACTTTATGAAGTTGTCAACCACTGATTCCTTTCAGAACACTTACACTCTCAAGAGAGATTTTCACATGGTGTTACCGCAAACCTCATAAATAACTTCATGAATACTAGTTCCTGTGGGTTGTGGTGAGCATCAACACAAAACAGAAGCAGGACAGTGAGTTGTGACATAAAGATCTGCACTGCTGGTGCCTTTTACACTAATTTGCCAGAAATATAAAAAAAATTAACACGGTCGCCAGCACTAAACCAACCTCATGGTTGAGCCATCTTGCCGGGTTCTCCATTTCAACCCCATTTAACCAAATTAAGACTAAAAGTAGAAAACAGACTGGTCCCTTGATATGAAATGAGAACTATCATTGCATGTACAGGGAGCAAGACACAGGCTTCCAAGTCGTGGCATATTGACTTAATATCGCGTGATGGCTTTCCCAGACCACAGCTTTAAAACGAATAGACTTTAAATCCTATTAAATAGATGTGACAATTGAAGAATACATTTGACAATTGAGAAATAGTATCTCGATGTCTCACCCCTCTCAATCTTCTAGTACTGGTGCTGCTCTCCCATGACGTGAGAAGTTTTAAAATTTGCTACAATTTTGCTACAGTTCAAATTATTCTCACTTCCCTCGTCACAAGAGGGAGCCGTGTGGTGAGCCGATTGTTGTACTGCCCTCTATTGGTCTCTCATGAAGATGTGAGAAGTTTAAAAATTTGCTACAATTCTGCTACAGTTCAAATTATTCTCACTTCCCTTGTCACAAGAGGGAGCCGTGTGGTGAGCCGATTGTTGTACTGCCCTCTATTGGTCTCATCGGGAACATCAGTACCTTGGCATGCATGAAGGACAGTCTGGGGAGCCCGTCTAGGACTCGGTTGGCCTCGGTGCTCAGACCGGAGTCTCTCTGGGTCTTCTGCTTTACCATGGACGTTGTGGTGTTCTTCAGGATGTCATCTAGGGGTTTATTTGTTGCCTGGGCTGGAAGGGGCTGTGGAGGACCTGACTTCTCCAGCTTTAAGATCTCGGGATCCAACGGTGGCGCTGTGGACAGCAGAGGAAGAAGACAAAAAAAGAGCAATTGAAAATACAGATCTCTCGTTACAGACAATGGACATAGCAAATTTCCCACCAAAATAACTTCTCTCGTAATCTGGATTTGTAATAGAACTAGGCCTACTTTGTGTTTTTAACAATTGCACTTTTAAAACCTCAATAAAGTAATTTCATAACACTATGGAAAAACTTTGTTTCACTAGAGTTTTATCCATATAACATTTTATTGTCCATTAAAAAAAGTAAAAGCATTTTATAAAGTACAAAATCGGACCTATGTTAACATGCTGTGATAGACGTTTCTAAATTACAATGGCTCCTGATTTTTCCAAAGGCCAAAATAAAAACCGGAAATCAGATTATAGTAGGAAGAATATAATGCCTGGTACTTTCTCTCTGTTTTTATTCCCTTCTTCTATCGTGCTTAGGAGGAATAATTTTCCCCTTCATTCTCCAACATTAAATAGAAAAAAAATCTTGTAGAGAACTGTGGCAAGGTCACACACTAATATAAAAGACACACAGTTAATAAAGAAAATATTATCGTGCAGACATTCAACATGCTGAATGTGATCATGCAGTTAACATGCAAGTGCTGTCCTTATTGCTACACAGTAATAATAATAATAATATTGAAGTCTTATATAGCGCATGTATCTACCAAACAAGGTACCCAAGGCGCGAGTATATACAAAACTTTCCGAAAGGTTATTGCAGTGATGAATTCTGAGACCCAATTATGTAGCACCTTGTAAGGGTTTACAAGGTGCTACGGCGCATCCAGCAGCCACAGCCAGGAACACCAGGGCGAACCAGTAAACTCCACTTAAAACCAACTATGTGTACGTGGGCTCACATCATACAGGCCTGGATTTTTATCTTTGAGAGGGCAAGGCAATTTTCATTTTGCTATTGGAAAATCTTCATGTCTAGGGGAATCTTTTTGAAGGGGCAACAAGGCAAAGACCAGGGGCAGCAGAGGCACCCATGGTCTCCGTTTAATTCCAGGCCTGATCATATCATCAATCTGTGGTTGTTTGTAGTTCTTTGGAAGTAACTAACTAGTGCACCTGTGGGTATAACAAAAAGTAAATCTCTTTTGGGTGGAGTGTTGGCTCCGAAAAGAGCCATTCTTGTCTTGAGGTTTTGAACAGTTTGCTCTGGTCCCAATTTCATAAAATCTGTTTAGCAGAAAACTAAGCCTAGCAATTTTGTTCCTGCTGGCTGAGCCAAGTTTAGCAATAAAATGAAAAAACATTGATAAAAAAAAAAACATTCATAGATCTGAAATTGAGAATGCAAAATATAGTTAGTGGCCTAACGCTTCGACCAGATATACCAAAATATAGTTAGTGGCCTAACGCTTCGACCAGATATACCAAAAAGGTTCTCTTTTCAAACACATTTTGGTACAATTTTTCTTGGTCCATTCTCGGCAGTGATTTTGTTTGCAAGACAAGCCGTTACACAAATGTGATTAAACATCACTATGAAAGAGGAAGGGAAGTGTCAGAGAACAAAACATACAAGTCTCTAACCTCACAATAAAATGGTGTAAATAGCTTATGTAGTCGTTACCCTTCCAGTGTAATATTTGTCAACATCCCAAAACATGAGGACTCTATCTATTGGGAAATTAGTACATCATAAAATTGAATTGGTCATTTCCCTTCCTCTTTAATCAAACCAAATGCAGCAGTCTTGCTAACACCACCAGTGCTGCTCTTTATCATAACCCAAGGACAGTAACACCCAGTAACACCCATTTCAGACAGCGCTCCAATGAAAAAATTGATATCTGAAACAGTTAGGAGCGACTGGACGCGCTAGAAGTCAAAAGATCAACTGTTGCGGTCATTCGGAACGACTCAGGAGCGCCTTGGTTTTAGACTTTGAACTTGTCAAGAGCCTATCCAATGTAAATGTTATGTTCAGTTCACCTGTCTGAAACAAAAAGTTATTTTGGTCGACCTAGAGTCACTCCTCATCAGAGTCGCGCCTGTCTGAAACGGGTGCAAGCCAATCAGCTGAAGAAGTTATCCAACATAACCAGTGCTAAACACGTACCATTTTCCCCATTCAGTAATGCAAGAAAGCAAGAAAGTAAAAGACACAGTAGTATGCCAGCATCAAAACCAAAACTGCTCTCCAAGTGAATGTTCCCACTGGAAACTGAAATTTCCCAAAAAGTAGCTGGACACCCTCCACAGATGAATATAAGTTACCTTACCCATTCAGAATGAAATTCCAGAACCAAACTTTTAGTGTTTCACAAAGTGTGTCGGTCCTCTGTGTTGAGCCAAGGTACAAAATAGGACAGGGCAATTCAGAAATGGAGGGGAAAATAATTCACAAAGTTTTGCAGCAAGAAATTTGAAAAATGTATTGTCCTTCCCTTTGCCATTCAAAAATCACACACAGTGACAAAGAAATTACAAACAGAAGGCAAAACAGTGATTGATGATTGTTTACTGTACACTTCCAGTACAGGGAAGTTGTGGCCAAGTTTAGTCTGTTGACCTCAAATAAAAAATTACAATTTTTGTGTTTTTTCCCCCCACCTTATCCCGCCAGAATTTGCCTGTGTCTATAATCACCTTAGATCCACCATTGAACACAATAGACCAAGGCCCAATTTCATGGCTCTGCTTAGCACGAAGATCTGCACTAACTAACCACATAAACACACGCTTTGCTGTAAGCACAGAATTCCGCGGTAAGCAGTGCCATGTCTTAATTTCCTGCTTCTAACCACATTAAGTGCTTACAAAAATCTGCACTTTACAGGGTACCCCTGATGTAAGCGCAGAACTCTGCGCTAAGCAGGGCCATGAAATTAGCCCAGTTCCCACTGAAGTCCCAGAGGAAACGTACCTTTGCGGCGGAACCACCCTGTTGTGTTGTTTGCAAAAACGCATAGGCGAGGAAACGGAAAAGAAAGGGGGAAAAAAGGAAAGAAGAATGCAAGACACGGGTTGAGCTGGGTTTTGGTGCAGGTTAAACTAACATTTCAAATAATGCAAATTAATAGCAATTGAAATTAGTAACACAAGCACTGCTGGATTAAATGATTAAATTAAAGTTCTGCAGCAAGTAATCGTGACAAAACAATGAAAATAATGTGGAATAATTAAGACATTCGCAATTTGGGGGTTAGCTTTGTTAAGCATGCAGAACAGGCAAAATAAAGGGGTTAATACAGAGAATCTGTGATTTCAATTAACTTTTTTGTCCAACACAAACAAACCTTCAAAGTGATCATGATTTTGTTGTAACATGAAGCATGCAAAGAGAGACAAACTTTCAATGGCCAAGTTTTGTTCAAAACATGACAAGCAAAGAGAGAGTTATAAATGCCTAGTTTGATACAACCAACAAATTTCCAATTGAATTGGTCAGACCTCCTTGTCCGTTCCAGTCTCAATATCAAAAATAACAAACAAACAAACAAACACCACGAACAAACAAACAAACAAACAAACAAACAAATAAAGAAATAAGCAGAGGTTTGGTAAAGTGAAATTTCTTAACCATATAATATTCATGAGATTTGTGGGAAAAACATGTGTGCAGTTTTTTAATGGTCTTGCGTCAGAATTTTTTCAGATAAGTTATTGACCAAGATCCATTTTTGTTTCTTGACTATGTTTTCTTTATACAACATGTTCAGCTACTTTTGTGATTACATGAAAAATTGTAGGTAATTCACAACTGAAAATAAATATTTAAACTTATGAAAAATAACATATTTGAATGTAGTTGAAAGACACTGTGCAGATTTGACTAATTTATGACTGACTAAGAAGCACACAACATGACTTTCATAAAACGAAGCGTGAAAACATTTAGTCCAGCAGGAATCACGCATCAATGAAGATTAAAGTCTTTAAAAAGGCTATATTTTTAAAGTGTGAACAATAACAAAGTAGATGCGTTCTAAGAAATGTCATTGACCGCTGGGTTATTTGAATAATACGTTTCTCAACCAATGAGAACCCCCATAGGAGTCTGTTAACTGCAGATTATCAACAAGGAAGAACAGAGAAAAGAAAAAGGATCCATTACACACACAGAGTGACTTGTGTTTCTTCAGTGTTCCCACAGCTCAGAATTTAAAAATAGTAAAATCTGCTGACACGCTGCATGCCTGATTTAACCATTGGACTATTGCAGTTTTAGTATGCCTGCACTCATATTAATTTGGCTGGTTCAAACCCTTACAGGGTCTGGGTACTCTTTGTAGGGCACAAAACACAATGTCCACAGTTTTACACTAAACTCACACAGCTTGAAAATAATGATGGTAGAAAGATTCCCTTAAAATATTACCTGCTGAGGTGCTGTAGTTTTTGAGAAATTAGCAAAACAAGTCAGTGAGCCAAAAAATATTTTAGCATACAAACAAATTTTTGTGACATTGTGTTACTCATTGCTCAAAAAATACAGCACCTCGGCAAGTAATAATTTAAGGTAAGCTTTCTACTATAATTATCTTCAAACGGTGTAAGTTTAATGTAAATCTGTGGACATTGTGTTTTGTGTAACAAAAAGTACCCAGTAAGCGCAGGAGTAACACCAGGAACAATTGCAAGACGATTCCACTAGTACTGGGCTCTCCAGTAAACCAAAAGGTTTGATTGGAGGGGGAACACAGGGTGTAAGCATGACATCTGAAAGCCTGCTGCTGATGGCTCCACTTAATCAGAGGGTTAGATCTGGGTAGAGGTCTGTATCTCTTCTGTACAATTTTGTGCACAGAGTATATGAAAATATCTTTCAGCCCCTCAAAAAAGAAATCTGACTCTGGGTCCTGATCCCCCTTTTAGATTATGTGGAATGGTCCAGTCTGGGATATCAATGACTTTGACTCCCCAATATATTGCACTTTGGAGAAAAGTGTGAAACAAATCAAATGTGCCATGACTTTGCGAACTGATCACATTCAGACAAAATAGGGGTGTCTGGAAGAACTCTGGGGCATTGAATATTTATATGTTCAGGGTCTAGATCTTTTGAACTGTTTGAAATACTAATTGGAAGAATGTTTCAAACGATGACAGGTGTTTAAAAAAACCATGGTATGTTTTGATGGAGTTGATTGGATTAGAATGAAGCGACCATTTTTCAAACAATGAAAGAAGATCAAGGGATGAAGAATGTTATTTGTTTTTGTATTTAAGTACTTCGCCCAAATTCATGGCTCTGCTTGCAGTTTGCAAAGAATCGGTACTTATAGAAGCATGGAATTACGCGCTATTTATTGCTTGTGCGCATGCCTACGTACACAGATAGTACAGACATTTAGCAGAACAGTCATAAGCAGAGCCATGAAATTGGGCCACATACAGTCAGTACTTCTCCCAAATTCTGTCACAAAAAAAAACATTTCACAGGGTTCGAATGCTACCCGAGCAGTATGACCCGGTACTTTTTCTCTCCACAGGACTTGGGGAAAGTACTGAGTACTTAGTGCTTTAAGCAATTCAGTGGATGAGTGAAAACTATGATGATTGTTAATCACTGCATCACTGCAACAACTTTTATCAAACTCTATTTACCTTCAATACTTTTATTTGGTTTTGAAAACAGGGTCCATCCACTTTGTGATTTCACTGCACAGTTAATGATATACAACCAAGAAAATATCTTTTTCCATCTCGATACGATACGTTCAGTTCGCCCATAACAGATGAAGAGGTGACATTATTAACAATGACAATGACAACGACAATGACACTGACAATGCCAACGACAATGACAACAGCAATGAAAACGACCACAACAACAAAAACAACAACAACAACAAAATGGTTCTTTACAACGACTTTACAAGTTTGCATGTCACCAGGCTTAACAACTCATCGTGTAGAGGGGAAGGACATTTTCATTTTGCAAAGTACTAATAATAATAATAATAACCTTACTTATAAAGCGCTTTTTACAAAAGCGATACAAAGCGCTAACGAAATACAATAGCAACAAAACAAAAGATAAACTACATGCTTTACAGACAAAACAATGCAATTAACAATGATTCAATCAGAGTAACTTAGGATAGAGGTGGGTTTTTAATTGGGATTTGAAGGAACTCGGGGAATTGGCTAAACGAACAGATTGAGGAAGACGATTCCAGCATTTTGGCCCAGTTGCAGCAAAAGCTTTAGATCCTACATTGGTACGTGATCGTGGGGCATTCAATACAACAGCTGAAGTGGATCTTAAATTATACAGAGACTGGCGGGTGTGGAGAAGGTTGCCCAGATAAGTTGGAGCTTGGTTAGAGAGTGATTAATATGTGAGTACTGCGTTCTTATATTCAATCCATTATACTCTTCCATTTGGAAATCTTACAGTCTGTAGAAAACATTTGAAGGGGCACCAAGGCCAAGACCAGGGCAAATGAAGCATTGGCCTCCATGGCCACAGAGTAATTCAGTAGTTCAAGGCCGGTGTACACACCAGTTGGGGACCCTATTGTCCTCTTTTGTTAAAGGTCCCCAGGAAACATACCTAAGCAGTTGGACGCAATACACACAACCCGTGCAGTTGAATGTTTCCAAAGGATGATGGGTCAACTCACTGGACACTTTTGTTTTTACCACGTATAGGATGGCTGATGTGAATATAGAATCAATGCTAAATTCATATCAGTAATTTCCCAAGATGAAACCATTTGAGCTCAATCACCCATTAGACATTACTATCTCACTCCGCTTATAACCTCAAGGGTAGATACTCGATATTCTGATCCCCATGACTGTGTCTGAAAATGACCCGACCTTTCATCATTTCCCCCTCAACGATTTCAAACATCCACCTTCAGAAATCGTCAACAACTTGACGCAACCAGGCGTCTTCAACTGCCCAGATTTGCTGACTTCCTCAACCTGAAACAACCCGCAAAATAATCAACTCCAAAACAGGACACAAGAATTGTCCGTTTCTCACCCCTCTATCGGACCGCGTGATCTGCTCCTTTTTACTCTCAGTCAATTGCACCACTTTATTGATTTTTAATTCACTTATCACTGGACTCATCCTCTTAATTAGCCCAAATCAGGAACCTGGGTGATCTGTTTCTTTCTACTTCATATCACAGATGAATGAATCAAGCACACCTCAGAATGACTGGCAAATATAAAGTCTACTGATTGCATTATCCATCAGGTCAAACCGTTCCCTACTCATTTTTTTGGTTTTTCTCTCTACAATCTTAAAGGCAAAGTATACTTTTAATTTTGGAACCGTTTGATTGTTTTAATCCTAGACTTGACTACACCGACTAGACTTACCAGAAACCATAGAACACAGGGAGATTGACTATATGAACAATGCACTGGAGCATGGTTGATATGGTCAACTCGAGAGCTATGTCACAGTTTCTGTGCAGCCTAGTCCGTCTAGTCGCTCACCCGAACTTGCTCCAATATAAATGTAGATGTACACAATAAAACTATCATCTGACACTTTCATTTCAAAAGGTGGTCGTGTTTTGGAGATATCAACAAAAATTTGGAGCGAATACGTCCACGAAGGCAGATCAATCCCTAGTAGAAATACACCAATCTGAGAAACTTTATAGACAGTAACGCTTCTCAGATTCACATTTTGGGGCATAAAAACTGATATCTTTTTGCATAACCACATTACTGCCTCTAGCTACTGGGCAATCTCGGTAGTCTAGTTGGTAAGACACTGCTCTAGAATTGCATGGGTCGTGGGCTCGAATCCCACCCGAGTATGGGTAAAAAACAAAATTAATACACATTACTTCAAAGTGAAATGTTTCACAAAATGCTTTATACTATCAAATACTGCTTAGGTTTCTAACCAGAGTTTGCATTGCCATTAATTTTAAGAGCGATTAGCAAACAAAAGTCTTCCCAATTTGTATATTTTCCCAAAAGTTTGTATTGCCATAAGTTTCAAGAGTGATGACCCAACGTATACCTTCCCTTTAATCCCTTGATAAATAAGCCACTTTGTCTCCTCTCTAGCAGTATCCTGTTATCATTCATAACTCATCAAGCTTCTCTCCCAGACTTTCTATATCCTACACAACCAGCCCAAGGGAAATCCACAATATTATCATCTTTCAAAACTTGCCCTTTTCGTCCTTCTCGTTTGCTCTCCGTCAATGTCCGCAAGAAGTCTCGTGTATCCATTGTCAAATTTTGCCTTCCAGGTTCCTCTCCAATCTTTGCTTGAGGTTTATTACAAAGAGCTTGGCCTAGTTCTAGCCACACGGACTACTCCTCTGTTTTGTTCGTTATTGACAAAAGAAAAGAGTGGATACTCCGACCACACGAAGATGATTTACCCATCCACTTAAGAATTCCATATATGGCTCGGACATAACAGAATTTGATCTGGGTATGGTAATGATTTGCGAGTGACCAGCTGGTGAATGAATTTTTTCTTTCAGTCTTTCTAGTAAATAATGCAAGCTCGTCTGCAATTTGACGATTTGGTTCCATCAGATAAAGGCTAATGTTACTTTGAAGTGGGCTAATGGTTCTCAGAGTTTGGTTAAAGGGAAGGCATCACTCCTATCACTCTT
Source organism: Asterias rubens (assembly GCF_902459465.1). Lineage (NCBI taxonomy): Eukaryota > Metazoa > Echinodermata > Asteroidea > Forcipulatida > Asteriidae > Asterias > Asterias rubens. The sequence goes on along the minus strand of NC_047062.1, from coordinate 18,105,801 downwards.
AAAATTAATGCCGTTTAAAACTTTTGGTTCAGAAGCCTACAGCAGCTTTCAAAACTATACCGCATATTGAGAAACCTTACACTTTGAAGTAATCTGGTTATATATATTTGGTTTGCGGTAACACCATGTGTGTATCTACATTGCTGTACTTGCCAGGTAGAGTTTGTTCTTAGAGAACTGTCTTGCTTTATTCTACTACCGCGGAGTAGATGTTCGGGGGTTCTCAGTTCTGTTTTTTTAACAATTACCCGGGCGGATGGTATAGATAATAGGCTGGGACTACTACTTTAGCTTATAGGATCGTGATTAACTGTACTACCGGCGGAGTCAGTTCTTAAACCTGGTATGTTTGGTAATCGCTCTTAAAATTAATGGCAATAAAAACTTTCGGTTAGAAACCTATAGTATAATAGTATACCGCATTTTGAGAACATTTCACTTTGAAGTAATGTGATTATGCAAAAAGATATCAGTTTGTATGCCCCAAAATTTGAATAAGAGAAGCATTACTGTCCATAAAGTCTCTCAGATTGTGAATTCCTATAAAAGATTATTTTCATGCAAGGACATAACACTCGGGATTATTTGCAATATCTCAAAAACCTGAACACCTTTTGAAATGAAATTTTTACAGTTTTATTTTATACATCAACATTTAGAAAGGATTTCATCGATCCATCACCGATTCCAAAGGCAAAGAGTCAGTGACCATACTGTTCCACAAATAGACGGTCTAAAAAACAAATTCTTCAGTTGGGTTATTCCATAGAGCTATATATATTGACTAGAGCGCTAACTTGCTCCGCGTTTTGAAGCCACCCTGAGCGCAGACATGTTTGATGTGTTGCGTGACTACGGAACGATTTTAATTTTAAGAGAACACACATTGCCGCTATTTGTTTTTAACTCGGCATGTGCGCTTTCGTACGCGACTGCCCATTCGTGCACGTCCGCGCTACGAAAACCGTATGTTCGACTTGATTGATGTACTAAAAAAAGTATACGCGCCTTGTAAACATGACGCACATGGCGCTCGCAGTTTTGTACGCTCATCAGCAGATTGTGCGTTCACATTTGCTGCATTTTTTGCTTCGATGACACATAGAAAAGAACAAACGCACTATCATGCAAATAGCCGTACAATAGCCGTACAAAATTTCAAGCTTTTGTATTGGTTTGTACATAAACATGGATGTGCCCACACGGCTTCAAAACCTTAGTGCGTGCATAACGGGGTGTTAGCGCTCTAGTCAATATATATAGCTCTATGGGTTATTCATATATTCAGTTCTGGATTCTCATCAAAAATTAAAACTTCCAGAAGAATTTCATGATCAGGATAATGCACAGCACGTTATTTGTTCCTTGGTAATTCATTGTATTTCAATTTTAACAGTTTGGATAATTTCCTTTTCTCAAATGGTGTTTCTATCGATCAGCGATGTGTTTTGTTTCATCACCAATTTAACTGATTTTGATTATAATTTGCGTGCACAAACTGTGTGAATTATATTGAATAACAAAAGCAGTATCGAAACTCCATCCAGAGAAAAGCTAAAGACACTAGATCCCATTTTGGCAAATTTCACCCACAAATTTAAATTTAAATTTTAAATAGCTATTGGTTATTATTTTTGGTTATTTTTGGTATTTATGGTAATGCATGAACAAAACTTTCATGTCATAATTAACTAAAATCTGAAATGATTTTTTTTTAAGGATCTCTCCATTCAGCCCTTTCTGAACAAATTTACATTTAAAAGTATTTTGTGCATTGTTCATATATGCAAAAGATGTTGTCTGCTTTTCATTTTGAAGCAGCATCATCTGTCAAAATTGTTCAAGAAGAAAATTCTATAAAATAAAAAACTATAAAATAAAATTTGGGCCTTCCTACAGTAACAGCTTAAAGTAAATTTTGAGAGAAAGTCAAATTTTAACTTTAACTTAAGTTGAAATTTGACAGTTTCCAATTCAAGACAAATCACACACAACCTGCAATCCTTAAAAACGTCCTGGATCCCTCACACAAGTGCATGAGTATTTTCATGATGTTGTCTTTAAATAGCTTCCATACAGCAGCACACCTCTCATCAGCCAGTGTGGCTGCAATTTCCACCCAGAGGCGGTCAAATTCTAAATGAATCTTGGAAGTGGTATAATGGAATGTGCCGTCCCCCAGGACAGTAAGCATCCGAGGGAACAATATCAGCTTGTTACAGTACACACTTTTTAATAACCAGAGAATGACTGAGCGAGCAAACGACGATGATGACCTGGAAAATGATAAATGCGGAGAAAGATGCGTGGGAAAACAAATCGCAGGGCAATTCCTGTTTTTGTTTTTCAGTAAAGCTTTTAAAAAACTCCATTAAAAAATTGTGAAATAAAATAGTAGTCAGGAAAACCAATTAAATCAATTGGCCGAAAAATCTGTGGTATTTGAAAATAAATCTTATCAGGTTTAATATTTTAGACAACAGAGAAGAGCTCAGTTGATCAAAACAACAATAACTTATTAGCCATGACAACTTACTCAGAAGTTCGCTGTATTCAGCTAAAATGAAGGGTCCATTTTAAAGATAGTCTGAACCAGCCAACAGATAGATGATAAACAACATAAACAACAAATAAACAGCAAATAAACCAGATCAAATCAGTAGAGTATTGCGTGACTAGACAACTTTTACTACAGCTATGACCTGGTCCGATCAGCAGCAAATTGCGCCACAGCACCTTGTAAAACATTACATGGTGCTATCAGCATTAGGTCTCATATAATACAAACGTAGTCCCACATCTTGCAGGAAATAATGTATGTTACAGTGCCAGGAGCGTCACTGAGTGACGGACATGTGCGCCACAGCACCTTGTAAAACATTACATGGTGCTATCAGCATTAGGTCTCATAATACAAATGTAGTCCCACATCTTGCAGGAAAAACTGTATGTTACAGCGCCAGGAGTATCACTGAGTGACGGACATGTGCGCTATATTAGAAGCCATTACTATGATTATTACTATTATATAACTACCGGTACACTTCACATTTGCAATGGAGCCCACAGCCAAAATCACAGCCCAAAAAACATTCATCTCAGACACTTCCTAAACGTACTCGAGCTATTTTCTACAAGTATCGGGGTGTTCCAAAAAATTAACACAGATTGTCATATGTCCGAAACACAAGGCTAGATCTAATGCTATGAGCTGAACACGTGCTCAGGAGAACCCAAGCTGTTTGATGCGAAGGAGGGGGGGGTTCTACACAACTACACCCCCTCCCTCTCTAAAGTGACTATTCTGTAATAACTAAGCCATGTTGGATAGGCAGGGACTTAAATGCAGGCTTTGTGAAGTACTTTGTGCAATAACTGTAGTAGAACAAACAAGACCCTCTGGACAGTAACAACGAATCCAGACAGGCAGAGTAAGACTGAATCAACATGACTCAGCTTTGTGCCCTGCAAATCCTTATTGTATCTTTAATATTGTGGTATTCACATCGGAGATGAAAAATATTATTTAGTTTTACAAATGCACTGATTATTTTCAGTGTATTTTTTTCAGTGTATTTAAAGAGCTAATGATATTCTTTATCCTTGAGCAAATTTAACATCTACAGTATTAACTAATCTCTAGCTACCGAGCAACCTCGGTGGTCTAGTTGGCAGGACACTGCTTTAGAATGGCGAAGGTTGTGCATTCGAATCCCATTCGAGTATTAAAAAATAGTGTTTTTTTGTTCACAATATGAAGATCACCAGGCTAAGGCAAGCCAAACACAGACTTGAAAGGTCTATGATCAGACGACAAATTGAACAGCATCCACAAGAGTGCAAAAACCATGAATAAATAATAACAGTAGATGCATACATAACAGCAAATCCATACAACTTTGATTGGTTTGACTTCATGCACGATGCATTAAGCTAGAGATAACAAGACCAGACCAGTATGATATGGGACTACAGTGGGTAGATTCAGACAGGAAAGAAACAATAACACATCGACATCTAACAACTCTGACAATTTCTCCACAATGATATTCTATCAGAAATTGAATATTTTTATCCATGATTTTAAGTTAACAATAGCTTTACATTCATATCGCAGTAACCAAACTGAAGCTGGAGGAACAACTTAAGGCCGAGTCACACTGCAGCGATAACGAAAATGATCACGATCACTAAGCAAAGAGAACGCATTCTATTGGTTGAATTTATCCACGCAAAATACGCACAGGCTCATTCTTCAACCAATAGCATATGTTCTCTTTGCGTCGGATCGTTATCGTTTTCGTTATCGCTGCAGTGTGACTCGGCCTTTAGTCTGATCCCTTTATGGTTTTAGTGAAAACAGTATTCAGAATCACAAAGTGGTTAGACTGCAGGACTTGCAACTACAAGGTTGAGGGTTTGAATCCTGTTGTACTAACCGCTGACTACGATGACTACATCCAAAATGACTAGCACAAGTATTGTCATCGAGTTACTGAATCACAATTTCTTGATTTGTGCTATTCATAATCATAGACATTAAACTAATGTTTGTATGAGAGTGATTGGCTGTTGCCAACTGAGTGTTTTTATCCTCTTGTGGGAGTTCAGGCATGGTATTTCATCTTTGAAAGGGCAAGGCCATTTTCATTTTGCAAAGGGCACTTCCATTGGAAAAATCTTAAAGTCGAATGGAAACTTTTAAAGGGGCACCAAGGCCAAGACCAAGTGCAACGGTGGCCAAACTCTTCCTAGCTTAGAATTAATCTTAGGACTTAGGACGAGTTCATTTACGTATCCCAAGATGTAGGATGCATTGAGCCCATCCTACTCGTCCTAACTCTAGATTGGATTAATCCTAGCGTTTCGTGAAATCAGCTGCAGGTGCAACGGAGGCCATGTGACCTGTGTGTAATTCCAGGTCTGAGGGTTTGCAGAGTTCCTTTGACAAACAAACATAGAACACGGAAGGGGGGGGGGGTGGACTATGCACAAGATGGATGATGTCCACAGAGGTGAGAAAGTGAGTGAGTGGTGAGTGAGGCATGCACAATGTTACCTGATTTATGTTTAGATTTGGCACTGGAATGGTACCCTCTGGTGCCTCCTTCCTTGCTAAAGATATCCAGATTCAGACCATTGGCTGCGGAAGCAGGAACCAAAGTTAAATACCCAGATGAAACAGCCATTAAGTGTGCAATTCAGTTGTTATTTTTATAGCATTGAATGGCTCAATCTCATAAAGCTGCTTACAGCAGAAAACGAGTTACCACCCAAATTCTCTTGCATAGCAGAAAACGGTTACCACCCAAATTCTCTTGCTTAGCAGAAAAAGGGGTTACCACCCAAATTCTCTTGCTTGGCAATAAACGGGTTACCACCCAAATTCACATGCCATGTGCATTGGTTACAACTGGCACCATGCAAATATTTGTTAAGCAATATGTTCTGCCCGACAGCTTTATAAAATTGAGTTCAGATAGTTAGCTTGCAGTTAGCTTAGCTTTGAGTCACCACACCTTTAAAAAACAAAGTGCCTGTAAAGAAATCGTAACTTGATCACAATAACGAAAATGTGTGAGAATCAAATTGAATACTTCCATTTTATACGTACAATTTGGTCTTATTGTTAAGAACTCCACAGAAGTTTAAACCACTGGGTTTCATCAGAATAACGGAATTCCACTTCCCTTTCACCTTTTCGCAAATCTCAACAAATCACTATCAAAAATTTGCCATAAAATGTGATAAAAAGGTGGAGCAAACATTCCAGAAAGGTTCAGCTCATGTGCATTTTTGTTCACGAGTTTGCATTGAGAAATTACAAGCCAAGATAAATATCACATTATGGTTATTTCATTGTTCAGTTCTTTTCCATTAAATTTTATAAATTTTGTTTCTAAAGTGTACAGTATTTATGTAATGTGTGAACTTATTGATAACAATAATGTGTATCATATGGTGAAATTGTTTGTTTATCAGATGACTTTTATTTTATTTTGTTCTGCAGGGTTGGGGATAACTTAAAGCCATTGGACACTTTTGTTAAACAGTATTGTTCAAAGGCCCACACTTCATGTATCACAACTTATGTATAAAATAACAAACCTGTGAAAATTCAGGCTCAATCGATCATCGGAGTCGGGAGAAAATAACGGAAACCCACCCTTGTTTCCGCACGTTTTGCCGTGTCATGACATGTGTTTAAAATAAATCCGTAATTCTCGATATCGAATAATATTTCAAGAGAAGCCTTCACCATTACCTTCTGTAAACCCTGTAAGTTATTTGTAAATCTGTGAACTTTTAATTTAGTTTCTGTTCCGAAAGTGTCCAATGGCTTTAATACCATTATGCACTACATAGGTTCTTGAGGTTGGTACATCAACCATGGATACCGATCAACCATGGATACCGACTACGCAAACACAAACAATTTGTTGCCTATGCCTCCAAGGGTCTTTGCTTAAATGGTAATACAAGACTCTTGTTCTAACCATAAATAGCCACGGATGAAATGCCCACAGACATGGAGCAAATTCTCCACTGGGATGAGGTTTAGATGCCACATAAATGAAGCAGAACCCAGGTCTAATGAAATTGACTATAACCCGACCGGGGTTTAATTGAATAACAATCACAACCGCTAATATTAGGAGACAACAAGTAGACTTGAAGTACCGTATGAACAGTGATGCATTGGCGGTTGGATTGTGCCAACTAACCCAGGAAAAATGAAGGCGTGTATATTTTGGGATGTTTATTACATCAGTTGGAGTTATTAAAGTCTAGTCTCAAAGTTGCTTACTTATTTTGTTGACTGATTTTTGTTTGTTTATTTTTTGTGTGTACAACCTATTGGCTAGGTTTGAAGATTGAAAAACCTCACTTAATACAAAATATTACTATTTAGTACAGGCCTGACATTGTTGGTTGTTTTTTCCTTAGTAAACACAACTCTAAGAGGAAAGTTTTAATTTCTACTGCAACATTTCAAAGGGCACCAAGGCAATGACTACTAGGGGCAATGTAGGCAATAGACCTGTATCACAGTGCAGCCATCTTTCTCCAATCCAAACAATGTATAAACTGAGGATGGAAGAAAAAAAGTAGTCTGGTTCCATATTTTGTTTAGTTTGATGGATATTAATGTTCATAACTGTTATTGGGTACATGACTAAGATTGTGGCGGCATGATACAGGTCTATTCCCTTCATTGCCTCAGTGAAGCATCAGGCCAGCAAGTATGTAAAGCAGGTAATGTAATGGCAACATTTGATTGCAAGAAGAAGAAAGATAGATAGGTGTTACTGTGCTTTCCTTATAGCTTACATCACATTAAGTTTCTTTATGATTAACAAAAAACCAAAGCCATATTTTGGAAGAAGTTCCAATTATGAAAGGGATACATTCAGCAGTGTAAAAAACGTAAGAAATAATCTCATCAGCTGAGGCCATGTCCGAACTGGTGGCTACGGCTATGGCTAGATCACTAGGTCATCATGCATTGAAGTATAGGACTCCTTAGCAGCACCCTTAACAACAGCCATAGCCATAGACCGAAGCCACCAATTTGGATGAGACATTAAGTACATCACAGCGATTCAGCTCATAAAAATAAAAAACTTACTTTTTGTTCATTATTACTAAGCAAACCGTTTGTTACGTCATGTGTGTGTTACCTCTGCGGGATAACTCGTGTGTTAGGAATGCTAAGGTTAAAGCCAGGCAATGTTAACATACCAGGCTACGAGCCTTTGTTAATCTGAGGAGGTGGGGGGATCTAGGCTTTCAAGCACTTACCATCCAATGGGTTAGTCAGGCCACTATTACTCCAGTCAAATTCAACCTTAGGAACTGCGTCCTGTAAGAAGGGATGGGAGAAGGTTGTCAGACTATGACGCTAAAACTAAAAAAAACACAAGTAACATGCGGTGCGCTGACGATCAACAAACCGATGTTTCCCCTATCTCAACACCATAAAAGACACTGCACACTGTTGGTGATTACTCAAAATAATGATTAGCATAAAAACTTATTGGGTAACAAGCATTGGAGAGCTGATTGCAAGAAATATCTCTCTCTGTAGTAATGTACATTTTGAGAAAGGGGTAATTTTTCACTCAAACAATATAAGACTTCAAGATTGAAGCCTCTTTCAGGCATCTGAAAGCACACTACAATTTTGCAATTCATTCACCAATTGAGTCAAAATTTCACAGGTTTGTTATTTAATGCATATGTTGGGGTACAACCAAGTGAGATACTGGTCCTCGACAATAACCAAAGGTGTCCAGTGCCCTTAAACCTTGCCCTGTTTTAACTAGCAAAGTTGGAATCTTCACAGTAAATCATTTTTGCATTCAGTTTCTACTCTAAAAAGAGCTATCGTACATTGACTTTAAAAGTACCTACAGTTGCAAATACAACTTCCTCTCAAATTAACACTGACAAATTTCTGAATCATTTGGTGTGCATTGGCGTGCAATGGTCTGTGAGCTCATCATAAATAATGTGCATGTCTAGTAGGAAGTCTGCCCATATGTTAGGAAAACTGTGTAGTGTATCTTCAACACACTAAACTAGTCAATCAACAAACTTCCCTGAACTATGAATACTTCCCTGACATACTTCCCTGACTTACTCATATGACTAATGTGTGCATGAGCTTTTCATAGATAGTTCCTGATAAATGCACTCTGTACAGGTGCCCCCCGATTTCATGAAACTTTACGCAACTGCGTAAGTTCACTTGCGCAACGTTTATGGCGCAACCTACGCCATAAACGTTGCGCAAGTGGACTTACGCAGTTGCGTAAAGGTTCGTGAAATAAGCTGCAGGCCTGGATTATCATTTTTAAACATGTTCAAGGGGCAAGGCCATTTTCATTTTGCAAAGGGCACTTCCTTTGGAAAATCTATAAGTCAATGGGAAACTTTTGAAGGGCACCAAGGCCAGCACCAGGGGCAATTCCACGCCTGGTATAGGGAACCGTTTTTTTTTAAAGAGGCCAAATCATAGTGTGCATTAAGAAAATGCTTGCGGTAGAAATGGCCGATTTGAACTGCTTGATATTTGAAATGCATTAATTCTAGATGGAAAATAAAGATACATTGCAAATTGTGTTAAGCAATAATGTAAAAGAGCTATAATATGCTATTGGCATGTATACATTTAAGAGTATCTTCAGCATACATGTAGCAGCTCCAGAAAATTGAGGTAACCAGGCAAAATATCCTGTGAAGGATACTTTTTTTCTGACAGGTTCACTTGAAAGTTTCAGCTTGCAAATTATTGCTTAGCATTATGTTAGGCACATCAGCAACTCTACAGGATCAATTTTATACAGACAATTTATAAACAGAATACTGCGTTAAGCAACAAATTACCTGTGAAGCAGCCGCAGCAATATAAACTATTCAACTTCATGGCATTTTGCCTGGGACCCTATTTTTGCTCATTATGATTTGCCTACGCTTAGCAAGTTTTGTATGCTCATAGGCTGTATGAAACGCTCCTGTTCCCCCAGCCCCCCCCCCTCCCTCCCAGACATTGTAATTATTATCACGCCTTCACACCGATTAAGACCAGGGTTTACATTTCCGCCCACAAGGTGAAATATTTCACATACAGCGCATAACATGAGTAATTCATATCAACACCGGGAATAAGTTGGATCTACAGATAATCATCATATGGATAATAACACATGCTAAGGAGTCATGGTGTAGAGCTACAAAATAAACACCAATGCATGCTCCAATGGGTCACATGCTATTTATAATGAATATCTAATTCTGTCTCAATTCCTATCGCAGAGTGAAACTCTTTCCATCTGACTGGGGCAAGGCATTATTAGTGCAAAACAGACACTTTAAATAAGCAAAATGGAGTTATTTTTCTTAACACAAAAAGAAGATGAGTGAGAACAATTTAAGAAAGACAATACAAAATCATCAACGCAAAGATTAATATCACTGAAACAGATTAAGTTCAGAGTTTAAAAGCTTATAGCAATAGTTTGTTTTAAAATCTCCCTTTCGGACGCCACAAATTTGCACAACTGAAGTATGCATTTGAGCCACACCAAGTTTCCAGCTCGACCTGAACAACATTGTATAGATTTATAATAATAAAGGGCTAGTGAGGATTTGTTGTGCTTAGCTACTTAGTGTGCAGCTCTATGAAAGTGGGCCCTGGTAGTATTATTACAATGGCATCTTCACCATAGTCTAAAGCCTGGTTAATACTTTCTGCAAATGCGATATGAATTTTGACGTCACAAATTTTCAATGAATAATTCTCATCAGTTGACTTGTGCTCAACTCCTCCAAAACATTGCATGTTAAATAAAAATGTTATATTGAAATTTGTATCGCATTCGCAATTACAGGAAGTATGAAGTGGGCTTAATTCCCAAATAACAAAAAATGGCTTACCAACGGTGTCCCGGTGGCCAAGATGGTTCCCTGTTCTCCCTCCGGACTCTCCTGGGTCAGACCCCCTAAGGCATCCGGCCTCTCCAGCTGCTTCTCACTGGGTTTACTGGGCACCAACAACCCAAGATTAGGAGCAAAGATGGGCATACCTGCCTTCTTAGATGCCAGCTGCAGATGAGAGAGGGGAAAAGAAATAGAAGCTGTCAGGAGGAGATATTGAGGTGAGATGAGGACAGAATGCGATTATGGGGTCACGGATGCAGGCCAGATGGGGGAGGTCCCGCCTCCCTCTCTATCTATTGTCATCGGCGAGAGATGAAAGTTGAAATGCATCCTTCTTGCAGACTGATTGGGTTAGACGGAGTACCACTTTATCACTGGCTCTCGTTGCCGCTACCGTTAATTGAACCAAGAAGACCAGTGATCTTGTGTACTGTACCCTAGTGACGGTTTGCTTGATGATGTATCTACATGTATCTAAGAAGGTGGTTAAATGGATTTGCATCGGGTTGAATTTGCACACGTTAAACATTTGCATACACATAAGAAATTTGCATATTTTAGAAATTTGCATACATAAGGAACTTGCATATATTAGGACAACAGAAAAGCAAAGACAATTGCGCAACTCATCTCAAACGTACAAAATCGTGGAAATAGTGAAACAAATTTGAAACTGGTTTAAAGGAAATTGTTCATAAACACAGTCACAGCGTACAGAAGTCACAACATTCGTAATCCGAGTAGACGGCATGCACAGCTACAGCGAGTGGCTAAGGACGGTTGCCTTTCTCCTGTGAGGAACTCAAAAACAAGGGCACATCTGTCACGAAGACTAATGGACATTTTTACATAACGTTAATTCCATTAATATTTATGGGTCACGCCATGCATCTCCGATTGAGGAGAGATTTGATGACCAGATAGAGAATGCTCTTATCCTTCCGTTCATCCTTCAACCATACGCCGCTTGGATTTACTGTTAAATAATAAATAATTGGCAACTGGATCGATAGAGCGCAGCTCTGACAATTCTTCTTCTCGGACTGCTTAGTAATTGGCCGACTGACAAAACATCATGAAAGTTTGACAGTAAATTATACGCATGTAAACTGTGAGATCGAGTGGTTTTTGTGTGCTATTGAAGTTTATACAGACTGTGGGGTGACACAGTAAATCTTGCCCTTAACTGTAGCCACTTAAAGATGCTTTCAGCCACTCTTTCAGCAACTGCCGATGTACAACTCACCTTTTAACAATAATAATTTTTTCATTTATTATGCAGAAGTTTCAACAAAATTTGTCCAGATTGACATGTTTCAAAGATGAGATGGTGTTATAAAAGACTGTCCCAGCACACTGAATGAATAAATGAATGAATACTTGAAGTCCGATCAAAACATTTTTCAGCAAGCCTCAAAATAACTCACAGCACCCACCACAACTGCCGTGGCCTCCTTAGATTTTGCTGTGAAGTTCTAATAAAAGTTTACACTTTTACTCAATAGGAGACTTTCCAACGCTAGGCGGCAGCAGACATACCGGGTAAATTTCCATTGTTTACGTGGTTCTGAACATGCGCATAATTCTGAGAACAATGGATTTACCCGGTAAGTCTGCTGCCCTCTATCGTCCCAGAAAGTCTCCCATTTCAGAGGAAAATTGCTATGCCCCTTCAAGAGCAAAGTTCAAGGCCTGCAACAGTATTTCATTTCTCCACACTCGTCAAACAACTCTCAACATGAAAACATTACACTGTGAACAGACCTTTTCAAATATCGGAATTAAAGATGCCCGATGTCAAATCAACAAAAGTATCTTGATGAAGAGAACACTAGCTTGGTCTCCAGACTGCTCTGCAGCTCGATGATGAGGAAGAGGAGGCAGATGATGAAAGAGGGATGACGATGATAGATGACGGTTTGAGGTACTCTAACTCACCAACGTCCCATCTCAGACTAGCAGCATCTCACCGAGTCTCTAATAGTGGACACTGTACCAGCTTCAGCCCCCCATAAGACCAACACCACCGAGTATTACTAATCGTATTAAGAAGGATGCGGAAATAAATCACTCGCCATCCTGCTCCGGGCCATCTAATTAGATAAGACATGGAAATTCTAGCCAATTTTAGACGATCCAAAATGTGAAGGAAAAAAAATAGGCCAGTGAAAACAAGTTTCTACAATCAAGCCAACCGCGACGGCGCGCGGTGCCGGGTCCCGAAAAAAAGTTGAGGTGTGAAAGTAAGACCGTACAGCGACGTAAGCTACACTAAATGGTGACACCAAACCAGCCCGGAATCGGAGAGTTTTTTAAGGCATTTCAAAATTGAATTAGGATGAAATTTCAATCGTTTTAAAGTCAACAGCGCGACAACTTCTTTGAACTCATAATGGAGACGGCGTAACAGAAGCCAAGCTCTTCACGCTTTTAAAAGCTACACCAAAGACACACATGGAGAAAGTTCCACTTACCGATAACATAAACAGTATTGATAACGGTGGCCACAAACACAAAGGGAAACATTGGATGTGTAGCTCTCATTCCCAGGACTCTGGTAGCAAGCAAAAAGTATGGCTGCTTGAGAAGGTCCTACTTCTTTAACTGGCATGAACTGAACAAAGTGTGCCATGCAATTCTCCGGAGTAAAGTGAAACAGGGCCCTCCTGGAGGGCTCAAGATCCGGGGGGGTTGAAGTGAGAATAAAGAGATGAAATCTGAGTAGAGGATGTGGCCGGGGGTGCGAATAGTGACACGGGAGTGACTGTCATAGCTCCATTGTGACGCTGTAATGAATTGACACCCAACCTACTTAACTGCACATTGTTAATAAGGACCAAAATTCCAAGCATGACTTCGGTTCAGCGGCACTGTGAATATTGCAAGCCGATAGTAGAAGGTGGGAGAGGAGGAACACGTCAAGAAAAGAAAAAGAAAAAAAATGAAACTGACAATAATTTAATAATGACCTGTGCATCACACAAGCAGAAATGGCTGCCAAGGGATGGGTGTATAGTGTAGAAGTTTTACAAATTATTATAGAAGATGGATCTATTCTATATCTGATAATGACAAAAAAAAGCTTGAAAGAAGTTCCACTAAAAGAAAACACCTTATTGCGATAGATTTCAGAACCCTTTAGAGACCATAGCAGCTGTGAGGGGCTTGCACCAAAGTGCCCATAGTGGCCGCTAACAGCCCAAGATTTGACCTACTTCAACTCAACTAAAAAGGTCAATATAGAGACCAAGTAGGCCCCTATGTGTGTCCTGAATTGGCATTTTCAAATGAGTCCAATGTTGACATGGAATCTATCACTCCAAAACAAAATCATATTTTTGTTTCTTTTCCTTTTTTCCAGATTTAAGAAAATTAGCCAAAAAACAACAACATTTGCAGTGTCTGGGCCACATGATGATGATTATACAGAAATGAATCTAAAGGATCAACTTCTTAATAGCCATGGTGAAAGAGCTACACTTTGACAAACTGATGTAATTTTGAGTATTTCCATAGGTTTAGGGGACACTTGCATGGTCAAAAGATGCTAAAATTTGAAACCAACCTAGTGTCTAAATTGTTCAACAACATGTGACATATCAATTTAAAGAATCTTGTTGGGTCCAGTCTACCTTTGTTCACCTACATGTAGAATAAAAGATACTTGATGCAAAAACAATGTGTGTAACAAACACACTGTCAATAATCTGGTATCAGACCTGATACCAGTTAAGGGCAGGGCAGTTTTTCCACAGTGAAGGGCACCTGAACGAGGGGAAATGTACTGTACATTTCTTATGGAGCATTCCAAAGGGCAGGAAGGCAATGACCAAGGGGTATGGAGGGAATTGCCTCCATGAACTATCTGGCCTGTACTATCTTGGTTTGCATTATATGCCCACGCTCAATCGGATTTCAAATTTCATTTCCAATTTCCAAATCATTACATCTTTGCGATTGCATCCTTTTAACAGAGTTTTTTCCTTTTAACAAAAATCTTCTCCATTGTGGCGCATTCACCGCCGAGTTCCTGATCGAATTCGCTCTCCATTTTCTCTCATTGTAAACAATCGATTGAATTTATGCATAAAGCAGAAGCGCGAGTCTATAGTCAATCCACTCAACAACCGTTTCATTCACCTTCTCCTCCTGTCACAACACAAAGAAGAGAAACGGCCATTGTTGCCGTCTTCTCAATAGTGCGTCGCTTCTTCGCCACAGGATGAAGTTTCAAGATGTTGTTCCAATTTCCCTGTGCTTCTTGACAAGAGAATAATTTCACGGGAAAAGGTCACAAGCATCGGTTACCCACCTTGTGAAGAAATTGTGGGAAAATATCTTGAGGTGATATGCCCTATTTTCCCTCAAAATACACACGGACTACTTCACTTGTTCAGTCTAAGAGAATAAGACGCTGATAAGCCTTTTATAAGAGTCACTCACACAGACTTTCTCCAGGAAAGCATTGTGATAGGGCCTTTGGAAATATTGGCTGAAATCCATAGAGAAAGATGAAAATGGAATAACCAAAGTATAAACATTTTTGTCTGTACCTTGAATAATACAAGCCTCTTTTCAGAAAACACGCTACTCAAAAAAGTTTTTTTACATGGGTGCTGCATTATAACTTCCACCATGCAAAGTTGCAAATCCTCTTAACATGTAGTACTACAAGCCTTTAAAAAACTCAAACACTCACTCCCAAGTCCTAATACATGTTTTCAAATCAGCTCGTTGAATGCAACAAACTATAGGATGGGGGTAAAAATCCATACTCACCCTGAACAGAAATCCTATCCATGACCTTGTAATGGGTCTTGAGCAGATGTCTTAACCATCTGACCATGCACTGAGCTTTGACTTTGTTCCAACATGTACATGTTCAATGCTTGTAGAAGTGGGTGAGACACTTTTAAATCAAGTCAAAAGTCATGTTGATCCAAAGCTATAAGCCCTAGCACTGTTTTTAACATTGTTTATGTTTCAATGTTTTTAATGTATGTGAGCATTTCAAATACCCTTTTTGGAATCTAATTGAATTGAATTGAAAGCCAATGTTAATATGTCGTTAAAAAATTAGTTTAAAAAAAAAACGGTTGGAATGTTGCCCGGGGCGCTCTCATTTTAATTTCACTTTTATCCGATCTTGAATGGGCAAGGCAATTTTCATAAATGGTCATTTTATGAGGAAAAACTAACTTAACTGGACTGTTCCATGGGACACCAAGGCAATGACCAGGGGCATGAAGGAATAGGGGCACCAGGGACAACAGGGACACCAGGAGCATAAAGGCAATTGCTTCTGTTACCTCCGTGAAATATCAGGCTTGGATCTTGAAGTCACACATGAAGTCATACAAAATGAACTGATCCTGTTCATAAATTGCTTAATTTGACTGTATTAACATATGTTGGAGAATGCTCATACATGTATGATGACAGCCTTCAAACCATATACCACATATGGTGCAGGACTGGAGGACAAAACACCAAGGATGACTCTGATGTGAAGTTGGTTCAAGGACCAATCAACCTAAAAAGTATTGCCAGTAGCTAAGTCCCCCCTCATCTTTCAGGAAATACTGACGGAGAGTATGCAAAACTGTTAAACAGTCTAATTTTCAAAATTGTTCATTTGAAATCCAGAGGCTTTTCATCTTTTCATCTTTGTAACTAATGCAATAAGTTCATGTTTTATACATAATGCATCACAGACCCAATGCTTCATCACAATGAGGTGATAGAGGCAATTGCCCCTGTTGCCCCTGGCCTTGGTGCCCTTTGTAAAAATACTGACAGTCATACAGTCACGTTTTCAAAAGTTATTCAGTTGAAATCCAGGAGGTTCAAATGAATTAAATCTTCAAATTCAACCATTTGTTAAACGTCAGAGACAGGCTCGGAGAGTCACTCAAAAAACTTTAAATGTCGAAAACGATGAAGTGAATTTGTAATACACAATGCACTGCAGGCCTGATGCTTCACAGAGGTGATGAAGGCAAGTGCCCCCATTGCCCCTGGCCATACATACATGTACATGTAGCCTTGGTGTCCTTTGAAATGTTCCAATAGAAAAAATTGAGAATCTTTGTGGGTGTCCTTGCCCTTTCAAGACGGAGCATCAGGACTGCACTGCCTGCACATACACGTATACTTAGCGATCTATCCAACAGGTTTGACAACATCCCTGTTTATTTTTCCAGATTTCCAATAAGTTAATCTCATCCTCTTCAGGAACTGCAATCTCACAGAAGCACTCCATGAAAAAATAGAGAAACCTTTCAAATTGTTCAATATGAACCCAGCTTATAAGCCTCAGCTATCACAAAAACAGCTGACAGTCTATAAAGAGAGAAGAATACTGAAGACATATTCATGGAGAAATCTTCGAAGATTGCTTTTTTATGTTTTGAAGTGAACACAACCTCACGCAGTCACTCTGTAAATCAATCACGCGGACAACATGTCCTGCGGGTAAAAATGCGTGGATCGCGGAGAAATAATCCATCCTGAGAGAGAAGGGACGAATCACTCCAAGACATAGAGTTGTGTACGGGCTGGAGGGGGGAGGGGAGGGGGGAGGGGGTGTGTCTCTGAGAGGGCTCTGCAAGGTAAATACTCAGATGGTTTTAAGGGTTTAAACGGTACAGCGAACAAGATCTACCAAGAATTATGATTGGACTTTAATATTAGAAGCGCTGACACTGAATGTGCAAACAAAAACACACACGCTCCCAAGTTTCTGTGTCTATTGAATGCATTTATTCACTTGATGAAATCTGGCTTTTCAATTTCACTCGGCTTCCCGGGCCCCTCATGAAACAGAATATAATCCAGATTTCATCTTGTGATTACCACAATTTTTAAAAAATTTTTTATTCAAGTCCCTAGACACACAAGGCCTGAAGGCCACTTCAAGGTATGGGCTACAATTTTTTTTTTTTAGAGGCCGTTGCCACCTTCTCCTAAAGCTGAAACAGGGTTACCCCTTTTACAGTCCATATGGATGTAGGCTTGGGTATCATCAATCCGAAGTGTGGCCGGTAGAGCAGAAAGCACTACCTCCACAATGCACCCATTTACGCATCCAATACATGTATTATCACAAGCATGCAGTAAACTTAAAATCTTGCAAGAAAAATGTCTAACCAAATTAAAATCGGAGGAACCGGTCTTCACTGCCTGTTAATGACCTTGGTTGGTGGCTGGCTGTTGTTAATGGACCAAGCCAAATGTGATGTCCGTTTACAGCGGCCAGCCTTTTAAATTTTTGAAAAGGACCTAATCTCCAACATATCATTATTCTTTATGTCTGCATATTTTAAAGAACCAGACTATATTTTAAAATGGTACACAAACAAAGGGTGAATTTTTTTCTATAGTTTCTGCATAAACGCACAGTGCATACACAGCATCTTTTACACAACAAAATGCTTGTTTAGGGGCCATTTATGCGCTATGTGACCAATCTTCGACCAATCAGGGTGCATAAACTCTCCGAGGCGATTATCAATTAATAATTAAAACCATGAAAGTACTTACGATGTTTCTGGAATCAATGCCGAGTGAGCCAAGGAGTTGTTTGCTATTGCCTGACTTTGTCCACTGGTAACACAAAGCGTTGGTTTTCTCAAGGTCTCTCAGGCAGCTCCACACGTTGCCGTTCTGATCCCTGTAAAAAATAGAAAACAAAAAACAAGGTTTATCGTCAACATTCTTGACTCAAGAAAATTAAAAAGAAGTGATTGTACCGATGATGCATCATTTTGTATTTTGTGTCAGTGGCTATAAACAACCCAACTTGAACAAGGCTCTGCTTACCACCAAATTCTGCACTTAAGATCACCATTCTCTGCTAATACAGGACAAGCACAGAATTTCTGCACAAGCTGTGACTAGTGTCCACAAAAAAATACAACCAGTAACCGTCTAGAAGCCTGAAAACTCATGACAATTTGTTCATAAACAACCTGGCAGAGACAGACCTACCTGCTGCCATGCACAAGTCACTTTTGAAATTGTTATCCAGAAGCAAAGGTCCCTAAAATTCATCTGTGAAGACCGGGAGAGTTCCCTGGTGACTTTAATAATCAACAGGAACATAACTAATTCATACTGCATTGCAAACTGTAAACAAACATGTGTCTCCGGTCGGCAGTGAACTGTGCTAATGAAATGCCTCAGTTGCTAATAATCATGACAGTACCTGAATGCATACAAAGATTCCTCCTGTTTATTGAAAGAACAGCGACGAAAATGCACTAAACAGGAAGTGCTGAAATCGAACTTCAACAAACAAAACATGTCAAGATTGGTGATAACGTGTCAACTCCTGATTAATGACAGGACCTTCCACTTGAAACCAAATTTAAAGGATAAATCTCAAAGAGCCCCAAGGAGCTTCATAAGAACTAGTAAACTCCGTAATATAAGATTGCTGGATCATATTTCATAACTCACCCGGAGAAATGGGCGCATTAAGATCGAGTGCACGATATTTACCCCCAGCGCTGTTTTAATCAATGATATGATTACTAGATAATGTCTATATTAGGCACAAGGCTTTGCTCGCTATTAATAGACGCATCTACACATCATCCGTGCGCATCTATTATACAAGTAAAATGTAGGAGGATGAGATGATTCCTTGTGGAGCTCTTGATAGTCTTAATATGTCAACCGTTTGCAGGATGTTTACCTAATAATACACAAGTTTGATAATTGTCAGAGACGAGTATTCTCACATATGCATACAATAACAAATCTGTGCAAATGTTCACTCAAGTTGCTCATCACAAGAAAATCAAAGAAATACACGCTTTTTGCGCAAATTTGTGTGCTTTCAGATGCCTAATAAAAGGCTCAAGAAAAAGGCTTTAGTAAACAACATACAAAACCCCCTTGTGAAAAAGTCCCCCAAACTGACTCAGTTTGAGAAAACTTATCTGAAGAAAAAATGCCAAAAGAGTACCCTTTCCTCCATTGTAATTTTTACACTAATAGAAGCATGCACTCATAAAGCAAATACAACTTTATCAAAGTTCCATCAGGTTTAAAGACAGGTTAACAACAAACTGGAGGTTTAGAATGATGGACCATGGCACATCCCACCGTGCTGTATCCTTCTTTCCTCAAGGGGTAATAAAATCCAGACAGAAAACCCCCAAAACACGTAAACATATCTCTCCATAGCACGACTCCTACCAGACTTGACACCTACCTCCCGGATTATTTCAAGTTGTCACCAGCCGAGACAAGACACCCCCTTCTTTATACCCAGCACTCCTCCACATCTCGTCTTCCTCGAACCGAGGATGAGTATTCAATTTCCCAGGAGGAGTATCCTCTGTCCTCCTCTGCTCATCTCATCAGCTCCATTCATCCCATCCTCATCAGCATCCATCATCTTTTATTATCACATCACCACGCATGACTTCATCTTACTCACCACCTCTCCCCGACAGACAGAAGGGGGGAGCATCACTTCCCTTCGCACATCACTCTCCTCTCAATCACCCCCATGAGACTCCCGGAACGAATTATCCAAAAAGTTGATAAAAGAAAACAAACCTCTGCTGGGCATCTTAGTTGCCGTTGCCGTCGGCTGGCAATGACATCATCACTTCTTTGACGGTTCAGTAGGATGAGAGATGAGACCACTCGTTGTGTAAGTGTTTCAATCACACAGAGGATTGTCCATCAAAGTATGAGCGACGACCAGGCCTGTTTGTTTCGTTATTGAAAGGGCAAGGGCATCAAGGCATTTTCTCCTTGGTAGAGGGCACATTATGAGGAAATTGTAAATTTCTACTGGCGCATTTTAAGGGCACCAAGGCATGGTGGCAATGGAATGCATTGAAGCAATTGCCTTTGTTGCCTCCGTCAAGTATCAGGCCTGGACAATTTATAAAAAGTATGCCAAAAATGCCGCAAAAACAAAAAACAAAAACTATACAACAACATAATTACCTTGGTTAAACTTCTGGCTGTGTGTCATTGCTGTGTGATGTGTGGTGCTTATTGACATTAAATTATAAATTCATGTGGATGATTTTTATCGCTTTTTTATAGTTTAAAAAAGCTTCCACTTGACAATTCCACAATCCATGTGTAAACTCAAATAAATGAAAAAAAAACCAAAACCTTACATTTAACATACAAAATGTTATTCAAAATTCTGAAAATGATAATTCAGAAGATACGTTTGATGAAACTTTTGTTGTGCATGCAATGTCATGTGCATGGATTAAATTGACACAAGCTTGTTCACGAACGTGATTACACAGTTCTGCAATGCACAAATAACATTGGCTGCAAACCGTAAGTTATACACAATTATTGTTTGAAAATACAAGTCACACACCCCTACATCGCCTAAGAGTTTTTCATGCATTAGCTACTACTAGTTGTTCCGTACCATAATCAGGAGGCAGAGTCGCATTCGAACGTTAAAGGAACTAATTTCAGGCTCTGGTGGCTTACAGACCCATCCTTTATTCAGTAAAATCCCACCCCAAGGAGGCATATCTTGGGAGAGATGGTGCAGAACAATTAATGCATAATTTCAGCTTGTTATAATTCCCCCTCTTCTAATAATGGTGACTGCACTTTGGAAGAATCTACGCCGATAAAACTCATCCCCGTAATTGGCAACAATCCAAATAAAGTGCGCTTAACTTTCAGAATGTAATCCGGTGTACGTCTCCCATGGTAATAAAGATTTTTACATTGTAGATCTATGTATTCAATGGTTAATTTTTGTCCAATGGGAGTGCACGGAGAGGATTGCAATTTGCGCAGTGCTTGTTAGTGCTATACAGCCGTTTTATTCTGATTGGTTGGGTGTATGCAAAGGGCAGAAGCAAGAGTTGTATCGAGCTCGCATGACAATATTCCTTAAACTTAGAGTATTCCTCTTCAATTAAGAATATTCCGCAAGTCAATGGGTTTTAGCATCCTCAATGCTAATGTTAGGATTTCAAAAGCTTTTTTGTGTATAAAGCTAACCATTGAAGGTGGATTTAATTAATTACTTTCAGCGAATGTATCAAATTTGCTAAATATTTATTTTCAGGTTTTGGTATTCTGTATTTTGTGAGCAAAAGGCAACACTGAACGCCCACAAAACTGCAATACTCTATACTTTAGGTCTGGAGTTTCATCTATGAGAAGGCAAGGTCATTTTCATTTAAGATGATCGGAATATGTCATGCGCCAGTAGCCATTGGAACATTGGGACATATGTTGGCTACCAACCATCTTTACTCTGAGCTATCTAGCCCTATGGTGCATATGGCGGTCGGCAATTGATTCTCTATTTTGTAAATTGTTCGCAAGGGCACAGGGGCACAAGTCAGAAGCCGTGCTGTGTCGTGACGGACATGTGCGCTAAATAAGGAGCCACTATTATTATTATTATTATTATTATTATTATTTCATTTTATCACAGCATGCAAAAGAAAGATCTCATTTTCCTTTGTGCCGGTAACTCCTCGAGCCGGGCTACGTCCCGTAGCCTTAGATCTCAAGGGTCTTTCTCAGGATCCTCGCTGTTCCCAAAAGCGCTGCCTTCTGTAATAGATCTACCCTCACATTTGTCCCTATTTCATCTAGATGTTTCCCCAGTGCTTTGGGAATGGTGCCAAGTGCTCCAACCACCACGGGGACTACTGTTACCTTTACCTGCCAAATCTTACGAAGTTCCCTGGCCAGGTCCTGGTACTTCTCGATCTTTTCCATCTCCTTCGAAGCTACCCTTATATCACCTGGCACAGCTATGTCAATGAGATGACACATCTTCTTCGTCTTATCTAATAGCACAACATCCGGACGCCTATGTTGTATAACATGATCGGTCTGAATGTTAAAGTCCCATAGGATCTTGACCTGGTCGTTCTCTACAACTTTCTCCGGAACATGGTCGTACCATTTCGCAAGTACTTTGACACCATACTTCTTACACAGATCCCAGTGAATCACCTTGGCCAGCTTGTCATGTCTTCCTTTGTACTCCGTCTGGGCCATCTTACTGCATTCGCTAACAATATGAAATACAGTCTCCTCTGCTTTATTGCACATTCTACACATAGGAGAGACGTTTGCTTTCTCTATCCTTGCCTTCATTACATTTGTCCTTAGAGACTGGTCTTGCGCCGCAGTAATCAAGCCCTCTGTTTCCTTCTTTAGTTCTCCACTCTTTAACCAATTCCATGACTTGCTGCTGGCCACTTCCTCAGTACACCTCAAGAACCGGCCATGAAGTGGTTTGTTCCTCCAATCTTGATGTCTTTCCTCCTTCCTTTCCCTCTTGTACTCTTTCGGCCCAACTTCGTCTGCCCTCGTGTACCTTTGTGCAACTTTCAACAAGCTCTCCTCGGTCCTCCTGACATGACAATGCAAGCTTCTGCGCTCGATGTTAACACTGTCCGCCACGCTAAGCAACCCCCTTCCGCCCTCTGACCTCGGAAGATAGAGTCTACTAACATTTGACCGCGGGTGTAGCATGCCATGCATGGTCATTAGTTTTCTTGTCCTCCTGTCAGTGACATCTAGATCTTCCTTAGTCCACTCGACAATACCCGCACTGTACCTCATCAAAGACACGGCCCATGTGTTAATCGCCTTAATCATGTTCCCCCCGTTTAGTTTAGACTTCAAACATTTCTTTACACGCCTGATGTATTCTGCCTTCAGCCTTACCTTTGATTCCTTGTGAAGGACATGGTCCGATTCAAGTACACCAAGATACCGATAACTCTCCTCCTCACCCAAAGCCCTCAACTGTGCACCATCTGGCAGAGCAATGCCATCGGAATGTACCCTCTTCCCCCTCCTCATGGTCATTGAAGCACATTTCTCCAGACCGAACTGCATCCCAATGTCATCACTGAAAATCCTGACGGTCTGCACCAAAGAGTCGATCTCGGCCTCATTCTTCGCAAACAACTTCAAATCGTCCATAAAAAGCAGATGGTTGATCTTACATCCGTCCTTCTTCATTACATAACCTGCACTCACCTTCCTTAGAATCATCGACAGGGGCATCATTATTATGCTTCACACTGGATCTCTTATCCCAGAGTTTTTTTACACAGCAGTATCCCCTGCACATTTTCACACTGTCCTTGGCAGAGCAGGGGGTGGCTATTCCCCAGGGTGTATGCTCATTTGCCAAGGGTAGATCAGGGGTAAAGTGATCCAAGCGTGAAAGGGTCAGCCATTAATCATTGGGATTGCCCTCGGGAATAGAGAAGTGTGAAAAGGGCTATTAAAGACAGTGGACACTATCGGTAATTGTCAAAGACTTGTCTTCACAGTTGGTGTAATCTCAACATAAGCATCAAATAACAAACCTGTGAAAGTTTGAGCTCAATCGGTCGTCGAAGTTGCGAGATAACAATGAAAGAAAAAACGCCCTTGTCACACGAAGTTGTGTGCGTTTAGATGGTTGATTTCGAGACCTCAAGTTCTAAATCTGAGGTCTTGAAATCAAATTCGTGGAAAATTACTTCTTTCTCAAAAACTATGGCACTTCAGAGGAAGCCGTTTCTCACAATGTTTTATACCATCAACCTCTCCCCAGTACTCGTCACCGAGAAAGGTTTTATGCTAATAATTATTTTGAGTAATTACCAATAGTGTCCACTGCCTTTAAACATTGAGGAGAAGAAGTGAAAGTTTCAGAAGCACCAGTAGAGGGCAGGCTGAGGAGGCATTTTGGCTCTGTTG
Source organism: Asterias rubens (assembly GCF_902459465.1). NCBI lineage: Eukaryota > Metazoa > Echinodermata > Asteroidea > Forcipulatida > Asteriidae > Asterias > Asterias rubens. The sequence continues at coordinate 18,081,630 of NC_047062.1, read as the reverse complement.
CCACTGTGAAGTATCAGCCCTTTAGTTTGAATTTCAGATTGAAATATTATAGACAAACTCTTTCAAAAAAATCTTAAACAAATGATGCAAATTTTTCAGGTTTAAGCTGTCAGCTGTTCAAAACTACCCAGATCAAATCATTATCACACAATTTGAAGAATCTCTGAAGTATAAAATACACAAGATAAAGGTTTACAAAATGTTTAGCCAGGTTGAAAGACAGAGTGGTATTGCTGAATGAACGGCAAACATGGGCATCCAAGCTTTTCTCACTAAAGCAACGGCAAGTTGTACTGTATTCTCTTGCATGGTAACTGCACTGTGAAACGAAAAAGCACGGTGAGTGACTCAGCGTGCAATGGTACTTTTATTTGCTATCACGTGACGGACAATCCTCCAATCAAATGGCAAGGATCTGCTTGGGTGTTATATAACAACGAATAATTTACGGCGAAAAACAGGGTTGTGACTTCAAAATTCATATTGCATTCGCATGAAAGAAAAAAACACCCTTGTCGCACGAAGTTGTGTCGAGGACCTCAAATTCTAAATCAGAGGTCTTTAAATCAAATTCCTGGAAAGTTACTTGTTTCGCGAAAACTACTTCACTTCAGAAGGAGCTGTTTCTCACAATGTTTTATACTATCAACCTCTCCCCATTACTCGTAATCAAGAAAGGTTTTATGATATTAATTATTTTGAGTAATTACCAATAGTGTCCACTGCCTTTAAGGAATGACCAGTGACCAGGGGTAATAATAGGGGTAAGAAGAGCTTTGAGAAGCCCTTGGCTCTGGTTATTATTATTATTACTACATGTAACTCATGGATGAATCCGATTGAGTTCAACTCTGTCTGTCTGAATGCTAAAGAAAGGTAGACCAAATCGGGTTTAACCCCAAAGATAGACTTATCCCAAGTTTCAATTTTTTTTTTTTACGACTGCCACCTACTGATAATAAAATGAACCTGCTGTCTAAACATGGTAATTGACATACCATTCCCCACCCCCATTAAACAATGTAAATGTGTTCATGCATGAACAGTGCATGTTTGTACACATACCAATGTTCTTACAAACTATGCACACATGATACACACGCACATGTCATGATGTCATGATGCACATGCACAGTATGATGTCCTATTTCATGGAGGTATTTTTCCTCTGGGGGCTCGCTTTTCAGTGCGTGCCTTGGTGCCCCTTTGAATTACTCTGGCAGATATTTATATTTCCCTCATAGGTTTCTCGCAAAATTTTGAAAATTTGGCCGAAGCATGCTGAATTAAAACGAGGTCCTCAATATTTTTGTCTACCAGATGTTTATATTAATTGTCCAAGGTTTTGATGACTGTAACTTACCAGTCAAATCATCTTCCTATACAGTGACGACCAAATTGACCAAGTGAGGACATAGTTTCTACCATAAATGGGATTTCTTCTCTGTACTCTGTCAAGACCAATGTTCAAAGTATTCTCTTTAAATGCTGTGACTTGTTTTCACTTTCCTCATATGAAAGTTTCAATGATTTGATGTTTGATTTTGTGAAATGTTGTCAATAAACCATTATCCCCCGCGGGAAAAAAAGAAAAAAGTTTGGCGACTGTCACTGCAACTAACCAGTGAAATCATCTTCCTACAAAGTGAGGACCAATTTGAGACACACACATGTACACTAGAAACATAAAATGGAAGGTATACTTTCGGTACACTCTTAAAATTAATGGCAATAAATTAATGGCAATAAATTAGATTAAGTTAATAGCGTACAGCAGCATTTCACTTTTAAAAAGTAATGTGGAACCCATGAAAAAAAAATTCAGTTTTACTAAGTGTTTCTCAGATTGTGTATTCCAATTACGAATTGTTTTTCCTGTGTGGACATAACTGCTCCAGATTTTTTGCGATAATCTCAAAAACACAACCACCTTTTGAAATGAAATGTTCACATACGGTAATAGTTTCTACTGAATACACACTTAAAAAAAAAAAAAAAATGTATTGTATACTTTGCTTAAGTTTGCTATTGAGATCCCTCACTACACAGGTTCATTATACAGGACACTCAATTATTAATTTTTTCTGGTTGACATTACAGACATCACGTACAGGGTGAGCGAACAGGCAAACCAAAAAAAACTCAAAACTACCCTGGCTTAGGCTTTTCCCAAAAAATGCATTTTGATATTCAACACATTATAATAAACTATGCTTTGTGGAAATTACAGACAGTCGGTCTCATTGTTCAACCCGCTTTGTTCCTGATATTTTTCAAAGTCCTGAACAAGCAAACCGTAAAAACTGTGCCTTTGCAAATCTACCCTGGCTTAGGATTTTTCAAAAAATGCATAAGAGGGCCTGATGTGTACTCATTTTCTCACATTATAATAGGCTATGCTTTGTGGAACTACAGACAGACAGTCTGTCTTATTGCAATGTTCATCAGCCCGCTCTGTTTTGATACCCAATTCCTGATATTTTTCCTGAGTCCTGCGTGTTACCCTATGGCATAATGTCTGCCCAGCCAACATGGGAAATTGTGACCTGCAGTCTAACATGACATTTTCTTAAACTGGATGGGACTCAGTAAAAAATAAGCAAAAACAAACCAGCTACAGCTTGTGAGTGTGGTTTACTGAAGGGATTCATGTGTTAAGAAAGAAGAAAAAAAAGGATTTCTTGAGACAAAAAGAGAGGAATGTCGGTTAAGGTGAGGGCAGGTGGGTATACAACGTGGTTTACTGATGGGATTCATGCATTAAGAAAAGAAAAGAAAAAAAAGGATTTCTTGAGACAAAAAGAGAGAAATGTCGGTTAAGGGGAGAGCAGGTGGGTATACAACGTGCAAGTACATGTGTGTGTAATTCGTTTTCAACAGCAAATGACAACTTCCGCAATAGTGACCTAGATGTTTACAAATAAAATTTTACAGTTTTGTAATAAAAATAGACTGCGCAAATTCAACTTTCCGTGCCCCAATCATGTGTGTGTGCGATTCTGTTTCTTCAAATACTTTAAATTAATATCATACTTTAAAATTGTTCATATTGATGGGGAAAAAATTGCCATGAAATATATAAGGAAAAATAAATTTATAAATCACTAAAAGAAATCATGAGAATAAGAGTTGTTTATTGTAAACACTTCAGAATTTTTGCCAATATGAATTTTGCTCAATGTTCTTAACCCTATGGTCACACAGTGGGTGTGATTGGCTAAAAACAAGATTTTCTCATCTTAGTTTAATTTCAATGGCACTAGTGCAACAAAGGCCATAGTCTCCATGTTCGGAGCATGCCAAAAAAACACAATGTCATTCCCTTTTAAGTAATGCCATTTGATGTCCCCCACATAAGGTTATTGACCAACATATTCCTTCTCACATGAACATGAAAACAAGGATCCAATTGTTGTCGACTTAAAACATATCCAGAGACTTTAAACTTTAATGACACGACGACGAGTAAACTGAAGCAGGGAATCGAGATAGAATCGTGTCAGCGTAATACACCTTGATACAGACACAGCCACTGTCGGCCAAGATCCCAAGATCCCGATGATGACGAGAGACTTATCAGCGTGCTTTGGGCTTCATTTCCTTACTTAGTTTCCCTCATGAATCCAATTTAGGAAAGGGTTCACAATCCTATGTGGGGCTAACTCCATGACGACGCTCTCTACACTGTCACAATCACGAACCCAGATTGGAGATAACTGAGGAATTAGCCCCAAAACTAGGCCCGACAGCGATGTTTCAATAACGAGAAAAAATCAGCAGGAAATTCGGACCTGGAATTACTAGGAGGCCGTGGAGGCTATGGCTTCCGTTGACCTACTGGCTGGCCCTCCAGGTCTTGGCCTTGGTGCCCTTTCAAATGATTCCAATAGACTTTAAGATTTGCCAGTGGAAGTGCCCTTGGCAAAAAGGAAAGTGGCCTTGCCCTCTCGAAGATGAAAACTAGGCGTGAAATGTAGGTAGAATTCTCACCTTTTTCCAACCTTTAAAAATCCTCCCATGTGGCAGACACAATTTTTTCCAAATATTTTTGTTAAAATATGTACATCAAAGTGCAAGCTTTTGTTACCACAGCAGTAATTGCTTACTCTTGTATGAAAATGTTCCACAGAAACCATCAACAGATTTTCAAAATGGGTTTTTAATTTTCTTTGCTATTCAAAATTAAGATCAATAGCCTTTCTGGCCTGCAAGATGCTACACAGAACATGCGAACTTTCACAGTTTCGACATGAATTCAACAGTTAAAAAAATAACAGCTGCACAAGTTTTAAAAGGTGATAAAAATTGTACTTCAAAATCTCTACAAAAATGCAAGATTTTATGTTTTTCTCCATTAAGCCCTATACAAATCGTGCCCGCATGAAGTCATGGCTCTGTGACTCTGTTGTAAACATTTTATGTCAGTGTCATATAGGTTACATGGTCTTTGGTATTCGCTATAAATAAATTTTTAAATTTATTATTTAACGTATATTGAAAACCAAAAATGCTTTGGCCAGAACCTTCAAGAAAACTTTCTACTTTCTGCAAGTAAACAAGCATCGTACTTTCCAGTAAGCATCCACAGAAACAGAGCTTGTAACATATAAATTATTCATACAGTGCTACCCAATGTGCTATAACTAAACCTAGACTCAATGCATAACTGCATGCATATAATGAATATAATTTTGTCCACTAAGTGTATGAGTGTCTAAGGCAAAAGTAAGAGAGCCATTTGTGGCAGATGAATACCACATGTATAAATTTGCAATATGGAGGGCCAAGCATCAGAAGCGTTTGAGTAAATCAGTTGACTACCGGGAGACTCTAAAATCACAAGGAAACCGAGGTAGCCTGGAAAAAAGACTGGCCCCTCCAGTGAGTTGATAACCATTTTAATAATTATTGGTCATATATGCATCACACAAACCTACTTTTTACCATTTTGTGAGTTTGTCAAGTTTGACTATGTAAGTTAAATGCAGACACGATAATTTCCCACATACATTTTAAGTATCCAATAACAGTTGAAAAATACATGTTTTATGTACAGAGGACACAGTTGAAAAATACATGTTTTATACGTATAAGAGTAACAATTTTTTTTACATTATATAAATTTTGAAACATACAAAACAACACTTCTTCCCAGGTCGAAACAGCTTACAAACTCTAAATAGGGTGCCAAAATCTGCCTGCACGGTTTAAAATAGCTCTAAAATATTTCAGCTGTGGCTAGTTTATAAATACGTCAATGCAGCAAATGCGCTTGACAGAATAACAGCGTAAGGTATAAGACTAGCAAACTTGATGACTATGCCTAGAGGTATCATAAAAACACTAGGGCTGTGGTACACGTTAAGTAGTGCTAGTATTCCGTCCACTGTAGCTTCGTGTTGGCAATTGCCAAATTCCGTCCACTGTAGCTTCATGTTGGCAATTGCCAAGAAGAGACGCTCTTCACTCTGTGCATTTTTATTGCCTGATTTGATTTCTTGATAGGCCCCTCTTGTAATATTACCGTGACTGAAATTGACCAGTGTGGGACGTTAATAATCAGTCACAAGAAAGACATGCTCAAGTTTGTACTGAGTTGTTGGTCTTGCTGCGGGTGTGTACACCCAGAAGTCTAATGAACGGGCATGGGATCGGACCATTAAAAGAAAAGCGGGGGGAAAAAATACATGGAACTGGAGCACCGCAGTGCTGAAACACGTGATACCCTGTGTTTTAAAAACTATAGTATTGGTGTGGTTTAGAATAGAAATAGATGTACATGTAGGCCTACATTGTACATGTATACACACAAAATATGTCAATAAAAAATATGAGGCCAGGAAACAACCAGATTTTACCTTTATACTGTAACATTTCTGATGAAAGTTTCTGAAAAGTTTCCAATGAACAAACAGTGCTTTCTTTCAGGAGGAGTTTTCCACCATGACCATCTTTATACATGGACCATTTAGGTTGTGTGTGAATCTGAGATCCTACACATTTTTAAATGTTACTAATAAAGGTAACTGTGCAAACACTAGTACTTGAAAACTTGAACTTTACACAGGTTTTTGCATTAAAAAACTAACTTCATCTACATGTAGTTTCATACCAAGAAAGTTGTTTTTTTGTTTATAATCCTGAGAAACATGCACACATGTCATAACAGTGATCGTATTCTAATTCATGTACTTGCCTTGTGTGCTTGCTCTTGTCAGCTCCTTGAGTACCCGTCCCTTCTTCCGACTCCTCTCCTCCCTTGATGATGAGGTCCGTCAATAGGTCAACAATGAGATTAGCTGCCAACGTTGGCCCATTGCCAGGGAAGCATGACCTAAACACGCTGTCCACCCGACTGCCCGTTGCCTGCTGCAAAACACCAATCAATTAAGAATAAGCTGTGTTAGATTTAAATAAGGTCTGGTACAATGACTTGCTTAGTCACAATGTACCACGTACTAAGGACGTACATTTTAATTCCTCAGACTATAGAAACAGTTGCTATGTCAAATAGTTCAGGCAAGCTTTTGTAATATCAATCACCAGATGAGCAAACCCTGGCAGCACTGTTCCATACACATTCATTCAGAATCGTGTATGGGTGTTCATCTTCTCATACGTAACTAAGCAAAGCAACTGTCTCGATAGTCTGAGGAATTCAAATTTAAATGCTAACTTGTGATCAAGCACGTCATTGTAACAGTTTTCAAATCTCACATGGAAATGGCTTATTGCCAGTCCTTAACCAGCCCATACTCTATACCCCCCTAATTGAATGTTATTTCACCCGACAGCAAGCCACTTAAGTGGGAGTCCTTGAGTTAATATTGTTTTAGTCTGCGCTTTGGCTTGAAATATTTTAATTAACTAGATGAGGGTATCCCAGGGGGGCACAGCTTGTGTTCAATTAAGGAGTTGAACTTGGTTTAGAGCGGTGTAAAGGTCAATGCACTCTAGAAGTAAACAGTAGAAGTTAAAGGGAGATTTTTTTTAAGTGGTCTTGTTGTTTTGGTCAATTACCGTCTCTTGACTCAATATCCACTTATCTTTAAGCCATTCAAAGTCAATCAAAACAATATCAACCATAATTCTCTTCGGGAGAGTGATGTACTTAAACTAAGCCACACCCACTTTATGCACACTTGCTCAACTGATTTCCAGAAGTCCATAGGGATGGCATTAATATGTTCTTCAAAGACTAAAACAAACAAGACCACAACAACAAGACCACTTAAAAGACTAAGTTCTTCTCGAAATTGAAAGTTTCTGACAATTAACAATACATGTATGCTTATTGAACGTTAAAATCAGTGATTTGGGGTCAAATTACATACAAACATAAGCCAGCTTTGGAGTGGGAGGTAGCAAAAACTTTGGCAGGGCAGCGAATACGAACTTGTGACGCAATGACCTACCAACAGGATGCTTTTCCTTGATTTTGACTGATTTTGCATGAGCACCATGAGCACTTCTGTGGATTTGTGTGCTTTATAAGTTTTCATTATTATTATTTGATCAATAGTATGTACACATATTGACTGGCAATGAGGTTACTAGTGTATGTCTATTACATGGGGAATAGACGTACACTAGTTACCAAATTATGCAGTCAATATGTGTTTTATAACACACCTTGGTCTTAAATGTGAAATAATAACAGAAATCTGGAAAAGAAAGGAAGTTTTGTAGTTGCTGTTCACAGTTCAAGTCAAGAGAGGGCGCTGTAACAGGCACTTTTTTCAAAGACTATTCCCGCAAAACACGCGTGCGCGATCACTAGACTATATCAGTTCACCCCACGTGACGGTGTTTCAGCCAACCAGAATACAGAACAAGCAAGAGTTGAAACGGCCATACATGGCATGATAACAACTATTTATACAAATTTGTTTTTGATTTTTTGGGTTGCAAAGAATTGACTAGAGTGGGATCGAACCAACGACCTCCGGATTAACGTGCCGACGCACTGGCGGTGTCCCTATTTTGTCAATATCTTTGTTCGGGGGTGCCAGTCAGAAGCCATACAACCTTTAACAGCCGTGTAGGCAGGGATCACACCCAAATTACGATACAACCTGGGAAGCGGCAGCCAGGGGATCACCTTTGGGGATGCGACTTTTTGTTTCAGATATCAATATAAACCACAAGGGAAAATTTGTTTTTGTGAATAGTTTTTGTGAAATTTGTTAAGTGAATATATAAATAACAAATAAATAAAACCCTTTTTCTACACAAACCTGAGATGAAGTAGCTGCCAATGAGTCAAAGGAGGAACTGAAACCACCAAAGTCATCTTTTTCCTTTTCAGTCCTCTCATCAAAAGCCTGAAAATCTCCAGCTCCAAAAGACGTTGCCTGAGAAGTGTTTCCCTCTTTGAATGCACCGAAATCTCCAAAGTCATCCTCTTCAAGAGCTGAGGCAGACGACGAAATTGTCCGACTCTGGTCCTTGGAGGAAAAACCTGAGCTGTCAGACTTGATTGTTTTTACTGTTGCTGCGGTGGGTTGGGTTTTTTGTCTTAGCGTAGAGCTGTCCTTGAATGCTCCAAATCCACCGTAACTTTCATCCTCCCACGACTGGGACGCAACGCTATCTGGTTTGAAAGTATCAGATGGTGGTTTTTCTTTGAACGACTCAAAATCATTAAAATCATCATCATCATCATCACAATTTGTGACGTCCTGGATTTTGATTTCAGATTTCGGTTCCGTGGCTTTGACAGTAGTTGCTGGCATGCTGTCAAAATCACCCCAATCGTCACCCTCTGGTTCAACTGACTTAGAGTCGGGAAACAAGACTTCTCTGTCCGTGTTTAAACGTGGCTCTGGAAAATCAAGTTTGGCACTTTCAGATGGTGACTCTGAGTGACTTGTCGTCGACCAGCTTTTGGTTGTCTGGAACGATGATGTCGGTTGAAGTTTTTTGGCAGGTTGGGCGAAAGAACCAAAGTCCCCAAATTCATCGTCGCTTAAACCTTCAGCTTGGACTCTTGCGGATGAGTCATCAATGTTTCTAGATTCTTCCGTCCAATTCTCACTTGATTCTACATTTGGCTTAGGGAATAAGTTAACTTGATTTTGTGTACCTAAAATGCTACTCTCTGATAGTCCGAGAGTCTTTTTGTTGAGTTGAGAGCTTAGACTGTCTTTTTTAGCAGTACGGAAGGAAGGGAAATCAGAGGAATCCGTGTCTTGTGAATGAGAGTCCGATGTGAACGGAGACTGAAAATCTAACGTTGCATCATCGCTATACGAGTTTGATGAATTTGTATTCTCGCTATTTCTACTTTGGTTATCCGACGCTTCGTCTTTGGAATCTTGCAGTCCATGCTCGACACATTGTCTGCTTTTATCGTCCATCGTTAAATGACTTTGGTTGTCAAACTCATTGCCACTATCCGACAACTCTGCCGTCTTGATACTTTGAGATTTCTGTGCATTGCCCCAGGAGTTATCGTTCTGATTATTGGAATGTGGTTCTCTCCCGTTCACAAATCCATGGAATGCTGTGAAACTGGAGTCATTTTCTTCGTCATATTTCTGCGGTTTTGTGATACGAGACGGAAAATCTGTGAATTCTGTGTCGTCACTTCCATTGTTTTGTACGTCTATTGTCCGCTTACAAGGTTCTCCGCTGTGGTTGTTTGTGCCAGGAGTAGAGAAGTTCCCAAACTCCTCATCACCATCTTCTGGGTCCTCCTTAATGGGGAAGAAATGAGTATCATTCTGCTGTGCAGGTTTCTGTTTTTCGGGCGAGAAGCCAGCGCTAGCAAACGATCCAAAATCATCCTCTTCTTCGTCATCAAATCCATCCAGAGGTGGGGGAGAAGCAGAGACCATTGGAATGAAGGTCTTTGGAGCAGCCATCTTTAAATGCTACCTAATAACAAGAAATACAAGATAAATATTATGCAGTGAACATTTACAATTAACCGCTTCCATGGCTAAATGACGGGTTGGAATTTCATATTTGAGAGGGCAAAGCCATTTTTGTTTGCTCAAAGAGCATTTTTTTTTTTTTTTTTTTTTTTTTTTTAAATCTTAGTATGACAGTGGACAGTGGAGGCTATTGTAATATTTGTTGGACTTGTTGATTTTCCAGATCATGGTACGATCAAAATCATTCTAAATTGCATGAATAAGATAAAATACTGTTTTGTCAGACTGTTGAGTGAAATGGTGAAAGAGAATCAGTCAAACAACACTACTAGTATAGCAGACAGGCTACTTCTAGAAACTATAAATAAGGCTCACGGGGGAGCCTTGTAGATTCTAGAAGTACAGACAGGCCTGATTCTGACACTTTACTTTGGACTTCCTTAGCCTTCAGACTTGGTGACAGTGAGTCAGAGGAAGCCAAAAATACTATTATAGCAGTGGTGGTACGCATTTGAAGCTAACTTAAAACTTGATAGTGATTACAACTTACAAACATGTTATACATGGGGCAGTCAAATGCCGAATGACACTTTAATTTTAAAGAAAAAGTTTCTGTATGGCCCCAGCACCATTTCATTCGTGTGAAAAAAATTGTAATAAATTTACCTCAAAGAGAAAAGTGGTGGCGCCATAAGTGAAGTTATCCACACACAAAATTAATCAAACATTTTTAACAAAACAACTTTACTATTGAATAAAAATAATGTTGATTTAAAAAAAATGAAACAAAATACAACTCATTCTAATTTGCAAGGAAAAAACAGAAGTAAGGCTACAAAATACTTTCTTTCCAAAGACAACATGCATCAATTAAAAAGAAACACGGGATTCTTAATTTCCCTGCTGAAAATACGGAAATCTACGAAAGATAAATAAACAGATGTGACCACATCATCATCAACTCATGATCAGCAGACACTTGCGCTCTGATCTGAGAGAGTGGGAGCTGGAGACGAGAGGAGAGTCACCGGCGTCAATTTTCCATTCTTTTTATTCAGAAATAAATAACCAAACTATAAAATACAATACTTACATTTACAGAAGGCCAGCGTGTAATTCCAGTGAGGAATCAAATATTTTTGAGAGACAACTGCAAACGTTGATAATATCTTCTTCAATAAGGATAAAATACACCCTCAAAACTCGGCCATTTTCTACTTATGATGATTCGCTGGTTTACTGCTCTGACGCTGTATTATTTTTTGCAGGGGGGCGATTACCAGTCTTGAAGCCATTTCCCTGTTCCCCTTCCGCGACGCGTGGTGGCGCTATTTAACTTGATGCGGCAGCAGTAGGCGCGCCACCGATGACACGTTTCGTACGTGACTAGTTAATTCATCATAGTGTGAAGATAAAGACATTGATTGCTTTCATAATCAGACAAGCCTACTATTCCAATAAACTATCAGGTGATCAAGTTTCACAAATTTTTTTTTAATGGCTAGGTCACAGCCCATAAAGGTTTAATATACTTGGCTCCCTATACTGTCCTAAGAATATTTTGTTGTCGTTTTTCACGCATGACTTGGCCTTGGGCCGGGTGAGGCGCACTGGACACTACTAGGCCTACTACTAGGCCTGCATTGGTAGCATAAAAACTTACTTTGTAACGAGCAACGGAGAGCTGTTGACAAACAACATGAAAATATTGTGAGAAACGGATCCCTCTGAAATAACACTTTCTGAGAAAGAAGTAATTTCTCACTCAATATTTGAATTCAAGGCATCTGAAAGCACACAACCTGTTATGTTATGTATAGGCTAATTATGCGACATGAAGGGCGGTCCTTTTGCAATCTCGCTATCTTTCCGTCTGGGAGGGGGGAGGGGGGCTATGTTCAAACCAACAATAGCATGACTGTTGCAAAGGAGAACGTCGAGCCATTTTGGGCATTATCTGTCCCCCAGAGATTATGTCCCCAACTAGGGAGCCCTAAGCCGAGGTTTGAAACCGAAGCCTTCAGGCGTTGTGTAGGCTAGGCCTATTGCGAATGTAGGCCTATGTCATTATTAAATGTGAGGCCTTGACTGTACATCCACTGCATTTTTCATTTGTTGGGGCATGGAGGATAGCTAGCTGGTCATTGCTCTATGCTGAACGCTGCCCTCTGTTGGGCAGGCCATAGGCTGGCCTGACGTCACACTATGTCGGACTCATCTTAAAATCTTCAGACTTTGTGAACAAACAGTTTTTTCAATTTTGTACCTGCTCCAAAACATTAGGTGCACTGCCTAATAAGTCTCATGGCCAACCATTTATAACAAACACTGTGCGTTTGCTTATTCCCGTGAGCGTGCTCCAAGCATGTTCCAAAACATTACAGGGTGCACTGCACTAAAGTAAATCCCATGGCCAATCCATGCTTAATATAAAACAAGGTTAGGTTAGGAGTAAAAGTTTGAAGCTACTCCGACCCAACATAAAAACAACTATGAACGAGCAGACGAAGCCGTGAGACTCCATTTTGAAAATTACATGCACTTCGCAGCTTCACAGCAAGTTGGGGCCATTTTAGGTTGGCTCACGTTGTTGACAGTCAACAACCCAATGGCACAACATCTGTCCATACTTCTTTCTTCAATCCCTTCTAAAAGCCACCGTTCAGTCCAAATTCGGGAGGCTGGCGCATGATTTCCTCATGACCGTATTGTGTAGTGCACCAATAACATCGACGATAAGTAAGTGCGCCCTCTTTGTAAATTGAATCACCCAGGCAAAAGGTATTTTCTTTTCGCAGTATACTTAATTTTTTTTTTGGTTTTTCTTGTAATTGTATATAGCCCTCAAACTATTTCCAATGTGTCAATGTTTTTACTCTATGCGAGCATTTGAGTTACCCTTTTTGGGATTTAATAACGAGCCAAAATGAGTTGTCGATACGGCTTTTTAAACTCCAACTACCCACATTCACCAGCCAGTCAGCCATAGCCACAGCTAAAGGTTCTCAGTCGAACCTTTCAGTCCAGTCGGAATTCCAGTCGGAATTCTCCACTTGCGGCGCCCTCTGAAGCACATTATTCTATGGGCCGTAAGCGAAAAACAGTCCCATGAAATTGGGTCCAGAACTACTGTCCGTTAGTTTTAATCAAAACAAAAAATGAGAACAACAGAAAGCGTACACAACAAACAACAATAGTACTTTTTAGTTTTTAATTAATATAAATCATTATATTCTGATATCTTCTATAAATATAAGTCTATTGCAATAGTCAAGTTTAAATTGTACAAATTTAGCTGTAAGTCATGTTGATAAAAAAAGGTTATATACCTTAATTTTTCATCGACATTGGCAACAAACAGAAGCGTCAATTCATTTGAGTGAATGAAAACAAGATACACTAAACAAATTTTGCGTTTAATAATACATTTCCTATACATGAATGAACGCAAGGCCATTTGTGACATCATTTTTATACGCAAACCATTGCTTAAATTGCCTAATAGATTTTTTTTTGTAAAATAAAAAAAATAAGTCTGTGTATCTCTTCGTACCGTACCACGAGAACGCTATTTTTATGTGGCAATTATTGACGTCAATGAAACAAATTTAAATTCTAATTAAAAACACTTATCAGAAAATTGTGTTATACGCATGTAAAGTGTTTCTGTCGGAGCACAAGGTGAGATGACATTATTCTTTATTAAATTAAGTTGGCAAGAACTTACATTAGTTTACTGCTACCTTTGTTTTGAAAATACTATGACATCGCATTGTGATGTGAACAGACGTGGTAGGTGGCCACCGTTAATAGGCCTTACTATCATAATTCTTTCAAATATGTGTTTTTGCCATTTCCTGTTACATTATATAAAAATGCTTCGCAACAAATTTGCACCTTTTTCTGACTTCATTATCAAAGCAGGGGTAGAATAATTATAACAAATTGCTTAAGGGATTTACGGTAAATACATGTTTTGTATCGCTTGAAACCACAATTCTTCATACTATTAGTTGAAAAGCATAATGGCAAATTAAGTTGGGAAACATGCTGATATTGACAGTAGATTGGATTCCTTCAGTGATACATTGTGTTTGTTTGATGGCAGTTCACGGCTGTGTGTAAAACTTGAATGCATGTTAACACACATCCATTCTTCCTTGCTGGGGTTTAGTAATGTTTTAAAGGTAGTGATGGACACTATTGGTAAAAACAATGTTTGCGTAAAAGCTTACTTGGTAATGAGCAATGGGGAGCGGTTGATAGTGTATAACATTGTGAGAAACGGCTCCCTCTGAAGTCACGTAATTTTTGAGAACGAGGTAATTTCTCACTGAAATAATATAAGACTTCAGCATGGCTGAACTATTTGGGCTTCTGAAAGCACACACATTGCAACAAGGGTGTTTTTTTTTCTTTCATTGTATTCTCTTGCAACTTCAATGACCAATTGAGCCAAAGTTTTCACAGAATACTTCTTTTTTTTACACAATAATTACCAAACGTCCCCAGTGCCTTTAATGCCACACGTAGTAAGTAAGTGCAATAATGTGCGGTAAACGGCACAAGGACTCGATTATTGCAGTTGGGTTGATAAACAGCGACAGGCACAATGCTGCTTCACTTCCTCTACAATACACGCCAATCCAACTGGGGAAATCTACCACTGGGGTTCCACTTTGCACCATTATCGCAAAATGTTCGCATCAATTTGAGTGTCACGGTGACAAACAGCGTCGCAACGATAGATCCTTTACTATTGTCGTCCACCCATCTGGATGACAGATAAAGTGACTTCGCTTTAGGCAGAACTAATGACTTGATGGAGACTGTACTTCTAAGTTATGCAATTGATGTTACTAGGAAGTCGGGGGAAGTAAACTCATTTGGTTTTAAAGTTAAATCGACCTTACTCTCCAGATTGTTAAAACCCCCCATGGGAGAGGGCAGGACTGTTTTGTCTTCTCTTGTATTGTTCTTGCACAAATCGCATCCACTATAATTCAAAACCTTCAAAACCAAGTACAGTTGCTTCATTCAGCAAAAAAGGTAGCTAATGCACAACATAAGTTTAATACGCTTACCCTAATAAGCTTATAGGCTACCGGCCAAAACACTTTGTTATGTACAACCTGGTCCCCTGCCTATTTTTGTTTCGCAGAATTGTTCAGCGGTTTTTTTCCCCTGCTTTTTGTAGCCCCATAGCCTAAAATTGCCAGTTGCAGTTCTAAAAAAGTTGCTTATTTCTTTCCACTGCACTCAAACAACTGAACAAACCTTAATATTCATCGATCCTGACATTCGACCTTCCTAGGATTGGTTCGAACGTTGACCAAAACAAAAAGGATTAAATGGTCTAGGCCGTAGCCATAACCAGCACTCTAAATGGTCTGGATTTATTTATTATAAGTTAATCCTGCCAAAGGATTGTAGTTAAGAACCAACCAGCACCAATCCATTTTAAGATTTAAAAATAAATCATAACACTTAAAATTCAAGTCTAAAGATTTAATTCTGAATCTTAAAATGGATTGGTTCCTATAACTAGCTGCGATCCTTTGGATTAACTTTTAAATCCCTCACATATTAGAGTGTAAACCAGTCGCTGCAGACAATGCGTAGGATGACAATGGCATCTCTAGAAATGCATCTCATTACATTGTAAACGAATAACCAAATTACAACTGCGGGGGAGAATCACTTCATTATGTTGATCGTCTCTTGATGCATGAATGTTGTTAGCATATTCCCTGTAAAAGGCTAATTACTAAGCGTAGTAAAAATCTAACAATGACATTCGGTATTATGGTCAGTATGATTATTTTTTTGAGTAACCAGTTCGATAAATTCCCTTTTTTAACTTAAATTACCCCAAAATCAACATACAAATCCCACCTTTTCTCATTAAAAATGACATAGGGAAAGTTCTCGGAACTTCTCACAACTTGGTATCCGAAACATGCGCTAATGTCATCTTACATTACACAGTGCCCTGTCAGTGTGGATCAATGATTCATCGTGTGGAGAGACTTGTTAACAATGTTAAAACCCTTGTAAGCATTCCAATTGAAACATTCAATACATTCATCATTGTGATGGAGCAGGCCGCTCTAAAAATAGCATTGGCAACAACCACAACTGGATCACCAGTATGCATTAAGAGATTAGCCAGGGATTATGGATCAGCCTGGATGAAAAAAGAGGATATTGATGTAGTAATGGGATCAGGCTGTGTGTGGGTACAGCGGAACACGCCCACAGGATCTGAGTGGGTACCACCCTATCACTCAACACTCTTCCACGATAGGCGAATGTATGGTACCCTGAACCCCTTTATGTCTTCTGAGAGTATAACAATGTGTAGTCTGGGGAAGCCTGGGAGGGGGTTGTATTGGAGAGGATACGTAGGCGAGGAAGGAAACTAAAGAAATACTGGAATAACAATCTTGAAAGGGACACCACTGATATTCAAGTATGGAATTGATGGTGTTGAGCTGGGCCCAATTTCATTGAACTGAGTAAGCAACATGAAATTATGCTTGCCCAAAAAGGTTTCAGCCAAACTGAGTCGCATCACATGCACCACCTCTGACTCGCACTGCTTAATGTTTGCTTAGCACAAAACTGGTAAGCAAAATACTATTGTCTGCTCTGTGAAATTTGAGCACAAATTACATGGCACAGCTGCTTTTGTTGGCCATGAAATACAAAATATACATTATGCGCATTAGCCTATACATGGCGCTCTCTTAAAACTGAAATCCAGTCTCTTCAGTGGACCATGGGATATAGAAATTCGGAAATTGCCAGTATTGATTTTGCAGATTCTATCCCACTCAACAAATCCTGTTGCAAAGAATGTTAGTGCAAAATTGACAAAGTCAAGTACGGCGAAAGAGTTAACACGTTTTGGCGAAGTGTTAAAGTGAATTATAAAGGCACACGATTCACCGTAGCACACCATAAGGACCACAGATGACACAATGATATCTCAACGCGTCTGTGTACAGTGACATGACATGACGCAACAGCTGTTGGGGCTCAATGAGGTTTCAAGGGTCTGGGTACTTTCTGTTCGGTACAAATCATCCACAGATTACATTCAAGTGACAATGTTTGAAGATAAAGATTGTAGAAAGCTTCCCTTAAAATACTCTTTGCTGAGGTGTTGTAATTTTTGGAGAAAAAAAAAAGAGTAAAACAAGTTCACGGAAATAATTTTCGTCTCATGAGACGAAAATTAGCATACAACGTATTTACCAGTACTGGTATTCACGCGACTCTCCTGAAACATCGTTCTCTGCTTTCAATTTTTTCTCTCTCAAGAAGCTGACCGCTAATGAAGCTGAAACTTCGACAGATAAATTATATTTCATACATCTTCATTCACATTAAGTAGGGATTCATGTCATGGCCAAAAACGTGATATACAACAGGTATCAAAACCCTTTAAGACGATGATACCACTGAACCATCGGCTATAAATGCAACCCCAACCTGACACATCGTGGAAATTATTGTTTTAATGGGGTATTCATGTCAGTTTAAAATAAAATATTTATAACAGACCAAGCTGAAAATACTCAACTGGTTTCTGATGAAGGAATTATTACGTTGGTAAACCCATTTTTTGTTCCATTCCTGTATAGTTGTAGATACCATAACACTAAACTGTTAAAAGTTGGTAGCGTTTTTGAGATAATATTGCTGAATATCTGGATCGGCTGGTCCACGCTGGAAGAATAACCAGCAATTGGAATGCATACTCAATGAGGAACGTTATTACGATTCCGCAGATTAAAACTTGAGTGGATAACACTGATATCTTTTTTTGAAGTGAAATGTTTCTCAACATGAGTTATACTATCTAAGACTGCTGTACTTTCTTACCAGGGGCCAATTTCATAGAGCTGCTTAAGCCAAAAAAAACTCGCTTAAGCACGAAAATAGCTTGCTTATTTTACACATGTTACTGGCCTAAATTTCATGCCATAGCTTGTGACTGGTATTTAGCTGTTGTTTACTTAGCATGACAATTGAGTGGAGTCTTAGAAGGTAATCTGATTTTACTATAGGCAATGATTTTTTTTGATTAAGCAACATTTTTTGCTTAAGTAGCTCTATGAAATTGGGCCCAGGTAAGTTTTTGTTGCCATAAATTTCAGTCATATACAAAACTTATACAGAGCCTTTAATGTATGTGGAGTAAATTCATTTTTAGTAATAAAAGTTATCATTGCTTTTGTAAATGAGCAAAACCCATCTTGTTGTGTTTTGGGGAGAAGCTGAAATGTTTCCGTCACATTGAAATGAAAGTACATCCTCACACAATGACATCAGCCACTGCTTCCAAGTGCATCTCGACAACCGGTGTAGTAACGACATCATGCTGTATGAGTTTAGGCGCAACGTGTGTCTTTTCAACCACCGCTGTAGATGGTACAATATCAGCGTTATCATATAAAATATGAAGATGTTGAAGTCCTCCAACCATACTATTAGTCCTACTCAGGGCGTCCGAGAACCGGGAGTTCCTCCGGCCCTCACCGCTCTGACTAGACGAACGAGGCCTCTTCTTCATGCAGAACAAGGCACGGGCTAGACGCTTGAAAGCTGATTTAAAGTCTTGATTCCTGTGAGCGTAGATCCATGGATTCAAACAGCTATTTGCAAAGATGAGAAAGCTGGAGTATTTGTGCAGAGGTGCTACATCCTCACCGCAGATCGTGCAGAATTTCTCCACGAGTAACGTCAGTGTGAATATAACCCATGTGACGCAGAAGAATCCCAGAATGATCAGTAATGTTCGGGAGTATTTGTTGCCCTTGAACATGTGGAAATTCTTGTTGAAAGAGTTCGGGAAGAGGGAGAGTTGAATGGCCGATATGGCACGGGAGTGGTGTCTAGCGACCAGCATAACGCGGCAGTAACATCCAATCATGAGAAGAAAAACGGGTAAGAAAGTGGCGGTGAGCTGAAACAGCACAACGTAGCGGTTGAGAAGTTTAAAACTACACTCAGCATCTTGTAACGGTTCGCTATCAAGGATACTCTCCACGTAGTTCCAACAAATAGGCGCGAAAGCGATAACGGCGACGTATAGCCATATCGCTGCTGAGAATCCCACCACACGTTTGGTGGTAATGTGCTGGCAATACTTAAGCGGTTTCACTAGGGCGGCGTAGCGGTCGTAAGCGACCACACCCAGGCTCAGGAGAGAGACACCACACCCCAAGATGACCAGACTGTAAGCTAAGCTGCACAGGTAGACGTTCGGTCTCAACCACAGAGTGACATACAGCAAGGGTATGAAGACGGCAACTGATATATCTGCTGCAGCCAGGTTGACTAGGATGTAGTTAGACGGTATCTGAAGCCTCTTGAATTTATGTACTGCTAAAATAACCAGGAGGCTGCCGAAGACTGTTGTAGTGGAAATTAATAAGACCACCACTGCTCCTGCAATGGTGATGATCATAGTCACTGGATTGTTCTCCCAGTCCACAGGACCGGAGATGTTGTGAGAACTGTCCATCTTGCTTTTACTCTGCATGTGGGCCAACCATTTTGCTGGGGACAAAAATAAAGAGACAAAGGGAACATTAGACCGTGAAAAAGAGACCTTTATTCTCTGGAAAAATATTGAAAATAAAAGTACCCAGATGGGGTTCTGATAGAAGCAAATTGTCGCTAATTATCAAGAAGGTTTTCGACACGAAAAAGAAGTATTTATTTTCTTCATTAAACGAAAAAAACTCTACACGCACAAAAGAACAAGTTCAACTTAACGCACACAACGCAAACCCAAAATGAAGGAATCTACTACCACCTTTTAAGGGGTGATCGGGAGAGATATTGTAGACAAAATTGTACTCAGAGTTGAATACTATTAAACAGGCTTTCACTCTACTGAGAGGGTATCTTACATTCAACATGAAGATGGCTTTAAGACAGAACTCTCCAGAGACATAACTCTCAGGTTTCGAGTCTCGCTGTATAATTTGCGTTTGTTAAAAGTGGAAATTGAATCAATCTAATATTTTGCGTTTAATATGTATAGCTGGTAACGCCTATACTTCTACTTGACTATATACTGTCATGCCGATTTAACAATTGACATGGGTTCATTGTCGACAAATTATACACACGTCTTTTAAGTGACATACAGGAACAATCTAATCATGATTTTGTCGAAACCACGGCTTGGGTTAAGCCTTGGGGAAATGTGCGCTTTCTTTGTACAGGGTTTCAAGAAGGTGGACATAACCCAGTGCCACCAAGCCATGTTTTCGAAAAGGGCATTATTTTAAAGAACATACTGGCGGTAATTTTTGGGAATTTGAGATTTGGCATGGCGGAACCACAGTGTATATTTTACCATCAAAATACCATTATACGGCAATTGGAAATATGTTTTTAAAAACCCAAAGAAGAATTCAATTGAATTGTTTTATTCATCAGGTATATAAAATATACATGAAATTTTATTTCTAGCAACAAATAAAATATTAAAATATAAAAATTGCTCAAGATATACTAACATACCAAAGAAAACAATATTTGTTATCAGCACATTGTTCCTTTCCTTGAGGTCAGTGACGGCACTATTTGGGATGCACCCCAAAATAAAAAGAAAAACAAAAAACAAACAAAAACAAAAACCTAAATATCCACCTACGGTGTTTATTCTACCAATGAGATAGTATAATGAGGACATTTAAAGACACTGGACACTATTGGTAATTGTCCAAGACCAGTCTTCACAGTTGGTGTATCTCAACATATGCATGAAATAACAAACTTGTGAAAATTTGAGCTCAATCGGTCATCGAACTTGCGAGATAATAATGCAAGAAAAAAAAACACCCTTGTCACACGAAGTTGTGTGCGTTTAGATAATAATAAATGATAAAACCAGCTCTTATATAGCGCAATTCAAAAAATAATTATCATTGCGCTTTACACACAAACAAAAAGCAAATAATTATAATACACTAGAATAAATAAGTTTTGAGGTTGCGTTTGAAAGCAGAAACTGTTGGAGAAGACCTTAGAGTAAGTGGTAATGTGTTCCAGAGAGTTGGCCCGAAAACACTGAACGATCCATCGCCTATCCGCCTGCTATTCTTTGGAATGGAAAGACGAGTAACGTCCCGGCTCGATCGCAGGCCTTCCCTAGATGGTACATGGGTGGCAATGCAGTCTTTCAGGTAGACAGGCGACAGATCGTTCAGAGCTTTGAAGATGTAGAGTAGTGTTTTGAACTTGATCCTTTTGTCAATTGGCAGTCAGTGTATAGAGAGTTTAATAGAGGAGATGTGGAATGACGACGTGGAACCTGGAATACAATGCGGGCTGCCCGATTTTGTAGGCGCTGCAGGCGAGCCACATCTTTGTTCTTGCATCCCAAAAGGAGTGCATTGGCGTAGATGGTTGATTTCGAGACCTCAAGTTGTAAATCCGAGGTCTCGAAATCAAATTCATTGAAAATTACTTCTTTCTCAAAAACTATGGCACTTCTATTCAGAGGGTGTCATTTCTCACAATGTTTTATACCATCAACCTCTCCCTGTGACTCTTCACCAAGAAAGGTTTTATGCTAATAACTATTGTGAGTAATTACCAATAGTGTCCACTGCCTTTAAAACGGTGTCAGTTTTGTCGCATAATATCAAGAGAATAAAAATAACAACCCATTGTTTTTACATCATCTCTGATATATATATGTGGATATTATGCGTTAATTTTGACATGTCAGAAACACTATTGCTATTAAAGTGACACACAATACTAAATAATTAGTTCGGATCGGTCTATTTTTAGACAATATTATGGTTGTTGACGACGACGAACAGTTTCATTGAGTTTTTCTGATGCAGAATTATGTTGATTTTAGTTGATTTATTTTGGCAAACTGTACAAGGAAAAGGCATGGGAATACATGCATGATGATTGGCCCTTGGAAGAAAAGAAGGAATATTTTATTGAGTATACAAGGGCTGACCTATATGTGCCCGGAATACACACAAAAAGACAAACGCATGCCTACACTGAAAACAGCAAGAAAAGAAATTTGATTGCAGAGCGGGAAATAAATCAAAGACTTATTTCTATTTGGGTCATCTGAGCATCAGCCGATTGGAAGGACTACAGGCAAAAAATACAAGCAACATGGCGGGACTGTAAAAGCAATCTACAAAAACATACGAAGAACATACGAACAAAATTATTTGCACGGAGCTAATGCAGGCACAAAAGTGGGGAAAAATGCGCAGTTTGCATGAATCACAATCACATTTTTTTTAAAACATCCCTTTTGAATTAATTTTCACTTCTGGCTGAGGGTTTGCAGGTATCAAATCATGAAACAAAATTCAAAACATGATGTTTTATTTAGAAAAATAAATAAATAACATTTCATCTTGGGAGGCTATTCTGTACGTTTAGGTGTTTGTTTGTTCATTTGTTTGTTGAGGTGTTTGTTTATTTGTTTGTTTGTTTGTTTGTTTGAATGTTTGTTTGTTTGTTTGTTTGTTTAATATGTATATATATTTTTCAAACACTGACCACATGGGTGTATACAAAACAAAGGCATTTGGATAAAGTATTCACACAGCTCAAGAGTCTGAACGAAGTTTCTCTGACAACTGAAAAGGTTTCTGCTTGTTTGCGTTGTATATAAGGATAGTCTAAAAATGGAAATAATTCTTTGATGACAGCATTAATTATCGGAAGTAGTTAACCACATAAGTGATTTCGTTGGGTCATCTACAGTAGGGCCGACACTGTTTCCTTTTCCCTTTTTTTTGCACTAATTTACACAAAAATACATGTACAGTCCACAGTGCATCATAATGTCGAATCTTTAAAATATCTATAGGCAGGTCTGTGGCTGCATTGGTCAGTTTTGTTCGGCCCTGTCAATTTCTACACAACATCAGATTCTAATAGAGTAGGCCTACATACTCCCTTTATTTTAATGTCCGAAATACCTTTTTAAAACAACAACAATCGTATGTCTATATATCCGCACGTTTTTAATAACCCACGGATTACTCTGATAATTCGTGTGATACACCTTTGAAATACAACTTATCGCTTTGTGTCTAAAACCCAAATTACTTCAAAACTCAAGCCTATCAAGTATCCAAAATGAATCCATCTGGAATTACACAAGAAGTGGTTTAAGAAACACTTTGTAACCAAACACCAGTACCGCGGAGCTGGGAGCTCCGAATTTAATTTGGGATTGAAGTATTAAGTGCGTTGAGATGATAACGGCACAATGTGTATCAGGTGACCAATCAATAGTGTGCTTAACTCAAAATAAGATTTTAATTGATTGGCTATGTTATTTTGTTGTTGTTAAAAAACAAAATTGTCAAAGTGATGTCGTTTTGACCTACGCCATCAACGACAGAAGTGTTTCTAGTTTGTCAAAACCTGGTGGTTGGTGTCTAATTTTTTTGTTCGCAAATCAAAAAACAAGTGTACATTAAAAATATAAAAATTGAATTGATAAACACACACACACTTAAACAAGTTTGAATATTCCTGTTTACAAAAGTTCGTCCAAGTAGCTGTTTAAGGGAAGTTTCCAACCATGTCCATCAGTTTCAAACCGTAATGTGCAAATCTGCCAAAATGCTGTGCACTCCCTTTAAAGGAAAATATCTTCTCATTTATAATATAATCCATTGCCAAAATAAAATAACTCCTCATTTCTAATATATTTACAAAATAAAATAACTTCTCATTTCTAATATATTTCCAAAAAATAAAATAACTCCTCATTTCTAATATATTTCCAAAATAAAATAACTTCTCATTTCTAATATATTTCCAAAATAAAATAACTTCTCATTAAATTCTAATAAGTTTCCAAAATAAAATAACTTCTCAATTCTAATACATTTCCAAAATAAACTAACTTATCATTTCTAATATATTTCCAAACTAAAATAACTTCTTAATTATAGTATATTTCCAATCTGCCAAAATGTTGTGGACTCCCTTTAAAATGAAATAACTTCTCTGTTTCAGCTTCGGTGTTTTTGATGCGAAGCCAACCGGTCGGTGCTCATTACCAAAAGAATTACAGCTATTTGACCGGCTTGCAACACAGAGAGCATAATGAACGAGCTGTGAATGTGACCACGTTGACTCGGTAGTCTAAATTCATATCTCTGATGTAACCAAAAATGCCAGTGAGTGATTTCTGTGTCAAGAAGAAGATAACCAGACATCTTGCTGTTACATTTCCCCCGTCCCGATTACTCCAGAAAAAAATGTCCTCCATCATGTAATATTGTTTGTCATGGAAGAATGTCAATAAGAGTTTTACATTCAGTGACGATCGGTAATTAAAAAGATTATGAGAGAATTGAAATGCAGACCAAGCGATTAAACAAAACCAACTGGAACTCAGTCAGAGTCAGAAATTTTTGCACAACAAAATTATTTTACATCGGCAAATTTCTAGGACTGAAAGCTGTTCCAGCTTTACGAAGCTTATCGGAATTAAGTTACCAGCCAAACCAATATGTCACATGTACAACTTGTGACTGGTATCCTGCTAAATTCTGCTTGGATAGACAAGCGTTAAGCAATATTTTCAGTTTAAGCGACTCTATGAATTTGGGGCCGATTATTTTAAGAATACCCAACAAAGCATTTTAAGATGCCGCCCATCCAAACATTTTACGGCAACTCAATTTGCTCCACCAGAAAAAAAAACCCACGACCAGCACTTGTTGAGTGAAGGCATGTCATGCACTAGGAAATTTTAACATTCGTTTTTGATTTGCCCCTAACAATAAAGCACTACTTTGTAGGTCAGGCGAGCAAATCGAGTCACAGAGTGCGCATATTAAAGTTTCAGTCGCAGTGGTCGGAAAAGAATGGGCTTAACATTCTTCAAAAAATAGGCGAAGGGTGAAAGAATCGGATTTGGTGATTCGTTTTAAAAGATTGACTTTATCATGCGATTCTCTAAAAAGTATGTGACAACAAAAAGTATGTGACAATAGTCAAAGGTGCACATTATAAGACCTGCATATCTTGACACATTTTGAGTAAACAAAACAGTAAAAAAACAATTAAAAAACTGAGCAATGACGCAACTTTTCTCAAAACAGAACAAAAAGTAATGCCTTGAAAGGTCCACAAATTGCAGTCTGAACAAACGGGTCAAGTCATTTGATAAAACCTAGATCCAACTGTCATGTAAATACAGGTATACAGTAGTCTACATCGTGAATAGTATCCTCAATAAATAGGGTAAAGAACCCACGAAAGTGTACTAATTATTAGTCATTACACATGTAAGTGTTCATTTTCTTTGACTGTATGAACTATTGGATGAAGGAAATATGAAAATAAATGTGAATAACATTGAATAGTAAAAAAAATGTTATGAATCAGACAAATTTTGACAAATGCTTATACTCACATTTCTAGTTGTGTTTTCAATAATTTCAATATCCACTCGACAGCTTGTCACCAGATAGACGACACTTTTTCCTCAAAATCTTTTGAGTATTAAAATCCAACAGAAAGGTTCCTAGTTGAAAAATGTCCTGTATATTATTATAGATAAAGCTGCTCCTTGACTTGGCGTTCAAAATGTTCCCTGCCTGCCACACTCAGGATAAAACTATTGGACAGCACGCAGTCATCAAGGACATGTCAGTCAATTGTGTTCCAGCACAGTGTACCAATATTCATCAGCGAGTCCAGTAGTTCAGAATCCACAGCTGTGACTGAAGGGAATGTGTTGACTATTTTTTTTTACCCGGATCGTGGTGATCAGCTACCACTGTTATTCTGAATTACTCTCTCCTTCACAATATGTCAAAGCCTCCTCACGGCAGCACAGCAACGCACATGACAAAAAAATAAGATGAACAAATTTCTATAAGTGCATCATCCAAGATTTAAATCACAAGAAAATCTACAGAGTACATCTCTCACTTGTCAGATCAACCCTCTCCTGGAGACAAAACAAAAATCTTTTCTGTATCCACCGCGCACCAAGCATCACAGAGCCTCACAGAATGAAGAGCTATCCTGACACCGTCTGACACCGACATGACAATTCCCTCCGAAGCCAATTAGTTACGTAAATCACGATTAAAATCTTACCGTGAAATAAAAAAACATTACTCACTGTTCTTATCAACTCACAGCTAAAATCCGGCTCCTAAACTTTCCATGGATTATGAAGCTTTCCTGACAGATGTGAAGTTTAACCTCCAATAAATTAACCAGGCTTCATTTTTCTTTTCCCCCTCTTCTTAAATTGAGATCCAAGGATGAGGGAACTTGTAAGCAGGTAATGTTGACTGACTGCCAGAGTGAAATGACTGTCTCCCTGCAAGGCTGTGGTTGGCATATGAGAGGAGTCTACGATGAGACAGTCGAACAACTACTCCTACCGCATACGGTCTACAACAGACAGTCAGGCCGGCCTATCCTGATGCCCTCCCAATGCACTTATACGCAGAGAAACAGCCAATGCTGTGGCCATCCGAAAAATAAAATATGTTTACCGCATGGGTCAACTGAATTATCTCGTATTTTTGTTTCCACCTTAAGTGAAGAAAACTATAGCTAAACATAACACATGCAAGGCAATCTGTTGCTTCTGACAACTGTATTACATTCACCAATAAACTCGTCCCTTACGATAACTTTATTAAGTTCACCCGTAAACTGTACTCTGATAACTTTATCACATTCGCCCGTGACCCGTAAACTCGTTCCTTCTTTAAGTTCACCTGTAAACTATAGTTACTCTCAATAACGTAGTTAAATTCACCCGTGACCTTCTTCTGGTAATATTCACCCGTAATAGTTACTTCTGGAAACATCCATCCGTTAACTAGTCACTTCTGATAACATTCACCCGTAAACTAGTTACTTCTGCTAACATTCACCCGTAAACTAGTCGATAACATTCACCCATAAACTAGTTACTTCTGAAAACATTCATCCGTTAACTAGTTAATTCTGGTAACATTCACCCGTAAACTAGTTACTTCTGATAACATTCTGGTAACATTCACCCGTAAACTAGTCGATAACATTCCCCCATAAACTAGTTACTTCTGAAAACATTCATCCGTTAACTAGTTACTTATGGTAACATTCAACCGTAAACTAGTTACTTCTGATAACATTCACCCGTAAACCAGTCGGTAACATTAAACCATAAACTAGTTACTTCTGAAAACATTCATCCGTTAACTAGTTACTTCTGAAAACATTCATCCGTTAACTAGTTACTTCTGGTAACATTCACCCGTAAACTATATAGTTACTACACTGATAACATAGTTATTTAAATGAAAGAGAGGGAGCTGTTTTGCGAATTCTTCTGTGAATTATTTTAGTCAGGAGGACATCATTTTCAACTGAAGCTCCCATATTATTGTGTGAAACATAACACTTACAATTTACATAAAATCAACTCATTATAATAAACATGTCCGTCATTTGTACGTCTCCACAGCGACCTAATAAAAAATAAAATGCACAAAGCAACAGGCCGGCGGAAAGAACAATTGAAAATAATTCGAGCGAATGATGTCTTTTGTCAAGGATGGTAATAACTTGGTTATTAGTATGCTGTTTGTGTCTGATTGAAGGATTATACAAACAAGTCATACAATGAGGAAGGATGGCTCGCGGTACAAGGCTATCTAAATGTCCATGATTGTATAATGTGGTTTGGGTTTTGATTTTTTTTCTTTCTTCGCTTTAATTTTTTATTTATTTATTTTTTATTTACTGTTATTTGTATTTGTTTATTATGTTTTTGTTTTATGTATTTATATATTTATCAATATAAACCACAAAGGTTTATATTCAATTCAATGGGACTATTTATGAGTTATTAAAACCTTAAGACTATCCTTTGTGAAACATAGATCTCTTAGATCTGCTTGGCAAATTTCTCTGCTTATCAGAAAAATGGCGGGACACTTGCATAATAAATTTAGGCTCAAACTATACACAACATTGGCAGGTATACCTTCTGCTATAAGCAAAATAATTTCTGTGTTTTACCAGCTTTCATGACATTAGCACTGGAGCCAAATAACCACTTAACGGCATTATATTATAATGGGTTAATTTTATTACTCATCAGGGAAAACCAATATTTAAAACTCAATAATTCCATTGCACTCCATTCAATCTAATTTTAGAATAACAGTTTAAACTTAATTGGTTTTACAGAATAAAAGTTTAAGTTAATTGGTTTTGTGACACATATTTCATCTTGCCAGGAATCATTGAAATGTTATCAACGGTCACCATGGGTACAAACTAAGATGATCAATTCTAAACCCTCGGGTAAACGAACCACTGTTGAAAACCATTACCTTATTATCATACAGAATTTGTACTTGAATGTGTTTCTGAACAGTAGTTCATACAGTAAAATAAGGAACAATTGTTAACTTTCATAATTATTGAGTGATTATGGCGCGTCCTTCGGTTGATTAGGCCTTTGCTGGTTCTACGAAGAAAACAAATTACGAATTACTTGAAAATTATTTGTAAACTTGACAGCTCTATTAAGCATTGGACACAAATTATTTCCTTTTTATATATGTATTTTTTTAAACTTCAGTCCATCATTGAGCTCTTAGTGAGCGAACATCAGCACTGTTTGATGGGCTTTCCAAATCGTTCCGGAAGAAGGGGGTGGGGTGGGGGGGGGGGGGCCGCAAACCTTCTTATAGCGGCCTATGAGTAGGGGAAGCATATAGTTAGGTACCCCGTACATCACATGATTGGTATATGATTGGTATATCTGATAAAAACAGTGCTCATGTTTCGTGTGATCAACCATTTATACATGAAATAACAAATAATATGAACATTGGTGAGTCAGGAGAAAATAGTGAACCGTTCACAATAATTGTCTACGTAAAAACACATTGTCCTGTTGTTGCATTTTAAAGGCTGTCAGGTAGTTTTCTCGAATATGACTTTCATCTCAGAGGGTAATATTCCGCAGAAAAATCTTACAATTTTTTTTTTTTAAGTAGTTCGGATTTCATTGATATATTTTTTGTTATGGATGAAATGTTTATGTTGTTCGCGATGGGCTAAATTTTATAGTTTATACAGATGGTCAACAGTTTTATCCTCGCATGAAAAAATGTTTACGAATTTAACTCAACGCGAAATCAGGGCGGGTCATCATTGCGAAGTGGTATGAAACAAATTTGCAATGAAATCTCCAAGAATGGGAAGTCTCAAGGAATGGGGGTGAGTATTCCTTGAGATTGTCTTGCCATCTGGGAGGATGTATGTCGGGTGACAATTCCACACTTTCACAATTACTTTGAAGTCGTCATACGCTTCATTTATAATTCACGATTGACAGCAAGAGATGTTTGGGCGGGAAAACGAGGGCAGGTCATCGGGATGTTGTACATGTAAATGCTATAACCATCATACAGGCCTAACACAAAACACACCTTGTCAACACATTTACATTCAACTTACATCAAGTATTGTTTGAAGCTTTGCATGGTGTTAAGACATAAGAAGAACCTATAAATAAATAGTAAACTTGCGGGTAGTGTAATTAATACACATGGTTTGTACCCGCAGTTTACTATTTATTTCATCATAAACTTACATCGTTTGAAGATAATGATGGTAGAAAGCTTACCTTAAAATATTACTACCCGAAGTGATGTAGTTTTTGTAAAATAAATGTAAAGAAAGTACGTTTTACAAGCTAAAATAATCTTCGTCGTTAAAGACGAACATTATTTTCGTGACGAACATTATTTTCTGGACTTTTTTTTACTAATTTCTCAAAAACTACAGCACCTCAGCAAGCAGTATTTTAAGGGAAACTTTCTACTTATCCATCATTATTTTCAAATTGTGAGTTTGATGTAAATCTGTAGACATTGTGTTTTGTGTCCTACAAAAACTACAAATGTGTACCCTTTGAGCTAATAAACCCTCGATTTAAGAAGTTTTAGTAGCCCTGATTTTAAACATGATTTGTCATAAATGATCTTTCTGATGCACTGGTAGCGATCACAACCACTATAGTAGGGGAAGTTACACTAACAAAAATTAACACATTTAAAAAATGTATTATTTAGATATGAATGGAAAAATATGAGCATTTTTAACAAGTATGTTGCATAGTTTTTAGTAGGAGGTGGTGTGAGGTGCGCCTTGGTATAACTCTCTATGATTGCCAGTAAAACACGGAGGAACGACGAAAAGAATATGTGAGGTATTTGAAGGAATTTTGTACAAAGTTTCATAAAATTCTCGCTCCGGATTTTCGGCGTTATCTCAAAAATGCGACTTTTGAAATGAAATATTCATAGGTTAGTTTCATTGTATACGCCTACATGTATATGCAGGACTAAAAACAACCAACGTTCCCCAAAACCAAAAATCTACTTTGCCTTTCAAGAAAACACACGTGTATGTCAACGTGACTATCTCCAGGGCTTCATAACTTTGACGGTCACACGCCGCAGGCCACTAAAAAGGAAGCAAGGACGTCAGTTTCCCAGGGTTTTCTATAGGGATTATGTGCACAAAAATTAACTCGGCTTATGTATATGGAGTCTTAGGTTTTAACTCCAGGGTAACTCTCTATAAGCTATTATTAATCATTCCATGGCCATTAACAACTTATCAAAGGAAGAGGATTTGAACGTCTGCAAAATTTATCTCTTCTTAATTCTTGAAGGTCTCTTGAAGATGTCAGCATACGAAAGCCATTGAATGAAGCATTACGTAATGCAAGAAAATGTATACAGTATCTAAGACAATCCAAACCATCCAATATTTACTGATCATCCAAATTAACATTATTGAACAAGCTACCCAGCATGATGTTAACTTAATTATGGTGTTATATAATTGTACATAAGTATGTAAAGATTATTAACCATTTTTATATACCACTGTTTGAGGATAATGCATCTTTTTTGTTATGTGCAATATATCATTTCCTTCAACATTGTTTATTAAAAAATCGTGGGGAAGGGGAAGGTGGGGCCAAGACCTAATAAATACCCAGTCCTGTTCCGCTTATCGATTAAATACCAATACTAGTTTATGCGTGAGTAAACTTCATTATGGTGTTATATTATTGTATATTATGTAAATAACCATCTTATATACCTCTGTATGAGGAAACATTATCCTTCTTGCTGACATGCAAGGAATAAGGTTTTTTTTCAATAGCTGGGTGGGGGGGGGGGGGGGGGGTCGGGTCTTAGACCAAACAAATAACCAGTCCAGGGTTCTGGTTTTCAATTAAACAGTTTCGATAACATTTCTAGCGACAGACCTGAACAATGTTTTTCCTAATATTGAAAAGAATAAACATTTGCTGCCCCCATGTTGGTCATGTTCCCTGTATACCGTAACAGTAATGGATGCTAGTATTCATTGTACAGAAAGGAACCAGTGACTCATTTCCTTCTACCCTCGGTTTGGTAACATTGTGTTGAATGGGAGAAAATCAAGATGGCCGCCCCATTGGCCACTATTCAATTATGTACCAGAAACAACTCCTTTATTTAATATTCATTTTGCACCTGCTGTTAACTGAAAGTGCTGCTAGAAAGAGACAAACAGTAATTGTTATACCTCGGTAACAAACTGTGAAGTTTGATTGGTCGAGAACCAATCACGTGACGTGCAACAAAAACGCATGTTACATGGCTCGACCGGCCGGGTAACATGAAAAGTGATGTACACCGGTGTACATTACCTTGATCGTTCCCGGCGTTGTTCGATTTTCAGCGCTGTGTACGAAACAACCAAGGGTTCGAGGGAAGTGTTTCTCCGTCGTAATAATGTTTGAAGATGACAACAGAACTTTGAGAAGAGGAATACAAATTATACAAAGGTATAACAAAACAATTGTTGCACGCTGTGACTGGGGTCCATGGATTTTGTACACCCTCGAGGGGAAATGGCAACCTCGGCTTTGCCTCGGGTGCCATTTGCCATTTGTACAAAACGCAATGGACCCCATCCCAGCGTGCAACAATTGTATACTGGTATCCTGCTCAGTTTATTTAGCATAAAAATGTTAAGCAATTGGTCCTGGTGGTACACTGTAATGAATGTTTCTAGAAACTGCTCATTATTTGTACTATTATTTATTCATTATCAATTAGCGTTCAGGCAGGCATTTGTTCTCCCGTCCAAACTACTGTCACAAAAATGATGAATGCATGGGCACAGACAACTAATAGTCTTCCACCATTGTTGGCATTATAATTAGAAAATTGTTTGGAATAGCTTATTCAATTTTCTCATTATAAGAATTAATGAGGCCATGTTCCAAAATGACCGCAATGGCTGGGCTACGGCTGTTGCTAAGGAAATGATGCGCTTCAATGACTGTCCCTATGACAATCAACACTGGCTGCGCAAATTTGAAAATTTGTGGAAACCATGGATTCCGTTTTACCGGTGAAGATAACAAAACCTTTCAGAAATACACGCGAGACATTCTGATGCAATCGCACACCACGCAAGTAGTGATGCAATAAACCTATAGCTACATCGCGCGCGTCTGCCTATTCTTCAACACTAGCAGACGCGCTGATTTAGCCAATGCTGTAGCCGAAGTCACCGTTTCGGACATTGCCTAAACCTCTAATGCTGCCACCATCTTAGTCATGTTCCCTGTATCTAATGAGAAACTGAGAAAGGAACCAGAATATTTTTTTCTTCCAGCCTCGGTTTGGTTACATTCTTACAGACTGTAGAAAATCAAGATGGCCGCATCATGATAAAGGTCCATTGAGCCTACTTTGAGAAATATTTCCAACACACATTCCTACTTTCAAAAGACAAACATCATACAGCCACAGTCCACTCATACCTGAAGTTATTAAAGATCTACAGGTATTTCAGGCATTCGCTTGAATTAGGTTTAGAGAGAGAAATACACCAAGTGGAATAATATTTGTGAGAAAACAGCAGCCCCCTTTTCGCTATGGTTGTTGTCGTTTTGGTTTCGTTCTCAAAATAGGTGTTATGAATCACCTTTTTTATTTGTGACACAAGAGAGTAATTAATTCTTTCTCAAAGCACTTCCAAGTGGGACTGAACATTTGTTTCATTTTTGTATAGCCAAAAATAGACAGTGATTTTATAGAAAGGTTCTCAAGTGAGCCAGTATAAATTGGGCCGGTGGAATTGGTAAAACATATTTTGGTCAAGAAAAAAATGTAGGACGGGGCAAGTATCCTAGTCCCAAGATATGTTAACGACAACACATCATCCATAAAATTCTCAGCTTATAAAACTGCATCCGGAGCAGATGTAGGCTCTCGGATTGAGCCTTGCATCCAAGATTAAATTACGCATCTTCGTCTGTTCCACTTCTTGGAATAGAATAAACTAGCATGCATTATGTATGATGCATAAAACATGAGAATCAGGTAGTTCATCCATGGGATGAAAGTAATAATTCCATTGGACTACAGCTTGACGATACAGGAAATACCACTGAACCTTCTGGCCTAGATTTTTTATATTGAAAGTGACATTTGGTGTAACTGCTATATAAATGAGATTCTGTTTTGGTAATCATTAGACTGTGCCATGGCTATGACCAGTGATTCTGAGCACAGAAGACTCTTGCTTAAAAAACATAAATAGGTTAATAGATGTTAAATTTGCATCAGGATAAAGAATACTCATATATAAATACCCATTAATAAACTGTATTCTCGGTCTTTTCCTTAATCGCAGGCATATTACTCGGGTGGGATTCGAGCCCACAACCTTAACCATTCTAGAGCAGTGTCTTACCAACTAGACCAGTCAGATTGCCCGGTAGCTAGAAGCTTCAGTTCCAATGCTATTTTTAGCAGCGGTTCCTGCACTGATTTAATAGATGTTAAGTTTGCATCGGGATAAAAAATTATAATTTTGGTATTACCCATACACCGATGTGTGTTAGCACTGTATACTCAGTGTACATTCCGAGTTCTGTGAAGAAGACAAAAATCACCGGCATATTACTCGGGTTATAAATAGGTAAGCAGACAAATACCATACAGGTACCATTGTTTTATGAAATTGGGCCCAGATTTAAGCTTCTTTTTCCCATATTTAAAGGGTCATTATTGTTTCTTTAAAACACTTATTATTTGTTACATTTCATGCAGTTTTCCAACCACTCAAGACAAAAATTCGCTTAGCTGTGATTGATGACACAGCACTCGAGTGAAAATATAAAAATTAGAAATCACAACAAATTGTGCAACTTGTTTCATTTTCTTATCACTGACAGTTTTCTTGAAAACAATTATAAATAAACAAACAGCACTCTAGTAATAGCAAGATACTTCAGTTGCGCACAGATATACTGAAGAGTCTCTCCCCCACATTTCCATCGTAGAGTTGCTGTTGTAAATGTTAAAGCACTTCATCCAAAAAATACTCTTTGCATAAGTTGACGGCATGTAAGAACAAAAATCCCACTTGCCTTTTCTTCTCCTACACACAATCAACCGGAAACAAATTGTAGGAATTTATCTTCAACTCTGAGGAGTGGGTGTCAAGTGTCTGTCCATGGTGAAGTCTGTACAGTCAAAGCAACATCATTTAATCCCATACATCTATCTACAAGGTACAAGTATGGAAATAATAAAATATAATATAGTTTACAGGGCTCGCCCTTAACACTAGAACAGTAAACATTGTCTAGTAAAAGCTGCTGTGGGCTAACTTCTCAACTTGCCCTGTGGGCTACTTAAAAACTGTACAACCTACTTGTTTTAAATGCTCATATTTCTTTAAACGGATGTGAATAATACATTTTTTAAATGTATTCATTTATTTTTGAGTGTTTGAGTGAACCTTTATTTGCCTATTATACTGGTTGTGATTGCTACCATTGATACATCAGAAAGATACATTTAAGACAAAACATTTTAAGATCGGGCTACTAAAACTTCCTGGGGGGATGATAAACATAAAAGGTTTAAGAGCAAGGCCTGAGTTTAGTTATAACTCCTGCTCAACTTACAGAGTAAAAACTTGAGAGATATTATTAGTATGAAAGTGTGGCACCAGAAGTTGAAATAGGGGTCATATGGCGGGCCATTGAACTTACTTAATGGCAATATGACATATTAATCTATATGGGGTTCACTGTGCGGTCACCGCATATAGCAACCACATGGTTACTATAAATAGACATTACACCATGTCTTCTTGAATTCAAGTAGTCAATTTTGTTTGTTTTTAAATTGAAAAATGCAGGTTCTCGAGTCAATAAATAATTGATTGTCACAAACTGTTTTTTTTTAAAGTGTAATGAGGGCAAAAGGAATACGTCTGGAATTGGTAAGTTTTCAATTTTGATTAGCCTTATAATTTTTCCTGTGGGAGACTTTACTCCGTAAGTTCAGGATATCCCTCGAGATAAATTTGGCAAAAAAGAAACTACCAGAGGACGTTGAACTGGTCTGGAATATGTTGTGACTATGTCTGCATAAAATGCATAAATTGAAGAATGTTGTCTGGTTTTGCCTGGATCCGTTACTCAGTCGTCAAAACTCCACGCATGCTGTGCTGTTCTAGATTCAGAGATTGGGGGGGGGGGGGGGGGTTATAGAAAGTTGGCCTAATCCAATCTCATTGTCCTTCAGGTACACATTTATGGGTTATTTTAGCTGGCATTAAAAATAGATCTGCCTTGCCAAATGACCGTGTAGTTCACTTACAGTATCAAAACATTATGGACGAACACTCTGAAAAGGAAATGCCACACTATACCACAAAATGAGCTACTTCAACTTTGTGACGGAGCATTGGAATGAACTTCTTGGTAACTTTTTTTTTTTGGGGGGGGGGAACTACATTTTGCACAGTGAATTCCACACTGTTTATTTCATTTAGTATAATTTTTCTGGTTGTGAAGCCAAGGACTTACACTAGCCACCAACCCTATTGAGAAAGCTTTACATGTGGGGAGGGAAAAACCCCAGAGAAATGTTCCAAGGAAAAACCTAATCCACGTATGCCCCTGGTGTGATTCGAACTAGGGTCCTAAACGTGGAAGGAAAGAGGGAATACAACCACTACGTCAGCCTGACTGCCTAAACTTAAGTTGTTACAGAAACTAATTTGCATGGTTCAAGAGAGATGCTCTTTGTTGATATGACAGCAATAATCCCATTCTGGATAGTGAGTTTGAGACAATGGATAATTTTAGCAAAAGTTGATTGCTATTGTCACAGGGATTTTCAATTGAAACCTCTAAAGAATTTCAATGTTTTCTCGAAATATTTTGTTGAAACACAGCACTCCCTCCCCCAAAAAGGAGAAATTTTACATGGACAAAAGTAAACTTTCCTGAAAAGCTGCAGGTATTTTTCTTGGTATTGTGCCCAGAAGAAAAACTGTCACAAACTTTTTGGCTACAGGACTGTAAAAGGTATCAGGCACAAACTACTAAATAGTCCCATTGTTAGAAGGAAAGAAAAATACCCCCAAAACCCAGTACTTTAGGGAATCCATTTGTTTTGCGATTAGAAACAGGACTGCACACTGTGAAATGCTAGTCCGGACTTTGCAAACCGATCAGTTTCTGGAGTAAATTCCTAAATAAAAAACATTAATACCGAAGAGACGTCTGTGTTTCAAATTACTGTTGATGTTTCCTCGAATGGTGAAATCTAAGAGTTTGAGACTTGAAGCAAAATAGATTGGTTTACTACACCTGGGCCTAATTTAATAGAGTATAAAAGTAACTAAGCATAACACAATTATGCTTACCAGGATAGGCTTACAAGCCAAATTAGCATGTCATGTGTACACTCTTTGACTGGTATCCTGCTTGTTTCTGCTCAGCAGAAATATTGTAAGCACTATTTTTGGCTTGAGCAGCTCTATGAAATTGGGCCCTGCAGTATAGAAGGCTAAGGCCGTGTCCGAAACGACGACTTCGGCTACAGCTACGTCTAGATCAGCGCGTCTACCAGTGTTGAAGAATAGGCAGACGCGCGCGATCTAGCCGTAGCTGTAGCCGTAGCTGTAGCCGAAGTCGTCGTTTCTATCACCAGAAGAAACACCCATTGTATCTAATGTACAGGTACCCAGAAGTATCTTAAAAACTTTATGCCACCAAGTAAGTTTTTTAGCTAACAATTATTTTGAGTGAAATAGTGCCCAGTGCCTGTAAATAAATTCAAAAATAACGTTTTTTTCATTTAATGTCTCACACAGACAAAATATACATCTGTAATCCCGCCAACTCCATAGTACTGCCAAACAGGTTGTTTACAAAAAAATAAACACAAGTCCAAGGACTTTATGCGTTTATACCTGAGGGGACGGCATCTCCAGTGATAGAAACGCCCCAGGTACAATAACAAATTAGCTCAATTGGGTACTAACTGGCTTCATAACTGACAAGGGTAACTCAGTTGTAACCACGGTGATAGAAGATCAACAAAGAACATATGGATGATAATACAACTAGAAAAGCAAGTAGGTTCAAGGATGGGGTAATATTTCCATTAAGGGGCTAATTAATGTATCAAAGCATTCATTTGTGCATTTTTGTGTGGGGGTGGGTTGGTGGGGCAAGGTTGGGGGGCCTTTCTGCCCCCACCCTCTGGTTGCACCACTGGGGGAGGGGGAGGGGTTGGGTTTGGAAGACAGCTACCTGTCAATCTCCTTGCTCTATGATCATAACATAACAATGCTAATGGAATCCAAGGTGTAAGATGCACTAAAAACAAAAAGTACCCAAATTGATTGGCACATTGGCGAAAGGTTTGCACTCGGACTAGACTTAGAATTTACCCAGATGACTTGTGACTCAAGGGTCGCATGTTTTTTGTTTAACCACAAATAACTTTTATGAAATTTTGTTAAACATATTATTCTCATGTTTATCAGGCATGGAATTTCATCTTTGAGAGGGCAAGGCCATTTTCATTTTGCAAATGGCATTTCTACTGGACAATCTTAAAGGGAAGGCACATGTTTGGTAACTACTCAAAACAAATGTTAACCAAGCATTGGAGAGCTGTTGATAGTATAAAACATTGTGAGAAACGACTCCTTCTGAAGTAACGTAGACTACCTAGAAGTCTTTTATTCTTATCTGAAAGCACACAATTTCGTCCAACAAGGGTGTTTTTTTCTTTCATCATTTTCTTGCAACTTCGATGACCAATTGAGCTCAAATTTTCACAGGCTTGTTATTTCATGCATATGTTGAGATACACCAAGTGAGAAGACTGGTCTTTGACAATTACCAAACGTGTACCTTCCCTTTAAGGTCTAAGGGAAACTTTTGTAGGGGTGCTAAGACCAAGACCATAACCAAGACAGGGGCAACAGAGGCCATAGTCTTGGTTCAAGACTATCCTAGATTTGTCACAAGAGAGCGCGCTATCACCCCCAACGCGCTATCAACCACGAACCGCTATCCGAGAACCGCTATCACAGGAGAGTCTTGGCACATTCGTTAAATCTCCCCCCAAAATGGGAGGGGAAACATAATGCGCGTGCGTAGGTTTCCCGCAGAGCCCGCCCCCTTTTTTTTGGGGGGGGGGGGGGAGATTTAACGAATGTGCCAAGACTCTCCTGTGATAGCGGTTCTCGGGTGATAGCGGTTCGTGGTTGATAGCGCGTTGGGGTGATAGCGCGCCCTGTTGTGACAAATCCAGGAGAGTCTTGAACCAAGACTACAGAGGCCACTGTTGACTCCATGTACTTCCAGACCTGGGGTTGATTTCAAAAAGCAATAAAATTCATTGCAAGACAAATTGTCAGTATCACCTTAGTGATTTGTATTGTGACATCACACTTTACTTAGCAACTACGATTGTTTTGCAGTTAAGACCAATCTTAACTCTTTGTGAAATTGGCACATTGGTATATTTTTCATGATGATAATGATAATGATGATGAGGTCCATATCTTTTTTTTTGTAAAAGGCAGCTGTTCAAAGTGCAATTCCCTCCAGGTTTAAAAAACAAACCCAAAAGGACAGCCCCTGAATTTGCCCAATCAGTTTTATTTAATAGGAGACATTGACAAACTGATCACCTGGTGCGGGAAAACAATAAGATACATGTTGGAATTTCAATAAAGAATGGACCTTAGTGCCACCTTGTCATCGATACCAACTAAACCGAATAAATCATCAATTGAAATGTCATCTGTTGGGAAGTTTAAGGTTTCATATTTTTAAAGGCACTGGACACTATTGGTATTACTTGTTAGAATAATTGTTAGCATACAAACTTACTTGGTGCAGACAATGGAGAGCTGTTGATAGTATAAAACATTGTGAGAAACGGCTCCCTCTGAAGTAATGTAGTCTTTGAGAATGCAGTAATTTATTTCTCACTAAAATATTTGAATTGAATTTGGGGTTTCAGCTGAGGTCTCTAATTCAAGGTATCTGAAAGCACACAACTTGTGCGACAAGGGTGTTTTTGTCTTCCATTATTCTATCACAACTTTGACGACCAATTGAATTCAAGTTTTCACAGGTTTGTTATTTTATGCATATGTTGAGATACACCAAGTGAGAAGACTGGTCTTTGACAATTACCAAAGGTGTCCAGTGCCTTTAAACTAAGTGTGCTAGAATTTTTTTGTTCTTAATATTTCTTATATCATACTTCGTAGTGGGGTCGGCCTTCCAATGGGGCCGGCCTTCCAATGTACTTTTTGCTGCTGGCGTAATGCAATGTTGAAACCGTTCATCGAATTTCAGATGTACTTTATGCTGGTTTGGGACAATGTATTGCTCTTGGCTCTTAAAGGGAAGGCTCATTTCAGGGATTAGTTTTTTTGGAAGAGTAAATTGTTTAAATTCTCTAGTTTTCAATAAACACACCATCTAAAGAAAAATGCGAAAACAAATCTTATTAGGTGGCACTGTTTTACAGAGAACAAGAAACTGGTTCTGCTTGTTTGGGTAGTGCTCATTTGGATTGTGGCAATAGCGATTTTGGGGGTCTGCGACGTACATTTAACGGACTTGTACATTTCAACAAGAACATTTGGGAAGAAGGTGCAACAAGTATACTATGCCCTGTGGCAGAAGGTAACCACCTAAGCCTATGACCATCCTCCCCTCAATCTTCCCATACTTTAAAGATACTGGACACTATTGGTAATTGTCAAAGACTAGTCTTCACAGTTGGTGTATCTCAACATATGCATAAAATAACAAACCTGTGAAAATGTGAGCTCAATCGGTCAAAGTTGCGAGACAATAATGAAAGAAAAAACACCCTTGTCACAAGAAGTTGTGCACTTTCAGATGCTTGATTTCGAGACCTCAAATTCTAATCTGAGGTTTCGAAATCAAATTCGTGGAAAATTGCTTCTTTCTCGAAAACTACTTTACTTCAGAGGGAGTCGTTTTTCTCACAATGTTATATCAATGTTACCTCATTACTCGTCAACCTCTCCTCATTACTTGTTACCAAGAAAGGTTTTACGCTATAATTATTTTGAGTTATACCAATAGTGTCCACTGCATTTAACCATAAGGAGGAAGAAGTAAACGGACTATTTTCCTCTTGTACAGAAGTACCCCCCTAAAATCCTCTAAAGAATTTCTGAGATTTCAAGCACTCGAAGCAGACACAATAAGGGGTACACCATACCCTATATCATCACCAAATGACAATAAGAATCAAATCAAGTGCACCTTGATGGCAAGTAGATACACACATGGTTTTACCGCAAACCTCATCATGTACTGCCTCAAATCCTATAGCAAGGAACCTTATTCAGGCATGACATTTGGTCCCTGGAAAAAAAGTAGGAATATTTTATCGAGTACAAAGGCTGACCTACACGTACACATCATGTGTGCTCTAATAGACATTTCAGGCTTTTTTATAAAAAAAAATTCAGATTTTTAAAAGGGCAAAACGAAATTGGAGCACAGTCTTAAAGGCAGTGGACACTATTGGTAATTACTCAGAATAATAATTAGCATAAAACCTTACTTGGTAACGAGTAATGGGGAGAGGTTGATGGTTTAAAACAGTGTTAGAAACGGCTCCCTCTGAAGTGCCATAGTTTTTGAGAAAGAAGTAATTTTCCACGAATTTGATTCGAGACCTCAGATTTAGAACTTGAGGTCTCGAAATCAACCATCTAAACGCACACAACTTCATGTGACAAGGGTGACATGGCCGATTGAGCTCAAATTTTCAAAGGTTTGCTATTTTATGCATATGTTGAGATACACCAACTGTGAAGGCTAGTCTTTGACAATTACCAATAGTGTCCACTGCCTTTAAGTAGGAAGAATATCATGCCTGCTTATTAAACATAAAAAAGACATCATGCCCATTAATTTTGTGAAAAATAAGTGCAGGGTAAGTACATGGACACTCAAATGTTTGATCCAAGGTGACTTAAGTTGTGATAGACATTTGACAATGTAGAAATCTTAGCCTTTGAAAAAGACTCTGTAAGGGTCGAACAAATCAGGCCATTTACCAGTTTTCTTTTGCATTTATACCATACGTCCTTTTGGTTGGCAAGCAGTTTGCAAACAGCTAACTGTATTTTCTCAATATGGAAATCTGTCACCTACAATTCTATAGCGCATGCTGCACAAAAACAGGTTATATACATTATCCCCTTTCCCATGCGCATGAATTATTGCGCATATCATGCATTGATAATGCATGGAAGTAGCATCAATCAAGAACAGGTGCACGCTGTATTTATGCTGTACTTGTCTTCCAAAGAGAGCTTTAATTGTCATCTTGGGTCATTATCAACGAGTCCTTTTCTCTTTTTATCCAGACGGGTCAGGAACCACCGTTTGTCAATCCAAGTCTCGCTTTATTTATTGGAAATTCACATTTCCTGGTCGTATATTCTATTATTCTAAAGTGTCATGATACTATTCCCCAAGACAGAGGCAGACAGTTAACTTTTTAGATTTTTTGAAAGCTTCGCTCTAAATAGTTAAAAACTGTATTTGTAGTTTATATTTGAGTGAGAAATTACCTCTTTCTCAAAAATTACGATACTTTAGAGGGAGCCATTCCTCCAGTGTTTTGTACTATCAAAAGCTCTCCATTGTGCATTACCATGTAAGTTTTTATGCTAACAATTATCTTTAGTAATTACCAATAGTGCATGTCCAGTGCCTTTAAAACAAAGCTGCCTTCCCCAAGGCAGAGGAAAAAAACATCTCCCTGACTGGTGGGGATTAGACTATGAAAACATTGATCTCAAACCTAAGTCAACAACCTTCAGTATCATGTGACTGACACAAGACTTCAACAGGAACTGCCGACTTTCACAACAAGTGGTATTCAGCACCTTACATCCAGTGACCACACTTACAATACATTACAACCAACTAAATGAAATGGGCCCAATTTCATAGAGCTGCTTAAGCAAATAATTTTTCTGCTGAGCAGAAATAAGCAGGATACCAGTCACAAATTGTGTATATGACATGGTATTTCAGCTGGTAACCCTGTTCTGGCTTAAGCAGCTCTATAAAATTGGGCACAGGTTGAGGATCAGGTTGGCTCAGTGGTTTCTATCCCTGCCTTTCACTTCTGTGGACCCCGGTTTGAATCCCACCTCGGACCGAAGTCTTACATTTTGATTGGGTTTTCAGTCCCTATCTGTTTACAGGGGTTTCCCCCAATAATCTCACATCTAAACCTGAACTGTAATGTTTCCTATTCTATTTATCCTCTTATTGGTGCTAATTGTGCTGTTGGATGTGTAATCAAACAAATGTAGGATAAATAAAATCAGTTTCATTACGAGGGGTATTATTTATCTTTCCCTTTCATTCGTTCAGTATCCATGAAGTTTACCAGAAATAAGTAGGCTTGATGTTGTTTTTAACAATGTCACTTTTACTTTGGATAAGGAATTAAGAAAGTTATGGGTTATTTTCTGAAGAGATGAGTTAGGCGTGGTGTGACATCACTTGGACAGGTGGGGGGGGGGGGACACTTGACACTGAATAAACAGAGGTTAATGCTGCGGAGGTTGGATGCACACAAGACCTTGCTAATAATGGCACTTTGTACAAGTGGTCACTTTTCTCTTCTATGGGCATAGCCTTGATCAAGGCGATCCAGCCAGCCGCGACCGGCATAATCTGCCTGAGTCCCCAATGAATTCCGCTAGCGCACCCCATACATAACACAAAGCATGCATATACGTGTACAGCGTATGTACACATACATGTACATGTACTATGGCCGTGTCCGAAACGACGACTTCGGCTACAGCTACGTCTAGATCAGCGCGTCTACCAGTGTTGAAGGACAGCAGACGCGCGCGATCTAGCCGTAGCTGTAGCCGAAGTCGCCGTTTCGGACACGGCCTATCTCTACGGTATACATAACATTGTACATGTGAGTACTTTGTCAGTAGCTTCTAAGTAGGCTGTTGTTTGAGCTACGCGTACGAGGTTGACAGACACGACCGTACTCACAACTTCGCTATACTGTTCTCGCTGTACAATGTACTGTACATACAATGTATACGTTGTTCGTGTATACACTGCGTGCAGTTTGTTGCGTAATTTTGCCGCACACACACTACGCCAACAGCCTTGAATCAAGGCTAAGAATCAAGGCTACTATGGGCATGATATTTGGTCCTTGGAGATAGTAGGAATATATTATCAAGTATCAAGTCTTGTCATATGGTGTAGGATTATTGGACATTTCTGGCTATTGAATTAATAAAAAAAATAAAAAAATGATCAAAGGGCAAAACAAATCGTAAATCATGTACACCAGAATATCACACCTGCTGTCGAACAGCGCTAGCATTGAATGTCTGCATTAGCGATGTGAGTATGGCAGCCTTGGTTGCACACAGAATTAGCAAGACAAGGTTTTAGAGTCATGGCTGACCAGAATGTCTAAAACTAGGAATCATAACCTCAAGGAGGTCTGGAACTACGCAGAGAGGCCAGACAGGATCAGTAGATGGTGGTATGGAGATCAGTAGAGACATTATTGGCGAAAATTGAATCAATAAAATAGTGGGCCAAACAAAAACAGAATCTTGATTAATACAAATCAATCGAGGTATTTTTGTAAGAGGACCATCAAAACATCAGAATTTTTTTGTACCAAATTTCCTCGCCAACCCACATGATATGTTCCCATAGGTTTTAAAGAACCCTGTAGAATAGATGCAAAGCAGTAATTGATGTTTTCTCAACAACTAGTCAGAGTGTGGGTACGTCCGGGCTGTCAGTCAGGCACTTGTCTTCTTGACTATCGCTATATTTGATTTGTCCTTCAGATGGGACGTAGTGCCGTTAGTCCTATGTGCTGTGTAATGCACATAAATAGAGCCCAGTAGACTTATCTTAAAGGCAAAGTATTTGGTTTTTGGAGCTAGTTTAAACATGTATAAATTTACATAAAATAAAACTAACCTAGAGCGCCCGCTAGTTAATTGTTGGTTCGAGTCCAACTCTATTAAATTTTATTTGTTCAACCCTAAATAAAACAAATACAAAATAACCTGTGAAAATTTCATTTCAAAAGGTCACAGGTGGTCACATTTTAGAATATATGGCCTTACAGGAAGATTAATCCCTCATAGGAGTACACAATCTGAGAATTGTTACTAACAGTAATGCTTCTCAGACTAAACTTTGGGGGAATAAAAAGAAGATACTTTTTACATTAACCATTACTTCGTAAAATGTTTCTCAACATGCCTTAATACTTTCTAAAGCTGCTGTAGGTTTAGGCTTCTAACCA
Source organism: Asterias rubens (assembly GCF_902459465.1). Taxonomy (NCBI): domain Eukaryota; kingdom Metazoa; phylum Echinodermata; class Asteroidea; order Forcipulatida; family Asteriidae; genus Asterias; species Asterias rubens. Next base: position 18,036,962 of record NC_047062.1, on the reverse strand, counting down.
AAAGTTATCGCCATTAGTGATTACCAAAAAGTATTACCTTCCCTTTAAAAGAATGGGGTTTGCCCAGGAATATCTGGCCTGGTTGGCAGTAGGCTTGAACTGCATCACGGGTAAACACTTACAAGGTGCAATACGAATAGGTCTCACAATTCAAACGAGACTCTGTGTATCCGTTTGAACGCTTTTAGTTGAGACTGATAAAGTGCTACATAAGAACTACATAATATTATTATTGTGAATACTATTTTGATTTGGGTTTGAACAAAGAAAATTGACTAGAGTGGGACTCGAACCAACGACCTCCGGATTAACGTGCCAGCGCTCTACCAACTGAGCTATCTAGCCCTATGTTGGCAGTCTCCCTATTTTGTCAATATCTTTGTTCAGCGGGTGCCAGTCAGAAGCCGTAGCCTACAACTGTTAACTGCTGTGGAAGCGGCTTCCCAATTTTCTTTGTTCAAACCCAAATCATTAAAAATACTATCCATTCAGTTTTCCTTGTGGTTTATAATATTTGAATATTATTTTGTGTACAACTTAACATACCTTGATTGAAGTTACGGCTTTAGTTTTACAGAGTAACTCTGGACAAGGCTGTAGAGAGACTCAATCAGAGTACAACATTCATCCCATTTGTTCCTCTCCGGCCCCGTAAGGCTGTTGACGTTTTCTGCGTAGCGTAACACACCTTTCAAAAATCTGTTGAGAAGTTGAAGAATGAAATCAATCAATGAATGAAACAAAGTGTTGGATGAAACACTAGGTGTAGATAATTCCCAGGCCTGATACTTCATAAGAGACAGAAGGCGATTGCCTCCATGCCCCTAGTCATCGCCTTTGGTGCCCTTGAAATGCTACAGTAGAAGGTTACAATTTCCTCATAGGGTGCCCTTTACCAAGGAGAAAATGCCTTGGTGCCCTTGCCCTTACAAAAACGAAGCACACAAGGCTTGAATACCTGATAAATGAAATCTTTACAGGGAACTTGGATTTTGGCTTTGAGCTGCGTTAAGCGTTCCAATTGTGTCTACGCATCCAAATGAATAACTGCCTAATCATGCAAGGAACTCAATCAAACTTCTGCTTGCATTGCGCGTTATTCATGCTCAGCGCATAGTTGTGCAGTCAAAATATTATTTGTGCTGCCCATCAAGATAATCGACTTTACACTGTGTGACGCCAAGTGGGAACTATTTATAAGCTGTTTTAATATTAAAACTACATGTAAAGACAAACAAACAAAAACACAATCACTATCTTTCCTTTAATCAAGTTAAGTTGCACTTTTCATTTCAAGCCACTTTTCCTTATACTATCAATTCAAAAGGAAAACTATCGATTTCAAGGATGATAATTTTTCTATAGCAGCTGAAAAACACAAACAGGGGAAGTTACGCAAACACGCATTCTGTCAGTTATGACAGAAGTTATACGGAGTCTGACAATTCCTGTAAAAGTTCTCTCCTTTGACGATCAATAATCAAATTGGATAAATTCAATCAGTTCCCAACGGCAGGGTCGAGAGATGACGTAAGGACACACATAAAGTCGAGAGATGACGTAGGGACACACATAAAATCTAACAATGTCTTTTGGATGGTTTAGTTTTTAGGGCATGTGGTAGACACTCCGCGTCATGCTTCCTGTGTGTGCCATTCAACCACGCTCAGCATCAAAACAAAGCAAAACAAACAAACAAAGGGCACGGAGATTGCTAATCTTATAAGAGTTATTCACATAAATGAAAAAAATGAAATGCTAAGGACGAATCCGAATTTGGCAGCTACGGCTACGGCTGTTGCTAAGGGTGTTGCTATGGACATCCTATACTTCAAAGCATGAGGCAGAAATCTAGCTGTAGCCGTAGCCTCCAATTCGGACAGGGCCTCAGAATAAACTATAAATAATAGTAAACTTGTGAGTACAACTATGTAATAATTCTCTTTAGAGGGAATGTTGGCTCAATATGTATTATTTTCTTAAAAGCCACTGTTTCATAGCTTGTTTTACTTGAGTGGCAATTTATAAAAAACAAATAAAACAAACTTACTTGATTTGTGACTGGATATCTTTGGAAGTGGAGGACTTTAAAGAAGTAAGGTTTCTGAGTTGACAGAAGAGAAGTAAAATAATGAGCCTCAGTCCTGACGACAGCCTTGGAATACTGGAGTGAAAACAACACCAATGTAAACAAAATTATACAAGTATTCATTTATTTTATTTATTATTTTATTATTTATTTTAAAATAAACACTACAAAATGAAATATAAGAATATCCTAAAATATAGTTTACACAACCGCAAGTGCCACTAACCATCCGAGCAAATCAACATCCCCCTTTCATAAGTCCATTTGAGACAGATGGACGCCTATAGCGCTACTACCAACTGATGATGATTTCAATTGAAAATGATTTTAGCGTCAAATATCAAAACATTTTTTTTCAAATAAGGATTGATTGAAAAAAAAAACATAAATTGGGGATGCTATTACTTACACGTATACAAAATTCAAACAAGCAACATTCTAATTGTAAAAAAAGAAGAAAATGGCCGATCACACTTAACTTGTGTACAGTTTTTTTTCATATTTTATATGGCACTGTTTTGACAAGAAAAGAAGGAAATCAGCTGATCAGCTGAACAAAATTCATGCCTAAAAATTACAAATTCAAAAACTTCAAGTGCAGGCGTAAAATTATGGAAAATACTGTGTCTTAAGCCTTATTGCCTTGAGGATTATGAAATTGATCATACTCCTACACAGCACATCATCAGTAATAAAACAAAGCCTCCTTCGCTGCAACAATCCCCAACGTAATTAAAATTCCGGTCTGCTAATCCACGCTGGGGACCGAACCTGACAACCCTGCGCCTACTGCCTGCTATTGGGGAACGTGTAATTTGCGGTGATGTATGTTGTTTCGATGGTAGATAACTGGGTCAGAAACTCATTGGGGACTTGGCTTTATGGATTATTTATCTTCAGTTTATCTTGCTCTGATTTCTTTATAATAATTTTTTGATCATAACAGAGGCCTGGAATTCTCGTTAGCTTGTTTTTTTTTCAGTCCAATAACATCAGACACCCACAATTATTTGTGTGCACTTTTTGCGCAGCCTTTATTAAAGACACTGGACACTATTGGTAATTGTCAAAGACCAGTCTTCTCACTTGGTAATCTAAACATGCATAAAATAACAAACCTGTGAAAATTTGAGCTCAATTGGTCGTCGGAGTTGCGAGATAATAATGAAAGAAAAAACACCCTTGTCACGCGAAGTTGTGTCCTTTCAGATGCTTGATTTCGAGACCTCAAATTCTAAATCTGAGGTCTTGAAATCAATTTCGTGGAAAGTTACTTCTTTCTCAAAAACTACGTTACTTCAGAGGGAGTCTTTTCTCACAATATTTTATACTATCAATCTCTCCCCATTACTCGTTACCAAGAAAGGTTTTATGCTAACTATTATATTGAGTAATTACCAATAGTGTCCACTGCCTTTAATGCATAAATCATTAGCAGGGTTCTCCCTTGACACTAGCCTGGTGCCCGGCGTACATTGTCTAGAAAAACCTGGTACGGGCTAGTAAACACTACTAAAAACAGTGCAACCTACTAGTTTAAACTGCTCAATTTTGTTTCTAATCAGATGTGAATAATACATCTGTTAAATGTTTTCTTATTATTTTTTGAATGTTTGATTAGTTTTGTTTGCCTATTAATGCATCAGAAAGATACATTGATGACAACACGTGTTTGAAATCAGGGCTACTAAAACTTCCTGGGGGCAAGTTAAACCAGAGTTTATTAACCTGGTTGGCTACTTAACAAAAAAATGATTAGATTTGACAAATTTCTTTCTGCTTCGAGAAAAACAAATCTTAAAATCTTTAAATTTATTATTCATGTTTTATTGTCACATGTAAAATATATACAGTGAAATGTATTTTGGTTTTGCATGTCTAAAAATATGTTTTTGCTACATGCTGTGAAGTCATGGCATGTTGTGCTGTACATTTCGGTTGCCATGCCATATCATCAGGCATCAGCGATTTCAAACATTCGATTTTCAACAGAGACTGACAATTACGTTATCTGGCTGTCTTATAATCTTAATGCCAAGTTTCACATTGTGGGTCCGCTAATCAAATAAGTGGACAGCTGAGACACGATGTGAACCCGACACGTGATGGTCAAACTTGAGATGGTCAGTTGTCACAGAGTGACAGGACAAGATGACAGCGACTTTGTAAGATCTTTTAGTACAAATTAATTTAAAAGCACCCTATTATCCACTTCCTGTACCACTCCATATCAGGGCCCAATTTCATGTATACACAAACAAAATTGAATGTATTAATAGCTAAAAAGAAAAGCTTAGTTTAAGTTGATTGAGGAATCATGTGTGAATATTGGTGCATTTTAATGATGAATTTGTTGATAAAAATTGGCCGGGAAAACCTATATTATTATTACTATTATTATTTCATCATGTTGATAACATAACGATTAATATTTACAAGGCGCTATTCCATCAAGATCACAGCACACTTGAAAGCAATTAACATGGCAAAAGGTGAGTCTTTAAAACTTTACAAATTTATGCAGATAGAGTAACAGATTCCCTAATGGCAGTAGGGCGATTGTTCCAAATCATTGGCCCAGCTCTTCCAACTCAAAGCTCTTCCAACTCAATAACAGCCTTAAAGATGCTATGACAGATTTTTGGCCACAAACATTAAAAAATAGATTTTTTTGAGTGAATGGTATTTCAAAGAGTATCGACCGCTCTTACGAAAAAAAAGTTTAACTTTTACTTTTAATGGTCAGGAACCATGGCAAAAGTTTTAAACGTTTCTTATAAAACACATAAGAATTGGTCACGTGATATTATTGTCGGGATCCCGACAAAAACTAATTTTGAGCCTTATTTCACTGCTACTAATAATTGGCGGACTTTTTCTAGCAATGGCTCAAATGAAAGCTTGTAACTTTCACGACCCCCATCAAAATACCTATTGAATTTTGGGTCAAATCGGCCAAAAATCTGACATAGCATCTTTAATACCTTGACGTTATATTAAGACATGAAACTTTGTAACTGCAAAAAAAGTAAGCAAAAAACAAGGAAATGACTAAACACACTTAACTGTGTAAGTGTGCTTCAATTGTTAAATAATGGCACTATTTTTGGGGGAGGTGGGGGGGGGGGGGAAAGAGGAAGTCAGCTGATTAGATATTTGTTCCTTGGAAAAGAGTAAGACTTTTTCTCTGAGTACAAGGGCTGTCCAACAAGTACATATGGTGTTGACTTTCATTTCCTTTTCAGGCTATTTTTCAGATTCCTCTAATGGCAAAATGAAAATCAGACTAAAGTAGGAGGAACATCAAGCCCGACTCCTAAATGAGGGAGAAGAAAACAAAAGAGAGTCCCACACCTTTGTGAAGATGGAAGTCCAACCAGAAACAAGAAATTATTCTACTCTGGCCCACGAAATCCAAGTATCCCTAATGCTAGTAAATCTGACCATATCCCACTTGATGACCGACCACAAATTGGGCGTGTAGTTGTGACAGCAACTGGGCAAATAAATCTGACTCACTCAATTATTTCATTCTCGTCAGGAGAAAGAAACCTCTATTCCAATAAGAAAACTCTGAATATCCTCGAGTCCCATTGACCCATCCGGAAGGGGGAGATGTTTAACTTCCTTTGTGGATCTCATCAATAACTTCAGATTTACTTCTTAAAGGCACTGGACACTATTGGTAATTACTCAAAATAATTGTTAGCATAAAAACCTACTTGGTAACAAGCAATGGAGAATTGTTGATAGTATAAAACATTGCGAGAAATGGCTCCCTCTGAAGTAATGTAGTTTTTGAGAAAGAGTTAATTTTTCTTTCTCAAATATTAGAAGGCTTCAGGCCTGAAGCCTTTTAACATTTTTGCAGGCATCTGAAAGCACACACATTTGAGCAACAATGGCGTTTCTTCTCTCAATGTTCTTTTGCAACTTCGATGACCAATTGAGCCCAAAAGATTTGTTACTTTAAGCATATGAGGAGATACACCAAGTGAGAATACTGGTCTTTGACAATAACCAAACATGTACAGTGCCTTTAATCCAGGTCGTTGAACAATGCTCAGCCCTTATTCTGCGAATGCCATTGTAATACTGGGGGAAGGATGTGGAGTTAACTTCTGGACTGGAGTGACCTTTGAGCATCGGGGAAGGCGGGGGGAAGCTGGGATTGTAAATTGGATGCTGCTTGACATCTTAAGTCATCTTATTCCATTAAGCTGTTCATCATTACCATTAGGCGGCTAAGCAAACCATTTGTCATTTGTCATTTATTTTTATTAATTGGTTTGTAATTCGATTGAGGAATAAGCCCCAACCCTACCACATCTGATGATATATGAGACAAAGAAATAGTTTGATCAAGTTGTTTATCATGAAATTTTTAACAAATTTAAGTTTGTAACTAAAAAAAAAACCCATAGAGGTAAAGACGAATGTTGACTTTGATCTTTAAATGGTTTCCATCAAATATACTTAAAAAAAATAAAAACATTTTTAAAAATCCAAATGCTCTCCAGCCTTAAAATGTATTAAAGGGTATGGGTTTTTTATTATACGACACAACACACAAACTTTTACATTAAACTTACATGGTTAAAAGATAATGATGGTACATGTAGATAGACAGCTTCCCTTAAAATATTACTTGCTGAGGTGCTGAAGTTTTTGAGAAAAGTGTTAAACAATGTCACAAAAAAGGTTTTATCTCAGGAGGCCAACATTATTTTTTATAACAATGTATTTACCAGTACTGGTATTTAGGCAACTCTCCTGAAAACATCGCTCTGTGTTTTTCACTTCTTTTCTCAAAACACCTTTTTCTAAAAAAAAAACTTGACAACTAATGAAGCTGAAATTTCTTCAGGTAAATTATATTACATACATCTTCATTCACAGTGAGTAGGGGTTCATGTCATGGCCAAAAACTTGATCTACAAAAGGTGACTAAACCTTTCGACTCACCTGTTTAGAAGTCTTGAATAATTGGCCCTCTGTCGAGATCTGAGCTCCATAGCAACATATTGTTGATATCTTTGAGTTGCCATGATGACTACATTAACACCAGTTGCCTCGCACTGCACTGTGATGCGTCTGAGTAGTGATGTCACTTCTAATTCCTTGCGAGATCTATGATAAGTCAACAGAGTTACTAAACATTACAAATGTAAACGGGCAACATCAAAAGACAAACTGAAGCAAATTTACAGACACCTAGAGAAATGTTAAAAAATAATATTTATAATTATAAAAGTATTTGTAGAAGGCCGCACATGAAGGGAGGTCCTCAAGGCATATATAAAATATATTAAAACAAAAAAGAACAACAATAGAAAATAAGTCTCAACTACTTGACCAACATTAAATTGCCATATTTTCAAAAAAAACTATGAATTTTGAAGAAAACAAGATGTGACAGTCACCTGAATAGAGTTTCTGCAGATGACTTAGAGATGCATTCAACAAGTGGCTGTAGGTCAGAGAAGGGCATCAGTGTACTGGAGACACAAAATGGAGAATCATTCATAAATAAATTAGGATTTGAGGCTGTATGTCCTTGTGAAGAATGCTACTTAAAGACAGTGGACACTATTGGTAAATGTCAAAGACCAGTCTTCTCACTTGGTGTATCTCAACATATGCATAAAATAACAAACCTGTGAAAATCTGAAAGAAAAAAACACCCTTGTCACACAAAGTTGTGTGCTTTCAGATGCTTGATTTCGAGACCTCAAATTCTAAACTTGAGGTCTCAAAATCAAATTTGTGGAAAATTACTTCTTTCTCGAAAACTACGTCACTTCAGAGGGAGCCGTTTCTCACAATGTTTTATACTATCAACCTCTACCCATTACTCGTTACCAAGTGAGGTTTTATTCTAATAATTATTTTGAGTAATTACCAACAGTGTCCACTGCCTTTAATTCTTGAAGTTTTGTAAATGTAAGAATCTTGATGTAAAAATCTCTTTAAAAAAACATACAGGACCTCATTTCATAGAACTGCTAAAAGGTATTTTACAGGATTATAGTCTGAAAGCTTACTGATTATGAAGTACAAACTAGAACTATTTTTTTTTTTTCGTCAAATATTTCCCTCTGAATTTAAGTTATAATATATCGGGAAAAAAATACAACTGCGAGAGCTGAGAATATCCTTTCTTTCCTGCAGTGTTCCGTTAAGATGTGCAGGTTTGGACTCAAGTCTTTCACTATTTTCCAAGCCACACTGTGTCTGCTAGAGAGGGAGGCTTGATGAACTTGCTCAACATGCATCTTAAAGCCATTGGACACTTTCGGAGAAAAAAAAAAGGAAAAAAAAAAAAAAAGAAAAAAAAAAAAGTTCACAGATTTACAAATAACCTACAGGGTTTACAGAAGGTAATGGTGAAAAACTTCTCTTGAAATATTATTCCATGAAATGCTTTACTTTTTGAGAAAACATTAAAACAATTATCAATTCTCGATAGCGAGAATTACGCATTTAATTTAAACACAAAACGTGCGGGAACAAGGGTGGGTTTTCCCGTTATTTTCTCCCGACTCCGATGACCGATTGAGCCTAAATTTTCACAGGTTTGTTATTTCATATAGAAGTTGTGATACACGAAGTGTGGGCCTTTGGACAATACTGTTTACCGAAAGTGTCCAATGGCTTTAAGCAAAGCCGTTTCTTCTGACATGTACGATTCTTTCTGCTTAGCTTGCCGGATGTTGTTACCCTCCTTGTTTGCAGTATGAATTTCTGTTCTTGCAGCTTGTACTTTCCGAGATTGAGACATGTTCGTAAATGATGATGATACCAATCCTGTATAACACCTTTAATATCATAAGAACCAAAGGATTAATCCATGACTCAAGACGTCAACTGTCTGTCTCACCTCTCCATTAGATGTTCTGATTCCATAAACTGCTCGCCATGATTCATTCTGAGTAGACTCCTCATCAACTCTCGTCGTCGTCCAACACTGCCACTGTCTCCGCCCGACCACGCCTTACACGATGCCACACCCTCATCCTCAGGTCCTCTCAGGTCAACCCACTTAGACAGTGACTTGATAAAGCTAAGAAGCTCCTCCTTGGCGAGGCATATTGGATGGAACAGAGACGTGTAGTCGACAGCCATTGTGTTAATTCTACTGAGTAAAGGTACCTAAGGAAAATTTAAGAACAGAAGTGAACTTTGCACCAAAACAAAAGGCCTTGCCCTATAAAAGATGAAATTTCAGGCCTGCTGAAAGAGAGGGCAAAGCTGAACATTTGTACATTTTACAGTAAAAAAAACCCCAATGTCTATCATATTGTATGGTAAGTTTTAGCTCCCTTAGGAGCGCTACTGTTGCGCTGGGCTGTATACTCCACAGGGGGTCGAAAAAGATTAAAGGAATGTTATTGGCCAAATGACCAGGGTACTTACGTAAAGCGCATTGAGACGGTTGTTGTGAAATGCGCTATATAAAAACTTAATATGATTATTATTATTAAACAAACCTGAGCTAGTGCTTGATCAGAACCCATGCGGCAGAAGGCAGCACATACTGTAATGACATGAACAGCTGATGATCTGACCATGGTGTGTAGGTCAAACTCCCCATGGCTGATGTGGTCTCTCAGTCTTGGGCCATCTGGATGGACAAGAAGATCCAGTAGCATTTCCTGTTTGTAAAAACAATATCAATAATGAATGATTTGGTGAGGTTTGCGGTAGCACCATGTGTAAATCTGTTTTGAGTAGTGTTGGTTCTGAAAAGAGCCAGTGGTTAAAAACTCATGGGGACAGGAAGCCTGTTCCACAGGGCGGAGGTAGCAGCGGAAAAAGCTCTGGCATCGACTTGTCACACCTACATCTAATAGATGTTAAATTTGCATCGGGATGAAGAATATTAATTTTTTTTTTTACCAATACACCAATTAAGTTGGTATGACACTGCTATAGAATTGCAAGGGTCATGGGTTCGAATCCCACCCAATGCCTGTAATATTTTTTCACAGGACTCGGGGGGAAGTACCGAGTATACAGTGCTAACACATATTGGTGTATGGGTAAAAACCAAAATTAATACATCTACATCAATGGTAATACTTGTCAAAGACTTTCCAGCATCTGAACAAGGTAATAAATGTGGGAGGAAAACCCCAAAGAATTATTCCAGGGACTACCCCTGCAGTCAGTGAGGTACGGATTGAAAACCCACTCCACATAGTTCCCCGGTAGGAATCGAAAGCCGGGGTCCCAGAGGTGGAAGGCGTGGCAAGACACCAGTACGCTAAACTACTCCCACATGATGCAAGGTTAGCGGGTCAGGTGGAAGAGATGTATCTCTGTGTGGTAAAAGACAGAAAAAGCTTTCTGCATTTGAGTGCTATTGTATTAACTATTCGACCACAAAGCAAACAAGGCAAGAGAAACCTTAAGTTGATTATAAGGCTCACCATGTATGACTCTCCTAAAGTTGGTATCAATGCATTGACGAATTCATCATGAGACAAGGTTGGACACAGCATCTGATAGATAAAGAAAACATAAACAATTGACAGCAACTTCTTAGTATTTTTTTTTAAGTAGACATTCCAAAGAAAGTTGACGGTGACTTGAGCTAGCTAGTCTAAACAATGAGATCTAGAAAGAACTCATTCCACTGCAGTGAAGTTAATAACGAGAAGTCATCTTGATGAACTAAACAAAAGAAGCAGTCCTAGCCAATTTCCTACTATTCGCCAAGGTAGCAGTTAATAAGCAGGAGAGTTCTTTTCAGAATTAAGTAGTCTCCCGAATTCCGAAATCTACTCCGTGGCAGTAGAATAAAAAGCAAGATCTAAATCCTTAGGAACAAAAATCTACAAAGCGAAGCAGTTACACTACTACTACACATGGTGTTACCACGAACCTAATATACATTGATACCTCACCATATGCAATGCCTCAAAACATTTATACAAAGTTGATGTAAATGAAACTTTCTGAATTTTAAGTTAACCACAATACTGCTTAAAAAATAACTGAAAAGTTATTTAATTAAAATAAGACAATGGAAAGAAAATCCTTACCTCATCAAATGTTGTGAAGTAATCCGACTGAAAAAAGAAAGGATGCCAACTTTAACAACTAGCCTCTAACAATTATGTAAAAACACAACGTATAACCATTGAAAATGTGATGACCAAAATAGCAAAACCACAAACGAGGGCAGCTTGCACATAGGTCTTACATGGCTACTTTTCTACTTTGGGAGTCAGTCGGTAAGCGTCTAAATGCAGTGTCACCTATAGTTTACACAACACTATGATGACACAAGGGACAATGACCCCCAAAACTGAACATCCAAGATTATTGTGATGATGACATCAAACAACTTTAAGTGAGCAACTCATTATATACGGTCACCGTGGTCAAGTGGTTAGACTGCAGGACTTGCAATCACAAGGTTGTGGGTTCGAATCCCCAGCTAACCGCTGATTTCTAAATGACTAGATTAAATATTGTGTTCTAGTTACTGAATCACTATTTCTTGATTATAATCATAGACGTTTCTTTATTCATAATCATAGACGTTAAACCAATGTTTGTTTGAGAGAGAATGGTTGTTGCCAGCTTGGTGTTTATATCCCCTTGTGGGAGTTTGCCGAGTTCCCTTGATGGAAGATTATCTGAACAAACAACAAATAATCTAGTATTTCTTCTCTACTCACTTCTGCCGTTAGTAATCTCTCTGGGCAGTCATTGGCCGTTGCAAACAATCCCCTCAGACCGTTCTCAAGTTGTGGAAGTAGGAGGGCATTGGTCATACCATATCTGTTAACATAATAATAACCCGTTTTTACATAGCGCTTTTCACACCCGGAGGGCGTCCCAAAGCGCTTCACATTATTACCCCTGGTCACTGGGCATTAAATCACTCCTTAAACCATCTCAGCTCCCTGGTGAGTATGATGACAGTTTACCCACACAATCTTTTTTTAAACCAAATAATATTCATTCATCCCCGATGCAAATTTAACATCCATTATAAATTGACTGAAGTTTGGGGAAACTTACTTATCTTCTTTGAAGTAGTCCAAGGCAGCGTTACAGAAAGGCAACATGGATTTGTGAAAGAAGTTGGTAGTTGAAAATAATTCCCATATTTGATCTAAATCAGCAGCATTGAAATCTGAAAAATTAACAATAAAGAAAGAAGCCTGTGACATCAATGCATTTTTGTTGACAGGCTCTTAGTGTGAGAGGGCATTAATAGTGTCAAGGCCGAGCAGTTTAGAGCATCGCATTTAAGTTTTGGTGGTTTAGTTAATCGGTGTAAGACACTTCAATATAATTGCTTCTCTTAACTCAGGGGTATAAATGGGTACCAGCGAGGGTAGAGGTTGATATTGTGTATGAAAAAGCCACTGGTGCGCCACAGCAGCTCAGGGCTGTATACTGAGAAAGATTACAGACGACGATGGCGTTAAAGATTAAACTATCTATACACATAAAACAGTCCAAATCAACCAAATTAAACTTGCAGCAGAACTTAAAGGGACAAGTCAAATTCCCTCCTTACCTGGAAATCTTTGAGTAAATATTTCAGTTTGTAGTTGTGGCAAGGTGAGTGGGGTCCGATGTGGTATGTGACAGGGTGTTATTTGATGTTCAGTCAGTAAACTACTCAGACTGGCAACAACCAGAAGTAGAAAGGTACTATACCTGTTTAGAGATTAAAAACAAAAAAGAACATTGAAAATCAAACAGCACTTTGGAAAATTACAACTAACAAAATTGAAATGCAAGTGATGCATACATTGACAAATCTGAATAAATGAAGGTGTACAATAAATACCCCAGAATTAGCTCACTTTATTGCCTTTATTACCTTCAGCTTCATTCAGTTTATGGGTTCTTAAAATGACAGGTTTTTCCCAGGAAGTCTTAATAAATTGTTTTGCAATTGAAGTGTTTTCATATGAGACAGTGTTTTCAGTTATTTTAACTTCAACCAAATAAAAACGGTAAGTACACCTAAACTAACTTGTTCAGTTTCAGTTTAATAGATGTTAAATTTGCATCGGGGATAAAGAATATTAATTTTGGTTTTTTACCCATACACCGATGTGTGTTAACACTGTATACTCAGTACTTTCCCGAGTCCTGTGAAAAAATATCACAGGCATGTTACTCGGGTGGGATTCGAACCCACGACCCTTGCAATTCTAGAGCAGTGTCTTACCAACTAGACTACCGAGGTTGCCCGGCAGCTAGAGGCAGTTCGAATCCTATGTTTTGGCAGCGGGTACCGCAACGATATAATAGATGTTAAATTTGCATCGGGATAAAGAATATTAATTTTGGTTTTTTACCCATACACCGATGTGTGTTAGCACTGTATACTCAGTACTTTCCCGAGTCCTGTGAAAAAATATCACAGGCATGTTACTCGGGTGGGATTCGAACCCACGACCCTTGCAATTCTAGAGCAGTGTCTTACCAACTAGACTACCGAGGTTGCCCGGCAGCTAGAGGCAGTTCGAATCTATTATATCGTTGCGGTACCCGCTGCCAAAACATAGGATTCGAACTGCCTCTAGCTGCCGGGCAACCTCGGTAGTCTAGTTGGTAAGACACTGCTCTAGAATTGCAAGGGTCGTGGGTTCGAATCCCACCCGAGTAACATGCCTGTGATATTTTTTCACAGGACTCGGGAAAGTACTGAGTATACATTGCTAACACACATCGGTGTATGGTTAAAAAACCAGTTTCAGTTTGCTTAATCTTTGAGGTATTGTTGTGTGGAGCAAGTTCCTGCTGAAATTTTCCAGAAAACCTATAAAGTAACTGAAACACAAAGTTTTATGAACTTTTTGAATGAAATGTTTTTACTGTACCTCATTGGGATTTCATCTGGAGCAGCAAACCCATGCCATAGTATATTCCGCAGGTTAAGGCTTGTTGGTGGACCAATCAGAATCTGTAGAAGGGTTATCTGAAAGATGGATTGACCAATAAGAGAAGAGAGAGTCACAAATTGTCAGCAGGCCTGAAAGGTTGTTTTCGAGAGTAAATATCTTGGCTGATGGCTGTGGATGTCGTGATCTAGCCATAGCATTAGCCAAAGCTACTGTCTTGAACACTGCCTTTGAATTCGATTCTTGAGTTGAAAATGACAGAAAGTCTGAGGCAGGAGTTGTTTGAATTTAGCATCTTTGGCTTTGGATGTCATAGTTGGTTTCAACTACAATAGACTCCTAGCAAGTTCTAGATTACTAATTTTAATAAGAGTCTTACAGCATTCTCTCTAAAGATGTCGATTAGTTCTTGAGTGGCAAGAAGATTCTTCAGCATTGCAGGACATGGGTCCTTACTCCTCACAAGAAATACCTGAAACAATGAGAGAGATTTGCTACAATTGATATCTTTTAAATTAATATTGACATATGATTATGTATGCATAACAAAAACTCTAGAATACATATGCAACATTCTAATTCTTATCAGACCAGGAACACTGGGGCGAGCCCCTTCTCTTTACAATAAGTGCACTGGGTTCTTTTACGTGCAATACACAACACACCGGACCTACAGCCTTACGTCCCATCCGAAGGACGTAGCAATAATGGTTCAGTGTCTTGCTAAAGGACACAAGTGTCACGACCGGACTCAACCCACACTCTGCTAATCAGCAACACCAGAGCTTGAGTCCGGTGCTCTTAACCGCTCGGGCACAACACGCCACAAGTTTATCAGGAACTGAGACTTTAAACTAATGGGAGACTTTGAGGTGCTAGGTGGCAGCAGACTTACCAGGTAAATTTCCATTGTTGACGTAGTTTTGAGCATGCGCACATAACCGAGAACAATGGATTTTACCTGGTAAATCTGCTGCCACCAAGCGTCCCAAAAGTCCCCCATTGACTTACATCTCCAAGTGCTCTTTCCATGGCTGCAGTTGACAGCAAGATGCTCAGGCTTGCAGTGACCCCTTGACCAGACCTTGCCATCTTGAAACAATCTAAGAAAAGCTGTGAGTGTCAAGAAAAAAATAATCCAAATATTATACAAATAATGACTGCTTTAACTGAGTGCTATGGTTAACATAGCAGGAAGTATGAACCGGGCTTTACTTTGACAACGAAAATGTAAATTTTACCTGAGTATTGCCAGTCCATTCTAGATGCTTCGTGTATTTTTCTGAAATGTCCACATCACTTTGACGAAGAACCCATTCATGTAGTGTATGGCAGTATGGAGCAAGAGTGGCAACGTAGCTCTCATACATGAATTCAGTGGATTTCAATCCTAAAAACAGATAAACATTTCATGAGTTTAGAATAATACACAACATTTGTTCGGCGCTCAAAGACACTGGACACTATTGGTAATTGTCAAAGACCAGTCTTCTCACTTGGTGTATCTCAACATATATGCATAAAATAACAAACTTTGAGCTCAATTGGTTGTTGAGGTTGCGAGATAACTATGAAAGAAAAGACACCCTTGTCACATGAAGTTGTGTGCTTTCAGATGCTTGATTTGGAGACCTCAAATTCTAAATCTGAGGTCTCGAAATCAAATTCGTGGAAAATTGCTTCTTTCTCCAAAACTACTTCACTTCAGAGGGAGTTGTTTCTCACAATGTTTTATAATATCAACCTCTCCCCGGCTACTCATTACCAAGTAAGTTTTTATGCTAATTACCAATAGTGTCCACTGCCTTTAATACAGTTGTTTCCAAGCACACACTCAATATTTTCCTGTGGGACTTCGTTTGAATAATGAGACCTACTCCTTTTACATTTAAAAAAAAAATCGTTATTGTAAGGTGCTGTTTTGAAAAACAAACATGACAAGGGTTGCCTAATGATCTTTGAGACTGCACAAGATTGGAGGGAATCATGATTTAGGACTGCCACAACAAAGAACTAATAAGTATTGTTTGAAGCTGGAGAATGAAGATGAGCAGAATAACCTGTTCAAAACGTTGAGACAACACCGGCTCTTTTCTGAGCAAAAATCCCACAAAAGAGATGTACCCGCAAGTTAAAAACTAAAGAGTTTATTTATGTTTCTTCAAGGAACTAATCTTTACCATCATCTAGGCTGACTCCGTTCACAGGTAGAAGGTTCCATAACAACAACCCCGCCTTCGAATCGAAGAACGGTATTCCCCTAACGTCCTCCGCATCGGAATCAACGACAGATCCCAACTCGCACACAAGATGGTGTTTCTTTGGAGACAGACAAGTCGCCATCACCTCAGGTCAAAGGTCGCCATGGTGAAACTGATCTTCACCCCCAAACACAGTTGAAATGAAGATCTTTCAGAGCTCCTGTAAAATAAACATACCATCTAAATTTTAAACGGCAGCAGTGGAACACTGTAAAAAGGGGGCGGGGCCAAGTCATAAAACATCCATTTCATGTGCCCCCAAAATGTCCTCCTCTAATCAGTGAGAGGTGGGTGGGGGCAAAGTAGAACACCGAAGGACTTGCAGCCACAAGGTTGTAGGTTCGAATCCTACTAGCTACAAATAAACCGCTGATTTCACAATTGTTAGAACAAGTGTTGTCGTCTTGATACGGAATCACAACTTCTTGATTTGGCAATTCATAATCGAAAAGCCAATGTTTGAACGAGAGAGATTGGCAGTTGGCAGCTTGGTTTTTGTATATTTACCCCCTCGTGGGAGTTGGCGAAGCATTTAAGAAACAAACAAACAAACAAACAAACAAACAAACAAATGTGTGATCTGTGAAATTAGATGGAAATTTTTAGACCGAGTAACTGGGGCTCTGTACTAATTTTAATTTTTTTTTACATTTGCGTACGTACGATGATGCAGAATGTCAAAATATTTAAAAATTAGTACAGGTTTCCAGTTTTACTTACTGGGTCTAGGAAATGTTATGCAATTTGAAATTCTGCACCCTCGCTGTCATGCACACAACAACCACAGCACAAAATGAGGTTTGTTTCGCTGTTGTCTCCACGTGGAGACGACGTGGAGACGACAGTGAAACAAACCTCATAGTTCTAAAAGTAATAAACTGTAATCTACTCTAAGTTACAGTCTTACTATTAACAAATTTGTGAAAAATACACTTCTTAAAAAGACATTGAAAATTTCCTCTTCAACAAAAAACTTGTTGATGTATACTTTCCCTTTTTTGACATCTCAACTTTTTAAAACTTAACAGACTACAACATAGAGTGATACACTAAAAAACTAAAGTAAACAGGTTACTCTTCTTATCCGCATCTAGAGAAAACAGCAAACTATAGGTCTGTAAAGTCTTCAAAGTTTAACGTTTCTTGCTTGTCAGCTCTGAATGGAAAGTCTAGACTTTGTTTTGTCCGCAAAAAAAACAACACTATTGTGCATCCGAGTCCACCGTATTCATTGTCACGGGGTGTTATAATTATGTCAGCTCTAAACCTATTGAGAGGGAAGGCCGAGATTGCAGATGCCGAACAATTTCAAGTGCTGTAAAACTGTATTTAAATACAAACTAATATAATTACTTTTAATTAATACAACTACGATCACTATACTGTTTGAACGCTTTTGTTTACTTAGTGTGAGTGTTTACATACATTTTAACGGCAATTGGTAAAAGCCGGAACTGCCTGATCTGCCTGATCTGCCGGAACTGCTAAAAAAAAGAAATTTTTCGGATAATTGTATTGCATTTGAAGTCGGAACTCAGTTGGAATGGTCAAATACATCAGTTTTTGTTGTAACTACTCACTAACCTGTGCAAAAGATTATTCCTGGAACTCAAAAACATTAAAATTTGACTGACTTTGTTGATCGCATGACGGACAAATCGGACAGCAGGTACCAGACTATGCAACACAGACGCACGCAAAGTGGCACTGTATTCGTAATCGGTGCGTGGGTTATGGGATGGTCGCTTATAATATTGCAGGTCGGAACTCACATTGCTTGCAGTCCTATGCGGTCGCACATTGCAGATCGGAACTCACATTGCTTGCAGTCCTACGCGGTCGCACATTGCAGGTCGGAACTCACATTGCTTGCAGTCCTATGCGGTCGCACATTGCAGGTCGGAACTCACATTGCTTGCAGTCCTATGCGGTCGCACATTGCAGATCGGAACTCACATTGCTTGCAGTCCTACGCGGTCGCACATTGCAGGTCGGAACTCACATTGCTTGCAGTCCTACGCGGTCGCACATTGCAGGTCGGAACTCACATTGCTTGCAGTCCTACGCGGTCGCACATTGCAGATCGGAACTCACATTGCTTGCAGTACTACGCGGTCGCACAATGCAGGTCGGAACTCACATTGCTTGCAGTCCTACGCGGTCGCACAATGCAGGTCGGAACTCACATTGCTTGCAGTCCTACGCGGTCGCACAATGCAGGTCGGAACTCGCATTGTAGTCTAAGCTGAATGGGGAAATTCAAGACTTTCACCGTGGAAGAATCTGTCCATTTAATTTGTAATATTGTAAATAAAACAGTTGTATATAAAGGTGGCGATCTATGTTACAAGTTTTGGAATGGCTTGTCAATTAATATCTTATTCATTCTGGTTTTCTGTATCAGGGGGGAGATTGTACACACACGGCCATACGTTGTACTGTGCGGTATTCGGTGGCCGTATACACAGAATTCCCTGCTTCCGTAAGCGCTGATTTTTTGCTTACGGTAAGCAGAGCCATAAAATTGGGCCCAGCTGGAGCTGTTTATAACCGGCCGGCTTCCGCGTGTCAGGCCTACGTACGCCAATATACTCATGCCGAACGCGCAATTCATAGCTTTTAGTAACAGGGCGTAATCTATTTCTAAGCGCGCGCGAATATCTATTTCTAAGCGCGCTTTTTAACAAAAGGGCATTTATGAATGGGAATAAAAGAGTAGTGACTTGTTCTTAAACGTATGTTGCCGTGCGATATAGGCCCTCGCCTTCTGCTCGGGCCTTTATCACCTGGCAACGACCCTGCTGGTTTTAAACGGCCAATAAAGAACTCGTCGCTTCCCTTTTGTTCCCCTATCCAATGTCCATCAATTGAACAGATCAACAGTTCTTGAACTTGGTTCATGAACTGCTCTAATGAACATGTTGTGAACTGTTTAAGGCATGTTCATGGACTGATCATGAACATTCTTGAAAGTTCATCGAGTCAAATTCCATCTTACCTGATGGGGTAGATTGGTTAGATGCATAGAGCTATATATACATACGTATATACAGCTGATGACAATTAGTTAACAACAGGGTGGACCACGTGAAGGTTGTCATCTCCCACCCCACAAAAGGGATCGTAATACATCTGAGTGTGTAACCATTACAACAATTGCTTCTTTGTAATGTTACCCCCTCTAATTATTATTTATTATTATTATTATTTTATGTTATTATTATATTATAAAACCTTGTTCATGAGTACTCTATACAGCTAAGACAATGGCATGACCTTTGTATACATACAACCTTGTTAATGAGTACTCTATACAGCTAAGACAATGTCATGACCTTTGTAATTATAAACCTTGTTAATGAGTACTCTATACAGATAAGATAATGTCATGACCTTTGTAATTATAAAACCTTGTTAATGAGTATTCTTTACAGCTAAGACAATGTCATGACCTTTGTAATGATAAAACCTTTTAATGAGTACTCTATACAGCTAAGACAATGTCATGACCTTTGTAATTATAAAACCTTGTTAATGAGTACTCTATACAGCTAAGACAAGGTCATGACCTTTGTAATTATAAAACCTTGTTAATGAGTACTCTATACAGCTAAGACAATGTCATGACCTTTGTAATAATAAAACCTTGTTAATGAGTACTCTTTACAGCTAAGACAATGTCATGACCTTTGTAATAATAAAACCTTGTTAATGAGTACTCTATACAGCTAAGACAATGTCATGACCTTTGTTATTATAAAACCTTGTTAATGAGTACTCTATACAGCTAAGACAATGTCATGACCTTTGTAATTATAAAACCTTGTTAATGAGTACTCTATACAGATAAGATAATGTCATGACCTTTGTAATTATAAAACCTTGTTAATGAGTACTCTATACAGCTTAGACAATGTCATGACCTTTGTAATTATAAAACCTTGTTAATGAGTACTCTATACAGATAAGATAATGTCATGACCTTTGTAATTATAAAACCTTGTTAATGAGTACTCTTTACAGCTAAGACAATGTCATGACCTTTGTAATGATAAAACCTTGTTAATGAGTACTCTTTACAGCTAAGACAATGTCATGGCCTTTTATTTATAAAACCTTGTTAATGAGTACTCTATACAGCTAAGACAATGTCATGACCTTTGTAATTATAAAACCTTGTTAATGAGTACTCTATACAGCTAAGACAATGTCATGACCTGACCTTTGTAATTATAAAACCTTTTAATGAGTACTCTATACAGCTAAGACAATGTCATGACCTTTGTAATTATAAAACCTTGTTAATGAGTACTCTATACAGCTAAGACAATGTCATGACCTTTGTAATTATAAAACCTTGTTAATGAGTACTCTATACAGATAAGATAATGTCATGACCTTTGTAATTATAAAACCTTGTTAATGAGTACTCTATACAGCTAAGACAATGTCATGACCTTTGTAATGATAAAACCTTGTTAATGAGTACTCTTTACAGCTAAGACAATGTCTTGGCCTTGTATTTATAAAACCTTGTTAATGAGTACTCTATACAGCTAAGACAATGTCATGACCTTTGTTATTTTAAAACCTTGTTAATGAGTACTCTATACAGCTAAGACAATGTCATGACCTTTGTAATTATAAAACCTTGTTAATGAGTACTCTATACAGCTAAGACAATGTCATGACCTTTGTTATTATAAAACCTTGTTAATGAGTACTCTATACAGCTAAGACAATGTCATGGCCTTTGTAATTATAAAACCTTTTAATGAGTACTCTATACAGCTAAGACAATGTCATGACCTTTGTAATTATAAAACCTTGTTAATGAGTACTCTATACAGCTAAGACAATGTCATGACCTTTGTAATTATAAAACCTTGTTAATGAGTACTCTATACAGATAAGATAATGTCATGACCTTTGTAATTATAAAACCTTGTTAATGAGTACTCTATACAGCTAAGACAATGTCATGACCTTTGTAATGATAAAACCTTGTTAATGAGTACTCTTTACAGCTAAGACAATGTCAGGGCCTTGTATTTATAAAACCTTGTTAATGAGTACTCTATACAGCTAAGACAATGTCATGACCTTTGTAATAATAAAACCTTGTTAATGAGTACTCTATACAGCTAAGACAATGTCATGACCTTTGTAATTATAAAACCTTGTTAATGAGTACTCTATACAGCTAAGACAATGTCATGACCTTTGTTATTATAAAACCTTGTTAATGAGTACTCTATACAGCTAAGACAATGTCATGACCTTTGTAATGATAAAACCTTGTTAATGAGTACTCTTTACAGCTAAGACAATGTCATGACCTTTGTAATAATAAAACCTTGTTAATGAGTACTCTATACAGCTAAGACAATGTCATGACCTTTGTAATTATAAAACCTTGTTAATGAGTACTCTTAATACAGCTAAGACAATGTCATGACCTTTATAATTATAATTATATTAACCTATTAATGAGTACTCTATACAGCTAAGACAATGTCAAGACCTTTGTAATTAAATCACCTCGTTAATGAGTACTCTATGACATTGTCATGACCTTTGTAATTAAATCACCTCGTTAATGAGGACTCTATGACATTGTCGTGACCTTTGTAATTAAATAACCTCGGTAATGAGTACTCTTAAACAACCTCCATATTCACACAACACAATGTCATGACCTTTCACATTAAAAGCTTTAAGAGTTACCAACAAAACAACATGGTGGCCACCATGTAAGCTACCCCAGAACAAATACCATGTAAACAATTAGACTAATAAATAATTGAAAGACAAATTAAGTAGTAACAATACAAAACTTAATGTCTAATAAACACTTAAACACACTCCTTAAACATATTGTTCTCTTTTTATTTGTTATGAATTTACTACAAATAAACTTATGTTGTTTCGTATTTTGTAATGAGCAAACTGCATTACAAATTAACTTAACTTGTTTCACGGTTGTAATGCGGTACTTCATTACGCACATGAAACGTTTACATACTTGCAATAAGGTACTTCATTGCAAGCATGTTATAATTACATGATTGTAATGAAGTACCTCATTACAAACATGCAGTTTTTGTATGTGAATACATGAACTTGTATAGTACCTCGATACAAGTTTAACATGTATTCTGTCTACATACTTGTAATGAAGTACCTCATTTCAAGTACGTTGACAACAATTCGAAAAGCACATATACTTCCAAGAATGAATTAAACAGGCCAACGAAATGTGAAATCTTCACAAATCTTGTTGTGGCTTGTAGTCAGGCACCCTCTGGGATGTAGCTTGTAGTCAGGCACCCTCTGCGATGTGGCTTGTAGTCAGGCACCCTCTGGGATGTGGCTTGTAGTCAGGCACCCTCTGGGATGTGGCTTGTAGTCAGGCACCCTCTGGGATGTGGCTTGTAGTCAGGCACCCTCTGGGATGTAGCTCATAGCCAGGCACCCTCTGGGATGTTGTCAGGAGCAGGTAGCACCACATCCCCAGCAGAACTGCAGACTCCTGAAATTTATACCAATCGAGTCAAATCAACAAGTGTAACACTGCATGTCTCTATGTGGGTCTGTACATAAGCCCTTTTGATTAATTATGATCAGAATTTGGAAATTTACCTATGTTTGGTGCGCTTCAATCACATGGGATGATGTCCTCTAGGCAGGCACCCTCTGGGATGTGGCTTGTAGTCAGGCACCCTCTGGGATGTGGCTTGTAGTCAGGCACCCTCTGGGATGTGGCTTGTAGTCAGGCACCCTCTGGGATGTGGCTTGTAGTCAGGCACCCTCTGGGATGTGGCTCGTAGTCAGGCAACCTCTGGGATGTGGCTCGTAGTCAGGCACCCTCTGGTATGTAGCTTGTAGTCAGGCACCCTCTGGGATGTGGCTTGTAGTCAGGCACCCTCTTGGATGTGGCTTGTAGTCAGGCACCCTCTGGGATGTGGCTTGTAGTCAGGCACCCTCTGGGATGTGGCTTGTAGTCAGGCACCCTCTGGGATGTGGCTTGTAGTCAAGCACCCTCTGGGATGTAGCTTGTAGTCAGGCACCCTCTGGGATGTGGCTCGTTGTCAGGCACCCTCTGGGATGTAGCTCGTAGCCAGGCACCCTCGTAGCAGGTAGCACCACATCCCCAGCAGAACTGCAGACTCCTGAAATATTTACCAATCGAGTCAAATCAACAAGTTTAACACTGCATGTCTCTATGTGGGTCTGTACATAAGCCCTTTTGATTAATTATGATCAGAATTTGGAAATTTACCTATGTTTGGTGCGCTTCAATCACATGGGATGATGTCCTCTAGGCAGGCACCCTCTGGGATGTGGCTTGTAGTCAGGCACCCTATGGGATGTGGCTTGTAGTCAGGCACCCTCTGGGATGTAGCTCGTAGCCAGGCACCCTCTGGGATGTTGTCAGCAGCAGGTAGCACTCATCCCCAGCAGAACTGCAGACTCCTGAAATATATACCAATCGAGTCAAATCAACAAGTGTAACACTGCATGTCTCTATGTGGGTCTGTACATAAGCCCTTTTGATTAATTATGATCAGAATTTGGAAATTTATCTATGTTTGGTGCGCTTCAATCACATGGGATGATATCCTCTAGTCAGGCACTCTCTGGGATGTAGCTTGTAGTCAGGCACCCTCTGGGATGTGGCTGTAGTCAGGCACCCTCTGGGATGTGGCTTGTAGTCAGGCACCCTCTCGGATGTGGCTTGTAGTCAGGCACCCTCTGGGATGTGGCTCGTAGTCAGGCAACCTCTGGGATGTGGCTCGTAGTCAGGCACCCTCTGGTATGTAGCTTGTAGTCAGGCACCCTCTGGGATGTGGCTTGTAGTCAGGCACCCTCTTGGATGTGGCTTGTAGTCAGGCACCCTCTGGGATGTGGCTTGTAGTCAGGCACCCTCTGGGATGTGGCTTGTAGTCAGGCACCCTCTGGGATGTGGCTTCTAGTCAAGCACCCTCTGGGATGTAGCTTGTAGTCAGGCACCCTCTGGGATGTGGCTCGTTGTCAGGCACCCTCTGGGATGTAGCTCGTAGCCAGGCACCCTCGTAGCAGGTAGCACCACATCCCCAGCAGAACTGCAGACTCCTGAAATATTTACCAATCGAGTCAAATCAACAAGTGTAACACTGCATGTCTCTATGTGGGTCTGTACATAAGCCCTTTTGATTAATTATGATCAGAATTTGGAAATTTACCTATGTTTGGTGCGCTACAATCACATGGGATGAAGTCCTCTAGGCAGGCACCCTCTGGGATGTGGCTTGTAGTCAGGCACCCTCTGGGATGTGGCTTGTAGTCAGGCACCCTCTGGGATGTGGCTTGTAGTCAGGCACCCTCTGGGATGTGGCTCGTAGTCAGGCACCCTCTGGTATGTAGCTCGTAGCCAGGCACCCTCTGGGATGTTGTCAGCAGCAGGTAGCACCACATCCCCAGCAGAACTGCAGACTCCTAAAATTTATACCAATCGAGTCAAATCAACAAGTGTAACACTGCATGTCTCTATGTGGGTCTGTACATAAGCCCTTTTGATTAATTATGATCAGAATTTGGAAATTTATCTATGTTTGGTGCGCTTCAATCACATGGGATGATATCCTCTAGTCAGGCACTCTCTGGGATGTAGCTTGTAGTCAGGCACCCTCTGGGATGTGGCTGTAGTCAGGCACCCTCTGGGATGTGGCTTGTAGTCAGGCACCCTCTCGGATGTGGCTTGTAGTCAGGCACCCTCTGGGATGTGGCTCGTAGTCAGGCAACCTCTGGGATGTGGCTCGTAGTCAGGCACCCTCTGGTATGTAGCTTGTAGTCAGGCACCCTCTGGGATGTGGCTTGTAGTCAGGCACCCTCTTGGATGTGGCTTGTAGTCAGGCACCCTCTGGGATGTGGCTTGTAGTCAGGCACCCTCTGGGATGTGGCTTGTAGTCAGGCACCCTCTGGGATGTGGCTTCTAGTCAAGCACCCTCTGGGATGTAGCTTGTAGTCAGGCACCCTCTGGGATGTGGCTCGTTGTCAGGCACCCTCTGGGATGTAGCTCGTAGCCAGGCACCCTCGTAGCAGGTAGCACCACATCCCCAGCAGAACTGCAGACTCCTGAAATATTTACCAATCGAGTCAAATCAACAAGTGTAACACTGCATGTCTCTATGTGGGTCTGTACATAAGCCCTTTTGATTAATTATGATCAGAATTTGGAAATTTACCTATGTTTGGTGCGCTACAATCACATGGGATGAAGTCCTCTAGGCAGGCACCCTCTGGGATGTGGCTTGTAGTCAGGCACCCTCTGGGATGTGGCTTGTAGTCAGGCACCCTCTGGGATGTGGCTTGTAGTCAGGCACCCTCTGGGATGTGGCTCGTAGTCAGGCACCCTCTGGTATGTAGCTCGTAGCCAGGCACCCTCTGGGATGTTGTCAGCAGCAGGTAGCACCACATCCCCAGCAGAACTGCAGACTCCTAAAATTTATACCAATCGAGTCAAATCAACAAGTGTAACACTGCATGTCTCTATGTGGGTCTGTACATAAGCCCTTTTGATTAATTATGATCAGAATTTGGAAATTTATCTATGTTTGGTGCGCTTCAATCACATGGGATGATATCCTCTAGGCAGGCACCCTCTGGAATGTGGCTTGTAGTCAGGCACCCTCTGGGATGTGGCTTGTAGTCAGGCACCCTCTGGGATGTGGCTTGTAGTCAGGCACCCTCTGGGATGTGGCTTGTAGTCAGGCACCCTCTGGGATGTGGCTTGTAGTCAGGCACCCTCTGGGATGTGGCTGTAGTCAGGCACCCTCTGGGATGTGGCTTGTAGTCAGGCACCCTCTCGGATGTGGCTTGTAGTCAGGCACCCTCTGGGATGTGGCTGTAGTCAGGCACCCTCTGGGATGTGGCTTGTAGTCAGGCACCCTCTGGGATGTGGCTTGTAGTCAGGCACCCTCTGGGATGTGGCTTGTAGTCAGGCACCCTCTGGGATGTGGCTTGTAGTCAGGCACCCTCTGGGATGTGGCTTGTAGTCAGGCACCCTCTGGGATGTGGCTTGTAGTCAGGCACCCTCTGGGATGTGGCTCGTAGTCAGGCAACCTCTGGGATGTGGCTCGTAGTCAGGCACCCTCTGGTATGTAGCACGTAGCCAGTCACCCTCTAGGATATTGTCAGCAGCAGGTAGCACCCATCCCCAGCAGAACTGCAGACTCCTGAAATATATACCAATCGAGTCAAATCAACAAGTGTAACACTGCATGTCTCTATGTGGGTCTGTACATTAGCCCTTTTGATTAATTATGATCAGAATTTGGAAATTTATCTATGTTTGGTGCGCTTCAATCACATGGGATGATATCCTCTAGTCAGGCACTCTCTGGGATGTAGCTTGTAGTCAGGCACCCTCTGGGATGTGGCTTGTAGTCAGGCACCCTCTTGGATGTGGCTTGTAGTCAGGCACCCTCTGGGATGTGGCTTGTAGTCAGGCACCCTCTGGGATGTGACTTGTAGTCAGGCACCCTCTGGGATGTGGCTTGTAGTCAAGCACCTTCTGGGATGTAGCTTGTAGTCAGGTACCCTCGTAGCAGGTAGCACCACATCCCCAGCAGAACTGCAGACTCCTGAAATATTTACCAATCGAGTCAAATCAACAAGTGTAACACTGCATGTCTCTATGTGGGTCTGTACATAAGCCC
The DNA here is from genome assembly GCF_902459465.1 of Asterias rubens. Lineage (NCBI taxonomy): Eukaryota > Metazoa > Echinodermata > Asteroidea > Forcipulatida > Asteriidae > Asterias > Asterias rubens. Next base: position 18,010,033 of record NC_047062.1, on the reverse strand, counting down.
TTTTGATTAATTATGATCAGAATTTGGAAATTTACCTATGTTTGGTGCGCTACAATCACATGGGATGAAGTCCTCTAGGCAGGCACCCTCTGGGATGTGGCTTGTAGTCAGGCACCTACTGGGATGTGGCTTCTAGTCAGGCACCCTCTTGGATGTGGCTTGTAGTCAGGCACCCTCTGGGATGTGGCTTGTAGTCAGGCACCCTCTGGTATGTAGCTCGTAGCCAGGCACCCTCTGGGATGTTGTCAGCAGCAGGTAGCACCACATCCCCAGCAGAACTGCAGACTCCTAAAATATATACCAATCGAGTCAAATCAACAAGTGTAACACTGCATGTCTCTATGTGGGTCTGTACGTGAGCCCTTTTGATTAATTATGATCAGAATTTGGAAATTTACATATGTTTTGTGCGCTTCAATCACATGGGATGATGTCCTCTAGGCAGGCACCCTCTGGGATGTCGCTTGTAGTCAGGCACCCTCTGGGATGTGGCTTGTAGTCAGGCACCCTCTGGGATGTGGCTTGTAGTCAGGCACCCTCTGGGATGTGGCTTGTAGTCAGGCACCCTCTGGGATGTGGCTTGTAGTCAGGCACCCTCTGGGATGTGGCTTGTAGTCAGGCACCCTCTGGGATGTGGCTTGTATTCAGGCACCCTCTGATACTACAACTGATGCTACAACTGATGCTACAACTGATGCTACAACTGATGCTACAACTGATGCTACAACTGATGCTACAACTGATGCTACAACTGATGCTACAACTGATGCTACAACTGATGCTACAACTGATGCTACAACTGATGCTACAACTGATGCTACAACTGATGCTACAACTGATGCTACAACTGATGCTACAACTGATGATACAACTGATGCTACAACTGATACTACAACTGATACTACAACTGATACTACAACTGATGCTACAACTGATGCTACAACTGATGCTACAACTGATGCTACAACTGATGCTACAACTGATGCTACAACTGATGCTACAACTGATGCTACAACTGATGCTACAACTGATGCTACAACTGATACTACAACTGATGCTACAACTGATACTACAACTGATGCTAAAACTGGTACTAAAACTGATGCTACAACTGGTACTAAAACTGATGCTACAACTGATGCTACAACTGATGCTACAACTGATGCTACAACTGATGCTACAACTGATGCTACAACTGATGCTACAACTGATGCTACAACTGATGCTACAACTGATGCTACAACTGATACTACAACTGATGCTACAACTGGTACTAAAACTGATGCTACAACTGATGCTACAACTGATGCTACAACTGATGCTACAACTGATACTACAACTGATACTACAACTGATACTACAACTGATGCTACAACTGATACTACAACTGATGCTACAACTGATACTACAACTGATACTACAACTGATACTACAACTGATACTACAACTGATACTACAACTGATACTACAACTGATACTACAACTGATACTACAACTGATGCTACAACTGATGCTACAACTGATGCTACAACTGATGCTACAACTGATGCTACAACTGAGGCTACAACTGAGGCTACAACTGAGGCTACAACTGATACTACAACTGATACTACAACTGATACTACAACTGATACTACAACTGATACTACAACTGATACTACAACTGATACTACAACTGATACTACAACTGGTACTACAACTGGTGCTACAACTGATGCTACAACTGGTGCTACAACTGGTGCTACAACTGGTACTACAACTGATACTACAACTGATACTACAACTGATACTACAACTGATACTACAACTGATACTACAACTGATACTACAACTGATGCTACAACTGATGCTACAACTGATGCTACAACTGATGCTACAACTGATGCTACAACTGATGCTACAACTGATACTACAACTGATGCTACAACTGACGCTACAACTGACGCTACAACTGACACTACAACTGATACTACAACTGACGCTACAACTGACGCTACAACTGATGCTACAACTGATGCTACAACTGATGCTACAACTGATGCTACAACTGATACTACAACTGATACTACAACTGATGCTACAACTGATGCTACAACTGATACTACAACTGATGCTACAACTGATGCTTCAACTGATGCTACAACTGATGCTACAACTGATACTACAACTGATGCTACAACTGATACTTCAACTGGTACTACAACTGATGCTACAACTGGTACTACAACTGGTGCTAAAACTGATGCTAGAACTGATACTACAACTGATGCTACAACTGATGCTACAACTGATGCTACAACTGATGCTACAACTGATGCTACAACTGATGCTACAACTGATGCTACAACTGATACTACAACTGATGCTACAACTGATGCTACAACTGATGCTACAACTGATGCTACAACTGATGCTACAACTGATGCTACAACTGATGCTACAACTGATGCTACAACTGATGCTACAACTGATGCTACAACTGATACTACAACTGCTACTACAACTGCTACTACAACTGATGCTACAACTGATGCTACAACTGATGCTACAACTGATGCTACAACTGATACTACAACTGATACTACAACTGATACTACAACTGATACTACCACTGATACTACCACTGATACTACCACTGGTGCTACCACTGATGCTACAACTGATGCTACAACTGATGCTACAACTGATGCTACAACTGATGCTACAACTGATGCTACAACTGATGCTACAACTGATGCTACAACTGATGCTACAACTGATGCTACAACTGATGCTACAACTGATGCTACAACTGATGCTACAACTGATGCTACAACTGATGCTACAACTGATGCTACAACTGATGCTACAACTGATGCTACAACTGATGCTACAACTGATGCTACAACTGATGCTACAACTGATGCTACAACTGATGCTACAACTGATGCTACAACTGATGCTACAACTGATGCTACAACTGATGCTACAACTGATGCTACAACTGATGCTACAACTGATGCTACAACTGATGCTACAACTGATGCTACAACTGATGCTACAACTGATGCTACAACTGATGCTACAACTGATGCTACAACTGATGCTACAACTGATGCTACAACTGATGCTACAACTGATGCTACAACTGATGCTACAACTGATGCTACAACTGATGCTACAACTGATGCTACAACTGATGCTACAACTGATGCTACAACTGATGCTACAACTGATGCTACAACTGATGCTACAACTGATGCTACAACTGATACTAAACTGATGCTACAACTGATACTACAACTGATACTACAACTGATACTACAACTGATACTACAACTGATACTACAACTGATACTACAACTGATGCTACAACTGATACTACAACTGATGCTACAACTGGTACTACAACTGATGCTACAACTGATGCTACAACTGATGCTACAACTAGTACTACAACTGGTACTACAACTGATACTACAACTGATACTACAACTGATGCTACTACTGATACTACAACTGATGCTACAACTGATGCTACAACTGATGCTACTACTGATACTACAACTGATGCTACAACTGATGCTACAACTGATGCTACAACTGGTGCTACAACTGGTACTACAACTGGTGCTACAACTGGTGCTACAACTGATGCTACAACTGGTGCTACAACTGGTGCTACAACTGATGCTACAACTGGTGCTACAACTGATGCTACAACTGGTGCTACAACTGGTACTACAACTGATGCTACAACTGATGCTACAACTGATGCTACAACTGGTACTACAACTGGTACTACAACTGGTGCTACAACTGATGCTACAACTGATGCTACAACTGATGCTACATCTGATGCTACAACTGATACTACATCTGATGCTACAACTGATGCTACAACTGATGCTACAACTGATGCTACAACTGATGCTACAACTGATGCTACAACTGATGCTACAACTGATGCTACAACTGATGCTACAACTGATGCTACAACTGGTGCTACAACTGGTGCTACAACTGATGCTACAACTGGTGCTACAACTGATGCTACAACTGATGCTACAACTGATGCTACAACTGATGCTACAACTGATGCTACAACTGATGCTACAACTGATGCTACAACTGATGCTACAACTGATGCTACAACTGATGCTACAACTGATGCTACAACTGATGCTACAACTGATGCTACAACTGGTGCTACAACTGGTGCTACAACTGGTGCTACAACTGGTGCTACAACTGGTGCTACAACTGGTGCTACAACTGGTGCTACAACTGATGCTACAACTGATGCTACAACTGGTGCTACAACTGGTGCTACAACTGGTGCTACAACTGGTGCTACAACTGATGCTACAACTGGTGCTACAACTGGTGCTACAACTGGTGCTACAACTGATGCTACAACTGATGCTACAACTGATGCTACAACTGATGCTACAACTGATGCTACAACTGATGCTACAACTGATGCTACAACTGATGCTACAACTGATGCTACAACTGATGCTACAACTGACACTACAACTGACACTACAACTGACACTACAACTGACGCTACAACTGACGCTACAACTGACGCTACAACTGACGCTACAACTGACGCTACAACTGACGCTACAACTGACGCTACAACTGGTACTACAACTGGTACTACAACTGATGCTACAACTGATGCTACAACTGATGCTACATCTGATGCTACAACTGATACTACAACTGATACTACAACTGATGCTACAACTGATGCTACAACTGATGCTACAACTGATGCTACAACTGATGCTACAACTGATGCTACAACTGATGCTGCAACTGATGCTACAACTGATGCTACAACTGATGCTACAACTGATGCTACAACTGGTACTACAACTGGTGCTACAACTGATGCTACAACTGATGCTACAACTGGTACTACAACTGGTGCTACAACTGATACTACAACTGATACTACAACTGATACTACAACTGATACTACAACTGATACTACAACTGATACTACAACTGATACTACAACTGATACTACAACTGATACTACAACTGATACTACAACTGAAGCTACAACTGATGCTACAACTGAAGCTACAACTGATGCTACAACTGATGCTACAACTGATGCTACAACTGATGCTACAACTGATGCTACAACTGATGCTACAACTGATGCTACAACTGATGCTACAACTGATACTACAACTGATACTACAACTGATGCTACAACTGATGCTACAACTGATGCTACAACTGATGCTACAACTGATGCTACAACTGATACTACAACTGATGCTACAACTGATGCTACAACTGATGCTACAACTGATGCTACAACTGATACTACAACTGATACTACAACTGATGCTACAACTGATGCTACAACTGATGCTACAACTGATGCTAACAACTGATACTACAACTGATGCTTACAACTGATACTACAACTGATGCTACAACTGATACTACAACTGATACTACAACTGATACTACAACTGATGCTACAACTGATACTACAACTGATACTACAACTGATGCTACAACTGATACTACAACTGATACTACAACTGATGCTACAACTGATACTACAACTGATGCTACAACTGATGCTACAACTGATGCTATAACTGATGCTACAACTGATACTACAACTGATGCTACAACTGATGCTACAACTGGTACTACAACTGATGCTACAACTGATGCTACAACTGATGCTACATCTGATGCTACAACTGATACTACAACTGATACTACAACTGATGCTACAACTGATGCTACAACTGATGCTACAACTGATGCTACAACTGATGCTACAACTGATGCTACAACTGATGCTACAACTGATGCTACAACTGATGCTACAACTGATGCTACAACTGATGCTACAACTGATGCTACAACTGATGCTACAACTGATGCTACAACTGATGCTACAACTGATGCTACAACTGATGCTACAACTGATGCTACAACTGATGCTACAACTGATGCTACAACTGATGCTACAACTGATGCTACAACTGATGCTACAACTGATGCTACAACTGATGCTACAACTGATGCTAACAACTGATACTACAACTGATGCTACAACTGATACTACAACTGATACTACAACTGATACTACAACTGATACTACAACTGATGCCGCAACTGATGCCGCAACTGATGCCGCAACTGATGCCGCAACTGATGCCGCAACTGATGCCGCAACTGATGCCGCAACTGATGCCGCAACTGATGCCGCAACTGATGCCGCAACTGATGCCGCAACTGATGCCGCAACTGATGCCGCAACTGATGCCGCAACTGATGCCGCAACTGATGCCACAACTGATGCCACAACTGATGCCACAACTGATGCCACAACTGATGCCACAACTGATGCCACAACTGATGCCACAACTGATGCCACAACTGATGCCACAACTGATGCCACAACTGATGCCACAACTGATGCCACAACTGATACTACAACAGCAACAGCAACAGCAACAGCTGTAATAAATAATAATAATTAATAATAATTAATAATAATAATAATAATTAATAATTATAACCGAATTTGTAAAGCGCCTTTTCCAAAGGATGCAAAGCGCTAAAATGCGTAAACCGCGGACCGGCGGAAGAGTTGCATGCCTGGAGCGCTATGTTTGAAATATGAGACCCAAGGACGCCTCTCATTGAACAGACTTATAAGAAACCTCAAATATTTCCACACAGTTTAAATTGAAATGGATGTCCACAGGCCAATAATGAAATTGTAAGATACAACAGACTTTTATTATGGTGTGGCCATCTTGATTTTCTTCCATGGAAATCAATGTAACCAAACCAAGGCTGGAAGATGTATGGTCTGGTTCCTTTTTGTACAATGAGTATTAGCATTCAATACTGTTATTGGATACATTGAACATGACCGATATGATGGCAGTATGATGCAGGTCTCTACTTACTGTTTTCTTTCCTCTCCTCAAGTAGCAGTTGTTTCTCTTGGAATGAGGCCATGAAGACCGACCCCCCTTCCTCCTTGCGCATCTGGAAGGCGCTCTTTTGCCGTTCACTGTACTTTGGAATCCTTTACGAAAAAGAGCAAGACAAAACAAAAGATGGAGAGATGAACTAAGTACATGAAGGGGCATTGCTTGGCAACCAGACCATTGCTGTGCACTAGCGGGTCGTGTGCAGGCGGCAGCGAATGAACCCGAAGAAACCACACGTCCAGACACGTCACTATTTTTGGCAAAATGTTTGCTGCCACCATCAGTGAAAGGTGCTCGTGTTTGGGGAAGCCCTTATGTTGCGAATTTTGTTTTTTTCTCAAATACAAGATGAGTGTAAAAATCTAGGAATAAGGTAAGGTAATAAAATACAGATCTTTTAAATGTAGATGGCTGAAGGGGGGTATTTTGTATGGTCTTTAAGCACAAATTATTATGCTAACTGGACTCTGGTTACCAGCTAAAATACCATGTCACACGAACAAATTGTGACTGGTTTCCTGCTCATTTCTGCTTAGCCCCTTAGCAGAAAAATTGTTCAGCAATATTTTCTGCTTAAGCAGCTCTCTCTATGAAAGTGGGCCCTGGTCTGGTAAGGGTCACTTCTATGGGGAAAATGTACTTTTGTATTGGAACCTTGAAGAGTGAGGGCACCACAACAAAAGCACAGGGCACCATAGCCCTAATTAGGACTCTTCCTCTGTACACAGATACAGAGTCCTAATTATTAAGGCCCGTTTCTGGGGCGGAAAATTTTCAAAGCTTCATAACTAAAAATCTTACCTGCAACAAGCCATTTATTTCAACAGATTCACATTCCATTGCGGCATATTTCATATCGAATGAAAAAGTGGTGGCACCATACGGAAACTGTTGTGTATAGTGCCAGTGCAACTGCCACAACTTGTGCCAGCACTTATTAAATTTTACCCTCATGATAATTTTCCGCATGTCGCCACCAATTTATCTAGCGTTAACTAACTCCAAAACCACTGAATTGTTTTCTTACCTGAGAATAAGGGTTACCACATATGATATGGAAACGTTTCCGTATAAACCTTGTTTTCATCAATTACAACGAGTTAAAGTTCCGTCTCCACCGCTAGCGATAAATCCTTTACTTCAGTGCTTGGTCAGCCTTTTTGAATTGGCGCGAAATTGCTATTTGTAAATGAACGTTGAGGGAGACAAACAAGTAAGTCGGTCGTCGAAGAATTAAGTCTTGTCGGTCAGGCAGTACACTAGTCTTGGTTCAAGACTCTCCTGGATTTGTCACAAGAGGGCGCGCTATCACCCCAACGCGCTATCAACCACGAACCGCTATAGCGCGTTGGGGTGATAGCGCGCCCTCTTGTGACAAATCCAGGAGAGTCTTGAACCAAGACTAGCAGTACACACGTAGGCCCCGAGAGATACGTAGTGCGACATCCGGTTTGACCTTGCGCGTTGGAGTCTTTGTGTAAACATCAACGCGCGATTTATGTGAACTTGGCGAGAAACAGGGCGCCCGCGCGCGGTCAAAATGCGTTCGTGTGGGGCCCGAATTTTAAAAAGTTTCCCTGTGAACTCATCATAACTGCAAGCAATGTGAGTTCCGATCTGCAATGTGCGACCGCGTAGGACTGCAAGCAATGTGAGTTCCGACCTGCAATGTGCGACCGCGTAGGACTGCAAGCAATGTGAGTTCCGACCTGCAATGTGCGACCGCGTAGGACTGCAAGCAATGTGAGTTCCGACCTGCAATATATAAGCGACCATCCCATAACCCACGCACCGCCCGATTACGAATACAGTGCCACTTTGCGTGCGTCTGTGTTGCATAGTCTGGGTACCTGCTGTCCGATTTGTCCGTCATGCGATCAACAAAGTCAGTCAAATTTTAATGTTTTTGAGTTCCAGGAATAATCTTTTGCACAGGTTAGTGAGTAGTTATAACAAAAACTGATGTATTTGACCATTCCAACTGAGTTCCGACTTCAAATGCAATACAATTATCCGAAAAATTTCATTTTTTTAGCAGTTCCGGCAGATCAGGCAGATCAGGCAGTTCCGGCTTTTACCAATTGTCCATTTTAACACACCCGTTTTATATTGGAGAAGTCCAAGATGGCGGCGCTCAGTCATACATGTGTTTTGCGTAACGCAATGCGGATTTTGGCTTCAAAATCCCATAATCACACGTTATTAAATAAAAGATGTATCATCACACCTCAGAAAAGTTTACAACATTATAAGAGAAGTCAAATAGTGGGATTTTCAACGAGCAATATTTTATTAGAAGAGCCTAAACAACCGTCAAATACACCCGGTACACCGACCGAGGAGAGCCCACTTGGTGGGTCTTCGTCGAGCAGCACCTTACCGTTGGGTGTGCTGTTGCAGCAGGCGGAGGAGAAGGTGAAAGAGAAGCAAGAGGAGGACGAGAAACATAAGAAGGAACGAAAAGCCAAGTTTGCTCGTTATCAAAAATGGGCGATGGGAATCACTGGGGTAATGCTGGGTGGGGCAGCTTGTCTTACTTTGTTTGAACTCGGTGAGTATTCAGTGAAATCTGAAGTTTAATTAATTGGAAATGAAACGTTTTGACACTCAACAACAAGTCGTTTGTGTCATTTTGTTCTATTCTATTTCTACCATAGTCACGACAGTGAGTTGACACGTTAAGTCGTAATGTTTTTTAGTGACTACATTTGTCATTACAAATAAAATAGTTAATAAACCATGCACTTCTTTTGTCAATAATAATAAATACACATTTTCAGTTGTAAATATCAATTGTTTTAGGATAACTTTCCGTATGGTGCCACCACTTTTTCACTAATTTTTACAAAAAGGGATATCTCATTTACTAAAGTAGATATCGGTACTATTTTATTTCATATCGGATAAAAAAGTGGTGGCGCCATACGGAAACTTTTCCATTGTTTATATCAACTGAACTATAAAGTTATAAGAGATTTAGTTGCGATAACGTACGTTATTGGCAGGAGGGTTACGTTATCGCAACTATAAGAGATTAGGCCCAGAGATTATTTTTTAGTTTTCTTCTTCATTACTGTCCACAGGTCAACCCAAGCTAGACGAACACGGAGAACCTGTAAGTATATGATATGTAAGAACCACTGACCACTGACAAATATTGTTTTTAATGTAGTACGATGGGGGCGACCGACCGGGAGTGGGTAATTGATTGAAGTAGAGTACAGACAAAGAGGCAACATGGTGTCAGGTTTTGCTCTACATGTAGGTACCTTTTCAGTGGGACAAGTCAGCTTGTCATTTCACTAGTCCGCCCAGTGATTTTCTCTCTACCATAAAGATACACTTCCCAGGTGTTCAAACTGGCATTTGGCCAGAGGAGTACCGGTTCTGTTGTTAAGGGAAAGCGTCGGGTGCACTGCTGTTTTGTTGAGTTATTTAATGACAGAAAATCTGTTGCTGTTTTCTTTTGTGCTGATCTATTTTTATCGGAGTCGGCACATGCTTCATCCAGATATGGAATCCGAGAAGGATTATATCAAATAAAGAGACAGTGCTGACACGATTATAACATAATTTGTTTTTTTCTATCAATGTATTCTTCTAGATTGCCGATGAGTTTTCAGATGAGTTTGTTGTCTCTGGTTACTTGAAAAGAGCCTACAAAGAAGCCAAAGATTACAGAACTGTAAGTGTGCCTTTGATAAGGGAATCAATGTGTGGTGAAGAGGTTTTCAACTAGCGGTTTTAACCCAATGAGGCCTGGTTCTTGATAATTTTACCGAGACGAAGTCGAGGTAAATTATCAGTCTCGGTAAAATTATCAAGAACCAGGCATGGCGGGTTTAAACCACTAGTTGAAAACCGATTCAACACACTTTGATTCCCATTCATAAATACCCTTTCGGTCAAAAAACATCAACACACCCACGTGACACCCACGTGACGCGCTCTCCACCAATAGGAAGAGCGAAATTGTCTGAGGTATTTATGAATAATAATTAAATATAGGGTTCGTTGTTTATGTTTTTTTGTTCATTTTGAGTAGTGTTTGTTTTGAAAAGAACTAGTGGTCGACAACTCAATGCTACAATCACTATGCTCTGATCGTCTTCAGGAGATGGCATTCTCCTTCAGGATTCTCCTAAAGTCAATCAAAGCATACAGAGCATGTTGATCGGAACAGTGAGTTGTGAACAACGGTTCTTCTCAGAACCAACACTACTCAAAAGAGATTCACACATGCTACTACCACTAACCTCACCTGAGTTTTAATTTAGTTATTGCTCTTTTTGATTTGATGGCTTATTTATTCCGCAGATGATCGTAGAGCCGTCGGCACAGAAGCTCCTTCCAGACCCCCTGACAGAGCCCTACTACCAACCTCCATACACACTCGTCTTAGAAATGACCAATGTCTTAGTACACCCAGAATGGACAGTAAGATTACAGCGTTTACATTTTACAGTTCCAGATGTGGATTTCACAAAGAGTTAATACTAGTCTTATCTTGAGTTAGTACGAGTTACTCATTCTAACTTATGACTAGCCTTAAGTTTTTAATAATTTCTAAAGAGTCCTGAGACTAGTCCTGTAGGTAGGACTAGCTTTGTCAAATCAACTCCAGGGCTTTGGATGGCAGAATATTATGTGATTGGTTAGTTATGTAAAACTTAATATTGACTAGCCTGGGCTAGACGACCATCAAGCCTGGGCTAGTGTCCAACAAGCCTGGGCTAATGGCTATCAAGCCCGTGTTAGACGCCCAAAAATCCTGGGCTAGATGTCCAGTGCACGTTGATTGAAACCAGTTACCAGATTGTGTATTGAGAGAGTTGCGACAACTTTTGTTTAGAAGCCATTTTCGGTCCCAGTGCCAGACTAGACTAAACTGCACATTGTTGTGTGCTACATTTTGACCCAAAAATGGCGTCCAGCAACCAAAGAAAACTGGTCCCTCCTCATCACAACTCTCTCAATCCACAGCTCTTACCAATATTATTTTATACATTGAACTCCTGTACCAGTTATGTTCAATCAGTAGGCCTTTAGGTTGTTGTCTTTAATAACTTTGTTTTTTTACCCTTTACACCAATGTGCATTAAGCATTGTATACTTGTGAAAAGAACTGTGAAATAGTATGCAAATCACTTAAACCTACGACCTTTGCATTGCTAAAGCAGATGTCTTACCACTAGACCACTGAGCTAGTAATTTCTTGCAGTTACCACTTGCTTTGACAAACTGCAATCGTTTGATGTTCACTAAAGCGTTTTATACTTTGTGATTTCAGTATTCCAATGGTTGGCGGTTTAAGAAACGGCCTGGTGTGGATTACTTCCTACAGCAGGTGGGGCCACCACTCTTTGAAGTCGTCATCTACACATCAGAACAGGGATTTGTAAGTACCAAAAAAGTATTAAAGGCATTGGACACCTTGGGTAATTGTCAAAGACCAGTATTCTCACTTGGTGTATCCCAACATATGCATAAAATAAAAAACCTGTGAAAATTTGGACTCAATATCAATTGGTCATCAAAGTTGCAAGAGAATAATGAAAGAAAAAACACCCTTGTTGCACAAACTTGTGTGCTTTCAAATGCCTTATAAAAGGCTTCAGGCCTGAAGTCTTTTATTATTTCAGTGAGAAATTACCAGTGGTGCAACATCTTAGTTATTGCGGTACCAGACCCTAATTTTCATCTTTGAGAGGGCAGGGGCTTTTTCATTTTACTTAGGGCACTTCCATTGGAAAACCTAAGGAAGTCTAAGGAATTTTTTTTAAGGGCCACCAAGGTCAAGACCAAAGGCACACAGATTTCCTGGCCTCACTGAAATTCCAGGTCTGCCGTGCTACTGCCAACTATTAAGACAGAAATATTTTAGAGAACTCGTCTCTGGTTCCAAAATTAAATTTTGTTGCTAGTGCATGACTGGTGCAAGAAATGGAAAGGTGGGTTTTAACAAATGATTGTTAACACTGTAGGATTACACATATGTAAACGAAATACTGAACTGTAACACCGACTATCTTAGATTGTTTCCCCACAAATCTTTGAATCTCTTTCTTGTTATCCTCTTTCAGACTGGTTATCCACTGCTTGACAACCTTGATCCCAACGGCTATATTATGTATAGGTTATTCCGAGATGCTACGAAGTACATGGACGGTCACCATGTTAAGGTTCGTGTTATATTTAATCAAACAAATTCAATGGAAGTTAGCCCCAAACAAAGCTAAAGGCATTGTATGTTCTACTCTCAGCAAGTCATCAGTGTATGGGTGAGATCGAGTGGAAAGCCTGGTTTCGCGCTCAACAGCCAAATAGGAGAAACCAGTTCAGACACACTGGTGAAACATTTACCATGAAAATAATGTATATGTAGATAAGACAGCTGCTTGCTACAGACCTGCAACAATGGGAAAGAGGTTTTTTACGTTGATTCCAGCCCTTCCCCAACAAGATTAACAACAGATAACGGAAACAAAATGTACAGTTGCAACTCTACAAACGAGGTCCACATAATGTAGCTTGAAACACTATAAGGACTTATACACATCCAGTGTTCTTTACACTTTTGAAGAGTATAACTTTGCCAAAGTGTACAGAACAAAGAAATGTCCACATTGTGACTGCAAACATGTAAACAGAGCTGGGTGCCTTTACACAAACCAACATATGAGATACTTTTAACAATAGAACAATGCTACCCCACAAGGTTGTTTCTGTTCTAGTGGTACCCCACAGAGAACTTACCCCTTCAGAATATCGGTTCGCGGGTTTATGTGTGTGTGAACTGGTTGTGTTTGAGGGGATATCAAAATAGTTTTGTCATTATTTGTAAAGGCCGAGTTATAGTCGGTCACGCCATGGTCGTACGATGGTCAGGCGATGGAAATATTGACGCGCAATCATAAAAAGACGGTTTTTACGCCTCAGCGATGACTGTAAACTGTGTTTTTTAGGATATCGCATCAAGATTTCCATCGCGCGACCATCTCGCGACCAACTATAAACCGGCCTTTGGAACTGTTATAATTTTTTCTCTGTCTACAGGATCTGTCTTGCCTAAACAGAGACATGGGAAAGGTTATCTTCGTTGATTGGAATGAGAAATCGTTTCAGCTTCAGCCACAGAACTCCTTTGGTCTTAAGAAATGGGAGGGTACTGACGATGATAGGACCCTTATAGATCTTGCTGATTTCCTCAGAAGTAAGAATTGTTTCTTCCCTAAACAAAGTTTAAAGACACTAGACACCTTTGGTTGTTGTCAAAGACCAGTATTCTCACTTTTTTTTAATCTTTTTTTTCTTATCCCAACATATGCAACAAATTACCAATCTGGGAAAAAAGTTACTCATTTGGTCATCAGAGTTGCAAGAGAATAATGAAAGACAAACCACCCTTGTTGCACAAATTTGTGTGCTTTCAGATGCATATAAAAGGCTTTAAAGGGAAGGTACACGTTTAGTAATTGTCAAAGACCAGTCTTCTCACTGGGTGTATCCCATCATATGCATAACATAACAAGCCTGTGAAAATTTGGGCTCAATCGGTCATCGAAGTTGCGAGAAAATGATGAAAGAAAAAACACTCTTGTTTGACGAATTTGTGTGCTTTCAGATAGGAACAAAAGACTTCTAGCTAGAAGTCAAGTCTTTTATTATTCAAGTGAGAAATTACCTCTTTCTCAAAAACTACATAACTTCAGAGGAAGTCGTTACCCACAATGTTTTATACTATCAACAGCTCTCCAATGCTCATGACCAAGTCAGTTTTTAAGTGAATATTTGTTTTGAGTAATTACCAAACGTGTACCTTCCGTTTAAGTCTGAAAGTCTTTTAATATCTCTGGTCGTATTGAGGGTAGCATTTCAAATGGACACCACAGAATTTACAGACAATGCAAACAAGCATTCATTTGATTGGTCGAGAGGGCATTGCGAGGGGTTGTTTGAACGGATGATTTAACGCCAGTAAAAAGTTTTGAACATGGGCGTGACATTCGAGTTTGCACCTGGGCTTATAAGACAGTTTCTTCATTCCTATTGGTCGAGAGCAACGGCCGAGACAGTTGTGCCACATCACGCGATACGCACACAGCATTCCCTAAGGAGTTGTTTACCCAAGGGCCCTGACTAGGCCTTACCATTTCATAGCTGGAGGGGTGTTGTGTTGAAAGAAATAATTGAGAAATTATAATGTTTGCATTTATTTTACTTTTTGACCATAAGTGTCGACGTTTTTTGACCGAAAAGGTATTTATGAATGGGAATCAAAGTGTGTTGAATCGGTTTTCAACTACTGGTAGTGGTTTAAACCCGCTGAGGCCTGGTTCTTCATAATTATCCTCGACTTCGTCTCGGTAAAATTATCAAGAACCAGGCCTCGTTGGGGTTAAACCACTAGTTGAAAACCTCTTTACCACACATTGATTCCCTTAATCTAAAAAATACTATTCCTTGGAGGAGTGTGACACAAAGTCATCAAGGAATTGGAGAGATTTTTGCCCCCTAAATAGTTTATATTTTCCCATGTTTTTACAGCGATAGCTGTGAGTGGCGTTGAAGATGTGAGGCCAGTGTTGGATTATTACAAACAGTTTGACGACCCACTGGGTACATTCAAGACAAACCAAGCTAGACTACAGGTAAGAATGAACATCTCATGCCAATGATGAATACTCCCCATTAGATGCAATCCTGCCCTCTATTGTCCAAAGTTCTCTCCTGATGTCATGCAAAGGTCACTAATTGGTAGGTTTTGCAAAAACCTATCTCCCATTTCTCAATCCCTGGGTCTTAAATAAACTTGACAACACAGCTGGGCAGTTACTTAATGGCTCCATCTGGGTTTGTTGCTCCCCACAAATGGAAGACTTCCTCTAAATGCATTGGGAGGAGGACATTCCTCTGAAGATGCTGCTTGCCATGTGTTGAAATCGCTGAACAAACTTTTAATGTCTAATGAAGATGTCAACCCCCGAAACCTTGAAATGATATATTTGCGGCCATTAAAGTTGCATCACCCTGCTGCAAATTATATTTCTTTTGAAATTCGACCGCCCCAAGCTTCTTCTAAACAAATGCTACCAGTAAAGAGACATTTATTGTTTTGCATGGGGTTAGATTTATTTTTGACTCTTGGCGTGACCTCACCACTGGGTAATTTATGGGTTTTGCTTTTTATTGCTGTCTCTCAGATTAAAGATTGTGCTACTTTATGTCCGCTGGAATAAACAATTATTAAAGATGTGAGAAGTTATTCCTTTTGGAATGTGTACAAAAGTATTTTAGGGCGAACATTAGGTAAATCCTACAACTGTCCATCACTCAAAATCATTATAAGCGTATAATGAAAAAAAAAATATATATATAATAACACTGGGTAGTTATTGCCTGTCCTGACTAATTGGCTAGCCCTAAATTTGTTACAATTTCATCGTATTTTTTTCTCCAATAAAATTACCCGATGATGACTAACTTAAAAATGAAAACAGTGGCTCTTATAAAAGGAAAAGAAGAAAAAAAATGAAAAAAAATGTGTCCCTGTATTGAATGGTAATATTTTCTCAAAGAGAGTGCACATTATTCCTGTTTTCAAAAGGTTTGCCCTACATGTGAAGTAAAAACTCAAAATCAACCTTTTATTTTTTTAATATTTGGTTTTCCGTTACCCTTGTACAAATACTTGTAAACCTTATTTGCTGTTGTCCAACCCCCCCTTGTTCTCGTTGAGAGATTTGGAAATTTCTCACCACTGTTTTTTTTTCCCCTTTAAAAAACGTGTGGCTGGCAGACATATTGTGTCATAAATTGTTTAACTGGTAGACAGCTGATGAGTAAAATGATGATAATAGCCTGTCTGAGATATCAGGAACCGACACAGGCCCCAGATGTGCATCTCTTACTGACGTCATCATCAGACCATTATGGCCTTAATCATCTCACAGCAGACACAAAATAAATCACCTTAAAAAAACATCTGATTTTGTCTTTCTTTTCCTTTTTCAAAACCAGATTGAATTTCTTTGTTTGATGACAGTTACTACCCCCTGATATCATTTCCATAAACGCCGGGGGGGGGGGGACACGGATTTAGAGGCCAGTGAAATGGTTCACTTCAAAATACAAAAATCTTGGATAGCAATTTAGCTCTTCTAATCACGTCTTGAATATTAATTAAGCCTGTATGGGAAAGATGCATTTGACATGATTTTTTCTCATGGCACAATTTCCCCATTGATGTCATGGTATCGATGAGAACGCATGGCGAGAGGATGGAATGCCTCTGTGTGTACTTTCTATTGAAGGGTCTATGGCAGACCCATTTCCGTTTCAAGTGTCTGTTGTACTTTTTCTTCTTCTTATAATCTAGAGAAAAATGCGGAGGATTTCCAGGCATTGTCTGGACCATTTATATATTTATTATGTAATAGACTGAGTTAATACTTTTGAGTACATTTCCTTACAACGATTATTGTAGTATTTTTTCTGGCAGATGTCTGTGTAGCATTTTGCAAGACTGCCCTCGTGTGTCCAATTTTAGCCGCCATACAGCCTTGTTCATGCTCTTAATACGCAAGGACGTCTGTTTCAATTCAACACTGGCCACACACGCTGGCAGATTCACACATTCATCAACTGCATACCGTACAAAGCGGCAAGGATAATACGTGCACGAACTGCATATATAAAGTACTTTGGGGGTCGATGAAGGGTTTTTTTAACCTTGTACTCACGCAGTACCCTGGGACTGGCAAAGATCTATGACCCGATTTTTTTTTTCTGTTATAAAAATTGCCACTGTGGTAGTACTTTTCAATGGGGCATTTTTTTTCCTTCTAAATTGATTAAAAAGAGGGAATCCATTAAAACAGAATCTTGAAAATTGTTGAGGATGGCAAGTCAATACTACAAAAGAAAAAAATGTGGCCCAATAATACAGCGCAACTACCACTGGCAGCAAACTCAGTTATGCAGCACGAAACATTATGCATGATTTGTGAACCGCTTTGGACAGGGGTAGCTTCCATAAAGACTTTGACATTCACTTCTCTCGTAGTGTATTTTGAATGGGAAAATGCAGTTGAAAACTCCTCCTCTCCATCTTGTATTCTTACAGATAATTTCTGTAAATGTGGAGGTGTTTCAATTTATTGATTACAAATTATTGTGAAAATCTGTTTTGTGTGTTCAGGCCGAACAAGAGAGGGCAGTACAGGCAGCAACGGAAGGACCAGATAAAGCATCTACCCTAGCGGGCAGCTGGACACAGAGATTGAGAGGGAGGTAGAACAAATAGCGACTTGAAACACAGACTAAGATTAAATGGGCATAGTGTCCAATAGAAATAATGGACTATACAAGTTGTCTACCTAGGGCCTAATGGACTATACAAGTTGTCTACCTAGGGCTCCCAACTAGGGCCTACACGTATTTATATCCACTTAGTATTAGTTAGAACCAGTAACAAACAGTAATACACAATGCATGTTATTTTGGCTGGTAAATCGTTTTTGCCTCAGCCAATTTGGCTGTGCTAAGCAAACTTGGGCACCCTTGACTCCCCCACCACCTCCCCTCCCCTCCTCCGAAACCAAACTGATTTGCATAAGTTCCATTTACTATGATTGTCTGAAGGACAGGCTTCCTGAATCAAGCTCTCTTTTGGTCGGTGAAATCATCATCGGGGTGGTTAGGGGGTCAGTGTTTAGTTTTGTTTACTTCAGGCTGGTGCATACATGTGGCATCTTCTTGAAAGCAATATTGTACTCTTCACACAAGCTTTTAAGGTTTGCTCAAAGAATGACACCTCCATTTGGGAAAGGGGACAATGTAATGTTATGATGGTATAAATGTGAATATATTATTTACTTTATATTACAAATTCATTTTGTATGATACATTCCCAAGACTTATTTTGCATGGTGGCTTAACTGTGAATGATGTGGTTGTATGTTTCTCTGAATTGTAAGTTTTTAGAAGGTACGAGTTGTTTTCTTGTGTCTGTTCAACTGAATAATAACTATATGGAATGATGATTAAGAACATTGGGTTTTTATATTGTCGGTTCTTCCCTTGGCTAAAAGGGAAGAAAGTCAATCTTCTACAAATCTTTCAAAATCCACCCAGTGTGTTGATGGATCTAGTATTGCGCTACAAGATCTTGGTGCCGAGCTGCAGAAATGTTTTGAATGGGTTTTTGTCAACCCTCTAAAATGTATAATTGCATCAGGGATAAAGAATATTGATTCTCTGGGTTGTTTTTGTGTACCATTTCGCCCATGTTATAAGCACTGTATACTCCATGCTTGCTGCTTGGATGGGATTCGAACCAATGATTCTAAAGCAGATGTCTTACCACTAGACCAACAAGCGTGGCCGGTGACAAAGGCCATTTTTACTCCTGTAATAACCCACATTTCAACAGATGTAACAACAGCATCGATGATGAAGAATAATTATTTGGGTTTAGGGTTCAGAGAATAACAAATTGGTGCGGAAAGTTTTCATAAAAACAAATTAGCATAACCTGATTAAGTTTAAATTATTATTATCTTTCTGCTGCGAAAGAAATGTGTGTATCGCACAAGTTTGAGAATCATATAGTTTATTGTAATTGTACTACACAAAAATGTATGCTCTTTTTGACTTGACTAATAAAATGATTAATTTTCATTATCCAAGAGTTACTGGTATTTTGTATTCGTTGTCTCGTCCAAGACTGCTGGGATGGACTTTGGATGTTGCACTGTACGATGGCAACAATTGTACTAAGCACTGATGATCGGCTCAATGTGAACATACATTTACAATCACAACATGCGATGATGTATAGGGGCTGCTCCCAGGAGCATATTAAAGATCTTTCTAATTTAAACCAAGGTTGCACGAGAAATGTTACAATTGAGGAATACATTTAGTACAAGGCTAAAAATGTAAATAATTATTTGAAATGGATACTTGCACAGGAAAGCTAACATTGTTTTATTGATAGTTGAATCTTTCAAAAACAGGAAGAGGTGACCAGGGGTTATTAGGTCAGGAGGATTGGCCCAATGCGCGCAAACACCAGCCCATCTCAGGGCCTTTTGGATGTTGCACTGGGCTGGGACCAAGCAAAGCTATAAGTGGGTCAAAGGTTAGAGTTCAATGAGTTGAATGTTACTGTGTAAAAGTGTTGTGAATTTAGTAGTACCTTTCTCCTGAAGACGAGCAGAGTATACTGTTTGAAACCTTGAAACAACATCGGCTCTTTTCAGAGCCAACAATCCTACAAAAGAGATTTACACATGGTTGTACCCGCAAGTTTACTACTTATTTATAGTAATCCTATGTATCCACACCATGCAAAGCTTCAAACAATACTTAGGCCCTTTACGAAACGAGGGCTTCAGCTTTTGCTTTTGCTTTGGCTCAGGTTAGCTTGGCCCTGCAGTTCTGTTGACAATTGCACGTGCTTTGGGTTTACCAGCTCAGGGCTTCAGACGAGAGAACGGAGCCTCAAGCCGAATCCATGGTTTCGCAAAGGGACTTAGTACCTGTAAGTTTCTCTATGTGACATCAGACCCATACAGACTAGAGTAGCTCACAGCCACCATCAGCAGATGGAATTCTGGACATATCAGTGACATCCAAACAGGATGTGCTACTCAATAGGGATTGACATGTTTAGAATAACTTTGCTTTAGAAAATACCCAAGAGACTGAGAAGCGTGTCTACTGTCAGAGCTTCCACGTCTGGGCCAGGTGAAGCATATGAGACATAGCTAGGTTGGCTCTTGCCTTGGTATGTGTGAGAGGGAAGGTAAAGGGAATTTATCTAGAACAAATAGAACGTGGGAATCTAGCCATTCCAGCGGACTTGATCATCAATTGTGTATGATGACCAGATTGTCATTTTACAAGATCAGCCCATAAGTATAGTCTTAGACAGGAAAATGAGGAATGATGGTACAGAAACCGTGGTGTGCTAACGGTGACTGGACAGATAGCAGCTTCACAGAGGCAAAGAAGGTGATTGCCTCTGGGCCCACTGGTTATTGCCTTGGTGCCATTGGAATGCCCCAGTAGAAATATACGATTTTCTCATGGGGTGCCCTTTATCAAGGAGAAAATGCCCAGGTGCTAAGCTTGCCTTTCCAAAAAAGAAGCATACATGCCCGAGATAGGCTAGTTTACAAATCACATACGCCTATGCCTACTCATACTGAACAAAAAACTGCTGTCATTTTAAGCAAAGGAAAAGAGAAAGTTGGGTTAATCTACCATCACATACTGATTTTTAATTTAAAAAATCAACTGAAAGTAGCCTACAACCTACTTGGTTCCTTCCTTGTTGTTTTTTCCTTCCTCTTAAAACAGTTAAACAGTAAAGGCTTTCTCCAATCACAACAACCCAAACCCTTGCAAAATCCTCCACACAGAACTCACCAGTTCCTTGCTCAAGCACAACCAGAACTGACTGCACATGTTCATTTGAATTTACCTCCACTTGGCTGAGCCAAGGGGTGAGATTGGAGTGTGTGTGTGTGTGGGGGGGGGGGCAGGTTCTACCAAAATAAAAAGGGGAGAGTAGAAGAAAGGCTGAGGGGAAATTAGTCCCTGTAAATATTTTCACTTGAAATATTACCCATTTTTTAAAAGCAATCTTTTTTAAATGATGAAATGATATTTTAACCACTTTTTTTATGTGAAGATTCAAGTTTTCCAAAAAACATAAACATTGACTTTAAGATGCCCCCCTTTTACCATGGCACTCCACGGGCCCTTTATTTCCTCTCTCCAAAGTTCTCAATGAAATACACATTTACAAAATAAAGCTAGGCTAGGGGATATTCTTTCTGGGACACAATAAGAAATTGAGTCCTCCCCAGAATCCACTGTTAAAACATAACAGCGCCCTCTTCTGTTCAGACTGGGAAAGCTGGTGCTACTTTTATCACCTGTTTATTACGGTTGATGCATTGATAACAAAAAAGAACAATTAATAAGACTATTAATGTCAAAACAAAGTCAAGCTTCGGTGAGATCAGATAAGAGACAATTCAACCTTTACATGAAACCCACAGAAGGTGAAGGTTGAAAGGAATTTATCAGTTCTAAGCAAAGACCAAAATGAACTTTCATCTCTGGAAAAAATCGTTGAAAATTGCTGACCCTTTAAAGGCACTGAACATGTTTGGTAATTGTCCAAGACCAGTTTCCTCACTTGGTGTATCCCAACATGCATAACATAACAAACCTGTGAAAATTTGGGCTCAATTGGTCATCGAAATTGCAGGAGAATAAAAAACACCCTTGTTGCATTACTTTGTGTGCTTTCAGATTCATAATAAAAGGCTTGATGAGCTGATGTATTATATCAGTGAGAAATTACCTCTTTCTCAAAAACTTTGTTACTTCAGAGGGAGCCGGCCATAAGTAATCTCAAAACTCATCAGTAGGCCAAAATAATAAAATATATACCTGACCATTGTTTCTAGTTAAATGATAAGGAACTCACAAACTGAATAAGGAAGATTGACAAATTATCAAGACAGTTTAAATCAATAGATGATAATTTTACCTCAGGGATAAAGAATGCAATTTGATTGTACCTGTACAACCATGCATATTAAAGGCACTGGACACTATTGGTAACTATACTCAAAACAGTTGTTAGCATTCAAACTTACTTAACAATTGTTAGCATAAAAACATTGTGAGAAATGGTTCCCTATGAATTCACATTGTTTTTTGAGAAAGAGGCAATTTCTCACTCAAGTATTAAAAGACTTCAGGGCTGAAGCCCTTTATTATGCATCTGAAAACATGCACATTTCGCGTAACAAGGGTGTTTTTTCTTTCGTTATTCTCTTGTAACATTGAGCCCAAATTGTCACAGATTTTTTAAAATTTTATACAAGTTGGGATACACCAAGTGAGAATACTGGTCTTTGGCAATATTACCAAAGGTGTCCAGGGGTCGATTTCACAAAGAGTTAGGAGATATTAAGGCTATTCCTAAGTAAGGATGAGTATGTCATCCTAACTTGTGATAAGACTAGTCTTAACTCTGTGTGAAATCCACCCTGACCTTTAATCACACTCTGGCTTGATGCTCAAGCTGAGATTTATCTTCAAGATGAAAGCTGATCAGTCAAGTCCCCATTGTACTTAACTGTACAGCGAGTACGCTTCTTAATAAGAACTCATTATTGCCATAATCCGCTAATTATTGATGTTGTACTGTTTTAATTGGACAATGTGGTCTTCCGGGTGAAGGCCAACTGAACCAACATCACACCTGATGACAAGATGAAAGCGTTCAATTAGCGCTTCTTACGGCAACGGGAGCAACCTGTCATGTTCTTTACATGGTAAAGGTGAAGTGAGCTTTGATGTAGGTAATTACAGGGGCACCCCCCCCCCACACCCCACCTTGAAATCTGGACTTTTCAGATTGAAAATTACCAGCCTCAAATGTTACATTTTTGTTAGCTTTAATTTGATAATTTTAATGTTTTTAAAACTGGTTACCCATTTAAACACTAACAATGTGCGAGTATACTCCAGAGGAGGTTTCTGCACAGTATAGGAAGATGATGAATGTACCAATGTAGAATTCTGCTACCAGTATATTAAATTAGTCAGATTTAAGATGCGTATGGTGGGTATACAATCTATACTAGTGAGGTTTGTGAAAACACCGTTTTCCTGCAGACGATCAGAGAAAAATGGTTAGATTGGTGTAGTGGTGTCTTGCTTCTCCTTCCACCTCTGGCACCCCGGTTCAAACCCCACTGGGGGCGTCCCATGCAATTATGTCCTCTATGCAATAGTGTATGCAATTGTGTCCGCCCGGACGCTGCTGCATAATGCAATTGTGTCCGCCCGGATACATTTGCATATGCAGTTGTGTCTGCCCCCATGCAAAACCGTCCTTGCAGTAAATTAAACGCCCTTGGTCGACGGAACACGTTTGCCATTTTTGTACAAGCTAAGTGCGTGTCATGAATGACATGGGAAATGTTCAGTCGTTGGGTATTCGCTGCAATCATAAAATACGTGAGTATTCATGCTGTATACGTAGGTTCAGTGCATACATGCTCGCTTAGGCGCGCACATACATGTACATGTCCACCGGACGGTTTTTGCATAGCCCCGGACACGATTGTATATGCACAAGTGCCTGGAGCGGACAGTATTGCATGGCGGACACAATTGCATCTGGCAGGGGCACTATGTGGATTGGGTTTGCAGTCCCTAATTGACTGTGTGGGTTTTCCCTGGAATAATTCTCAGGGGTTTACCTCTCACATCTAAAACTGAAGTTTCCTCATCATCTTCTCTTCTCATTGGGCCATAATCAGAGCAACAATACTTATAATCCAGATCCAGATTCAGATAAAATTGTTGGAATGATTTTTAAACAACTGTTTCTTTCCAGAGCCACCACAAAGCATAGGGAGAATCTTTTGTGCATGGTGTCTCCATAAGCCTCACTAGAGTAGATAATTAGATTATATTAACAGTGGCTAACACTATGATGGTAAATACTCCAAAAATTAATGACAAAAATAGTAATAATTAACTAATTAATAACTAATTGATGAGAAGCATTGAAGCTGTTGATAGTACAAGCTATTTTTAAAAGATTCCCTTTGAAGTAGTATGGTTCAGATGTCACCCAAACACATTGAATTTGAGATTCCATTAATGCACGAATCATTCGTCAGATTTGTAAAAAAAAAACGGTGTATTGCAGTTTCCTCAACAAAGTAGAGCCTTCAATCAGCTGAAACCTTTGCATGTCAACTTTAACTGCATCTTTCTTTAAAATTTTGCCTTTAAATCAGCATACATTGTCCTATGACCGTACCTTTCACAGTGAAAGAAAATGCATCATCTCTGTCAAAGCATACACCCCCCCCCCCCCCCCCCCGTGTCTTTTGGACTCAATAATGCCCTTGCCATGGGCATAATTAGCCGTTATGGACAGAGTGGTCAAGCCACTACACTACTAATTAGGAAAGCATTGATTAGTTTGTGATCTAGAACGAAGAAATAGTGTGTAGCATACAGCAATGGTGACATACATCCAATCAACACCACACATGAAAGACTAATTCATAGAGCAGAGGTTCTCTTTAATCTGAACACTAGTAATGATCATCGCTTTGACAGTGTTTACAGATTCTATTACACTAGCTGGGTTGGAGTCAATGAATGTTACTATCATGGAAAAAGTAGGGTTTAAAGGCACTGGACACCTTTGGTAATTGTCAAAGACCAAGATTCCCACTTGGTGTATCCCAATATATGCATAAAATTCCAGTAAAATATTGGAGCTATCGGCCTTGCAGTCTTATGGGTTTCCCAA
Organism: Asterias rubens; assembly: GCF_902459465.1. Classification (NCBI taxonomy): domain Eukaryota; kingdom Metazoa; phylum Echinodermata; class Asteroidea; order Forcipulatida; family Asteriidae; genus Asterias; species Asterias rubens. The sequence continues at coordinate 17,984,695 of NC_047062.1, read as the reverse complement.
TTTAAAGGCCTGTATTATGTTCAATTACATTTGTTTACCTTTGATGCAATACTGAAGACACCAACAAATAAGGGTTGATAAACATAAAGATAATTTTTGTTTTTCAATTGAAAGAATGCTTGGCTCTCGCTATCTTGAGGACAATTTCCTTTTTACAAGTAACTATGCACAGTGTCAGCCAAATGAACCAAGATCCGACTCATGAACACCACAATGTCTTCAGCATCACATTGTATGGATCTGAGACATGGACATTAACGCAGGATGAGAAAACAAAGGTAACAAGTTTCAAGCTTTCGTGTTGGAGGCGACTGCTTAATATCAAATGGCAAGACCGTACAACTAACATCAGTGTGTTGGAATTAGTCCATAACCCAAAAAGCTTAGTTAAACATTGTACTAAGGAAGAAACTGGAGTATTTTTGGCATATTGCAAAAAGAGACGGGGAAAATCTTAAGAAGCAGTGCACGGAAGGATGTGTTGCTGGTCGTGCTGGAAGAGGAAGACCGAAAGCTGGAAGATGGACGACAACAGCTCTGGACAGGGAGGGCTTGGAGGGAGAGAGTTTCTCGGACCACCACAGGACGGCAGACGCCCCAATGGACCCAAGAATAGGAGAACCCTGTTTTGTTTTACAACCAGCCAGAGTCACTTGTGACTCACACCACAATATTACATCACCAAAATTATTGACAACCCCCTAAAGAACGTCACACGTGAGAACAATACACCAAGCTATAAGTGTATTGACTTTATTGCATCAATCAATAGATATACGTAAACCTGAAAGTTAACAATACTGATTAACAAAGATGGCAGGAAGACCACATGCATCTGTATATATACATTTTATATCGCACTATTCATAACAAAGACATTGTTTAATAATAAATCTAATTTAAAACAGAAATCATTATCAGCATGCAGGTCAAAATGAAAAAACACCATCATAGATTTCAATGTTTTCAAGCATCAAAATTCCTCAACCAGAAAATTGCAAATAATTATTTGGAAGGTCAAAAATCACAAACTGATTTTGTTTAAACTGCTCCTGTGGCTTGAAAGTCATGTTACTTTCATTGATAGGCCTACATCATCTATACGCATTAACACCTCCAAGAAATTGTTGGCAACTTCAGACTAAAGCAAAAAAAAACAACAAAAAACCAGTAATTAATATTTTTCATCAAATAAATCATAAACAATAATGGCAATTTATGTAGCACCCATCCATGAAACATGCTCCTGGGCGCTGAACATTTAACAAGAAAACACATAAAAATCCAAACAGTTAAAAAATAAAACCTTAGAACCTTAGAAAAAAGACAGTACCTGTGCACAACGATCAATAATTGTTTCGCCGTGTCATGACATGTGTTTATTCTCGGTATCGAGAATTGATCAATGTTTTAATGTTTTCTCAAAAAGTAAAGCATTTCATGGATTATCATTTCAAGGGAAGTCTTTCATTATTACCTTCTGTAAACCCTGTAAGTTATTTGTAATACTGTGAACTTTTAATTTTTGTTCTGTTCAGAAAGTGTCCAATGGCTTTAAAAAGGTTTGAATCTGAATGACAGCGAACCCAATAGCTCCAAGGAGACCGTGCATTCGGATGTCTTTAATAATTCATTTCATCCCGTAGCACGAGGACTACAACACCAATATTCCCAATCCAATGTGACCATGAGAGAACTTTGCCAATATTACAAAGCACAGTAAAGACTGATTTGCAGTCTTGAGTAATTAGTTCCTACTGTGTATATTGCCGGCTAGCTGAATAAACAGATTGGTCCCTACTGCATGCCTGACTACCAAAGCAACATGACCTCCACTTCCCCCAAACCCCGCAAGGAACAAACAATAAGATTATCCAGAGACGTACTTATAAAGCATACATCAGAGGCAAGAACGCTGCAAGATGAGAGTTGTTAATATCCTAGGGTCCCCCCCTTCACTTCACCCTCTTTCTACCTCCCCCAGGCCACCTAGTGGCTCTACAGCCCTGATGCGTTTGTTAGCTAACCTCGTTAACGATGCCAGAGAGTTCTGCAACAACATGTTGCTCCGCTAATCATTCTCATGTAATTCAGAATCATGACGCAGCTGCCTGCCTCAATGCAGGTCTGAAATCTCCCTGCTTCATTTTGATGACTAGCAGCGAGCCCACCCCCAGCGTGGTGCACTTCTCGACCGCCCCTTAAAGGCACTGGACACGTTTAGTTATTGTCAAAGACCAGTATTCTCACTTGGTGTATCCCATCGTATGCATAAATAACAAACCTCATTTTGGGCTCAATTGGTCATCAAGTTGCAAGAGAATAATGACAAAAAAACACCCTTGTTGCACACATTTGTGTGCTTTCAAATGCCTGAGATTCAAATATCTTAGTGAGAAATTAACTCTCTCTCAAAAAATACGTTACTTCAGAGGGAGTTGTTTCTCACAATGTTTTAAACTATCAACAGCTCGTTACCAAGTAACTTTTTATGCTACTGTATATTGTGAGTAATTACCAAACGTGTCTAGCGACTTTAAACTTTTACTTGCAATGCAACCGTTTGTCACAAGGGTTCAAGTGCACTATTATAATACTACATGCAATCTGAATTAAATCTACAGGATTCTTCTGACAACCATGGTTTTAATGACAATTTCTTTAAAAATATCAGCAGTTTTTTTGAACCAAAACAACACATCACAGAGAGACTAATTAATGACAGTCTCTCACTAGATTGTGGGGAGTCACGCTACAGTCATTTAGCGATACACTTAATTATTTCAAACCCATTTCTCTTTTACGTTGCATGACAAGCAAGCCCATTACCCTAAGCTTCTAGAATTAGGCAGACAGCTGAAAGATAGCTACAAAAAAATACTTCATAGACTAGCAAAGAGTACAGTTTGACACAAAGAGGTGATTGATGTGATGGCTATCTGCACGACTTTGTATATAATATTTAAAAAAATGGTTTAACAAGTCCAAATTTTCATAAATCTTTCATTAATGGCAAACAAATTTATGTGTACTCTCTTAATGTAAAAAAGTTTTCCACACTAACAAAAGGTCAAACACTTTGGCAGCTTCTCATTAAACAAAAAAAAAATTCTTGGTTTAAATTTACCAAAGGTAAATTTGCACCGCACAATATTAATGCGAAAGAACAATATCTAATTTTACATAGCACACTGTAAAGAAGGCTACACACTATCTTTCGGACACACCAAGGTTTGGACACACCTATGTTCCGACACACCTATGTTCTGACACAGGGACACACCTATGTTCGGACACACACACACCTATGTTCGAACACACCTATGTTCCGGGAAAAAGATGATGTTCCGAAACACCTATGTTCGGACACACCTATGTTCTGACACACCTTTGTTACAACACATCTATTGTATTGTTGAAATTTTACTCCTAACCCTAACCCGCACCGTAGGAACATAGGGTTGACAAAACACATGAGTGTTTTAATGAAACACAAATCAATCTCCACAGTGTAGGAATATGTTTTGCATACACTATTAAAGCAAGGCTTTTAATTTAATTAAGACAGAAACAATACAATCCTCCAGATGCCATATGGAGGCCATTACCAGGTGAGAAGGATTCTCCTTAAGGACAAACAGAGAACCCACACACCCACACACAAGGCTGATCACACCAATGGTTCTTCTCAGAACCATAGTGTTAGCCAGAGGCGTACCGGTACATTGTACGGGCGTCGTCGTTTGGACACCCCGTTTTAAAGTTGGAAACCCTGTTTTATCTGTCATTTTTATGTAAATATATTGTAAGTGCACATAATTTGGACACCCTGTTTTAAAGTTGGAAACCCTGTTTTATCTGTCATTTACATGTAAATATATTGTATCAGTATAAACCACAATATATTGTAAGCGCATAATATGGATACCCTGTTTTAAAATTTTCAGCAATTAAGTTTGGACAACCTTTTACCAAATCCTGGCTAAGCCTTCTCTGGTTCTTCTCTTGTTAATATCCAAAGTGCATAATTTGAACACCCAGTTTTAAAATTTCCAGCAAGTTTGGACACCCTTTTACCTAATCCTGGCTAAACCTTCTGCTCATAACCAGTACCACTGGTTCTTCTCAGAACCACTGGTTCTTCTCAGAACCACTGGTTCTTCTTAGAACCTCTGGTTCTTCTTAGAACCTCTGGTTCTTCTCAGAACCACTGGTTCTTCTTAGAACCTCTGGTTCTTCTCAGAACCACTGGTTCTTCTTAGAACCTTTGGTTCTTCTCCAAACCACTCCATCTTCCAAGAGGAGTAGTTTCCTCTTGCTAACAATATGCAAGAGTATTAATTTTTTAATTTCTTTTACCCATACATCGATGTGTGTTAGCACTGTATACTCAGTACTTTCCCGAGTCCTATGAAAAAAATATCACAGGCATGTTACTCGGGTGGGATTCGAACCCACGACCCTTGCAATTTTAGAGCAGTGTCTTACCAACTAGACTACTGAGGTTGCAAATTGCAAGAGGGTTTCAAATTGATCATGGCTCATACTGCAATATTAACTCATTGTTATTTGAAACAATCAAAACATAGAATGTTTAACAATTAAATTTTAATATAGAAAGTTAATATATGTAACAACAATTTATAAAATGGCATATTGGTGGGTAAAATTGATCATGTTTCATATTGCAATATTAACTCAATGGCTTGGCAACAATCAAAACATAGAATGTATAACAATTAAATTTTAATATAGAAAGTTAATATATGTAACAACAATTTATAAAATGGCACATTGGTAGGTAATACTTATTGTTTCATATTGCAATACTAAATCAATGTGTTTCAAATGATGGAAATATAGAACTGGTAAACAGTGTTGTCCAAGGCCCACACTCCGTGTATCACAACTTATATATAAACTAACAAACCTTTACAAGTTTAGGCTCAATCGGTCATCTGAGTCGGGAGAAAATAACAGGAAAACCCACCCTTGTTTCCGCACGTTTCGCCGTGTCATGACATGTGTTTAAATAAAATCCGTATATCTCGATATCGAGAATTGATATTGTTTTAATGTTTTCTCAAAAAGTAATATTTCAAGGGAAGTCTTTCACCGTTACCTTCTGTAAACCCTGTAAGTTATTTGTAAATCTGTGAACTTTCAAATTTGTTTTCTGTTCCGAAAGTGTCCAATGGCCGTAAGGAGACGGCCTCTGTTTCAGGCAAATCAACAGTGTAGAGAGAGAACAAATTGCACAAAAGTATCTAGAGTTGAAACCAAGATAAGTACAAGTATTGTTGTGTTTAAAGGCAGAGAAAAGACTGAAAAAGTCCTGCCCACCCACCTTAGAAGAACAGTGAGCCTGCCTTAAAAACAACTGTATTTTTTCAGACACATTGTTTTTTTAAAAGTAATATGAATAAATGAATAAACAAATCAATTTTAACACTTCGTTTGTCAAGATGTTTTGTTTGTACCGACACAGGGTACCACTAACCAGTAATTGTGGATAAATACAACTAGCTTGTGAGCTACGCTTTTATTTCCTGTGCTGAAGCAGATTTGTGTCAGCTTCCACAAAAAATTCACCCCTGGGAATTCCTCTGTTACTTTCGTGAACTTCTGATGAAAGTTATTTCAAACTTACGTAATATCTATTCCGTTGGGCTGAGGAGCTCTTGGAATAAATGCACTCCTTCATCTTCATGACTTCTTGAACTGATGACTCCTAGAGTTTTAATCAAACAATTACAATAATTATCATCAACTCGTAAGTTCTTAACAGGGGTCGTTACCAGATGAATGTAAAATAATCTACAAAACAGAAATCTTAACTTTGTCCTCGTACACTAGAATAATTAGTGCTTGTAAAAGCACCAGACTCAAACTCTGGTGTTTCTGATCAGCAGAGTGTGGGTTCGAGTCCCAGTCTTGACACCTGTGTCCTTAAGAAAGACACTTAACCATTACTTCGTCCTTTGGACTGGACATAAATTTGTTGGTCCCGTGTGTTGTGTAACTCAAGTAAAAGAACCCAGTGTACTCTTATCGAAAAGAGAAGGGGTTCGCCTCGGTGTTCCTGGTCTGATCAGCTGCATATTGCGCAGAGCACCTTGTAAACCATACATGGTGCTCTAAAGGCAGTGGACACACCGTGAGTAGGATTTGAAAGTACGGTTCTGGTACGGTTTGCAGTTACACCATGTACACAAGTATGATTTGAAGCTTTGCATGGTGGGAGTGCAATCTAGTCAAGTTTGCAGAGACACAAAGCATCTCATTCTACACCTCATTTACACGTGTCTTCGCAAACCATTCTGGAAAATGTTGCTTTCAAGCATGATGGATTGAAAAACCAATGGGTATGGTATTGATCCTTGAAAAAAAAAAATCCTATAGGGCAAACATGTACAGCAGTTCAGCCACCAACTGTATTGTAAATTTCCATCCTTCTCCCCTCTTCAATCATTTTTTGACAAAGAGCCCCCCTTTCATCAAGAAAAACATCAATCATCTGGCTAAACCATGAACATCAATGTGCAGTTGGGGAAAAAACCACTGTAGGAAGTCTCATTAACTATACCATTGTGAAATTTTAATTGATGCCAACATTCAACAATATCAATGGTGAAGCCAAGCGAAGCGGACCCCCCCCCCCCCCCCCCTGGGCCTAAGAAACAATTACAAAATTGAAGTCATGTGCACAATGACCACATTATTTGATTTATTTCATTATGAGGCCTGTCAAAATGTGAAAAGAAAAATGGAAGGCGGTTGTTGTCCAAAAACGAGTGTGCAAAAGACCGATGTGCAGCTGTTATTGCTGAGAGCCAGGGGCCTACGATGTATGTCGTCTCCAGCAAAAAGAGCATTCATTTCACAGAGTTAGGCTCGACAGACAACAAGCATAATCTCATCCTATCAGACAGGAACTGTATTAACATCAGAGTTGATGTCCACAAGCATCAACAAGTTGACGTATGGATGGATGGATGTGAGGGAGGGACATCTGTACAGGCCTGACATTTCACGGAGGGAACAAAGGCGATTGCCTCCATGTCCCCTGGTTAATATTGCCTCGGTGCCCTTGAAATGCTCCAGTAGAAATTTACAATTTCATCATAGGATGCCCTTCACCAATGAGAAAATGCCTTGGTGTCCTTGCCCTTTCAAAAAAACGTTGCATACTGGCCTTTCTGGAGTTTGATTTCCAAACTTCTTTTGCCATAAGGCGAAATAAAAAAAATACCAGTTGATCGTCCTGATTTTTCCCAAAAACAGGAGGATGAGGGCCTTTTTATTTTTTTCCAAGATGGCTGCTTAGTATTTCAAATCAAACAGACCACCAATTCGTCAGTTTGAACCCACCACAAACTTATTTTATATCTATTTGTAGCATGAGGACCCGGGTTAACAGGGTTGGATTATTACACTAGTAAAAATATTTGCTGGTAGGCATTCACTAATTTTGTTTTATGAAACAGACGGTTACATGTGTTCGAGAGCATCACATTAGATTCGGGAAAATCCCCTAAGCCAGTCCTTTTGAAAGGATGGATTAATAAAAAATAAAAAATATATAATACGTTTGGACACCAAGGTTTAAGTTAGGAAGACAATTTAGATGGGATACAACAGCCCTAAATCCTGAACCAAAATTTTTGTAAAAGGTTTTGACAAAAGATTGTAAGCAATATCACTGTCCAAAGTTGTTTGAAGAAAAGTGAGTGCAAAAGATTGGGCAACTTTTCTGCTATTTAGTTGTTATAGCAGGAAAGTTAAATTCCACATGAAAATTCTAGCAACAAATATACAACAGTCATACTTTTTTTCAAAAGGGCTATTTTATTACTTGTGACCAAAGTTGTGCTTTTGTACCCAGAAAAGAGTTGTAGGCATACAGCCTTCCGAATCCGACGTTCTGTGGTCGATTTCACAAAGATAGTCCTAACAGTTATTTTAAAAAACTTAAGGCTAGTCCTTAATTTTAGGACAAGTAACTCATCCTAACTCGAGTGTGAATCCACCCCAGGGCATGCACCAAGGAACTCAGCAGTGTGGAACATCAGAAAAGACAAGCCTCCAAAGAAAAATCTAATCAGCTATTTCTTTCTTATTTCCTCGATCACAGCTCCAATCATCATAATAATTATGGTTGAAGGCAGGGTAAAACTTTATGGAACCGTTCGATTGGTTTAATAATCAAAAATTGGTTTCTTCCAAGGCATGCACTACAGAATCGAAGTCTGGGAAACCAATAATATGGACTCTTTGACCAATGACGCAGCGAGTTTTCCTGCAGAAACGTTGACAGGTGAAGAAAACACACACAAATCCCTGTACCTTGGGCATGCCTTACAGACATAAATATGATTGGCAGTTTGCATCAAATGTATTAACATTCCAAAATTCCACTCCGGCAAACACACACAAAAATTTGTCTGACTTTCCTGTAATCTGGTGACAGACGGCACAGCTCTTGTATTTTTAGGAGCAAAAGAGGAAATAACATCAGCGAGGCCAAGTCAACCATTTAAGATTTACAACCGACATCTCACCGAAACATAAAAATTCTGATCATTCCGGTGAGGTAAGAAGAACTCCTCATTTGCAAGCTGGAAAATAAACAAAAAAAGATTAGGAGGCCAAAAGACACAGACAGAGAGAAGCAAGGAAGAAAGAGACAACTGCGGTTGGTAGAGCTGTCGAGACTGAAAAATGATCTCCATTTCTTAAGATCTTAACAGCATCCGGTGGGAATTGGGGGGTTGGAGGATGAAGACCAGGAGTGAGACAAGACGAGGCAGCTGTGTAGGACAGCGAGATGAACACTGGGGGTTTGGTTCTAAGGTGAGCAAACCCTCTCCAAGAAGTAGAAAAAATGGAATCTTATGCTTTTTGGTAGTTAACCCATATCTGCCAAGCTATACGCGATTTCCTGCCGAACACCTTTCTGCTCAGAAAGTGTTTCCTTTACAAAGCAATTTTGTCAGCCTTATGAACTATAGGCCCATGGTTCTTAAAGGCAGTGGACACTATTGGTAATTGTCAAAGACTAGCCTTCACAGTTGGTGTATCTCAACATATGCATAAAATAACCAACCTGTAAAAATTCGAGCTCAATCGGTCATCGAAGTTGCGAGATAATAATGAAAGAACAAAACACCTTGTCACACGAAGTTGTGTGCGTTTAGATGGTTGAAATCAAATTCGTGGAAAATTACTTCTTTCTCAAAAACTATGGCACTTCAGAGGGAGCCTTTTTTCACAATGTTTTATACCATCAACCTCTCCCCATTATTCGTAGTCAAGAAAGGTTTTATGCTAATAATTATTTTGAGTAATTACCAATAGTGTCCACTGCCTTTAAGGCTGTGAAAGACATTGAAATCAAATCTTGAAAACTTTTTCTTGAAACTAAGAAATTGAAATCTGACAAAACTGCCTGCTAGCCACACATAACTTGATAACCAAGGGCCCAACGTCATCCATCTATTAAACAGAAAATATTGCTTGATGAATACATTTCCAAAGGCAAAGACAACAAGGAGCCAGTCACAAGCAATATTTCCAGACTATATAGACTGGTTATTTTCGCTAAGCAAAGCTACTTGGTGCTAAGCAAATTGATATGCTTGACACAAAAACTTGTCCATAAGAAAATCAACGCTCCTGTTGGCTCCTTTAAAGCCCCTCCTTGAAATTGGCCCCCCTCCGAATTAAATCACAAAGAGTGCAACGTGCGCATATTTTAAGCCAACACCTGCAATGTAAGGGGAGAAAAAACAGTAAGAGGGGAAAAAAGAGACTAGAGAGAGGAGATGCCGGTGGAAAGGGGGAAGCAATTCAGCTGTACTCTCCGTGTACACATTCTTCATTTGCATGAATCAACAACAAAATATCTACACTTAATCATAGCAAATAATGCTATCATAATACACCGCTGCAATCACGAGCAGCCACTGGCTTGCTCCCAGACCAAAACAAGTCATGTGCGAGGGTACACAGCCTCCCCCGGGGATATGCAAATTATCTCACGACTGTAGTTTTGTCGGGGTAGGGCTTGTCACCATACAGAGGGTCCTATTTGTATAGTATATGATTCTGCAGGTGTTGCGGACTAGGAGCTAGAATTAGCCTAATGTTTTGAAGTCACTGTACTTCGTGAACCAACAAGGCCGGCATGTTTTGTAACGAGTTGTCCAAATATATAAAACAGAGTTATAAAATAAAAAAAAGCTGTGCTACTGCCAATTTCACAGTACAAACTCTTTTACTTATAATAGAAAGTTTATGCTATAGATACATGTATACCCAGAGCGTCTCCATCATTCAACTGAACTTGAAGAGACAAAAGCATTTTTTTTAAACCTAATTTACGGAAATATTCACATACAATTGTATCAAGCAAATATTATTAACACAAAAATGCAAACTCTGAACAAACTTGAGATGCACACTGCAAGGTCCCTTCAAAGGGTTTTGATACCTTTTTGTAGAACAGGTTTCTGGCCATGACATGAACCCCTACTCACTGTGAATAAAGATGTATGTCATATAATTTACCTGTAGAAGTTTCGGTTTCATTAGTCGACAAAATTTTGAAGATGAAAAAAAGTAAAAATCACACAGCAATGTTTTCAGAAGGGTCGCGTAAACACGTTGTACATTCTACAATCTTTTTCGCCTCATGAGACAAAACTTCTTTTCATGAAATTGTTTCAACACTTCTAAAAAACTACAGCACCTCAGCAAGTAATATTTTAAAGGCAGTGGACACTATTGGTAATTACTCAAAATAATTATTAGCATAAAACCTTACTTGGTTCAGAGTAATGGGGAGAGGTTGATGGTATAAAACATCGTGACAAATGGCTCCCTCTACAGTAACATAGTTTTCGAGAAAGAAGTAATTTTCCATTAATTTGATTTTGAGACCTCAGATTTAGAATTTGAGGTCTCGAATTCAAGCATCTGAAAGCACACAACCTTGTGTGACAAGGGTGTTTTTTTCTTGTATTAATATCTCGCTCTTTTGCCGCCTGATTGAGCTCAAATTTTCACAAGTTTGTTATTTTATGCGTATGTTGAGATACACCAAGTGAGAAGACTAGTCTTTGAGAATTACCAATAGTGTCCAGTGTCTTTAAGGGAAGTGTTCTACCATCATTATCTACAAACTGTGTAAGTTTAATGTAAATCTGTGGACTTTTTTGTTTTGTGTTGTACAAAAAGTACCCAAACCATTTAAGCAGAGGGAGGGAAGGGAACAAAGAAGCAGAAGAATCTATTATTTAAAGAGGGTTATGTATAGTGTTGTAACCAGGGTGGGTGGTGCCTGGTGGGCCTGCCCAGAACTAACAATTTTCGCCCAGCACAGATTTCCCCCATTGCACTTCAGCAATGATGGCCCCATATCTAATCATGAATAATGTTGTTGAACCCCTAACCCTTAACCCTTGGTGGACTGAATTTTTATTTAGAGCCCACCACTAAAATTGGTCTCTACAACACCGATTATGTAGTAAACAGCATTTCAAAAGACTCTCCCACTGTCTTCACTGCAGAAATATACTAGCAATTATTATTAGACAGCCCTAAACTCACACTTCCTCCATGTCAAGTGGTGTCCTCGGACACTTACTCAGTTTTTATTTTATTTTTTATTATAAACAGAATAGAGTGAGAGTCAACTCTGTCTAACAACAGATACGTTACTGAGAGTCTAACTTGATAAAGAATTGCTGCAGGCAATGTGGGTATGCACAAAGGCCATGCAAACCAAACAATAACTACCAAATGAATACAGACCCCAATAACCAAATCAAAACCAAGTGAAAGAGAATGTGGGTATTAAATAACTAGATACATGTACTAGAAAAAAGTACAATTCACATTCAATGTTGCGTGATTTTAAAAACCTCTTCAGTTATCTGGGTATTAAAACAGGAAGAAATGCCTTAGGTCCTACTTTGGGGAAGAAACAGACTGCACTGACTAAGAAAAGTATGGTAGACATTTGTTTCTTTTTCGTAATCCTAGGCTTGAAAACATTTATTTTTTCTATTTGTTGTGCTTTTCTTTGGAAGAAATTCAAAAACTATTTACACAAAAAGAATTTAAAACCATTCATTTAACTGCTGACCCTTACAAAACCTCATCCTCCATGTTAACTTGTTGTAATTGCCAACTGTTTTGTCATCAGAACTCTACACATCAGAGTCAAAAGCAACATTTCCAAAGACAGTTCCCAGCCCCCCCCCCCAATCTTACCAGCTAGTACTCCATGTAGACTATAAATATATTGGCAACTCTTTTGGACAACCTCTGACACCAATTCCCTGTGAAGTATCTGATTTTTTGTGCGGGTATACATACTTAAAAAAAGAAAGTCAATTCTGTTCTGACCACAGATACGTTACCAATGGGTCGGACCTGGTATTGCTGAGGGCAATGTTGAGTATGCACAAAAGGGCTTATTTTAGCGAGTCCCGTGCAGCAAAGACAACTATTGTAGGATGGATCAATACCAACGAAGAGGAATCACAACAAACTTGAATCAACACATAGTGAAATTGCCAGCCGGCTGGGACCGTGGCGTAAAACTTCTCGGCCGTGAGTAATTTGACACTATTCGATTTGTATAAGACCTGCTACATGACGACCAGACACACGGAGCATCGACTGCCAATGAAATTTGTCGGGTTTTTAATATAGAAGGAAAAAGAAAACAGAACTAGCCAGGGGAGCAGTGTGCTCAGATACCATTTTATTGACAGGTGGAAATGGTTGGAGTTGATTAATTGATTCTGAACACTTTGAAGGAAAAATGTTTCTCCAATGAACAACAGACAGTCTCATTGTTACGGGCTTGTTAAATTTGTCTTCTTTTTATTATTATTTTTAAAGTGGTCACGGCAAATTTTCTGAGAACTGTAGGAGGAGGTGTTAAAATTACACAACGGAGAAACCATCTCCAAGGATGTCCCGCCCAATATCATGGGGGAAAAATTTCATAGACTCCTCAGATGAAAAAAAAGAATATTTCAGGAATTACTACCAGTCTGAAGAGGGTATTTTTGCACAGATTTGAAAGGGAAAGTATACCTTTGGTTTTTGGACCTGTTTTGGTTGTTTTTAATCCTATGTTAATATAGATATATACAATAAAACTTACTTTAAAAATTTTCAATTAAAAAGGTTATTTTTTCAGATATCGCGGATAATCTGGAGCGATAATGTCCAAGTAATCAGAAAACACAACCTAAGAGTCATTACCGTCAGTATTTCTTTCACTTTCACAACACACTTGTTTACCTGATCAACAAACTTGATCAGTTTTCCATGGCAATGTTATAAAAAAAGAAGAAGAGGAAATCAGCCGTACTTAGGCAATACTTCCCTTGGTCTCAGAAGGAAATCCCAGGGTCCTAACTATGTGAAGATGTCAAGGTTGGAGGCCCGATCTCTCTTCCTTGTTTACTACTGACTCGTCTTTATCTCAGCCAAAAGTATTTCCTTCATTTGCAAAACAACAACAACAACTTACTACTGTTTGATAACACACAGCTATTATTATTATTATTATTAGGTTTTTTTTTTTTTTTGAGGGGGGGGGGAGGATTTTAAGGTAGGCACAGCTGTGGTATATGGCAAACACCATCAGTAAATGTGTTTGAAAAAATAATACCAAATAATGACTGAGACACAAATGATTTATTCCTTAAGACTGTATTGGAGATCATATGGATGCTGTTTTTCCTCAATTGATACTTTTTCTAATGTGCTGGTCTTAAAGGTGATGGGTACTTTTTGTACGACACATGTCCACAGATGTCCACAGATTTACTGTATTGGTTTACAAGGTGATGTGGCGGAATATGCTGCCGATCAGACCAGGAACACCGGGGCGAAACCCTTCTCTTTTAGATAAGTGCACTGGGTTCTAACTTCTTTTACATGCATTACACAACACACAGGACCTACGACTTTACATCCCATCCGAAAGACGCAGAAATAATGTTTGTCTGTGTCTTGCTTAAGGACACAAGTGTCACCACTCCTGAACCCACACTCTGCTGATCAGAAACACCAGAGCTTGAGTCCGGTGCTCTTATCCGCTTGGCCACGACATGCCATAAGATCAAAATTATCCGAGGTACATCAATGATTTCATTTCAACTGCTTGGCAACCCCTTGAGTTGTAGATTCCAAAGAACTTTTGGTAAAAGCAACCTCAGTACTAGCGAAGTAAATGTAACAAAAACATGACTACTTCATATCTGACGAAATAACAGCTATTATATATATAATAATATTTTGTTCACCGAGCAGACATTAACAACACAAAATTTCTCATCTCCGCATTCAAATGGGAAATAATAAAAACTACAATAAATGCACTAAAATAATAGCGTTCAAACTACCTCTGGCTACCAGGCAATCTCGCTGGTCTAGTTGGTGTGACACTGCTCTATAATTGCAACGTTTGTGGGTTCGAATCCCACCACAAAAATATGCCTATGATTATTTTTCATAGAGCTCAGGAAAGTACTCCATAAAATGGCCAAACGTGTTAGCTCGCGACATAAAAGGAAAAACATGCAATTTCGAGGCATTTTTGTGTGGATCCTTATATTCTACTAGTAAATAACTTTCTAACCATAATTATGCCTTTCATACCAACGGTTTCAAACGCTTGTTAAAGACCAACTCGCCCGTTCCAAGGCATTGTGTCCCTTTCATATTCTTTATCCTTGATCTAAATTAGTATCAGTTCTACTAATTTTGATTGTATTGTAAGATCCAAATACAACAATTTTTTTTAACAACTTACATTTCCGTCACACAGTTCCTGAATGGTCTTGCCTTCTTGGCTCATCAAGTACTTCACCTGGAACAGCTTCCCATCGAAGAGCCTCCACGGCAGGATGTTACTAACCTTTAAAGGGAAATTACAGGCACTGTTGGTTTTCTCTATCATTCCTATGCCATTCACGAACAGTGTTGCAAGCTGTACACCTCTTGGATCAACTCGTGGAACCTGGGGCAAAAAAAAGGCAGAACCTTTCTGTCAACGTGTTTTACGAGCAATGAAAGTATATATGATTTGAGGCATTGCATGGTGAGGTATCAATATTTATTTGGTTTGCGGTATTGTGTGTATCTACTTGCCAGGTAGAAAACTGTGTTTCTACATTCTACTACCGCGGAGTAGATTTATCGGATTGTTTAGGAGACTTCTCAGTTCTGAAAAGGAATGTCCTGCTTTTTAACTACTTCCTGGGCAGAGGGTATAGAAAATTGGCCTGTATGAAAGTATACTCATCAAAACAGTGAGATGGTTGATGAAACAATCAGCTGGCTAAATAAGGATCTTCATATTCTAAATGATGTACTTAACCATTATTATTTAATAAGAATAATAATAAACAGTGCTTATATAGCGCTATTCCAAAACAGGCATGATCACAGCGCTTTAACAAAATTAAATCCTTACGGAAATGTTTTTTGATATTCCATATAGCCCCATGGATACTCTTTGTATGAACAAGCAAACTAACGAGTGAGCTGGCATTGCTTGCTGTGGAATTCTGCCCTTTATGCAGCACTGTAAGAACAGAAGTGAATAAAAGAATGTAATTTACTTCGTTCAAAGAAAAATACTGAATTTTCTGCCTACAAGGCAAACTAAAAAAAAAATCTGAATTCAGATAAAAGTCTGAAATTTCTCTACCCTGGGCCCAATTTCATATAGCCGCTCAAAAGCAGAAAATAATGCTTAAACATTTTCTGCTAAGCATAAATGAGCAGTATACCAGTCACAAATTGTTTATGTGACATGGCAGTTTGGCCAGTCACCTCGTTCTCATAACCTCATAATTTTGTTGTGCTTAGCTTCTTTTTTGTGCTTTAAGTAGCTTTATGAAATTGGCCCCTGATACATTTTACAAAAGCTTGTCAGTGGTTATTTCACTCACTTTCAAACTCTTAAACACTGCATGATCCCTTGGGGAGTAGACGACCTGGGCTAGAAAAGCATCCACGTCACTCTCTTGCAGGAACCTAGGCGTGGCTTCATTAAGAAGGTAGTGTAGCACCAAGCATATGGGGAGATAGTGTGGAGGGAGGCTAGACACCAGACCAGGCTCCATCTGACAGTGCATGCAGGTCAGAAAAGCATGCAACTTCAATGGCCCCATGTTTGGCGCCAGCCATAGGTCCTCCATTGTTGGCGTGCCCCCTGATGACGTTGAAAGAATAAAGATACTTTCAAGACGAGATAATAGGAGGAGAGTGAAAAAGACGTACAACTGATAAATTGCAGAGGGTTTAGTACCGGTATACTTTTCAGGCTATTTATTTTAATCACAGCTTTTCTGACTTTTCCAAGGGCAAACAAAAAAATCGGAAATCAGACTAAAGAAGGAAGAATTGTCTCATGACTTTAAAGTCACCTGGAAGTGGTATTTGTCAAAGTAAAGCTTTTGTCACTAAAATATGTGTTTTGATGAGTGGAATATGAATAAACAATAAACTAAGGTTTAATTTGTTTCCATGTTTTTTACAAATTTGAAAAAAAGCCCGACCCAAGAGGACGCTGTTAGTGACGTCAATCGAGGCGTGATGAATCGCATGCAGTGCCAACTAAAACCATGCCCTCAAAGTTGAAACAATACCTGATTTTTTTGTTACGTCTTTCAGGTACCTTCTTCGACTTTGAAAATTGTTGGGATGGCGTCAATCATGTTTTAGAAAAGAACTTTTCTCTTCATGTCAAAATGTGTAGTGTATTCCGGATTCTCGAAGCACGACAGCTCGAAGTGTTTGCTGCACAGCGCTGGACAATACGTCGGACCGGCCTACTTTGCAAACTGACCCCATCTTTAGTTGTTTTGCTGCATCCAGCAGCAATACACCTGGTCGACATTGCCGGAAAAATGCAAGAAAAAAACTTTTTTGAAACGTACAAACTCATGACTAGGACTTGAATGTACTTGCACGTACATGTGTTCGATGGTCGATCAAGGCAAAGTCTTCCTCGATTGACGTCACAAAAGGGGTAGGCGGTGTCACCCCCACACAACTTTATTTGGGTTTTTTTAAACATATAAATCGTTTAAAACAATTACTCAAAAAATTATTTTATTGTTCAGAAACATACTCTAATGTTTGAAGAAAAAACAAAATTATATTTCCACGTGACTTTAACTCAATTCAATTCAATTCAATTCAACTCAATGCACATTTATTTTTGATGTTGACAATGACACTTACTCATACAGTTGAAACAAATAACAATGAGAATAATTAAGAAGAGATGTGTGCCACATAATTAAAAAAATAAATCATACAGAAATTACAAAGATAATATTGAGTGTAATATGCAAACCAACATGCAAGGAAAAAAAGTTAAGCATTACTGCTTTTAAAGGCACTGGACACTATTGGTAATTACTCAAAATAATTGTTAGCCAAAACGGAGAGTAAGAGCTGTTGATAGTTTTTGAGAAAGAAGTAATTTCTCAGTAAAATATTTGAACTGATTTCAAGACCTACGCGTGAGGTCTCGAAATCAAGCATCTGAAAGCACACAACTTTGTGTGACAAGGGTGTTTTTTCTTCCAATATTATCTCGCAACTTCGACGACCAATTGAGTTAAATTTTTCACAGGTTTGTTATTTTACGCATATGTTGAGATACACCAAGTGAGAAGACTGGTCTTTGACAATGTACCAATAGTGTCCAGTGTCTTTGAATACCCACCTGGCATATCTAGTGGTTCAGCTTCAACTATCTCAGGTTCCAATGCCATGCAGTGATGAGTGGATGGACACCATTCCTTCACTGCATTGACGCCAACCACCAAACTTGATTTAGACCTACCCAGAGGTTCTACAGCTTTGGGACCAGCAACTTCGTCTCTGTGAACTTGAACCCCTACACCTAGGAGAAGCCCAAATACACGTTTCCGAAGCGGCTTATACACCAACCCGCAAGTCGGCATGATCTCGTTATTGTAGTCTTCAATGTTTGTGCTGATCATTAAGGAATGCGTAGCAAGGACTTTTAAGACGCTCGTCCACAGTTCACATTTCACATGCTTCTCCCTTAAAACCTTGAACAATTCGGGGTCAATAAGGCACTGTAACTCTTCTTCAACGACAGTGCATGTGTAACGGCGCACTACGTGGTCCATTAAACCCCACATGGAGGGTTGCTCTCGAAACACGTGTTTCTCTAGCTCCACGATAACTTCAGGGGTTAAAACTCTGATGTTCCAGCCTGACAGATATTTTGCCAAAGCTGGTACCAGATCGGAATATCGTGGCGTTCGTCCCTGCTCGACGGGTGTATTTGTGATCTCACAATGGAAGGGCAACAACTCCTTCTGTGGAATCAAATCATTGCCCATCAGACAAGCGACGAGGGTAAGGTGGACTGGATGCAACCCGAGCTCGTCGCATAGTCTCAATCTGTCGTACATCTTCACCTCGAGGTTCCTCTTGAACCTCAGAGTGTTCAAGGAGAAATAGTTCTGGATATCATAAATAAGAAAGTCAGAATCTTGGCCAAGCACACCGAATGCCCCCGTCTTCTTGTAGTAGTCAAAAACTGCTGCGTCTCCATCGATGAGTGAGTTGTAGACAGTCGCACCAAGAGTCTTGAGTGCTACGCGTAAATATCTGCCCAAGCCTGGAGGAGCGTGATAAAAATTAGGACCAGGATGTCTAGCGTTCTCAGTCTCTCTGATAAATTTAAACATCTTAGACATTTTCTCACGTTCATCATTTCTTCTCTCAATCCACACAGGATACTTAGCTTTTTCCACAACACCATCAAAAATGAACACCAGATTGATTTCAGCTCTTTTGAAGGTATCTAATAAGCATCGTACCTCTTCAATGAACTCAGCCCACTGACCACCAAAAACCCATGGCATGAAGGGTGTGTAAAGTTTACAGTAAAGTCCCATAGCATCTACAACAAGAACTGGAGTCTTGCCTTTACATTTCTGAAACTCCTTAGCTAGTGCTTTGAGGTCTACATCAATTAAGCCACCTGGGCACCACCTCTCAACGTAGCTCTGTAAGCCTCCAACTCCCATAATTTTGAAGTGAACTTTTGATGGAGTTTGCAATTCTGTTGCTCATCACTCTTTTGAAAACTGCAAAAGAAGGACAGAGAAAATAACTCTTTAACGCTAGGTTGTCACTGGGGGCACTATGTGGACTGGGTTTTTCAGTCCCTACTGGGAGTGGGTTTTCGTCTCTGGATTCCCTGGTTTTCCTCCCACATCTAAAACTGAAATTTCTTCAATGTCTTCTCAACTTTTCCATGTGCTGAAAAGGCTTGCCAAGTATTATCATAGATGTAGATAGTCCAGTCAGAGGATTAGCATTGAGCTAAGGATCGGAGGGACTCTGGAGTGGGGGCCCTACATTTAACTGTACATCAGCCATGAAACAAAAAAGCTAAATACAAATTGCCATTTTTAAATTGAATGAAGACTCTCTAAATCATCTTAAGGATTCCGGTATACTATTGTAAGGTATTATATTGCAGGAACTATAGTACAATACTATTATAAATCCTATTGGAATCGTTACCAATTATTGTCCGACAAGTTCTGGATTTGAATCCCTTCTGGTGCAATTTTTTTTCTCGAATTGGCAGCAAAAGCTACATCCATAGGGAGTAGGACTGTGCAAAGGGTGTTGCTACTTGGACGTTGGCGCATGATCACACGACAAGCTAGCCCTACACCTGTGTGATGGCCAACTCGAAACTCAAATCAAAGGATTTAAACTCGAATCCAAGGATTTGAGTTTGGAGTTGGCCACACAGGTGGGGCTAACGTCCGACGAGCCAGCCATAGCCTCCAATTCACACAGAATAAGATACAGAGAAGACAATGAAGACATTTCAGTTTTAGAAGTGGGAGGAAAACACATACACTGTAACAGGGAAAACCCACGCAGCCAGGTGTAGGGACTGAAAAACCCAATCCAAATACAACCAACCAAGCCTTTGGTCTGGGCTCGAACCAGGCCGGGGTCTTAACACAGAAACACAGGTTGACACTTAATGAGGGATAGAGAGAAACCCCCGAGCCTTTCTGGTTCCTGTTCTAGTGAAATATTGCCTGATATGCACTATGCAGGTGACTGAGCAGCAAGGTTTACATAAAGTGGAGCAAAGTAGGTAAGTGGACCCTCTGATCAGATGATGTTACCCATCCCATGTCCATCACATACATAACAAAGGCAACCCCACATTTTATAATATTACACTAGCGGGATGCCGCGCTTCGCACGGCACCCCGCTAGATGATGAAAATCCTTTACACAAATATTTCGAAATGTAATGTGGGTGAGGGCGTTATAAGCCTCTCTTAATATTTATGCATGGCGTCATCATTCTAACCAAAAATGAAGCTATTGCGCATGTCTGCCACTACTTGCAGTGGCTGCGCCCACCTCGTTTTGAGTTAGACGACGTACCTTGTGCATACTTCTAGAAACTATAAGGCTCCCCCGTGAGCCTTATAGTGGTCTAATATTTTGGGCCTCCTTAACGCTATACGCTTTTCAAATCAGCCTTGATAGGTGAAAGTTTTACGACCGTTAGCCAGCAATAACTAAAGTTTCCTTTGTACTACACTACCAAAACTTTCCACACACACTCAATATACATTCATAATGCTTGCATTTCCTTTTTGGTGAGTGAAATTAAAAAACATCTTCAAAAAATGACATTTTCTGCTCGGTACTCACTGTTGTTTTTCTGCAGCATCGCACCAACCTACTTCATGTAGGTCGACGAACTGCCGAGCCGCGGCCGAGTCGAACTGTGAGAGGGTGTTACAAGGCAGTGCAGCAGTGCGTGGGTGCAGTCCGTTTACAATACCCGCCGTTCACACATAAGGCTTGCACGCACTGTTCCAGCCATATTGGATTTGGGATTTTGAGGCATTATGGGACATTTTTGAGCTTGGCATAGAGCAAATTCGAGCTCAGCACCCCTCAATACCCCTATAAAACTTGTATGCCATAAATTAACACAATTTGCCTTCAGGGTTGATTTTTTTTTTAAAGTTTACCCAGTCTATCTTGGGCCCTTTACTTATTCATCGCGATCACGTCCCACGATACTAGCGTTGTTACAGCACTAAATAAAGCGAGTTTTCGTAACATGCTGTGTGCCAAAATCTAATCTATCTACTGTTTTTTTTACCACCGCTGTTTTGGGTTTTTTTTCGGGGGGGGGGGGGGGGTAAGAGCGTAGGCCTCTTTTTAGTTTATTCTCATCTGAATTTGTCCTGTAAACTGGTCAATAGGCTGCGCTTTACGGGAGCACTAAACGCGGACGTGAACGTCAATAAGTGAATTGTTTATTGTCACTTTGGGCTTATTGCATCTCGCGAAATTTTAACGACACAATTTCTGGCCGTTCATGTTCACGCTGCTCTAGGAACAAACATCCATGCATCCCATATCTCTGGAACCCTACGTCGTACAAACTAAATAAAAACGGTAAATTCGTCCTCACTCCTTAATTTTCTCTAACTTATTTCACTTTCAGAAAGCATGTCAAGTTATTTTTAGGGTTTGTTACGTCCAGTTTGGGTCAATTTTGTAATATACAAACTCCTCAAAATGTACCACATTCAGCCGCATCGGAGGGCTCTTTTGTTAACATTATCTCCAGTAACAAACCCGACGGGCCTATTCCTAAAGTAGGCTACAAAATGGATTTGGCAAAATGTACATTCTGAGACCTGACCGACACACTGCTCTAACCAATTTTGTGAATGGACTTATTCAAAAGGAAACTTAATGTCGTTTTGCTCCACAACTTTGACCAAATGCAAAGTTCTTTTTTTACAGCTTCACAACAGCCTTTTACGTACGTGTATAAGTTTCACAAACTTCCGTGATGGGGTAAACTCTGAAACTGCAACACTATACCTTCATGAACAAACCGTATTCTAAAACTGGCAAAAAGAATCAGAATGTATACACTCTCTTCTTGTAAATAATTTGTTCTATAAAAATAGTGTCCAAAGTTTAAAAACAGCAAGATACGTTTTGCATCAATAGTGCAGTGTCCGTATGGAGATTTATTGTAAGTCCGAGTCGCCACCCACTTTCAACCTAAAGTGGTCCCACGGCGACCTCCTTCACCAAGCAACAGGTGGCCTGTCTCAAAACCAGACATCACACCACTCACAATACACTGACCAGAATGTAAGGAGGTTGAGCTCGATTTCACATGCTTACTTTATTTGTGTAAGCCCCCCACCCCAAAATGTTATTAATAGACACCTTTCAGGCTCCTTCCAACCTATAGCCCTACCCAATATTTCCAAATTATAAAGCTTCCGTTTGATCCCATCCGCCTTGTCCATAATTCCCATGCCGTTTGGAAGTGACTGCTTTTTTTAATAAATATTCTCCATTTAAATTTAATATTTTCAACAAATGAGTCACCTGTCAGAAAGGGTTTCTAGGAAGTCTGGTAACAACATCGACCAGTGGTTGACACATGGTCGCCTGCGAAACATCAATCTGTGAGTTACTTCATTCATTCAATGCAAATTCGTGAGATTTGTTTCGGTTTTGTCCTGCCACCCAGCCTCTTGGACCCTGCGGCTGCGCGGCAATGAATGAACCAATCCGGAGAACCATGCTTAGTACAACACGAAAGTAACCCGACCAAAAAGGGCGGATCGAATGGCAGGTGGGCGGGCAAGGGGCAATGAGTGAACCAATCCGGAGAACCATCTGCAAAACACTGTCCAATGAGTCACATGTCAGAAAGATTTCTAGGAAGTCTGGTAACAACATCGACCAGTGGTTGACACACAGTCGCCGCCCAAACTTCCTCCAATCAGACGACTCGTAAGAGGGAGTTTGGGTCAGGGTTTTGTAGACTTGCAACCCGACGTCTAAAAAGACACAAACGTGTTGAATTCCACACACACAACCGTGTTCATTTCCACAAGAATGCCATGCCACTGGACCTTCTAATTTCAATCCAAGATGGCGCGGGTTACGCTTTTAATAGTATAGATTTACAAACCTTTTGTTTAATTTTAAAACTGTTCAACCTTTCCAGACAGGTATGAGCTAAACTAAGTTAGGAACGGCAGTCGGATACGGAATGTAAGCCTAGTATTATTATATAGCTACAACAAGTGCCAAAGTTATCGTAATTTTAACCTTATTTTTTAGAGAAATTACTTACCCTGCACTTCTTATTTTTGAAAACTGACATTGCACACTAGTTCGGGAATTCCCCTTGCTCCCCGTGTCCCTTTCAGTCAGAATACAGCGCAATTCGAAAATAAGCCTGGGTACCATTCATTCATACCTACGCCCTCTTTTGGCTAGAAAAAAACAGTGCCCTCGGTAATGAGAGACGACCGCACAATCTCTCTGAGAAGTTGAGCAGAAATACTGCTTGGCAAATCTGTGCTTAGTCAGGCACCAGTCACAAAAATGAAAACAATGAAATTTGAGCTGGTGGCCTGTTTCTGCTAAGCAATACTATTATGTGCTTAGAACGTTTTTGTGCTTACAGCCTTCATGAAATAATTGGGCCCATGTCGCGCTAACAATACACACAGCCCAATGTATCAATGACAATGGGTCCACATGTTGTCTGAAAAAAGAGTATGAAAAACTATGTTCCCTAGTAACTTCCATTCCAAACTGTTCGTCACTGAGCCTGTTTCAATTTTCACAAAATGATTTAATCTTTATACGTTCGTAGAGCAACGAGGAGCTCCATCTCGCCGCAATAGCGATATATGCAAAGGTGGAGTGGATGGAAGACAACACGGGCATTTCCAAATTAGAATACATAGAATAAATTGATAAGAGGCAAAATACTCAAAATCCAGAGAAAAAATATTACAATATTAATTACTGCTTCCATGCAATAGAGCTCTTTTATTATTATATAGACCATTTAGATCTATGCACTCTGTGAACTCGGTCGCAACCCACAGTTAGATTCGATCCCGAAATCCAACTTGTTTAAAAGGAACACGTTGCCTTGGATCGGACGAGTTGGTCTATAAAAAGCGTTTGTATCCGTTTGTTTTAAAATGCATATGATTGGAAAGATGTTTTACAAGTACAACACTATGATCCACACAAATTTGCCTCGAAACTTGTGTGGTTTTCCTGTTACTTTGCGAACTAACATGGTCGGCCATTTATGGGAGTCAAAAATTTGACTCGCAATGGCCGACCGTGTTAGTCGACGAGGTAAAAGGAAAACCGTGCAATTTCGAGGCATGTTTGTGTAGATCATTGTATTCTACTTTTACAACATCTTTCCACCCATATGCATTTTATAAAACAGGCCCGCGAGAGCAATTTTTTGCCAAGGGGTGCTGGATTTTCCAGAGACTCGGCGAGCGCGGTATGCGAAGCCAATACGGCGTGGGGTCCGGGCCCGCTTAAGGGCCCCGGAATTTTGTTAGTCCTAGATGCTCTGTCGTGCATTCTGAGCCATTATTTGGCACTTAAATGTATCTTTTTGAGGTAGGATATTACTGACAATTATAAAAAATAATAACCCCACAATGCATTTCATTAAACACAAACACAAAGGCACTATTTTATGTTTTACAAAAGTTGTTCTTTTGTTTTAACAGCATCGACAGCTATGTTCCAACAAACCAGGGGCGTCAATCCGTCTTGCAAAATTGGGGGGGGGGGGGGGGCATAACATTTCGGCGTGGGGTCCGGGCCCGCTTAAGGGACCCGGGATTTTTTTAAGGCCGTAGATGCTCTCTGGTGCAATCTAGGGAGTCTGAGAGGTGATAATGACCCCCTCTCAGATGTTGGAATTTAATGCCTATTTCAAGGTATGATATGCACCTATTTTTGCTATCATGGTTACTGTACCTAAAAACAATAAAAATTATAGATTCGTGATATCATATTGTTTCTGCATTATAATACTCAGCCGGCGTTTCATCCCTAACATCACCAGCATCGTCAAAGACAAGACATTTTAGGGGAGGGGTGGGTTCGGGTGGGGATTGGTGGGTTGGGGTGGGGTTGGTGAGTGTGGTTAAATCTATTAAAGATGGAGCATCCCTGCTATACAGCGGAACGCGAAGCCCTTTGCGGCCTTGGGTCCGGGCCCGCGTAAGGGCCCGGGACAATTTTGCATTCTAGATGCTCTGTAATGCAATCTTAGGCCAAAAAGTAAAGTAAACAAAAGTAAATGTTCTAATAATACTATAGAGTTGTATAATAATGTTTGAATGTTTTAAATTGTTTTGTTTCACCTGTCTTGAATAAGTTGAAGAGAACTGTCTCACATGACAATAGCCGTACCTGGATAATTATGGCATCTTGGCCCAATTTCATAGAGCTGCTAAGCACGAAAATTTGCTTAGCATGAAATTCCTTCCTTGATAAAAACAGGATTACCAACCAAGTTTCCATTTGTTGTATATTGCTTGTTTGCTTACCCTGAAAATCACGTGGAAATTTGGTTGGTGATTCTGTGTTTATCAAGGCAAAAATGTCATGCTATTTAGTAAATTTTCGTGCTTAGCAGCTCTATGAAATTGAGCCCTGGTGGCACCTGCCCTTAATCTCATACCAATCACGCCACCCCGCACCTGGTCACAGGTAAACAGCACGGTGTCGGTCCTTTTGAAATCAGACCGAACCGTACCAGTAACTAAAGTTTTCCCGCCGAACCCCCCCCCCCCCCCCCCTCCCCCCCCCCCCCCCGATCAAAACAACCTTTACCCAACAACAGTTTTATATACCGGTACTCTACCTGGCACTGCACTACCTTTGCTATACGGCTCACTCACACAATACAGAAGTCGCACTTTGACCAGGGCGGTAAATCCTCGCAATCTTTCTGATGACTGCATTTTTGGCGGGCCACTGTGTGATATGACAATAGCGCACAAAAGTTACCTCTTGGGGCGTAAAACGTGGCGCGTGGCTCGGGCTGAGCGAGTAGCAGGTGTGCACACACCTGTCGTTTTAGTCAATGAAAAGGCTCTCACCTGAAGGGCGTCATACCTTTACATGGTAAATCATCCGGAGAGATTTGTTTGAAGGGCTCTCTTTCAGAATATTTGTTTGCAGTTTATGTAGAGCCATCAATGAAAATCCATAGAGCAGCAAGGTGACCGTGACCAATAATGCTACAGCAAGACCGTGGCCAGACCATGTACGACCTGGAATTGCTCATCCCTTCACCGTAGACGGTCCTCTTTTATACACACACAAACATCACCTTGAAAGTTTATACCTGCCTTTATTCCTTTGAACAAACTCAGTATTCATGAAAACATATTGTCTACTATAAAACCATTACATAAAAAGGTAGCTCACGTTCCCGTTGATATTAAAGCTACGGTCAAAGTTCACAATTTTTGGCGCGAATGATCTCCTTTACCCAGGGACAGATTATATTGGTGGCACGCGAGTTTAATCAAAGGTTGCATAATGGATTATTTCTCCTCCAGATTTACAATGATCCACGCTTGACAGGAGGATTTGCAAACAATGTGATTTATGGTACCTAGATTCAGCCAAATGGAGGAACAAAATAAATTGTTTTTTTCCTCGATGGTTATGCAGCATAAAGGTAATAGGCCTAGGTAAGGTGAAGAGTTTTCGTATACCCACAAAACCAAACGAGTATAGGACCTTTAAAAGTTGTACATTAAAATGTAAACTGATGGTGATAAAGTATGGACACATTTTTTGATTGAAGTCTTACCAACTAATTACTTTTGAAAAGATTTGAATAATGGATACCAACAATGCAATCAATCTCATACTGCAAAAGGAATTATTATATAGGCGTTATATGGTGCGAACCATGAATTTTCTTGTTTACATTTTGTTTAAATCCATTTCGAATCGTTTCAAAGGAAATAAGTTTGTAAGAGTTCAATCAAAAATTGGTCCATACTTTATCAGTTTCCATTTTAATTCAAATATACGTATGTGTGTACAATTATATGTCTTTTCTTTGTGAATTATACGACAAATCCCCCGACTTCGAAAGAATAGAATTTTGAAAGTTTAGCGAATATGAAGAGTAGTTTGTTTTGACCCGAGGTAACATTAAAAATACTTTCAAATTATTGATGAATTTATCGAACACGATAATCAGAATTGTATTTTTGTTCATTGAAAATGTCAACGAATTGACCCGAGGAGGAACAGCCTTGGAAGTCGCAAGAGTCTACAATTAATTTCCTTCATTCTTTATTAAAGTATAATAAGATACAGAACATGCGGTCCATAATCATAGGCCTATGACACAAGACGTGCACTAACAATGTTATCGTAAAAATAATCTTTGAATTCATACCATTCAACAGCACCATATCTTTTGTGAAGAGCGGCACACACAAATAGTTTTCTGCCTTACAATTTTCAGTCTTACTTGCGGATTATCCTTTCAGAGTGTTGTGCGCCCTCAAGGCCCAAGTGTCTGCCAGGATCTACACGAGACATCGACCAATGACCCTCACCCCCCCCCCCCCCTCGTCTCTCAAAATGACCCATCTATACATGAAGTTTAAGACCGCGTCTGTGGCTGGACCACACGTATATCAGATCATTTCAATGGAATTAAAATAATAATTCAGTTTACATATTGTTACAAACTAACTATTGACGTTTTCAATAGAAAGTGGTTTCTTGGATCGAGCATTGTGTATACGAGGAGCATTGAGGACCATCAGGGGAGTGGGAGAGGGGCACACAACCATACAAGAAGTGGTACAAAACTATACCCTGAATTCCTTAACGATCTATACATTGATTTTACTCCGGATCCATCGTTGATTAAACACATGATATGCCTACATTTAATCTTAGACCAATTAAAATAAAATTTAGGATGAACTCGAAGGCCCGTTTACAAAAACTATAAGGAAGGTCACTGCAAAAAGGGAATTTGAACAATCTTACGGACATGCGGCTCAAAAATTTCAAGAAAGGGGTGACAAATTTAGCTAAAAACTTGTCCATAAAACCACGTGCACACACTCCAAACACAATATACTTTTAGCGTTGAAATCTACACCGTACCAGCGGCACAAAGCCAGTTTAGTCATGTTAGAGTCGCTTCACACAGCGGTGTCATTTTAACGCCCCAGTTTTTGGCAGGACACCATCTTCATGCGTTCCTTTGGTCTTTGTTAGCTCATGTATAAAGTCAAAGGATTTGCTCTTGGCTTTGTAAAGTCGGATGTATGTAACGCTGCTTGCTTTGTTGGTTGGCTACCCGCCTGCGTTGGAATGCTGAGTGATTAGGAGTTTATATCGAAATCCCCAAACAGGTGACACTGCCAACTTGTGTCTTTGTGGAAACTCTCCAAAATCTCACCACGGGGTCGCGTGGGTTCACGATTACCATGGCAACTGGCCCCTAAAAAACGCGTCTGTAAATTTGCCACCGCAGTGATAAATCTAGACGCTGTTTTTTTCCTCCTTCTCTACTCTCGACGACCGGAGACTCAATGGAGTTGGCCCCGGCACGAGTGCGGCAACCCACCCCACGTGGTGGCACGCGCCAAAAGAGCATGCCGAAACAGTTGATCTCTGGACATGTAGCTATATGATTTATGGTACACACTTTATTATCATGACAGGCATTATGATTCCTTTGATATAAACGAGCGGGCATCACCTTGGCACCCTTTCGTTTCAAACCAACCATCGTGACCTGGGACCTATATAGCGCAGTGATTAATGTTGGTGTCAATATTAAACACCTTTCATACACAAATAGCGTTTCATATTATTCTTTTCAGAACTTGAACAGTTTGACATTACTCAATGCCTCGCCTTTAATACAAGGACTCTCCTTTTCAGCTTTTGAGATATGGTGGACCCTATAATAGAAAGTGCACTGGTTTGGTTTGGGTGTATCAGGGAGGGGATATAGACAAATAAACCCAAACCTAATGGTCTCACAGTGCCGTGTAAAATGGCTTATTCCGGTAGACCTACATGAACATAGGCCTGCATCATATAGTACAACAACCGTGGTGTGCTACGTGACCATTTTGTGATATCTGTGTGCACTCTTATCAAGATATGGGATTGTGGGTACATCTACGAAGCAAATTCATATCGAATTGTGCCTACTTTATACACAATATTTAAATAACATATTGACAATAATGTTGTCATGATTGTGTATGTTCTTTGAACGTTCCCGTTACGTTTGTTTACGTTTCGAGGCTCTGGAACACTGATAATTGATTCAGACGTACCCGATTCGTTATTTTGGACGTAAGCTATCTATAGTACTGTTTGCACTGTTGGTACTCAGATTTGTTATTTTATACATATGTCGGGATACATCTAAGTGAGAATACTGGTCTGTGGCAATTACCAAACTAGTGCCTTTAACTTCGACAATTCATAATTCTTCAACTATCCCACCAAAGTAGTCTTAACATCTGCTCTTTCCTGATGTCTATAACTATTCCAAGCAACAATCAGTTACCATAAATCACGACACTTTTAAACTCATAAATTTACATACAAATTTCAGACAATTATTTCCCAATCACACGGAGAAAATGCCTTTTTATGGAATTGTCTTCTAGCATGCGGAAGTTACAATAATCACACGCAGTTTAAACTCTAATCGGTTAAATTAACAACTTTTTGTCCCCTGATAAGGAGACCGTGGGAAAGACACTTTCAATGGTGTGCTTTTTAATGTGTAAAAACACTGGATACTTCCTGCGATAAAGATGGTGAGATAGGGGAATTTTAATTGCGCCATGTCAGAACATTTTAGAAACGGTCATTAAAGGCACTGCACACCTTTTGGTAAATTGTCAAAGATCATGTATTCCCACTTGGTGTATCTCAACATATGCATAAAATAACAAACCTGTGGAAACTTGGACTTAATTGCCCATTAATTAAAGTTGCAAGAGAATAGTGAAAGAAAAAAACACTCTTGTTGTGTTTAAAGGCAGTGGACACTGTTGGTAATTACTCAAAATAATTATTAGCATAACCCCTTACTTGGTAACGAATAATGGGGAGCTATTGGTAGTATAAAACATTGTGAGGACGGCTCCCTCTGAAGTAACGTAGTTTTTGAGAAAGAAGTTATTTCCCACGAACTTGATTTCGAGACCTCAGATCTAGAATTTGAGGTCTCGAAATCAAGCATCTGAAAGCGCACAACTTCGTGTGACAAGGGTGTTTTTGCTTTCATTGTTATTTCGCAACTTTGACGACCAATTGAGCTCAAGTTTTCACAGGTTTGTTGTTTTATATAGATATATTGAGATACACCAAGTTAGAAGACTTGTCTTAGACAATGACCAAATGTGTTCAATGTCTTTAAGATGCCTAATAAACGGCCCGACTGAGGTCTTTTATTATTTGAGTGAGAAATAATAACTGCTTTTTCAAAAACTCACAATGTTTTATAATATCATAGAAAGAACGTGTGAACACCTTCTTTAAGGCCTATTGAATTATATCAACATGCTAATTGTTTGCTTGTTCTATCACATCAATGACAGTGTGATTAATGACGTTGACGTTTAATGACAACTAGAGAATTTGGTTGAACTTGAACCAGCTTTGTAAATGGAAAATTAATAATGTTGTTGTAATAATTATTTGAAGATTACTCGTCTCATGGTGGTTGGCTTTTACAGTATAGGCCTACAACTTTGCCCATGATTCCAACTTAGCATTATAGGCCTACATTGAACCCAAGCCTAATTTGAAGAATGCTGGTATATGCCTCATACTGAAACCGATGCAGGATTCTCTGTCGTTATTCCAATTATCAAAAAAAAACAATTGTCAAAATGAGGGTAGAAATGTCAAGTTGGGGTCCCGTTTAAACGGGTCATGTAAAGGGTGTTCATGTCGATAAAGCTACGGGTTAATACGGCAACAGTCAAGCTCAAAATATCAGCTGTTGTTGGCAGATAGAGGGCAGTGGCAGTCAACCCGAACGAACAGGCAAAACGAAGAAGAATTTTACACCATTTTTGGTCCTGATGCTCGCACCATAGAGTAGTCATTATTACAAAACAATATACAGGCATGATGGTTGATGATGAGTTGAGTTGTCAACCACCGGTTCTCTTCAGAACCAACGAGATTTATACACAAAATCATGGTGCTACCGCAAACCTCACCTATACTTCCATCATGCAAAGTTTCAAATCCTACTTTGTAGGTTGATGTTGTAACTGTAAAACTCAAGTAAAAAGCCACACAAGTCCAGATTGTTCAAGTACATGTAGTATTTTTTGTACACAAAACACACTGTCCATAATATTAAATTAAACTTAAACACTGCTTGAAGATAATGATGGTAGAAAGCTCCTCCTAAAATATTACTTGATGGGGTGCTGTCGTTTTTGATAAACAGTGTCGAGTCACGAAAATAATTTTCTCCTCAGGAGATGAACGTTATTTGTTAGCAAGTACAACGTATTCCACGACTCTCCTGAACACATTGCTCTGTGATTTTCACCTTGTTCTCAAAAACTTGACCAATGATGAAGCTGAAATTATACATGTAACAAATTATATTACATAGGTCTAAATATTCATTCACAGTGAGTAGGGATTCATGCCATGGCCAAAACAACATGATTAAATAAAAATGTTTATAAACCCTTGGCAAAAACCAAGTTTGACCCTTCATCGGGATATCATGAAAACAACTTGTAAACACACCAATCCCCATAGGAGCTCATCGCGTCGTCGAATTATTTTTAATCGAATTATTTCAATGACTTCCTGTATGGTGCAGATACGGGAAAAGGGCCGCGCGTAAATACCATAAACACTGTGACAGAAAACTCGACCGGGATATCACCCTACGTTGTGGTATTATAGTTCACGGTTTTTGCCTCTACAAGTGGATGATAAACTGGCCTTGGACGGTCTGCCAGTTGCTGATAACACCAGTGGTTGCAAAGAACCACCTGTGGGAAGTTGGTGAAGAAGAAAAAAGGGAACCCCAGGTTTGACACTCGCTGGGCTGAGCTCAACACATTGACACCCGGTTTATTTATTAATAAACTTTAAGACGGATCTCAGTATGGTGGTATATTACCAAGTACATCCTGTAGAATACGTTTTAAACAGGAATATATGTCAACGATTATACCACGGGGGAACAGAGATCAAAGATAATACGGAAGTACACGTCACGTATATACAGGGTGGTTGAAATTATGACTTGGTATACAAGTCATTTTGTGACTTCAGCCTACATTATTTAGTAATATGAATATTATATATATAGATATATGACTTGTATTTAAAAAGTCGTTGTCATAGATATTACTTAATTGGCCGTATAGTTTTCTATTTCATAATTATAGGATATTTAGCTTTTGGTATATGCACCAACAGTGTTGGTTTTTTAGTCAC
Organism: Asterias rubens; assembly: GCF_902459465.1. Taxonomy (NCBI): domain Eukaryota; kingdom Metazoa; phylum Echinodermata; class Asteroidea; order Forcipulatida; family Asteriidae; genus Asterias; species Asterias rubens. Next base: position 17,952,244 of record NC_047062.1, on the reverse strand, counting down.
GAAATTATTAGCCCCAAAAGAGCTTCATATCAAGGAGTTGCATGTGAACATGACATGGTGGTTTAGCTGGTAACCAATAGTCTGGTAATATTTAATGCTAAGTTACTTTTTCGTGCGTAAGCAGCTTGAAATGAGGCCCAGGTCTATACACGATAGGTTATTGCCATGCTAATACTAAGCTCATTTTAATTCAATTTTCCTGCACGTGACATTAATTCGTAGCAACTTGAACGAGCGCAAAACAAAAGCCTTTCAATTGGACACATCATTAACAAAGGATTAAGCTTATAGAGTCAAGATAAAGCATTTTTATTGGTTGTTCGCCCGTGGCGGGTTTAGCCCATTAATAAAAAAGAAGACTGTAGAGAAATATACGGAATTTGAAAATGTTATAATAACAAAAGTTTCAACCCCAATGCCAAGAGCAATACAGCATCACGTGACATCCATGAATAATAAAAAACAGCTTAAGTCGGGCCTCTGGCTTTTGCTAAAGCTGGCTAGAATTATAGACCTATCGGGCAGACATATAGGGCTACCGACGCATGATCAGAAACTGAGGCAGCCATCTTAGGTTGGTGCCATCCTCACCCCGGTGCCCAGACGTCTTTGAATTGCAGCAACGTTAACTACCTGTTAAGGGGCTGTTGGGACCGGGTTTTTAATGTTTGGTTCTTAAATGAACCAAACTGTTTCTAGCATAAGCATTTTAATATAATGACAGCTTCCATCGGCCTAATGCATGTATTTTTAATATGAGTTGGTCTCAACATTAGCCTTTTTGAGGTTTGGTGGCCACAGGAGTGCACTGTATCAGGTAGATTTACCCAAACCTTACAGATAGTATAGTATTGTGTCCACCACATCTCAAAATTCTCATGTGGCCCATGGGGGGGGGGGGGTGACAAACACCCAACCCCACCCCCCTCCCCAGTCCACACTGAGGAGTGGCAACATCCCTGGGGAGTCCAACCACCAACAAAGGATTCTAGTTCTAACCACAGAGACATCCTATTTTTCATTCAACAATGCGGCACGCGAGTGCCCCATCAAATTAATATTCATCCTGTATGCACCCGCCGCGAAGGATTAAGGGACCATTGTCCGGAATTATTGACACTCCGGACATGGTGATGTTCCGGCTGCGTCCCCCCTTTGTCACCCGGTTTGGTTGCTCTCTCAAAAAAGAGAGACTAAGGTAGTTCCGATCACATCATGTACACACTATTTTTTAATATTATGTACCAGGCGCCTGTAGCCTCCTTTTTACGGGCAGACAATAAAACAAACCCTTCAAATTGTTTTCAAGGGAACTGTTTTTATTGTTGTTTGTCACAAGGTCTTTGGTATCTATTATAATGAACAGTGTCCACCACGTGGCCCTGTGATACCACACGTACAACACGAGGGCAACTCACTGGTGAATTATATATTGAGTCAGCGGATGTTATAGAGATGGGATAAACAAATTACAAAAACTCACCATTAAGGGAATAATTTGTTAACTCATAAAGTATATAACAGCAAATCATGTAGGTTATAACGATCCTTTTGAGGCCCAACCCCAACTCAAAAGTAGAAACGTGTTCCTGACCAAAAATACAAATTGTTTTTTTTTCTTCACAAAGGGTACGGTCAGATTCAAAGTATACATGTGTGTAGTAAAAGCAACCCGTACAGACTTGACGATTGCATTGTTACCGCAAGCAAGGTTACCAGTTGAATTGATGTAAAACAATGAACAGTTACCGTAGTTTACAATTAGGAACCTAACTGCACCAACAAATCATAAGAAAAACCGACCAAGGTTTGATAGTTATTTCCTCTCTGGGAAATACAAAATAATTATAAAAGAAGAAGTAAGTTTAAAGTTGATAATTATTAGACCATTCACATCAGACAACAGATGGACAACAAGAATAATGGATTGGCAACCAAGGACATGTAAAAGAGGTAGACATTGAAGAAGATTGAGAGATTACATGTATATGCAGGAACAACATGGACCCGAACTCTAAGCCCTGGACGAACACAGCCTAAATGATGATTTGGATTGGACTCACAAGTTTCAATGTGTTTATTCATTGACACTAAGCATCTAAAGACAAACAATTTGACCTTCTCATAACTCATGTACAGAAGGCAAAAGGCCTAATTATTTTAAGATCTTTGTCCGAATCACAGACGTTTCTGTTCCTTCTGGAGCTATAGCCCAACATTATGGGCAATTACTACATGACCAACTACTAACAGGCCATCTGTAGAGCGAAGACCTTCCAAATTTGTGTTAAACATTTCGCCACTTTGTTAGTGCTACACACTTTGACAAAGAACATGTAAAGACATACAAAACATTAGCCTAACATCTGCGAGTATAATAACGATTCCTTATTATTCTCTGTTGTTCGCATTTAGTTAACATACATGATGGACATGTATAATCTTTCGCCAAATATGATTAACCGGAAGAAAAAAAAGTCAAAGAAGAAAACAAGAAGACCGTCAAAGGAACAAAAGTTTATTCTTCGTATGAATACGGTGCGTTTTGTGAATACTGCGTAAGGTATCGACCTGTCAACACGACGACAGAGTGGCACGCGCCAGATGGCCCCATTATGCACGTCTTATTGGCCAGTTACGTAACTGGCGAATTTGTAAAATCTGCCGATTAACAAACAAGCAAGGAAGCTGTATTTGGCAAACTGCATGCTGTATATACCACGTGTCTCTACGTCTTTTGTAAGCGTGTTCGCGTGCCCAATATTAGTTTAGGCATTCATTAATGTAATGAAATAAAATTTGTTTGGTTAAGACATGTTTATTACACAGCAACAGTGAATTTTACAGCGATGGTTTTAAGTTTTATTTGGGACCGGCAAACAGGAAAACAAAGACCCATAATAACACCGTATACATATCCATATTGGGCCGTGGATACAGGTGAATAAAACCACGCCATGCATACAATCGATTTGTAGCAACTGCAGGAATTTACAATGTATGCTTCAAATCGATCTTAATCAATAATTGATTCATTTAGTTCAACATACCTCAACAAAATGACGAAGATATAAATATATTCCATCTTATAAAAGGTACGTTGACATAATGTTTAAGGAAACTAAAACCCTGACAATGGACGACCCCCAGACCACCTTGAGACAAAATGATTGTCCAAACGGTCTGAGCAGCTGACCGAGTGTACCAAGATCATCACGTTCAAGAAACTGGTTACGGATCAAAACTGTTTGGACACTATCACAAATCATGATTGACACGAGCTACTATCCTACTTAATCAGAGTTAAATTTCCGTCTTAAAGAACGTCTAGAATAAGATGTTATTGAATGTTAAACCACCTCTACAGATGATTGTAGTGTAAACAAGACCAACCTGAGATCCAGTAAGGCTTATTTCGAATCATGCTCAGAGTTCAGATGGTGTGTTTATTCCATCGTGGTTTACCATCACAGTTTACTTCTGCCCTTTTCGAAGCCATGGCTTCGGCTTGGGATTCGGATGCAGGCTCCGTCCTCTCGCCTAAAGCCCTGAACACATATACGAAGAGCATGTGCAATTGTCAAAACAACTGCGGGGCCAAGCTAACCCGAGCCGAATCTGGAGCCAAAGCCGTGGTTTCGAAAAGGGTCATAATACAGTTAAGTTTATAACCAATGCGTTGAGAAACACTGGTTCCATGGAAACTGTTGTGCAGATCTCAATGGTACTCACGACACTCCGGGTTTTTCCCCCAATTTTTTCACTTTCAATGAGAGTGGTACAGGTGATAGTTATTTGTTTTATTTTATAGTTAATAATTAGTGGTGGCGAATTGTTGCGTTTGGTGAATGAGTGAGATGGTGGTTGACTTTGCCTCACCCTTGATCTCAAGGGTGATGGCGCGACTGTGTTGGGGGAGGGGCACGTGGCAAAGACCCTTCTCAAGATGGTAGGCGGCTTTACTGGTACCGTATTCCTTCAGTTCCTCGCTACCAATACCTGAGGCTATGGGGAAAAGCTTCAGGATAAAGTTTAACTTTGTGTCAGCAACGAACAATATCCAATAAAGATGTCGCGCGTGTGCGATTATCGGCTTACGGATTCGAAGCGTAAACCAACTTTTTTTCCTCCCCTGAAAGACCAACTAAAATACTATCCAGGATTTCCCCCTCTGAAATAAAACCCATTTATTACGTGAAAGGGGGGCTTGAGTGCGATGCGGCGGCCCTCTGACAAAGAGCCAAGGGGAATGATTGGGATAGGGCGCGTGTGGTTTATCAATGCCTTGTGAAGTCTTCCAAAACAGCGGTGACGCCTGGGTTTCTTGCTGCACCTCATTTGCTCCACCACTGGGGTTTGCTTGTTGGTAATGAAACAGCTCCAAGAAACACCACGTGATGGGGTGCCGCAGCACAAAGCCTAATTACAAACGGTAGTTGGAGAAACAAAAGCGGCACGAGACTCGCTCGCGTGCCAGGCTAGCTTCAGTCAAGGGGGGACAAAGCTGATAGGGGATTTGCAAAGGGTTTAGGTTGGCCAACAAAAGGGACTGGACCAGCCACGCGCCGAGTCTTCGATCCGTACTGGGGCCACGCGTCCCCCAGGGCCCTAGAGGAACATCTGCAAACAGCGTGTTGACAAAGTTAAACTTCAGCATGTAGCATAATCATAAGCGCATTGTCTATGTGAGGCGTACACACTGGGCCGGACAAAGAGCTCATGAAGAGGTCACTTTCTATTTTGCTGCCTACCTCTTCTCCCACTTTGTTGGCCGATCCTCGGACTCGAATGACAGGGGGCAAAGCACTCACCCCTTCAAGTTAAGCGTGTGTAAATTTACCATGTATTCGGTAATGCAAACACACAGACCCTCCATAATTGCACCATCAAAGCCAGTGGAGGGGTTCTCCACTTGTTTCGGGAGTCTATATACAAAGGGGGAAGCCATTAAAACTGGCAGACAGGTGCTATGGTCTCAATATTAGCGCACACCACAACCACAAAACAACTGGTTTTATTTTGTTTGTAAGGAATCTCCAGTGGGTTTAAGGTGGTGGTTATTTCTGTTTTCACCTTTTCGACACACGAGTTTCCTCTACTTTTCTTAAATATTGTTTAAGGATGGTTTTAAGGTCATCCCTTCCTGAAATCACTTTTACCCCATTGCAAGACTGACAGCTAGGCCTGGTTCAGAAATATATCTCCTGGTACATCTACCATCAAAGTAAAAATATTTCTTGTAAACGTGGCCCTTCCGTTAATCTCACCTGATCAATATTGAAGTACTACTACCCTGCCAAATATGGTTATATCACCAACCCACAAACACGCTGTCCGCACGTGGAATAAAAAACACACAGTTTCTCGGCATGTCAAACTTTACTCTAGTCGTGACCAAATAAGGCTTGGCTGTCACACGAGGCACGCGGGGTGTGTGGGTTCGGCCACGAGACCGGGGCGAGACGCCGTCACTTCGAGACCCTCAGTGTGCCCTTCCGAATTCTTCCAAATTAGCCCTTGTCAAAACAGACACTTGTCACGCGGTCCATCATTAGGGGGTTGTTGTTCTCGCTAGTTTCGAACACAATCAAGTCATTGGTTCCTTCCACGACGACACCATGGTGGTGGTAGGCCTGCGTGCTGAACTATATGGTTGCACTATCTGATGAGTTAATTTACACAAGATAAAGGGTTTCAGTTGAAACTCATTATAAAACTTAACAACAGCAACGGCAACAACGTGTGTTTCATGGTTGAATTTATGAATGTTTTGTTCTATCAAGGGTAACCATGAAGCCAAAAGGTCAAGATTTGCCCTTTGCCTTTCTGTATCTAGAGTTGATTGCATTGCATGATCCAGTTGATTGGTTCGGCACGCGAGTACGTGTGTCTGGTCTGACGACCTGCTGCTGTTGAGGGGCGTTTCGTATAGCTTCCCCACCCGCCTGTCAATCCAGAACCGAACCCGAGTCGCCTTTGATTAAGGAGAGATAAACTGTTGCCTCAGCAATTGAGCAAAGTTCAACCTTCAATCATTTTGTTTTTAAACAAATGAGTTTTGGGGAAAATCCCAAACAGGATGTTCATTTGAATTCAGTGAAACACCAAAACGAAAAATGCATTTGCAGCTTGTATCATCTCGAGCAGCCGGGACGCTTATCTGAGTTCAATAAATAAATAAAAGAAACAACGGCTTCGACAATAACAATAAACCTAAACAGTTACTCGAACGTTTTCAAACAGTTACATTAACAAAAAACAAAAAAACTCTGACAATATTTCGATGTAGGCCTACAACAAAAAGCAAGTATATAGTCCATGTACTTCATAACGCCAAAGATGGTGGTTTCAGAGTAGCTATTTTTAATATTCTAAATATTATTTTAAATTTTCAACTTTTCAGAGCCTGGCGCTTCGACCTTGCAGAGTCTTCCCGAAAAGACTCTCGACATAAAAGGTCATTATTATAATACAGGTCTTTTTGATAGGTAAGCAATTTAGGCCCACAAGCTGTTATTTCATCTCATTAGGGCCATCGTCTGGAAAGACACAATAAAAGTCACCTATGAAAGTTTCAATTGAATCATGGTAAACTGGTAAACTGGTAAAACAATCCATACACGTTCAGCGAGTTCACAGCGGGTACCAACCGCATCTCTGGCCGCAGCATTCACAAACGGACACCACGGAAATGGGAACCTCCAACATCATCAGTCGCATTCGTGCAATCTTTAGAGATCCAACTCAATTGACAATGATTTCAAATAAACGGTGGCATTTCAGACCAAATATTTTTTCGCAGGACTCTGTTACTATCACTAGGGGCCTACAATATTATATCTCCATCTTTTTGAGGAAAAAAGGAAGATTTTTTTAAGGATAGAAATTACACAATTTTGGGGGGACATTGGTATGACCATACCTTTAAAGGCACTGGATAAATTGGTATAATTACTCCAAACAAATTGTTGCGTATAAACTTATAATACGAGCAACAGAGAGTGGTTGATATTGTAGCACATTGTGAGAATCGGTTCCCTCTGAAGTAACGTATAGTTTTTGAAAAAGAGGTAATTTCTCACTCAAATAATTAATACTTCAGCTGAGGCCTTTTATTATGCATATGAACGCATGCACGCAAAGTAATGCAACAGGTTTTTTTTTTTCTTTCACGATTCTCTTGAAATTCGATAACCAATTGCATGAGCCCAATATATCCAAAGGTTTGTTATTGTATGCATATTATGTTGAAATACACCAGAATACTGGTCTTTGACAATTAAAAAAAGACACATAATCTCTAGTGGGTGACAGGATACTTATATACAAATATTGACTGCTTCGAGTGCTATGGTTAAAACTATGACTCCCGAGGTGATCCCCGGAGCGTTATATTTTCCCGAGGCGAAGCCGATGGAAAATAGAACGCTCCGGGGATCACCGAGGGAGTCATAGTTTAAACCATTGCATGAGTAAAAGCAGCCAATATTTGTTTTATAACACCCCAAACATTTCTAAATACTGTACAGACTTTACAGACCTGAATGCTACAATCCACGGACGACGCGAATACAGATTGCGAAAACTTTTACTGTGCTCTGCATGCAGTGTCATGTAATCCGAAATGGTTACAGACTATTAATTTATCATCCTCGTACACGCAACGGACGTCTGGGTAATGCACGCCGTGTGCTAGTCTTTCGGACTAGCGCACGGCAAACCGATGCGCTATCACACGGCCGTCGTCTAGCAAAACTAAGACATATCATGTGACGCGCTCTAAACCAATGAAAAGGCAGAATATTGTAAGGGGTGTTATAATATAAAATATCACCCGGCTTTTTTTCTCGGAATGTAATTCATTTTTGTAGGTGACACTTGTCACCCAAACGGTTCGGCACTATACTACATGGACGTTAAAGCTATGGAATACAATATGCCTCTCAATGAATCCCATCTGAAGCTATATATCCGGGTCATGGCGTTTGTAGTAACTTTTGGCAAGCAACAGCTTCAATATATAAATGTCTTATGTCCCGGTCTGCTGACGGGACGCAGGAGGAGGCCATCTCCCATTGCGAGGGTTGACGTCACAGCGTGACTTTAATTCTCGGTTCTCGTTCGCTTTTTAAACGGTGTACCCTTGTGATAACATCGCGGTCAAACGATGGATGGTCCTTTCCCCGGTGAACTTGGTTAATACAAGGTCAATTATGGATAGATGTCAAAGGCTGAATTGCATTATGACTCGAAAGTTGTTCCAAGTGCACTTGAAATTGTGTACTTGGCATGCTGCACGAGAATAATAATGGTTGAATTTTTAGTAGGCTAATGACTTTGATCAGAATGGATTGATACATTGGGATGGGTCACGAAAAGCGTCATAAGATTTTTAGACTTTAGGCCAAACCATTTCGGGACTTTTACCTTAGGTTATATGTTCAAGGAACACGGTTTCATTTCCTCCTCTTTGGAATTAAGAAAGCCAAAACAAGCTTATAATCTTTGTATTATATCGGGCAATGGGTCACGGAAACGTCATCAGATTTCTAGACCTAAACCATTATGGGACTTTTACCTTAAGCTCAAGGTTCTAGGAACATGCTTCATTTCATATTCTTTGGAATTAAACAAAGCCAAGCTTACAATCTTTGGCAAGCAGCTAAAACTGTAAAGATAACAGTGTAGACTTTCATACGATACGCAATGAACATAGGTTAGTTATATTTTTATAAATAATGGCTCGTTACAAATTATGTAATTCATTCTTTTAGGTGACACTTGTCACCAAAACGGTTCAGCGCTACCACAGACAAAAATTCCACCTACACAAAATTCCATCTAAAATACAAATTACAGATGTGTTTTCATTCAGTGCACACCAAATGATTTGAAAACGAATCACATAATATAAGCCGTATTAGTACCTGTAACATATTTTACAGATAGGGGAAATAATTTCGCGGTGCCTTTGATGACGCAAGTATGGACTTTGACACGCAGTCAGAGTACCGGTATAGATTGGTTATATATTTCAACGTTGTGTTGATTTATATTGGCAACATTTTAAAGAAAAGTATACAGTAAAGGGAACATACTATACTGTAGCCGAGTGTAGTGTCTACTTGCTGAGAAAACAGCAAGAATTGTCGCTGTATTTTTTACAAGAACGTCGAATCCATCCATGTTAAACGAGGTGTGACAGCGGGTATAAACTGGATTGTTTTGCCGCAGCATTAACAAACGGACACCAACTCTCAGAAATGAGAGAAACGATTCGTGCTTGAAGTGTTTCTAAAAGTATTTCTCACCAAGAAAGTTATAAATATAAATTTTTGACCCTAGGCCTACTAATTGTCAAAATGATTGTCACGCGTTTTTATTAATAATGTTTTGTAAAGGACAACTCTGCTGAACATTATAGCCACATGTTTCCTACGAAATACAGGTTTTAGAAAAGAGGGTGGGGTGTCAAGAGTGAGAAAGGTTAAAATAAAAGCAACATAACAAATCTATTAATCATTATTTAAAATTTGATCAACCCGTTTTGTCCTTTGTGAAACAACGGACCATGAGATGTTAGGGTCCCATGAAAACCACGTACGATGTTTTACCAAAATGCTACAAACAACTTCAGTTAAAAAACCAGTGGCGCCAAATGCAGGCGCGTGCAGGCATGGGGCCCTCTTCTGATTAAGTTCTCTCATGGTTCTCTATGGCCACAGGTTCGGCACGCGAGCAGCACACTTTAACCAACTGATAATCCACAAGTATCAATCCGAATCTCACACCCATATTGATAAGATACAATAAAGTAAACATTTATTGCAGCTTCAAGAGACTCTATGTCTGACACAATTGTGAAATGTCGGCGTGGTTATCTTCTCCCTGTATAGGTTACTGTTTATTTATTGTTTATTTATATTTTGTTTAAATACAGTTATTTACTTCAATGTATACTTTTTCAACAGGTGTATTTGGATTGTTTTGATCCTTGCAAACATTGGTGATTAATTACCTTTGATAGTTTCGCACTAATTTGAAAGCCTTGTTGTTTTTTGGCAATACCGTTTTGAACCATAGCCTTGAGAACCTTAAGCATGTGGCACGTGTCTTAAACCATAAAACAATGAAATGGCTCTAGAATGTTATAGCTTATCACAAAGACTGTATACTGATTAACTGGAATGGCCCGTATTTAAACATACCGTATCATTATACATCAACATATATGGGTGGGTTTTTATAATAAAAAAATGCACTGGAAGTTGTACATTTGTGTCTGATTAATATGGGCATCAAGATAAACTTTGACATTGGTTGACAATATCTTGGATTGGGTTTTTTGCTACACGGAGGGGGGCTATACTCTATACTCTGAATAAATTAGGAGAAATGTTCAGTTTGTTCAGTTTTGTTTGTAGGTCTATGTTTGAGCATGGATTTGAGGGACAACTTGCATCTAGTTTCGCTCCATTTGGAAAACCACCTTAGGCCTATAACCGCATATAGGCCTACTCTAATACAAAAATGTGATACATGTATACAATATACTATACAAGTCCCGAGTGAAATATGGTTAAACGATCCACCTTTGAACTTTGCACTTTGTCTACTTTTCGACTACTACTACACTGAGCTCGCGAAGGGTAAAGTTGGGTTCACCTCGCAAAAAGTCAGAACGAATTGTACGGTACACATGTACAGACAGACACCCCATTACTGAGCACACGGGTCACGCGTTGGCGCGTGGCATTGTTAGACGCTGAAACTGCCAGTGACAAATTATGTGCACGTGGCGTGGTGTGGGTGACTCTATATTTTCGGTGATTATTAAACAAGGTTGCGGGGAGAACATGATTAGAGCAGGAAAAACAAAATAACAACAACAACAACAAGACGAGACAGAAATAGTTAAAAGTCGGTTAGACACTACAGTGCTTTTAAAGTTAAATTTACGTGGGGTCGAACTTGTTTTAGAAACCAATAAGCTGCCCGCAACGAAAGTTAATGTCTGACTATTTTATGCGGCTGCTAGAGGTCAACTCGACCCTTAACAAACAGTAGTATTTTAGCCTTGATACCTGGTGAGTGTGTGACGTAGACCAGACAGGGTCAACGGGGCTACACTGTATCTCAGTGTTGTGATAAGGATATAGGTCCGTTAAGTGCAGTAGATATCCATTACATGTGGTATTATGGGTGCAGGGGTCCTCTTAAAATGTATGAATTAATTCTCCTATAGAAACTTATCAAGGGCTTGGTATCAGTTGACAAATTACATTCAGCCATCTTAGATGTCCTCCTTGTGAAAACGAGTACACATTGGATGTTGGCCATTGACGCAAAGTAAAAACAACTGACCGCTGCGCACTTTTCCTGATTAGTTATAACAAAAGACATATCTAGTATCAGTGAAAACTGGAATAGGTTTGGGTTAACCACCCTTAATTATTAATAGCCATTTCTGTGTACGTTAATTGGCCATATGATTTTAAGATAAAAGATGTACCAGGCGAGAATGGATTCATGCTGATTCAGACTCGGATGTATACAGTTGATGAAGTACGGTAACAAAGAAACATTTTAAAGTTAAACAAGCGTCATGCTTTATCTAATATATTTTTTTAAAGTTGAAAAGTTCTTAGCAACGTCACACGGGCATATCCCAATTCATATTTGAAAATTTTGACTTACTCAATATTTTTTAGAACGTGTCATCAAAATTCAATACAGTTTTTCATGTGTTTTGACCCAAACCTTGCCCCTAAAAAAAGGCTCTGTATTATGTAGGGTAGAGGGAATAAAAGCACAAGGCCACCCAGTGATGACGATTCAGTTGGGCACGCGTGCGCTTAATGCCAACGTTCAGGTAGGTGATTAGCATAACAAGCAAAAACGAGCCACTGGGTGACCGCTTCCGGGACCAGGCACGCTTAATGGAGGCGTCCCATTGGTTGACAGCAACGGTTGTTGACTGGAGGTCATTCAGAAAAAACGGGTACTGCTAATCGTGTATACAAAGATAAGGAAAAGATTGGACAATAGAAGTAAAGATACAGACAGGTGCAAGCCAGGGCTTTGGATCAGCACTGGGCTCCATGCCAAAAGCAGCAAGGAATAAAGCCACTACACTCGGCGCACGCGTCACTAACAAAGAGAATTGTTAGCAAAGTTTTCTAGTAGGGAACTAACAAAAGAAGTAGTAAAACTTGTGTATGGGCTATGGAGACTGAATGACGACCGGCCGACGCGTGCCAAGTTTTCAGACCCAATCGATCTCCGTGCGGGTATACTGTCTAGCGAGTCTAAAGGAATTTTACCAAGATAATTGATGTACCTTTATAAAAACCGTTGATAGGAAAAGACGAAAATACCAGCAAAAGAATGAATTACCAAGCATTGCAATTAAAAAAGGGAGTCTGCTTGTACAAGAAATGTAATACGAACACAATTTGTAAGCACAATCGCCAGCAGATGGTCCTGTTTGTAAAATTGGAGAGGTGTAAAAAACACAAGTCGATAGAACTGATTAACTTCTAATCCGCACAGTAAATCGACCGGCATCGGTACAGCCATCACAACGAAGCTGTTTGTTCTGTAGAGAAACCCAGGATTTAACTCGCGTGCCGGTGTAAGCTTCGGTAATCGTATGCTAATAAACTTCAGAGGGTGAAATATTTAAAACACATACACCAGCAAACCCGTCACTGCTCAGTTCAAGAAACGCCGTGCTCGAGTTTACAACGCACTACGAGGAATCTCCAGTTCAGACAACGTCGCTAGTTGAAGAAGGAGTGAAGAAAAACCGACTGTACATTCTGGAATCAGTTGGCTTAAAAGTTGCACGTGTGTTCATTTCATCTGAAGTCTGAAACTCTAGTGATTAATTTCTATACAGTTGATGTCAGTATAAGTCCACTCGTGCCTTTTTTTCTCTATTTTAGAAAGACTGCACGCTTCACGTGTTTGGCAGTGTCTTACATAGGCCTATGCTAAGCATCACTGCCCATGAAGTAGGAGCACTCCCTCATTCGGTCGGTGAGCGACAGAAGCTGTCAATCACACACGCGGAGGAGGGGCTACTCACAAAGCCTGCTAGTGGTGGAGCAGTGTGTCCATCTCTGAAACCATAATACTCTTGGCCGTAACACAGAGTACGGCAGAGCCACACATAATCATGGGTCGGTTACGGCTCTCCTGGAGATATATCACGGTTTTAACAGTTTACTTGATCACCATTTTTACCAAGGTACGTAGATTTTTCACTTTTCTAATTCCCTTTTGCCATTTTGTATTCATCGGTGAAATTTCAGTGGAGATGCTCGCCGGGAAAGTCGGGATATAAACCTGAGCAAGAGTATTGTTATGGTTGCAGGCAGCATAGCACCTCGTGGATGCACGTTGGGAGATGTCATGCCGTGGTGTGCGGTGCGCGAGTGTGTATAATATGCATACATACCGTGTGTGTACATGCAAAATAGACCTGCTTGATTATTTACAGATTACGAACTAACAAAATTATTGTGTTTTCTCTACCCGTATAGGTAACAGGAACAGAGAAATTCGAATTGGAATTATCGTCGTTTACGAACGCTCTTGCTTTGGACACGGAAGGAAATTGTTGTCGATCGGGATCCGACGGAGAGTGTACGACATGTGAAACCTTTTTCAGAATTTGTTTGCTTGAATACATGCGGGATATACCATCCGATGTGGAAAATACACAGGCTTGCACTTTTGGAGAAAAAATCACACCCGTGCTTGGAGATAACAGTTTTAATATTCCCAAGGGACTTGCCGAGGAAAATAATTTCGTCAACCCCCTGAAGGTTCCATTGAATTTCGCCTGGCCGGTAAGTGTCACATCAAGTTTTTGTTGTTTTGTTTTGTTTGCCAAATTTAAAATTTGAAACGGAATGCTCAATTGGTTCGGTAGATTGTTCTGGTCGGTAGTAAGCTAACCCTGAACCATTTTTCCTTGTTCAAACCGCTCTTGTTGTCGCTAAAAATTAACACTAAATTTCTCTTTTGATTATTGTTACTTTTAATTGGATTTCTAGTATGCGGAACACGTGCACACCAATAGCTCCAACATGGGGCTTAATTCACATTTTGTGTTGTCACGCTTGGGTGCATTTTGCATGGCGCTCTCTTTTTAGCCCTCCAAGTTGCCGTTTCAGTGAACTTACAAAGAAGGGCACTGTTGGGCTATTTGAGCGGGACATGGGCCTATCTCAGTTTCATTGTTGGGGATTTTGTTAGGGGTGTACACTTTGTAACAATGGCATCTAAAATATGTTGCTCGTTTTTGTGTCTTTTTTTTATAGGGAACGTTCACGCTAATTGTGCAAGCATTCCATGACGTTACCAGTCTTGGGCCGCAAGAAGGTAAGCATTTCGATTTTGTTTTCAACTGTTGCTACAATCATTGTCAAGTTTGTTTTGGGTGCTTTGTATCCAAAGACACACCCCTCTGTGGGGGCAATGTACTCTTTGAATGCTAACTGTTTTTGTCACGTGATCAAATGTTGATACTGAATTCATCTTGTGCATATATACAGTACCTGTAGCCAAATTTGCTTTTCAATGATGCAGCTTCATTCTCACTGAGATAATTTTTTTTAATGTATTCATTCGCCCCTTTTCACCTTTTTTCCAGTGTTTTTTTTTCTCAATGCATTCTGTCAGAAAGATGTAATTTAATGATGGCAGGAGCCTCAAGCAATGGATCGATAAAGGAGGAAAGTGTACGCCGCGCGCCTTAACGTAACATTTTATAGCAATGAGGAATGCACACATGTACTGTTTGATATTGCCATCCAATTATTCTGCACAGCCAGTTTGCTGTGTTGTTTTCGTGTGATTTTGGGAGTGCTTTGTTTTTATTTAATGAAATAATTGTTTAAATTTGCACCGCCAAGTAGAACAAATTACTGCCGCAGCATCGATTGTATCCATGGAGCTATATTTCTCTGCCAACTACACTTTATGGAAACCGGTGTTCAATAACGACGCAGTACTCGTGCTATGCTTATGCTAGATTTCTTTGAATTATCGGCTGGTTCACGTCTCTGTGCATTTTTTGTTGTATCCCCAAATCGAACCATGACAGGAACGACAGCAGTGCGGTACGTCATCAGGTCGACAACCAACATAGACAGCTGCTCGTGCTCTTTTATAATCAGTACCACCACCATCATACCATTCATTATCCGCCGTCGGTGAAAAAACAAACATGGCTGCCGGTTAGGGATGGCATGAGCGATGTTAAGATACCACCAAAACTCGCTCTGTTTTTTGTTTTGTTATGGGTGTTTAATCCCGAGCCGAAAGCCAATCCAATTTTTTGCTATATGCGGAAGTATGGTATCACATCCCAGGGGGCACATAAGTGAAACTTCGAGGGCAGAAGTCATGGGGGGAACAAGGCAAACAGCTTATCAGTTTCGCAACACCTTATAGTCAAATCGACCTTCACTTCGCTATGGTAAATGAACCTTATTTTAATTTTCCCCAAAGTATTTTCCTTGTTCTATAATAAAAATGACGGCTGCCACCCATTTTTGACATTTCCTGGTTTCAAAACGAGAATTTTCACGATAAACACCGCCAACACTTCCGGTTTCAGGGGTGGCACCGTTGGCCAACCATTCTGGACAAGTACGTACCTGTTTCCAATTATAAACATTTTTGATTATTCGGGTGTGATCGCGAAGACAAAAAAAAAACAGTAGTGGAAGTAGCCAGTCTATACCCCGCATTTTGAATTTCCTTGGGGGCCATTGATGACAATAAAGTCCTTATGCACATGGCCATTATGCACTGTTATTCAATGACCAACTGGTTGGGGCTACCACCAGGCTTGTTCAGGCATGTCTCAAGCCTCCAACAGAACCACCTCCTGTTTGGGAGTGCTCTTGGGCGAAACAAAACCAAGATCGGATTACACTAAGGTATCGTTTGAGATAAGAAAGTGTGAGAAAGTGGAATCAGTCGCGACTTCCTTTCTGCCCAGTTGGGCAATATACTTTCATGTCGTAGCTTGAAATAAAAGTTTATTGTGGGTCCATCTATAAATGTTATGTTTTTTGTTTTGAAACGATGTGTCATTGAGACTTCAGGCTGTATTTGATACCCTAAACGACGCGTTCGACCGGACAGTCAGAAAATCCGAACAGGAACGGTTCCTGTGCAATTCTCGCGAAATAATATGCAGTAGTATTGTATTCGTAAGGGGAAACAATGTGGTGGTTTAGAATGTTGTTTTAGCTTGATAGTTGACGCGAAATCAGTCCCAGCATAATGATGCAAATATTAGTCGTAATCAAGATCAGACCGTGTGACGAACTACATCTGTTATAAAGTGTTATATCATTGTATACATGTACACTCAAAGTTTCCCTGAATTTGTTACGAACCGTCATCGACTAATGGTTCTTTTTACAAAGTATTTTATTTTGGAAATAAACAAGTATTGGTACACGTTATATTGTTTATGGTTTTAGTGTACAAATGGAATAACAACACATACAAAAACAGGACACCTTGAAACTCAAACTGTAATCCATAACATGCAGTGTTAAAAAACTGTTTTGTTGCATTTCTATCGACTGGAAACCCAGCAAATACTATAATCAATACGCAATATATAAATATTTGTTCTCGGGGGTGAACCTCGGGGTCAGATGGTGGAGCGAGGCATTAGAAGCAGGTGATGGTTTGAAAGGCACGCGTACGCACGCGAATTCCGCATACACACAATGCTCATCAGGCCCCGCTGGCCTTGAGTGGGACTCGGGGGGGCTTCAACAGTTATTATCCCCACAAAACATTCTTTTATTTAAGTAAGACCTTGGATATGTTCGCCTGCAATAAATAAATACCCACATGAGCTTAGTGAATGTGCCTGAACCTTTCCTACACTAGTTGAAACATCACAGTTAAATGTTTTCAAATAGGCAAAAACAAAAACATAGCCTATAGATAATAAGTATGGACGCCATGGGTTATGAATGTATTCAAATAGAGACACTATTTATTCATATATTTTTCTTTAATTGATTCCCAATTATAGGCAGTGAAAGACAGCTTCTAACCAGGGTGGCTTTCCAACAGTTCCTCAACGTCAGCGAGAGGTGGACGAACAGAACTCATACGGAGGAGAGCCAAGAACTGGCCTTTTCCTATCGCGTCGTCTGTAACGACAACTACCATGGCCCGTCCTGTTCCGCTTACTGCAGACCCAAAGATGATCACTTGGGTCACTGGAGTTGCGACGCCAACGGCCAGAGAGTTTGTCTAGATGGCTGGGTCGGAGAATTCTGCTTCACGGGTAAGCACTTTTTATTACCTATTCCCCCCAAAAAAACTTGAGAATTTTTTTGTTTATCCAAAACTTGAAAGCGGAATATTCCCTTTGAAGCTCTGGCGGTTAAAACCGCCTGGCCATAACACTTGGACTCTGGACTGCATTAGTAAATATATCCGTTATCATAAAATTACTGTTGGCTTTTTCTGAAAGTGTGAGCACGCGCCAGGTGCACGGGCAGTCTTTAGAAGACATAATAATATATGCAGGGACCGTCTTAGAACTGCCAACAAACAAAAACTCATAAAAACCCACATTAAGTTGATTTTAAAAAAATAATCTGTGTGAAAAGCAGAGAATCGTGTATGCAAATTGCTTAACTCAGAATTATGGATACTTTACGGACGGAGAAAATGGGAGTGTGTTTTCATAGAATTTATCTTGTAATGTGTGCGCTCTCGCCTGGGGTTATTATTTGTGGACAGTTTGAGGTGAGAAAGTGAGTTTACAAGAGATTACCAGGGAGATGGCACGTTCAAAAAATTTTGCTAAGAAAACAACTGTTTTCCCGTGGGTCACTTCGTTATTTATACAGTGTTATGATGGTACATTCAAGGGTGGGGTACATCATGGAAAATACTGCAATGCCTTGAGCAACCAATACTATTCATAAAGCATTATGTTATTGACCCAACAAATTGAGTGGAAATAAATTCCAGATGATTTTTTTCCTCTCTGCAAAGTAAGAATACTACAGGTCAAATGGAATGGGTAATAATGTACCAGCATCTCTTTTAAAAGAATGCTGTAGTGTAATATTTGCTGTCAAACAGTATCATTTATTCATTTGTAAATGATGCATTTATTCCGCTATTTATATAAAAATAGACGCATGTGGAATTTTTTTTTGCTCTAATAAAAAAAAGCACGACCCCGTCGGCCCCATATAAGTCATTGGGGTTTTCTATCATGCGCTGTGTGTATTGCAGAAAGACCTGGCCGTCTCCTTTTTTCCCACGCCAGTTGGCCAATTATGCCATCCGCAGCTATTTGGCGAATGCAAGGAGCACATTTTCAACAACCGCTAGCACTGCTCCAAGCTGACAGGCAGGCCAGGTCACTACAAGGCTTCTGAAAAGCAAATAACCTCTGTCCATTTTCAACCATCACATAATCATCCTTCTTCTCATCAAGCACGTCTTGCTCGTTGGTTGGGCCCAGCGGTTCGGACTGCCAAGATTAGACTGTAGCTTTGACCGCGATGGCTGGCACACGACATTCCCGCCTTTATTTCATTACCAAAAAAAAAAAAAAAAAAAAAACACGTTGATAACGTTTAATGACCGTGGACCATCTCGGCATCTAATTAGAGAGACAGCTGCGGTAATATAACCAGCCAGGCCATGATAAAAGTGAAATTAAATTACATGCAGAAAACTTATTGGCGCTGTTTAAATTTCAAAAGATGGGTTTGATGAATCCTTGGTAGTAATATGTCATCATAAATCATTATCCATGTAAGTTACACTCTAACGAGCATTATGTTTCAAACGTGGCGGCATATTCAAATGTGACAGTATAATCCGAACTGTGCTGTTGATTTTGTTGTTTACTTCAAACAGAGCTCAGTGAAATCATTAATACCGCATGGCCCATAACATTTTCAACCATTTTTGCACTTATTTTTTAGCCAGCGCTTTTGTTGCTGTCGATTGTGTTGTTTAATAGCGGCCAGCACGATAGATTATTGTCTGGACTGTTAAAAAAAAATCGAGGACGTCGCGTGTACACACGGGTCGTGCCTGCCGCTTGGCAGCTGCCTGCATAAATTAGAAGAACTTACGATTTGTATAAAAAGCAAGGCCAGAAAACACCGTGGCTTAGCAACGCTCAGTCCTCCATGCAGAGGGATCATAATAATCATATAGTTTATGTTTCGGTGTCTGAAATAATGAACAAGCACGTGACGTCTATAATAGATGACATCACGGTGGCCGATGCCAGCTTGAAATAATGTGACCGTCTATAATTAATAAATAGTATCTCTTTATTAATAAATTATCAAATATAGTTAACAAAAAACATGTATTTTTTGTCTTTCCAGCTGTTTGTGCTGAGGGGTGTGCCCACGGCTCTTGTGACATCCCAGGAACATGCAGGTGAGTTCAATATGATTATAACAATCTAACAACACAACTACTGTCATTTTTGTTCAAATAAGAGTCACGTCTAGAAATATATATATGTTCTTCTAATAATTGTATTTTTGCATTTGTCATTTGTCCCACAGATGTTCTTATGGCTGGGAAGGGGAACTCTGTGATCAATGCATCCCCATCGAAGGATGTGTTCACGGTTTCTGCGAACAGCCCGGGGAGTGCACATGCCACCATGGCTGGGCCGACTCACTGTGCGATCAAGGTAAATACAAAAACTTACAAATTACTTGTGGTGTTAGCAGCGAAACCGTACAAAACAACACAGTAAACGAAAATCTGTGCATATTTTAACGTGTGTATATTATTATTTCCTTCCTTTGCATCACAGATATTTACTACTGCACGAACTGGGAGCCCTGCAAGAATGGAGCCACGTGCCAGAACCGTGGACCTAACGGTTACACGTGCTATTGTGCGCCTGGGTTTACTGGGGCAGACTGTAGCGAGGCAGTCGTTTGCCCATGTGAGAATGGAGGTACTTGCCAGGTAAGAATCATTAAACTTCAACCCTGCTTGAGTTTTTGTTTTGTACATACATGCATGAGTGTTTTGTTGGAGTCCCTTCACAAAAGAACACTCAACGAATGTACTGCCGTTTTAATACACATCAACAACCATGGAGTGAAACTGTTTTTTTTTTGTTATAGAGCAACGACATACTTATCGATCTGGGCTTGTATTTTGATGTATATTTTTTTATTTTGTGGTTGAATTTTCAGAGCACTGCTGAGCAAGGTTACGTGTGTGCATGTCCATCTGGCTTCACTGGTAGGCATTGCGAGCACCTTATTCCTTTGTGTACATGCAGTAATGGAGGTACATGCATCATGAATCAGGACGGGTACCACTACCAGTGCATGTGCCCTGAGGGATTCACTGGTAACCGTTGCGAGACAACAGACTACTGCAGCACTGATCCATGTGTCAACGGTGAGTACATGTGTTTAGTTTTATGTCAGAACTTTATGTCAGATGTTTGATATCTGCAATGCGGTCTTTCCTAGTGCCTTCCTCTTTATGGCGAGTTGGCACTGAATAGTGCTGCTGTGGCCTTCATTATAGACCGCCATTCGCCCTGGTTCCAAGCTGTTCTAAAGAACATGTTCACATTTTGGTTAAACAACTTTTTTTTAACTTCTAATTTCAGGTGGAACTTGTATCAACACCCTGACTGGATTCTCGTGTTCCTGTCCTGATGGATATACTGGAAACACCTGCAGCATGAACGTGTGCCCAGCTGATGTGTGCAAGAACGGTGGAACCTGCGTGGCTGACTTTGATAATATGCGATGTCTCTGCGCTAGGGGTTACACCGGTGTCCAGTGTGAGATCGAGCTCACAGAGTGCCAGCTCACCACGCCCTGTGCCCACGGTTCTACCTGCGTGGACCACGAGATCTATGGGTATGAATGCCTCTGCCATGTTGGATATACCGGCAGGAATTGCACCGTCCCCTCGGCCTGCCTCTCAAACGAGTGTCTGAACGGCGGTACCTGTTCCCCGGATCTTATTAATCCGCTGGAGTTTGTGTGTAGCTGTACTTCTGGGTGGACCGGCAAGACGTGTGGAATATCTGCGGATCTTGAGCCTTCCACGACGACGAAGATGTCATCACCAGCTACCAAAGTAGCTACTGATGCTCGCCCCTCGCCAGGAGGAGGAGGAGTCGGTGGGGGTACTATCTCACCCTTTCTCAACAACCCGCGTGACCTGTCTGACGTGACCCAAATCGCCATCTACGTGTCCTTCGGCATATTTATCATAATCCTCATCATCATTCTCATTATTGTAGTATACAGACGTCAACATGTGGACCACCACCACCACGCCCGTTCCGAACGGGACCTTGAGAAACCAGACTCAACACCTAATAACAGACACATGTACAGAGACAATTTTTCACAGGAGGAGAAAGTCCTCCCGCTGCTCAGCATCAGCAGCAAAGTTTGCAATACAGAAAGTGACAATTTTAGCAAATCTAAGTGCAAAGACTTCTCCATGAAGGAGACTTACCACGAGAGCTTACCCGTGGAAAAAATTAGTACACAGGAGTGTATGAGTTATGTGCCACAGACAAGACACTCACTGCCGAGATTGTGCGACTCGGATGATAGTTATTATTATTACGATGAGAAAGCATCTCAACTGAAAAGAACTGAATCTTTGCACTCGACGACGTGCCAGTCAACTGAAAGTACACCGAGACACAATATTAAGTGTTCCATCGTACAAATTTCGTAAGTACATCATTGTGTGTGTGTAAATTATTTTAATATTGCTGAATATGTTGCCCTGACATATGACCGTTTAAT
Organism: Asterias rubens; assembly: GCF_902459465.1. NCBI lineage: Eukaryota > Metazoa > Echinodermata > Asteroidea > Forcipulatida > Asteriidae > Asterias > Asterias rubens. Next base: position 17,930,402 of record NC_047062.1, on the reverse strand, counting down.
TAATAAATAACTCGGGTGTGGCTGCCCTGGACAGTAAAGTACTGGTACAAAAATCCCTACTTCCATTCTATGCGAGTGCCAAGTCGATGCATACCACTCAGTGCTGTGGCTATATACACAGTGGCATCAGTAAATAATGAGGGCCCTTATAAAATTGATGTGACAGTGGCGTATAGGTCAATGTTGAACTGTCGGTATGCTAAGTTCGGAATTTGTTAGCGAGGCTACTGTTAACTAGCGCATAATTAGGAGCGTTCAGCAGGCAGAGTCGAGCACAAAATGAATGCCATGCAAAGAACACTAACAGTATTCAAAAATGTTTTTAAAATTTTATTATGAAGACTTGCTAGAATTATGTTGTTAGCTTGCCTGCCAATGATCAAAGCCCAATTTCATAAAGCATGTGAGCATAAAACTTTGCTAAGCACAGAAAGATCTTTCTAAACAGAAACTGATTACCACCAGCCACAATTTCATTAAGTTTATATTTTTTAATCTGGTGCCTAATTCAGTTTATGCTATGCATTGAAATTTACTTAGCAGTACTTTTTGCTAAACAGCTTTATGAAATTGGCCACAGGAGGAATGATACAAGGAGGAATGATAAAAGCAGATGCTAATATTAATAGATTGTATTGGTGTATTTTACAATGGAAGGAAGAATGGATTCCACTGTAAGAAAATGCCATCTTCATCAGTTGCCTCATCCGAAACATCGTTCTAAGTGTGAACATTTTCTTTATTTTTGATCTTCCACAGAGCAGTTATCGAAGATAGCAACCCCAAAAGTGTAAATAGAAATTCACAGTGTTATTCAGTACATCTCAACGAAGAGAGGTCGACGCCTGTCAGATTACAGGCTACGGAGGTGAGTTTAATAAGGAAATACTTTGTGATCTCTCGAGTCCTTATATCCTAACCATCAGAGGAACACTGAGTTCACATCTTTAGAGGTCATCCTTTGGCAGTATTGTTCATATTTTCTAGAGGATCATAAAACGATGCTCATTTAAAGCTTTTGAAGTCCAGTCCCCACCATTGATCTAACCAAAATTTGATCTCTTACTAGACATGTCAAACAGTGTTGTGAAATACGATCAGCAAAATTGTCAGTCTCGAATTTACACTTGATGCTGGCTCTGTTACAATTTACCACAAAAGGTTTGGCTTTATGTGTTGACCTTTTTAGGGGGGGGGGTCCATCAGAAGCATTGATATTTAGAGATGATTGGATGGGCTGTTAAGGTTTTTGAACCATTATTTGAACCAGTAAACCTGGCAGAAAGCACCACAAACAACCGACAAACAACTGTTTAAATGCATCACTGGAAAAGAAGTGACTGCTTTTTAAACAATAAATTTCGATTTCATGTTGGACTAAATTCTCACAGATTCCGACAGGCTACAATACATGTAGTACTCAAGTCAGTGATAGTTTATTTTCTGTGCTTCAGATTCAAAACATGCAATGAATGACAATTTTCTTAATTGGTGTCATTTCTCTTTCTTCTCTCTTTTGTATAGGTATGAGCCTTCGGCATTGTCGTCGTGATTGTCGTCGTCGTCGTCTCTAGCCATCACTGCCATGTTGTTCATGTCCTGCTATACATCACTGCCAGTATTGCTGTCGTTATTTGATATCGCCTATTATATCTGTTCTTCTATGCAGTCGCATCCGTTATTGTGTATACGGCCGTGGCCGCCTACGTACGTACGTACGGCTGCTATGGAACCATCGTGCCTTGGACTATTAAATCAGAGTTAATTCGCAGCAATATTCCAAAGCTTGAAAAAAGAGAGAAGAAAAAAGTTTTCAAAACAAAAAAATTGTTAGAAAAGGTAAACTGTGTTTTAGTAAAAAAAAAGTGTCTGCTTTCTGGCGCGCTGTTTTCGTTTATCATTGTAAGGGCCTTATATTATATATATTAACGGCCATGCTTTGCATTGATACCACGTGGTGCATCTAGTTAAGATAAGGCAAGGATAAACCGTGACCCCTTTTTTTACCGAAGTAGTTTTCTTTTTCTATTATGGATGAGGTTTCTATTCCTATTTATTACAAATGAAAACAGATCAAAAAATAGGAACTTAAGATTGATTGTGTTGTTAAATTATTGAGATATAAATTTTCTTGAAATATTTTATATATTTTTGTGAGTTAAGAGTTTCCTTTTGATTTCCATAATTTAATTATTAAACTAACAAAGGCAACAATGATAAGAATGACTTATAATGACTTTATTGATAGCTAGATATTTCATACCATTTAGGACCATTGTCTAGCTACCAGACTTATTTACTATGCATGTGGACCAAAATGTATTTATTGTGCCAGAGATAACAATGTGCGAACTTGGTTGTTTCTCACACACACCATTGCGACAGATAGGTGTTTTTTTGCTGGCGATGTCCAATTTTGTATATGCTGTGTATATTTTATAGGGAAGGAAATGCACATCTGTATATACATAATGTGGATAAGTATTGATAACATATGAGCATTAGTCTTGGTATTTTGTGATTTTTTTTCAATCCGAAATAAACGAACCAAACAGACTGATTTTAGAGAAGAAACAAGAACTTACTAAAATATCATTTTTGTCAGTTCCTCGGCTCGAGGTTTATTCGTAAAATATGAAGGTTTGATATTTCTGACCAGAGGATGTGTATCCAGTGAAGATTTTGGGGTCGAAATTTTGTTAAATCAGCGGCGTGTACTTAAAAAAACCCCGAAAAGTTCATCTTTTTGTCAGAAACCATCAACCATCGCTGTATATCTACAAGAACTCGCCCAAGTCATAATTGTACTAGCATTTTCATTATTCAAACTTTCGCCTGTTGACCGTTAACTTTTTTAGCCATTCTAATCTTATTAGAAGGATTCTGAACAGAGATTATCCTATTCTATATCCGAACTTCCAAACTTGTTCTTCTGGGGGGAATTGTATGCTGTACATGGTGCTTCAAAAACCACCTTTTGGAAAAACTGGAGGAGGGAATTTCGCAATCTCATTTATCTTCGATTTCGAATTCATAAATAGTTCTCAATCATGATTTGTTTGAATAACATTCATAAAGAATTCGATCATTTATTGTCGTGTCTGAGATTTGCAGACTGAGCCCAGAGGCTGTTCCAGACGCTTCATTAACTTTTCTTTTTTTCTCGAGACAGTTCGAAAACATTTCAAAACAACTTCATCAAGAACTTCATAAAGACGTGAAGTACGACTACATACATGTACAATGACAAGCGAAAACAAAGCAATTTTTGGGGAGGGCTGTCATTTCATCGATACAAATTCAAGCACACAAATAGGTACAATTCAGTAAATTGTATTTTCTTTTTTAAAAAGTTGAAAAAAAAATGCCCAGGGGCCAATGGCTTGGTTTACTCGTTAATATTAATAAACCTTCGGAGAAAAAAATATGATGCATGCAGACTTTACACAAAGTACACGGCCCCAAACCAGACGAAACGCGCCCTATACACGGGATCCTAGCTTAGTTCCACATGGGTACCCTCAGTCAACCGCCTGTATCCTGCTTCATTCAACTCCCCTAAATGGGTTTTTGTAAACCAAGAGCAGGTGCAAGACTCCATTTCCATAACCTAGAAACAACTAAATAAAAGAAAGCCCACGATGCTTTTTTTGTGTGTTTGTAAAGACTCTAAAGGCCCATTGTGTGGAGTTCCATGGGGCGGTTGGCGGTGGGATAGGCTTGAGGGTTTTGGGTTGTTTTGGCCCTTGATCTATACTAACCAGCATGGTGGACACCCAGACATGCCTTTCACACCCAAAACACACACCCTTGTTTAAAAACCTAGACGGAGAAAGCTGCAAAACATGAACAGGTCAATTTCAAGAAGGGAAAACAAGAAGTATCCCAACTACAAAATATCCGAGTCCTTTTTTACTAAATGTTTGTACATTTTCAATAGAGAATTTGTCTCCTTTTCATGCCGAGGTCTTCCATTTTTCAATATACAATTTATGAAATTCAAAATGTATGCATTAATACATGCACACTTTTAGGATGGAATCCTAAATAAAGAATAATATTTCCCCGTTTGTATCAGAAAAAAAATTGCAATTGAATGAATCCAAACTATTGGAGGCCTTTTTTATAATTATGCATTTCATATGGAAAATATCTGATTTACAAAAAAAAACAGGTTTATACACCACACTATTCGGACCAATCATTTGTTGTCGACACTATGTACATTTACAGTCTATTGAATACCCTATACTTCACACAACATCTTTACTTTCACTACAATATCTGTTAATTTCTATCGATTGTTTTCCCTTTCCCTGATACCTGTACAATTGCCTTTTAAATAAGAAACAACTGCCAAGTAAGGAAATAGGCCTTTCTAATTTGTATCCAGTAATATAGTATTGAGGATATATTTAAAAACATTTTGTCAGAATGTGAGAATGTCTTTGACTCGGCCGCGTTAGATTCTCTTATTTTATCAACCGCCTTGTACAAACGATTTTGCGTATCCTTTACAGCAACCAGTGACCGTAGTTTGAAATGGTCAGCACAAATCTGTCAATAACGATGACCAAAATGGATGTATTTATAAGTGTGTAACTAAAAAAGTGTCAAGACGTTCTCACAGTCTCACATTTTGTTCGGATTCACATTATCGTGCCTCTCCTGAAAAAATGTATTCACTTAAATCTTTAAAGAATGTTTAACAACTTTTTGTACATGAATGGCCGTTTTCGCTGTTTTTATAGTTTTCCATCACCACGTTTGTTGTTCACTATTCAAGTTCCCCTTTTTAATATTTTTAAAAGTCTGAATCTAATGCCTTTTCTGTAAAAGAACAAAACATGTCAGATGTTCATAATAATAACAATCATGCTCGTTACATGAGAGAAAAAGAAAACTGGAGCGAAACTGATGGGAGTTGAATAGTCTGTCAATTGGTTCATATGTGTCAATTTTACTGACAATATTATGTTTTTACAGAAAAGACATCTTGAATTGTGCAAAATATTTTACGTATGAAAGTGCAAAGTCAAGTGCAAAAATTGCTGAATGTCGGTGTTCTATGGGAGGCTACCAACCCTCGTCATACCGGAGCGTGGAATTGCTTATAATTTATACGCCTGTGAAAGTCTATAAAAGATATAAATAAAGTCATAAAACATGCTAAAACTGTAGAGATTCTGACTAAATTTATTTTGTTTTGTAATATTTGACTGTTTGAGTGTTAGGGGTTGTTTCAATATTGGGAGGGTTTGTCATTTAGGTGTTTTGGAATAAACTGATGGATTGGATAAGAGGGGGGGGGGCCTCAGTGAAGGATGGTGCTGCACATGTCAACTATTAAAACATTATGACATAAGTACACATTCTATTTTGGGGCCATTTGGAAGAAATTGAGTAAGGAAACTTCTTGTTGAGTACAAGGGCTGATCTACATGTAAAAATATGTACATACATTTGGTAAAGGATATAATAAACTTGTCAGACTATTTTACCATAGGCCTAATAAATAGGAAGAAACCACGAATTTTGTAACCACGAATCACATCACAAAATATAGGTCCATTGATTAAGTCGAAACGGGTTATCTGGGCAACACAACCAGTCACATCTCGTTTGCGTCCAACCCCTTCATCCAACAGTACCAGACGATTCTCTGACTATAAAGTACACCGATACTTCCAAGGTATCTTTCTAAATAACAGCATTTAGACCATGTGATGTTTCAAAAACCACACCACACCATAGTTGTCATTTCCGTATATGCAATTTTTTTTTTCGACTAATGAAAATTGTCCGAGGATTCCCTTTTTTGAATCGATTTAGAAGAGAAAAAAAAAAAAACATTAAAAAGCACAAGACATATTCGACAGTGGCAATTTTTGTGTGCAGACAAAAATATGTTCCTGGGCCTATAGGTACATTGTTCCCATAGGGATCATCAACCTTGACCCAAAGAAAAGTAGAGCGGTACTTTATAGAGATCATTTGGAATATCACTACGCCTTCACACGAGTCAAAAGCTCGCCTAGGTGTGAGAGGGCATTTGAATGGTGGAAATAATAAGCTCACATCCCAGGACCAAGAGGCCAAAACAACAAGCCTACCCTCACCATGGACACCTTTGGTAATTGTCGAATACCAGTAATCTCACTTGGTGTATCCTAACATATGCTTACAATACAAAATCTGTGAACATCTTGGCTCAATTGGTCATCAACGTTGCAAGAGAATAATGAAGGAAATAAACATCATTGTTGCACAGGTTTGTGTGTTTTCATATGCATATTGAGTGAGAAATTACCCCTTTCGTAAAAACTACTCTACATCAGAGGGAGCATTTTCTCACAATGTGTTTTACTATAAACAGATCTTCATTGATTATTACCAAGTAAGTTGTTATGCTAAAAAAGAAAATTGGGGTAAATTACCAATAGTGCCAGAAACACTGGAAACAATAAGCAGCAAGATTTCACTTAAGGCTCATTCAAGCTCATTCAAAAACTTTGTTTCGAAGGACTTGGTATAAAAACCATTCATATACTAGTATCTCATGGTCAATTGTTCTTCTGGATTAAAAACCATGTTGTCACAACCCTCCTAATGGACAATGTAATGGACACTGCTACAGTCATTATGGTAATGAAGCACTTAAAAACCAGCCACTCCGGTTAATTACACATTCGCGGTGATTAAAAATACGCCGCACTCCGGAAATTAGCAAAGTCGCTGGCGAGAACGGATCGATAAATACTGGAAAATATCCGGCCATGAGTGGACAACCAGATTCCATCATAACTGGCATAAAGAAGATGTTTTAATGATGCTATCTTTATGTGAAAGTAAAACATAATTAATCTTTTCAATTTGGGAGTGAGAGTAAATCCATCCCTGTTCTTCTCAAACACAGCAGTTTTCAAGAAACTTCTCAAACAACAAAAAACTTGAAAACTCATCAACGACGGTTATTGTCGTTAAATGCACTAACACGTTTTGGCAATTTCCAAAGATCAGTATTCTCTCTTGGTGTATCCCAACATGTGCATACATTAACAAACCTGTGAAAATTTTGACTAAATTGGTCATCGGATTTGCAAGAGAATAACGAAAGACTGAAAAACACCATTGTTGCATTTCCTTGTGTGTTTTCAGATGCATAATAAAAGCAATTACCAATTACCAACGGTGCTTATTTTAATTGTTGCAATCAGTATAAGCAATGGTCATGAAGGTATTCAAATGCTATTTCCTCCTTTTTGATACAGTTCAGATGAATGCATTTTTCAATCTGGAGGATTTTGTACTGGTATGAACTTTGTAATCAGTGTCAGTCATCCTTCGGGTTGAAACATAATCAATTACAGTCGATAATTACAAATCCTGCACGTAGTGTCTTTAATACGTATATATAAAAATGAACTAATTAATTATGCAGTATATACCACCCAGCTATCTCCATATGGTCAGATAATAGACCTACATTGAACAATAATAAATAGGCATTATCGTCAAGGCCTAATACCATATACAAAAAAAAATCAACCTTATTTCTTGGTGTTTTTCAAAACAAAAAGCATGTAATTGTAACGATCCCTTTGTAAATATGGTGTTCATGAAATTACAATCCTGTAGACATGTGAGATGAAGTCAGGGTGCCCAAATCGCGTGCTCTCTTTTACGCTGTAGTTTAATACAGGGACGTTACCAGACTGAAGGGGGCTGGTCTCTAAAACTATGTTAGTCAAAACAACACTAATTAGTCGTACGAGACATGATTTTGACTATAAACTTACATCAAATCATTACTCGTACGACTAATCAGCGTTGTTTTGACTAATATTGTTTTACAGTGTTATACCTATATTAGCCGAGTTGCAGTTCTGCGTGATTATTGTACACGCCTTTCAGGGAGCGCGCATTCCCCCTGGTGTATGTATGTGTGTATACAGTTAATGGTGTACAAATTGCCTTCCAAATTTATGTTAATAGAATTAACATGTTTACCACGACGAGTCGAAGGGAAGAAAGAAGTTGGGAAGATGATTATTCAAAAAGTGTATTAATAATGAACTAATGAAGGGATGAACTGAACTTAATAAATCATTAGATATGAGAAGTGTATCATGTATAATTCATGGTTTAAAGACGAAGCTTCTCTCTATACAGTGATCGATTTGAAACCGCCAATCTGATTATTCCTTAAAGTACACAGTCACTCCGATTCAATTTTGCCCATGAACGGGTTTCAACACAGATCGAATTAAAGAGTGCAGGACCTCGACGTATTAAAGCGCCATATTGTACTTAACATATACGTAGTGTGGGCCGTATGTACATGTATATAGCACACGTGGTATACAGTGTATACATCGGTTAATTTAGTCAATTATCTATTTAATTAACACTTCATTTATTTACTGTAAGAAACAAAGGTTGTTTTCAAGGGGCCATGAGAACATGCACAGTAAAACAAAATGTATAAATACAATTAAACCGACAAATAACACTTACTAAAAACTAAAAAAGAAAAAAAAAACACATCAGAAGGCCTATGACTACGTTAGTAAAGAATAACATAACCTACTAAACATTTCAAAATTTACTTTGAACTTTCGGTTAAAATCAGCCACAAAAACCACAATAACGTTGCATTACTAAGAAACGGCGTTTGCTAATAATATTCCCATCAACAAGGCCCTTTATTACGAAAGAGTCATAATATATACACTGTGTCCTGCAACGAGAATTAAGACTTGATTTTCACTCCGGGAAATATTTGCATCACCCGGTTTTCTCAGTTTGGATATTGGACAAAGCATCGCCCGATCACCAAAGCCAAATTGGCGGTACGATCAGTCGTCTGCATTTCCTTATAAAGAAAGTATCACCTGAAAATTCGGTCGAGTCACTATCGCGGACTCTTCTTTGATCTTTCGCCGTCAATCTTCTCGTTTTTCTTTTTCTCTTTCTTTTTTAGAAAAATGAGGGGAACCCCTGATTGCCGCATTGAGCGATTGTTAGTTCAGTCGGAATAATCAAAAGAACGTTGCCATGGAAACGTTTCTGACCCTCACGCATCTCTGGGAAAAGCAAATTAGCGGAGAGTGACTTGAAAAACAAACGATGGCACAATGTTTACACTTGGGGCATCCTTGGTTGAGATCGTTCTCTCTCATCTCTAAAGTTATGCATCTTAATTGTTCCACCTTTTATAAGATGGCAATGTAGTAACTATGTGGTAAAGTTGCGGATATACCACTACGAGATAAATCTCTTTTGGGAGGAGTGTCAGCTCTGCAGTTGGTATGGTTTCGACGTTTCGAACAGTGTACTCTGCTCGTCTTAAGGAGAATGATATATAACATATGTGGTACTCTTCTTGGCTTATGAACCTCCTTTAAATGGATCGCCAAAGCCTCCCACAATAAGAACATTGTACTAAGCCTATAGTTACTTGAGGCAGGTTTATAGGCCATAACAGAGTATTTTTATGTGAGTTTGTATGCATTATCCCTAGCTTTTCCATCTCTTATAGTTTCAGCTACAGATCCATATGTTCCGGCTACAAGAGATGGTGAGGCTTGTCGACTTTGCTATAGGTTAGCTTACATAAAACAAACATCATCATCTGAAAATGCCCTATGTGTTGGCATGGCCAGCAGGGCTTTCGATTTGGTTCAAATTTTAAAGCGACAAATAATAGCTCTTTTCACTATGCTTAAAAAAAAAACATTTCCTTCCACAGAATGGGCCCAATTTCATAGAGCTGTTTAAACACAAATAGTATAGCTAAGGACAAGAAAATAATATTGCTACCAAAAATGGTTATCAGCCAAAGTACCACGTCGCGTGTAGTATAGTAACTGTATCCTGCTTATTTTGTTCATCAGATTTGTTAAGAGCAATATTGTCTGCTTCAGCAATGGAATTGGGCCCTGTGGAATTTTTGTCAGGCTCTAAATAATTGTTTTTAGTTGCTTTAAGTGCACCACCCCTCTGTTCTCAAGAAAGAAGGAAAGATCACGCTCAATAAGGTGATGTTGCCCCCTTGGTTTGTATTGCTTGTGGCTGCCTCAAAATCTTACAGAGACCGGTGTCTGTTATGGTGTTCCTTATTGGACATAAATCTCCGTGCAAGAAGGGGGCTGATTATGCAGTGAATTAATAGGCCAAGGGTAATTATCGTTGCTACATGACTGAGTGCGTCCCCATCACACTAAATGGCTTGCACTTGCCTCAATCTGAATATTTATATATATATATAATTTTTTTCTAACGTAACGAGTAATAGATTAAAAATAACTTAATGCCTGACATGACGTTTCGATCCTATTGAGTCTTTCTCAAAGGCTAAATGACAACACAACAGACATGAACTAGGCAACTAAGTATAACATAACAGCAGTGAATTGGAAATACATGCCATGAATAGAGAGAGAAAGTCAGAGTAATAGTTTTAACATTTTTACCGGAGGAAAACTTATCTTGTCCGTACACTGTGACTGAATGAAAGAGGAACCGTGGGTTAACATAAAAAAAAGGGCTGACTGGCCATTAAAACGTTGAGATAGGATGTGTGTAATGCACTTACGAGAGAGCGCAACGGACACGCAGTGTATAGTAAAGATGTCATGCATGTCATCTCCAGCAGTACCTGGATATTATTGATTAAACCGCATAGCCCCATTGCCACGTGCTACAATAAAGTGTTTGACCCGAGCGCGGGAAATAAGTTGAAACGATGCCGCCACCTCTACTGCACACAACACGCGCCCGAACGTGCCAATGAGTACTAGATATTAGGGAGAGAGTGTCAAGCCCTTAATGGGCAACAATCACACACACTGCCTTCATCAACATTTTGATCGGGTTGTTGCACCAGGGGCAGTATTGTGTGCATCTTCGGGGCATAAGATTACCATCTCCTTTTTATGATGTGCTGTGTACAACCCCAGAGGGTGACCCAGATTTATTTTTCGGGAGAGAAGTTTAGAAAGGATTAATCATAACCGATTTTTCAATTCCCCTTTTCTTCGCAGTCCGGATCGAATACCCTATAATAGCCTATATTTGTGTGTATGCATTGATTGGGGAAATGGCTGACTCGGGATAAAAAAAATGTCTAATGGACAATGACGTACAGCGGCCAAGAAGCCTTCCAGTCTTCACAAGAATTATGTGGCTCTATAATATTTCACGTATAAGTAAGGGCCCATATCGGTCAGCGATCTTGCACTACAAATCTAACAAAAAGTTCTGAAGACATGGGATTTATGGGATGGTCTGGCCGCACCCTGCTGTTTCTTTGTTGTTATTTTGTTTATTTGTAAGTTTGTATTATATTTTGAAAACTAAGGGTAATTTTCAGTTCAGTAGGTGGTAGCACTCCATAGATAGGCTAAGTACAATGACATGACTGTTGTATAGGGAGAAACCAATGGGCAGTCTTTACAAAACTCACCAAGGCCTTGAAACAGTCATGTATTTTTTAGCCACTTGAAATAATTGCAATCAGAAAGAGTGGCGACCTTTATATTAAACCCAAAACTCATTAAGCCTGCATTATTAAGCCTCTATTGTGATGCAAAAAAAATGTGTAATTTCCTTTTCGGATATGCCGTCTTAAAGTACCAGAAACCCGCATAGAGCAAGCTGAAACATTATGCGTGGTGTATAGGCTAGGCCTGTCCACGAGTAAGCACGAATACCAAAAACTAGGCTACGCCTTTAACCTGATCCTGGCATGGCTTGTAGGCCTATATAGGAATAAACTCGAGGTATAAATATGTTTTAAGCCACAGTTAGATATACAATGTTGTAACTTTATTTGTAGGCCTATGGTGTGGAGGTCCCGAGTGAAAAATACTTCTCCAAGCTAATTTCTTTTATTGAAAAATAATATATTATTGGCAAATACAATGAGATGCAGTTTAAAATGTGTTTGCCTTTTTGTGTCCATCGTATTTACACCCTAGATAATGTGGATCCAGTGGTATTTCCACACCACACGAGAACGCTTTGCTGATGGGATTCGTGTGTTGTTGAACACAAGAACGAATATACATCCACATGAACATGTTGATGTACATGTACTCTACCAGTGTCTACGTGATGTGATGCAGTACAATTACCCATGTTGGCTTGGCGCCAAAACCCTAGGTTTTCTGACCCACGTGTACGCCACGCGCCTAGCTGTCTAGGGGCCACGCGAGGTTACTACAAAAACACGCCCATCTCTAACTCTAATGCTGTGCAAGCATGGAATGGGTAAGTACCTCGCTCGCTGCCTGTAAACTGCGCTCCACATGTAGTACGGCTCGTAACAATATTTATACAGCTTTCATATCAAAACCAAACCGGGGCTGAATGGGCCTGGCACGCGGGCCAACAACGCCCCCTGTGGCCACCCCATCAGCCACTGTAGGCCATCACCAGCGCCCAATCTTTTTTTATTTTGTTGGCTATGTGTAGTGCAGGGAACGAAATACATGCTGACAATCAAAGACACTTTTACGCCCCCCCCCCCCCAAAAAAAAAAGCTAGAAAAGCAGTAACAATATATTTGTTTCCTAAACAGAAACAACGTAACATTACTGGAAGAGGGCTCTTCTTGTTTCCTCCCAAACGGAGAAACTAAAAACATGATTTCTCTCACATTCTCGGTGTGCATTCTTATTCTTAGAAATAGCCTTTGGTAAACTAACAGAGTGAGTCAATTAGTGAAGTCACTACCGGCATTTTGTGACATGTTCCCTGACTTCTAATCCGTGGCACCAATGGCTTTGCTGCGTTGACACGAAACACCACGTTTCTGACAAGATCCCCCAGTTTGAGTTTAATACTAACTGCGAATCATCAAATTCAAGATGTCCGCCACATGAACAATACAGACGTTGTACAGTTTGATCATGGATAAATTTCAACCTCCATGTGTTGATGAATAGCTAAGAAACTCGAGGTGAACATCACCAGCGTTGCCACTCGATTGTTAGAGCCTATAAACCTCACTTGGTTCTGGAATCTTCAAAATCAACTTGTGAAGAAAAAAACCCAGAAGAAAAACACCACCAATCAAATAAACAACACAAACAACAACAACCATTCGATAGCAGGCGATCATGCAATAAAGACGGTACACACACGTCAGTTTTTGGCCCAGTTTTCATAGGCAATGTACTCTAAAGTCACGTCGATAACACTAACAGGCCAGAGAACCATGCCAAACTTTGCCCATTTACATCATCCATTCTGTAGAATCCATCTGCACTGCTGATGCTTGTTCAGTCCTGCGGATTGAACAGACAAACCAATTGTGTTAAGACTATGTGCTGTGGCTGCGAAGAACGTTGTCGGGAGAAAAATGGATGTACGAACTCAAAACATGTTAACCGTATTCCAATATTCCAGGTCTAAAAAGTTACAAACTCAAAGAGAGAATACAGCCATCTCCAAACTTAAATCCCAACAATACAACATAGCCATGTTGTGGTTTAATTATTTTGCATGACTCATGCAAATGTTAGCACAACAAAGTCAGATCATTATTGCTTTATAATGAAACGTTAACCTTGAGCAGTTGAAGAAAAAAAAAAACTCGCCCACCACACATTGTACTTTAATTCGCTTGTTCCCAGCAACAAACAAAACAATATTCTACCGTACTGGCCTATTACTATTATGCAAATTAATAATGACTGCTGTGAATGTTTTCTGACGAGTTATTTATTTCAGACGTTCTAAGGTCCGAAATAATTAAACAGTTTTAAACGTTCTTAGGGCGAGTCTATTGTACTTATGAGGTGTCGCCACACCCGACTAAGCAGACCACTAGACGACAACCAGACACGGGCACTTCGACTGTGGACCTTGATTCATCATAAACAAAATAAATAATAAATGGAAAGTTCACTTTGTTACAAGAAAACTGTCTCTGCATCGGCGTTTTGTTGGAGATGACGGCGCGTGCCTGTTCTGGTGAGGACCGCTGCTGGGGCGAACGTGACCGATAGACGGCACGGAAGGTCCTTGACTCGCTGGTGATGCCCACAGACTGTGTCTTTTCAATACTTCTTGGGGTTAATGAGAAATAAACAGAAGGTAGACGAGACACCAGTATCTACTGATGCTGCCTGATGGTTTAGTGCTGATGACCTTCGACGGGTCACGTGTTGCTTTATTAAACAGTTTTGCGGTTTGGGATTCATTCGTGGAAAGAGGACTCGACCCGCCAGCAATGCTATGAGGACAGGCATCTCAGCCAACATTATGTTTGCATTTCTCAAGAAAGGATTGCGGCTTGACAAAGTACTGTACAGTGCTTATGCGTGTGTATACAGGGAAAATAATTTTCACTTACAGCTGTCGCGACGGAAACAAATAAATAAAATTGCATTGAATTGAATGTCAAAGGCCCTGCTACCCTCCTTATCATTAATTGTGAAGTATAGAATATGAATGGGCATAATGTCTCAATATGAACAATAAATTGATAAAATTATTACAAACTGAGTATTTAAAAAAATTCATTTCATAACAGATATATAGAGGATAGATATAATAGGTAGTTGGTCGGTAATAATCTGCCAAACATAGGAACAATTTTTAAGCTGATTTGTATAACTTCGGCGCTTTGTTCTTCAAAACCCGAACCGCACAAATGACGAACTAACTGTTCAAAGGTTGGTAAGGTTTAACTTTTGATAAAAATGACAAATGTATCGACTCCTATACAAATCAGTATGACATTTGAATAATCGGAAAACACACAAGTTCTAGCGACAGTTTGTCGATCATATTACGACCCCAAAACTCACTCATACCCCAAAACATGATGTTTAGTACATATATATCTAGCTATAAACCACAAGGGGAAAATTACTCACACTAAGTCAGTAGTTTTTCTTACATATTTTTATGGGTTTTATGGAAGAATATGGCATCCTACTGAAACTTTAAATTTATTACACAGGCAAAATTCCATAGGGGCCTATGCAAACCACAGAGCTGTTAAAAAAAATGTAAACAATTTTTTGGTAATCACGACAAAAGAATCAAACTATGGCCATATTGTTTCCTTCTGGGCATCAGACATGCAACGTGGCAAAAGCTGTTTAATAAAGGACAATGACCATTGTACTCTTTGGCCATCTCCACTGTCCAAATGTGTCACCTCTCGATTTCATCTCTCGTGTCTTATCGATTGGCGGTGGTTTTCATTTTCGTGATTTTGACACCACGGTCCGTTGAATATCACCCAGCATAATTGATGTATTGAGTCAATCACCTTGAAGTTGTCCGTTAATTTGGCATTTTTATCGAAGCTGGGTCATACTCCAGGGGTCAATTTCACAAAGAGTTAGGACTAGTCCTATAAAACTAGGAGAAAATAGTATATTGCAAACTTAAGGCTAGTCCTAAGTTAGTACGAGTAGGCTTATCTAGTTCCAACTCGAGGACTATAACTTAACTCTTAACTCTTTGTGAAATCCATCCTTGAGCTGCTTAAGCAGTCAATACTGCTTAAACCTTTTCTGTTAAGCAGAAATGAGCTGGATACCAGTTAAAAATTGTTCATGTGACACGGTAGTTTGGCTGGTAACCTTATGTCAGTAAGCAGACTGTATTGTGCTAAGCTACTAAGCTCTATGAAATTCTGGTCCAGGATTGGTGTACAAGTTTCTTGAAGTCTGACGAACTCTATGGTTTAAAGAGTACCGGTATTTAATCCCATAGACTGACAGGAGGTTTGCACGAAATTGGTAAGATTGGGAACATAAAATTAAGAAATTTGCACACAACTTAGGTTGGTATAAAGATGAAAATGCTGGAAAACCTTTCCTAAAAATACCTTTGCTTGAAAAAATAAAATGCTTTGCTTGCTAACATCAATTTGTGTTCAACATCAATTTGATTCAAGAAAACACATGGCAATTGTTTGGAATAGAGTCCATTTTGCAAAGAAGTGTCAAGAACATTGCTTGATATTTGATTTTCATCAATAGAGCCATTTGTCCTTTTCCCAAAGTTAAAGGCTGCATGTTATATGATTCAATAAAGAACAGTTATCAACAGCATTCGGAAAAATACAATCAAGTGTGAATTTTAGGACAACAAAAGTTATAGGATGGACACAGAGACTCTGCTTTGGTCAGCTGCAAGCAACAAAAGGGGATGATGTTTGACACTCACAACTTTGTTTAAATGTCCATCTGGCCGACGACAACAAAGTAGAATAACAATTCTCCTTTTGTCTTTCTCTCATCGACAACAAGTTGCGAAATTAACAGATGTAGCATTGTGAAACGTGCGCGTGTTAAAACTGACGATTTGCTTTTCGGTTGCCTTTATGCACTGACTAGTTAGTGAAAGCAAGCCGTCACTTCGAACACATGCCAATTTCGTATTTCATATCGACGCGGGATCGAGGGACTGTTACCCAAACACCTGGATTCAAATCGATCTTTGTCTCATTATACGAGGATTAGTAGCAAAAGATGCATCAATATGTAGTTTTTAACCACACCCCAAAGTCGCTGATTTTTTGTACAAACTGTTGATTACTTTGATACGAACAGGTAGGCCTAATATCAAAATCGATTGATGCACTTTGAGTTTTAATGGTCTGTGCTTTCTAAAAAGTATCCAATAAAAAGTATCCAATAGAAACACACGTGTCATGTTCTGGTCAACCGAATGGGCGGTGTCTATTGGCTCCCAAATGGGAGGTAACCACAAGATTGTTCACACATCATTTATAACTCTGTATTTGAAAAGATATTCTCTAACTGCATCACTTTTACAAAACGAAATCAAAAACTCACAGCAGATGTAGGCCTACACACCAGTTAGTGTAACAGCTGCTTGCTACCACTTCAGATTGCTCTACAAATATACCACACTTGACCTATATTAGTTGAAGCTCCTTTAGCCTGGGTCTGTATGCGCATTTAGCATGGTACTCCATTAGTTTGACCCAGTAATTTATCACTCTTTATGTTTTTGACAGTTTTCTTGAGGGTTTGGGTCCACTTATTCAACATTCAGAAATGTTCTCGACCCCGCCCCCTCCCCCGGACTTGAGTGATAAAGTTCAGATTGCAAGTCACTCTTTCCAAGGGAGAAATGGTAACAACATCTTATGTGTAGCTTGGTTTTGGTTGGTGAGCTGTTTGCAACAGCTAACTCTATTTTCTCAAAATAGTGTTATTGCTAATTACATTTTTCTCAAAATAATGTTATTGTATTCAAACAAAGTTAATTACAACATATTGTTTAATAATGCCTGATATGGAAACACGTCGTGACGCCATTTACAAAAAGGAGCACCATATAAGGAACACCGTATTGTGCAGAAAAACCTTCATAGTTTTAAAACTCAATGTTTTCATTTTTGGTTTTCTTAAAAATGTGCCATTTTATTAGTTACTACCTGCTTGGCACCACGTATATGCATTAACCTGCAAATAAATATTATTTAAAATCCAATGCTCTTTGAAAAAAATGATAATAATGGATTTTGTAAACGAGGTTATTTCATTAATAATAAACCAGAATAATAGAAATTGTCATTATCATAATGCATGAAGGGATGTTGGAATTACGGAATAAATAAAATGCATAACTAAACATTCAGCATTAGTACATATAGCATACAAAATCAACGGTAGAAAATCAACCTGGCATTCTAAGGCATCATACAAAGTGTAAACACGGTCCCTTGGTATATTGATTCCACATGGTGTAATTATTCTGTAGGGCATAGAGAAACAACATTGTAGAAATTGGCCATTTGGAAAAGTTTTTAATTCGCTATTGAAGACACTGGACACTATTGGTAATTGTCAAAGACAAGTCTTCTCACTTGGTATATCTCAACAAATGCATAAAATAACAAACCTGTGAAAATTTGAGCTCATTTGGTCATCATGTTGCGAGATAACAATGACAGAAAAAACACCCTTGTCACACAATATTGTGTGCTTTTAGATGCTTGATTTCGAGACCTCAAATTCTAAATTTGAGGTCTCGAAATTAAATTCGTGAAAAATTACTTCTTTCTCGAAAACTATGTCACTTCAGAGGGAGCCGTTTCTTACAATGTTTTATGCTATAAACATCACACAAACTTGTTGTAGAGAAATTCAGGTAGGGCCTGAAGCCATGAACACCCAACCCACATGCAAGGCTTGGTCCGGGAATCGAACCTGGGTTTCACAGAGGTGAAAGGCAGGGACATAAACCACTGCAAAACCCTGATTGGCTGTGACATTGTATTACACTTCTAAGCCCAAACGAACGTGACTGCCAATAGAAAATGCTGAAGGTTTTTCGAAAAGAAATACCCCAAACAAAATAAGGTACCAAGAAGGGAATAATGTTTCAGTGATCCTTTACTACAAAGGGGCCTATTGTTTGGCATGTCCTTCAGTATAGGCCTAGGGCCTACATCTTCCCTTTAATGTTGTGCAAAAGTGGGAAAGGCTATCAGACCCCTGGAACAATAATCAATCGCATAACCTCTGAGGAAGGTCAACCTTTATCGATAGAAACAAAAAAAACCGAATGATATCAGATCCAGGAAATAAATAAACATGTATGCCTATACCGGGGAACGAAAGTCATGCGCCAGGCATATTGACAAACGCAATGCAAGTTGCGATTGCATCATGATAAATATGAATATGCATGTCGCATACAACCGACCACTCACAGCTAAATAAACATGAATATGTATTAGACTCCCGGAGGCGTTGTCCCAAACGAACACCACCATTGGTTGTAATTCTGACGTCACGAGTACGACGTCATCATGCGTAATGACCCGTGGGTGGAAACGAGCACGCGCTACTGATTCACAACAAGACGTTCAATACGGTACAATCTTTCAGCAATTCTGATGTAAACAACACGATTCAGAAGATTTCTCTGTGAAAAATGGCGCCGAATGACAGTGTTTTACCCGACGTGGCCACGAAAGCGACAAGTCTACGTGTATTCGGCTACGGGTCTCTCCTATGGAAGCCGAGTTTTGAGTATTCATCGAGAGAAATCGGACATATCAAGGGTTATGTACGGAGATTTTGGCAAGGCAACACAACACATAGAGGTGTTCCTGGAAAGGTATGTAGAGAACCTCCTTGTGGGGTAGACCTTATCGATTTGTTTTTTCTAAACTGTGCTAAAAGCATCAATTATTGAATTATTGAAACAGAAATGCCAGTGTTCAGCTGCAGTTCTGTACACATGAGAAAACTGGACAGTGTGTCTTCTGGTTTTTCATTTGTTCTTTTAATTTTGAGGGGATGTATTTGATATGGCAATCTGTTTGATTCTGCAAGGAATATAATGCTACACATGAATGGAAGTTGAAGGACAAATACATATACTTATACAAAAGACTTATACTTACTTACATAGGCTAGTCAACAGTAGACGTGTAACCCTAGTGTAACCATAGTAGGGGCTCCAATCATATGTCAGTCAGAGCAATATCGTCTGGAACGGGAGAAAATTTAATACATATTAATTAACAAGCAGAAACAGCTGCTACGATGGCATGTTTCGAACACAAATACTCAAAAGTATGTATTCTTCGTATTCTCATCATTTCATTTAATTTTCATTTTTGTTGTCATGAGACATCATTAGGAAGAATATACATGTAATTGGGTTCGTTCGGATGAAACTAAAATGGCGTTCATATTACAATCATAAGGTTCAAGACAAAGCCATCAGCATTTAACCATTAAGGACCCAGTGCACCATATTGTGGTCGGAACTTCTACGTATACAGTTGTATAATATTTCTTACCGTTTGTAGTCTCATAAATTTACCATAAACTAAAACCATACATATGAAAGATAATCACAAAATTAATGATGAAAATAGAAATGAGTAAAACCAGAAGTGAGTAAAACAAAAACTAAATGACTTAATGAAATATTATTTGTTGTTTTGATGTTACAGCCCGGAAGAGTTGCAACGCTAGTGAAACACACCAAGGTGAGTAATTGTTTGTTATGAGAGACTTCCAGGAAACCCGACCATGGGTCACCTGAACCAGGCCTAAACAATGCCACGTCCTTTTATGGTGGGACTTCATGACTGGTTGTTTACATTTCGCCATGTGACCTTGTAGTGACCTGGGTTGTGTGCTGGGTCCATGGAGATAAAAGAATAGCTCTAAGGCTGTGTCCTATATAACAACAATTCCATACTTTTTAAAGGCAAGGTATAGACCATGTGAACCTTGTTTACAACAAGTGTGATGTTGTACATTCTTTAATTAAGTATTCTGGCAGCCACTGTACTACACTACTATGAGAAAGTTGACATTTTGTGGCATAATTTCCACATAAACCAAGAGTTATGAAAGTAAAAGCTGGACAAGTTTTGAGATGTGCCTCCTTTAATCATATCAAAAGTTGATAAGAATTAGACAGTGCAATCTCCATAAAATATAAGATTGTAAATTTTCTTCTTTTGTGGCTCTTTTGTAAACATGTGATGTCGCAGGTCACATCGTCTATACGTTTGGTAATATCCAACGACCGGTATACGACATAATATGCATCAAATAACGAACCTGAGAACATTTGGGTTCAATTTTGTGTAAAAACATCACCTCTCACTCTAAGGGTCTCTTTTCTAACAATGTTTTAGAGTATAAATAGCTCTCTCTGTTGTTCTCCATCAATTAAGTTTGGTCATTAATTTGTTGAGTAATTACCAAAGTTCTACCATCACTTTAAATACACAACACATATTGCAATCAGTGAGATTTTGCACAACATACAAATATTTAAAATTACGATTTAACATAATTTGGAACAAGTTTCTACAACCAGGAAGATTGTTTAAATGTGTTCATCAGAACATGGAAAGATTGGTTTAGTTTTAGGGAACTTTCTACAGAACCAGGGAGCTCTGCTAGCCACCTCTTTTATTTATAAGTGTTGTTGTGCCAAAGTGCAGAATTGATGCTGTGACTTGTGCAGCTTGACATCTGACATGGTGGGTTATTGAGTCATAGTATCTTCTTTACACGAGTCAATATATGCAGAAGAAGAAGATACATGAAGTATACTTTGGAGTGCGAGTTCGTATATTACACCTGACATTTTAGCCAGTATAGATAGGAATAGACCTATACCTTCGTACACACTCCAAAACACGAATTCTCAATGTGGAGCACATGTGCGCACAATACATACATCTCTGTACCTTACAAACAGGCAATTCATGAACTGTTAATTTGTACACTTACCAATCTGTATAGTTCCAGGAATAAGTTTGCAAGTGCTCACCATTTATAGAAGCAACCAACTCTTTCCCCTGTCACCTTTTTTTTGACTTCCTTTCTGACGGACGGGGAAGACACTTCATAATGCAGACGACTTGTGTTGCTTTGCCGTTTTAAATTCAGTGCACTAAAACAGCTGAAACTATACTAGTCTGGCCCCTTTTCATTAAACGAGTCTAACGGTCATCGGGTTCTCTGGGAACCGGACAAAGACATAGTGGCCACGCACTGGGTTACCACTACGCCGGGTACCATGAATGATGGTATTGACATCGTTGTGCAGGGTTTTCGACAATTCAATTGACACATTATCTATTGTCCATTTCAATTGAAAACTCGGCTTTGAATTCGGACATTACAATGTGTGTACTAGTTCTAACATGTCCTCGTCTCTGCAAATTAGAAAAGACTCGGTTGCCAAACAAAAACAAGTAATTAGTCCAGTTACACCTGTACGTTCATGTGTTTTTGTTAGAGCGTGGATTATCCATTTTCATCTCTCGATGTTTTATTATTAAAATCTGCAAAACAACAAGTGTTGTCTGCACCTCTGAGATTAGACAATAACCAGCAATTTATTTACACTATTTTATAAATTCGTATGTTGTAGTGTTCATTACTTACACATAATTATTTCTAATTAAACGACGAAAATGTGTTTGATGTTTTACCTCCTCGTCAGATTATCGTAGACAAAACAATGAGGGGATTGTTTGAGAAAAATGCAGTTTAGAATAGAAAACAAAAATATTGAATCTCGACCCCTATTTTCGTGCCCCCTAAGAATTCTATTTTTATGGCCTCTGAACAACTTCCCACGCACCCCGGGCATGTGTCACGCGCTAAACTCACATCTATGGCGGGTTCACAACAAAGAGCACGTGGGTTTGTTTACATGTGACGCACGATAAAGTCGAGTCCTGTCACATGACAGACCGGGGAGCTTGAGCGATGACGTCAGATCACACAGCCCACAAATAATCACGGCAAACCATTTGGGAATTTCCACGAATTACTCGCACAACTTATGTTTGTTAACAGTTTTCAGCAACTGAACTGATATGATTATTCAGTAGGTTCGTCGTGTAATCGGGAAGTTATCGATCTGTTATAAAACATTTTTATATAAGTGAAAATACATTAGAAAGTGGCACTTGAATATATTTAAATCCTGGACATGATTTTCAATTCAGATTCGTTTAGCCCATCATGACTCTTTTATCTTAAGCTTTATCATTGAAGCTGTAAACTTAATCCATTCTTTTTCAATGTTTATTTATGTAATCATTTCTCGGAACAGAATGACTTCTGTTTAATGTTCAAGGTATTTTGAATCTTAAAACCTTTAAAGCTCGGCCAATAATCATAAACGTCACTAAAGATTTTAAAAGGGTTATAGATTAGTAAATATCCCCAAATTATTGTGGCCATTCAAACTTACTTGGTGAGAAGCACTGCAGCTGTTCAAGTATGAATTTTGAGAAAGAATTCCCTTCGAAGTTATATGGTTTGGAAAAAAATTCACCGAAAACATTTCAATCTGAGAAAATGGTTAATGCACGAATCGTATCTCAGATATCTGTTGACTGAAATTTCCTTGGTGTCCGCTTGGCTTCAGCCAGGTATGCGGTTGTACCATAGAGCAAGGAACAGCTCTATGGTTAAACTGTACCCACTGTGTCAACTCGCCTAACGTGGATGGATTCGACGCTCCTGGTAAACAAAAGTGAATTTTTTTTGGTTTTTTTTGTCAACAAGTATTTGTAAATTAGCAGTTTACGTCGACAACATCAACCCTGCCAAATTACACACTAAAGGCTACAGCATTTCAAAAACTACACTTTTAGTTCTTCATAAATATTCAATTATTTGGTTTTACCCAAATGCACCGAGGTGTGTTATCACTGCACCAAGCAGTACTTTCCTACGTTTTGTGAACAAAAATCACAGCACATTCAAAAACTCTAACGACATCCAAATCTTGCTTGAATATAGGAAGTCGGTATAAAGTGACCACGGGGTAAAATGTTTACATCTAAACAGACCGTGGGAATTGGGCGCGATTCGAACAGTACCAAATCTGCTCCAAGGCCTGCTGCAGGGGGTTAGGTGTTTGTAAATGTGCTGCATGTATCGATTGGTTCGCCCATATCGTAGAGTGATCAATACGATCCAGCCTCAATACTACATTATCGGCTTCATAGGGGATACTATACCAGTTGCAATTTTCCTTCTTCTGTAGAATGGAATTGCCATTCAAGACTTTTTTTTAAGGATTCCCTTTTTGAATCGATTTAGAAGAACACAAATCCCACATCGAAAAGCGCTACGACAGTGGCAATTTTGATGTACAGGAAGAAGAAAAAAACAATCGCGTACGGGGTTATATACCAGATCCAGAAACGCGACTGAATGGGCCGGAAATACCCGTCGATATTCGGGTGATTCAACAAGATTTTTAAGGATCAAGTTTCAGTTTCGATTGAATTGTCTTAAAAGGTAAATCATGGCGTCAATACTGAATGTAAAACTTGGGATTTTCCCCCGGAGTGTTACTGGTTAATATTTCGCCATTATCGCGGACTTGGGACCGGTTATATAGATGCAGTACTAGGACACTCAATGTTCCACATTTAAATTGAACGTCAGAAATTCCAGGAAACAACAATTGCACATATTTATTAAGTCATCATTTATCTTAGTAAATCTGCAAACATGGAAAATAAGTCAATGCTCAATTAATAAACCTTTTTCTAAGGGGTGCACACACTACCGGAGTTCATCGTACAGCAGTCTGTTATCGTACATTATTCGTTTTTGTGTAAAGACTTAAATTAATTACAAGCCTCTAATACCTTTCACCAAAAATGCCGCACATTTTTTCAATAACTGTTGTGTATAAAAAATGCACATGTAAATACAAAGAGGTGCATGTTAAATGTAATTTAAAGAAAGTTAACTGAATGGCTTTAAATTCTCTACATAAATCCACGACACCTGTTTTGATATTGATAGCATTCATTGTTCATACACATTAAAAAAGAGTACTGAAGTAAACCACGAAGTGAGGGTTTGGAACACAGCACAAGAAACTGTTGTTAATAAGGCTATTCAAATGAGCTCTCAGCCGAACTGCGTGGTCCATTTTATGCACAATTTGGTTTGATATACTTCTTATCCAAATGACTAAAATAGGGAGACCGCCAACAAAGGGCTAGATAGCTCATTGGAAGAGCCCGGGTACGTTAATACGGAGGTCGTTGGCTCGAGTCCCACTCCAGTCAATTGTTTAAAAATCAGTACAAAAACATGCTAACTAGTCATTTCACACCGGGGCCTATGATTACACATGAGCAATAAAAGTAATATGTCCACTTTATTGCAACCAGATCCTTCCATCATTCCACTCTGTTACATAACATTGTTATCGACAGCGAAGTTGCTGGTCTGCGTTGACATTGTATGACATGTTATACCATTCACTATTCCTTCTCGTAAACCTTGAAAAACATTTATTCCAGGGCCCTGTTTTGTTTTTCCTTCTCTTTTTTTATTGGGTGGATTCTCATTGTGTTCGTGGTTGAGTGATTGGAATGTATTACTACGCTCATGCATAGGTGTGCAAATTAATGTGAAATTAAATAATATATCAATGGTACGGCACTGGTTAAACCATGTAATATGATTATTTTATTAAATATTTCATCATATTGGAAGATGCACTGTAAACAAAAACAATCCAGATTTATTTTGCATACTACACGTATTACTAGCTCTGAGAGAACTGAATAGAAAATTACTAGTTATCAAAAACCCTTTATATTAATGCAGCCATCTTATTTATTTATCATCATGGCGATTCAGTGTACCCAAACCGAGGTTTTATGGCATCATAGTCTGTTCACTTGTCAAACAGGCATTTAGATTATTATAGTGTTGAAAAGGTAACACGACATTTATATATCAGCATCATGTTGTGATCTTCTTTGGTGATGTTGTATGAGTGATGATGAGTTGAACTG
This sequence comes from Asterias rubens, assembly GCF_902459465.1. Classification (NCBI taxonomy): domain Eukaryota; kingdom Metazoa; phylum Echinodermata; class Asteroidea; order Forcipulatida; family Asteriidae; genus Asterias; species Asterias rubens. Next base: position 17,905,072 of record NC_047062.1, on the reverse strand, counting down.
CCTCTATAGCTAACGGGTAATCTCTTGAGTTGGTATGACACTGTAAAGGTCGTGTGTTCGAATCCCACCCGAGTAATATGCCTGTGATTTTTTTCTTCACATAATTCGGGGAAAAACTGAGTATATAGTGCTAACACACATCGTTGTACATGGATAAACCAAAATTAATATGCTTTGATGATTATAATATAATATCCAGAATTTTAATAAGATTGTGTTGGTTTTGTGTATCATCTGCAGGGTGTGACTTGGGGAATTGCCTTTCTTCTCCACGGAGAGCACCAGATCCAAGCCGCTCTTCGCCACCTGACCACCCGGGAATGTCGGCTCGGTGGATACGCCATCAACAACAACACCACGTTCTACACACGGAACGGTTGCGAACACACCGTCATGGTGTTCACTGCAACTTCAGAGTGTGAACACTACATGGGCCCGGCAGCACCCGAGACCATCGCCAGTCAGATAGTAAACTCTAGAGGAATGAGTGGCCATAACTTGGAGTATTTGTTCCGTCTTGCAGACATTGTGAGGGAGTTGATACCCGAAGATAATGATGAACACTTGTTTGATTTGGAGGAAAAGGCGAAGAGGATACTGCGAAATCTCCAGGGTAGAACAATGTCGCAGGAGATGTGTTTGGATTCTGTGGTGGAAAACGTAGATGACAATAACAATTACAATGCATGGACATCTGATAAACGGACAATAGAAGGAACAGTGAGCAAAGCGTGAAGAGACAAACAGACTCCAGTAAAACGAGGCTAAATTCCATATTTTGTGGAGTTATTTATGTTAGGACAGAACACTTCATGTGTATTACATTACATTATAACTTTAATGGTACTAACTGTTCAGTGTCAACTTTAAAAGTTCCTAAAGCTATTCCAATCATTGTGAACCAGGGCCTAATTTCATAGAGCTCCTGAAGCACAACTTTCTGCTAAGCAGAAATGAGCATGATACCAGTAACACATTTTACCTGTTACGTGGTAGTTTGGCTGGTAACCTTATTCTGGTAAGCGCAATGTTGGCATGCTTAGCTACTTTTTCTGCTTAAGCGGTTCTATGAATTTGGGGCCATGTCATTACAGTGTATTTACAGACTTGTTAATGTAATTTGAAATGCTCGTTGTTTGTTTTTATGGAGTCTTCCAATCATACGACCTTGAAATGAAGAGGCACCTCACGAGGTGGGAGGAAATGAGAAGTGGGCAAGACTTCTTCTTCTAGAAGATACTGTCATAGTTTTCGCATCAAGCTATATATACCCACCTTTGTAAATAAATGTCAATATAATGTAAAATGTGTAAATGCATGCAGATATATATCATGAATATTTATAATTTTTTTTTTTATTGTTGATCATCTTTCCAAAGACTATTTATGTATGTACTATATACAACTTGCCACAAGCTCATATGCACTTACAAGCCGTCCTTAAATGCTAACGTTTTAATTTCGCTAAATTCAAGCCTCTAAACTGAAGTATTGTTCAAGATAAGATTTTAAGAATAAATTATAAAGTGACGATTGGGAAATTCCACGGATATAAGGTTACATTCAACCACACATGATTCAGAAATCATGTTTTTTAGGATTTTCATAGCTTGATTAGCTTTTGATGACACAAATTTTCACATACCATAGTAGGGGCGGGGGGGGGGGGGCTACCAAGTCAAATGTTCAGTAAAAGAAACCAAAATTCAATAATTGTTTGAACCATGGAATAACCCATCTGATTAAACTGCCCTAGTTAGAGATCTTTTTCGATACTGTGCACTAATGTTTTGTTTGGACTGTTTTAATTCCTTCGTCGGATTCAGAATGATTGAGTTTGGGAATCAAAGTTGATGTTACCATGCTTATGACTTAAATGGGTTTCTCGCAAAAAAAAAAAAAAAAACCCGGAAGGGTTGGAATGGGCTTGCATGAAGATAACACATTTTAAGACCCAAAGATGTGCCAAATACTGCCAAAAGTGTTGCTTTAAATCGTATATATACCATTGAACATTATTGTATTATATATCAAATAAATCAGGTTTTTCCTTCTTCATTTTCAGGTCTAGTTTTTTGAACATTTTATCGGTGATAGTTTTAATTGTTTGTCAACGTATTCAATTGTCTTAAAGAGCATGTGGTTTTATCCTGTAGCTATAAATAAAATTATATTTTTCAAAGATTTGCTGTGTTTATTTTTTTACAAATTCCCCTTTTTATGCGAAAATACATATCTTGCCTCTAAACTGGAAGCATTATACAAGCATTCTTTATCCCAATAATTATTAATTGCAAATGATACCTGAAACAAACAAAAATCAAAGATACACTTCGAAATGTCTTTACAAATAGTTGGCGCGTTAAAAACAATTGAAAGTCAGATTAGTCTTCTCTGCCAAAAATGAAAGGGGTGCCATAATATGGATTACAATTAAGAGATGTTTGTTGGTAGCAAATGCGGGTCATTGTTTTTGGTATTATTATGACTAAAATGAACCTGCAGAATAACCATTCAAAAAGCCAACTTCTTTAAATAAATCCAAATTAATCTGTATATTTAAGTAGTATAACATTACTGCACACTGCATCTCCATGACTGAGCCCTCAAAAATATATGGTTAAATGGCGAAAAATATTGTAAAAAATTGCAGCATTATATCCTTTCCACATTTTAGTATTTTGGAGCCGATATCTGTCGGCATATCAGACCACTGACACTGCCATGAATTAATGACACGCAATCCAATCCCTGCAAATATTGACCAACGGACCCCTGGAAACAAGCAAACAGCCCTGGCCTGGATGCACAACACACACACGTAGTCACAACCTTTAATGAGGGGTTCGAGTGTAGACGCATTAGTAAAGACTGAAAGTGGGACTGGGTGTAATTAAGGCGGCCCAAATGGCACTCAATAAGGCGGCCCACATTACTGTGGGAGACACAAGACTCATTAATTAAACACAGTGACTCGGCACAGTGCTCGGACAATCTGAAGCCACTGTGGCAACGAGACGTGTTTTTTGTGGGCTTTCCCCATGGTCTGTTTTTGAAAAAAAATAAAACATTGCTCGACATACGTTAATGTCCTTATATGGGCATTGACCGTTGTTGTATACATGAACATGTGTTCACTTCTAAGCTAGGCTCCAATGGGATAGTCATGTTCCCTGTTTCAAATACCAGTAATGAATGCTAACATTCATTGCGCAAACATGGCACCAGACTATTATTTCGTCCAGCCTCAGTGTGATTATAATGTGTTGGAATGGATTAAAATCAAAATGGCCACACCGTGATAAAGGTCTATTATTATAGTAAATATTTTCCCGAGTTCAGTGAAAACAAAAATCACAGAACCCAAATGAGTATTCTTTATCCCCGATGCAACTGTAATATCTATTGGCAAGAAAGCCTCATCAGAAGGTATAGTTGCCACTAGCGCAGGCTTGAGCAATTCGAGTTCTGTGGAGCCACCTCTATGAGTCAATGGCAAGTGTGGATAAGTTGTTAACCGCAATTATGTCCCAACTTGTGTTATCATTTTACTTGGATTAGAAATTGATGTGCGTAGCGGAAATAGTGACATTGTCTAGCCACCATCACTCACATTCTCGAAGTCAAGTCCACCGAAACGACTCATCAATAGTTCATAACGTAGGCCTACTATGTTGCTATTGGGGGTTTGGTGAAATAAGAGGAGCACTGAAGGCTTGTGTACGTTGTGTGAGTAATCCTCACGAATACTCTTATGTGAATTTGTCATGTTCATGTGTAATTGGCTTTAACAAATTAATGATTACATCATAGGGAATGGGAGAGGGGGGTTTGGTGTTCAACAGGAAATACAGGGAAATATTGGTGTTCAATAGCTCGCAAGTTTTAACTTTTGTGATGACCGATATAGGGCAAAGAGACTTTCAGGTAGAAACTATATAATGAAGTTTTGTCTTGATGATACAACAAACGTGTATAAACACTTACAACATTCGGTGACAAAAGTCTCTCTAAAATATAAATAATTACCATTTATAGGCAGAGAGCACCACACTATAGAAAGGTGACTCTACTCATAAAAAACAATTTCATATTTAATTCCCAATCTATACGCTTATCTTTAGTGTATTCAATTGATTAATATTGATATAATCAGTGACCCCTTAACAATGGCTTAATCTAAAAGAGATCCGACAGTCAGATATCTTATGGAGAGGGAATACTAATGGAAAGTGACTTATCAAGCCGGACGTTCAGTTCTATTTAATAAGAAAAGAATTAAAGGCAGTGGACACTATTTGTATTACTCAAAATAATAATAAGCATAAAACCTTTCTTGGTAACGAGTAATGGGGAGCTGTTGATAGTACAACACATTGTGAGAAACAGCTCCCTCTGAAGTGACGTAGTTTCAGAAAGAAGTAGTTTTCCACGAATTTGATGTCGAGACCTCAGATTACGAAATTGAGGTCTCGAAATCAAGCATCTGAAAGCACAAAACTTCGAGTGACAAGGGTATTTTTTTCTTTTATTATTATCTCGCAACTTCGACCAATTGAGCTCAAATTTCACAGGTTTGTTATTTTATGCATATGTTGAGATACACCAAGTGAGAAGACTAGTCTTTGACAATTAACAACATTTTCTTTAATAAGAAAGGGATTAAGTAAGGAAGGTTGAGTAGTAATGGCTCTGAGAAGAGCCGTTTTGTACTGCTCGACGTTTCGGTCCGTCTTCTGGAGAAAAAAAAGGTTGAGATAACTGGTAGGAAGTTATAATATGAAGAGTGTTTCCACTGACAAAATCTCTCTTTAGGTTAACAGAATATTCTTCACCCCATGGACTGCAGAATCACTCTGGAGTAAGAGTGTTTCCACTGATAAACTCTCTCTTTAGGTTTACAGAATATTCTCCACCCCATGAACTGCAGAATCATTTTGGAGTAAGAGTGTCTCCACTGTCAAAATCTCTCTTTAGGTTAACAGAATATTCTCCACCACATGGGCTGCAGAATCGTTCTGGAGTGAGAGTGTTTCCATACAAACTCTCTCTTCATAGGTTTACAGAATATTCTCAAACCCATGGACTGCAGAATCTTTCTGGAGGAAGAGTGTCTCCACTGTCAAACTCCCTCTTTAGGTTTGCAGAATATTCTCTACCACATGGACGGCAGAATCAGTCTATTCTCTCTTAAGGTTTACAGAATATTCTCTACCCTATTGTGGACTGCAGAGTCAGTCCATTTGCCAATCCAATTTCATTCTGTACACTATTATTCTAACATACAAGGAAATGATGAAGAGTGTCCCCACAGTCAAATTCTCTCTTAAGGTTTACAGAATATTCTCTACCCTATATTTGGACTGAAGAGTCAGTCCATTTGCCAATCAAAAATATCAGACTGAAAGTGTAATTGATGAACCACACGCGATCTGGTTGGTTGACCGAACGGATCATTGCCATAATGGCTACAGAAACTATGCTTCATTAGCGCGGTTAACTAAGGCTATCAATAGTATTTGGTCATGTGTATTCAAGGAGTGAGGAGACAAGACTAGTTATGAGTGTTGAAAACCGTACTTGTACAACCATACAGCAAAACCTACTACAAAGGGCTAGGCCTACTACTTTTGAGAACAAACATCGTCAGCAGCAGGGCAGCAGGGTTGAACGAGCCATTCATCATAAGACAATATTTTGAAGGAATAGGGGTAATTTGTTTAATATTTTGTATTTATATTATTATTATTATTTTTTTTTGGGGGGGGGTTTGGATAAATTCAATTTTTTAATCACAAAAATGTATATCTGTAAAGCCCCTTTTCACAGTACAATTTTGTACTAATTGTATAGCACAATACATCTAACTTTGGCAACCTTTTGTTCCAACACCCTCACCCCCATTTAAGTAAATAATGAGGGCGTAACCCAGACAGCATTTGCCCCCTTGACTCTACTGTGCGCACTTCCTAGCTGAGTATATTGTATGAGCGCTAGCAGTGATCCATTGAACAAAGTGGGAGCAATGTCCTTTTCTCTTCATTCATCATATTGCTATTGTCGTGCAATTTCATTATTTCCTCTCTTAAATAATGTAACAGCGTTCAAGGCAGTTGCAACATTTGCATAACAAGTATGTAGCTATATGTTGATCCAGCATATAAAGGATGCTTGATCCTGCAGCTCAACATGAAATAATATGAACTATGAAGATAATGCCAGTCACGGTTCGGGAAATTCATTGCCATTTTGGTGATTGGGTCATCAGTCAGTCAGAACGGTTACCATGGAAACAGATGAGCAAACGGATCTCCAAACTCATCAGTCTGTCTCAGAGCATGTTATAATACAAAGAAGAAAATGACACAGAAAGGCTATTCTGCTATATAGGAAAATAAGCAAAGAACCAAGAAAACGGCTGGTAAATGTTTATCCGGAGAGCAACATTGTTTTACTGTTCAGAATTATGCCTAGTGTATGATGCGGAACGCTCCCCGCCATTTGGGGAGTCAAGTTTCTAGTGTACATTTTGACTACCAAAATGGCGGCATAGGACTCACTGGCACGTGTGAAGGCAACCAACCGCAATTCAAGAACCGTAAAAAACAAAAACATCTCATTTTCCCGCTTATTCAATCTAAACCATCCATTGATCCACATAATGTAATTAGCAAATTGCAGTTTGTGCGAGAGGCAATCTACACCTAACCCCGCCCTACATATACAGGCACGATGAGGCCCAGCAGGGAAACTTCCGAACCGGTGACGATGCTTTAGTGACACCATAGAGTAAGGATGGTGACACCAGCCCATAGTGATTTACTTCCTCTTCAAAAGGTTACCACCCTTATCTCAATCTGATCAAGTAAACACGGCAGTATCATTCACTTTTAGCTCCATGCAGCTGGTATCTCTGATCAAAGATGCCAAACTAAAAATGAAAGATGAAATAAGATGAAATCATTTCAGACGCCAGTTGTAAATGGATCTGATAACTCACGTCATTTTCTGGGAAAATAAAAAGTTAGTGACGAGTGCCAAGCACTGGAAAATGTCAGACATGACGACAGACAGGGTGAAACAGTACAACTACAGGAGTGGGAGCTCTGATTCTGAAAATGACGCCAGGTTGAAATTATCGAAAAACCAGAAGAACAAAAAAATCTCTTGAAGCGTTTGAAATTAAAGTATTGAAAGTGATCAAAGGACTGCATAAAAGGCACTGGACACTATTGATATTTACTCATATTTGTTAGCATAGAAACTGACTTGGTAACGAGCAATGTAGAGCTGTTGATAGTACAAAACATTTTGAGAAACGGCTTCATCTGAAGTAACGTAGTTATTGAGAAAGAGGTTATTTCTCACTCACCTATTAAACGACTTCAGCCCTGAAGCCTTTTTAATGAATCTGAAAGCACACACATGTGCGCAACAACGTTGTTTTTCACCTTCATTATTCTCTTGCAACTTAGATGACAACAATTTAGTCAACATTTCACAGATTTGCTACACGCCCACTTTGGTATCATATGTGTAATTTGTTCAACCAATGTCTTACGATCCCGCTACCCCCCCCCTCCTATTTGAACATTCAAATGTGAATGCCTTTCTTCATTACGAACGTTCCTGTTGGACTGTAGACATGAATACAAACAAAAAGTGAGATTCCACCCAATCAAGACATTTCTCAACCCCAAAGCATCACACCAAAACATGATTAAAATAATAAAGTCAAGAAACGGTACAAGAGGTCTCTAAGATGGCAGGTGCTGTCAACTCTTCCTCAAGAACTATAAATACAATCTGAGGCCATACGAAGAGAGCAGGTGCCAGTTATACAGCACATTCAGGTACACTAACATCAATCTCTTTCTTTAACATACCAGCCCAGCCAGACTACATGTCCTTCAATGTCTCAACAATTATTAATAATGAAACTTTTTTTAATACCACCCCTACCCATGTGGTTAATCCTTCTGAAGAAAAAATGAGCATCTCCCATCTGCTTCATCCCCCTGGCATCCTTGAGTTGGATGAGAGGTACTCAGAGCAATCCACTTGTCCTTACGTGCACCCTACCCCCGGAGCACGTCTCACCATCGGCCTTCCTACAGACTAGACCACATGGTAAGGTATGGCCATGCTTCTGATTAAACCCTATTACTGATCCACTAGTAGTAATCATTACATCCAGCTATTGTTAGAAAACCCCAGTATATCCGACTATAGAGAAGTTTATAATGTATCCGCAGTGTGGGTGGGCCCTTCTTTCCTCCTTGGGGAATTATTTTTAAGGTCATTTTCGGTACATCCAGATACTTGTTTAATTAATTGATATGTCTGTGAGGTTGAACCAAACCAGTGTCACACTGTGTGAAGGTTTAGTTTTAAATGATATGAGATGTAAACTCAACCCGCGGCAAACCATCCTAATTGTTAGAATGGAATTAGAAAATAGTTTCCTGATGACTGAAATAGTTTCCTGGCCATTCCTAAAAAATTGACAACAGTTCAAGAACAAAGAATTTAGAAAGTTTAGCACCATTACATCAGGATTACATTTTACATGTCAAAATAGTAAAGAAAAAAACGTAAAGGCTTGGAATTTTCATTCCTGTTCTCCATTCTCCTTTCCATCCAGTTATTGAGACTAGTTGTATTTTGTATCCGGCCATTTTTAATAACTTGAATGTATAATTTAAAGCCATTGGACACTTTCGGTAAACAGTATTGTCCGAGGCCCATACTTCGTGTATCACAATTTCTGTATAAAATAACAAACCTGTGAAAATTTAGGCTCAATCGGTCATCGGAGTCGGGAGAAAATAACGGGAAAACCCACCCTTGTTTCCGCACGTTTCACCGTGTCATGACATGTGTTTAAAATAAATTCGTAATTCTCGATATCGAGAATTGATATTGTTTGAATGTTTTCTCAAAAAGTAAAGCATTTCATGGAATAATATTTCTATAGAAGTCTTTCACCATTACCTTCTGTAAACCCTGTAAGTTATTTGTAAATCTGTGAACTTTTAATTTTTTTTCTGTACCGAAAGTGTCCAATGGCTTTACTATGCTGATGATTGAGAAGTAATTACCAAGTATTAGCACTGAACTTTTTCTTGAGGTTAAAAGCATTTTCTTGGAAGCGTTCACTTTGTTCTGGCTGTCAGATCTCATCAACAAACGAGAAGGGTTTAACAGCTTCCTGTCCCACATACTGCCAGCCAGTTCATGTAATGTTAATAACTAAGTGGACTACTTATAAAGACACTGGACACTTTTGGTAATTACTCAAAATAATTGTTTTCATAGAAAGTTACTTGGTAACGAGCAATGGAGAGCTGTTAATAGTATAAAACATTGTGAGAAACGGTTCTCTCTAAAGTTATGTAAAACACTTTCGGTTCAACTGCAGCAACAACTCATTCACACTTTCTAACTAGTCTACAATACATCTTAACTGATAAATTTGCCTAAACTGCTCCCATGCAGATTTCAAGTCGTTGGGAGATTACATCACTATAACTGAGTTGAAAACAATTGTACAGATTAGATCATCCGCATGACTAATTAACTTGACTCTTGAACATTCAAGAGATTTTTCAATTCAAGTGAAAAACCCACGCACAACATTGTCCACGTGCTTTCTATTGTGGTGATAGTACAACCAAAGACCGCATCGAAATTATTGAAGAAAGGATTAATGTTCTGGTGACGCCTTCCTGTGACACTCCTATAGACGGACCTTTTCGAATGCACGGCTTCTGCTTTGGATTCGGTTTCAGGCCCAGTCCTCTCGTCTGAAGCCCTGAGCGCGTACGCAAAGCACGCGCAATTGTCAAAACAACTGCGACACCAAGCTGTATAGCTTGAGCTGAGCCTGGAACCGAAGCCGTGGTTTCAAAAGGGCCTTTGGTTTAGCATTAGATGAGTGATATCCAGTTGGCGTGGTTTGTCAAGTCGAAGAGAGGTTCGTGAACTCCACACTGACGCTGCCAATTGGTAAACGTGATGGCATCTGGAGCCATTACAGTATGTTGACTTGGTTTAATTCATATGGAATTCATTAATTATAGGCAACTTCGCTACGGGTATGCCCTACACTTTGTATTTGTGTTTTGTTATAACAAGTCTATAGTTGTCACCCGGGTTGCACCACATAGATAATGTAAAACAAAAGTAACACGGTATACTTTTGCAACGAATCAAATATGTTTGACGAAATAACTTTGCCATTTTCCCTCAACTTCCAAATGAAAAGACGACGATCCATATATGCTTCAAGAAAAGCTGCAAATGAACAGCTAAAGACATTTCCAGAATTTGTTTGAAAAATAAATATGAACAAGCAATTAAGGCTTATAATGGCATACAATGAAGAACAAAGCCATAACTAAATACCAGTGTTTTAGAGTTTTGAATTCATGGTCGTCCCTTCTTTAATTAAACATTGCAACCACAACAAGCTATGAACTCTTCCTGAACTTGGCATTGGTATCGAACCTGCTGTGGTCTGGTGACAGCAACATGACAATGCAAAACATTGCATGTCAAAACGAGACAGATGCCCTAGTTCATTCCATCAAGCTACTTATATTCGTCTGTATAATACAGGCCTGATACTTCATGAAGGCAACGAAGGCGATTGCCACCGTGCCCCCTGGCCAATGCCTTGGTGCCCTTGAAATGCTACATATATTAATATTTACAATGTACTCATAAGAAGCCTTTACCAGGGAGAAAGAAGTAGACATAATAAAAGTTTATATAATTGTGCCCAACCTTGATTCATGGAGGCAACGAAAGCAATTGCCTCCATGCCCCCTGGCCATTGCCTTGGTGCCCTTGAAATGCTCCAGATATTAATACTTACAAGTTACTCATAGGTAGCCTTTACCAAGGAGAAAGAAGTAGACATAATCAAAGTTATAGTGTTAAAAAAAAGAAACAATAGACTCATAGACTTAAGTCTTAAAGGATAACTTTCATGACTTAAAAAAACCTCACCTTTAAAGGTTAACTAGGGTCAACAGAGATACACAGGCTCACTAACTAATGTTGACATCGTTGAAGGATGAAAAATTTGTCTGTGTTCGAGCACAGTGTTGAATAGGTTAGTTGGAGACCATTGGAAATATTGATGCTATGATGCCAAGATGCATGTGATCTTGCAAGAATCTTACACGACGAGGAATACACAATGCGCATGACATCAGCTACATGGCATCACTAAACTGGTAAGCTTTTCTGTTAAAGCGAGGGTGTATCATTTCACATCAAACACATATCATGCATCCATTAATTTGATGAGTTATTTAAGATAAGATTTTTTTGATTTTTGATATAAACTTTTTTATACAAGGAAAATGAATTGTACTTTTTAACATGACTAATAAAAGTATTGAATTGACTTGATTATTTTGAGCTTGAGTCTTTTCAAGGCAGGGAATAGTTAAATTACTCTACAGTGAAAATAACTACTTAAGGAGTACTGGAGAACTGTTGGTAATAATATAAAACATTGTGAGAAACGACTTAAATATGGCATATAGTAAAATACTACCATATTAAAAGTGAAGAGCTTAAGTGTTTATTGCTTTATTGCTCATTTTGTTGAACTATTTACAATGCTATTGTTCGTCTAAAGCGCTGTGGTCTAAATGAAATGGCGCTATATAACAACCGATTGTATTGTATATATTATTATATATTGTATTGTATGTTTGTTTCAACCCACACCATGGCTTCACAGTGCAAGCAGCCTAATTCACTTAGAATATCACATTTTGAAATGACCCTCGTTTCTGATAGCAGCCAGCTGTTGTACTACTCAGTTTTAGGAAGAAGCTTTCCAGCATTGAACTTAGATTTATTCACTGTTGACATATCATTGCGCTGCCAATGCAAGACAATGACCACAGAGTCTGAGGGTTCCTAGTAGAAAGGAACTTCCACACTTTGGTACAGACACAACTAGCAACTGGCTTATAGTCTTGGTTCCAAGACCTTCGCTTGGATTGTTTCCCAGCCTCGCTATGCAGCGGACTTTTAGGCTACTAGTTCATTATGTTACATTACGAGAGTATGAGATAGTGACGTCTTGGACCAAGACTAAGCGACTGCATGGCTATGTGTAGGTGGATGACACACGAGACAGTGCTGGACAAAAGTATCATTGTTTGACAACATTGTCAAACGTGTACTTTTGTCTATCATTTTGAAAGGTGTCAAATGTGGTTATCTTTTATGTTGTCTGCCAGGAATGAATGTCACAAAGTTGGCGTGGTTATGAATTAGAGTGTGTGTGGCGTTTGCCATTTTTGTAATCAACAGTTTCTTTCATAGATTCTCGAAAAAAGGAAAAGGAAAATAAAACAGTTATTATAAATTTGATACCTTTTTTCAGTTTGATACATTAGAGCAAGCATGGAGGACGGATTTCCTATGTAATTTTTGATTTGAAAGTAGTGTCACATCATTAGCTTTGGCCTGCTTTATATCTTTGAGCTACTTTTGCATAACCTGGTAGATAAATCAAGTTTTGAAGCATTAAAGAAGCTGTTGATTCTTAGCAACCCAAACCTTGGCTATGATTCACTGTCTAATCACTTCAAAGCTTTATTTGTGTATATAGGATTTGAGGCATTCCATGATTATTTATCACTGTTTGGTTTGCGGTAACACCATGTGTGTGTCTACTTTCGTTAGTTTGAGAACTGTATTGTTTTATATTCTAGTCCAGGCCGATTTGTCCGTCCATGTAGTAGTTAAAAATCAGGACAGTACTTTTCAGAACTGAGAAGTCTCCCGTATTCCGAAAATCTACCCCGCGGTAGTAGAATGGGAACCAAATCTACCTGGCATTGTACCGCAAATCATTATGTATATATTCATTTGTGTACAGTGGCCTACATTACATACATTAGTTCTACCCCCGCACTTATAGTCCCACACCCAAAGAACCCTAGTTTTGTCATTCTGATTTTTCTTTAAATGTTGACAGGAATCTCTATTCTTAATTAAAGCGCATGCATGGCCCACGTTTTTGCCGAAATAATTTTTGTACGTGTCAGAGGCTGATGTGCATTTCGATGATGCAATACTCCATGAGAGAAAAACTAAACCAAATGTAACACCATTGGAGTCATATAAATGAATATGGGATTTGAGGCATTGCATGGTGAGAATGTAAATTTGGTTTGCGGTGTTTCTACGGTATGTGTCTACTTGCCAGTTGGATTTCGTTCTTTTAATAGAAAACTGTCTTGCTATACTTGTATTCAATTACCGCCGAGTAAATTTTCGGAGTTTCTGGAGACTTCTCAGTTCTTAAATAAGCGGAAGATAGAAAATCGGATGGGACTACTACTACTTTAGCTTTGAATCGCTGTTAACTGCACTACCACGGAGTGAGTTCTTAATGTGTCTCAACGTTTCGACTAGCTCTAGCCATCGTCAGGATTCTTCCATATAAATGAAGAAACCAAATTAGTACATATCATTTAAATGGGCCAGAATGCCTTATTTTATAGATACAACAGACCATCAACTGGTTCCATAAGGCCACACTGGTGCACAGCTGTTTCCCATCATACAATAGCACTGGGTTGGGTTGATGGGCAGGTCAAGGGCAGACATGACACGTGTAATTAATGTGGTAATTAAAGTCATTGAAATAATACTCAACATTTTAGGGGAGAAATACACGATCTTTTCCAACTGTGATGGGATAGATTTTTGTTGGCTTCCATGTTTGTTAAGCGTACCCTAGGGTAGGAGGGAAAGTTTTTTAAATCCAATTTGAATTAATTTTGTTGACATAGCATAACACATCATTTTCCAACAGCTTGCCGTTGCTTGTTACCAAGTTAGGTTTGGTTTGCTAACGATTATTTTGAGTAATTACCAATAGTGTCCAGTGCCTTAATAAGCAGAACATATTGCTAATTAGTTCCAATTAACAAACAGTTGCAGGATACCAGCCACAGATGGTACATGGGACCATAGAGTATTTAATGATGTGACGTGGTATTTTGGTGGGTAACCTTTATACTGCAAACACAATGTTTGAGCGCCTTTCTGTGCTGAAGCAACGTTTATTCAATTGGGCAATGGTCCTAAAAACTACTAAAGGTAAATTATATTCATAGGCCTACATCTTCATGCACAGTGAGTGGGGATTCATGTCACAATTGATCTATACAAAAGGTAACAACACCCCGACAGTGGACACTATTGGTAATTGTCAAAGACCATTCTTCTCACTTGGTGTGTCTCATCATATACATAAAATAACAAACCTGTAAAACTTTGAGCTCAATCGGTCATCGAAGTTGCGAGATAATAATAAAAGAAGAAAAAAAAACACCCTTGTCACACAAAGTTGTGTGCGTTGAAATGGTTGATTTCGAGACCTCAAGTTCTAAATCTGAGGTCTCGAAATCAAATTTGTGGAAAATTACTTCTTTCTCGAAAACTATGGCAGTTCAGAGGGAGCCGTTTCTCACAATGTTTTTTATTATCAACCTCTCCCCATTACTCGTTACCAAGTGAGGTTTTATGCTGATAATTATTTTGAGTAATTACCAATAGTGTCCACTGCCTTTAAGTGATAAAAGTAAGCAGGAAATCCATCTTGTGTTATATACAAACTGGAAGGAAACTAAAATCGCAGTAAGTCACAAACTTTCAGAGCAGCAAGCTTCCATTCACGTTTATTTCCCCCTATATTGTTGTTCTGACATGTATTCTTGCGTAAACAGGTCAAAGTAACAAGAAGTGTACTTTTGAATGATCGTAACCAGTTATCTCCACAGACCTATGCATGTATCCCATTACAGTGTGTTGGTTCCTCAGTGATTATCATTTCATAATAAAGGTGTTAATCTCTTATGACCTTGAATATTTCACAGAATCGACACTGCTAAATATCTGTTCAACAAACTTCATTATCTTCAACCATCATTATTATTACAGACATGTAGGGCACATATATTCATTATTTTTATGCGATTGATTTTTTAATTTTTCCTGCCAATAGTAAAGCTGTGTTCATGCCTTACTCTCTGTGCGAGCATTACAGATGGATCAATATATAACATATGGTGACATAGAGTATAAAATGAACAGATACAAATCACAGTTGTGTACCCGGTGTAATTGTTCCCGCCCTTTTCACGTTTGCTTCTTTTGGTGGCAGTGTCTAACAATATAACGTTGAAATGGTTTTTCCATCAGAGGGATGCGGAAGATGTTTTGTTATTGCTGTTGTTGTTGTTGTTGTTGTTGACGTCTCTTGGTAATGTCGTTTAAGTTCTTGTTTGAAATTTGTCTGTTACCCATAACAATATTTCACGATTCTTATAAGATATCTAATAAACATACCACCTATGATCTGCTGTATTATTCTAAATAGTTCACATAATAAAGGCTTCAGGCGTGAAGCCTTTCTCATGAATCTGAAAGCATACAGTTCTATACAACAGGGTGTTTTTTCTCTTTCGTTGGTTTCTAGCAACTTCAATGACCAGTTTGAGCCTAACCCTTCTCAGGTTGGTTACTTTTTGCATATGTTGGGATACACTAAGTACAGATACTGGTCTTTGACAATCCCAAAAGTATACCCTGCCTTTCGAACGTATTGATGTTGCTCTACACAAACTGCCGTCATGGGATGGCGCACCGTAACAGGGTCAGTCTAGCCTCTTTTCAAGGTACATGTATAGACCATGTAGGCAGGAATCCATGGTATAACCTAAATACTCAAATTAATCTAGCATGTTGGGAAGGCTAATCACATCAATGGTATACCTTGTCTTCATTTTCAAATTCCAAATTGTTTCTGCACAGCATAAACAAAAAACATGAACATTACATGGGACTGCTTAATACAACCCAATTATTACCTGCAATGTGCATCCCTTACTTTGGCCTACTTTTTCTAATCATTTTTTACGAGAGCCCGTTCTTTATTTAGAGGACTTGGCCTGGTCCCAGACCCTCCCTGGAGAGCGTGCATGGTGCGCGTGGTGCGCTGGTAGCGTGTGCCTGACACACTCCTAAGAAATAGTGGATCAAATTGCATATCTTCTGATGATTGAATGTCATATTTTTACAGGGCCACTTGAAAATAAACTTACGTTTGTGCGAGGTCAAACACGCCATAATCTGCAGCTAGGAGTTATTTGTTTTGCAGAAACACGGCATTTTGTAGAAACGGAAAACAACTTGGAAAGTAAGTTGTGAATGGGAGAGGGGACATTGGGGATCTTCAAAACTGTATAGCTCACGTCTACACAAAATTTTAAGGTTTTGAGCTTTCACAAACTTTACCAACTTTACAGAGGTTTTCGATCGTGTTTGTTCAAAGTAAAGTTTACTGTATTCGGTAAGACAAATTGGTGATGAAAAGTAGACCTACGCAATGAACTAAGCAATGCTTTTCAGATGCTGGCGTTAAAACAGGAAACCAGTGACAAAGTAGACCATCACAACCAATCAAATCAGACTTCATTGACTCTCGGACTTCAATAAATGCCACACCTAAGAAAACATGTAGCCTATATGGCACAGAAATAACCTAGTTTTAAAATTATTGAATAGGCCTACGGTTGAAAATATCTAAGTACACCCCAAAAGTGATGAGATATCTTCTTCCAAGAAAATGATTCTAAATGAAACCAGTTTTGTGGCAAAGCAACTTTTGTAAGGATCCTTTTGACCACCACAGACAACTTATGGGCTTGAGCTTCCACTGAAATCATTTCCATGCTAGTATTTTGGATACTTCCTGGAAACCGGGTCAAGACAGTTCTTTCTTCTGCAATGAAGGTTGACAATCGATCTCAGGTCTGCACATCGGCCTTAATGCTTCGTTTTTGAAACGGCAAGGGCACCGAGGCATTGTCTCCTTGGTAAAAGGCACCCTCAGGAAATTGTAAATTTCTACTGTTAGCATTTCAAGGGCACCAAGGCAATAATGAACAGGGGCACGGAGGCAATCGCAACCGTTGTCTCCGTGAAAATAGCAGGCCTGCACATCAATGGTTGCTCCCTTGGTAAAACCGTGGATGTAGGATACAGTCCTCCATGCATTACTCTATGAGTCCTCCGTGTAGTGTTTTTCAGGAACTGGGAACACGTGCAGAGAACCAGTAACAACCAGATCGGAGTAAACATATCGCTCTCACCCGATTGACCCCCGCATTAGAGCTATACGTGTTAACTACACATGTCATCAGCTATAGATGAGCCCGAGTCATCATGTAGCACATTACTGCATTGCTTGGTAATTAGTCCACGAGACCGCACTTTGCAGAAGGTTTAGCGCAGTTTGATGCTCCACTGATTGGCTGTGTGTGCACCTGGGATCTATATTGCGTACATCAGGCCAGGTTTACTGCCTTCAAGCATTATCATCATGTATAGTGAGGGCCTAATTAATGATGGTCACCTGGCCTGGGCTTTACTAGTTGGTGTTACTATATTCAGAGAAATCAAAACTTTTGTTTTTGTTCGAATTTCTTTTGACCAGTCTATTTATCTCAAATTTAGATTTTTAAATATTGACAGAGTATTTTTTTTAATACACCCAAAATAGGCCTAATTAGCCTATATACTGAAGAACAACGGGATGGCTAAAAATGACGCATATAGTTCAGATCAATGTTCTCCAAGCTCAGGGAAATATCAATGGTTTTTCCTGGCTTCCCAACATGCAAGAATGCCGTTGAGGAATATTTAGCCATTTCGAATCATTCACGGAGGAGTGTTATCGAAATTCGAAACAAGTTGAACAATAGACATACCAGCCAAGACGATCTGTGAAATTAATTTGGTGGGCCTAAACGTTTAATATTTTATTAAGAAACTACCTTTCTCAAAAACTACGTTACGGG
Source organism: Asterias rubens (assembly GCF_902459465.1). NCBI lineage: Eukaryota > Metazoa > Echinodermata > Asteroidea > Forcipulatida > Asteriidae > Asterias > Asterias rubens. Next base: position 17,887,169 of record NC_047062.1, on the reverse strand, counting down.
AGCCGTGCGTTATACTATCAACAGCTCCCCATTGCTCGTTACCAAGTAAGTTTCGATGCTAACAAAATCCTTTAAACCATAGAGCAAGGGTTAAACAAGCGGAGCAATTAAATAGTCGAGTCTATCCAACACTACATCAACGGTCCATTAAGTTCAGCAAAGTGGTTCCAGAAAGCTTCGGACCATACTTGGACCTCCAACACTTCCAACTTATTCCAACCACACCACGTAACTTTCAAACAGGAAGGATACTTAATGGTAATTGGGCAATTCATTTCCGGAAATACTCCATATATTACAAGTGCGTTTCTCCTTAAACCAGAGAGTCTGGTCTGGTCATAATAATTAACAGCTTTGATGAATGGCAGGAGAGAATGCACTTCCTGTCTTTAGGAAATAGTATCCGCTCATTAAAGGCACTGTACACGATTGGTAATTACTCAAAATAATTGTTAGCATAAAGAAATTACTTGGTAACGAGCAATGGAGAGCAGTTGATAGTGTAAAACATTGTGAGAAACGGCTCCCTGTGAACATCCTGTGAAGTAACGTAGTTTTCGAGAAAGAGGTAACTTCTCACTCAAATATAAAAAACTTCAGCCGAAGCCTTTTGTTATGCATCTGAGGCACAAAAAGTAATGCAGCAAGGGTGTTTTTTTTCTCTCATTATTCTCTTGCAAACTCGGTGACCAATTGAGCCCAAGTTTTCACAGGTCTGTTACTTATGCATATGGTGACACCATGCAGACACCAGGTGAGACTAGGGCCTACCTTACAGATCTATAACAATTACCAAAGGTGACCAGTGCCTTTAACGCACAACAGTCGGTAACTAAGAACAGCGGTTTGTGAGAATGCGAGGTGATCTTCACAGAGGAAATTGGAACGATTTACAAAACAGCACATGATGATCCAGTTGTGTCAACTGACATCTAAAATCACAATGTATTACGACAACAGACCAGAGCCCAACCTCGACGCAATTGCATCATCATAGAGCAAGGGTTACACACTCAGGGTTGGGCTATGTTACACACTTTCTCATTATTGAAACATCTTGAAAAAAATACTTTAGAAAAGAAGCTATAAAACGGCGGCAATCTTCCATGTCCTTCGAAGTAATAGGCATACATCTTGACACTTGTTAAAGTAGGCCTCTCCAATAACCTTGGAACCACCATTCTTCCTCCATGATGTTTCTGAACAAAGACATGAAACGTCGCAATTGGAAGTGTAACAATTATCCATTCATGTAACAAATGTCTATGTAGGCCTACATGTATAAAACATCTCCAAACAAGATTTGTTGGATAATTACCAAAGAGTGCTTTGGATACCTTTTATGGGCTTTGCACTTTCTGGGTCATTGAGCGATCCATCAAAGGATGTTGTCAATTTATCACAAACATATTTCAATCAGAAAAGAAAAAGGTATCAGGGCCTATCACATCGACAGCACTGCTGTTCTGGAGTGTGTCCTGTAAGCCATTAAGGAGCAAAATAAACCATTAACTAAGAACATCATTGCACGGCACTGGGGTGATTCAATCCCCAACAGGAAATTAACAACATCTTTCAGAACTTGGGGTGACATCTTGGCGCTCATTATGCCCTGGGTCCAATTTCATAGAGCTGCTTCCAAGCACAAAAAGTAGCTAAGCACAACCAAATTATGCTTACACAAATATGGTTACCAGCTAAAATACTCATGTGACACATAAAACAATCCATGACTGGTGTCCTGCATATTATTTGCTTGGCCGAACAAAAAAATAAAGTTACCATACCAATTTGCTGCTCAAGAAAAATTTTCCATTAATATTCACATATTCGTATAGTACGTTAAAAAATAACACCAGAAAAACAACGTGTTTGTTTCTTCCTTTTTGTTTATTTATTACAAAGCGAGACTGATCCGTCAGTTGAAGTCAAGTTCATCTTATATAATTACTGCCACATCTTCAAATATACATTATGGGCGAGTCGGGTACAGCTTTGAGGAGATTGAGATGGTTAAAAGCTGCCCTACCCCCCCCCCCCAACCAATCCTTACCCCTCCGAAAAAAATACACTAAAAAAGATGCAAAAATAAAACCAGTACAAAACACCCAAACACCACCTCCAAAGAAAAACCGTGTCCATCCCGAGGCCTGTATTTGTTTTTGAAAGGGCAAGGGCACAACGAGGCATTTCCTCTTTGGTTAAGGACACCCTATAATGAGGAAAGTGTAAATGTCTACAAGAATACACCAAGGGCACCAAGGCAACCACTAGGGGGCATGAAGGCAATATCGCCTTTGTGCGCCTGTGTGAAGTACCAGACCTGTATCCCTAAAAATGGGCTTAAAATATTTGCTCCCACCAATGTTCAAAACGTCAGTATCCTATCCAAATCAGCACACGCTCCTTTACAACAAAAACAAATTGTTGTGTCAAATGTGTGATACTAACAAAAACATCAAATACTGTTGAGTCAAAAAGCACAGATAATAATTTAGAAAAAAACGCAAAAATAAATGATTCAAGTAATAGTACCAATATATCGTGGTCACACAGGACAAATGAATATCATTTCTTTCCATGAGTGAGATAAGTAAATCAAATCCACATTGTTTGTAATAAATTCATTCGTAACATCATGCATATTTACTTGATACAGAAAAATGCATCAAATAAACAGTAATCAAAGTAAACCTTATAAAAAATAATCCATTCCGATTTACAGCAAATGATACAGATTCTTTTTAATACAATGTTTCTCTGTGGTGCCGAACAAATGGATACTACAAAAACTGCCTTTCGAAAAAAGGCCCGTTATAAAAAAAAATTAAAAATAACCCCGAAACAAGAAAAACAAAACTTTTACACTCGTCGTCTTTAAAAAATCTACTTTTCTCATGCCATCTGTATTATCCTAGTGTGAAATACCATCCCTCGTTAAAGCGCACAATGAAACATCTTGTTAAACTTCTGCTGAACTCCAAACCAAAAACATTACATCAGCATTTCAGGGGAAGGCATCGCTGCCAGGGATGATGACGTACTTATCTCTCAAGAATAAATACTCCGAGTGGTGACTTAAACTTAAAGGCACATGACACCTTTGGTAATTGTCAAATACCAGTATTCTCACTTGGTGTAGGTCTATCCCCCAACATATGCATACATACATACATATTTCAGATGCATTATAAATAATTTAATAAAGGGCTTCAGTTGAAGTACTTCAGAGGGAGCCATTTCTCACAATGTTTCATACCATCAACAGCTCTCCAATTGCTCGTTACCAAGTAAGTTTTTATGCTAACAATAATTTTGGGTTAATACCAATACAGTGTCTTTAAAGCCTCAACCTCTTCTACAGCTATTTCTCAGCTTTCCAAAGAAGCTAAAACTGATTTTCTTGTTTGTGAATCTTAAATGATGTACCAATAAGAACCATGTTTACTTTGTGCTTGTTGAGCTTCGATGGGGGAAAATCTGAAACAACTCGGGTGGGACTCGAACCTATGACCACGAGCATTCTACAGCTGTCTTAATAGTCTTGATTCAAGACGTTTTTTGTACCTTTATAAGTCACCTCAACGGCTGTTGTTACGATAGATTCGAAAAGATATCAAATAAATAGCACCCTCTGTTGACAGCTCGTATGAGAGATATGCGGCTAAAACACAACGAGAGCCTTGAGGAGCAGGCTAATGCCTTAAACATTGGCTCAACAAGCTTGCCCGAGATGAGGCCAGCAAATCCCCATACAGGGGCATTCATGTACCCCAACCCCCGAAGTATAAAGTAGATTCAAATAAACGTCTACCCATTCATGATCTGAAAATGATATCAAACATGCCGAGTCACTTTTCCAATCTTCATGCAAGACTAATTTCAACCTCAAAGGTACTAAAAAGTAGATGTGGACATGTTTTTTTCTGAATTGATAAATTTCTAAGATAAAAAAAATATTAGCAATTACAAGAAACTTAAAACCATTCTGTTTTTATTGAAGGCATTTTCTTATAAATAATTACCGTTTCAGTGACATTGTCAAATAACGGATTTATGCAAGCATAAATATATCGGATTGGCATATTACTTTGTATGCCGTCCTGTCATGAAGTAATATCTTGAATCGAAAGAAAACAGTTCCTTTGTAGCTTATAGACCTATATTCAAGTGTTCTTAAAACAATGTGCACAGGAAATACGTACACAGCACAAAGCTTTCCATTCGTGTCAAATTTTACTCTTAATAAATAGCTACATTAAACAAATCTCATAAACAAAGGTTAACAAAAAAGATCGATGGTGTATGCATTACCATGCGCTACCAATGGCTAGCTCATAGACTAACCCATAATTATGTTGTTTACACTTTGACAATTTGTTCCTTTTTCCCGAAGCCAAGTTCATAATTCTGGATGTCATCTTTATTGAAATCATGGATGTAGTAAAACCACACAACGAATCTGACATCTGGTCATCTCGTCTTGTATCATGAAAAAAAGTATCAGTTCGAGCCAGACGTCTGGGCTAGGAGTCCATCTGGGTTCGGCCTTTATGTCTGTGCTCATTCCACAGCTAGTTCATCTACTGCACCGGCTGTTTAGTTACTAGTCTTGGCTCCAGGACCAATGGATGCATTGGGAGCAGTTGTCGGCTCATCAGACCAACTTCAAAGCTAGCCGGCCATAGGGGTCACGCAGAGAGCACTGGGTTATTCAACTTGGTGATCTTTTACGCCAGTTCATCTACAAATCAAAACGTCTTCAAGCCGGTGCTTTACTTCTCAAAGACATCCAAGTCATGTTAATATAGACTTAATTCTGAACCCAAAGTGATAGTCGAACCGACATTTGCAAATTAATCTGCAAAACGGTCTTGTATTGTGAAATGCCCAAAAGGAATTGGACCCGAGCTACGTCAAGACAAATTGTCCCTCATTGAGTCAGTGTGATGGGATTCCATCTTGAGCACTAAAACAAGGTAAGAGTGGATCAAGTTCCTCCATGGTAAAAAAAATCCTCCCGGAGTGACCTTAAAACATCTGGGTTATGAGCCCGGTTTAGAGAAACAAATTGTCCCACATCTTAATTCGGCAGATCACTAGCGCATGTTGTGCACACAAAGACATCGAGAGCAGCTTAAGACACAAACAGCGTGTCAATCAACCTAGTTTCAAACTCCCGCTGAGTAATATGAAGGGAGGGAAAAAATGTCCTTTAGTGTGCAAGATTTGTCATCAAATGATAAGACTGTCAGTGGGATTTATAAATCCGAGAGTCAGTTGACGGGAGGGGGGTGGGGCAGGTGATGGTTGAGGGAAGGTTCATTTTTAAGTTGGGGGAGAAACCAATAAAGTGAAGAGTTGTCAGGAAGACTTCTGTGAAGTCATTTAATTGTACAACATAGGATAAGAACTAATAAAGGAAGCGTGTTGAAACTGCCACAAAGAAAACTGACACACTCAGCTGGAAATAAATATTAACATGTGTAATTCATTGGGGTGTACAAGCACTACTTCAAGTAGTTAATTATACTAATGGAACTTGGTCAAGCAATCTGAAGATAAAATGTAATAGATACAATTCCTAAGATAACATGGGCATGTATAATATGTGGATCACTGACATGTTACACCACCTCCAATCCATTATACAATTACAATTGATACTGCAAGCTTTGATTTAAGTTCTCTCATGATATCTTGAACAGTGTTTCTGATGGGAAAAGCTATAACACTTTCGAGGGGTGGATTTCACAAAGAGTTAAGACTAAGTTATCTCGAACTAGGACGAGTTTTACTCGTTCTATCTAAGGCCTAGCCTTGAGTTTTTAATATCTCCTAGGGTCCTAAGTTAGGACTAGTCCTAACTCTTTGTAAAATGGAACCCTGATCTCATCTTTAGTCTCGAATTTTAAAGAAAATGTAAAACTTCTCAAAAGGTTAGGAGGGAAAGGGTTTTTTATTCTGAAAAAGATTCAATGTTATGTTTTTCAAGACGAGAACACAACCTTTTAGAGCTATTTTTTCGCAGAGTAATATAAGTAAAGTAATAAATGAGAATGATATAAAGGTTATCAAACATTGCACAAATCAAAGAATTTGATGTCCCTAAAGAAAGAAAACACTGCTTTAACATAAACACAATGTTTACACTCTCCACATGAGTTGCAGAAAACACTGTAAACAGAGAAGCACAATTTAGAGAATGCAATGTCTCTGCCGTCCTACAAAGTGATATTGCTTTCCATCACACTGAAAGAGGATCTGGGACAGTTTCCACAACCATTTAATGGAAGAATTCCTTTGTACTGGGTCGAGACATATCAAGCTACACTGGTTACACTGCCGTGTAGTGGAGGGAAGGAACCCACAACAGAGTGGGGGCACAGTGCCAAGGTCTTGGGTTTCCTTCGGACTTTCAAGAACTTGAAATTCCAATCGCAGTTTTGGTTCTTGAGAGCTACGATAGCCCAATTTTGACAACAGGAGAGTACTGGACTTTCTTCAGTTCATTACAGCATACTATTTTATGAACCAGAAATAGAATCTGATTGGGGCATATCGCATAGACTACCTACAAGGGTGTTACAACTATGGTGGCCAAAAAGGTACATTCCCCAAAACAAATTGAAGGAGGGGGGGGGGGGGGGTGCTTCCTTATGCTCCGCCTTGAGAAACCAAAGAAATAAACCTTCATGCATTAGATGTTACTCGCCTATAATAATTTTGACAAATCAATGACTTGCATGTTTTATAAAAATTATACTTAATCCAATATTTTACTTTTATGCAGCAGCTCAACAAATCATCACAAGGCAAATTCATTTGATAATTGTCAGTTGACCAGTTTTTTGTTGAGAGAATGAAAGTTCGGGATTGTTTGGCGTCTCTTTTGTTGGTGATCGTTCCGTCCTCTTCCCGAGTACCATCTTAGATTTTCCAAACACCATCTTAGATTTCCCGAGCACCATCTTAAATTCGTACGTAAAAGAGTTACAGGAGGCAGGGTCAGTCTGGACTCATCAATAACAGAAAGTCCTGTTTTCTCGGAGTGGTGATCATTCCATCATCTTCTGAGTATCTTAATATCGTACTTAGAGAGAAACAGTTTTACTCATCGGTAACAGAAGGTCCTGCTTTTTATACGAGTAAGTTGTGGAATTGATGATCTGGAAGTCAGGAGGTCCGAGATCTGAGATGATCCCAGCATCTTAAGGAGGCGGGGGGGATCTGTTGTCTTGGGAGATCCTGAGGAGAAGCAGCCCAGAGTGCCACATTCTGATGATGTTAACGATGATGATGATGACGATGATGATGATAATTAGGCTGTCGATGATAGTGAGGATGTATGATGGTGAGTAATGATGGAAGAAGGATGCAGTTCAAGTATGCGGACCCCTTCCCTTCCCCTGCGAGAAGTCCTGGTTGGTCTGGACCAGCACTGATGGGTCACAACCTCTCTCTGGGTACAGGCAAATAAATACCGTCAGTCATCATCGTCCTTGACAGCATACCTCTGCAAAAAGTCAAATCAACCAAAACATCCCATTAAAATACAATTTATAATAACAAAAAAGAAGAAATGTTGCTATGGCAACCTCCAGAATGAGTTATTTAGGGCATGCATGCTCCAAAATGGATGGGCGAGGGTCGAGGGTGTGAGGCTTGGAGCAAGGAAAAACATCAAAAGTCACCCTATAAAAATGCGGAGGCCACAACCCCAAGGCGAAGAAAGATGATCAGGGGGGAAAGGCTAAATGGCACGCTCTCTCTCTCTCGTTCGAAAAACTCTTCTCAAGACAAAAGGTTGCTGGCGTACAACGTGATCAGTCAATGCCAGAAATCAAACTTCAACCAACATTTTCTGACTGTGGATTGATTACACAACATTAAGACAGACCGTTAAACTCTTCAAGAGTAAAACCTGGCACTCTCAGTCTCAGGATAACAGAGGTCAGGATTTTATTTCATTTTAAGGAAGGTTACTTAGAGATGTTCTGATTACAAAATGTCCTTTGCTTCGGTTGAAGTCATGCCAGTCAATCAGCATTTAGCCAATCTGTATTAGCCTGTCATGAAATTAAATTTAGTTTAACTACAACAGCTACAAAGATTGCTTCTTCGAGCACTAAGTACCATGTCCAAGATGAAAGTCCACTTTTTCTCTTTTTTAATTTCTTTCAGAGTCAAAAATGATTGTCTTGGATGATCACAACATAGGCATGTCGCGACCGAGGGGTTAAAAGCACCATACTCAAGCTTTGGTATTTCTGATATTACCACAGAGTGGGTTCAAATCCAGGTCGTTTCACTTGAACAAGATACTTAATCATAATTGGTTTAACACTAATTACTTTTCCATAATTGCTTTGTCCTTTGCATTGGAAATTAAGCTGTCTATAGACTCGTAGTGCACGTAAAAGCACCCAGAACACCTATGGTGGAACAGTAGGAGATGCTTCTGGTTCACATAGCAAGCACGCTTGCAAACTACGAGCTACACTACAGTGATCACCGATGCGGCGAGGGTAGCTTTTGAGACCTCCGAGATTCCAGAGTGTATGTTAGCAGCAGTGGAGAGGGGAGGGTGGGAGAGATTAGAAGAGGAGCAAACAATGGTTGTAGTAATGCACAAGACGAAGGTGAAGAGCAACTTAACTTTCACCAAATCCACATTTATACATGCACCATTTACAAATTTAAAAACTCACATAAACATACTTATGTATCCATGAAAGCTTTGATATAAATGGCTTTAGGATACAGATTTGGTGGCCAGTGATGGCCCTTGCTACTTATTGCTGACCCTCTTGAACCAATCTAGTGATGGGCCATGACAATGGAGTGAAGTATTAAAGTATCTCTGACAAGGAGCAGATTGGAAGAAGGGGGTGGCAAGGCTATTATATATCAAGGATGTAAAAGAAACCAGGCAATGGTGGTCCAAGAAGAAGAAACTGACCAGACATTATTTTAGCAGGGACAGCCATCCATCCCTGTCAACTGACTGACCACAGAGTACACCACATGGTGACTGGTCAGACAAGGTGTTAATGGATGATGATGGACCTAAGCCTAGGTGACCCAGCAAAGGTCAAAGCGATAAGAGTTAGATTTGAGTAATGTCTGGTACAATGACTTGCTTACTCAAAATGTACAGCGTTCATATTGGAAGTGTTGTGGCCGAGCGGTTAAGAGCACCGAATTCAAACTCTGCCGTTTTTATTCAGCAGAGGTTTGAGTCCCAGTCGTGACACTTGTGTCCTGACTCCTAACTAAAGCATGACACTTTAACCGTTGCTTTGTCCTTCGGATGGGACATACCTTGCAGGAAAACATACTATGGGCTTTGATATGCCCTTTCGGGGTGAGATAAAGCGCTACATAAGAACCGAGTTGCTATGCCAAAAGGTTCGGGGCAAGCTTTTGTATAGCAACCTCCAGATGAGCAAACCATGGTACCATACCATCCATTCAGAATTGTGTATGGGTGTTTACCACCTCTAACGTAACTATAGGCAAAAGCTTGCCCCTAATCATGTGACATAGAAACCGTTTCGGGATTTCAAATTTAAGTGGTAACTTGTGATCAAGCATGTCATTGTACCAGACACTATTCAAATCTAACATGCAAATGGCTTATTGCAAAAAGATCTCATGAAAATACAGTTAGTGTGTGTTTGTTCACGCTACCAGTAACACCGAGTTCATACATCTACGTATCGTTCAGAGTCCCAACCAAAACAATGAGAAGTGAAAAGCTAAATGAACAAACTTCTGAAAACCGAAGTTAATTTTTGACAAGGGGTTTAGCAGTTTTCAGAATTTATGGATGACCTTCGATACCCTACCATCATCATGGGATCTACTTTCAACAAATAAAATCACCACCAAGCTTTAGATTCCGATAAATTGGGGCAGTTGTCTCCAGTAGATTTACAACATCAGAGGGAATCTCTGGAATAAATCCTCCTCAGAATGCAGAGTATTTCTCAAATTGGGCCGGCGACTCCTGATCTTGGTTTTTAATCCAGGCAAAAAACCAACATCATAAAAAAATGAGATAATTTGTGTCATCTTCGGTCAGAGGATAAGACCTGAAGGAGCCTACATTACACCACACCAGTCTTCATTTTTGTATGAGCACCTTTTGATGGATGGAGTTTACATGATGAGCTGTCAGCGCCAGGACAATTGGAGGGTCTGTGTTCTCTCACATTGGATACAGGGAGCAGCCAGGAGTCAACTAAATGATTTGTGGCTTGACTCTTGAAGAATTTTCTTCAAAATCAACATTTAGGCCCCGAAACATCATTAAAACAATGTATACGGGCAATAATAACATTCTGAGATAAATTACTAACACAAGGTATGTTGTAAATGAAGTTGGGTCGATAATCCTCATGTGTAGAAAAAAGATTGCACCAGTTTGGTCATAGGATTCAAAATAATTTCAAATTGTTCCAGATGTTTATTGGTTGGTGGAAAGTCAAATAGGTATTTTTAGGCCGACTCCTCAAGAGAACAACTACCTTGTAGCAATCTACAGCTTAAAGACATTGGACACTATTGGTAATTACTCAAAATAATTGTTGGCATAACAACTTGTTTGGTCGGTAGCAATGAAGAGCTGTTGATAGTATAAAACATTGTGGGAAACGGCTCCCTCTGAAGTAACATAGTTTTGAGAAAGAGGTAATTTCTCACTCAAATAAACACTAAAAAACATACTCACATACTTTTTCATAATAACAAAAAACTGCGGAACTTCCAACAACATAAAGCTTCTTTTTTGTAATTTGCCTATTTGTATCTTGTATCTTTCTCTAATTTGCTATTTTATTGTTTCTTTAATGCGCTTAGAGGCTTTTGCATTAGGCGCTTTATAAATGTATTATTATTATTATTATTATTATTATTATTATAACACATTTTTAAAGGGGCTGTGTCATCATGATCAAAGCAGTACTGTGGCTGTACATTGAGTTATGAACTCTCACTGAGCTAGCCCCTACTGCATAGACACGATATGGAGGAAGGGCGAGTGCATGCAGCCAGGCACTGAATGAGAGGTCATAACTCTTTTTACATCCACACACCCTACAGTTACGTATAAGAACCAGTATAGTCCCTAAGTAACACCAAAAAATGAATAATTTAAACCACAAAATTTAATTTCAAGGCTGTTTACTGCTAGTCACAATGTTTCTGTCGTAACGACAAAATTTGTGTGCTAGCCAGCTGTATGAAAATGGGACACCGGTCGTTCAGGTTCAGTTATTTGGCAGTTATTAACTTTCATCTGTTGCTGTTAATGGCCGAGGAGTGGCGGTTCCTCCAACCGTATCCCCTCGCTGCCCGCAAAAGCTTTTCAGAATTTCATGATGCGCGAAAAATACGGTCGTTTAACATTGGCGCTACTAACAATAGACTAGCAAACTTCCTATCTGTAATGGACTTGTGTCATTGTTTTCTGGTTTTCTGGCAGGCCTTTAAAAATGCATGAACCGACTTCCATATTAGTAACTTAATAAGAGAGTAGGACAAAGGTTCGTACAAAAAGAATATCTCTCTAATCATCAAGAAGTGTACATTGTCTAAAATTGTTTAGGACCTAGGGTGCGTTTTGGTGTGCGTAACCAATAACTGTTTTGGTTGAATTGGCTATTGGTTAATCACTGGTGAGAGACAGAAACAGATAATGGTTACGACCTCCAAAATGTGCCCCAGCAGCCCGTGTAGTATCATCGGGCACTCAGACGCTGGGTTACAATTGCACGTTAGCCTACCCCCGCCTTACCCCCACAAAGTTTCAGGAATATTCTGGACAAAGATCTTGAGAATTTGAAGTCACTATGTTCAGACAGTGTCCAAGTGAGAGAGTGCAAAGGATTAGGATCCGTCTACCCATCTGCCTGCTGGTCAAAATAGCCAAACATCTGTACTTTTTATTTGTGTAATAACTACAAAATAACGGTGTTGACAGGAATATTATTCTTTACTTCAATGATGATTTATAAATGTATAAATTTAAATTGAAGCGAGCCAGCTAGAAGAATCACTTAAGACTGATAGGACATATCCATGGTGGCAAAGCATTGAGTCAAAGAAAGATGTCTGAAAATGGCCAGTCTTTCATGCAGTCCAACTCCAAATAAACAGTCTCGAAGGTATTCCTGACTTCCGGTCCTCATTAGAGGATTATAAAACAAACATATGTAGGGAGGAAGAGAGCAGCAGCCTGGGTGGTGCAGACTGACAACATGGTTAGACTTAGAGGTTAGAGCAAATGGTAACCAAAAACAAATGCTCGTCATCATTCTATACTGTAGAGATAGTAAGAGACTCGGAGAAAAGGGCACCATAGAAGACATTTAAGCCTAGGGCGAGACCCAATTTCATAGCGCTGCTTAAGCAACAGATTTCTGCTAAGCAAAAGTGAGCAGGGAACCAGTCACAAACTGTGCACATAACATGGTATTTTGGCTGGTAACCCGTTTCCAGTAAGCAAGTTTGTGTGATTAAGCAGCTCTATGAAAATGGACACTGCTTAACGGTGCATACAAACTTATCCTTCTGTCATACAAATCAAAATTACGAATTGCAGGATAATTTTGGTTGCAACATCTAGGCCAAGCAAGACCATGGCCCGATTTCATAGAGCTGCTTTTTAAGCAGAAAATAAAGCTTGACAATTTCCTGCTTAGCAGAAATGAGCACCAGTCACAAATTCCACAATTGTCACGGTAGTTTGGTTGGTGACCATATTTTGGTAAGCTCACCTACTTTCTGTGCTTAAGCATATGAGCCATTCTCTAACAGTCCTTGCTCTACGCTCACAACATCACTTATATTTGAACTGCAATTCAGACAATACCAAACCACAACACAGCAAAACCGTAACCACGACACAACCCGCAAAAAACCCAGTTCCCATATTAATCAAATAACTTGACAATGAGCAAGAACAAATACAGTCCCCAGAACAAACAAACATATACATACAAGAAAGAAGACAACTACACGGAACACTGAGGGTTCCTTTCTATACACAGTTTGCAATTAAAGGCCATTTCCGGCCAAATACCTTATAAGGAGTTGCTTGACTCCAAGGACAAGCAATGGCAAGTAGACAGACCGCCACAGGGTGAGGGAGAAACCCTTGGCTTTGTCAGGGTCTGAGTGTTATTACGGATGAACCATCAAGGGGCCTTCCTCATACTACTGACCCCTGGGCCAATAGCTAAGCACAACAAAATAGTGCCTACCAGAATAAGGTTACCAGCCAAACTACTATATGTCGCATGTACAATTTGTGACTGGTATCCTGCTCACTTCTGCTAAGCAGAACATTCTTAAGCATTATTGTCTCCTTTGGCAGCTCAATTTGAGCCCTCGTTCCACCTTGGAGCAATTACTCCATGGGTTTCAACATGGGGATCTTGCCGGAGCATTTCAAGAGCACCAAGGCAATGACCAGGGGGCATGGAGGCAATCGCCTTTGTTGCCTCCCTGAAGTATCAGGCCTGCAGAGGGAGATTTGTGTAGGATGAACAACACGCGCATTGCTACATCCACACAGTCCTAAACACACCGATCTAAACAAACTGCACTGACTGGAAAACATCCCATATAATCCATCTCCCAAATGACTGACCTCCGACCTCATATAGCTGACTGGCACGTGTGCCGCCCGCTGTGTGGCAGCCCGCCTCGGCAACCGAACACAGCGGGTCTGTATCAGCCGCTTAATTGGTTCTGCTTGAGACTCTTGTGTCCTAGGCAACAAAAACGCAGGATGCCATAAATAGATCCCGCACACACTCAACATCAAAATGCCTTGCACTGTGTTGTTGGACCGACACGTTTTGGTTTGTGCAGGGCTGCAAATTTATCATTGATGAGATAATGTGAAAAAATGTGAAAATCACTTACTGCGGCCGAACGCCCGTGTCAGAAATGCAGCACTAGAATTACTGTAAGTGTAAACTTACCTTTCTGTAATTTTATAGCCACAATACTATTTCACTTATCAAGAAAAAAAAAGTACATGGTTTAAAATGAGGACCACCAGGGATTGATTTCTAGATGCAAACCCACAAAACCACAGGGTGCCTCAGAATTGTCAAGACCATCAAAAAAATTATTTTCCCAAAGTTTTTTTGTCAAGGGACTGATTTGGAGTAAGCCTTGCTCTTTGGAGTAAAGGCAATTTCAAGCTTGGAAGGCATTATTAGTTAACCAATTTTGAAAGAACTGAATACCTGATTGCATAACCAAGGATGCCTCATACATGAACTTTACTTTATCACTGTAGCTTGAAAGCCCGAGGAAATCTATAAACAAAGGTGCTTGCAATGTGGACCACCCTACTCTTCCAAGATAAGTGTTCTGTGTTAATTACTTGGATACAAATCCTACTACACGGGACCTACACAACCATTGCTCTATGATCCTTGCTCTATGCTACAGCTAACTGTCTCATCTCAATGTCAATGCAATGATAAAGTATCTTGCTCAAGGACACAAGTGCCTCAACTGGGACTCAAACCCACTCTCTGCTGAAACGAACAGAGCTTGAGTCTGGTGCTCTTAACCGCTATGTACTCATTACCAAAAGTACCACAACTGGGACTCGAGCCCACTCTCTGCTGAAACGAACAGAGCTTGAGTCTGGTGCTCTTAATCGCCCGGCCACGACAGTCCAAAAACAAATCCGTATTGTTTGTATAAGATTGAGGTTAATCTGTCCCAACAACCAGGGCGCTATGTACTCATTACCACAAGTACCACAACTGGGACTCGAACCCACTCTCTGCTGAAACGAACAGAGCTTGAGTCTGGTGCTCTTAATCGCCCGGCCACGACAGTCCAAAAACAAATCCGTATTGTTTGTATAAGATTGAGGTTAATCTGTCCCAACAACCAGGGCGCTATGTACTCATTACCACAAGTACCACAACTGGGACTCGAACCCACTCTCTGCTGAAACGAACAGAGCTTGAGTCTGGTGCTCTAAACCGCCCGGCCACGACAGTCCAAAAACAAATCCGTATTGTTTGTATAAGATTGAGGTTAATCTGTCCCAACAACCGGGGCGCTATGCACTCATTACCACAAGTACCACAACTGGGACTCGAACCCACTCTCTGCTGAAACGAACAGAGCTTGAGTCTGGTGCTCTAAACCGCCCGGCCACGACAGTCCAAAAACAAATCCGTATTGTTTGTATAAGATTGAGGTTAATCTGTCCCAACAACCGGGGCGCTATGTACTCATTACCACAAGTACCACAACTGGGACTCGAACCCACTCTCTGTTGAAACGAACAGAGCATGAGTCTGGTGCTCTTAACCGCTATGTACTCATTACCACTAGTACCACAACTGGGACTCGAACCCACTCTCTGCTGAAACAAACAGAGCATGAGTCTGGTGCTCTAAACCGCCCGGCCATGACAGTCCAAAAACAAATCCGTATTGTTTGTATAAGATTGAGGTTAATCTGTCCCAACAACCAGGGCGCTATGTACTCATTACCACAAGTACCACAACTGGGACTCGAACCCACTCTCTGCTGAAACGAACAGAGCTTGAGTCTGGTGCTCTTAATCGCCCGGCCACGACAGTCCAAAAACAAATCCGTATTGTTTGTATAAGATTGAGGTTAATCTGTCCCAACAACCAGGGCGCTATGTACTCATTACCACAAGTACCACAACTGGGACTCGAACCCACTCTCTGCTGAAACGAACAGAGCTTGAGTCTGGTGCTCTTAATCGCCCGGCCACGACAGTCCAAAAACAAATCCGTATTGTTTGTATAAGATTGAGGTTAATCTGTCCCAACAACCAGGGCGCTATGTACTCATTACCACAAGTACCACAACTGGGACTCGAACCCACTCTCTGCTGAAACGAACAGAGCATGAGTCTGGTGCTCTTAACCGCTATGTACTCATTACCACTAGTACCACAACTGGGACTCGAACCCACTCTCTGCTGAAACGAACAGAGCTTGAGTCTGGTGCTCTTAATCGCCCGGCCACGACACGCCAAAACAAATCCCTAATTTGTGTTTATGAGTTGGCTAATCCATCCCAACAACCAGGGCTCTATGTCCTTATTACCACAAGTACCACAACTGGGACTCGAACCCACTTTTTGCTGAAACAACAGAGCTCAAGTCCAGTTCACTTAACTGCCCAGCCACGACACGCAAAAACAAATCCCTAACATTGTTTGTATGCGAGGCTAATCAATCCTAACAACCAAGGCTCTTTGTGCTCATTATTGCACCAGTAGAATCACATTCCATAACATGAGGAGACCATCTCAGAATCACTTTGGGCCAATGCAGTTGACAGTAAGCAGTCTATGTACTGTCTACAGTCAATCAAGTGTGACTAAATTACAACAGCATTACCCAGTGCGGACACTGTGTAATACCTTCATATCAATATATGAATATTGATGATACTGCGTGAAGAATAAACAACACTGAGTGATGAATATTGTAATTGAGAAGCGCGGTAAAAAAAACCTGATGTATTGTTTTACTTTTGTTGTTAAAAACAAAAGGGGTAGTATCATTTCACACGCGTCTTTGAGAAAGAAGTTGTTTTATTGTTCCTCTCTGAACAACGGTATCAAGTTGTAGAAGGGTTCCCCAGCTCTGGAGGGTTTAGGTTTCTATTAATATTCATCAACTCTGTTCTTGTGATTGTCTTCTGAAGGACCAAGAAGTGTAGCCTTGACTGATTTTAATCCAGAGCACAATTTCATAAAGTTGCTGAGCACAGAAAAAAAATGCTTGTCACAAAAAAATCCTTATCAAAAAGCCTGAAAAGCACAACAACTTGCTAAGCACAGACACATCTTTGCTTAGCAGAAACAGGGTACCAGCCAAACTCCCATATAATGTAGTTTACATTTCTTGCAAACGGTACCCCACTCATGTTTTGGTTATTAGCGAAGATGTTTGCTCAGCAGTTATTTCTGCTTAACAGCTATACAGGCCTGTATGCTTTGGTAAGAAAGCAGGGGCACCAAGGCATTTTCGCCTCACAGTATCAGGCATCTGGCTATATGAAATTGGGCCATGGGGACGATTTTTCTAAGATTAATCTTAGCTGCGAATCAATCTGAACTGCTAAGTAAAGTGTGAAGTCACAATACAATTTACCATGGCAACACTGACAACTTATCTTACGATGGATCTTAGTGCTTAGCGAAATTGAGTCAAGGTCATTTATTGTGCATGACTTATACATCTGTCAGCCTCCTACAAAAATGTACGCTTATTAAAAAGTTGTAAAAACATAAACTGTTTTGACATCGTTCTAGGATCAACGGTTTGATTAACACCACCAGCAACTTATTATCCAAATACATAAAAGGGAATGTTCCAGTATGACAGGTCAAAATTCATTTTCCAGGAAAATTATTATCAATTTTTAAACACTTCAAAAGCAAACATGACAAGCCGCTTTGACTGAGTCTAGCTGCTTTCTGACTGCCATTAGATGATCAAATACATTTTTGAAAACAACAAGATGTTCTGGACTACAATTTATCACTTCCCTCACTCAATTGTATACAAAAAGTACTAAGGGGGGGGGGGGGCTAGATATGATTCCATTTTCAAGTCCCAAGAAATTGTTGTTGTTGCAATAGAGTGTTCTACCTTATCAACAATGGTTAATTGGTTTAAAAGACACTGGACACGGGTAATTATTCAAAGTATTTTTTAGCATCAAAACTTACTCCGTAACGAGCAATGGAGAGCTGTTGATTGTATGTAAGAAACGGCTTCCTCTGAAGTAACGTTAATTCTGAGAAAGAGGTAATTTCTCACTCAAATAAATAATAAACGACTTCAGGCCTGAAGCCTCTTACTAGGCATCTGAATGCACAACATTTTTTGCAACAAGGTTTTTTTTTCTTTCATTATTATCTTGCAACTTTGATGACCAATTGAGTCCAAATGTTCACAGATTTGTTATTTTATGCATATGTTGAGATACACAAAGTGAGAATACTGGTCGTTGACAATTACCAAAGGTGTCCAAAGCCTTTAAGGTACAAATGAGATTATCGCGCCGTGCGGGTTCAGAATTCGGTTATCTCTCGGTCAGTGTTGACGCTGGAAATGTCTTGACGTTCCCACAGCACTCATGATACGACCGAGCTACCAGGTCATCACACCATCTCCCGCCGTGGATGCAGTCTTAAGAACCAAATTCCACTGACAATTTTTTTTCACAATGTCAACCCCAGTGTTCTTAATTCTGTTGCTGAGACAACAGCACTGACCGACTGACCTTGATCGACCTGATCTTTCACAATGACGCCCATATTGAAAGGTTAGAACAAGGAACTTGGATACACTCTTAACAACTACTCACTACTGTTGATAGAGCAGTGTCACATGAGCCAATTTACAATGAGACTAACGTCAGGCAGTGTCCATGAAGAAGAAAAAGATAACAAATAATAATATAATATTTGTAAAGCGCAACATATCCACCTAGCAAGTAGGCGCTAACAAGTAGACGCTCAAGGCGCGACAAAAAAAGGAACAATTATTACAGAACAACAAGACATAATTATTAGTTTAACTGTGGCGTTGTAGGCAATTGACACGAGGTGGGTTTTGAGAGAAGTTTTTAAGGAGTTGTGGGTTGAAAAAGAGCCAATGTTATGAGGTCTGTTCCAAAGGCATTCTGTTTTCTCATTTAAAAGTTTAAAAAATTTTCTCCTTGATAAAAAAAGGGTACCTCCATGAGCAAATTGTAAGTTTTGATTGGAACATTTAGTAATGCCTCAACATTAAAACTTTTACATTTTTTTTATCGGATAAACACACCCCTTCAAAGGGTGGTGCAAACCGTATTACAAGGAACAATAATACGAGGTGGGTTTGACGACTAGGTTGAAATATAATAACACCCCAGCACTCCCTTTAAGTTTCACAGCATTCCTTTTAAGTTTCACCTCCATGAAACCGTATCTATAGAAGAAACAAAAAAGAAGGTCTTCAACAGCTTTTTTGTTTGTATTATGTCTAATGTGGAAATGAATCAAAGTATGTTTTGTCCGATAACCATACTCAAGGACCTCCTTTAAGTTTCACCTCCATGAAACCTCATCTATAGAAGACACGAACAAGAAATTGTCTTCAATGTCTTCTTTTTCTTTTGTACTACGTCTAATGTGGAAATGAATCATCCGCAAGTGATCCACTTCAGACTCAAGACACGTTTCAGGTTTTCTCCATCGAGACAGCTTCATCACACTAGATGACTTCCCATGATGTCTTGCGACCATTATCTTTCCATCAGAATAAGAAGACTTAATGTACACACCCTTTGCAGAAAACGGACAGCCATCTGTAAAAAAAAAAAAAAGTTTGGCACTAACTTGTTGCTGCTGGTAAGCTCTGATTTTGCTAAATATGGCGTCAGTAAAAGTTGCAGAACTCTGCTGTTTGTAAGTAAGCTTACCCTCTATGAATCAAGATAAGGTATGGCACTGGTAAAGCTAGGACTGCAGACATACATCTTGCAATCGGAGAGATATTTAGAATTACATTCAACATAATAACAAACAAGTCTCTTTTAAGGGAGATTTTCAAAGTTGCTCCTCAGAACATGGATAAAATTGGTTTATTTTCAGGGATCTATCTGTAGAATCAGGGAGAATTTTGTTGGTACTATTTTAAGTAACAAGATTCAAAATTCCATTACTTCAACAGTAATCAAAGGTACAAGTAGTATTCCAAGATCTCACACATAAAAAAAAAAGTATGTTCGACATTATGCAAGGGACCACTTAAAACCGTTTTACTATAGATATATTTCTGGTCACAAATAATCAATGCAGTATGCGGTACCTTAAGTGAAAAATAACAAGTAAAGAAAGTTGCTTCGAGTCTTGAGGGTTATTATTATTTTTCAAAGGGAAAGGAGCGCCACAATGTACGCGATATTATATAGACTGATTAACGCCTCGCGCAATAAGGTAACTGTTTATATACGCGAGTCAGGTAACGAGACAGAGATTCCAATATGAGTGACTTCAGTAGCCAGAGGGGTCTAGATGCCAGACGATACAGGTGCATGTATGTGTGTGTATGGACAGGCAGACAGGCTGTTGTGATTCAGACTCGTAACACAGAACTGTCGCAAGACATTCAAACTGTTGCTGATTATGTGTTGATGAAAAGCCGAGGAAGATGTGTATATCGTCGTGGAAAAGGGCGGGAAAAAAAAAACTATTTTAGCTTCTTATTACAGTATCAGTTCAATGTGCTGCCGGATTCTATCTAATCAATAGTTACACCTGTCTTCTATGTAGGTCATAACATTTAATATGGGGCGGGGGGGGGAGCCTGCTTTCACTTGGGTATATGGCAAGACTGTCACAGACAGTATTTTTGGTGATTATGTATTGATTAAAAACCCAAGGATGATCAAATGAAATACAACCCAACTTTGTTGAGAGGAGTCAAAGTTTCTGAGGTAATGTTTCCTTTGTAAATATCCACTTCTGTTGATGAACTCATGCATATTGGAGTGTATCTGGCTTAGCAAATTTATTTGCTGAACAAAGACAAGCGGGACGACTGTCGAAAGTGAGTTCAAGCCTAATTGGTTGCCTGTTTCAAATCACCAAACAATTTTTCCATTTATATTAGTGGCGGACAAATGTAACAATAAACAAACATTGGCTTTTTGGCTGGTAACTTGAAACAACTAAATGCTGCAACTAGGGGTCGATATAACAAAGATAGTCCTAACCTAGGACTAGTCCTAGGACTCTTTAGTAGTTATTCAAAACTTAATGCTAGTCCTAAAATAAGACGAGTAACTCGTCTAACTCTTTGTGAAATCCAGCCTAGCTGTGCCCAGCAAGTTGATGTAAAAATATGAATTGCAATTGCACGATATTAACCCATTTTCTTCCTTCGTAGTAAACTGCTTGGCTATTTTTTCTTTGGATGGTAATAAAAAGAGTTGAATTCCCATCAGTAAAACCAAGAGAACAGGGAACAAAAGAGGTTGCTTCGGAAAGAGTAATTACATTCCAATCCTTTTTTTTAAATTGTTTATTCTAACAAAACATAATGTACACAAGACTCAAACGTCATTGAAAAAGATACTGACGTATGTTCTGGTATGTTTTAAGTACGTATGTCAGAATGTTTAATTAAATGGTTTGGCCAGACAGGAGTGCTGCATGACATTGAATTGAACTGAACGGAATAAAATCAAATTAAATTGACGTCGTCCAGCTCCAGATTCTAAAACAGTGTACTTGAAATGGACGGCATTTCAGATGCAGAAATTTCAGTGCCTCTAATTTTTAATATACGTTTAGCAGCTTTGGGTAAGGTTGATTTTTCTAATTAATTAAAAATTCTTCAAGCCTTGAAACAAAAATAATGAAGTAGCGCCAGACGCCTAGAGTAAGTATTCTGTACTACATAAATGTATCGACAGAAGATGGCATTTGACAGCAACGATGGACATGTGTTCCATTTCATTAGTCAATCACACATACATAGGGTATGTTAAGTTTCCTGGAAACCGTTCTAGGAAATGATCTGATTAGACCTTCTGAACATACTTCAAGTTTAAGAAAACATGACAGCGTCTTGCAAAAATCCACTTCCACCTTAGACTAATATATATTGCTTATATAGGAAGCTTTCCGAAAATAAGGTAATTTAATACAGCAGATAAGTTTCGATAACACATCATTTTCTTTTTCTACTTGCCGGATGGAACTTCTTATAAAAATTAGAAATAATTAAAACTACAAATTCAAAACAGAGACAACAACTCTGAATTTATCTCAAGCACATTGAGGCCTTGATAAACAAAGAGACGTCAATGGTTACTGCCATATTTTCTTGTCGAGGAAGACAACCCCTGAACTTATTTATTTTCTGTTTACCGTCTCGCTATCTGTTCCACAGCCGGTTACAGCATCAGAACTGATACAATAAACAGCAAATATAAAAGCCATCACACCCAAACCCCAATCAATAAGTCACTGCTTATTTTTCTAACAATACGGACGTTATTGACACAAGCACGGTACATATTTCTACACATAGCCGCGTAGTACCGAGCTTTTAACTTTCCTAAAAACTTAAGTGGCATAACAAAGAGTAATATTCCTTGTCCCGTTATTTTTTCTGAGTGGAAAAACTGCTTGGATAGTCCCTGACATGTTTCCCAATGACAAGCGGGAACTACTCTAGGCATAGAGGCCTGACTAGCGTGGCGGTATGCGGCCAATGTACGGAATGTAACTCAGTAAAGGGGGACCAGTCACCTTTTGACCCTCCACTACTGCGTCTACCACAGTCGGCATGTCATGCCTCCGCACTGCTTTCCTGCTTTGATTGCAATATGAGGGGACCTTGTTTCCAGGCTTTGCCAACCAAAATAACCCTCACACTCTTCGCACAAAAGAGGGCAGTATGGACTGGAAGCAGCAAGACGCAACTTTGCTTTTTACTGTACATCAAAACTACCATTGTTGTAGTGCTTTTTAAAGAGGATTTTTTCTTCTTCTAAATCGAATCAAAAAAGGGAATCCTTAAAACTTTTTGAGGATTGCAATTCGTTACTACAGAAACAAAATTGCTCGGGGACACCCTCCAACCCCATACGCCTTTATAGCTGATGCCGTATCATGAGTGATGCATATGACTTTTGGCTCGATGGTATTAGACTCTGTCATCTTCGACGCTTGTGGTAATTTGACTGGGGGTTCACGTGACCAAGTTGGGATTCCGATATGACTGTCAGATGATGACATAGAGGGCAGTGTGGCAAACTATGTTGGCCACACTGGAACGGATTCATTAGTGTATGTCAATCAGTAAGCCACCACAACTGTGCACTACATAGAGTGACAATGATGTAAGGTTACCAACTTCCGTTAGTTGCTTTCCTGGCTCTCAAAACTCGAGGATAATGACTTGACTCCAATGCCTTGAAACCTTCGATGTTGCTTACAAAAAAAATATTCTTGTATATTTTCCTATTCTTCAATATTACTTATACCTAATTTCTCAATGTCTCATTCATTTCAAAGTGACTTAATCTCTATTCTCATATCCAAAAGAGCCTAGAATTTTTTGCTGAGAAGATCTTTCTCATTTGTCTTTATACATACTTTGAAAATTGAAAATCACAAGTTTGCTGGCCCATCACCAAAACTACTGGCTTCGGGCCTGTGGTCCAGTGTAAAAATGGAGCCCTGGGAGAGGGAGGGAGAGAGGGAGGGGCAGGGAGACCATGGGAGACTAACAATGCAACCAACTCGGAATGGTAGGGAACTGTCTACTCGTCCTGGATTGTAAGTTCCCTCAGAGTCAAGGTAAATGATGTCAACAGGAACTACTAAAAAAAACACTCATTCTAAAGATTACTACAGAGGGATCCCAAGATGGTTCAAACAAAATAAAAGCCGAGAGTCAAGACGATATCACTTTACTGGGTACAACCTAGCAATTTAAAAACCGAATGAATGACCAATCACATTCAAGATGAACAGGAATCTGCGTTCCACAATACTATATTAAGCTTGCCAAACGACAAAGTACCAGACGGTTCAGAAAAGAAAAAAAGAAAAAAAAGTGCATTAGTGCGGATGACCGCGTATCTTATGCTGATCATGACAATGTAAAAGTAATTTGATAACAAAAGTCTGTGAGTTTTTTTTTTTTTTTCTTCTTCTTCTCATGCAAATGAATCGCCTATCATTGATGAATAGTCAGCAATTTGGGGGCAGAGGGAAAACTACAAAGGGAGCCGCCTTGCACGCAATGTGAGAAACTTGCATAATGATTTAATCCAGCGTTCTTGCATGTAGTAATGTGCAGCCAGGGTCTGAAGTTGCGTGTGCTCTCTGCTGCCAGACGGTTCATGCACTATTTCAATGCAGCACTCATGTATGTCAGCACATTGGAAACATTCGGGTAGACTGTCATTAATCTAATAGCTTTTTTTTTTTTTGCCCCCTCCAATTTCTAATAAGTGGCACATTACTACATTGCACTTTCACCAACGCGCTGTCACACCGTATACTTTAAAAAGCAGAACAAAACTAGAAAAGATGATCATAAATGATCCATAAAGGTAATGGCACATCATGCAAAAAGACTAACACTTTTCACGAATTTCACATCTAGGTTTGTTTGTTCATATATATGTGGTTGATCACACAAAACATGAACACTGTGTGCGGCTCTTTTGTCAGCTTTACCAATCCTGTATAATACCATTAGAGACACTGGACACTATTGGTAATTGTTAAAGACAAGTCTTTTCACTTGTCCCCAGAACGTGTGTACTTTCAGATGCTTGATTTCGAGACCTCAAATTCTAAATCTGAGGTCTCGAAATCAAATTCGTGGAAAATTACTTATTTTCTCGAAAACTAGTCCACTTCAGAAGGAGCTGTTTCTCACCATGCTACCAACCTCTCCCCATTACTCGTTACCAAGTAAGGTTTTATGCTAATAATTAATTTGAGTAATTACCAATAGTGTCCACTGCCTTTAAGTGAGCATTTCGTTGGAAATTTACAACTGAAACTAAAAAAAAAAACCCACTTCCTAAACAGTTGTTAAAGAAAGAAAATTTTGCGTACAGGCTTAAACCAACTCTTATTATTTTTGACAGGTCATCTCAATCAAGTAATGTTTATGATTTGGTTCATCATTAAAACGGCAGTTCCCAAATTTATTGTCTAACTGACAAGATATAAACTATAACATTGATGATGTTGAAACTTTTTCACAATCAAAAACAGGCAAAAACGTCGTCTACATCCAATCCACATCATCCACAGCACAAATTCATGAGTAAAAAAACCCAACCGTCTTTCTTCATCCTACTCAGAGAAAAATTACGGTTGCCTGGACGCTAGAGGTTTTTTGTTGTTGCTGAATGAACAATATTCTCCCCCTAAATTGTGGGAAGCCGGGGACGAAATTCAAAGGCAAACAGATGGCTCAGCACTCGAGTTTCGCAAATATTTTTCCGGCCTAACACTAATAAATTAGATTGGTTTGCGAGAAGGTATGAAGCTTTGGCACTCAGTGATGTCTACACACCAACTCATCGGGAACCAAAACCTGTGCAAACAGGGCATAAATCAACTTCTTTTCACGGAGACAAGTCTGGGTAAAAAAACTGCGGAGGATCAACATCGCATCCGTCGTCTTTGCGGCAATGTGAGGTGGAAATTTGAAATGTAGGATAACTCCCTCCCCGTAATGAAGCTTTTTGACAAACATTGAGATGAAAAGAATTATCTTTATAACCTATCGTATGGAACAAATAATAGTCAAACAAATTGCAAGTCCACAACAAAACACACCAGCGTAATAAACTAACAATACTGGGTTCTTATATAGGACATTTTATGTTTTATGTCAACAAAATAATGGTTGAAAGGTGCTGTGGGGAATGCAAACACAGGGCCTTACCCCTTTCTGTTCTTGATAAGCGCACTGAGTTCTTTTACGTGCACTACATAATACACAGGACCAACAGCATTACGTCCCATCCAAAGGACTAAGCATGGATGGTAAAGTATCTTGCTTTAGAGCCATGACCAGCAGTACTCGAACCCACGCTCTGCAGGCCAGAAACACTAGAGCTTGAGGTCGGTGGCTCTTAACTGCTTGGCAAAGACATGCCGTTAACAAAGTAACAATCTCTCTGAAATACCACTCTCTCTTCGGCAGTCAGTCTTCTCAGCTTTTGACTGCCACCCCATTCTCTCAGAGTGACACCTTGACTGCCATCTTAAAGAACGAGGGACTTGAATGTTGTCTGTTCAGATCACTAGAACATTTTGGTTGCATTGAGGGGGAATGCGTATAGATTGGACATCTCGATTTGTAATAAAAAATTTGTAATCACATTATCAGTCATGTTGTTTGTTCTCTGATTTTACTCACCTCTCTGATTTTATTAACTGTTTTTTGTTTTCTATGAGGGAGGGCTTGGTGTTCTCTTCTGTTCGATTCCCCACATCTTCCCGACCCCTCTTTTATTTTCAATCACTGCTGATCCGACTTTGCATGGCCGACAGGATAAGACCCAAGAATTCGGCCAGAATTTCCTTCTACTGCACCACTTGGTTCAGTGACCGGTGAAATACACCCAGAAACAAACCCTGATGCTTGGATTGGGCCAAAAAGAAAAGGGGCCATGTTTATTGACGTGAATGTGGTCGCAGCCAGAGTAGACTACGACGGAGTTCAAGAAATGTAAGAATGTTTTCATGGAAGAGGGGAGAGAGAGAGAGGAGCATAGTGCAATCATGATGATTATCAATAAAGCCGATAAAAGACTACCGCTAATTTAGCTGCCAGTTCACCTCAGGTATTTCCTGATAGTTTATGTTGGGGGGGGGGGGGGCGGGGGGTAGAGAGAGAAGTTTAGTATTCCCTCAAGCACATTCTGTATAAAGAATGAGGTTTGGTTATTTGCTTGACTTTTCCAGATCTAGAAATGCACCTGCAAGCCACACACAGCTTTGCGTAACTCTCCCCCTCCATTTTTGTATGACTATTTTTGTCTGTGTTTTGCTACGGACTGAGCAATATAGTGTGCCAATGTCATGGTGTCGAGGTACAAGACATAACTAGTCCACACTGTGCCCATGGGGGCCGAGGAAAACCGCGGCAACTTCATCTCGAGAGAGTCTTGCAGACTTGACAGAAAAGGTCTTGGCAAGTAGCCAACATGTGCCCGTCCTTTTCTTCCGGAATGCATCCCCAGTCGTCAACACTTGATCCGCACCGAATCAGAACCCATTTATTCGGGGAGTTTTGGAGCAAGAAAAAAGATGAGTCGGAACGCAGCGAGGGAAATTCTTGGAAAATAGGCAGCACGCTGTGCTCACTGTATCATGCTGCCGTGCTATAGTGAACGGAATGCATGCTAATGTTACGGGAATTTCAAGAAACACATCTCACTCAGTCTCTTCTCCCCAAGGGTCACTTAAAACTACGCCTATAACAAAGATGCACTTCAGAAGGAAACGAGGAAAAAACTATCTAGTAGAAGTATCTATCATCGTTATTATTCCAATCCGAGTCAGCAGTCACCTAAATAGTAACAAATGGAAATATTTTATGCACCAAATTTGGATAGAAACAGATTGATGCGTCAGGCAACCAGCCAAAGTACACAATTTGTGACAAAAATTGTCAATGCTTTTTAGACATTCTGATATTCTGACAGTAGAGTTGGGCGGGGCACAACTATGTTGGTGGGACAGTGACAGCTGGGTTAGGTGTAAACAGAATGTTTTAATCTGAATGCTCCAAGCGAAAAAAAAAGGAAAGAGGAGGGGGGGTGTGCCCAGGTAATGTAGAGCTGGACTTCTGCCAAATCTGAGTGCCTAGATTCCTGAATGTTCGATCATCAGCACCATACTATTTTGTTACCTTATTAGGTCTGAGATTCACCGTTACGGGGTAAAACAATGCATCGCACGATCATAAAATGTTCAAAATGTTGTAAGCAAACCGAGTAAATTCACAATCACAATCTCACGCCTTAGCATTGGAGTAGATCAATAAAGGAAGCAACCACAGCTATAAGGAGATTGGCAATGGGTGCAACGCAACGCCTATAAAAATTATCAAATTATTCCAGTCCAGTGGGACCTTATATGAACAGTCCTAGTATATGCACGGCCAATATGAATACACATTAATGTAATGAACATAAAGTGGGAGGTGCCTGGGGATCCAGGGACCGTCAATGGTTTACCAAGCTTCATAGAGGTGTTGGAGGATAGGTCCCCATGCCTCCTGCTGTATTCCCAGCACCTGATTAGCACTATGTACAAATTGAATGGACAGATAAACACGCAGGATAGACAATCATTGTCAAAAAGTAAAAGCCGCTTTCTCAATTTTTTTAAATTGTGTGTACTGCACACACTCAGTGCTCAGGAGTGGTGTGTTGAGGATGCAAATAATATGAAGGTTTTGTTTAAAAAAAATTTTTTGCTGTGATCGGTCTCAGTAATATTAACCAAATTCTAAAATGGTCTTTGGAATCAAGCAAAGTTTCTGATTGAAAAAAAAATCTTTGAATCAAGCAGCAATTGTAGCTAAAATGGTTCATTGAATTAATTAACAATTCTGACTGAAATAGACCCTTGAATCAAGCAGCATTTCTGACTGAAATGGTCCCTTGAATCAAGCAGCATTTCTGACTGAAATGCTCCCTTGAATCAAGCAGCAATTCTGACTGAAATGCTCCCTTGAATCAAGCAGCAATTCTGACTGAAATGCTCCCTTGAATCAAGCAGCAATTCTGACTGAAATGCTCCCTTGAATCAAGCAGCAATTCTGACTGAAATGCTCCCTTGAATCAAGCAGCAATTCTGACTGAAATGGTCCATTGAATCAGCAATTTAAATGAAATTGTTTGTTGATTCAAGCTGTATTTTCACTGAAACGGTCCCTTGAATCAAACTGTAATTCTGACTGAAATGGCCCTTGAATCAGCAATTTAAATGAAAATTTTCCTTGAATCAGGCAGCATTTTCACTTGAATGGTTCCTTGAACCAAGCAATATTGAATCAAGTGGCATTTTTGAATAATCATTTTGACTGAAAAGTCTCTTAAAAACCACATATCTTTTAAAACAAGCAGTATTTCCCTGAAATCACCTCTGAAATCATCTCTGGAATCTGAGCAACATTTCTCGCTAAACAAAAAAATGCTCACTTTGAATCCGTCAGACACAGCACTTTGATGCAAACTGTGGCCTCGCTGGTAATGTTTAGTCTGAGCATTTAAGATTTCATTCAATTGACGCTGAGTATCACACCCACTGTGTCGTCAGTCCATTGACGAGGCAGACGGAATTAATCTCATGAAAAGACTGCAACGTCGTCGACACGCTGAAATGTAGTGACTGCAATCATCAAGAACAAAGTTGCCACGCTGTGTTGAAAACAATTTGGCTGCGCTTTTATTTCTACATCTACTTGACGAATGAATTGACATCGTTTTTAAATTAGAGGAAAAGTACAGCAGTGTTTCTTTTCTCTTTTCGTTGGTTGGTTTATTGTTCTAACCACAGGGTTCAGAAGGTTCTTCACTTGATTTTTCAAAACTAGGGGTATTCTGAACTTGTTTTCCCTTGCTGTTTGGTTTTAAATACACTGGACACTATTGGTAAATGTCAATGACCAGTCTTCTCACTCGGCGTATCTCAACATAAGCATAAAATAACAAACTTGTGAAAACTTGAGCTCAATCGGTCAAAGTTGCGAGATAATAATGAAAGAAAAAACACCCTTGTCGCACAAAGTTGTGTGCTTGATTTTGAGACCTCAAATTCTAAATCTGAGGACTCAAAATCAAATTTCTACAAACAAAATCTACAAACAACCTCTCCCCATTACTCGTTACCAAGAAAGGTTTTATGCTAATAATTATTTTGAGGAATTACCAATAGTGTCCACTGTCTTTATTACCTCACTGTGCAATCTGGAGCATTTTTAATGGTTTCATTTATAACGGGTTTAATCTTAGGTCTATTAAAAATATAGCATATTGGCCTGTAATTCACAAGTATCAACCTGATATTCTAGCTTGTACATGGGGGAGAACCCAGACATATATGAAGGTAGATAAAATTGAACAAAGCATTGTTAACAAAAAGATAATAACAATGTACAATATATACAATTATAACTCTACTCAAATTATAACTCTACTCAAATCATGTTGTATGCCCTCAAGTGTACGTCACACCTTGCTCTATGGTCACACATTTGACTTTAGAGGGCACTAAATCAACTTTGTATTAGAAGACATGCAATTTGTGGACTGAGCCCAGGAAGTCAATGTTTTTGGTCACCAGGAAAAAATAGAGAGCAACAAATAAGCAAATGATTTTTTTTTACTGGAACGCAGTGAAGCAAAGATGAGCTCAAAGCACAACAATTCTTATTATTATTATTATTATTTATTTAATTGTCATTTTCTAGGATATGGCAAAAACCGCAAACATTACGGAGTACTCAAGCATGTAGCATCAATGGTCAATCAAGGGAGCCCCAGGATATGAACAAAACCACAAGACTTAAAGGAGCACTCCACAACTAAGAGCATCTGTGGTCAACCAGGGGGCCTGGGGATGTGTACAAACCACAAGACTTAAAGGAGCACTCCAAAATATGAGCTTATGTAGTCAAGTAGTCAAAAGAAGGCCTGGGGATGTGTACAAACCACAAGACTTAAAGGAGCACTCCTAAATATGAGCTAATGTGGTCAAACCGTCAAAAGGAGGCCTGGGGATGTGTACAAACCACAAGACTTAAAGGGGCACTCAGCAAGAGCATAAGTGGTTAAAGGAGGCCTGGGGATGTGTACAAACCACAAGACTTAAAGGGGCACTCAGCAAGAGCATAAGTGGTTAAAGGGGGCCTGGGGATGTGTACAAAACACACCTTAAAGGAGCACTCTGCAAGAGCATCTGTGGTCAAAAGGAGGCCTGGAGGTGTGTGCAAACCTCAAGATATGAGGAAGCACTCTACAAGAACATATGTGGTCAAAAGGAGTCCTGTAGATGTGTACAAACCACAATACTTAAAGGAGCAATATGCAAGTGCATATGTGGTCAACAGAAGATCTAGGGGATGTGTACAAACCATAGTACTTGAAGGGGCACTCTGTTAGACCACGTGATCAAAAGGAGGCCTTCATGTGTACAAACAAACTTGCATTAAAGGAGCACCTCTAAAATATAATAAATAGACAGACTCCAACAGAAAGAAAAGACTACAAAGACTTATTTTCATTGAATCTGAACCTGTAAATATCACCTCCTAAAGAAAAAAAAAGAGCATGTCTTGATTGAGATGTAATTTAAAGTCTCTGACAGAAATCTGCGACTTGGAAAATAAGTAACGGAGTGAACGAATAATAATGAACAACAGGTCAGGTTTGGTTAGATTAAGACAATTACCAACAAGATGAAGGCAATAAATCACAAACTTATTATTCTGTGCAAGGTTTAGATGTAACATCAATAGAAGAAATCACAAAAATATTAATCTCTAGCCAGACACTGTTTATGGAGGTTTTGTGTCGACCCATCGTCGAATAGTCTGAATCACCAATTAGAGTTTTCTCTAATTCAAATAAAAAGACGCAAATCTAAAATACAGTGAATGAAGAAAATCGTCTGCCGGTCCAGGGCGCAGTGCCATTTTATGCATAGAGTAATGAGCAATTACTGAGCAAAGAGGGCTGATCCATCACATTGCCCACGGGCCAATCTCACTGTTTCCCCTCTCGCTCTCCACTCCCTCTCTGCACAGGAAATTTACTTGCTCCTTTCGTGATGTTGCCTTCAATTAAAAAATAAAGAAAGAGACTGCGTTTGGTGAGCTAGCACACGAAGACTAGAATCAAGACATGGGGAGGGGGGGGGGAGAGAATAAAGCACCCTGCTCATGTGATTAAAGGAAAAGTAGATGAAAGAAACGTGACAACTGAGTCAATGGGTCTCTCCGCGATTGTCAGATTTAAGAGGTTTTTCCCAACTTGGACATTTTTGTCTTCTTCCTGTAATTAAAAAGTGAGAGAGAGAACAGTGCGTTTTTTTTCATTGTGGTTTACTTTGGAAAGCCTCATGGATGTTTCTGGCCATGTTCTATAATGATGCTTGAGTAAATAGGTTTTGGCGCACGAGTGTTCCCTGTCAATTAACAACAGCTTGGTAATGAAAGATTTACTCTGCGCAGTTAATTCTGGACCTCTTACTCTTAGCGATAAAGCGTTTAGTGAAACCTACACTCGGGGGAAACTATGCCTACAATGCCAAAGTATACTTAGACTGTTCATAAAACCTTTGCTTTTTCCAGTAGAAATTTAAATTTTCTCTCATCTTGGTGCCCTCTATTACGAGAAAATTGTCTTGCCCTTACAAGAACGATGAGTCAGGTCTGCAAGTTACTCCACTGTAATTCCTTTTTTTGACAGGTTTATGGCAGCATTTACACAGGTTTCTTCACCAAGGTAATGAATCATGTGTAATCATCAATAATTGCAATAATTTGACAATCCTACTAATTACAAGAAAGTTTAGAGCGAACCTGGGGATGTATTTCAAAAAGAGTCAAGTCTCATCTCGAGGGTGAGTTAGGGTCGAGTCACACTGCAGCGATAACGAAAAAGATAGCGATCACGACGCAATCTATTGGTTGAATTGCTCCACGCAGAATACGCACACGCTCATTCAACCAATTGAATGCGTTCTCTTTGCGTCATTATCGTTCTTGTTATCCCTGCAGTGTGGGACCGCGCCTTTACTCGTCCTATCTTAGGACTAGCCTTTAATAACTCTAGGACTAGTTCTAAGTTAGGACTATCTTTGTGAAACCGACCCCTGGTATTGCACTAATGTAACAATACCATCCTTGAGTTCTTGTATGACAACCTATTTCATCATTCTAAAAGCCATTCTAAAATCATTTCTTTGAGACCTTTTACAGCATGAAGACAACATTGTCAAAGACCAGTATCCACACTTTATGTGACCTGACATATACATGAAATAACAACCTTTGAAAGTTTAAGCTCAATCTGTCGACAGAGACACTAGAAAATAGTGGGGGTATAAAACCTTAGGCTTCTATGTTTTCTGTATGCTTTCAGACTTGCGAAATTGTCAAAAACAGTTATTTCAAGTAAAAATATCCAAGGGAAGTTTTCCACCATGACCAGCTCCACACCATGTAAGTCATGTGCAAATCTGTGAACAATCATATTGTCACTCTTAAGCGTTGTACAACATCCTCAACAAAAGTCTCTCCATTTCTACAAGGTCAAGATCATTCAGTCTAAAAGGAAGTGGAAAGAAAAGAACCCCAAAAACTTAGTCGCATTTCAATCAAAAATATCCAAGGCAAATTTCCACCATAATGACCATTTTCCATACCATGTAAGCTATGTGCAAATCTGTGTGCATTTATATTGTCACTCTTAAGTGCGTACAACATCCTCAACATAAGTCTCTCCATTTCTACAAGGTCAAGATCACTTCGTCTAAAAAAAATTGAAAAAGAAAAAATCAAAATCAAAAGAAAACAAAAACCCACCATGATTTGTATGACAGTGACTCGATAAGACTAAATGAAAAAGACAGAAGACTCACAACGTGTATATAAACACGTATTGATCAGTCCGAATCATCTCCGCTCTCGTGAAGTGCGTAATCATTAACCAAGCATATACACAGTCACATTAACCAGTCGGGCATCCAAATGACGGACGCTGGCCGGGGACGCCGGTCATTGACCCCCGGTACTGCTGACTGCACATAACCCGGGGATCGTATCACGATTATTTCCGTGTCGATTGCGGGCGCATCAAGAACAGCGGTCTCCTTAAGGCATTATGTGTGGAATGATGACGGCTTATGCCGACCAGTTTTACCAACATAAAAATGGGGGGGGGGGGGGGGGGGGGGGAAAAATTGAGAGAAAATTAATTACTTAGCATCGGGCATGCATCAATCAGTTCCTAAGATTTTAGTAGGGGATTCCTTAAATATAATTGGTCAGAAATACTATTAGCCATCTTGCTGTTTGTGAGTTTCTGTTTTTGAAAGTCTTTTTATTTTGGGCTGACCGTCATTTGTAATTTATGTAAGACAAAAATTATTATTACTAATATGGCATCCATTCGACGGCAATGAAATATTATATTTAGGAATAAAGAATTAATTGAAAATTAAAATTTCTTTTTGAAGTCTGGAATTAGAAGGAAAACATACTTTTTCTCAGATGGACAACTTCCACGATTCTTTGGCAATGTGGACGGTATTTGACTTTTACTGGTACAGTGCCAATTAAAATAAAATAAAAGTATACACATATCCGGATATAACACATAGTGATAAGTAGTAAACACGTTTTTATTCTAGTTTTTACAGCTGCACATTCTTGTGATTATCCACAGCAGCCATTAAGACTCCAAATTGATGATTTTAAGCACACTAATCTTTAGCACTAGGACAACTTGATAGATATCAAAGACCAGTAAAAACATTTATATTTATCACCTGATCAACATTTTCAATACATTATTTTTTAGTTCAGACCAAATTAAAAAGTAGTCATCGCATGCCTGCCCGTTCCAACCCATTACCAGCACCAACTCCTACACCTTGTATGTCATCAATTCATTCATTTTTGTACATAATGCTCATCCCTTTTAATTGATAGTATCAACAAAATGCTTACATTTCCACAAATTTGGTTTCACGTTAACAGTTGGTTACCATGACAACATATCACCCATTGTAAATAATAATAATAAGGCCTAATAAGGCCTAAAAAATAATTTTAACAAACACTTAAAAGCAGGGGGAAAAACTCACTAATTTGCTTTCTCAGAAATTATCTAAATCTAATTATTATTTTAGTAATAAACAGGTAATTTGCAATTTTATTGCAATTCTATTGTCAGAATTTTTTTTACTGGACAATCTTCATTTGTCTGTGACACGCATCATTTTATTGATATCAGTATAATAATTGGTAGCAGGGCCCACACCATCCCACATCCACAATGAAATCATATTGTAAAGTGCTGTCCTTGCTGCCTGAGTTACACATAGCGCAATAGTGAGCTAATGGGTACTTGTCACTTCTTATTTTCACTGTTCCCAATCAATTAACACTTTATAGTGGGAAAATATTACAACAATCACAAAGTATCCCATTCCAGAATGGGCCAAATCTCAAAGAGCTACTTTTAAAAGTAGAAATTACTGTTTACAAATTTCTACTATACAAAAAAAAACACCCAAGATACCAGTGATAAAGTATATATCTGACATAGAATTTTGGCTGGTAACCTTTATTAGTCAGCATAATTTACTGTACTTCGCTACTTTAGCCAATGCAAAATTGCATGGTTTGGCTCAAACTGAAAATATCGCTTAATGGTCTACTGCTAAGCAAAAAATGTGACATGGCATTGTTAGCTGGTAACCTTATTCTGGTAAGCATTAATGTTTCATGCTTAGCTATTTTGTGTGCTTAAGCAGCTCTATGAAATTGAGCCCTGGTGGAAGACACACCAACTACACACACAAACAAAGTCTCATTAAGCCAATGGTTACAACTGACGTCCTCTCTATATTCTCTTATTGTTTAGACTTGGGTCTCTTGTACACAAAATCAAATTCTGGATCTGAATCTGGATAAATATTCTCAATGCTCTAGTAGGAGCCAAACAAGAAGACAAGATGATGAAGAAATTTCATTTTAGATGTGAGAGGAAAACCCCAGAGAATTATTCCAGGGAAAACCCATGCAGTCAGGTAGGGACTGAAAACCCAATCCGTATAGTGCCCCAGTGGGATTCGAACCGGGGTCCCAGAGGTGGAAGGCAAGGAAAGATAACACTATGCAAACCCAACCATCAAAGTAGGGACTGAAAACCCAATCCACATAGTGCCCCGGTGGGATTCGAACCGGGGTCCCAGAGGTGGAAGGCAAGGAAAGATAACACTATGCAAACCCAACCATCAAAGTAGGGGCTGAAAACCCAATCCGTATAGTGCCCCGGTGGGATTCGAACCTCGGTCCAGAGGTGGAAGGCAAGGAAAGATAACACTATGCAAACCCAACCATCAAAGTAGGGACTGAAAACCCAATCCGTATAGTGCCCCGGTGGGATTCGAACCTCGGTCCAGAGGTGGAAGGCAAGGAAAGATAACACTATGCAAACCCAACCATCAAAGTAGGGACTGAAAACCCAATCCACATAGTGCCCCGGTGGGATTCGAACCGGGGTCCCAGAGGTGGAAGGCAAGGAAAGATAACACTACCAACCTGACCAAACTGAGGCTATATCAAGACACCCTCATCCCCTTCTTCCCACAGTATTCATGTTGACAATTGAGACAGTCATCAATATCTTGATGGGAATGTTTTATTTTGTGAATCAATATGCCCTGCACCTTTGTAGACTTGATTTCGAGTCTGAAATTGTGGTTTTTTGTTGACGTTACCACCAAACACACACGCAAATACAGTTCAGACTGGCTGAAACTACATTTCAAACAGGAACACTAAAGCAACAACAGCTCAGATTGGTTCAAACTACATTTCAAACAGGTAACCTATCTAGAAACACAAGAATCCAGCCCCACTGATGTCATACCATTCACAGTCTCCAACGCCCACTGTATTTTCATCACTTCTGTATACCACATTTGTTTTCCTTTTCAATGAATTTAACAAAATTAGGAAACACACCGACACAGAAAAATAACAGAAAGGACCCCAATTAAATTTCATGCGACATACTCTTCAATTACTACAAAAGCCTTCAATGTGACAACAAAATCAACAATTAATTGCAACCTGGCAACGAATGTCTGAGGCAGATGGCACGAACAGAGTATTCAAATAATTGTCGACCATAAAGCCTTCAAACTGTAACCATGGAGTGAACAAACCTAGTAACAAATAGCTTGATAACAACAGACCTTATGCATTGACGTCATCTAGCCGCCATTTATTTTAGAGGTAAACCGATGACAAAACAATGGAAACGCACAGATTTGTATGCGCTGCGCACAGGACTGGCCAATGACCAACCTCCTTTTCTGACCTCAAGCGATGGTGCCTACTGAAATGTCATCATGTGCATAACATGTATTTGATAAAATACAGATATTTTTTTCAAAACCCAAATTCACCATAAATAAAGACTGTTTCATGAGTAATTATATCAGTATCATTTTTTTTATATCATTGAAAGCAGACAGATTTCTTGAGTACAATAATATGGAGATACATTTACCACAAGTTTACTTGAAACAATCTAAACAAAATTTTAGATGTAATTCCTGAAGCAAAATGCAATGCACAATGGTTATTAATGGACACAGACCAGGGAAGAGACATCTAGAGAGAAAAAAAGTCCCAAATATTGATCCTAATAATGTCTCTAAAATCACATTCCTAAAGTGTGCACAAAAACAGAGTCCACCCAGATCCAACAGAGCCCTATGGGGAATACTCCAATGTCTAAAAGGCACTGGACACTTTTGGTAATTGTCAGAGACCAGTATTCTCACATGGTGTATCCCAATTTATACATCAAAAAAAAAATCTGTGAAATTTTTAACTCAATTGGTCATCGCAGTTGCAAGAGAATGTTGAAAGAAAAAAACACCCTTAATGCACAAATTTGTGAGCTTTCAGATTCATAATAAAAGGCCTGAAGTATTTTAGTGTTTAGGTGAGAAATTACCTCTTTCTCAAAAACGACATTACTTCAGAGGGAGCCGTTTCTCACAATGTTTTATACTATCAACAGCTCTTTATTGTTCGTTACAAAGTAAGTTTTTATGCTAACAATTCTTCTAAGCGATTACCAATAGTGTCCAGCGCTTTTAAACACCAGCAGCCAAAAACTCTTACACGCCGCTCCGCCAGTGGAGAGAAGAGTCTCAAGCCCCTAGAGCAAGGCAAGCTCAAATTGGCTCTGGAGTGGGGGAGCACAAAATGCCTCATTCATGTCCGAGAGCTTCATTCATGTTGCATGAAAAAAAAGAGCGAAGTCTGTGCCGTTGTCGACCATGATGATGATGATGATGATGATGTACCGTACATGAATCTCAATGGAACACCTGGAGATCTGAGTCATCCGTTTTTTAGCATAAAACGTGGAAAAACTTTAATAAAAACCGGGGTGGTGTTCTAATAATATCAGCATTTTCTACTACACACTCAGGCCAGTCTCCCGTGTACTGGATGGGCAACCCTAATGTGGGTTTCGTTCAAGTATGAGATCAACATAGTTTCTCTGTTTCTTATAACATTTTTTTTTAAGTATCCGTAATGTTTAACCATTTTGGAGATCAGGCTCAAAGCACAGAAAAATCCAGCTTAGCAATTATAGATTACGAACCTAAATACCACTTAATCTACAATGCTTACAACTCATAATGAGCTGGTAACATGAATTATGGGTTACCAGCCAAAATACCACATAATCTACATTGCTTATGGCTGGTTGCCTGCTATTTTTTTTACAATTTGAGAAGGATAGTTCCTTGTGTAACTTCAAAAGGCAACTTGTTAGCTGTTTTTTGTGCTTAAAGGAACACGTTTAAAAAAAATTGACTCCCATAAATGGCCGACCGTGTTTGTCGACGATGTAAAATGAAAACCACGCAATTTCGAGGAAAACTTGTGTGGATCATTGTATTCAACTTTTAAAACATCTTTCCAACCATATGCATTTTATAAAAAACGGTTAAAAACGCTTTTTATAAACCAACTCGACCGATCCAAGGCAACATGTTCCTTTAAGTGTAGCTCAATGAAATTGGGCCCTATATTTCGTTACACCTGAAGAAATCAGGTCTCTTTATGTGCTTAGATGTTTTGTATTAAGGGCTTTACAAATGTCTTCATATAGTATAATTATTATCTCGCACTGCGGCAGGAAATGCAGTGCAAAATGTCACCCCAACAGCGCACTTTGCACTCTTCTGTACAAAACACTCACACAACCCACCACTGCTACTTAAGATTACCAACTAATAATTGCCCTGATGATAACCTTGCCATGCAGTACTGCTGAAAACAGGCCTCACACACTATCAATCCACGCTTTGTCTTAATTGACTTGAGCGATACCTCTAGCGATCGCTTATCAATATCACTATCGCAAAAAAATCGTTCAAGACTCCGAAATCAGTTGATGACATTGATAGCCAAAACAGTGATAGGTATCACTGGTGGGGAATGTATGATATCCAGTTGCATACATATACTGAGATTTCAAACAAGGCAAGATAGGAAAAGTTACCATATCCTGCCACCACATTTTCATTCGTTTTGAAACAAAATAGTATCTAATTTACTCAAATGAGATAGTCCTCTTTGTAAAACTGAGTGAAAAATTGGTGGCAGGACACAGACAGTTTTTTTTTCCTTCAAAATATGGTTTATCAGAAACTATTGGTACTCCTCCTAGTTCAAAATTAACTAAATAATCAAACAGTAAATGCACACATAAAATTGAGAATGACATTTCAGGAGGTTGACTTGTCCAGTTCATTAATATAACTGTACATGTTTCACTCCCGGTTTTCACTTCCCGTTTCTATATTATTTATAAATGCATAAAAAAAACCTAAACAATTGTCCAATCATCTTTCCACAAATAACTTCTATTGCGACAGGCCACAGCGCCATTCCCTTTCATCATTTCAATTGAAAACCGCATCACAGTAATAAAAATAATATGCATAGAACAAACACCTCTACAGAACTTTTCTAATGAGAAAATGTCATGGTTGATCATAACAACTGCCCACATTTTTTGTGGAAAATATCCCTACCCCCTCTTCGCCAAACCGCCCCTCCCCCAATAAAGAGCACCCATTACCAGTGAGTAATGAGTTAAGTACGGATTCAATGGCATAGTACAAGCGACTGAGTGGAGCCCATTAAAATCTAATGAAAGCCAATAATTAACATCTCCTCATCAATAGAGAGACGTAACAGAAATAGATCAGTAACAATGAACAATACAGGAGATACACTCGATGCACCTATAGAATGGATAGAACATCAAAATGTCCAATTCATGGCAGAGGAGGTCGGTAAAATGCCTGTTTTTGTCTGAGCATGTAGGAAGCAGGGTGGGATGTGGGGTATGGAGGAGGGGGATAGGTTTTTCCTCCATAGCCAGAGAGGTTTGCAGTTTCAGCATGAGTAGGATTTGAAACTTTGCGTGGTAGGATTCCAATCTAGTCCAGAATTCAAGTCAAAGGTACCCCATGTCGAGAACAGACTTCCCTGTTTATTTGGCGATTGGCACTCCCGCATTTTCTGACCAGTGAGTAATTTTTAAACCATTAATCTCCATTCGATATATTCCTTCAAGACAAATACTTCCTGCTAGTTTGATCCAGATAATCATATTAATAAAACAAAATAAAAAATGAAAACGTTCTTGCTGTCCTAAAATACCACACAGACAACATAACGACATTGTACCAAGGACGAGGACATTGTACCAAGAACACAATTTATATCTTAATCCAAAATAATAATGCCGTAATGGGGGCCATTATATAGAAATGATCTCTACAATCCATTCTGTAATTTGTATTACACCTATTCTCTTTTGTCGTTCATAGTCTGTCGTTGGATTTGGCAATGGCGCGACTCATTATAAAGGGCCCCAGTGCGGATTGTTAATGATCGCAAATGGAATACCGAGCGTCACAGCGAAATTATTTTATCGTAAATAAGGGAATCAATGTGTGGTGAAGAGGTTTTCAACTAGTGGTTTAATCCCAACGAGGCCCGGTTCTTGATAATTTTACCGAGACAAAGTCGAGGAATAGCGAAACTGTCTGAGGTATTTATGAACACCGATTTTATCCACGGATAAAGAAGATCTTTTGACTAAACATTCCATTTTATTTATCAATTCTGGTTGTGAAGCCTAGGACTCTCAGAAAAAAAAGAACTTAAAAAACATACAAACCAAGAGCCCAATGGAGAGAAGACAAAGAATGAAGTTTGGTTTGATGTGGGGGGGGGGGGAACGCAGAAAATTATTCCAAGGAAAACCAACACAGCCAGGCAGGGACTGAAAACCCAAATCAAGTGAGTGGCAGTCAAGGCAGACCTCTACGCCAACCTGACCGCCCGGCCTGATTCTGGAACATGTTGAAGATGACTTGGCAGAAATGAGGTATGTGGCAATCCACAAGACACACGCAAAGTAAAAATGAAATGACAAAATCAAACAACACATAAAGGCAGTGGACATCATTGGTAATTGTCAAAGACCAGTATTATCACTTGGTGTATCTCAACATAAAATAACAAACCGTAAACCTGTGAAAATTTGAGCTCCATTGGTCGTCGAAGTTGCGAGAAAATAATGAAAGAAAAAATACCTTTGTCACAATAAGTTGTGTGCTTTCAGATGCTTGATTTTGAGACCTCAAAATCTAATCCTGAGGTCCAGAAATCAAATTAGTGGAAAGTTACTTTTTTCTCGAAAACTACGTCACTTCAGAGGGAGCTGTTTCTCACAATGTTTTTTTGCTATCAACAGCTCCCCATTACTCGTTACCAAGTAAGATTTTATAATTATTTTGACTAATTACCAATAGTGTCTACTGCCTTTAAAGCAAATGATGGTTAACCTTTACTCTCCTCTTCCTTTTTATAAAACAAGAATTGAACAAAACCCACCTCTGATGACCGATCGTGGTCTTCCCCAGCGAGAAGCGCCTCATCACCTCGGCGATTGATGAGATGACATGGAGCTGGATGATGAGGGAACCGGGGATGGCCCTGTAGGAGGAGCCTTAATATCTTGACTGTCCTGAGTGGGTACCGGGCTAGAGCTAGGGTTGGAATTCCTGGACGGAGAGACGGTGGTTCCTGACGACACTTCTCCAGTTGGTGGGGTTAGCTTTCGACTGCTCTTCTCTGCAATGGAGGAAAGACAAAGTGTGGAATTTTAAAAACGTTTTCATTACTTCATGGCAATGATAAGAATCAGGCCTGACACTTCCTGGAGGCAATGGAGGCGGTTTTCCCCTTGTCCTTTTGTCATTGCCTTGGTGCCTGTGAAATGCTACAGTGGAAATTTTAAATTTCCCCATAAGGTGCCCTTCACCAAGTTGAAAATGCCTTGGTGCCCTTGCCCTTTCACAAATGAAGCATATAGGGCTGAAAAATGATAATGATGAATAACCATTGTGTTTTTTTTCAGAACCAACACTACTCAGATTTATTAAGATGGTGCTACCGCAAACCTCACCTAATAAGACTTTAAAGTGCCGGTAACCAATGTAGGCCACAGATTGGCACTTATGGCGATGATATTGGCACTGTTTACTACCGGTATGGGGAGTTATTTTCTCATTCGGGGCTATATGGCACAGTTTTGGACACATCCAGATCAAGAAAAGTTCTCACATCCGCACAAACGGTTATCAACAAGGTATTATTATTATTTTTCAAAAAGGTTACACGAGGTGGGAACTTTTTGGGTTGACGTGGAGTGGTCTCAGCTCAATGTGATTGACAGTAAGTGGGTTTGTGTGTCACATGAGTGATACAAATTAGGTGTATCCATCACAGATTGACACTCAATTGGTTGATTCCTAACTCTCGGGGCAGCTGAAATTAAATGAAGTAGTTGTCGAACATGTCAACCGCCCCCGTCTACATTCAGAAACCTTATTTGTTAGACAGTTGAGATCGCAGGATTCTACAACTCTTTAACAATCAACAGTCCTATTTCAAAAGGTAGATTATTTACAAAATTCTGGACAATATTCTGAATGTAATCCAAATGTCTAAATGAAATAGCAATGGTCTACAGATTAAAGCGATACTCAGCACTCATTCACAGCATGTGATATCATCCATTGAATAAAACGTTAACTGAGGCTCTGAGTGACACAAACTTGGTTTTTAAATTCCATCATACCACTCTTAAACTGTTGACAGCCCTGACTATCTCTTTTGTCCTCCTTCCTTGGCCCAATTTCATAAGAAAATTACCTCTTTCTCAAAAACTGTTATTTCAGAGGGAGCCGTTTTCACAAAGTTTAGTTTTTACATGTTCCAACATCTCTCCATTGCTTGTTATTAAGTACGTTTTTATACTAACAGATATTTGTAGTATTTACCAATAGTGTCCAGTGCCTTTAAGCGAAAAAGTTTCCTAAAACCTTTTGATTTCTCACAACCAGAGAAATCTGAAAACATGCATCCCCAGGCACTCCTCTTGCTTGAAAACAAAAGAAATATTCATTTTCCTCGACACAGAAAAAGAGAATCAATTTTTGGGGAGCATAAATTATTGAGTTTATTTTCAGTGAAGCAGGCGGGACTGTGGGCTTAAGCTTTTGGTAATTCAATTTGGCCGGTACTCAGCCAATGAATCAATATCATTGGTTTGTACTTTTCAAGGGGTCTCTGCCCACGCTGAGATTTCATTTTGGAATTGTTTGGTTTGCATCTTGTCGTCGTCGTGACTTCCTGGTTAGCTTCAAAGCTCAACTCTGGTGGGTTTTGTCTACATTAGTCAGACCCTGATTTGCTACGATGGCTTACGTTGAGCTGTCCAAATAAACTAATAACACTGCAATTCACAATCACAAGAAACATCAAAACACACATTGGTCTGAAAGACAGTTTAGTGAGAAGTAATTAAAATAATAACACAACTTATTTATGTTTTGCTTTACTCAGCAAGCTGTTATAAAAACAGTGCAGAGGATTGAGGAACGTAGGCCCAAAGAAAAATTGCTTATCACCGGGCCAGGCATACCAATCTTATCCAATTCCAAATCCTGTTCTATTCTTTATACCTCTCTAACAAATCACACAACTGTAAAATCAGGGATTAAATTTGATTAAAT
The DNA here is from genome assembly GCF_902459465.1 of Asterias rubens. NCBI lineage: Eukaryota > Metazoa > Echinodermata > Asteroidea > Forcipulatida > Asteriidae > Asterias > Asterias rubens. Next base: position 17,843,662 of record NC_047062.1, on the reverse strand, counting down.
TAGCGTTGCTGGTGATTGGATCCTTTCAGATAGAAATGTAGAGCTTAACAAGCCTTTGGATTCACAACAACGATGCGTCATTACAAGCTACGAGACCTGTGAAGTGGCCCTCCCTTTGCAAATCTTAACTAGCCCGCAGGTAGTAGTAGCAAGCAACACACGCCGCTGAACACGGCCAACGCATCTAGGCTGTTTGTAATAGCTCCAGAGAACCAAACACAGGGATCTTCCGAACATCTCTAAACTAAAGACGTCAGGGGCTACCTTAGTCTCTGGATTAACTGAAGTCATTAGCTCTAATGTTATTACAAGAGCGACAATCGACAATAGACAGTTGACAAGAGCGACAATGGACAATAGCCTAAAAGGGTTTATAATAGACACCAAAAGAAAAAAAGGGTTTCTCATTCTCATAACATTAGCCACTCGTGATAATCCTGCAGAAATATTGCAAGAAGGAAAACTTCGTAAATGGAGACAGTGGTGTGGCTGACCAATGTAGTAAGCCGCCAATACGTTCTGTCAAATTGAATCAGGCACGCAATACTTAAAGAACTCTTCAGCTGAGTATCACACTGGTACCACCCAGTTTGCCAAGAAGACAAAGATTTTTTTCTTCTATAGTTTTAAAGGCACTGGACACAATTGGTTATTACTCAACATAATTGATATCATAAAAATCCACTTGGTAACGAGCAGTGAAGAGCTGTTGATAGTAACAAACATTGTGAGAAACGGCTCCCTCTTAAATAACCCAGTTTTTGAGAAAGAAGTAATTTCTTATTCAAATATATGAAGCCTCTTATTGGGCATCTCAAAGCACACAAACTTGTGCTACAAGCAAGGGTGTTTTTTCTTTCATTATTTTCTTGCAACTTCGATGACAAATTGCGCCAGAATTTTCACAGATTTGTTATTTTGTGCATATGTTGGCATACACAAACTGAAAATACTGGTCTTTGGCAAACTACCAAAGGTGTCCAGTGCCTTTAAGCCCAGGTAGACAAGTTCTCCATTTTCACTCTTTCAACAAATGAAGTGTAATTTCTTCCCATCTCGGCTATCACATTCCTTCGTCTCTGGGACAAGGCGCTCAATTACTTGTTAAAATACTAAAATCTTGGATCCATCTGAGGTGTTGACACTAGTTTCCAGTCGGAAGCGGACTCCGCATTCAGAAATATTGACTTAAAATATTAGTACTGGATAAAAAAATGTGTTCCCATGAAATACAATAAAACATGGCCTGGGAATCTCAATTATAGTGGCGGGAATTGCTGTAAAAGCTGATGTGGAGGACATTCATGTTGTATTGGTTTTTCTTCCATTATAGATTTCATTGAGGCTTGAGCCCGCAGACCTGTATATTTTCACCTTGAAACTTAATCACAACAATAAATACAAAAAAACTTTTCTTGGAATACATATAAATGTTAAAAGCTTTTAAACTTTTTGCTTGCGTAGTCAGTGTTATCTTGAATAAGGGAATAAGGACCATGTTTATATTGCATATTTGAATATGACCCCATGATCTCCTCTCAGCCAATCAGATTGGATAAACGGTCGGGTTCCCTCTGAAGTAACGTAGTTTTTTAGAAAGAGGTAATTTCTCACTCAAAGATTGTAAAAGACTTCAGCTGAAGCCTTTTGTTATGCATGTGAAAGCACAAAGTAACGCAACAAGGATGATTTTTCTCTCATTATTCTCTTGCAAATTCGATGACCAATTGATTCCAAATTTTCACAGGTTTGTTAATTCATTCATAATTACTAAACACACTGCAGCACAATGGACAGACTTTCTATCCCAAGGAAAACACAATGAGAAAACTGAAATGTGAATTAATTTCCTTCTTGTTTGAGATTGTGACAACAGACAGTGCTCAAGCTGTAACTTTACTATCCTCACGAAAAACAATAAGAAAACCAAAATGTGAATGAATTTCTTCCCGCCTAGAACCCGTTGCCTATAAATTGCCTCGTGTACCCGAACCTTCGAAGTGCCACGTAGCAACTCAATATTCCAACACTACAAAACATTCTCACGCAGCACCTCACACATGGAACACTTCTTACACACAACCACAAACAAAATCATCATCAGCCAATATTGAATTCATTGACAAATACTACAACAACTACTAAAAAAAAACCCAAAACAGGTCAGTTATAATTGCCAAGCAATCTCGAACGACGATGTGAATTTGTATGCATACCTCCTTCGTCCACGCTAGCGCTATTACCTCGGGAGCTGTCAGATGTTACAGTCTTAATTCCATTTTCTTTGAATTTCTAGAATCCTGACCCAGCTGCACACTGATTTCTTTTTTCATTAATAAAAAGCCACCATCTTCAGGAGGATGACAAATGTATTGAAGCCGAGGGAGGAAGGAAGGAAGGGAGAGGATAGAGCTAGAAGCCCAAAGGAGCACTGGGAGTCACAATTTCTTTTATTCAATGGCTGTTTGGAAGCGTTACTTGATTAATTCATGAGTATTTTGCCGCATTACCAAATGCCATTGTGCACTATCAAATCGGCCATCAGATACACACAGGGTTCGCTACTATAATAAACTAGCGCTTCTTTTTGGCTGCAGCCGGTCTTCTGCCCGCACAATTTAATATTTCATCCCTGATTATTATTTTCTGGGTGACAATAAAGAGAAGCATTTATCAAAATTGTCATTCCTTCGAGAAAAAAAAATATGTTATAAGTGTGAATAAAAAGAAGAAAGAAATTTATATATTGATTGCAACTGGTGATGGCACATTAAAGAAAACAAAGTGTTAAATTTAGCTGAATCATGGCTTAAAAGGTAAATTTAACCTTTGATATTAAAGACTCTGCTACGGTCATAACTCGTCAGGAAAGCAGGCATGGATCTAGGAATTTGACCAAGGAGGGATCAAAAACATTTTGCTTGCGGAGTCCTCGGAAACAGCTAATCAATTCCTCTTGACTGAATCACAAGCTAAAGGATGAGTACAATGCTTTCTGTTATCACCAGCTCTCGCTGAATTTGTTTCTTTTATCAATTCATTGATCTCTTTGTAAACATGCACTGTATTCTGAGTCCAGAGTTTCTAAGATCATCTTCAAGGTTTTTCACATGGTGAAGTGTATAAGTTCTATCTTTGATTTGTTTGTTTGTTTGTTTGTAAAGACAAGTCTCAAATGCTTCAAGGATGAAGTGACTTAAGAGCCACAAAGCCTTAAAACCAATGGATGTACCTGTAGTACTGGACACACAGAAGCTGGTCCCTCTCACCGGCCTTGGGCGTGGCCTAAGGAGGGTAGGATCTCCATATCTTGATCCCCCAAACCCCTAATGTCAATCTGTGTATTGATAGACTCATTAGCTTGTTGTTGGTTGATGCTTATGTTTGGTTTCTCCATTACCAACACACACATCTTCACCGCACCACATCTCCCCATTTCAATGACTTAAGATACAACCCCCCATCTCCGTTAGTCCCCACCCCCTCTTAAAAGAGAAGCAAACCCACCCTCAAGCAGTTTGTCCTCTTCATTTCTATCTCCTGGACAGAGGCCCAGTTATTTGCACAGTATAAGGAGTCAGTGGAGCGTTAAATCCTAATCTTGATTAAAGGTCTCCACTTGTTACCTGTGCAGTCTATGGTCTGATGGGAACTGTCTCCCAGATCTGTTCCCACAGAGTGTTACAGAGAGGAAGATCTCCCAACGGTGACACCAAAACTAAATACTACCAAAAATAGTCACAGTATTCTTGGTAGGCTTATACTGCTGCTAAGCATACCAAACAATGCTAAGCATGAAAAAACCTACTTATCAAAAACCAGGCTACTAAATGACACAATTATCACTGCATGACTCAGAATATGTTGCTAAGAAAATTTACTAAGCAAAAAATTAGGAGGGCATCAGCAACAATGTACACTGAATACCATCGACCGATGAACTGTTAATGTCAAGCAATATTTTTTCTGTGCTTCGCAAAGTGCTCTTTGAAATTAGGTCCTGCTGAAAAAAGAAAAAAAAAAAATATTCTGCTAAGCAAAAGTGAGCAGGATACCAGTTACAGATTTTCAAATGTGGAACCTGGTATTTTGACTGGTAACCGTAATCTGGTAAGCATACTTAATACTAGCTTAGCTAATTTATTGTGCTGATGCAGCTCTTCGCGAACTTTGGCACCATTGATGGTTTGCATGATTTTTGCAGCAAATACTAAGCTGTTTTGGGGCTATTAAATAGATTTAAAGTTTATACTATTAGGGAAGTATTAGACCACTCAAAAAAAGTACACATGTATGACAAGTTGTTTTAGTCCAGTAAAGTGCATTCGGATAAGAAGAAGCAAAGTACAAGTGGTCATTGGGCTATTTTTTGTGTGGATGGTCAGCGTGATTCAACTTCTCTGGCTTCAAATCGTGGTGGACACGAGAGTTTTATGAAAACGTTTCTGTGTCCGCTTTATTTTGGCAGGAAAACATCCCCCTCTCTCGATTTCTAGGACACCCGGTGAATATCGCAACTCCATAAGCCTTTTTGAGATATGGCGGGCACAATGCTACAACACTATTAAGGTTTGGGTAAATTTGTGTGTATACACCCAGACCAAACAGTACACTCCTCTCACGACCGCCATACCTCAAAAAGGCTTATGGAAATATGCATTATATATAGACTTTCACACACATGGCATTGGTTGAAAGTGTACACTCATTGTCCACTATGTGCTGTAAGGTCCCTTACTGCAATTTCATATTTGCGATAATCAATAAGGGTGCCAAGTATACAAATAAAACAATTTCACAAATTTCCTTGGAAACTTACTTCTAAATGCACAACAAATACTTTGGAGACCACGTTGAAAGCAGCTCCAGAATACGCAAGAGTAATTTTATAAAAATCTGCAATCTGCAATTTGACCAATAAACTGGAACCAAGCAATTGGGCTACTAAAACAAATGGAGTCGGGCCTTAACACATTAAACATGATATTGTATATACTGCTAAAATTATATAACAAATTTTGTCAACTGCTTTGGCAAAAACCATGCTAAGTAAAATGGCACAGATGACATTGATACACCATTCAATCAGTGAGCTGCTTTTAATTTGTTGTTGAGCTGACTCAAGTAGCAACCTGTACAAGAAATGTATAACCGCAATTCAATATACATTTTATGAAAGATTTTTTAACGCAGTCTCAGAAACGATTTTATATTTTGGTCACACTGTGGGGTTTCCCCTTTTGCTGATCTGACTTGTAGACGAGCAATACATCTGCAAAATCATTCCTGAAACCATCAATGCATGAAATGGAATTTGTTACTTGAGCAAAAACCACAAATATACTGAGTTATAAAATAAAAAAAACAAGCTGGGAATCTGTGAGATGTTAATTTGTTCTGTCATCCAGGCCCCTGGATGGGGCCATAGATATTGACAATAAATGTAAAGGGCCTTGGCTAGATAGACAGGGAGTCCCATCAGGAACAGTGGAAGCCCCGACAAAATAACTGAGAGGGAAAAACGAAAAAGATAGAGGGAGGGAAGGAGGTATGAACGACGGACCGGAGAGGAGTGGAAAGAAGGAGAATCTGATAAAACACGCTACGATGACTCCAAATTAAATTTCTGCAGCAACGCCGTGTGAGCATGCCAAGAATGCTGAATGCTATGGGGTTTGGATGAAGACACTACTGCGTCATTAAACTCATGAAGAATAACGCACAGGCTGCGTGCACAAGCAGAGGGGGGGGGGGACGGGTCATAATCACATGTAGAGATCAAGCTAACTGCCTCTGACGGCGGCGGGCAGCCCACGTGAGTGAAACTTGGGGGGATTGGGAGCAGGATAGTGAAGCCAATTGACAGAGAGGAGACCACATATTGCTTTCCACAAACAAGAATGGATGTAACAAATCTGCTAATTGATTTGCCACACTGTGGGTTAAGTCAACTATCACTTTACTGACAGGCACACCTGTGAACAGTAATTAGGGGAATGAGTCCCTATTAACAAAATGATCTGTGAAGGTCACTTCCATGCCTCCATCAGTTACTGTCAGATCCAACAAACAAAACATCATCATTTGCTACTGGAGAGTATAAACGCCAAATGTTGAAATTCATCCCCCGCCCTAAAGAAGGTGGAGTTTCAATGTAACAATGACCAAGACTCAATCAAAATTATTTGTAGAGAAAAACAGCTAGACTGCTACAATGAAGTACATCAACCATCAACAGGGCCAAATTTCATAGAGATGCTTGAGCAAAAAATATTGCTTAACAATTTTCTGCTAACCAGAAATGAGCAAGATACCAGTCACTAATTCAACATAGGACATGTTATTTTGGCTAGTAACCATATTCCGTGGGGCATAATTATTTGGTGCTTAGCTGCATTTTGTGCTTAAAGGCAGTGGACACTATTTGTAATTGTCAAAGACTAGCCTTCACAGTTGGTGTATCTCAACATATGCATAAAATAACAAACCTGTGAAAATTTGAGCTCAATCGGTCTTCGAACTTGCGAGATAATAGTGAAAGAAAAAAACACCCATGTCACACAAAGTTGTGTGCACTTAGATGGTTGATTTCGAGACCCCAAGTTCTAAATCTGAGGTCTCGAAATCAAATTCAGGGAAAATTACTTCTTTCTTGAAAACTATGGCACTTCAGAGGGAGCCGTTTCTCACAATGTTTTATACCATCAACCTCTCCCCATTACTCGTCACCAAGTAAGGTTTTATGCTAAAAATTATTTTGAGTAATTACCAATAGCGTCCACTGCCTTTACGCAGCTCAATAAAATTGGGCCAAGGCCTGATGCATCGCTCTGGCAGGGGCAAGGCAGTATTTCTTTGGTAACAACACCTCAATGAGGGCAATGTAAATTTCTACGAGAACATTTCAAGGGACACCAAGGCAACGACCAAGGGGCAACGGAGGATGCCTCCTTGAAGTATCAGACTGGCATGTCTCGCCCAAACCACACATTTTCCAATTTTTTAAATTTAACTTGCAATTTTCTAAAATTACAAAATTTTGTATTTTTGACCAGTAAAAATGGTATCCGAAGCCATCAATTTTTGAGCACTTCTTTGATTTGAGTCTATTAAAATGATCTTCAATGTAACTGATCCATCTCGCATGGTTTCTCGGGAAACATTTCTCCACCACTAAAGAAATCCTGGACAGAGAACCTTGCATTTGGTGTTCGGCCTTTTTTCTCAACGCAGGCCCTGTTTGACGATGACCGGACTTCAAAGAATGTCCACACAATGATCTCAAGGTCAGACCCTTGGCTTTGAGTAGTGTTTAATCCTGCAAATACCTCCTCATAGAGGTGACGAATACCGATACAAGATGGCCTCGTACTGGGGCAAAGGGGGGAGCCTACGATACCCCCAAAATCTTCCCACGATATCTTTACTGATCCCTGGTCATCAACAAGGAGATAATGCTTTACGGCTCATCAGAGGTATTGTGGCAGATGGATTACAATCCCGACTAAGCTGTGCCATTCCACATTAAGCCTGTACTTATTATTACTTAACAGTTAACTCATTAAACCTTGCCAAACATTTTGGCTGTGGGTTTCCCACGGCCTGGCGGCAGCAGTGCTTTATTGAGGACAAGCCAAGGTAGTGACTTGTATGGGTTGGGTTTGTTGTTTAAAATAGGGAGGACAATCCCACAGCATCTCGTGTGGGAAAGTGAATTAGGCCGATGTAAACTTATGGCTGGTTGTCATAGGGAAATTTCTATCTTCATTAAAGGGAAGGTACACGTTTGGTAATTACTCAAAACAAATATTAATTCCTGTCTGAAAGCACACAAATTCGTCCAACAAGGGTGTTGTTTCTCTCATTATTTTCTCGCAACTTCGATGACCAATTTAGCTCAAATTTTCGAAGGCTTGTTATTTCATGCTTATGTTGGGATACACCAAGTGAGAAGACTGGTCTTTGACAATTATCAAACATGTACCTTCCCTTTAAGGATGGAAAAACGAGTGAAACTGGGAGACAGAGAAACAAATAGTGAGACTGCAATTCAAAAATAGGAATACCCTGATTTTTCAAAGCAAGACACTGACAGGAATTAATAGATGGAAATTTGCATCGGCATAAAGAAGATTAATTATGGTTTAACCATAACACCGATGTGCGTTACCACTGTTATACTCAGTACTTTCCTAAACTCTATGAACAAAATCACAGGTATATTACTCAGGTGGGATTCGAACCCACACATCGGTGTATATGGGTAAATTTTGATTGATTTATTTTGTTGTTGTTTAACAAGCCCCATCAGCTATCAAAGAAATGTTCTCCCTTGGGGCCATGGGTAATCCATTGTGCCTGTCATGCGTTGTATGCTTGTTGTGCAATGCGTAAAAATGAAAACAAAGCCTAGCAAAACACATGATTCCTTGTAACCGTACTGCGTACTGTGTATCTGTCAAAAATATCACATGAATAAAAATAATAAAGACTTGCTCACATATCCACCCTGCTGGGTGTTCAAGGTGTTCATTGCTTGTTGTGTATTTTCATGCTTATTACGCATTACGCACAATGAACACATTGGTTTACAGCCCAAGATACAATTTGGTTACAATTATCTTTAACGAGACCACTATCCCTCATCTAGTTCACTTCCACAATAGACAAAACAAATTGTTGGCATGGCAACCCAAACAGCAACCCACGCACTCCATTATTTATTCTCCATTCTGGACACACCCCTCTTTGAAATTCCAACAAACCGCAACAACGCCTTGAGTCCTATCGAGGTGCACTATAATTAATCGTAATATTGACAGGTAACCACGTCAAAAGGATAAACAGTGGGCGGCGGCAAGAAACAACTCAAAAAAATAACAACAAAAGCCCAGTTTCCTTGGAACAAGCTTTCCGCTAAATTTCACATCCTTAACGCCGCCCGCTCTTGTATGAGAAATAATTCAGCATTTAGCCGACAATGTATAAATGCACGCTGGTGCAGTTTCTCTTAAAACACGTTGCCAATTTTAAAAACGACAGAATCTGTCCAGTGTTGTTGTTTTTTTCCTTCTCTTTTTTCTAAAAATAAGGTTTCTGTGTGAGCGATGGCTTGGCCACTGCACACACGGCGTTGGTATTGCATTCCAGACTAGAATCATATCCGATGAATGGATTTCAGCTACCTCATGGAGGGGAGAGCCTGTGTTTATTAATGAAGCCTTGTTGCCATTCACCGTTATTGACTGACGATATTCATAGAGAGAGAGAAAACGCTGTACATGATGAAGGATGGAATGATAGTCTGTGTGTGTGAGGTATTGTGTACATGATGGTACAATGTACTACACACCACACTGCCTTTATAAATACACCACACTGCGACACTACACACAACACTACCTTCATCGCGACAAAACCAGGCAGCTTAAATCTGCCTAACTGTGCAACAGGGACTACCTTCTATAGTGTCTACCTAATATTATTGTGTGTCCCTCAAATTTAATTTGCCTATAGCATACCATGGTGATGCACAACTAGGGACCTTTACAAAAAAACACTCACCCGTATTTCATTGCGAGGTCCGTCCCAAATAAACAATGAATAAATTAATGAATAAATCACGCTCCGACAAAATACATACATTAAGAACTAAGCACCTGAGAAAGTTATGCTTTAATTGTGTTTTATTCAAACAAAATTGGGATAGCTGTGTATTTTAAAGATTTGTCGTAATTAAGGATTGGTAATTGTCAAAGACCAGTCTTCTCACCAGTATCTCAACATATGCATAAAATAACAAACATGTGAAAATCTGAGCTCGAGCAGTCTTCGGAGTTGCGAGATCACTATGAAAGCAAAAACACCCTTGTCATACAAAGTTGTGTGCTTTCAGATGCTTGATTTCAAGACCTCAAATTCTAAACTTGAGGTCTCGAAATCAAATTCGTGGAAAAATACTTCTTTCTCGAAAACTATGTCACTTCAGAGGGAGCCGTTTCTCACAATGTTTTATACCATCAACCTCTCCCCATTACTCGCCACCAAGAAAGGTTTTATTCTAATAATTATTTTGAGTAATTACCAATAGTGTCCACTGCCTTTAAAGATTTGTCGTAATTATGGATTAAACAAACAAGAATTGATTGGAGCAGGACTTTAACCTGGAACCTCCGGCTTTATAAGCCGATGCTTTCCCTATTTTGCCAAAAGCTTTGTCCAGGGAACAGAGTGGCATCCAAGTGGCATCAACAAATAAAGATATTGAAAAAATAGGGACGACTCCCAACCATAGAGCACCAACATAGGGTTACTAGATAGCGCAGTTGGTAGAGTGCCGGTAACAAGTTGTACATGTGACATAGCAGTTTGGTTGGTTACATCATTCTGGTAAGCATAATTTTGTTGTGCTTAGCTGCTTTTTGTGCTTAAGCAGCTCTATGAAATTGGGCCCAAGTATGGAATCCTACGATGCAATCCCTGATTACGTCATGAACTAAAAAAAAAGTTACTTTCGGTTCCTTTTATCTCCGTAATGTTGACTGGTATAAAAAAATAAGAGCGATTGTTCTTTACTGATATGAAACTAAATTTATATAATCCAAAGTATCGAGATCCAAACGGTAGGGTCATACTTTGGTTATGAAAGTGGTGTAATTTTGTATCCAAAATCTTACTTCTCATAAAGATGGTTGCCCCCGTTGATTAGAAACCAATCCAAACATTTGAATCTGATTTGTCGCCGCGCTATAAGCATCTCAAAGATGGATACTGTCGCATTATAAATGGCGATTATTATTATTATAAAGTATTATTAATTTTAAACATTCTCAAGAGACTAGTTGTCAGGATGTTTTGGACGGCCACCTTCCTTTGATTTTCTCATTACAAATTGGCCTCAGAAATCAGGTTAATTACTCGAAGTGTACACTCCCTTTTTGGTTCTTTGTTCGTGAATTAGCTATGGCTTCCTTATCTGTTCCCAGCCATGGTCAGGTTTCTGTCCAATTAAAGGCAGTGGACACTATTGGTAATTGTCAAAGACTAGCCTTCACAGTTGGTGTATCTCAACATATGCATAAAATAACAAACCTGTGAAAACTTGAGCTCAATTGGTCATCATCGAAGTTGCGAGATAATAATGAAAGAAAAATAACCATTGTCACACAAAATTGTGTGCGTTTAGGTGGTTGATTTCGAGACCTCAAGTTCTAAACGTGAGGTATCAAAATCAAATTCGTGGAAAATTACTTCTTTCTCGAAAACTATGGCACTTCAGAGGGAGCCGTTTCTCACAATGTTTTCTACCATCAACCTCTCCCCATTACTCATTACCAAGTAAGGTTTTATACTAATAATTATTTTGAGTAATTACCAATAGTGTCCACTGCCTTTAACAACCAGTATTATCCTAGGGAAGCAATGAGGAACTAAATAACTTCCTATCACAGGATGTATCTGAGCGTTGTTACTACATCAACTACTGTGACAAGGGCAAACCTAATGGATGAACGATAGCATTAGAACAATCAGAGATACTCCTATCGCATTACTCACTCTAGAAAGTAGAGTAACTTATGCACAAACTCAATGTTTGAGGAACATAGTTTCTTATGAGGGAAACTACTGAGGGGGGGGGCAACTCCAAACTTAAAAGCACTCTTGTACTCAAACAAGCAACTCAAACGTTCGGAATCTTCTCACACAACTGACAACAAGTTTCTGAAGTTATCCAAGACAACTGTTCTTCACTTAAATAGTCAAAAGGTAAAACAAACTAAAGACCCCCAGCCACCAGGAGTTCGTGGCTCACGGTATTCACTTGTCATTTTCCAAAAAGGTTGATGATTACGACCTAGGTCAGGAAAAACACACAAAAAATTCTAGCAATTGGTATTTCTATCAGACGTTATCTCAATTAAACTGAAAGTACAAATTTTGCAATGATGTCGGACAATTCCAGCAGAACACTAAACACAATACCAATATTTCAGATAATATTTGACGGACATCAACCATGAAATGGTATACATGTTCTGTTTCCTGTATCAGTTTTGATATTAGCCTTGACCCTCCTGAAGTGCTGTGAGAACAAATTATTTAATAAAGGAACCAGGCCCAAATTTCATCAAGCTGTTAAGCAGAAAATACCGCTTAACAAAGAAGAAGAATATTAATACGCAGTACTTATAGATCACGCCTCAGGGCGTCTCTAAGAACTCAGTTTTGTATACATGTATACGGCAAGCAGAGCTGTGTTTAAAATATCAGACCTCATTTATAAGCACCATGTAACAGTTCACGAGGTACTGTGGCACAATCTGCAGCCAATACTAAAAATCTCTGGGCGGAACCCCTTCTAATAACGATAACGGGTTCTGTGATGTGCATAACACAACACACGGGTTCTGTGATGTGCATAACACAACACAGGGGACCAACGGCTTTACAAAAGCAATAATAGTCTTGCTCAAGGACATAAGTGCCCAGACCGGGACTCGAACCCACACTCTGCTGATCATACACCAGAGCTTGAGTCCAGTGCGGTTGACTGCTTGGCCACAACATGCCGCGCCGTACCAAATTTGTTTCCTCAGCAATCAAAGCTAAGGAACCACTTAAAAGTACAAGTAATTAGTAATGTAAATAGCACACAGTACTTTTGCTGGTTACCTAGTTCTGCTTAGCGTTAATTTTCGTTGCCAAACAGCTTTATGAAGCTGGGTCCAGGACTCAATTGCATGGTCAGCTGTTTGACAAGAAAATACTTAGCACATTCATAACCTAAGCTAAACCTAGCTGGGATATTCACAAAACGTACACATGACATTGTAACCTGGCTGGTATCAAATTTCTGCTTAGCAAGAGTTGTCAGCACTTAGCACTTTGGAAATACACCTTACTCTGGATTGAAAAGAAAACTGTACACTTCTGCTCTCCCCACAACTGTTACCAAGGAGTCATTTTAGCCACACTAACTCAAGTGGACTATAGAAATGTGAAAGAAATCAACGTCAACTTAAAGGCCACTACATTTGGAGGAGGGAAATTTGTCTTGAAAGCATCTTCTGATGAGAGTTGAGTGAGGTTTGCTGTTACCAGCGCACACACACACACACTAGACATTACAACTAGTTAGGGTGGGAAGTATTTAGAGAGCGAGAGACATGCCAACTATGCCAGCAATGTACAGGACACTTCCTCCACAGCTCCACAGCTGTCATGGCGTCAAGGATGATTGCTCTAAGCCCAGCCCACTCTACACTGGACTGTACATCAAAGGGGCGTAGAACAAAACATGTCCGTCACAACATGGTCACAACAATCCAAAGATGAAATCATGGATAATTAACAACGGAGTGGAACAACGTAGTACTTTTCATTCAGGAAATATGATTAAAAAACCAGCAGGTGAAGTGTAAAGAACTGTTACACTCTCTGCCCCAACGCCACCTTGTTAATTCAAATGGCTTTTGGCATTGATTTTTTTTTTTTTTTTTTTTTTTTCAAAAAAGCTTTGAGCCAATTTCCTGGATTAAAATAGCCCCTCATGAATATTCACGAGTTTATGAGACAGCTGCCAGGGAGGGTTCAAGGTGATGAATGAGATGCACTGTGATTATCACCGTCATGAATAATTCATCATGTCAGCTGCAACCCTGAGAGGTCAAGGTAAATGAGTCTCTAGTTCATCTTAGGCAATCAATCTCATGAATTATTCATAAAGTCTTCAGCTGCAAACCTGAGGGTCAAAGTAATCTACATCCCTGGCCTCCTGTGCATTATGCGTATCAAGCTCATGAATAATTCATGCAATTAGTGTCAAATGGAAAGTGGTCACTCACTACCCAACTAAAACTGGTTAGGGCAAAATTGTAAAAACACTTAAGTTAACTCGACCTACATTCCACCCAAAACTTATCAATTGCTCCAAACACTTTTGACAAGTTAAAATAAAAACGCAAGTTTTTGGAAAGCTTTTTCTTTAAAAAAATGCCTTAATTTTTAATACATCAATCCTGATTCAGAATGGACCCAATTTGAATTTGATATCGAGACGAAAAATGCCTACAGGTAAATTTGATGTGAAAACACACGAAAACGCTCGTATATTGAACAAAATTACTCTGTCTACGGTACATCCTTTCATGGGAAATGGATCCATTTTATGTCAAAATCAATTTGTCAGAGGGTGGTTATAAAAGCTCATTAATCTTTACTCATTTGGTAAAAAAAAAAATCTCAAACTGTAATAATATGACAAACATGAGCTGACAGTTTCTTCAGGTAAATTTCTACTTTTTTTTGCAAATCCAAAGGAGTATTTATTGCAATTTGTTGCCAAAGTTGGAACTATTTTCCTACCTGTTATACTTGTACAAAATGTCAAAATCTGCATCCCTTTGCAAACTTTATAGTAGTGAATTAAGTCTCAATTTTAAATTGATTTTATGTGTGCCTTTTGAGCATATGTTTTCCTCTTCTAAATAATAATTCACTTCTGAAATGAGTAAAATTAGCTTGAATTTTTCAAGCGATCTTTTGTGACAGGGAATGAAAAATATACAAAGATAAGATATTGAGGATGCATTTCTTTTACTGTCTAATCAAAGGACGTAAATGACAAGGGGTACTGTATTTTCTTTTTGGTCTGGATTTTATGCATGCTTTTGATCGTTTTGTTCTAAATACTGATTCAGTACTGAATTGCTGTTTGTATATTTCTAAATTTTTTCATTTCAATATATCATTGTGCTCTTTAGGACCAGCTGGAGAGGAGAGCCTCTAGACAGGAACTGTGTTCCTTCTAGGTAACCCTTCTGGCTCCAGCCAATTCTTTTTTCCTTTCTCTGTATTTTAATTGCTCATGCTGTATCTTTGAATGTTTTAACCTTATTAACGTGCATTAATGTACTTTACACCTGAGCAATGAAATAAATCAAATTTTAAATAAATAGTACTGAAATGAATGAGCTGAGCTTGAACTTGTATCCGTGCAATCTTAGGTGAAACCGAAAGGGGAAACAAAATATACACAACGATTTGATACTGGGGTTGTACTTGTCCAGACTCGCTAATCGAGGGGCGTCTTTGATAAGGACTGCATGAGGTTAGCCATGTGTGTCTCTCTCTCAAACCACTCACAGCGTACACACCATTCAAGACAGACACCAATTGACTATGACTCCAGACATAGTACTGGTATAACCATCCCGAGGCGTCGTCATTCGTTACAGGGGTAGCGTGTAGAATAATTCATTGTCAGAGTCTCTCACAATGGGTGACTCACTGTTGTCCCACTCAAGAAATTCAACCGAAAAAAAATAAGAAGGAAAAAAAAAAAGAAAAAAAAACTAATAAAACAAAAAATCTACCAGAGCGTCCCGTTAATTCGAGTCTGGAGGCAGGAACGCTAAGCTGATTAGGGTTGACAATGCTTAAAGATGATTCTTTTTTTTTTATTCTTGTAGGGGTTCCCCATGGTAACATATTAGCAAATGAGGTGTTTTCTCATGAAATCTCAATTGTAGTGACTTGCTTCTGATTTTGTTGTATTAGTGTCTGGTGGAGATTCTGAAGGACCGAGGAGAAGATGGCGGGGGGGGGGGGGGTCTTGCTCTGGGATGAATCACAACCAGGAACGGGTAGAGTGTGTGGTGGCTACGAATTCAATTAAGTTAATAAATACAAGTCTGAGAGTACACAGACAAAGTGTTGTTTAAAGAAAATTTGTTGTGTTGTCATTTAGCCTTTTAGAAAGAATCTGCTAGGGTTGAAACGTCGGGTCATTAACAATTTTTTGCAACAAAAATGACTAGCGAACAATGGGTTAAATATTTAAAAAACCAAAACCCAGAGAGAAGAAGAAAAAAAACCAAAAGAAAATCTGTTGCCATCCAACTGATGAATTTCAAAACATAGAATATTTCCACCATATACAGTAATTAAAGGCAGTGGACACTTTTGGTAATCACTCACAATAATTATTAGCAGAAAACCTTGCTTTGTAACAAGTAATGGGGAGAGGATGATGGAATAAAACATTGTGAGAAACAGCTCCCTCTGAAGTGACATAGTTTTCGAGAACGAAGTAATTTTCCACAAATTTGATTTCGAGACCTCAGATTTAGAACTCGAGGTCTCGAAATCAACCATCTAAAGACACAAAACTTCGTGTGACAAGGTTGTTTTTTTCTTTCATACTTATCTCGCAACTTCGACAACCAATTGAGCTAAAATTTTCACAGGTTGGATATTTTATGCATATGTTGAGATAAACCAAGTGAGAAGACTGGTTTTTGACAATTACCAATAGTGTCCAGAGTCTTCAAATCAGAGTTCAGTTGACTCTCCTGGAACACGTATTGACTCAAGCAAATGTTTTTAGTTAGTCAGTCATCAGTTTGGGAAAAAGAAAGTCTTTAGCCCTTCAAGAAATACATCTTCACACTAGCTGAGGAGCTCAGAATTTTTTATCTTGATATATCGGTTCGATATAATGCCTAACTTTACACCACGTAAGTTATTTAGGTTAGAATTCTCACCATCTTTCCCCCTCCCCCCCAAAAAATAAAGTCTTTTGCCTTCAAGAAACAAATCTTCACACAAGATGATGGGCTCAGCATCCTTCATCTTGGTTTCGATATCATGCCTAACTTAACACCACGTGAATCATTCAGGTTAGGAACGTCACCACTCCCCCCCCCCTGGTAATAACCCAACACTTATGTCATTCAGTGCAGTGATCCAAGTTAACACTAGACCGCAAGCCTCAGGCTTGTCCATGTGCAAGAGGCCTTTAGGGCATTGGTTAGCACGCTGTAGACAGGGATGTGGAAGCGTTAAAGCTTGCAAGCGCAAAAGCTTCCAAGTGCGAAGCCTGCTGAAATTATCTTAAGTTTTGAAAGCCCCTCTCTGCAATCTGGGGTGTTCCATTCTTATGAACTTGATCTTAGTTATAAATAATCATTTAAATCCAGAGAAATCACAATATATACAATAGTACTGGTAAATACTAAATTAATAGTGCATTCATAAATACCCCAGACAGTTTCTTTACTCCTATTGGTGGAGAGCGCGTCACGTGGAGGTGTTTAAATTGGTTGATCATGACAGCTGAAGCTGTTTATAACCGGCTGGCTTCCGCGTGTCGAGCGCACAAGATTATCACGCGGAACACAATTCATAGTTTTTAGTAACATCGCATAATCTATTTCTAAGCGCGCGCGTAATCTATTTATAAGCGAGCGTGCGTACACATAACCCACAGGCAACAGATTCTTCACAAAGTTTTGGAAAAAAATATTTCAAGCCTCGAATTTTTATATGTCAAAGTGTCTATAATTGTATTTTTAAAAATGTTTTTTAACAAAAGGGCATTTATGAATGGGAATAGAAGAGTAGTGACTCGTTCTTAAACGTCCGTTGCAGGGTCGTTGCTGTGCGATAAAGGCCTTCGCCGCAAAACCCTTTAAGGCCGGGTGTTTCTGTTTGAAGTCCAATCCAATTTAGTCGTGTTCGTTAATACATCATCTTCCTGTCTGTGTTGTTGATGTACAGACATGCATGGATACCAAGGAATTCACTGTGGAAACATAGCTTGGTTACCGTGGATGATGTTGTAAATTACAAACGTAGAAAGTGTTTCACAACGAATGCAGGAGGATTTCTAATTTCTTACTCCCTATTCGACATCAGTTGTGCTTTCTGGCGTTTACTGTACATACTTTGTTTATTTAAAGCACGTCTACGTTGCAAATTAATAATAGCCATAATTTTGAAAACTTTCTTGGAATGTCTAAGAATATACAAAAATGTGTTTTCACCTTGTGACTTATTAGGTGTTAACCCATTGACACACCTACAAAGCCAACCCCCCCCCCCAAAAAAAAAAACCCAGAAAATATAAAATATTTACAAGTCCGCCAGAACAAAGAACCCAAACTATCACATCTAAATCCCTTATACAGGCATTTATTGCACAAACATCTAATAACTGTATACTACAGAACATTTTTCACAGAAAATCTTTCCATAAAATATTGGCAAGTCCGCCCCCAAAAAAGAACTAAAACTTTCACAGCCAAGGCCAGCGACTGTTCCTCACCACACACCAGCACAGACTACACACTGAGATCACTTTTACAACCAATGTCTCCTATATACACTGTATGAGAGTGTCTTCCATATATGGACATTCACCAAGCCCCAGCAAGCCATGCTCAGATGTGTAGCCCTGACAGGCTTGGCTTGGGCAGACCTCAGCGGAGAGAGTGTGTGTTCATATCGGTACCAGCTATTTGCTCACTGTCGGCTGCTTGTTTCAGGCATAATTTTTGGTCCTTGGAAAATGGTAGGACAATTTTGACAGAGTAGAAGGGCTGACCCAACATGTACACATGGTATAGACTTTTCCTGCTATTTAATCACAATTTTTCTGATTTTTTCCCAGGGGTAAACAAAATCGAAATCAGACTTAAGTAGGAAGAATATCATGCATATATTAAAGGAACGTTACAGAATTGGTAAGAAACAAAAATCGTGAAGATCACAGATTTAAATCAAACTTACACGGTCAAATGATGATGATAGTTGAAACATCCCTTGAAATATTTCTGTCTGAAATGTCATATTTAATGAGAAATAAATAATATAACTTCGCGTTTGGAGTTTATCGCTCAGTGAGCGTTTTATTCATTTTCCTTTTTCACTACCGGTAGTCTCTCGTGACCCAGATGGCTGATCAATCTCGAACTTCTACAGGTTTGTCACTTTATGTATATGGTGGATTACATAAAGTGCTTCCAGTGTCAGCAAATGTTTTGTGAGCAAAAACCAATTCTGTAATGTTCCTTTAATATCTATCATTGATCAGCAGTTTGTTTCAACACAGGAGCAGTTTGTAGCTGACCATTCAATGTGGTGAGATTGTAACAAACAAATAAAAGGTAATTATTGACTTGAGAACAAGATTTACTCACTCTGCGGTTGTTAAGTTAATTGTAGTGTTCTTACAAACATGCAATTTTCTGATGAGATTTTATCATTGAATTTTTTATTATTTTACAGGTGAATTTTTTATTTTCTTTGCAGAACATCCACATTGTTTTCTCCAATCAAACTCAATGTGCTCAAAAAGAGGCTGTGCCAGGGCTAGATCGGATAGTCTGATCCCCTTCTGGTTGTATTCAATATTGCTGTTGAAGACAAGGAACACGACCAAGATGGTAGCACCATTTAACCAGGGCCCAATTTCTTAAGCAGACAATATTGCTTAACAAATCCCTGCTCAGCAATAATGAGCAGGATGCTAGTCACAAATTGTACATGCGACATGTCATGTTTTAGCTGGTAACCTTACTCTGGTGAAGGAAACTTGCTTTACTCGGTTTATTTTGGTGCTTGTAAGCAGCTCCATGAAATTTGGCCCAGAAATATGGCGTAAGAAGTGAGATGGTTGTACTGTTTAAACGTAAAAGATGTCTTACTCACAGATGAAAGAGAGGAAGAGACAAGGGGGGAAAAGGAAAAACCTGATGCATTCCTGAGCGCAAGGCAACCGTCTTCGCATTCCCACATTTAAAATAGCATTCCCGCACGAAGTCAATGGCGTGTCATGCTTATATAACCCCTGCTTCCCATAGGGGATGCAATGAAATAACACACTTTTGACATGTTCTGCAAAAAGCAGCAGCACCAACAATCATCAGCCAATCTAGGTTTATGACCATCACATAGCTGAGATTGTCCACAGCTCTTCGACGCCCTCAGCAAGTCCTCAATTCCCATCCCCCCTTCTTCCTTCTCCCACCCCAAGGAACTAAACCTCTTCAAAGCTGCTTCTCTCTGACTGCTACGGACAAGGCACGTAAGTGATGAGACACTTAAATGGAAAGAGTTCACCCCCCCCCCCCCCCACCTACCTCCGATATTGCAATTATACATGTCTACATATATAGAGCAATGGGGGATATTGAATTAGGGCAGTTTGAAGATTTTTCTGAGTTATCTAAAATCACTTGAGTTGGGCGGTAATGGGAATACTATACTGTGGCTGTGGGGGACGTCGGAATTCTACTGAGAGGATGTCCGTGCTTGCCATGTTGCAGTGAGTTTCAACTTCGTTTTCAATGATATTGGCTTCTTCAGAGCTCTTAGGTTAGCAGTAGTAATGTGGAATATGGGGGTAGATATCGAGTTCGTCATCACCATATTCTTTTTTTTTTTCACTATTTAAATAGAGTTGCTTATGTTACCTGTTCATGTTTGTTGTGTTGCCATTTAGCATTTGAGAAAGACTCTGCTAGGGTTGAAACGTCAGGCTATTAAGTATGTTTTGCCTGCAAGAATTTGTTCAGAAGTTAAATAACCGAAATTGCAAAAGTAGCACATTTTGAACCAAATGTTTTTAATATTAGGTGGGTTCACTTTAATTGCTTTGTTTTTTTCTCCTTCAATTTTGCTTTCATCTCCACAAAGTGGACTTGGTTCACATGGCGTCTCAGGATGCAAGTGGGATTGGAACCTACCCCAACCTGACAATGAGTATGTAAAGAAGTTGGATAAAAAAATATTTGATAATAAAACAAAAGGGAAACTGACCGGGTAGATTTTAAACTATTTGCTAAATATTGTGTTTTTTCACACATATTGTCACTTTGTGGAGACAGTGACGATACAGTTTCAATGGAAGTGTAAAACACAATAATAATAGCGCTGTTCTGTCAAAATCTTTTCAATTTCTTAGATTTTTCCCCCAAGATAATGATTTCTCTGACCTCATTCCGTCAGACATCACTTCTGTCAAATCATCACATTCAGTACACATTTTCATGTGTTTACGTTCACTCTATGTACTTAGCATGGCATAACGCCAGCAGACTAACACGGCTTCCTGAGCCCAATGAAATGTAAAACCACCAGCGCAAGCAAACTCTGTGAAACACGATGAAACTCAGGAAAGACTTGAGTGTCTCGCATCCAAACATTTTCTTTAACTTTTGAGAGAAGAAAAAGCGGCAGACAACCGGGTAAATACTGACAGTCGAGGAGCGCTGAATGCATCACGTACAATTGGGTCTCGGGGAAGAAACAACGGCAGGGCTTGGCGCTTTTCTTTGTATGAGCGTGTCGAGTTACAGAAGACAGAGCTCGATTCGGGACATCTCCTATTGAAGGAACACTTTCATCAGAGGAATATGACAGACAGGGTAAATGTTTGTGGAAAGACAGTGGGGGTATAGAGGTAATATAATGACCCAGATAGCAAAACATTGGCTCTGCAAACTGTGCTGAGAGACATCAGAGGGAATTGATGAATTTTGAAAAGTGACATTGTTGGCAGCTTTCTAACAAGAGTTATGATAACATTATACTTGTATGTTTATCCTGATTACATATAGATGGAAACAAACAAAAACTGCAAAGAATATGGACTTGTTTGATAATTCAATAAAACAAACAAAAAACTCAATAAAAAAAATTTCCCCCCCCATCTTCCAACCTGTCAGCGGTTTCTCATCATGTTAAACAAACAAAGTTCCCGTCACCCTTCCCTTAACATGCTCACAGGAGGCATGGGGCAATGTTGATTGACTTAAGATGCAGGCCTTAACTTTCATCTTGAAGGGCAAGGTCATTTTCATTTTGCACTTCCATTGGATCTTAAAGTTGATGAGAAACTTTTGAAGGGGCACCAAAGCCAAGACCAGGGGCTATGGAGGCCATGGTCTCATGGCCTGCGTATTATTCTAAACTTGGAGACTTAAGTCAAGAAGTTATTCTCTCACAAACTTTCTGTGATGGTTAATGCTTCCAGCAATTTAAACCGGTCTTGTTCTTACCTCATGTAGAACAAACCGGTATGAACCTCAACAACAGAATGCCCTGTCAATTTTGTTGGGTTTTGCTGATGTGGACTTGTGCGACAGAAGCAAACAAATGAAAAAAGGACAAAAACAACAACAACAACAAAATGAAAAGGAAGGGGCCCGGTATCTTCCAAGCAGCTTTGGTCTGCATGGTAACACTTATTAATGCATTTGGGTTGAACAAAGAAAATTGACTCGAGTGGGACTCAAACCAATGACCTCCGTATTAACGTACCGACACTCTTCCAACTGAGCTATCTAACCCCATGTTGGCGGTCTCCCTATTTTGTCAAAATCTTCAGTCGGGGTGCCAGTCAGTCAGTTATTAATGCAGTATGATAAGCCATGTCCATATCAAGCAAGAAAAGGACAGTCTGGTCATTCATTTGACGATGACACGATAATATAGAAATAGTTTTCTAACATCCAACAATCATACCAGTCATATCTAATATTCCAAAGACGCATCACTACATGATGTTGAAGGAAGATTACATCATTTGCAGATGATACAATGTACTTCAAAGTCACTAAAAAATAACTTACTTGACTGAAAGTACATTCCTAAGTATTCAGTGAAATTGAATTTCCAGGTGTGGTTTAATTTTAAAAAGAAAAAAAAAATGCATTTTGTAATATTTTGGAGCGATGTAAGGGATGGTAGACCGACCATTGTTTGAACGAGCCCGTTTTAATATTGGGTCTGTCTGAAAGCTTAAAATGAAACGCCTCTTAGACTGAAACGTTTTTTTTTAATCCTTTTTTCTAAAACGACATTCCGTTAAAGGGAATTGTCTTTCAAAGTGTCAATCCTCGAAATAACCCACAGCACACAAATCAATTGCAGTGGTGCCCTGTGCTTTAGCTGGATGGTGCACAGTTCCAATCACCCAAATCAATTGCAGTGGTGCCCTGTGCTTTAGCTGGATGGTGCACAGTTCCCAGAACCCAAATCAATTGCAGTGGTGCCCTGTGCTTTAGCTGGATGGTGCACAGTTCCCATACAAGTTTGCATTGGCCTCGTAGAAGTACCCCTTACTTCAACTGCTCTCTCATTCTAAAGTGGTCAACAGCGACCTCAAATGACTGACGGCACCCACAGCAATTGCCATGGTGCCCTGTGCTTTAGCTGAGATGCCCTTTTCAAAGTTCCCATGTACAGATTTACACTTTCCTAAAAGAAAGCCCTTTATGAGAGGGAAATTGTCGTGCCCCTTCAAAAGCGAAGTTCAAGGCCTGAAATGTTATACATTATCAACAGCTGCAGTGCTTCTCACCAAGTAAGCTCTTCTGATCATAAACTATTGGGAGTAGTTACCAAAGGCATTATACCCTCCCTTTAAAATGATGTCCAGTGACTAAACCCGAGCTCTTTCTCTTTTACAAACCAAACAACACCAACTCGGTTTCTATGAGAAAATGATAGCCCCCAAACAGTCAGAACCAATAATGTTTTTTAAAGATCATTAAACGGTCAATGTTGGAAACCCAGCTTCAATTAAATCCTTTTACTCTAACCACCAGGATATGAGAAACCTGACATCTAAAGAGAATGCTTTCAAACACAGACACCAGGCCACCTGCAGCTTCTTTCCTGTCAAACAGTTTGAACAGACCCAAGTTCTATAGGGAGGGGGCGGGGGGGGGGGGGGTTAAGCCATCGTCGCCCTCCCATTACTTTGTCTAGAATTACCCCCGTCGGATTTCAACGCCAGCATCGACATGAAGAAAGAAAAAGGAGCTCACGTCCCTATTAATATTATGCTCTTTATTTCCTCCGCCACCTATGCAGGGCTTTCAGTGTTTACCAGGTTCCAGTTACCTGTCTAACCGTAACAAAATCAATAGTCACTAGTAGGAAATAATTAATTTGGCATACCGGCAGTCTAATATTTCATATGGTTGGGTCTCAAGCATGTTCTATAATTCAGCAAGCACAGTGTCGGTACCTGGCCGACGATACGCAGTAGGAAACCGTGCATTGTGACACTTATGTTGCAGGGACGTCTAGCGTTGGATACCGACTCCCTCTCTCTCTCTCTCTCTCACCGTTCTCACATAACTCTGTTGTGGGTCACAGTCACTGACAATGGGTGGTCCCCGTACTCGGGGAATAACGTGTTAGCGGGAAAATGTCTCATGCGGTACTTTGCAGCCAGGCACAAATTACATTTCCGGTGCCGTATGTTTTGGCAATCAGAGAAATAAATTGCTCACAATGTACCCAATTACAAAAACCTAAACCCAATCCTGAATCACCGCAAATTTTTGTAGCAGGAAAGGTATTTTCTCTTCTTTTCTTTCAAAAAGGTGTATTACTATTGGAACTGATGCAGAAAACATCAGGTGTACTGATTGCAATGCAGAGAGAGAGGGCGGCTGGCAGAAGGGTCTGCCTCAGGACCCCAGCAGCTCTGACACAGAGGCAAGATTGTTCTTTATTTAATGAATATTTCTATTTGGGCATAAATCCATTGACTTTGATCTGCATTTCTTTTCAGCGCCTGTTTTATAAGTCTTATCTTACATTTCTTTAGTGATTATTTATAAATACTTAAATGTTATTTGGTAAAAAACAATATGTATGGACCCAAATGACCTGAAGTCATCACCAAGCTAATGGAACAGAATAGCTGCAGACTAGTGACCGAATAGCCGCACACCAGGGACAGAATGGCCACAGACCAGGGAGAGAATAGCTACAGACCAGGGACACAATAGCTACAGACCAGGAACAGAATAGCTACAGACCAGGGACAGAATAGCTGCAGACCAGGAACAGAATAGCCGCAGACCAGGAACAGAATAGCTACAGGCCAGGAACAGAATAGCTACAGACCAGGGACACAATAGCTACAGACCAGGAACAGAATAGCTACAGACCAGGGACAGAATAGCTGCAGACCAGGGACAATATAGCTACAGACCAGGAACAGAATAGCAGCAGACCAGGGACAAAATAGATGCGTGTGACGTCAGTGCAAGAAGTCAACATGTTCAAACAGCAAACTTCTCTGATGAAAGCCGAAGAGACACAACCACAGGGTTCAAACGGTCATTTCCTGTCATGCCACATCTTTCCTTATTTGGCGAGTTGAACCCTGCAGAGGTCACCAGTCCCTAGTGCCCACATTGATCGGTTTGACAGCAGAGATCAAATGAAAAGGGGGGGGGTGAAGTATTACGCTAGCTACAAATGAAAGAATAGGTTAGCCCATCACCATAGCAACGCGACAACCAGGTCCTGCGTTAACTGGTACAGACAGATACTCATGTTCTTGCCACATCCAAAAGTACACTCCGCCAGCACTAATGCACTATAAATAAATCAATAGAGATAAATACTCCATTGAGGTGCACTACAGCAGAGTCCTTCAACCCTCAACATGCTTTTTCTATTAAAAAAAGAAAAAAAAAAGAGAGACCGCTAAATTTAGTGTCTGCCCAACCAAGGGTTTTGATCCGTTAGTCCTTTATTCATGAATGATTATGAAAAACATAAGCCTGTGTGGAAGGTCGTCACTGATGGTTGGAGGTCAAGTGTTTATTAAAAGGATAATTATTCATACTGGAGGTTTTTTTCCTGTTAAAGTTACATTTAACAGCGGGTTTTTTAATACAATTTCAAAACAGCAAAGACTTTGTTTCAATGTGCTTCTAGTCTTGATGGATACTGCATCGACACCATCTTCCCAGGGGTCACACAGGCAGGGTTGGTGTGCTTATGAAATTTAGGGGGGAAGAAAAGTGTGTAGTTTGGTATTTGGAGTAATTTCTGGGCTGCTTGAGAAGAAAAAAACATTGCTTATTATTTTTCGGCTAGGGTTTCAAGCAAAAAACATTAGCAGGAAACCAGTCACAAACGGTACACATGACATGGTTATTTGGCTGGTAACCTTACACCGGTAAGAAAAAGTTGTGCTTAAGCAGCTCTTTCAGACAACCAGTAATTTGTCAGATTGACACTACTCCAACATGGCTGGTTTTTGTTGTATCGTTATCAATCTTGTCTTTCAGAGATCTGAACATAGTGTAAACTTCAAATCTCTCAAGCTGAATATGAAACTAACACGTTCAATGCATTAAATCTTCATCAGTTACGAATCTCCTGACTCCATTTAGTAACCGTACTCATTCTTTCCTTCTGCACAAAGTCCTACCCCATCACCAGCCTCTACAGTATCAAATGTTGACGTGACACGAAACCAAAACTCCACACCGACAGCAACGATGAATCTTAGGAGGGGGGTCTTGTCTTACACACCATGAACTCTGAACTTCGACACCTCTTGAGACAAGGGCCGGGAGACTTAACAGCTCAGGCACACCTGGAATATTTGTCGGATGACTAAGTGCTATTTCTGTCGTCTCGTCTTTGGGGAGGTTTTGATGTGCTGTGCTGGGAGAGCGCTAACATTAACATGAAGCTATTACCTCCTCATTAACAATTGAGCAGCTCAGACCAGACACTCTTACCCTCTCTCTGTCACTATGGGACCCATTAAGAAGATAACTTACAGCCTCATCAAGGAGTGCTGCAAGGTCAGGTTTTTTCACTTTTTACTCTGCTCGTCTTCAGTACACTGTTCGAAACGTCAAGACCACACCGGTTCTATTTAGAGCCAACACTCCCTCAAAAGAGATACTATACATGTAATGGTTGTACCCGCAAGTTTACTATTTAGCATATATAGTTACTTCTTACTGTTAGACTTGCTGTGACTGAACATTACCTTTTGGACATAGCAATTACAAGACAACTAATACATGTACTTCTAATCTCATTTTGCGAAATATTCAAATTATAAATGGATCATGCCAATGGTAAAAAATTAAATTTATAACATTTTTAATGAGGAAAATACCACACTTACATGTTGGTATCAAAATCTGATTTTTTAAAAATTTGGTTATAGCAAAGTGGATTAAAACTATTTGATATGGGGTTGAACAAATAAAAATATACTAGAGCGGGTTTTTAACCAACGACCTCCGGATTAACGTGCCAGCGCTCTACCAAACTGAGCTTATCAAGCCCTATGTTGGCGATCTCCCTATTTTCTTAATACCAACTCAGTACGTATCAAGTGTCAACCCTTAGTAACCCGAGTGTCAACCCCCAGTAACCCGTGCTGACATCATTACTTTGAAATGAGTTCACCATCAGTCCAACAAATCTTCACTTTTTGACATCGCAATTTGCGTGAAGTATGAAATATTACCGCAACTTCTCCAAGAAAAATACAGATGCACATACCCCGAGAGAGCCAGACAGAATACAAGTGCTGACTGAAACAGCGAAAACAAAAACCTTTCGGTATTTTCGGTCTGCCATTACCACATGTACAAACACCGACACTGCTTGTTGCACAATAATAAGATTCCGACAATGTAAGCAGGGCCCAATTTCGTTTAGTCATTAGGCACAAAAAGCATAAAACATTGATGCTTACCAGAATAAGGTTACCAGCTAATAATACCATGTCTCATTTTTGCTAATGCCTTGCTTAGCAGCAAACTGTAAAGCAATATTTTTCTGCTTAAGCAGAGCTTAGCTGTATGAAATTTGGCCCACCTTTGTGATTCCCAATTGGATTTCCAGACCAGAGCCTTGCGTTTGATTTTGGTTTGTGTGTTTGGTACTGTTTTGGCATTTTCGTTCCACCTCTAAAAAACTGACATTTCATGTTTCTCTTGAAGCAGTTGTTCACTGTGCCAAATGCCATTTAAAACATCCGAGGACCAGTCAAACTTCCAGTGGTCCGGCTAGCTAGTCCAGTGCTGAAAAATATACCTATTCAAGGCACTGGACACTATTGTAATTACTCAAAATAATTGTTAGCATAAAACCTTACTTGGTAACAAGAAATGTCACAGTGCTAGTCAACTTTGATGGTCCCTTCGTTTCATTACCCAAAAAATGAAATCGCAATAAATAGGTTGAGTTCAATCAATTAATCTTTGGATCTTACTGTTGCCACGATAAAAAAAAACCTTAACGACAAAACAGCATCATCACTTTATACGACCAGCTGTCCAACTTAGAGACGCTTGATTAATATTTAAATAAGTCTGCCGTAGTTTAACGAGCACAGTGTGGTAAATGGAAGGAGTAAATCATCTAACTGCGCTCTCATCCGTCTTTAGAATGAACCTCAAATAAATCCATAAATCCTATCGGCAGAATATAAAAACGTTAATAACAGACCCTGCAATTCCCATTGCCTCCCCTCATCAAACATCAACTATTTATTGGCCAAGTGTAAAAAAAAATCAGATTAATTTTCAGCGCAATGTCTTTTGATTTTTTTTCTCTCTTATTTTGTCACCACTGTTAAAGGAACGTTACAGAATTGGTAAGAAAACAAAATCGTTAAAATCACAGATTTACATAAAACTTACACGGTATAATAATGAGGATAGTAGAAAACATCCCTTGAAATATTTCTGCCTGAAATGCCATATTTGATAAGAAATAAATAACTTAACATTGCGTTTGAAGTTTATCGCTCACTGAGCGTTTTATTCATTTTTTTGTTTGCATCAATGTCATGCAAAATGTGTAATCGGTTTTTCACTATTTTTTCGTGACCCAGATGGCCGATCGATCTCAAACTTCTACAGGTTTGTTAGTTTATGTACATGGTGGATTACATAAAGTGCTTACACACTGCCATCACTTTTTTCGTTAGCAAAACCGATTCTGTAATGTTCCTTTAACATTCAAAGATACAATTGGGGAGAGGGGGGACAAGCAACTGTTCACAAATAATTCATGGTTTCACAACTAGCTGTTGGGACACAATTAATACACTGACTGACATACTGTTATAAATCATGGACACTGTAAAAGGGCTTGATACCTTTTGTAGATCAAGTTTTTGGCTATGACATGAATCCCTACTCACTGTGACCTAAGACGTTTGGAATATAGTTTAGCTGTATAAGTTTCAGCTTCATAAGTTGTCCAAGTTTTGAGAGTCGCATAAATCTGTTGTACATGCTAAAATAATTTTCGTCTCACTGAGACAACAATTATTTTTGTGACATTGTTTTACTCATTCCTCAATAACTACAGCACCTCAGCACATAATTTAAAGGGAAGCTTTCTACCATCATTATCTTCAAACTGTGTAAGTTTAAGGTCAATCTGTGGACATTGTGTCGTACATAAAGTACCCTAACCCTTTAAGTAAGGATTAATCGCTGGTCACGGTGGGAAAAAAGGGGGGGGGGGTGTAAATCTTTGTCAGCATCATGATGAAGCCATATTGATTAATAAAATGTAAACAACCATCTGTGTGGTTCTAACTTAGAGTACAGCTCGGCCCAATATGGAAGAGACCCTTTGCGACGGTATTTCAAGAGCTACTTCTAACAGCGGCCGACGAGTTTTTACTTCCTGCGCAAAACAAACTGACCTCCACTTGGCCCTCTTGTGAGATGATTTCTATAAAGGCATAAACAACCTTTCCAGTCCACGATGCAAACTTAATGTCTATCAAACCTTACAGTCGTTCATCTTAAGAAACGACAAATAAAGCCTTGGTTTTAAAGACCGTCTTAACAGCTCCAGATTCTTGCATTCACTCCAATTTCATCCTTTACATCTTTGGATTCCTGAGTAATGGGTTTGTTTTTCCATTTGTACCCAAACGAGGGAACAAAATTAACCATTACCTAAGAGCACTACTTGAAATAGACATTTATTTCATGGATCAACTACTGGCAATAATAAACAGTCAAGTTCCCTGTTCACATCAACAACAATTCAATGAGAAAGCCGGCAAGGGACCACAGTTTAGTGATCCCAATAATAATAATAATAATAATAATAATAAGACTTGTAATGCGCACATATCCACCCTGCTGGGTGTTCAAGGCGCAGTAAAACCAAAAACAAAACAAAAACAAAACACAACACAAAGAAAAACAGACACAACAAAATTAGTCATTGAAAACCTGTGACATAAGATAAGTGCTGAGGCTACCTACCGTATACATGCAACTTTCTAATTGAAAAAAGAAAAAAGAGAAATGGCGATCGCACTTAGCGTTTTTGAGTTTTCTATGTCACTGTTTTG
Organism: Asterias rubens; assembly: GCF_902459465.1. Classification (NCBI taxonomy): domain Eukaryota; kingdom Metazoa; phylum Echinodermata; class Asteroidea; order Forcipulatida; family Asteriidae; genus Asterias; species Asterias rubens. The sequence goes on along the minus strand of NC_047062.1, from coordinate 17,813,709 downwards.
AAAATAAAAAGCGCAATCAGCTGAAAAGTTGCATGCCTGATATTTTTACAGGGATGAGAGTAATTGCCGACAAAAAAGTCTGAAACTGGAATCCAGATCTGTTTAGGCAATTCCTCCATTTGTTAACCCCAGGAGTCGATTTCACAAAAAAAACTCCTCACTTAGGACAAGGACTCTTTAGGAGTTATGAAAAACTTAAGGCTAGTCCTAAGTAAGGACTTAACACTTTAGGCTAGTCCTAAGTTAGGCATGTAAATCTTGAGAAAAGACTAGTCTTAACTCTTTGTAAATCCACCCCTAGAGTTATAGATTCCAAGGAGCTTTTAGGAACGGTATCCTCAGCACTGCACTAGACAAGTAGACCAAAGAGCATTCATGACTTATTTTATCTGGAGAAAAGTAAAGCAGTTTTTGTGTACCAGCAGACTTTTAAGAGTCTGAATTCAGATACAAATCTGAAATATCTCATCCCTGCTTTTTATCTCACTTCAAAAAGTAACTTTATCAAAACAGACTGCTCTTTCCCCTGTCAAGTTGGACCCAAACTGTTCCAGTTGCATTTCCAATCATTTTACCCCTCCTTATAAATCCCAGAATCAGCAGGAAACACTAGATGACAGGTACGTCATTCCAGAAACAACAGCACTCCATACAAAGCCATATTTATTTCCTACACTTCCGAAACTGTCCACAAATTGATTAATATTAATTCGTCGTTAAACATCAACATCCCTCATTCTTTTGTTTTCTTCATTTTTGTTTTCTTCCAAACTGAATATCTCTGACAAATGCTATTTCAAAAAACTGCCGTTGGATTTGTATTCAGCCACAAAGCGAAGCATAACAAAATTCCATTTATAAGAGGACATAAATAAAAGTGACAACTACAGACTAAGCCTAACAAAATGATGCAGCAACAAGACGTTTTTTACTCTCTTCTTTTTTTTTTCTACAGGAAAAAATACATGTATTTGTTTTCAAAATCCGGCGCCATCGTGCCGATAATTCCGTCCAAATGAATGTCAAACTAAGCTACACCAAATATTTAAAGATCCTTTAGCAGAATTTTTTATGAGTGAGATAACACTGGCAATAAAAAATTGTTTACTCGTACTTAAAAACAAAGAGGACAGGGTTTTGTTTTTAATGCCTGACCAGCGGGTCTTCTTGGGAGCAGCATTTACAACCGAAACTGAAAGGCAGCCAACAGGATCGGGAAACAACTTTAATCGCTGTCTCGTGCATACATAGAAATATGCTCGTCATAAGGTAATGTGCATATTTATCGTTCAATGATAAAATATTGGTTTCAGAAGCGCTGTAATATTTTGTAACAAAATAATGATGATGAGGATGAACAACTGCTCTTTTCCTAATCCTACCCACACCCATCCGGCTTTTAACATTCATTAATATAGACCTGACACTTTTAGTTACAACGAAACCTTCAAAAGGATTTTTCAAACTCAATAATAACGGAAAGGAATCTATCAGAAAAACCATGTTGAGATGGTCCCTATCTCTTTAACTCACACACATCTTGTGTGTGTACGCCAGAGCATATCTGCCTAACTCTTCATTGCCTAACTACTGTACACGCATGTACACGTACATGGGCAGTACTATACTGTAATATCTTAGTGTGGACCTAACAATGAATGCAGCCAGGCAGCACTACAGATCAAACCTGCCTAACACAACTACCCAGTGAGTGGGATAGTTCCACACCAATACAGCCCTCAAAAGTACTTGTTGGGCAATTGAGAAACCAAACAAACTTAGTGGAATGAACACTAGAAATTGTTTAGAAGCTGGACATAGATTGTATAACCTTCCACTGAACTGTTATTATTGCTTTTCAGAATGGCTTCTTTTGACAACGATTTTTTTTTTGGCCGGCCATTTTGCATCACCTGTGGCCACACAAACTAATGATAAAATGACTCGTATTCATAAACTTAGGCGTATCGTAAGTTATTGGCCTTGTCTCACACTTGTCATGTCTGCTTCATTTGTCCTGCGTCCATGTTACCGTACCTTGGTTGTACTAAATGTTTGTCTGCCCATAGGTTACTAGGGAACAAAAGCTTCGCGCTTCACCTTTACCTAAATGTCATTAATTTGCTGCTTATTATCGAATCAATGTGTTCTTAATATATCATACCTCATACTATATTGCTTTTGTAATTTCAACATAAAATGTGCATAATTGTATTGAATGACAGCATTGAAATATATGTTACTGAATGAATTATTTGAATAGTTTAAAACCGTGTTGTCGGGTATAAGTCGGTATACTAGCAAAGTGTTAAATTTAGTTCAATATGAGTTTGATGATGATCGTATTTGACCTCACTACACAGATGGGTCAAGCCCCCACTCAGCATCATTTCCATTATGGAATTTAATTGCCAGAGTAAATTCTCAATTAACTTCCATCTCACATTAAATACAAAACAAATACAACTGACGGTACCGAGTGACATGCATTAACGGCTGGAATGTTGTGCAATAATGTCCGTAACTTGCCACAACTAATACCCAGGGGCAACAGATATTGCATTCGCAACGACTGAATATTTTTTCAAGGCACGTAGCAATTATTACTGTAGCAAACTTCTTTTAAAATTGTAATTTATAGCTTTTTGCTAAACATGAATAAGCTAGCCTCGGAAGTAAGCTTGGGCGATATCGATTTATTTTATTCACGATATATCGGCGACAATATATCGCGATATTCGATAAAATCGCGATTAATTAAATTTGACATCATCAGTCTTCAAACTCCCAGTGAAAGTTGTAGAAGAGACAGTCATAGCATAAGAGATGTGTTCTAATGACATATTCTTCTTGTTTTACTCCAAACCTATGGGGTGCAAGATGTCTCAGCTAAGAAATACATCGCGATATTGCGATATTTAATCGATTGCGATATATCGCGATATATCACGATATATCGATATTTCGATTAAAGCAAAATTGATCCGATATCGAAATCGTTTCCAAATTAGTATCGCGATATTCGATAATATCGTGATATCCCCCAAGCTTACTCGGAAGTAAAGTTAAACTTCCGAACAGGCATGCAAATGTAACTGCACCAAAAAAGGGGGAAACCACAAAATTCAAATGGTTTTATACAGTGTTTTTTTTTTAAGTTTGAATGGCACAAATGAGAGTATAAAAAAAAGAGGAAATCAGCGCTCAAAAAGTTGCATATATGCATACAATACAAGCTGTCTTTAACATGCAACGGTCATCTCAGACACATTTTTCTAGAATTATGTTCACACTGGTACCTTCACACACATGTCCAGTGTTATTAATAGAGAAAACTTTGTTACAAAACAGAGAACATATTTGTCTTTTACCAGTGTTTTGGGTACCAGGAGAATTTAAGCCAATCACACACACCTGTACCTGGCTAATCACAGAACTCACTAACTGACAAATTATGCAACCTGACAACCCCCGTGATTGACAGCTGTGGGCAGAGCAAAAGATGAACACGCCCCCCTTTTAAATACAGAAGGACAGCAACGGTGAAACTTTCACGTGACCAAAGGGGAGGAGAAATTGATATGGGTTGCACGTTGTCTGTGGACAACTGCTCTGAATATGTTTCAAGTTAATGCAAAGCTTGTTTTATAGCTAAATATTTTGATTTAATTGAATATCACAGATACAAAGAATTGGCCAAAAATTCACTGTCTAATTGCTTGTAAACATTACAAGTGTTAAAAATAAAACAAACAAGTTAGTATTTACCATTTGATTTAAACAAACCCAATAGTGAGGAATCGGCTCGCCAGTGTGCCGAAGCCTGCATATCTGAGATTAAGTCGTGGATGACAATATTAACAAGCTAAAACTAAATGATGATAAAACTGAATTTCTCATTATAACTCCCAAACATCAACGCCATAAAATCATTAATCATAACATCTATGTTGACAGTGCCTCTATTCACGCCTCACCTTGTGCGCGTAATTTGGGAGTTATTTTTGATAACACACTATCCATGGATAAACATGTCAGCAGAATCTGTCAATCGACATACTATTACTTAAGAACTGTTAATACCATTCGAAAAACCTTATCACATAAAACTGCTGCTACTATCATTCATTCTTTGGTCACTTCTCGCCTTGACAATGGTAATTCCCTATTATACGGAATTACCGAACACCAGCTCCACAAACTACAACTTTTACAAAATGCTGCCGCTCGTGTTTTAACAAAATCTAAAAAACATGATCATATTACACCTATATTGCAGGAACTTCACTGGCTACCCATTCGACAACGAATTCAATCCAAAATTCTACTTATTGCATTTAAATCCCAGTTTGGCTTGACTCCGTCTTATATTGCAAATCTCCTTGTACCTTATGCCCCCTCTCGCACTCTTCGTTCTTCTGCTAAGTCCCTTTTAACTATTCCTAGAACTTCCTCATCATATGGCGATCGTTCCTTTTCCGCTTGTGCTCCTAAACTTTGGAACGCTTTACCTAATAACATCAGGCGCTGTAGTTCTCTTCCATTGTTTAAAAACTTGCTTAAATTTTGAAATAAACTGTCAAGATTTTGAGCAATAAGAAAACGGGTTCTTAATTTTGACAATGCTTCAACTCTGGCATCCAATTCAGTACAACAACAGTTCCCAATAGGAGACTTTGGGACGCTAGATGGCAGCAGACTTACCAGGTCAATTTCCATTGTTTACGTAGTTCTGAGCGTGCGCACATTACCAAGAACAATGGATTTTACCTGGTAAGTCTGCTGCCACCAAGCGTCCCAAAAGTCTCCCATTGTTTTTCCCGTCCAATATATAGGCCTATAATGTACCGTGTCTATTTGTGTATAGAGCTGCCAACATTTGCATCTTGCAATCAGGAAGATGTTGTACAGCAACCAGGGAGATATTTAGAGTTAGGCCGTGTCCGAATTGGTGGCTACAGCTGCGGCTAGGGGTGTTGCTAAGGGCGTCCTATACTTCAATGCATGACGACGCGGCGATCCAGCCGTAGCCGTAGCCGGCAATTCGGATACGGCCATATGTTCAACGTCAAAGAGAAAGGGTTTCCACATTTCAGGGAGATTTACAAATTTGTCCATCAGAACATGGAAAGAATCAGGGAGAGTTTGGCAGCTCTGAATGGCATGGTCTAGGTATAGTTCGACGCGCCGAGATTAAAAGTGTACCAATTAATACATCCTTGGTGGGTTCAGTTCCTACTTCATCAATGGAAATTTCAATACTTTTCTTTAAAATCAAAATGGAAATCAAGTTGAAGGGGGTTTAACACAGAGGCAGGTGTTTCAACAAGAAAGTAATAACTAATTGCCAATTAATGATTTTGGTTTTGCTCTCGCTTTGACTCATTCACTCTCATTTATAGTCGATTACGATTAATAACTTCAATATCACAAATTCAATGAAATCTTTACCCTCAATGTTCTTTGTCACATTTCGATAGGAAATTCATTATTTGTGAAGAGGAAATCATATTTTGGGAATTCAAATTGATCAGGTGTCTTTTTTCAGATGCGGAAATGAACAAGGGGAAAAACGACAATAACATAAACAACATCAACAACAAAGAAGCACCTTGCCTAAATAATACAACAGAATTTGAAGTCTATCTTAGACAACTACATCTTCCTTATTTCAGTCAGACCTTGAACCAGCACCAGGGCATACATTTTACAGTACTGCTTAATAACACAAACAATAGCTAAGCACATCAAAAAATATGCTTACCAGAATGAGGTTATCCGGCAAAATACCATGTCACATGCACAATTTCTGACTGGTATTTTGCTAATTTCTGCTAAGCACAAAATTGGTAAGCAAAAATAGTCTGCTTAAGCAGCTATATGCCCAATTTCATAGAGTCTATAAGCACACAAATCTTGCTCAGCAAAAATAGCTCAGCAGCTCAACAGTTACCATTGCTGCGACTGGTACCCAACTCATTTCTCATTTAAAAAAGACATATGCTCAGCAGAATTATCTGCTTAAAGGCAGTGGACACTATTGACAATTACTCAAAATAATTATTGTAATAAAACCTTAATTGGTAACAAGTAATGGGGAGAGGTTGATAGTATAAAACATTGTGAGAAACGGCTCCCTCTGAAGTGCCATAGTTTTTGAGAAAGAACTAATTTTCCACAAACTTGATTTTGAGACCTCAGATTTAAAACTTGAGGTCTCAAAATCAACCATCTAAACGCACTCAACTTCGTGTTACAAGGGAGTTTTTTCTTTCATTATTATCTCGCAAGTTTGATGACCGATTGAGCTCAAGTTTTCACAGGTTTTTTTTTATGCATATGTTGAGATACACCAACTGTGAAGGCTAGTCTTTGACAATTACCAATAGTGTCCACTGCCTTTAAGCCCTGATCTATCACAACTACAGCCACCAAAGTCAGACGGGAGAACAAGACGACTTGAAATATTAATGAAGATAAAGAAAATACAGACTGACTACAATGATAAACATTTCATCTCGTTGTTTGTCTATGCGGGGGCCACTGTGTGTGCGTAATGGATTTGTATTTCCAATTAGACGCAGTAATATGGTATTATTATTATTTTTTGGCCGAGGCATAACGATTACTGGTGTCTTTATTTCACTGTGACATATTGGATTTTTTTTCAAAAGTCACCGTAAAAACTGCAAAATTATTAGACGTCTACCCGGGATAAAATCATTGCAACTGGAAAACCTCACAGGTGCTTTAGTTCCTCTTTCACATGACACATCAAATGAACCGGTTAAATTATCAGAAATTCTAATCATTTCATGCTTTGTTTAATACATTTATCTATTTCATGGTATCGGCGGAATGGACTTATTAAGAGGCTTAAATGCCACCATAGTTAAAGGCAAACAAGACTGCAGAATTTGTTTTTGAAGATAAACCAAGCTCCATATAATTTCCAATTGGTACCATTGTCAGAATTACTGCCAAATGATGCGGTTATTTCAGACAACTTTGTCATTTCTTGATTTCAAAATTTTGTGCATTTTCTACTTTTTTATTTTTTATTTTTTGATATGCATGTTCGCCCTAGGGCTACAAGAAGAAAAATTGGGAATTGATATTCCTCTTAAGACAGTCTAGATTGTAGGATGGAGGGGAAACGTGCATTTCAATCTTGTATATAAAGAGCAATAATATAAACGTATGTAATTGGTCCAGTAGCCTACAAACAGCTGTCAACAGTTCCTACTGATCTCAGCGATGTGTCCAAGTGTAACCTCTTTAATCCTGAAGTCATGGGCCAGCCGCTACTAGAGTGTCTCCGGAGTATAGAAAGTATGCTTGGGCACACGGGGACCGCAGATATTTCAGAGTAATTGAACGATGAAAGGATTGCACAACCGATGTCGGAAACACTTTTTTTCTTCTTCTTTCTTTCTCTCTCTTCCTCTTTTTCTACTTGTTTTGTCTGTTTGTGATGTCCTCTTTCACTGTGGTCAGCCACCTCATCACAGAGAAACATTAATATCTTTCCACGACAGCCCCGGGTTTTTCCGGTGGGAATTTTATAATCTTATCGATTTGATTCGTTGTGGGGGATCAAATCGCTGTACCGACAGATGAGGTTTACAAGAAGAGAACACACACGCACGCACGCACACAAACCATCAGAGTAAATGGTTAACTTGGGGATGAATCCTACACAAGCAGGCCGCTTTCTATCGGGGGGGGGGGGGGGGGGGGAAATAAAGGAAAGCACAACCAGGACAAAATTTGCAGGAGAGTTTTTTGCTCTTAAAGACATCCCATGAGGTTTTTGTTTTATTTTGAGAACTTAATCAGGGCAAGTTATTCTCAGCTGGATTTGGTATCGCACCAACACTGATTACAGATCACTTCATCTCAGACCGGGCCCAAATACCATTGACAGTTTTGACTGCAGAGGTCATCACGGGTCAACCAAGGTCGTCTGAGGTCAGTCATGGGTCAGAAAAAAAGCATGCTGCTGCCAAGAAGGAGTGTCTTGATTGCTTGTACAAAAGGAATTAATCAAAGATAGAAGGAAAGACAGTCCCAGCTAACTCATGAGTTGAACTATCTGACAACTGGAATCTTATAACAGTTAGTTTAACGGAGAGAGGGGAAGTTGAGGTGATATTTGGGGGTTGGGCTCTGGGGCGGATTTCAATCAGAGTGAGCTGGAATTGGCCTTTATCTAAAGACCAGCGAAGTTACCCAATATAAAGATCTGAAGATTTGAGGGTCGGTTTTGAATCAATTGAGGAATAATTTTGAATATTTTTTTTATTTTTATTTTTTAAAGTGGTATAACATGAAATTTGCTGCCAAAGGCTGAATTGCAATCAAATTACAAAGAGTTATAATACAACATTAAGAAATCAACCACACAATCCTTTCCTTAAAACAAAAGAACACAGGCATGCACCGTCGCAATAACTCTCTCCTTGACATAATAAAAATGCTTAGCGATGAAGGTTTCCAGCAGAAAATTCAATGTAGTTTACACTGCTCAAATGTTTTCTGCTCTATGCAATTGGCTCCTGGTAGTTATGATTTAGAAAAATCTGGTTGACGTCAGTCATGTTATGTTACTGGGCATTCAGTGAGTGTTGGCTAGTTAGTGAGAACAACAAGTCTTTCAGCGAGAGCTAGGAACAAGTGATCAGAATTCCTCGACAAGTCAAAAATTCTGTCCACGGAAGTTTAACAAATAGTTTGTGGCACACAACATCCGCTCAATAGATTCTTACCTGTGAATGAGAACCCGTAGGCTGCGTACGCCGCTGCTGTCCCAGCCACAGCTCCCGCTCTTGCCCCTGCGATGGCCGCTGCCCCGGTATTCTTTCGTGACCTCATGGGTCGAGGCTGAACCTTCTTGGAGGTTGACGGTATGGTCTTGCCCACTTTGGATGGTCCTCGTTTTCCTGCGACAAACAGTTTGGCTGGATCTGTATAGTTCGAATAGTAAACAAATTGTGAAGTGATACAAATTTATGGTTAAAGGCAGTGGACACTATTGGTAATTACTCAAAACAATTATCATCATAAAACCTTTCTTGATTACAAGTAATGGGGAGAGGTTGATGGTATAAAACATTTTGAGAAACAGCTCCCTCTTAAGTGACATAGTTTTTGAGAAAGAAGTAATTTTCTACGAATTCGATTTCGAGACCTCAAGTTTAGAATTTGAGGTCTCACAATCAAGCATCAGAAAGCACACAACTTCATGTGACAAGGGTGTTTTTTTCTTCATTATTATCTCGCAACTTCGACGACCCATTGAGCTCAAATTTTCACAGGCTTGTCATTTCATGCATATGTTGAGATACACAAATTGTGAAGACTAGTCTTTGACAATTACCAATAGTGTCCACTGTCTTTAATAGCTCATTCATAAAGATGTTAGTGTAATAAGACTGTAATAAGACTGAAATATGAAACACTACTGTTTGTTTCATTTAGCAGACATTCCTCATAATATACAAAGCATTAATTTAAAGGTAATCCTGAGATATTCAGGCGCAGATTCTCTAGTAGAAGAAAATACTAGCAGGGATGAGATTTGTCTGAGGGGATAATTCCTGTAAATGGTTTACTGGCTTTGGTTTCCCTATTTCTAAACCCAGAACTTCCAAGATGTTATAATTTAGAAGGTTTTAAGTGTATCACCCAAAAAATCTTAAGAAATCACACAACTGTAAAATGCAGTCTCATATTTTTATGAGAAATTTGACAAAATAAGACTGAATTAAAAACGAATTTGAGTATGCGTGTTATTTCGGGGGAAAATAAAGGGGGAAAAACATGTCATTGCCATTAATTGCAATTACCAATTCAATTACTACAGTGTGTGTGTATGTTATTAGAGGGAAAATAAAGAAAACAAAAAATGTCTTTGCTATTAATTGTAATTACCAGCAAGCAATGCCTATTTACGCAATACCACCATTACTTTGAATTTGGTTCTTCAATAGGAATTTGTCCTCTCAATCTTAACCCATAACTATCCCACCAATATTGTCAATATTGTACAGCTACAAACTGCCAGTGTGTTACATTGTGTGTTACATCATACGCTGCTATTATCACTCTAGCCTTATCGCCAAATTAACAACAAATTAGTCTATATAATCGTGATATAGCGCCAATACACATCTGTCTGTTCCCATGATGAACGTGTGACAATGTTTAAATTTGGTTGTAAAGAATTTTTAGCTAAGCATGTTTGGTGTTGCCATTCCAGAATGGACTGGTGCTTTTTTCATATGCTTCGATCTTCAGCTAAGCATGATTGATTTTTTACCATTCCATAATGAACTATTAAAATGAAAAATTCAAATTTGCTTTTAAAGATCTTTTAGCTATGTATTATTTGGTGTTGCAATTCAAGAATGAACAGGTGACATTTTAAAATTTGCTTATTCAGATTTTTAGCTGAGCATGTTTGATGTTTGCCCAAACTTTTTGCTACTTCCAGCTCCAAAGCTGGCTATATGTTTGCGTGTAATTTTACCAAAATTTGTTTCCAATTATTAATTTTTTCTTGCAGGACATGGAGGCCGTGGTCTTTGTTGCCCCTGGTCTTGGCCTTGATGCCCTTTAAATCACAACAGAAAAACCTAGCTGAATGCAAATCCTACGAGCTTCTGTTAATCAGTGGAGGAGTTTGTGTACAGTGGGCATGGCTTACAGTAAAATTATACAAACAGGCTAAACATCTGAAATTTATTTAAAATGTGATATCAAAATAACTCCTATCTTGAGTTAGGATGCCTCCTTATGCTATGGTCTCAGAACTTAACCCGTCCTAAAGTCCTAAGATTAATCCCAAGTTAGGAAGAGTTTGGTGAAATCAACAGCAGGGTCCACAACAACAGTCTCCTCCAGTCTTCCCTCCCAAGTCATGTCTTTTTTTCAACCCCTTCCCCAAATATATTTTCTGGGTGACAGCAACACCCTCTGCAGTGATCAAAAATGAAGCGTCTGAATTACCATCCATATCCATGTCTCCTGACTGCTCATCTGCAATGACTAATCCATCGTTGCTGTTGTCATCGTAGGGTACCGGTGTAAAGTCATGAGACTGGCGATTGGTCTCACTGCCAACAGACACCTGGCGTGTAAGGAAACAAAAATCAACGAAAAAAAGAATCATTAGTAAACATCTTTGCGATACCCGCTGCCAAAACATAGGATTCGAACTGCCTCTTAGCATGGAGGAATAAATCCTCCATGCTCTTAGCTACCGGACAACCTCGGTAGTCTAGTTGGTAAGACACTGCTCTAGAATTGCAAGGGTCGTGGGTTCGAATCCCACCCGAGTAACATGCCTAGGTGATATTTTTTCACAGTACTCGGGAAAGTACTGAGTATACAGTGCTAACACACATCGGTGTATGGGTAAAAACCAAAATTAATAATCTAGAATTACAGTTGAAAATCAAGACGGTTTGAACTAAAATTGATTCCATCAACAGACTCACACATAAACCCTGACAAGGTGCTGTATAAATGAGTCTCATAATTAATTTTTAAAAAAAAGGTGCTGCATAAGAACTGATTATTTGTAAGGGAATAAAAGAGTGGCGATGAGGTCCTAAACGGCCGTTTAAAACGTGCAGGGTCGTGGCCTGTGATCTTTATTTAAACATGACTATGTGACAACCTTTCAACCAATAAGAATAACCAAACTGCCTTGGGTATTGAGGAATATTGAATAAAGAGAAAATGTTCCTAAATCCAGGGTTAAAGGTTTGGGGATAATTTAGAACTGAAGACGTGATAAAAACAAAAATATATGAAAAATAATCATGCAATTACAAAAAAGATTAATGCTAACAATTAACCATACCCCTCCCTCCTTTGGCTAGAGATTCCTCCCATACATGCCCTACCTTCCACAACCCTCCACCCTATGTTAACTCTCAAACGACAAGCTACTTTTGTTAATGACCATTTTAATGAGAGTTTGGTATTCTGCTTCTTATTTGCCGAGCAAACACAAACACCGATCTCCCCCAAGACTCAATAGAAAATACTCAGCTGCCCCAACAGTGACCAACAAACGGCCCCGGATATTTACCAAGCAGACTGTAAAAACCAGAATCGTAATCCTTGGTCATATCAGCCAGATAAAACAGGAATACCACAGGAAAGAAAAAAACTAAACATGTTCATTAGAGGCAAGGTTGTTAGCCGCTAACAAGAATCTGGAGGGGTCTAGGGACTCGGCGGTCTCCAGGTTACCGAGATGAGGAGCGGCAGACAAGCTGACGGGGAGACTCTTTTAGACGAGGTTTCAAATCATAAATTGCGTCGGCAGACATCTGAAGTAAAGGATGTTTGCTGGACAGGCGTGGAGAGTAATTTCTCTTCATTAGGTGTTCAGTTTCCTTCATAGCAACAGACATCCATGTACACAATCGCAAATCACCAGAGAGATGTTCACCCGAGTAATTTTTCATGTAGGAGAAATGATTGCTCTATCTTGTAAAACTGTCATCTTGATGAAATGGCGGTATATAAAAAAAATTTGTATTGTACATTGTACTGTATTGTGTTGTGTTGTAATATGCAGTTGGCAAAAGCTATCAGACGTGCAACTTTCTAATTGCCAAAAAAATGAGGAAATGGCCGATCACACTAAACTTTTGTACAGTGTTTTTAAGTTTTCGAAAAGAAAAAGAAGAAATCAGCTGATCATCTTATAAGTTGCATGCCTGAGCTATCCGTTACTTTAGTGTACAGCTAAATGAATATGCTAGAGGGTGTTCTCACATGCATGGTTTGTACTTCAGAGGCTGCCAACATTTACAATGCCATCTTGCAATCAGTGAGATTATTGATAAAAATCAAGGAGATATTTAGAACCTTATTCAACGTAATACGAACAAAGTTTCCATAATCGGTTCCAAATTTGTTCATCAGAACATGGAAATATTTGTTACTTTCAAGGAACTTTCTGCAGAATCAGGGAAAGTTGGCAGCTCTGGCACTTTAATCAATACACACTACTGATAACCAACATTACACAGCCAAATTGTAGCGACTAAAGTACAGTTCATACTTCCTGCGAATGCAGTGCAAATTTTGACATAAACAATTTTGCAACGAACAATTCGGAAGAGCTCAACTCTTCTGAAACATTCACAGTGAAAACAGAGCTATAAAGTCAAACTCGCTGCTTTTTGGGCTTAAGAAGAATCAAAGTAAAAGAAACCCCCAAAATCTACTTCTCTCTGGTTATTATTATTATTATATTCTCTCTCTTTCAAATAAACAATTTCCACACGTCTGAAATAGTCCTTGGATATTTTTTGTTATATGATCAGCTATTGATAGTGAATGATTGCATCAACATTTTCCCCCCAATTACCGGTAAAAAAAAACCCGAAGATAAACCAAAAAAAATACATGCTGCGGGTGACGCAAACAACTTCATGCATATTAGCATTTTAACAACAGAGGGAAACAAATCAAGGCCTTGACAAAATGGATTTGCGTGGGCTCTGAAATCATCCCTCTGGAGACAGCCTTTCTGGAGCAAACAAAGTCGTCAATACAATTAAGAAACACCCCACAACAGCAACATCCATTCATTACCACTCAACGTAAACAAAATTAACGAGACTCATGGAAACATTGATTAGCTAATCTTTTTATGCTTGTTTACAAGATTAACTTATCAGCCAGTTAATTACTTTTTTTTTGTGACGAACCAAATACATCAAGGCTTTGACAACTTTGTTTAGACATGCAAAACAACAGATGCTTGTCACAATAAGTAATTGGAACGGATCAATGGGTTTTTGAGTGCGCATCTTGTCCACAATGAATTTTTAATGAAATGTTGACTTTTTACATTCTCTGGGACTTATCTTGGAGCTTATTCCTGAACCTGATTACGTAACTCTTCAACAACCACGGCCCAATTTCATGAGCTGCTTAAGCACAAAAAAAAGCTAAGCACAACAAAATATTGCTTACCAGAGAAAGGTTACCAGCCAAAATAGCATGTCATATGTTCCATCTATGACTGGTATCATAATTACTTTTGCTTATCAGAAGTTCATTAAGCATTGATTAATTTTCCTTTAGACTAGATAACATTAGAAAAGGGCACTTCCATTGGAAAATCTTAAAGTCAATGAGAAACCTTTAAAGGGCATCAAGGCCAAGACCAGGGGCAACAAAGACCACGGCCTCCATGTCCTGCTAGAAAAAAGTTACCTCATAACACACCCGAGAACAACTCATCTATTATAAATTTGTTCCAATTCCACATTTTCAATTAAGCGCGTGAAAGATAGATCAAAGGTCAACATACAGACCTAGTTTGATTAAACTCTCTCTATTAAAATCTCATTGACACCTATTTAAAAAAAGAAAGGGAGAGTCGCCGGGGACAACCTTGGATGTGACCTCTGCCATAGCTAGGTCAATAGGGGTCACCCGGGTCAATTGTTTGAAGCCCAGATGGGGACCTGTTCCGGGATATAGACCTCTCTATTGTTTACAAACATTGAATACCATTTTTGTACTGACAACCTTGGGGTATCACTAAATGTCTATAGCTGGGTTGGCACCAAATTGCTCTAATGTGTACTTTTTGTTTTAGTGGCATAACTGGTTTATCGGTGACATGGATAAATGGGTCGGGTCATAGATTGTTTGGTGTCAACATAATAATGATTTATTGGCAAAATTAAAAAGAAAGATACAACAAAAGCCACAAGTTGAAAGTTTCAGTTGAACAGTGTCTACTTGTCATGGTATTTTCACAAGAATGTCCATCAAGTCCAGCGAGGTGACAGCGGGTGCCAACCGTATACGACTGCACTAATCTCGAACTGTCACCAGCCCTCAGAAATCTGAGAAACAATTCTTGCATGAATATTTTCCCAGATTCCAATGTTTTATCGATTTCTAATCTACCCAACACAGGCATTTCAGATGAAATAGTTAGGTAGATGCTTACAACTATCAGCATCTTTGAGAGGGTAAGACCATTTTCTGAGGGCACTTTCACTGGAAAGTCTTGGGGAACCTTTGAAATGACATTATATGTTCTCTACAATAAAAGAAATCTCACTTCCCTATTCTGAGATCAAGCAAGACACAGAGCCTCCATACTATCTGACCCCTTTGCTATAAAAGTAAATAAAAACCCTCTTTTTAGAATGTTTGGGTACAACTTAAAAAAACATGTTATTTTTAGGGGTTAGGGGAAGAAAAAGACCTCAGTTGTATTTTTTACTAAGATTTAGTGATTAAACACAAACATGGGGCTGTTAGATACACTGCACCATTATCACTAACCGCCCTGACAGGACTTTTCAAAAGGCACCAAAGGTCAAAAGTATGGCGTACAAGATAAGGAATTAAAAGAACATTACCTATTGTTACTTTGTATTTCTTCATTTTCCACTTTCCCAGGGTTTCCTAAAGTGTCCGTGGTCTTAACGGTGGATCATGGCCAGGTTAGATAAGGGTTTTATTAGGGTGAGACCATCACAAGGGTAGCCCAGAAACGGAGAACGGAATTTTATTGGATAATTCTGCGACTGTAATTTTATAATAGGAGTCAGCATTGCTCGCAATTGTCTGCAGTCATGTGTTCGGCATGGTGTTCCTATCAGACAAGCCTAAGTACTTTCACAGAACGCACACACATACAAATTAATAGCAGTATTTTGTAGGTGATTTTGCAGAACAGGCGTCCTGCAGTTTAAGAATGCAAGCTATAGCAAGTACACATCCAAGAAGATGCTTCGCTGCAAAGAATTTAAAATTGAGCAAAATGTGACGACGCATTATATGAAATCGAACGCAGCGCCACTTGGGGGAGCTGGGAAACGATTTTTATTGATGGATCAATCATAATTATTCAGAGAGTTAGATAGTTAAATTGATATATGTGCAAAGGCTGAATGCCAGACATTAGATGAAATACCATCGCATTACATAAGTCATTATTCAGAATTACTGACCCTGGACCATCAAATTGCTTACATTTTTTTTTTTTTTTTAGAATGTACTGGTACATACATAAGCTTTTTAGAATGTACTGGTACATACATAAGCTTTCTGTTACAATCATGGTACTTTTTATACAGCCCAGGGCACTCAAGGCAACTTAAGTTTGATTTCAACAATTTGTTATGTTTCAAATACTTTAAATTCTGTATCTTGCTGAAGGGGATTAACTTCGGCCTAGAAAATTTGTCTCTCTTTATTTTGTCCAGAAGGACAATGCTTCAAGTTGTTGGTTGGTGCAAACAATGATTAAGTCTAAACCACTTCAAGGGAAGGTGTACGTTTGGTAGTCACTCCTAAAATGAATGGCAATAAAAACCGACTTGGTACATGGAAAAAGCATTTTGAGAATCATTTCACGAGTTGGAAGTTATGTGGTTATAGAAAAAGATACCATAGTTTGAATCTAAGAAGTGTTTCTGACAGTAACATCTCTCAGATTGTGTAATCCAATTACGGATTATTCTTCCTGTGTGGTCATAATCGCTCGCAGGATTTTCAGCATATTGAACACAAAAAAAAGTATGCGTTCCCTTTCAGTTTCAGGTTGGTGATTCATTTACAAATCTGCTAAGTTCCAATCTGAAAGCTCCAGAGAAATATTTAATTCTAAAAGTGTAGAGAAAAATGGCATTTGAGGACCCCAAATCACCATTGCTTATTTTGATTGTTACAATCAAAATAAAGAGCATACATGAACGTGGCCAAAATTCCTGAAAAAAATCATAAATAATATTGTTTTAAAATTTTCACTAAAACAGGACCCCCCTAATATGATGGACATTTTCAAGGGCTGATTGGGTAGTATGTTAGACAGTGTGCAAAAACGATTGAGGTATTTATATTATTGATAAAAATTCCTTCAAATGATCAAACCCAGTTCTTTTGCCCAAATCCCACACATCAAGACAGCCAGCAGAAAATAAATCTTCCAGTAAAATATTCCAGTTGATAATACGAGAAAATAGCATTGGAAGACCCCAGCAATCTGCTTTGACCAAGAGCAAGAAATGCAAAATTGCAAAAGTGTAAAATTTAGAGGGCAGACAAAACCAACGATGAAATGTACATTCCGTTTAGGCATAACAACAAAAATGTTATGTTGGCGTAACCAGACCTACCCTAAAAATACGCCCAACCCTGGATATTTTTATTTTTTCAAGGGAAGAAATTGAATGATTAAAATCTATTAAAGACATAAAAATAAAATTAATTTCATCAAGAGTTTAAAAGTATACTATTTGTTGTGTGTAGCCTTGTTTTCTTTTATTATTGTGTTTAATACTGGCTTAAACAATTCGAAAACATGTCATTTTCGTTGCTGGGAGGGGGGAAGAAAAAAAAAATCCCTACCTGCCTACCCTATTATTGGGGGCCCTTTACGCCCCAAAAAATTGAAAAAATTATGCCTTATTGAAAACGATTCGTTTCAAGTGATCAGAGAGGAGTTCTTTCAACCCATATCCCAGCTAGGTTTTGGGAGATCCAGAGGCTGGGTTGGCACTTTGCCAAACATAGCTAGTTATTGATTTGCTGAAATATTGAAAAGTTGTTAACAGTTGGGGGGTAAAAAAAAAAAGGTGGGCTGTATTGATTTTTACGGCACTCAATCAGTGATGTTGTAATTTGGGCTGAGTAAGCGAATCAGGACTGGACTGCATAGCGATTACAGCAAGGCTGTGATTTGGGCTGAGTAAATGCATCGGGACCGCATAACGATTACAGCAATGCTGTCATTTGGGCCGAGTAAATGCATTGGGACCGCATACCGATTACAGCAATGCTGTGATTTGGGATGAGTAAATGCATCGGGACCGCATAACGATTACAGCAATGCTGTGATTTGGGACAAGTATTATACATTGGGACTGTATACTGATTATAAGCTGTAATTTTGGATGAGTAGTGATGATATGGTTTATTATCTGTAAAGGATGTCTTAATGTTGCCTTTGCTGTTAGGACACTTTTTAATTTATCTATAAACAATTTAAATCAAATCGAATGTACCTCTATGATTCCTTATTTCATTGTTCTACTTCGGTCTTAGATGAATCACAATATAAGTGTAGGTTTCATTAGCCAAGGTCCAATAACAATTTCTAATAAATGTGATTAATTAAAGTATTTCTTGACTTAGAGAAGACAAATTACATGCTTCACATACAATACAAAGGTGTTAATTACTCCAAGCTCCTTTGTAATTTGTTAATTACTCCAGTATCCAGTAAACATGATCTCATTAGCGAATGACAAACATGTAAATAAGATTATGCCCCTGAATGCCATGTTTCAAATCCCAAGCGTGTCTTGGTATTACACTTTCTGCTTGGTTCGCCGCCACACATCACAGGCTTAACACCATTAGTGTGAAAATGGTTGTATAAGCGGTGTATCGGGGGATGTGATTTGCCGACGTCTGACCCATGGCGGTCCCATTGCGACCGCGCTTCATTAGTCTGCGCCACCACAACATTTCCTCGCGTCAGAGTCAACCCCCCAGATCGCGAAGGCCTTGTAATTATACATTGTTTTTTTTATTTATGTAAACCCCAAAGTGCGACTTCATTGAAACAAGCGAGGTGATGGACTCACACTTAAAGCCGGGTGATTATAGTTGAAAAGCCTGCCGGAGGCATCCCCCGCGATAGGAAATGTGGTTAATAACCACGCGCCGAATGACGGTAAGGTTTGAAGAACGCACACCAAATAGGGTTACGCTGCTTCCAACTGTCGCTGCTTTACAACGTGTGCTTAAGCCTCAGTAACAAACTGACCGCAGTCATGCGTGCTGTCTGGAAGACGTTGTATAGTTTAAACACCCCCCACCCCCATCCCTGTTCATTCAACTCTCCCTTATCAAATATAAGAGTGACAAAACAAAGAGTCTTCGATAGTTATGAAAATTCTACAATTTAAACCTCAACTCCAGTGGCTCATACATCTGGTCCACACCAGTCTCCTCCCAGAAAATGTTTTTCACCAACAAAGAGGGTTCAATGCCATAGAAAGTTTGAGTGACTCAGGCCTGTATGCTTGTTTTTGAAAGGTTAAGGTCACCAATGCATTTTTCTTTTTAGTAAAGGAAAGGGCACCCTCTGAGGAAATTGTAAATTTCTACTGGAGCATTTCAAGGGCACTAAGGCAATGACCTGGGGGCATTGAGGCAATCACCGTTGTTTCCTCCGTAAAGTATTAGGCCTGCATATGCCTCTTGCAATAAGGGAACGATAAGACATAATAGGGGAACATTTTCAAGAATCAGGGAGATTTTTAAATTCGTTCCTCAAAGCATGGAAAGATTGGTTGATTTTCAGGGAACTTTCTGCAGAATCGAGGGAGAGTAGGCAGTTCTGAGATATCGAATTTCCAAACAGTATCTTAATCATCTTTAACAAAGTAAACGAGCCATTATGACTAGAGCATTATATGTGGCCAAGAATCAATTGAAGGAATAACAATTTACACTGTGAATTACTTTGTGAATAAATATAATGTCTGTATCAATTACTTATGTAAACTAATAGATTACTAATATAAACGATATAGTTAATTACATGTCATGGTACTCCTATGCACAAGCTATTTGATCGGGCCGATGACCGTAACCTGATACCCACAAATAGCAGGCCCATCCCCTCCCCAACCCTTAATAACAATAATAAAATAAAATATTTGAAAAAAATTTGTAGAGTCGTTAAATATTAATCAGAATTTTCAGAGTTTTCTGATAAAATTCACAGACATCACAACACAAAACCACTTAATATTCTCTAAATTGTAAAGTAGATTTTGAAAACCCAACCTAGACATCAATCAAGCAAATCCGAGAGCCTTGGATATCCCACAATTTTTGAAAAATCCTTATGAGAAACCTGCCATTTACTATTGAAATATTTTTTCATTCACTCTACCAACAGAAATTCAGATTTTCAAAATAATTTTGGCATAAATATGGTTCTTAAAAAATAGCTAGAAAAATAGTTCACAAATTTAAGAAAGACCTGTCAACCAGAGGCGGTCTTTAAAACAAAACTAGTAAACCATTAATTTGTTTTCTTAAAAGAATGAAGCCTCAATATTGCAGGACTTGCACCAACACTGCACCAGCCTTGGGGACTACACATCGATAACATTGATCTCTCCATTTGGACCAAAAATTGAGAAGAAAAAAAGGTACTTCCAAGAAATTCCTGGCAAACACCTGCAACGAGGGCAGTGTTGACGCTGTGGTAAATGAGGCCCCCTCTCACTCAATCTAGTACATTTCCGTTTTGGGTCTCCGGACCGTGGTAGTACAAGCTACCACAATTCATCCCCCATTGATCAATCAATATAGGGTGCATCCAGGCATCAATGATACATCCAGAGGGGAGGAAAGGTCTGCAAGCAAGCAAGCAACCCCCCACGCTGGAGGTAACTCCCTCCCCCCTCTCTCTCTCTCTCCCTCTTGACTCGCCCCCAGGCTAGGCTTTACCTTGCCAGGAGTAGTAGTAGCTCAGGCAAAATCAAAAATGGAGAAAATTAGGTAAAGTACATTGACTTCTTCTGGATTGACGCACACCGAGTGCATGTGGAAGGAGAAGGGGGGGGGGGTTGGTGAGTTAATGAAGACCTAGATGTCAGCCAATTTGCATGTATTGATTTCCGTTAAAGTTGTCTGGTGGTGGTGGCTAGTGACGTGTGTGGTGAGCTTGACTTTGGCCTTGTGCGACCTGCAAACACTGACACGCACTTTATACATTGTTATTCTTGCACATAGTCCTACATACATTGAAGGAAAATACTGTACGTAAAGCCTGGAATTTAACGGAGGGTACGGAGGCCATGGACTTGGAGGTCTTGGCCTTGGTGCCCCTTCAAAAGTTTCCCATAGACTTTAAGATTGTCCAAAGGAAGTGCCCTTTGCAAAATGAAAATGGCCTTGCCCCCTCCCGAAGATGAAATTCCAGGCCTGGTTTATTAAAGCGCCTTTGAGCATCACTGAGTGACGGATATTCACACAATACAAGAAGCCACTATTATGATTATAACTGTTATCCTATCTGGTCGAACCTTCAGGGGTCTGATACTACCTGGGGGGGGATATTTGTAGGATCCAACTCAGTGCCCCCCCCACCCTCCAACCATCCCCTCACTCCCTGCTTCCTCATATCATCCTCATACACATACAAATAAATTCAATAAACAACCTTGATTTTCTTAAAACAATTATCAGACTTGTAATCTGATAGAACGGCAAAAACTCTTCCGTCCGTTGAATCCTCACGAGCGATACTAATATTTTAACAATGTGAAAATAGTACAGCTTCCATCGAGTCTCGAGTTGAATAATACACATGTACTGGGATTGTCACGTCATGAGTGGAACTTTCATACATGAAGGCACTGGACACTATTGGTTATTACTCAAAATAATTGTTAACATAAAAACTTACTTGGTAACAAGCATTGGAGAGCTGTTGGTAGTGTAAAACAATGTGAGAAACGACTCCCTCTGAAGTAACGTAGTTTTCGAGAAAGAAGTAATTTTCCACAAAAATATTTGAATTTGATTTCAAGACCTCAGAATTAGATTTTGAGGTCCCGAAATCAAGCATCTGAAAGCACACAACTTCGTGTGACATGGGTGTTTCTTCTTCCATTATTATCTCGCAACTTCGACGACCAATTGAGTTCAAATGTTCACAGGTTTGTTATTTTGTGCATATGTTGAGATACATCAAGTGAGAAGACTGGTCTTTGACAATTTCCAATAGTGTCCAGTGTCTTTAAGTTTCTATCGATAAATGTGGAGGACACAAGACCCAACTTAAAAGAACATTACAGAGTTGGTAAGAAAAAAAAAACTTGTCTAAGATCACAGATTATAAAACTTACACGCTCTAATGATGATGATACTAGTAGAAAACACCCCTTTCTGTCTGAAATGTCATATTTGATGAGAAAAATAAATAAAACTAATTTCCCGTTTGGAGTTTAGTGCTCAGTGGGCGTTTTATTCTTCTTTTTTTTAATCAATGTCATGATAAATGTGTTATCAGTTTTTCACTATTTTCTTGTGATCCAGATGGTCTATCGATCTCAAACTTCTACAGGTTTTGTCAGTTTATGCATATGGTGGATTACATAAAGTGCTTACACTGCCAGCAACTGTTTTTGTTCCTTTAAGATTGACAAAAAAAAGAGAGTTTGCTTCAGCTCTGCGATAGAATGGATACATTGACATTTGGAGAGCCTTCATTAGTTTCTGATCGTGGCAATGACTTTGACCTTGACGGGAGACGATGATTGTTAAGAGCTAAATGATACGATCAATCAATCTCGGAGAGCAGTTCTTTAAAAGCTTCTATGTTTGAAAACCTTCATCCTCTCTGAAAACTCAATGAATTCACCCTCGTAATCACTTCATCTTCAAAAGGATGTGTCAGAGTACGTCAATAGATACACGAACTTGACACAGAGCTTGCCTTTTTGAGGGATGTTTTTCTTACACACTTTGAAAGGAAAGTGGAGGTAGCTGTTGCAAACTGCAGGCATGATATTTGGCCCTTGGGTCAATCACTGAGAGCAGTTCTTATACAGCTTTTATATTTGAAAACCGGCGAAAACAGCCATGTGACGTCAAAATTTGCTTCGCATTCGCAGGAAGTATGAACCGGGCTGAACACAAATTAATAATGTAGTATTTAAAATCTACGGAGAGGTTTATAGATATTACATGTTGCTGCCAATGTTGAACGACCTTCACTTTAATCTATGATCTACTTTACGGAATCCTCATCAACCTGACTAATTGATAAAGTGATGTAGAAGCTATCGAAAGCCAGCTTTCTCAGTCCAGACTAAGTGATTGATGGTTGCGAATCAAAAATTAAGTGATCTTAGATTTTTTAGTAGAATATGATTGGAAAAGTGCAGAGTGTAAGGTGATTTTCACACATCGGTGAAGGGAACATACACCAAATACTATTGCTTTTTATTAAATATAAATTTTTACTTATATATGGGGTCGAACAAAGACAAATTTACAAGAGCAGGATTTGAACCTCATCCTTCTGGATTACTGTGCTGGTGCTTTACCAACTGAGCTATGTAGCCCTATATTGGCAGTCTCCCTATTTCCTCAATATATTTTCGTTCCGGGGTGCCACCACTCAAGGGCAATTCAACCTGTTACTGCCGTAAAGCAAGGGCTCACCTTAACGCGATGCAAATTCTTATTCAAAATATCAAATAATAAACCATAAATTTGTAATTAATTTGGGGTTAAACAAAGAACAATTTTACTTGAGCTGGACCAGAACCTACCACCTCCCGAGTACTGCACCGGCTCTCTACTTAACTTGTCTTTGTTCAAACCAAATTAAATTGGGAAGTTATAGTAAGGTTTGCAGTACGCCATGTAATTATAATCTCTTAATGAGTTGGGGTAGTTCTGAAACTGTTCTTTTCATAACCACCCCAACTCGTTAAGAGATTATCATTACACGGTGTTATCGCAAACCCTACTATTTTTATCGTCTTTCAGCCATGCAAAGTTTCAAATCCTACAAATTGAGAAGTGTTAGGGTTTCAACTCACCACACTGAGGGGACTCGGAACTCCAGAGTCTAAACTGATCATGGAGTCTTCACCATCGATGGATACATTGGTGCTGTCGGACACCAGTGGTCCTCCTACTAGGGGAGCGGCTAACACATCTCCCTTCAGTTTCTTGTCGGTATCTTTCTTCTGAAAGAATTAAATTCGGAAATAGGAAAGGATTGTTGAGTTTAATAGATTTTGTTATTTCTTGTCATATCTTTGCAAAAATTGTGCTTGCTAAATTTCATATGCGTATGTGGGTTGTCGGAAACAAAATATCTTACCATCTTTTATTCACTTGACACAATACTTATGATGGAAGTAAATAACATCAGATAATACTCTATAACTCTGGAATATCAACTCTTTTTTTTTTAAACATTTACTATTTTGAATGGCTCCCAAGCATAAAACATGTTTTATACAATTAGGTTGAGGGCACCATATTCTGCCAGTCTATCACAAATTATATTCAAACTAAGAATTGCGAGGCCAAACTTAGAATTCATAGCTTTACATTTCATTGACATGAGAATAACTTCAATAAATGAGTAGTATGAACAATTATATTTTGACATCATATTTTCAAATTCTAACAATATTTTTGGTTGAACAATGACAAGGAATTCAGTCTAATGTTCTGGCACGTAAAGCTTGAAAAATGAGTGTGATGAGAAATTCCAGCTGTAGTTTCAAGCCGAGAGATTGACCTACCAGTTCAGCGTACTTGTCCCTCTTCCTCTTTCGATCCTTCGCTCGATAGCGCTCTTCAGTTAACTTCTTCTCACGCTGTCGTTCATGAACTTCAGAGGAAAAATTAAAATAAAATATTACAGACTGCCTTTTTGAAAAAGGAAAGAGTAGGACCTTTATTTCCAAAATAGCTGCCCAACACATTTTTAAAGAAACCAAATGGGCTTTTTTCAAAATTCCTTTTTTTTTCATGTGAAATTGTTGAAATAGATCCTTTTTTTATGGCAAAAAGGAGGCGGCCACTAAAAAGGAAGTGGGGGGGACTCATTTTTTTTTTGTATTTTGCCTTAGGGAAGAAGGATTTTGTTGTTTCAACTTAACACATACAATAATCAAAGAAGAAAAATTCTTCATTCAGTGCTCTCCAACAGATATACATAATTAACAGTCCTGTGAAATTTTAAGCTTGAGCAGTCATTTTACTCACAAGCAAATAGTGAGAAAAAAAACCCACATGCTTTCACTGTTTTCAAACATTCTGCTTTGGTCTTCTTTCAGGCAAAATTAGTTTTAAGGGATCTTTTCCACAATGACAACCTTTTTACCAAGTAAGTTAAGTACACATCTATGAACTCATTACTTTCAAATCTTACCTATATTGTGCACACCCTTTACAGAACTATATCCTTAAAGGCAGTGGACACTATTGGTAATTACTCAAAATAATTATTGCCATAAAACCTTTCTTGGTGACGAGTAATGGGGAGAGGTTGATGGTATAAAACATTGTGAGAAACGGCTCCCTCTGAAGTGCCATAGTTTTCGAGAAAGAGGTAATTTTCCACGAATTTGATTTTGAGACCTCAAGTTTAGAACTTGAGGTCTCCAAATCAACCATCTAAACGCACACAACTTCGTGTGACAAGGGTTATTTTCTTTTCATTATTATCTCGCAAGTTCGATGACCGATTGAGTTTAAATTTTCACAGGTTACTTATTTTATGCATATGTTGAGATACACCAACTGTGAAGGCTAGTCTTTGACAATTACCAATAGTGTCCACTGCCTTTAAACTAAATTGAGCTTGACAACTTCCCTTTAACCGATTGTGAAGTTTTCAGAATAATTCAGTTCTTAATACAACCGTTCAAACAAGTATTAAAGAAAACTGAAAAAACTTTTGATGGATGACTTAATTTGCAAAGTTGTTTGAGTCATCAAACTTATTTTTTGTGTCCTCCTGAAAAGAATTCTCAGGATTAAGACATTTGTTATTGATTTCCTTTTATGGGTGTGCACGGACACATACAAGCACTTCCAATGGCCAATAAATCTGAAACTTCCAAAGGAATTTCTCTGCGGGGAAATTTATGACGGCCAAGGAAGGTCGTTTGGAAAGTGTGCCACATGATGAAACATTCGTGAGAAAAGCAGAACAAACATTATTCTACTCTTTAAAAAAACAAAACAAAAAAAAGCAACCGATCAGGGCAATGATGGAGCACAAATGTTCTATTGACAACGCCAACTGGAGTACATCCAACACTCGCACACATAAATGATTTAATGGTGTAGAGTTTTGAGAAAAAGAATCTACATGTTACATCTGTTCATTTCCCATCTCGCCCATCTTGAGGGTTTCTAAGATAAAAACACAAGTGTTTGTATGTGTGTTTGGAGATGGTTGATTAATAGCGACATGTGTACAATACAAGTGCAATGTATTCTTTCATAACAAGGGCTTTCATTATATCCAAGCCACGAGTTCAATGATTCAAGTTTTTTAAAGTCTTTTTCTTTAAGTACATAATATAAAATTGTCAGCCAAGTTCTTGCTCTTTTATTTGAGATGAGGATAAAAAATGCCAACAATGTCTGCTATTTGTCGGATTGTTCTGTCTGTGTAAACCACTGCCAGCACTTTCAGAGGGAATTGTGAAAGGCTCCTTTCATAGGATAAAACAAACTGTATTGAGGTGACGATGTGGGATACAATGGAATGAAAAATAATATTGACATTTATGACAGACTTAGTTTGTCAGGGCCAAAACTCATCGGGCTGCTTATAATGCACAACAAGTTTTTTCATTTCATTTCATTACAAAAATGAGAATGATAAAGAAAACATATACACCGGAGAAAAAAAAACATAAAAAAGAAGCACCACTGATGGATTTCAAAACAAACTAAAATACTAGGCCTATCGAGTTAACCTCCTGATGCCACAATTTAAGAAACAGACAATAATAAAGGACATTATGGACATTAATAAAACAAGCTTAGCACAACAAAATGTCTGCTTACCAGATCAACTTTACCAGCCCAAATACCATGCAGCAGTTGCGGCTGATATCCTGGTGTTTTGTTTTTTTTGTGTTTAGCAAAGGGTTTTTAAGCAACGAACACACACAACAAAACAGTTAAAAAGCTAAGGTGACCAGGGGGAAGGGGAAAAACATGGAGGGAAACCCCAGAACATGAGTATGTCATCAACATTCTTGTGTTTTAATCAACGCTTTTTAAATTCCTAAATTGTATAGGTATGTATTGTATTGCTTATCTGCTTATAAATTGTAAGATTTGATGAGTGTAGTTTATTTCTATTTTTTTTGTGAAGCGCTTTGAAACCTTGGATAAGATGCTACATGTATGAAAATAATTTCTATTATTATTATGGGGGTCGTTGGGAAAGAGGTGCAAGTAAGAAAGTGTTTCATTCTTACATTTCATTTCAATCTCCTCATTGTCCAGTAGGAGAGAGACGACTTCCTTGGGCTTGAGCTGCTCTGGTTTGAACTGTCCTCCGGTGATGACCATACGCTGGATCTGTGGGAAGTTCAAGATGAGAAGTCAATCATCTTCTTATATCAAATAATCACCATCATAATAATAATATCTATTAAAGGGAAGGTACTTGTTTGGTAATTACTCAAAAACAAATATTAACTTAAAAAACTGACTTGGTAATGAGCATTGGAGAGCTGTTGATAGTATAAAACATTGTGGGAAACGGCTCCCCTCTGAAGTAGCATAGATTTTGAGAAAGAGGTCATTTCTCACTAAAATAATAAAAGACTTCTAGCCAGAATTCTTTTATTCCTATCTGAAAGCACACAAATTCGTCCAACAAGGGTGTTTTTTCTCTCATCATTTTCTCGTAACTTTGATGACCAATTTAGCTCAAATTTTTATGCTTATGTTGGGGTATACCAAGTGAGAATACTGGTCTTTGAAAACTACCAAACGTGTACATTCCCTTTAAAAGACTCCTGGGCCAAGTTTCAAGGCACAAAAAACTCTTGCTTAGCTAAAACAGGTTTACCAGCCAAAATAACGTACATTTACTATTGCAGTGACTGGTATCCCACTCATTTCTTGCTAAGTAAAGGAATTTGCTAAGCATTATTTTCTGCTTAACAGTTTTATGAAATTGGGCCCTGGTGATCAGGAACACAGTTTTGCTGATGCTGGTCCAAAGGGACAAAATTAAGCTTGGGCGCTATCGATTTATTTTATTCACGATATATCTCCGACAACATATCGCGATATTCGATATAATCGCGATTAATGAAATTTGACATCATCAGTCTTAAAACTCAAAGTGAAAGTTGAAGAAGAGACAGTCCTAGCATAAGAGAGGTGTTCTAATGACCTATTCTTCTGGTTTTACTCCAAACCTATGGGGTGCAAGATGTCTCAGCTAGCAAATACATCGCGATATTTAATCGATATATCGCGATATTAAAACCAAATCCATCCGATATCGAAATCGTGTCCAAATTAATATCGCGATATTCGATAATATCGTGATATCGCCCAAGCTTAGACAAAATGAATAAATTTTTGGACTTCAAGTGCATGTGTCCATCGCAAGAAGAGAACAAATATAAATACACCTAATCTTGCGGTCAACTCGATTTTTTTTCTATTTGAATCAATGTAACCAAACCAAGGCTGGAAGGAAAAATAGTCTGGTTCATTTTATGGGATAAAAGGAACCATTATAAAACTTCCAGCCTCCTATGTTCCCAAGTTCCAACGATAATTATATAGAAGCAGAGCTGCCAACATTTGCATCTTGCAATCAGGGAGATTTGGTACAACAGTCAGATATTCCAAATGAAATTCAACATATTAGAAAACAAGTTTC
This sequence comes from Asterias rubens, assembly GCF_902459465.1. NCBI lineage: Eukaryota > Metazoa > Echinodermata > Asteroidea > Forcipulatida > Asteriidae > Asterias > Asterias rubens. Next base: position 17,785,226 of record NC_047062.1, on the reverse strand, counting down.
CACAACCAGTGAGACTCTAAAAATTTAGTAACTAAAACGTGGACAGATTGGTTTAGTTTGAGGGAACTTTCTGCATAATCGAGGAGAGGCGGCAGCCATGTACAAATTTACTCTACGACAACTATAAATGAAAATGTACATAGTCTTATTCCCCTCCAAAAGCTAGATGTGAAACTGACTTCTCTCTGCATCAGTGTGTAATTCCCACGGCTCCCATAAAACACAAAGGCATTTACAGACTAAATATCGCTCAAACTTATCGCGGGTATTTGATTTTCCTTTGGGATGGAGTCTCCTATTAGGATTGAAATGTGAGTCCATTTAGTTTCTATTTCTGTAGCGTGATTTTAACCACAATCCTTAAAACAAATTACGCAGAATGTGTATTTATATATCTGTAGGGAAATAGAGACACTGAGGCCTGACATATGGCTGTAATGAAGCAGAAATTGTGCAAAGTTGCTTTATGAACTAGCCAGATGTGTATATAATCTCTCAATACTTTGGGATCAAATTGCAATTGGTATCAATACTGTGGGTAGAATATCAGTTGTTCTTTTTAATATAATTGTTTATCCAGCTGATTTTGACTTCTGCTGGAGAGAACCCACACACACAAAAAGTCACCGGTCCAAAATTGAATCCTTTTTTGAGTTCATTCATTAACATTTTGAAATCTGTAATTTAAAACGAATCAAAGATATAGAATAATAATTCAGGCCTGTATGGTTAGTTTTTGAGAGGGCAAGGGTACCAAGGCATTTTCTCCTTGGTAAAAGGCACCCTAAGACTCTATGAGGAAATTGTAAATTTCTACTGGAGCATTTCAAGGGCACCAAGGCAACATGACTAAGGGTCATGGTGGTAATCGCCTTTGTTGCCTCCGTTAAGTATCAGGCGTGATAATTTGGTTTGATCATAAACAAAGATTATAGAGCGCCGCAAGGCGCAAGATGCGGAACTCGGGCTGAAATGTGAAATCCCACTGGACGCCATTTCGGCAAGTAACTCTTTTGATACAACAGTAGATCAGTGCAGATCAGTGCAGACAATGACCATTCCTATCAATGGGAAACAAAACATTCACTTGCTGAAATGGCGCCCATGGGTATTTCACGTTCCAACAATAGATAAAGCTTGAGTTCCGCATCTTGCGCCTTGCGGCGCTCTATAATCTTTGTCATAAACCGATGTGTGATATTAGCACTGTACACTCCTTTTCCAAATCCTGTAGGCATAATACTGGGGTGGGGTTGGAACCCATGACCCCCAGCATTCTAGAGCCAACAACTTAACCACAAGACCACCCAACGTGCCTGGTGGCGACAGACTAGTTTTGAATCTTGTAATTCGCAGCGGTTACCGTTAACAATTGAATATCAGGCCTGGAATTTCATTTTTGAACATGTTGAAAGGGCAAGGCTATTTTCATTTTGCAAAGGGCACTTTCATTGGAAAATCTTAAAGTCAATGGGAAACTTTAGAAGGGCAACAAGGCCAAGACCAGGGGCATCTGTACGGCGGCCGTGGCCTCCATGGCCTGCGTGTAATTCCAGGCCTGGAATATAATGTCATAATTGCATTGGGGATAAAGACCAGTCATTTCCAGTGAATGGTAACACCAAATTACTATTGTAATCTGATTTGTACAAATTAAAAAACTAACAATGAAAACATTTCATTCAGTGTATGACACAAGGTTCTGTGGCCTTCTGCTGGCAATGCAAATACAATATTTTGTCCCAGCAGAAGCAAGCTGTACCATTTTATGGCCGAATATTCCTGAACATGAGGAAGCAATCCCAATGCTATTCGATTGGCCAACAAATTGTAACAGGCAGTTGAAACCATTGGCTGTACATGTTTGTCATTGCACAGTTATCACAAACTGTACATTCACTACTAAATCGCCTAAAAACAGTCTTGCGAAAACACAAAGTTTGACAAATTTTGGAGCTACAAAAACTTTAACAGACAATTCCACCGGTTATTGGTTGTATGAAGAAAATAACAGCTATTTTTCCATTAGTCTGATAAAAAAAAGTCTGGATTAAGTTTTTAAGTTTGAAATTTCCCGTTCCTGTTTAAGCAACCAAGAAACAAGAGTGGTTGATTTGATTTGTGTCTACAGTCGGAAAGCAGATTTTAATAAACGGAGGCAACATTTTCCTCTGAACTTGAATGTGAAAAGTCAATGACTCTCATACCTTTAAAACATACTAACAATATCCCACAGGCTTCTAACTTGAAGGTTTTTTTTTCTTCTGGTGTTTCAGAACACAGCTATTCAGACACATCTAACCACATAAGGTGGAAACCACATCATTATGTACAAGCAAGACTTGAGGAGCGACATACACACTACTCTCCCCCCCCCCTGTTTTAGTAGTCTGATCCCTAAGAGCAACGCCCCAAGAAAAAAGGTTGTCCTTAAAGTCACTTGGGGTTTTTTTCCTGTGTAATATTTGTGAATGAGGTCCAAGGGCCTGTTGTGAATCCAAACATGTCACCTGAAAACGGACAACCGCCTAATCTTATTTCAGGGAGTCTTGACATGCCCTCTGGCCCTTGGGGCAGAAAAAATGTTGGGGACGGACCAAAAAGAGCGAGAGAGGAGAGAAAGAAGCCCCCCCCCCCCTCAAAAATCTGATGAACATGTAACCTGTCACCACTAGAGGTCAAAGGTTAATTGATTGAAAGACACCGGCTGCGTAAACAGAGACTTTGCTTAATCCTCCCTCCAATAAAGTATAAAATTTTATACCTGTTTGTTCTCCGATTTCCGAGAGGGGTTTCCTTACTCTAGACGGTTAGCGGGGAAATACTTGACCGTTGATGTCACCCTCATTGTCATGGGCACTTTGTACATGTGTATTTTGTGTCTATTTTTTTTTTGCACTGTCAGACTGAACTGCCATCCCTTGCTTTTGGTTGGTCTATATAAATTTGTCAAATAATTACAGAGCTATTCAGAATATAACAGAAAGCTTGAGGTGTTTCGTGTTACACGTGGAGAAATTATTACATCTCGGGTGTCAATATAGAGTTTCTTATTGCTTTTATCTAGGATAAAGGCACACTTTTTAGATTGTGAAATCTAAGAAACCAAATGACGAGCGCTCGCTCGCACCAATTTGGCCTGGAGATCTGCTAGAATATTTTGCAAATCGAACACTTTGGATCTTAAAGATGCCAGATCAAATATTTGGCTGACTTTACCCCCAAATTTAGATTTCAATTTTAAACAGGTACTTTTATACATTCAAGAAAGTTAAAAAGTTCCATTCAAGGCCCATCATAAGTCACGGATATATCAAAAACCCAAATTGTTTTAGGAAGTAATTTTCTTCTTTTGACCTGATTTTCACTTGACAAAATCATTCAAAATTTTATTTGGCGTCCATCGGCCAAACAACTTTGTAAGTTACTTGTATTTTGTACATTGTATGTAGCATATGTTTAAGTTTTTTGTATGTTTTTCATATTGAAACAGCACCATATGTCAAAAATTGTTCTGGGAAAACATATACAAATTTTGTCAAGTGAAAATCAGGTCAAAAGAAGAAATTACTTCTTAAAACAATTTGGATTTTTGCTTTATCCATAAATCATTTTTTAAATATCTATTTATCTTTTGTAACAATGAATTTTCTAATCAATCACTTCAATAAACAAACAAATTTCAAAGACAAAATAAAACCTGCAAAACTAATTCCCAAAACTTAGCCATTGGCACAATTAATTAAAGACTGTCCTTAATAATCAGCCATGGTTCCAATTATATCAGCTGATAACAACAGTAATTCAAAACTTCTGCTTTGAGCTTTGTCGTGATCAGCATTGGATATTCATATCCAAACTGCTTGTTCACTGGCAGGCACTGTAACTTGCTAAGCAGACTACTCATGCTAAGCAAGCTTAAACGGTGAGATCCTTGACCTCATGGCCAGTGCACACTGAAGTTAAAACCCCTACAAAGCCTCCGAGGCATTGCCGCTAATACAATAATGGCTATGTGATAAGTTGAGCAACTTAGCGGGACATTAAGTGCTACCTCTCAGCTCCCCGGTTGAGAAACCAGTAGGGGAGACACGGAGTAGGTGTACATAAACCCACCGCTTAGATACACAACATGAGAGTCCCACTGTTTGTTCAGGAGCTTCAGGGTCCCCCTAGGTTTATAATTGCCGCTTGATAGAGTACGTGTCAGAAGGCTGCAAACAGCTCCCCAACCATCAACAGGCCTGACCGCTTCCTCAGACGGTAATTGTCTTCAGGTATGCACCTGGACAGCCTTCTGGCAGCAGGAGGGATGCCGGCTTTTTTTAGCTGATGTACTTTCCAAACCGAGGGGATAAAGGTGTGAGGGGCCCAGGGTGTCGGCGAACAACACAAAGAGCCGGCCCTTCTGTGTCTAATTGTCTACAGGTATACAGGTGGGCTGAGTCTTGCAGCCAGGTCAAGCATGGAGAGCCACGACCTCTATCTGATGGACTCTCAATTACTCTACGTGTGAAGGGTCACAGTAGGGTGCCCCTTGTCCGAGGTGTTAAACAAACCAACTTTGGGTAACCCGATGCCCGCTCGCCTGTTTCTGGTTTCTGGTCACGTTTCCCATCCACCCCCAAAAAATGAGAAAAATCTGGTTTCTGTTCCGGGGCGAGTTTTTGCAGCTTTATTTCAAAAGGTAATCCTGACAAAGTAATGATATTAAAATAACAGCACTACTGTGTCCAAATTGTGTTACCTCCAGGGCTATCAGATGATTGTGTGATTAACAAAGTAATGGTTTCATGTAGGATTTGAGAGTTTCCAGGTGGGCTTTACAAATAATTCATCAATGATCGATCGACCATTGCTTTAAAAAAATTATTTTTAAATGGTTTATTTCAATGAGATTTTTGGAGCGGGTGTTCGTTTGTGAATGCTGTTGCCAGAGATGCAATTAGTACTTGCTGTCACATTGTTGAACGTGGATGGACTCGACATTCTTGTGAAAATACAGTGCATTTTTTTGCTGTTTTCTCAGCAGATAATATACACTGTATTTAGCTGAAACTTTCGCAGGTGACTTTTATTGTATCTTTTATTTTGCCTATAAAACCAGCTTTACGTTGACAAAAAACAACCTACACATGTTGGGATACACCAAGTGAGAATACTGGTTTTTGACAATTACCGAGGGAGTCCAGTGCCTCTAACTACGAATGTCGAAATCGCTGTGTAAATGAGGCATGTATTTGATTGATCGAATATGGGAAGAAAATCCACAAGACCATAGGACCTGTAGTTTACATTTTTTCCTGGACCAGAATCGTTATTACCTAATTACAATCAAAATGAGAAGAAAAAACTACGTACAGCACTATGAGAATATTGTTCTCATTTTGTCTTATTGGTTAGTATACGTTGATACTCAACAAAATTAAAAGACATTTAAATCAGTCTCCATTTGAACATCAGTTTTGTTATTAAGCCCGGTTCATACTTCCTGCGAATGCAAATGCGAAGCGAATTAGACGTGAATTCGACGTCACAACCCACCTTTCGCAGCGATATTCGCAAGTGAGTTGAGCAGAGTTTAACTGCTGCGAATTATTCGTTGCGAATTTGTGACGCCAACATTCGTATCGCATTCGCATTCGCAGGAAGTACGAACCGGGCTTTAGATATTATTATTATTATTCAAATGAAAAACACACGACCGATAGACTTGTTTGTTTGTTTGTGAGTTAACTAGCCCAAGACTGACATCACTGGCCTCAGGCCTGCTGACAAGTGTTACTTTCGAGCCCTGATCAAAGAGGAACTTAGCAACCCACATGCACACTGTACCCTTGTGTGTTGAAAAACCCTTATAAACAGCTAAGAAAAGTTTCTGAAGGCTCTTTTGAATGATAAAGGCCGGATACTTCCAAGAGGCAACAAAGACAATTGCCTCCATTGCCCCTGGTCATTGCCTTGGTGCCTCTCAAAATGTTCCAATTAAAAAATTACAATTTTCTCATAGAGGTGCCCTTTACAGAAAACAAAGCATCATGTCTGATATAAATAATACAAAATCTTCAAAATTAATACCAATGTTCAAATCTTGCTGTATTCATTTTGTCTTTGTTCAACCTAAAAAGAAAGACAAACTTATCCCTTTCAACTTGAAATCAAAATCAAATAAATAAAAAATGAAATCAAAATTTTGTGGGACATAAATTGTTTGTTTAGTGGTGTATGATTTGAATTGGTTTATGAGAAGTAAAACCAGCTGTTTCAATAAATAACCTGAGCAAAATCACCAAAAAGGGGTAATTTTTAAAGGGTTAAAGGCAGTGGACACTATTATATTGGTAATTGTGAAAGACTAGTCTTCACAGTTGGTGTTCCCAACATATGCATAAAATAACTAACCTGTAAAAATTTGAGCTCAATCGGTCAATCGAAGTTGTGAGATAATAATGAAAAAAAAAAACCCACCCTTGTAGACGAAGTTGTGTGTGTTTAGATGGTTGATTTCAAGACCTCAAGTTCTAAACCTGAGGTCTCGAAATCAAATTTGTGGAAAATTACTTCTTCTCATAAACTATGGCACTTCTGAGGGAGCTGTTTCTCACAATGTTTTATACCATCAACCTCTCCCCATTACTCATCACCAGGAAAAGTTTCATGCTAATAATTATTTTGAGTATTTACCAATAGTGTCTATTGCCTTTAAAGAGCTAAAGAGCTAGAAAAATGTTCCTACCTCGCTTTTCTCCCTGGCTCGTTGCAGGATCTTCTCCTCGATGGTACCCTTGCATATTAGCCGGTACACAGTAACCTGTTTGGTCTGGCCGAGACGATGAGCCCTGTCCATGGCTTGTTGGTCTACGGTTGGATTCCAGTCACTGTCGTAGAAGATTACCGTATCCGCAGCAGTCAGATTGATCCCCAGACCCCCGGCCCTCGTACTCAACAGGAAGACAAAGATATCCGATCTGAAAAAAGCGGAAAAATTTTGATTTAATGTGTGGTGATTTATTTTCTAGTTGGTAAGACATAGAATTGCAAAGGTCGTGGGTTCGAATCCAACTTGAGTGTTATGCCTATTCACAGAGCTCGGGTAAGTACTGAGTATACATGTACAGTGCTTACACAGGCAAAACCAAAATTAAAACCCTTACGTACATTTCACATTTTCTTGGGAAAAAAAATATATATGTTTATGGATATGTATTTGTTTGTACTTGTTTTATGCCTCTGAAGAAGGCCATCTACCCTACTCATGATATATATCACCTGTCACCAGGATTTTCTTGTCTGCAACTCAACGGTTTCAACAGACCCTCCACAAGTCGTAGTAAGAAACTTATTTTTCTGTTGTTGTATCCATTCGGGGTGATCCCATTGAGTTGCTTGTATCTTGTTTTTAATTGTTACAACCATTTCCATTTTTTTCTATAAATGGATATGAATTTGTTTGTACTTGTTTTATGCCTCTGAAGAAGGTCCGGTTTGGATCAAAAGCTAAGGCCATCTACCCTACTCATTGTAGGTATAAAATAAACAATAAAAACTACAAAGGATAGCCACCTTGTCCACCAGTCTGTGTAGGTAAGAGATTGTAACTTTCTAAGACCAGGGTCCAATAAGCCATTTGCGTGTTAGATTTGAATAAAAGTCTGGTACAATTACTTGCTTAGTCACACGTTATTGCTTACATCGAGTTCCTCAGACTATAGAGACAGTTGCAGTAGTTTTGTTCAAGCATTTATAAACAAAACGGTCAGTTTGAAATGAAGCCGTCCTCTTACGATAACAACTGAAGTTCCCCAAGTGATGGGGTAAGATGTTCTCCTTTAAATAAAAGTGTGGAACATACCACATGGGCTGCACTATTTCGTAATCTTTTAACTCTGTCATACCTGCTCTGGAAATCAGCAACCATATCTCTTCGGTCCGATATCTTAGACGAACCGTCTAGTCTGATGTAGGTGTGTTTTCTATGCCACATGTACTCCTATAAATGAAAATAATTGGTGAGACATTGATTAAACAGGGATGTGGTAGACAGTTGAAAAAAACTATCAGCACAATGCATGAAAGCTTGCGGGAGCAAAGCCTGCTAACATTCGTATATCTTTGGTTTTAAGAGCCCTACTCAGCAATATGATTTTATCTTCATATCCTTATGAATTTGTTCTTAGTTATATAAATAAAAAATAAAAAAATCTAATTCATTATTTTATTATTTTTCACCCTTAAAAATACCCCTGATTTCTGGTAAAAATGGAGAAATCACATCTCAAGACTCAGGTATTTCCTCTGTCTTACCTCCAGGAGATCAATCATCCGAGTCATCTGAGAGTAGATGAGGACTCGATGTCCCTGCCTCTTGAGTCTCTTGAGTAAGGCATCTAAGACGTACAACTTCCCCGAGTCTGTGACTAAATACTGCTTATCTGAAAAGATAAATGTGTCAAAGGAACATTACAGAATTGGTAAGACAAACTCGTCTAAGATCACAGATTAACATAAGACTTTTCAAACAGTCTAATGGTGATGATTGTAGAAAACATCCCTTGAAATATTTCTGTCTGAAATGTCATATTTGATGAGAAACAGTTGGAGTTCATCACTCAGTGAGCGTTTTATTCATTTTTTTTAAAGGGGTAAAGCGAAAATGTGTAATCAGTTTTTCACTACTTTCTCGTGACCCAGATGGTCGATCGATCTCAAACTTCTACAGTTTTGTAAATTTAAGTTTTAGATGTAAGAGAAAAACCCAAGAGACTTATTCCAGGGGAAAACCCACGCAGTCAAGTAGGGACTGAAAAACCAATACACATCGTGCCCTCGGTGGGATTTAAACCTGGGTCCCTGAAGTGGAAGGCGCAGCAAGACACCACTACAGCAGCCCAACTGCATATGAAGCAACTTACCTGGTATCTGTATTCTGGACCATCCATGGTACGGCTGGACGGCACTCATGCCCCCAAGAGGTTCAGGAAACAGCGCCCCCGTCTGACCCTGTCGGTAGTGGTCAGGTGATCCATGATTGACACACAGCCAAGCCTCCAGTGACCCTCCAAGACTCTCCTTGATCCGGTCGTATTCAGCCTGGCGGTCAATGCAGTAGTGACCTAATACTGGAGCGACCGCCTAGTGTAGGAATTCAATGTTTTTGAATTATTTACATCAAAACATAACAGTTGCTTACAAATAAGGTGAGAGTCATGGCTGACAAAAAGGTCTGAAACTTGGATCAACATTTTAAATTAAAAAAAAGAAAAAAGAAAAACCAATAAAATAAAATAAAAATAAAAACAGCTCACCTTGGGCATGGTTCTGTACATGAATGGTGGTAAAGTGGTCTGACTGCAATCTCTAATGGCGCAGGGTCGATCAGAGACCATTGCTAAGAAGTGACCTGAAGCTGACAACATACCCCCGGCACTAGGTTGTCTCGCCTATGTAAGGGTAAAAAGCAAAGAAAATATATATTTTGTTTTCATTGAGTACTGGCATATTGATTGAGTTTACACCCCATGTGCTGCCCTCTCAAAATGAGACATCATCATAAAGGAAGATCGAATTTGTTTAAGTATGATTTGACTGAATTAATGAAAATTTACTAACCTTCCTCGCTACAGCTGGACTCCTAGGACTCCTCGGACTGCGTGGACTTCTCGGCGACGCCCTACTCGGCGACCGGTCCCCATTCAGCGACCCCTCGTCTGTATCCTGTTCTTTGCTGAGACGGATTCTCCGATGCCAGGGCGACTCCGGCATGGAGTAAAAGTTGTGAGTCACATGAGAGATGAGGGTGGAGGTACGACTGGTGAAGATGAGATCCTGAAGCGGTAAGCTGCCGGTGATGTTGGGTCGACTGGTGACCCAGGAGGGCCAGAGAAGCAGACTACGTCTCCCAAGATTCCTACATAGAGAATTGGATAAGATCAACATTAATAATAATAATTTCTTTAACAATTTCTTATATAGCGCATTTCACAATAACCGTCTCAATGCGCTTTATATTAGTGCCCTGGTCATTGGGCCAAAAACACTTCTTTAATCTTTTTTCAGCTCACAGGGGAGTAACCAACCTCGCACTCCAAAAGTTTTTTTTTATTGTACACAATATCAACCTCTACCCTCCCAGGTACCCATTTATACTCCTGGGTGATGAGAAGGTATCTTGCTCAAGGACACAAGTGTCATGACTGGAACCCGTACCCACACTGTGATGACACCAGAACTTGGAATCCTTCATTTGATGATAGATATAATAATAATAATAATAATAATAATGGACACTTAATAAAGCGCCGGTATCCGCCGCAAGCGGCGCTCATGGCGCTACTCTACAAAGGAACAACAAGCAATGAAAGTAGCAAACAACAAAAATAAGAATATAAACTTTTAACAAAAAGCTTCTCTATAAAAATGAGTTTTTAAACTGTTCTTGAATGTGTTGAGTGATTTGGAGAGTTTTACAGTGTCCGGGAGGGAGTTCCAAAGCTTTGGTGCTGCGCTCTGAAAACTTCTCTCCCCCCATACATGTTTCGTTGTTTTTTCCTGGAGGAGTTTGTGTTTTGTAGACCGTAAGCCACGATGTCCTGGGGTGTATCTGCACAAGATCACTTAAATATGCTGGGGCATCACCTTGCAAGATCTTGAAAATAATGATGCACAGTTTATATTTAACCCTTTGTTGGATGGGAAGCCAGTGCAAGCCGGCTAGCACTGGTGTGATGTGTTCCGTTTTCTTGGTGTAAGATATGGTTGACAGGGGGTCAAGACAAGATGGCGGCAACAAAAAAAAGGTCTATTTTTATACTGAGGAACTTGCCTATAATCTGGTTCTACACTAGTCCCGAGCTCCTTTCCTTCCCACTGGTTCCCGTGGTGGATCCTGTAGGCCGCCTTCATGATGAGGAAGAGGGCCAGCCAACGTGACATCAGCCCCATCACGGTCTGGGCGTGAAGTTCAGCCGCTGACACGTCTATGAACCGCGAGAAGGAAAAGCAGGAACTCCGGGGACGACCGGAGGCGGACGGAGACAGGGAATGGTGGATGTAATCCGGTGAGAAGATAGACAGGGTGCTGCGAAGAATTCTGATGGATAGCGAGAGAAGAAAAAAATAAATTTGATGACCGTTGAACTTGACAGTGAGTGTTTTTACATAAAATGGTCCTGAAAAAAGCACCAAATCTGATAAAGCGCTGATTCTTTGCTTCAGTAAGCAGAGCCATGGAATTGGGCCCTGATCCATCCTGCTCTGTTGCTTAGCCACTTTGTCTGCTTTAGCATCGTTATGAACTTGTGCCCTGTAAATAGTTCTACTCACTTGTTTCTTGTAGTGTCTACTCGATCCACCAATCCCTGATGATGCAGCAGTCTAGGCATTATGTACACTGGAGGATCAAGCTGACAGAAAAATGGCGATCTAGTATCCCGTCTCTCAAACAGCTCAGGGTGGTTACACACCTAGTGAGGAAATAGTAGCCAGGAGATTGTTTAAGTTATCCTCCAGGCATGTCACCACAATGTCTCGCTCTAGACTCCAGGGGAAAAGGGAATTCTTAAAGGGTTTACGTATTTTTTGTACCACACAAAACACAAAAGTCCACAGATTTACATTTACCTACACGGTGTAAAGATTATGATGGTAGAAAGCTTCCCTTAAAATATTACTTGCTGGGGTGCTGTAGTTTTAGAGAAATGAGTAAAACAATTTCTGAAAAATTATTTTAGCATGTACGACTGATTTACGCGACTCTCCTGATAAACTTACTCTGTGATTTTCACTTATTTTCTCAAAATTGTGACGACTATGAATATATTTATTCTTAACATAATAAATAAAACAGACATTTATATTGCGCAGTTACCTATATAAATATACTCTACTGCGCATTACAAGGTATACAAAAAATGCAGAGAAGAAAAATGAAAAAACAAATACACAAACAGAGCAATAAGTCTAGCACATGCACTCTGAACCCTTTGCAGTTTGTTAATCGGTGTGTCAGGCAAACCCAAAAATAAGCTGTTACAATAATCTAACCTGCTTGTTACAAAAGCATGAATAATATTTTAGAATTTTTAGTCTTAACTATAAAACTATACATTTTTTTAAATTAATTTTTTGGGGTGGGTGTTAACAAAAACGGATTTCCGGTTAAAAATGGTGAAATCACATCCCTGGTACATTGAGCGGAAGAGGTACCTTTCTGAACTGCATAACCAGGTTCATGAGGCTACTTGCTGAAGTCTGTGAGGATGGAGACGCTGATGAAGAGGCTGAAGAGGATGAGGAGTTATACGAGGATTGTAAGAGATCCTCAATGGAGATCTTATTTCTTAAAGCTTTATAGAAGAGACGCTGTCTGGTCGTCAGGTGACAATACACAAGGATCTCAATCTGAAACAAATAATAATAATAACAACAATGATCGTTTTTTATAACGCACTTTTCACTCTAACATCATTTACCCTGGTCACTGGGCTATTATTCCTTAAACCATCTCAGCTACCTGGGGAGTATACAGCCTGTGTAACAAATATGCACAACTGAGCTAAATCAATAACAAGAACCATCTCTACCCTCACAGGTACCCATTTACCAACAAATAATCACAGGCATACTACTCGGGTGGGATTTAAACCCACGATGCCTGTTTTTTTTTTTTCACGGAGCTCAGGATACAGTGCATGGGTAAAACTTAATATTCTTTATCCCTGCTGCACAGCATATATTATTACATATACAACATAGTTGCGTAATCGAGATACAACGTTGTCGCACTTTTGCGACGATAATTACCTTATCAGAGAGTTCATTCTCCACATCCCTCTTGATACGACGTAACATGAAAGGCTTCAGAATCATATGTAGTCTTGACAGTTGTTCTGAACAGGGGACAAAAGGTTAAAGGTATCTGTATTCAAGTTCTGGTGGTTAAGTCATCGAAATGTGGGTTTGGGTTTGGGTCCTGGTCGTGAAACTTGTATTATTATCTAGTGGTTTATAAGACAACTCTTTTAGAGTGCATTGTGGCAGCAGAAACACCACAGCCCAATTTCATAAAGCTGCTCAAGCAAAAACATAACAAGTGGTCTTGTCTACTTAAATAAACAGAGCAGAATACCAGTTTAAACATGTAAACCAAGTATTTTAGCCGGTCACCTTACTCTGGTAAACATAATTTTGTTGCGCTTTATAGAATGTTTAAGCAGCTCTATTAAATTGGGCCTGAGTAATTTTGCATTGTTTGTAAGGATAAATGGGTCTCAATATAGTTCAATAACTTCAGAAACCTGTCTTGGAATAAATAATGAGACACCCGTAAAGCGCCATTAGCACTACAGAAATTATCATTGTTATTATTGCAATACGTCCAAACTTTACTGAGGTAAGATAATTTGAGTCTGTGTCTTACCTTCATTAATGCCAGACTGCTTCTCTGCATGACTTTCAATATCCTTTGAAAACCATTCATTGAACTCATCGTGGCTGTCAAATAGTGTCGGCATGATGAAATGAAGCAATGCCCACAGCTAAACAGTCAAGTAAAAAAAAAAAGAAATACAAGGCATTTGACTTTGATTAAACTGGATTAAATGTCAAATGAGCAAGACAAAATATCAGGCATGATATGCGGTCATCGCGAAACAAAATAGGAACACTTTTTTTAGCACAAGGGCTGACCTACATAATTTTTCCCCCAATAAGTTCCCCCTTGATTGTCCTCCAGTGGTGCAAAGATCCAAACAAAATTTAAAAATCCATTGTCTATGGAATGTTACTGAAATGCTTATGAAAAAGATGCACAAGATTCCTACAATTTGTTTGGTAAATTTTTCCAATAAGTGTTTTGGACCATTTTGAAGTGTGGGTAGGGTCACATAACATAAACACCAATAAGGAGATGAACTCTGACCTCTGCCATGCTGTTCTGAATCGGTGTGCCTGTGAGGAGAAGTCTGTTCCGACAGCTGAACTGGAGGAGTAACTTCCACCTTACACTGTATGAATCAATCAATCAATCAATCAACCAATCAATAATGATAGTGAATAATATTTAACATAATATATAAATACTGTATGAATATCATTCAAACAACAATCAAATATCAATCAATCAATCAATCAATCAATCAATCAATGATGATGCAAAACAGATAATATCTCTTTACCCACTTTTCTCAAAATTTCCTTTTTGCAGGGATGTGATAGGCTGTTAGAAAAAAAACTGAACCATGAGCGCACAGCATGAAATATTCATCTTTTGTTTTGAAAGCCCTACACTGCAATCTGGGGTGTTCCATATGGTTTCATCTTCATTTTTTTTTTTTCATTTTTTCTTTTTTTTAGTTTAACAAAAAGAAGGGATTTACGGTTAAAAACAGAGAAATCACATCCCTGTTTTTGGAGTTAAGCCCGGTTCACACTTCCTGCGAAGCGAATTTTACGTAAATTTGACGTCACAACCCTCCTTTCGCAGCGATATTCGCAAGTGAGTTGAGCAAAGTTGAACTGCTACGAATTATTCGTTGCGAGTTTGTGACGTCAACAATCGTATAGCATTTGCATTCACAGGAAACATGAACCGGGCTTTAGGCTGTTTTGCCATGGAAGGGGCGAGGGGCAAGGAGCTCCCGGGAGAAAGCCTACCTGGAGCTGCTCTTGATAGCCTGTGCCTCATCAAGGATCATGTAATGCCACTTGATACGCTGGAAGTATTTAATGTCTTGGATGACAAGCTGGTAGCTGGTGATGAGGATGTGGAACTCACTGTCCACTGTATGAAGGAGATGCTGACTCCAGAACTTACGCAGGATACGACGCTCTTGGGGGTTACCCCAGTAAGGCAGAACCTACATAGACAAAAGGGTCATCAAACTTATATTTTATTGACTAATTCCACAGTGAACAAGTCGCCAATTACAGGAAAAGATAGTACACAAAAATATGTATTATAGCCTATATGTATGTGCATAGTGAACAATACAAATAGATCTTTGGAAAACAAATTAAAGCAAACAATTCAAATTAAATAAATGAAGTCATTTTTTTTCATTTCATTTATGAATTCAGATTGTTAAGCCTAAGACTCTCAGAAAAGTGAACTTAATCGACATAATAGCCAAGAACCCCCATTGAAAGAAGACCCTTTCTTACCCTTCATTACTGCTTCAATCATTTTCTTTTTCCCCTATCAGTAAATTCAACAAACACATTTGTATTGGATACAATTGTGTTGACTTATTCAATTCACTCAAACCTTACTATTACCATGGAGGAAGGAAGAGAAGGAGCTCGAACGAAGGGACTTCAAAAGTCGAACCCGTGGTACTGCAACCGTTTAACGACACCTCGTAATCACCCACATACCTAACACAGACAATGGGCGACCTGGCGTATGTGAGTTTGCGTGTGCGCACTTGGTTCTTCACTCAACTATGGTGTCGTATGTCGTATGGATATAATACAGAAAAACAACTTTTTTGAGACCTGATAAAAATTGTGTACACTTGTGGTCACCAAATCGAAAAACACAATTGAATACCAACCACCCTCGTGTGTTAATACTCAAATTTTGAACCACCGCTAGTGACCGGAAAGTCACAAAAAATGTAAAAATATGCCATGATGTTTCCGTGAAACACCACAAACGGTAAATGAAAACGTGTATATTCACAATTCTTGTCCCCAATGATTCAACTTTACACGCAGGCAAGAGTGCAGACTGGCGGTACCACACGTTCTGTACAAAGAGATTTAATCCTACTCGTTAATCGGCCGTCCAGCTGGAGGTCTCCTATCTTTTTCCACTGGCCAGACAGGGGCATTGTCAGAGTATTCTTTTGTTACTCTGCGATTTTGCGGGTCGTTCGAACTCCTTCTCTTCCTTCCTCCATGCTATTACCAAGTTTTAATTATCTTGTCAATCAGGGAGATTGCAGTATAACAGTTAATAATCGTAGACGTTAAAATGTACTTTTAATTTAAACGTCCGAAGTCTCAATCAGCAAGGCAAACACAAATCACCGACAGTTAATTGAAGACGAGTTAATTGAAGTTCAGTTAATAAAAAGGTGATTACTTTCCAAACTGCTTGTCCATCAAAAACCAGAATAAGACTGGGAACAGTGTTCTGTTCTTCATCACTATACAATGTACTACATGAAAGCATCCAGTGACTGAATTCAGATCAACATTTCTGATACACTTATCATAATCATTCGACAAAAACTTGTGTCCGTGGCCGCACCGTCATCAAATTGTAATTGGGGTGCTCTCCTGGAGTCGCTGCCACCGCCTCTTTTAATCGCTGCTCTTCTCAGCTCTCCTACACTTCTACCACTCCACTTTGTCACATTGTCTATGTAGCACAGCTTAGGGCGACCAGTGCCTCGAATTGTACCATCTATAACTGCGTCGGGTAAGCCTCCCTGTCTCATCACATGTGCGCACCACTAGTACACCGAGTGCTGCATTATTTGTTCTGAAAGGTTTCTCTGCGAGTCATCCACAATGAATCTATCAGGGTTAGGAGACGTCTCCTTGGTCAATAATACCACTGCCAATGAGGACGACTTGAACTCCGATGGTCAAGAAACTTGGGTTGTCTTAGGAACCCTTATGATGATAGCAGGTGCTTTGGTGCTTGCACTCAACTCTTTGTGTCTGATTGTTCTCCACCGCACAACCGTCATAACAGAACCAACAAAGGTTTTCATGATTTCGCTCAACACTTCTGACTTGCTTCTCGGAGCCGGCCACTTACTACCCACTGCCGTTGAGCAAGTGGTTGGTTATTGGCCATTTGGCGATTTTCTTTGCCAACTGTACACTTCAATCGGCAATATTTTCTTCGATTCCAGTTTATTCTCTCTGCTCCTTCTGACGATAGATCGATACATCGGGACTTTCTTTCCACTTCGATATCCAAGTCTGATGACCGTAAAACGGTCTCGGCTTCTGGTTTGTGCTGTATGGATTCTACTAATCATTCAAGCTGTGCTGATATACCTTATTGTCAATTGGCAGGAAACTGGACTCCTATGTTTATGGCAATGGGAAGAAACACAGCTTAGGACCATCATTTTAGCAGTACAAGTATTGGTTCCAACAATCGTCATCACAGTTCTGTACATTAAAATGATGCTGACTGCACTGAGGCATGCTAAACGCATCCACCAAGAGGGACAAATTCAGAACCACTTAGTTGGAAACCGCTCTCACAAGGCACACCGAAAATCTCTGACTACTGTTACTATAGTCACTGCAACATTGTACTTGAGTCTATTCCCCATGGTGATTATAGATGTAATGAAGTTTGTGTTTGAAGTTGACATTCCTGAGATTCTACGTAGCCTTGCCTACTTATTTTTCACGTCCAACTCTTGGCTTAATGTCATCATCTACTTTCTGAGAAACAAGGAGCTTCGAAAAGAGGCTCTGAAAGTTCTTAAATGTTGAGTGGAGGAAACCCAGCTTTGAAACTGTACATAACCAAAGACTACAAAAAGCTCTGCTGATCAGAAACACAAGAGCATGAGTCTGGTGCTCTTAATCGCTTGGTCATGACAAGAAAGACTAAGGCTGTATCCGAATTGGCGGCTACAGCTATGGCTACGACTGTTGCTATGTGTGTTGCTAAGGACATCCTATAATTCAAAGCATGATGACGCAGAAATCTGGCCGTAGCTGCAGCCACTAGTTAGGACACTACACAATACTGTTCTGGATGGGCACCCTTGACTGCCAAATTACTGTTGAAGTTTTTTCCTTGGGACAAGTGGCAGGTTGCTGCAGATTCAACAGCCCTTGACTCTAACCCAATAGACCATTTACATGGCTCAACATTACTGAATGAGAGCGTGCAGTCACAAAGCTTCGAACTAGATCAGCAACCAAAATCTGACAAACGGTAGATTTGTTGTACATATTTCTTTACCTAGATGATTATATTAGTTACTTGTTTGCTTTTCAGTTACCTGCACAATTAGTTTGAAAAGGTTTTAGAAACGACTTAAAGATTGTCGCTGATTACTCTTATAGTATTGCGCAATTTATTTCACATTCACTCAAGCTTTGATTTTCTACAGTCAATACACCATCAAAATATATATTTTGTTTATCGGTAACACCATGTGTGTGTCTACTTGCCAGGTAGATTTTGTTCTGTAGAGAACTGTTTTGCTTTACATTCTACTACTGCGGAGTGGATTTTGAAACTCGGGAGACTTCACAGTTCTGAAAAGAACTGTCCTGCTTTTTAACTACTACCTGGATGGACGGTAGGAAATCGCCCGGGACTATTACTTTAGCTTTTAGTGAAACGTTATTTGTAATTAGTCTAATATCTTCAACTTGTTATTCAATCGTGACAAAAGTTTCACATGTTGATGAAAAAGAACTAACAACTGTTCATTTATGTAACTTCAAGTTCCTCTTTGAAAGTATATTAAAGCAAAGTATGCAATTGTTCACAAGACGTAACACTTGCATCCAGGATTAAGATTATTATGGTTTCTACCCTACACCAACAAATGATAAGCATTGTATACTCCAAGTCCTGAGGACCAAAAATTCGAACCAATGACCCCCCCCCCCCCCCTCCCCCCACATTCTAGGGCAGACGTCCCTCCCACTATGTTAAACAATGATGATGTGTATTCGCAGTGCATAATGTGTACGATATAATAGGTACGATAAAAAATGGTAGGAAGAATATCATGTCTGCAAATATATGTTTCTTGTAAGTAATACTATCTTGTTAACAAGTATTTTCACGGTGCATGGTGCAGTACAAATCTTTATCAAAGAAAGTGACATTACCTTAAAGTTTGGTACGAAGCGAGCACACTCCTGCTGCCAGTTATGTAGAGTGGATGCTGGAGCGACAATCAGAAATGGACCCCAGATTCCTTGAGTCTGAAAAAAGTTCAAAGGTAAAAAGTTAGAATTGTTTACTTTTGATCAGAAGGCATGACATTTGGCATTTTAAAAAAAAGTAGGAACACTTTATTGATTAGGATGTCCAATTGGTTAAGAGCATCGAATTCAAGTTCTGGTGATTAAGTCATCCGAGTGTGGGTTCAGGTCCCGGTCGTGACACTTGTGTCCGTGAGCAAGATACTTGACTATAATTGTTTCTCTCCACCCAGGGGTAAATAGGTACCTGTGAGGGCAGAGATGGTTCTTGGGATTGATTTAGCTCTATAGAAGGGCATTTTTATTGCACATGCTGTATACTCCCAAGGGAGCTGAGATGGTTTAAGGAATGAATTAAAAGGCCCAATGACCAGCCGTCGATTTCACCAAACTAACTTAGGATTAATCTTAGGACTTCGGACAAGTTAAGTTCCTTAGCACTAGCAGTTAGGACACATTGAACCCATCCTATGTACGGACGAGTTACTCGAGTGAGATAGGATTAATCCTAGCTGCCGTAAAGCCCTTTTTAGAAGCCCTTCGGGTGTTAAAAGCGTAAAATAAAAACCGATCAAAACATACCTCAGCGAGATGAGCCAAGAAGCCAATGCTCTGTACAGTCTTCCCTAACCCCATCTCATCAGCAAGGATGCCGTTAATACTGCAGTCATAGAGGTTAGCAAGCCAGTTCATCCCCTTCAACTGGTAGCTCTTCAGTTGCCCTCTGAACATCTGAGGCTGGGGTCTCTCAGACTTCATCAACATCGCCGGGTCACTCAGACTGAACTCATTGTCAACTGCATTATGGAAATATTAAAGTGTTTTTATGAGTAAGACTGGGCGACTAGTGCGACAAGTGTCAAAGTCGTGACTATTGATTGCTTAGTCGAGTCGCCACTACCGTTATTCAACTACTTGGTAAATTGTGCCGCCATGACTACTACAAAAATAGTCGCGACTTCATGCTTGGTGAACCAATTGTCTCGCTCTTGACTTTTCACGGCAGCATAATTTACTTACAAAACACAATCAGACATCAGTGACACAATCATTTAATTCTTTCAGCACAAATTTAACTATTGCGTCGGCGGCAAACAAAATGCAGCAATGCATCATGGGAATTAAAAATTAGTTGCAACTAGTGTCGAAGTCGCAACTCTTTCAGGCGAGATCAAACCTTACTGTTTTACTCATTTCTCAAAAACTGTATAGCATCACACACAAAATATTTCAAGGGAAGTCTTTGCATCAACTCTGTACTTACATGCTTGCTGTGATGCATTAGTCTCTGGCAGAGGCATATCTGCATCAAAGATCCTCTGCTTCTCTTGATGGGTAGAGTAAGCCAGGGAAACGTTGGACAATGCTTGCTGCTTGACAATGTCGCAGTCTGATGCAAGGATAAAACAGAAAAGTACAAATCTGTATTTATTAAAAAATCTCTCATTCATGAGCAACATGAGGCTGTGTCGGTATTACGTCTACGGCTGTGACTTGATTGTCGCATTTGAGCATTTGAGCATAGGAGGTCCATAGTAACACCCTTAGCATCAGCCGCAGCCTTAACAATATCAATTAACTTCCATGGGTCTAGCTGTGACAATGCACGAGGCAAAACAAGAGAGGGTCTTTTTTCTTTTCTTTTTCGAAATGGCTGCCCAACACATTCTTAAAGACAATCAGCGGGGCTATTTTTCCAAACTTATTTCGTCCGAGATCAGTACAAATGATCCTTTTTTCGTAAAAAGAAACAGAAAAAAGGACGAGCCTCTAAAAAGGCGGGGACGCCAACCATGCTTTTTAAAATTGTCCTAACCCATTGACTCACCATAGTCATCGTCCTCTACGTCCACCAAGACCCCACCATGAACAGGGACGTGGCGTTTTGGGGTGTGGTCCTCTAACCTACTCAGAATCTGCTCTTTCTCCTCCTCCCCTTCCCCAGTGAGCTTACGACTCATGAAGTGAGCGTAGAGCTCCGTCTGGGTGATCAAGAAGTTCAGCTTGCGCTGCTGTCTCTTGGCCTGTCGGATGGAATAAAAGACAACAAGTGTTAAAGGGTTTGGGTACTTTTTTGTGCAACACAAAACACAATGTTCACAGATTTACATTAAACTTTCATGAAGTTACACAGTTTTATTGAACTAAGAAACAAGATCTATACACTGTTAAAGGCTCTCGACACTATTGGTAATTACTCAAAATAATTGTTAGCATAGAAACTGACTTGGTAACGAGCAATTGGAGAGCTGTTGAGAGCATAAAACATTGGGAGAACTGACTCCCTCTGGAGTAAAGTACCTTTTGAGAAAGAGGTAATTTCTCACTCAAATATATCTGAAAGCACACAAATTTGTGCAACAAGGGTCCTTTTTCTTTCATTAATCTCTTGCAACTCTGATAAACAATGAGTCCAAATTTTCACAGGTTTGTCATTTCATGCATATGTTGGCATACACTAAGTGAGAATACTGGTCTTTGACAATTACAAAATATGTCCAGTGCCTTTAAGTATTGTTCATTTTATTTTTTTCTTTCAAGCTACTTACCTCTCTTATCTCATCATCAAGACGTCTTTGCTCCTGGGCTTCCTTCTCTGCCTTCTTCCGATGTTCCCGCTCCACCTTGTCGTAGTGACGCCAGTAGGCGGTCATCTCTCGCGTCATACGCCGGGCACGGTGAGGCGTCTCTTTGCAGATGCGTTGGGAGGCTATCGCCGAACGCCGCTGCTCCTTCTGACACCCCTGGGCCAGCTTACGTGCATTGGTCAGGATGTTGTTATGAACAGATGTCCTGTGTTTCTGTGCCTGGTAATTATAAAGTGCAAGAGAAAAAAATAAGAAAATCCCTTTTTCTAGAAGTCCTCAAAATGCTAATCACAATCAGCAGCTAAAGTGCTTCTTACAAATAATTCTTTTTAGTAGTTACAAAAGGTATATCCTCCCTTCAAGTATGACACACAAAAAATCATTAAATATCAACAAATACAAACAGTTTTAAAACCTTTTACCAAACCTAAATAAAATATTTATAAAAATTCTTGATCTGGATAAATCTGGATAAATATTCTCAACCTCTAATTAGAGCCAAATAAGAAGAGAAGATGATGAAGAAATTTTAGATGTTGGAGGAAGACCCCAGAGAAATGTTCCAGGGAAAACCAAGCAGTCAGGTAGGGACTGAAAACCCAATCCACATAGGTCCCCCGGTGGGATTTGAACCAGGGTTCCGGAGGTGGAAGGTGAGGCAAGACACCACTACACCAGCCTGACCGCCCAATTCAACTGTGGTTTAGAGACAAATCAGACTGTAGAATTACCTTTGGGATATCCTTGCGGACGATGGCATGCCACACCCTCCTACGTCTTGCCTCCACATCCTTGATTGCCATTAACTTCTTATGGTTCAGGGCATCTTGGAAGTGAGCGATGGATGTCCTGACATTGGCCACAACAGGTGGTGCCACCTGCATCTATAGACAGGTAGAACATGACATATAATCAGGGGCCGATTTCACAAAGCATTTAAAAAAATTCATCGCAAGACAAATTGTCAGTATTACCAAAAAGGTGAATTGTATTGTGACCTCGCACTTTACTTGGCAACTACGATTGATTTGCAGTTGAGATCAATCTTAGCTCTTTGTGAAATCGGCCCCAGGCCTTGAACTTTGCTCTTGAAGGGGCAGTCATGTTTCTCTGGTAAGGGGCACTTCTGCTATAGAGAAATGGTAAGTTTGTATTGGAACCTTGCAGTGGGCACCTAAGCAAAAGCACAGGGCACCACGGCAAATGCAATAGTCACTTCATAACTGCAAGTTTTGATTTTGTTTGAGCTTTCTTTTCTTTTTCCAAAATTGTGGGTGTCTGCACTCCCTTACCTGTGGCTCTTGTTTCTCCAAGACCTCCACTTTCTTTCTTGGTTTGGGATTAGCCTTCTTTAATTTCTCTGCATTAACAAAAAAAAATCAACAAAATGATTTGAATAATATGTTTAACCAAGAGGTGAGCAGCAAATCACATGCAACAATAGGTACATTTTCAATATTAACAAAACAGTTTCTTCTAACAAAACATGGCATTAAAAGCCATGTTCAAAGTGCAAAAGAATGCATGCTTTCTGCAAAGATTCGTGACATACTTGCTTGTAAACAATTTGTTTTTTAAAGTTATGCAGAGAAAACCTTTTCATCAACAAATGATGTTATGGTGAAACTTTCTACATTTTCGAGATTGTTTAGTACTAATCTTTAATGTAAACACAATCAATATTTAACAAAAGAGAGGTCTTCAGTCCCTTTGTAGAGAAAACTGATTATCTTTGCCAGCAATATATTCAATTTGGAAGATTTTAACTGCACAAGGAAATCATAAATATAAATTGCCACCAAACTAATTAATAAGCAAAGACATTTCCACAGTTAAAGGCAGTGGACACTAATGGTAATTACTCAAAATAATTGTTAGCATAAAACCTTTCTTGGTGATGAGCAATGGGGAGAGGTTGATGATGGTATAAAACATTGTGAGAAACGGCTCCCTCTGAAGGGCTATCGTTTTCGAGAAAGAAGTAATTTTCCACGAATTTGATTTCGAGACCTCAGATTTAGAACTCGAGGTCTCGAAATCAACCATCTAAACGCACACAACTTCGTGTGACAAGGGCGTTTTTTTCTTTCATTATTATCTCGCAACTTCGATGACCGATTGAGCTCAAATTTTCACAGCATTTTATGCATATGTTGAGATATACCAACTGTGAAGGCTAGTCTTTGACAATTACCAATAGTGTCCACTGCCTTTAAAGAACAAACTGCAACACAGAAGCTGCAACACACAACATGAAAAAAAAAAAAAAATGGCATTTTGAAGGAAGCAAAATGATCAAATTTTTACTCAAATAACACATTCACTTTATGAAAGCAACATAAGTTAACGAATTCAAGCAATATTTGAACGAGGTACATATACACTCGTAAGCATTCCAATACCAGCAGGTGCAGACAGTTTACCCGCAGTGGCTCTTACTAATCCAGAGGGAATACAAGACACTAACCTGGTTCAGGTTGTTCCTCTGGCATTTTAATGATACTTTGTGGAGGAGAAACTGAGATAACAGGGAAAGATCGGATTCAACACAACAAAAACCAGAACTTGGAGCAGTTTAAAAATTAACACGTTCCCAGAGTTTATTGGGATTCTTAACTTTAAACAACAAAGATAAATCCAAGAAAAACTTTAAAATGGAAAACAATTCAAGTCTTTAAAAAAATTGTTTTTCTTTATTATTAACCAACACCTGTAAGTTCTGTCATAGCATTTGAAGAGAATCGTCAAGTTTGTAAGGCACTGTTTGTAAGGCACTGCTAGTGCCACCCTGACACTTCAGCCAGCAAGCTTGTGCTTTGGTAGCCCAATCAAGGTCAAGTCCGAAGAGGCTGAGGTCACCTGACCTATGTGGACATACGCACAGGGACAATGGCTTTGTGACAACAGACAAAACTAGACATTAAGTATCTGTGAACAAACACAAAAATGTTCTTTTACTTCCATTAAGTGCTCCCAAGCTTAAAAGTTGGTCTGATTTCAAGATCAGAGACTCTTAACCTTTGACAGACTTTTCTTCACTGAAGTGTGCCTAATGTCGTGAGATCTGAGGACACTTCTCTAGCTCTCATGACATCATTGGCTGAGGACACCACTCAACATAGAAGTGGCTTCATTTTGGAAAGCTAGACATTACGCCTGCTTTCTCAAAACAAATTTCAGCACCTTGTTTTGTGGCACAACTTAACACAGAATTCAGTGCTTATCAATACAGCCCACAAGGCTCTGCGCTTTACACTGCTTCTTTAGTGTATACTTCACAAATCTAAATGCTTTCCAACCATCCTTCCCTCAAATTTACAAATTCTCACCTTTCTCCTTTTTCAGTTCCTTCTCCTTGTTCTGTTTGGGACCTAAGACTTGTTTCTTGTGGTCCAGGAAGTTATCGTAGCTGGATAAGAGTCCGGTGCTATAGTACTGATACTGCTGAAGCTAAGTGGACAAAAGGACAGTGTTTAAACAGTATAATAAAGAAGAACTAATCTTACAATATCTCAGTCTTTGCTTAGGTGCCTCTTACAAGTGTCCCACTAGAAACATACCTTTCCTTTATAAATCTTGTAAGATAACTTTGTGTTCTAATCAATGGCAAGGGGATAAATGCGGCGATAGGGGCGAGGTGATCTGTTGGTTACTTGGTTTTATATTTCTTTGTTGTTGGTTTGGTTACGCTTGAATGGTTACAAGATTTAAAGTACTTTATTTATTTTTGACTTTTTGACGCTTCAAAAACGAAGCTTACAGGCCTGACTTTCACTATAAGTAAAAATGATGCACTAATGCAATACATTAAGTTTGCCTGTCTGAAACCAAATATATCTATTTAGTTTGGTGGTACTCTGGAGTGCCTGTCTGAACAGGGTGTTAGCTTTTTTTCTTACCTCTCCCTCAGTATAGAATTTGCTTTGACACTGACGTTTGTAGCGATGGAGCTGTATCATCTCCTTTAGCTCCTCTTGTGTAAAGGCTTTGTCCTCCTCGTCCTCCCCTCCGGACGACTCCGATGAATCGCTAAGCAGAATATTCTAAGAATTCAAAAGAGGAGAAAAGTCTTTAAAGGCACTGGACACTATTGGTCATTACTGTTAATAATTGTTAGCATAAAACCTTACTTGATATAGAGCAATGGGGGGGGGGGGGTGTTGATAGTATAATTAAACCATTGTGAGAAACGGCTAAGTTTTGAGAAAGAAAGTTTCTCATTCAAATATTAAAAGGCTTCAGAAAAATTTGTTTAGGCATCTGAGAGCACATAAATTTGTACATAAGGGTTGCTATTTCTTTCAAAGAGTAGAGAAGTCTAGTTTGTAGTCCAGCACTCCCTTGGTTCTTATTTCAGATGTAAATACTTTACCTCAAGTCTTAACTTACCTTCAACCACCTTCTGCTCTTCTTAATTTTGGATATATTGTACAATCGTCTCCGATCTGCCTTCCTCTCTGTTCACAGTTTATTGGGAGCGAAAAATAAATTCAAATATATTTACACTGATTTGGAAAGAAAACACTTCAGGATAACAGATTGAACGTAGGGGTTTTTAAAAGGGGAAATATTCAACAAGAATCCCCATTACAAAATAACAAAACCATAAAACAAATAAATAAATATTGTTCTCAAAACAACGAACTAATGAATTAAAATTAAACCCATTTTTTCCTTTTTAACATAAATATAAATATTTGGATTACAATTTTTGTTTAAATTGTTTTCCCATTCACATTCTTTGAGTTTGAAATGGAAGGGGCTTGGCCGTAAGTGAACAGGGTCCCATTTCATAAAGCCTGTAAGCACAAAAACTCCCAAAGCACAGAATTGTATTGCTTAGCAGTTTCAGGTTACCAGCCCAAATTACATTAAAATAAGTTTGCACTGTTGTGACAGGCGCCCGACACAAGTTTTTTACCTAGCAAAGAAATTTGTCAAGCAGTGTTTTCTGTTTAACCACTTTATAAAATTGGGCCAAGGACTGAATCCATTGAATTTAAAATGAAGATAAAGTTGACTGACCTGCCCTCGATGTGGTCAGACCATTAACTACTTTGATATCTTTGTCTCGGATGCTATCTTCTTGAAGGGCTTCGTCATCAGGTAAGACAGCATCACGCCCAATCTCTTCTTTAAATAGCTCCTCCTCACTGTGCTCACTGACGCCCCAAAACGAAAAGAAAACAAGATGAAATGTTAACAATATAAGAAGCCACAAGGGAAACTGACTGGGTAAATTTTTAAGAGATTTTGGGGGTTGAACAAAGAATTGACCAAAATGGGATTCCAACCAATGTCCTCCGGCACGTTAATTCGGAGGTCGTTGGTTCAAATCCCACTCTAGTCAATTCTTTGTTTAACCCCCAAAATCAACATAAAATGTTAACGACACATTATCATTCTGTGGTATGGGTGTTAACCTTCTCTTACGGAACTACACACGAGAGATTCCCAAAGATTGCTAAGAATCTGAAGTGCGGAGGATGCTGCTACAACATCTTGGAGCCGCAGGCATGCAAGGGTGCCTTTGGCAGCCTCCCACATTAACCCATATGTAGGCTATACAGGCTAAACAGTGCAATGTTTGGTCACTAATTACTATATTTGACTGGCGTTTTTGTGGAGAACTTTTGGAATCATTATCTCCAGCAATTATTTTGTTAAAAACTGCAGAGTTCTCTTAGACCCACGGGGTCGGAACGAAACTCACTTTCCAAGCATCTCTTCATTCACACCGTGTGGCCAAATGTGAACACGTAGCACAGCCTCAGATTGAAACTGTTTGAATTTTCAATGCACACTGCTACTGGAATGACGTCGAAGCTATTGGAACATACCGAATGCAGACCTGGGTCGACCCAGGGAAGCTAATCGAAACTCACCCCTTAATAACCTGCCAATAATACTTACGGTGTCGAGGCAGTCAGAAGTTTCTCAACATAATTCAAATAAGGCTCAATGCGTACTGCTTGCTCTAATCGCTGGATGTGAAGTGGCTTAGCTTGTGGGACCCCTCCTACTGGCCCCTCAGGTAACACAGCGTCACTGCCGACAGCTTGGCTCCCTTCACTCATAACGATAATGGTATAGCTGCATTGTCTACTGTAAAGGGACATCAAGAAATCAGTTGTTAATATTGCATACAGTTTAGGGACAAATTGGATGATTCGAATAGAATTGGATGATACCAAGAGTACTCTGAACTAATACTGAAAACAGAAGCTTAGTACCCGGAACTCACACAACATACGCGCCTCTTTCGTCTCCGGGTTTACGCTTTTGCTACCTTATAATTTGACGCAACTGAGATCCGGGTACTGAACGTGTATTTTTAGACCAGGGCAATGATAGCCATGACCTCTATCAGCTTCATTATTGCAGAGAGAGCGCCACATTATAGTCGCGATGACCGTAAACTGCGATCCTCCCAACTGCCGGAGGATTTAGGGTTGCGATCATCAAAACTAAGCGCAGGGTGCAGGACATTTAAACCATATACTTGGTTATTGCAATTTAATATATATAAACAACACCCTCGGTCTAACACAATAGTTACAGTACTGCATGAACTATACATTTTTTTCAGCTAGGCATGGTAGACATTGTCTTTTTATGTAGCGTACATCCACTGTGGTAAGATTCAGACAGTAAAACTATTTAGTAAAGAAAAACCAATAATTTATATAAACAACAATAATGACATTGATAGGACAATTCACAACCAAAGGTATGTGAATAATATTTTCTAATCAAGAAATATCAATAGACAAATAAGATAGAATAAAGCCTGGTCGGACCATACTTCCTGCGAATGCGAAGCAAATACTTAACTTAATGTTTACGTCACAAATTTGCAACAAATCATTCCCACAGCTGAGCAAAACTTTGCAAAATGTTCACAGCGAAACAGAGTTGTGACATTGTCAATATTCACTTCGCATTTGCATTCGCAGGAAGTGTGAACCGGGCTAAGACTACTCATGATCCGGAGCATGGAGAGAGCATGAGAGAGCATCAAAGAAGTTCAAGGACAAGACAAAAGTCAACTTAAAGCTTAGGTAGATTTAACAGACAAAACAAGCTGGTAAGTATAATCTTACATTCCCTTCAGAACCAACATTTGTAGTGATACAACCCTATTGGATCATGGAGCAAGTTGAGCCACATGTACTGTTCTTCATTATTAATATGATCAAACGCAAGTGCACTCCATGATATTCAATCAACCAAAAAGTGTGATTTAATATAAACACCGACAAACAAAGCCAAAACTTAAGACCAATGAATGAATGACAACAAACAAACAAACATAGGCAACGTCGGTAAACAAAGTCAACATGTGTAGTAGAATCACCCCTGCCCTGAAATCACCGTGCACAACCACAAGATACTATTAACATTCCTGCAGCATGCGAACATGAATCAGGAAATAACGAGGGAAAACGTGAGAAATAAATTAGGCCTAAATAATTATTTGAACACATTGGAAATGTGACAGAAATCATTTTCTTTCAGCCATCCAGCATCAGTCGGCCATGGGGCGTTCGAGTGCAGCGTCGGTGGCAATACTCACCCTCAGCCGGGGCAATTCCTCCAGAAATACAACTCCAGTACAGTGCAAAGCTGTAGACTGCAACGACAGCAAGATGGCGAAGCACTAGATGATTTTGCAAGGCAGCGGCGGCATTGAGTTGATAGAAGCCACGAGCACTGTGGGCATGACTGCCCTCCTGCTTTGCGGGGGGTCCACCGCCATGCATCGAGATGATGACAACCTCGTGCCCATAGGAGTGCGCAAACACACCGCGCCATTTTGAACCCTTAGACGCTTATGCGTTGAACGTGACCGGTGGGGACGAAACGACAGGGACGAAGTTGACTAAAAACTAAAACGCTCAGAACACTACGGAATCTGCAAGTGGACATATGCCGTGTATGGGTTCTTTTTCAGGGCCGGTTGTACTCATACAGACTTTTTGAAGACAATTTGAAAATAATGCGAAAATAATGAGGTCTCGAAATCAAGCATCTGAAAGCACGCAACTTCGTGTGTCATAGGGTGTTTTTTTTTCTCTTCTTTTATAGTTATGTCGCAACTCCGATGACCAATTGAGCTGAAATTTTCACAGATTTGTTATTTTGTGCATATGTTGAGATACACCAAGTGAGAAGACTGGTCTGTGACAATTCGTTATGATCAAAACTTGCCTGTACTAGCCCAGAATCTGGAAGACTATCAAAATGTGGACCTGGCTAATTTGGTCCATAGTGGTTTAACCACAGACATAAAGAACATGTGTTAATGCGCACAATTGCCTTTTCGGTGTGTAGAAAACTGCCTCTTTAAAGGAACACGTTGCCTTGGATCGGTCGAGTTGGTCTTTGAAAAGCGTTTGCAATTCCGTTTGTTATAAAAAGCATATGGTTAGAAAGATGTTTTAAAAGTAGAATACAATGATCCACAACCATTTGCCTCGAAATTGCGTGGTTTTCCTTTTACTTTGCGAACTGACACGGTCAGCCATTGCAAGTCAAAAATTTGACAACCATAAATGGACTGTGTTTGTCGACGAGGTAAAAGGAAAACTACGCAATTTCGAGTGATACTTGTGTGGATCGGCATTATATTCTACTTTTAAAATATCTTTCTAATCATATGCATTTTATAACAAACGGTTGCAAGCGCTTTTCAAAGACCAACCCTTCATTATAATTTATTAATGTGTTTTTTAGCCCCGAATCTTCAATACTGGGTTAATAGTTTGGAGCTGGTTAATTTGGCACACTAATTGGCACCCCATACTAATTAGAGTGGTTTTAAAGCAGTTTCATACAGACACCATTTTCAATCTTTAACAATGTGTACCCTTCGTTATGAATAAAAGTTCCTGTACTAGTGATGATTCCTGAATAATAAGTGTATCCCCCCCCCCCCCCAGCATACGGGGGGGGGGGGGGCGCTTACATAAAATGGGCTTACATAAAATGGGCGTGTTTTGACCATAAAATACCCTCTCGCATGCGTACTCTTCTCAAAAAGTTTACTTTCGGACACCAGACCAAATCGTACAAGCGTCCGTCGCGTGTTGGTACGCGTGGCGGCGCGGCGCTTACCAGACCGAGCAAGAAACTGAGAAAAGATACTGCTGTCTGAAGAGGTTATATTTTTTGTATCAACTCGATCAATTTTATGAAGTGTTGCAAAAGATTTGATAGATTAATTATGAATGCACCAATGAGGGGAATAATGACATTTATAACTGTCATGTTGCTTTTACATGACTTGCCGATGGGTCGCTGTAACCAAACGTTGCCTGCTTGTGTCTGGAGGTACGTATTCCGTTCGCTAGTCTACATTGTGCATGATGAAGGAGTTCAACATGATCAGATGATGGCGTTTTCTTTAAAATTAATTAACTTTTTACAATGCTTTAATCATGTTAAAGAGGCCTATTTAAATGTGAACCGGTTCTTGGTGGTATAGTCGTCTGTAGAATTGGATGTCTAACAAGTCAAAAAAGATGCCGAACCCGACCGCCACCCCCCCCCCCCCACCCCACCCCCCCCCCCCCCCCCCACCCCACCCCCCCCCCCCCCACCCCACCCCATTCACGAAATTGTTTAAATCTCAGTCACCAAAGCTTTGTACGTAGTTTTTTTTCCCGACATAAATAACGACGAGTGAAAAAGTAGTGGTCGTATTTGTTTGTTAAACAAATTGTAATGTTGAACGTTACTATTAATATTATCGACAGTGACATTACTCTGCAGCAGATGATCACTGTGTCATCTTTTTTATTTTTTTATTTTTTTTATTTTGGTATGTGAAATAAGGGTGGGGGGTGTCTGGTAGGCTGAATTCTTCTCAAAAAACATTTCTTTATTTATATTGTTGTTAATGTGTTTTTTGTATTGTATTGATTGGTAATGATAGGATCTTGCCAAGCTTGGATGTAGAGACAGGATTCATTGGAGTAAATACAGTGGTAGGTTTAACTTTAAAACGTAAATTACACTGGCTGTGATTTGTCATCACTTCATGAAAAGCTAGGCCTAAACATTTATACAAAAAATACAAACACTGTTTTCAGAATCTCAGATTTCATGTAGAACAATTTCTGCAGTCCTGACTAAACTATTTAAAACTAAAAAATGTCAGCTCACTAAAAATTACATCAACAAAGTTAATTTTGAGAAGTTTAATTATAGAATTTAAATGAAATTGCTTTTTAAATTTTGTGTTATAAATGAGTTATAAAGCTCTCATTCATTGCCATCGTGCATGTTATTGTTGTGTGCATTTCCCTATGGAGTCCTTTTATTTTCCCTTTTTTGTTTTGTCCCTTTTTTTATTTATCCTTGGTCTCCATAAGGTAGTGAAAATGAAAACATGCACCCTGTGTCATTGTGATCCATTTTCTCTTTCTTCAGTTATGCAAATGAGGATCCTACCACTAAACAAACTTGTAGCCAATAAAATTGCAATAAAGTGTTGTGTACAGCTACTATAGCGTATAGGGAAGTCCAACTGTGTGTTTTGCCATTGACTCCTTGCATCATAACACGGAATGCATCTCTACTGTTTTAACCATTTTTGGAGTTGTAGAAGTAGTGAAAACTTTGGACATTCACCAGAGGCAATACCTTACCAATAGAATAGCCTTAGACAAAGAAAATGTTTTACATAATAGGGAAAAACTGATTGCGTTTTCTCCTTTGTTAACAGTTTCAAGTGGAGTACTTGGACAAACTCTGTTCACAAGAATTCCAATGGAGTTCTTCATTTGGTTGCTCAGTACAGAATCGGAGGTAACGGGACACCCTTGTGCTAGCCTATTCGAGCTAACACAATTAACAACATTTTCAAAACTTTCACACTCAATGGTCTGACTCATGACGTCATCAGGCCTGCATGCTTCGTTTTTGAAAGGGCAAGGGCAGCAAGGTTTTTTCTCCTTGGTAAAGGGCACCCTTAGAGGAATTTTTGTATTTCTACTGGAGCATTTCAAGGGCACCACGACAATGACCAGGGGGCATGGAGGCAATCGATTTTGTTGCCTCTGTGAAGTACCAGGCCTGCGTCATGGCTTAAAAAAGGTCAGAGGTTTGGGCAATCAGGAGAACATAGACACTGGTTTATTTGTGAACCTTTGACCTTACAGTTTGAAGCGTTTTACTTGAACAACAGTGCACAACTCAAAAAATTGTGACGGAATTATACCTAACAAGTTAGAAAGAGTAGATGTTGGAACTGGGGCTTTGGGGTGAAGGCCTCCTGGTTCCAGCTTGAGAAAGTTTACAATGGACCCTTACCATGAAATATGCTAATTACATCCACGCATGTGTATAGACCCTGTTGGTTGGCAAACGCCATAGAGTTGTGCACTAAGCAGACGCGCAATCGCGTCTGCGCCACGCAGACATTAGCCGTGTACAAAACAGCACGATGTTCCCTCATTTTGCCAACCAAAAAGTTATTGCCCACGAGCTATGTGCTTTTTTTTTTTTTTTTTTTACAAGCATACCAAGTTTACAACGGCCAGTCACAGCCAGTGTTTGAAGCCGTGATTTAAAAATCTATTTACTCTCATAGAAATATGTTATTTGTTACCAGCTTATCGGGTACAAGTGTTGTATGTCATCGACCGGGCTATCACACCATTATTCCAACTGTGAACTGGTCCAATTGCCACTGTGTAAGTATTATTTACTCTTTCTCTTTTAGTCTGTTTTCCGATTTTGTTGTCCTTGGAAACTTCTGGAAAATTGTGATTAAATAGCCTGCAAAGTCTAGTGTTCACCAAGCGTATTATAGTGTAGGTCAGGCCTTGTACTCTAAAACTTGTTTCCATCAAATAGCAAGAAAAGTCTATTCAATTCTATAAAGCCTACACCATGCATAGGCAGCCCTTGCACTAAAAACATTTTCCTAAATTTGTCCAAGGACCAAATATCATGCAAGGTTGCTTTTCAACACCTCCCGTGACTAGAAAACCTTTTGCAAAAGAAAAATATCCATATCTTATAATTTCCGGTTTTTCTGGGCAGCAGATCAATTAAACTTAATATGCAACAGTTTGTTATAAATAAGTTGTGAAGGTAGAGCATATAATGTTGAAAGACCTCAAGTTCTCTGTACCAATTTTCTTTCAATATTTTTATGTACCCCTAGCCAAGTTGACTGGGCTGGAGCCACCTCATTCTATACTATATGAATTAATTCTTCCCTGTTGTCGGTATTTTCTGGCATGGGTGATTTTAAACCTTCCAAGGTGCTTTACAATGGATCTCATAAGTTGTTGCTATGCCTACCCTGTTGTAAACAATATTGAGCATTTTGATACACTCTCAGTCAGTAATGTTAAAGCGCTGTATAAGAGCTGCATATTTTTATTGATATTATCTTAAAGGCAGTGGACACTATTGGTAAGTACTCAAAATAACTATTAGCATAAAACCTTTTTTGGTGGTGAGTAATGGGGAGAGGTTGATGGTATAAAACATTGTGAGAAACCGCTCCCTCTGAAGTGCCATAGTTTTCGAGAAAGAAGTAATTTTCCACGATTTTGATTTCCAGACCTCAGATTTAGAACTTGAGGTCTCGAAATCAACCATCTAAACGCACACAACTTCGTGTGACAAGGGTGTTTATTTTCTTTCATTATTATCTCGCAAGTTCGATGACCGATTGAGCTCAAATTTTCACAGGTTTGTTATTTTATACATGTTGAGATACACCAACTGTGAAGACTAGTGTTTGATAACTACCAATAGTGTCCACTGCCTTTAACACTATTTTTTAATTTTTTTTTTAATAGGTGCCTGAGAGAAAAATCATTACTGTACGGAACAACCCACTGTGTTACAGATGGTATGCAAAGTCCATCGACAAAGTGTCTGTGTAAGAATACTTCATTGAAATTCTTTTTAATTTTTACAATATTTTCTGCTTATTATCCTTCAGTTTTAAGGAGGAAACAAAGCTTCTCAATTTAGAAACATTCATTTGCTGTATCCATGAATGAGAAATTTTAGAATTTTATCTGAATTCTGACATATTAAGATCTGCCTGGTTAACAAAACATGCTGTATTTTTTTCCATTTTAAATAAATCAGGCTCTTTGATCTACTTTACTAAGTTCAATCAATTAATCAAAGGTCATTTGTAGAGCCCCAAAATCAAGAGTTTGTTCTAAGGCGCTGACGCACAGTTGAATGGTTAGTAAGCCTGCTGGAACAGGTGAGCTTTTCAGTTATCTAGTGCCAAGGATACACGTTCCTAAAGAAGCTTGTTTGAATCTATAAATCTAGGAGGTTATGGAAAGGTGGAATTGCCAACATTTCAATGTACTTCCAACAGATCTGGATGCTGGTTTCAGACTTTTTTGATAGCAGTGACTCTCACCCTTTGTGTGTTTTAGATGGAGTTCAGGCTTCAGCCATGGCCAGTGGATTGCAGAAACATTGAGGGTGTGGGTGGTGGATTGGACTGATGTAGAGGAGGATAGGGGAGTAGATAATGCTACCATTCCTTCACAGGTAACACAACATCTTAACGAGATCTTTCCATTTTTACCCATTAAAGGATTTTCTTTTTTATGAATTTTTGTTATGAGAGATTGCTTAACATGGTCAGGTGGCCAGTGAGGGCTACGCCTTACTGGTCCACCCAAATCAAATAGACCTTATCGCAAATACCAATGCGCAAGCGCAGACTGTTGAATGAGGTGCATTGTGGGATATATATGGATCAAATTTGGATACCAGCTAGACCACAATGCACCTAATTCCAAGCTTTACGCGCGCGCCCCGGTATTTGCGAAAAGGTCTATGTCACCAGGAGAACATGTCACCGACTGCCTGAGGCCGAAACAGGGTTACCCCCTTCACAGTCTGTAAGGATGTAGGCCTGGGTAATCCACTAGGAGCCTGGCTGGTAGAGCAGAATGCACTACCTTCCCAACATTTATGAAGCAGTTATGGTTAAGTGCCTTGCTCAAGGGCATAAGTGTCGTGACCGGGATTCGAACCCACAATCTGCTGCTGACAGCACCAGAGCTTAGGGCCGGTGAACTATGACCGTACAGCCACGACACCCCACATCATGACTAAAGGTGGAATTGCCAGGTTGAGTTCGAACCACAACCCCTGCCATTTGAGAGCCGCACCGAGTGATAATGCAAGTATCACATCTATTTCAAATGGACGACCAGAAATTAGATTTTATGTAAACATGCCAATATGTGTGACTGAATGTATGTGATGACTGCTTAACTTTTGTGACTTTACTCTCTGTTAATTTGTAATCTAGCCTTGTGACAATTAATTCTAGATGTACAACTTTTGACTCACTTTATCCTTCTTGGACAGAGTTCTGCAGATCTGACAAGAAAGTTTTATAGTAAAGGTCAGAAACCAGACCTACAGCAGGTCCACCCGACTAGCCAGCAGCAACTAAACGTCCAGAACAGTACTTTCATTCAGAAAGATGGGTGAGTCAAATTGGCGGCTACAGCTGTGGCTAGATCACTACATCAACAAGCATTGAAGTATAGGATGTCCTTAGCAACACTCTTGGCAATGGTCGTAGCCATAGCTATGGTCAAATATAATTCTTACAGACTTAAAGACACCGGACACTATTGGTAATTGTCAAAGACCAGTCTTCTCACTTTGTGTGTCTCAACATATGCATAAAATAACAAACCTGTGAAAGTTTGAGCTCAATTGGTCGTCGAAGTTGCGAGATAATAATGAAAGAAAAAACACCCTTGTCACACGAAGTTGTGTGCGTTTAGATGCTTGATTTCGAGACCTCAAATTCTAAATCTGTGGTCTTGAAATCAAATTCATGGAAAATTAATTCTTTCTCAAAAACTATGTTACTTCAGAGGGAGCCGTTTCTCACAATGTTTTATACTATTAACAGCTCCCCATTACTCGTTACCAAGGAAGATTTTGTGCTAATAATTATTTTGAGTAATTACCAAAAGTATCCACTGCCTTAAACTTGCATGGTACAAAGATGGTCATGGTGGAACTGTACTTTTCTGGAAAATATTTTTGCCTCTCGCCATTCCATAAAATGTATCACTTTGCATCTTTGTAGATGTTCACCTTCTAGGCCCAATTTCATGGGCCTGCTTGGAATTCTGCATTTACAGTGCATAGAAAAAGGGAAACATAAAACATGGACTAGTGAAAAAGCTGGCGTACTAATGGATGACAAGCCTACTGGTCACCCGGGTTAGTCACTTAAAAAGTTTAGGGCAAACCCTAGTGGTCTAGGGTTCAGAGATTAGCTTTGAAATTCACAAACGCTGACTCTAGCTGAAAACTTGGCTTTGCTGCTGATGTAGTCCAAAGTGCTATTCACACGACAGCAATTTAACTGGGGTCCCTTGCTTAATTTTATCAAGGTTGTAAAATGTAGCAGCGTGTGACAAGGTTTTGCAAGAGAACTTGGACAGTACAAACAATTATTGTCCTTTCACACAAGGTTCATTTTGTAACATTTAACAACCTTGCTATAATTTAGAAAAGGACCCTTGCTAAATTACTCTCCTTAAGCCAAAGCACAGTGATCACACTTTCAAGTAGAGAGTTTATCCCATGATATTTGTCACTGTCTTATTTCTTGCAGTTACTGGGAGGTTCTTATACAGACTCCTGTGTACTTAGAGCTGGAGTTCATGATAAGAGGCAAGCCTGAGCTGGCAGTTCAAATGTGCTTCATAAGGTATGCTGGCCAGTAGCCTCTATGTGTTAAAGAGTTGATATAGCTGTAATTAAGAATGTCACTTTAGACAGTTGAAAATAAACACCGATGGAACATGAGACAACCATTGTGCTGTTTTTGTGCTTAATTTTGTGCTTATTTTCTTGAAAACTTTGGTGAGATTGAAAATCAATGTTCACATTTTGCACATAAAGACTTACGAGGTATAAAGATGGTCATTGTGGGAAAACTTCCCTTAAAGTATTTTCTAAGTGCTATAGTTTTGAGAAATAATTATTAACTCTTTTTTTTGGGGGGTGGGGGGGTTGAGGGATGAGCTACTTTCTCCTGACTCCCTGATGACTAATTGGGCTATATCATGTTTGGTTAGGTCACATGAAGTGCAGAACTAGATTTCGGCAATTACCGATGTCGTGCCTTGAATGTAGTGGGCCATCTGCACTACAATGCACATTTCTGTTCAGATCCAATTCTGAAAAAGACAAGTTAAAAACTGAGAATAAAGTTAGATAGATTTACCTTGGAGTATGGCAACAATCTCATCTTTCTCTACACAGAGACACCAGTGTAATACTGACAAACTGTTGTAATTGTCCTAAACACAATTGTGATAAATGCAAATAGAAAAGACAAGTTAAGAACTGAGAATAAAGTTAGATAGGTTTACCTTGGAGTATGGCAACAGTCTCATTTTTCTCTACACAGAGACACCAGTGTAATACTGACAAACTGTTGTAATTGTCCTAAACACAATTGTGATAAATGCAAATAGAAAAGACAAGTTAAGAACTGAGAATAAAGTTAGATAGGTTTACCTTGGACTTGGTAATCAACAACCCATATTTTTTCTTTACATAGAGACACCAGTGTAATACTGACAGACCATTGGCTTTCATTGCCCAATGATGATGAGAGTACTGTACTGCGATATACAGTAGGCTCCCCTACTAGGCTTCTACAAGACCCTTGCTCTCCCAGTGTGGTTATTCTTCTCGCTGAGTAAGTAGATAATGATTATTTTAGGTTGAATAAAGAAAACTTGACTAGAGTGGGACATGAGCCTGCAACCTCCCGATTGACATGCTGACACTCTACTAGCTGAGCCATCTAGCCCTAATGTTGTTGGCCTCCCTTTTTGTCAACATCAGGGCTCAATAGCTCAGTTGGTAGAGCACCGGCATTTTAATCCTTAGGTTGCAGGCTCAAGTCCCACACTTTGTCAATTATTTGTGTGTTCTACCCCAAAATATTAAAAAATTATCGGTCAATTTTCCTTGTGGTTATAACTTGATGATGAATGACTTATTGATTTCAAATTTAATAAGACATCACAGTCAGCCGATTGAATTGCGTCTAATTCACACTCAGTCAACTAGAAAAGTCATCAGAAAAATTCAAAATAACATGTTTAACATGAAACAATTTAGCAATGTGGACCTATATAAACTCAAGTTTGGCTGGCTGCCAAAAGCTCCCTTGCATGCCTTTGGCTTTAAAACACGTAGTAGCCGCGTCTTTCACATCTCGGCTTCTCAGCTGCAAGAAAAGATGGTTATTATTATTATTGTAAGAGGATGATGTTTATTTGACTTTGGCATTCAATGAGTCTTCATTATATGATCTAGGAGTAGTGGGTTATTTCTTTTGCTGGTTTTGTAATGTTATAATTTTTTAATTTTTTACTTTCTTTAGCATTTCATTGCTACTTACACTGGATGGGTTCCAGACATCGAAGTCGGTATCTCTTCCATCCCATCTATTGCAGGTATGTGACAGACTGATATTGCTCAGTAAGCCCCTCTATGACGGCTCTCATATAAATTGATCATTTTGTGTAAAACATGACTACGCTTAAGAAACTTTTTTCAGAATCTTTTGCATACCTAGAAATCATCATAAAAGTTACCATTTTTTATATTATGACTACCTTTTTATATTGGAGCATTCGCAGTTTAAATTGGTAGTATTTGTCCTCAAAACAAAAAGATAAAGAAAAAACTATACCCTTCTGAAAATTGTATATATGCCGTCCCTTGACATTTCGGGCCTAAATACTTTGTTTGCAAAATTAACTTTCACGTACAAATTCTACTGAATGTTAAATTTGTTTAACAGTTCAGGATAATTAAGCATTCCTGATGTTTTGCATCTTTAGTTGTACTTCGTACAGTTTAATCATGCTTAATGTTACTGGACAAAGAAACTTTGGGTGTGTCCTCTGTTACTGCATGAAGTCTTTCTCGACTAGACTATTATTACTAAGTAATAATTATTAACAATTTTATTTGAATCATCTCAGGGCTTAAGCCTGGATGTTGAGAGCCTAGCCTTCACCTCAACACACCTCCTTCTACTGATTGACTCCAAGATATATGCAGTCTACAGAACCCTCGACAATCTCACAGAAGTCACTGGTGAGTTTGAAGATTCAGAATTGTACCATTTCTAAAGAAAAAAGAACTTCACGTAATTCCTCATGAGTCTACGAACTATAGTTTCTTACCTACATTGTGTGTGTTTATTCTGTTTCTAGGTTTATCGGGGCAGTTTAAAGTTAAAGGGAGGGATTGGTGTGTCCCACCAAATCTCCAAATGGTAAGGACAGTGATCTTATTCTGAACATCTTCAGTAGAGTGTCATGGCTGGGTGGTTAAGAGCATCAAATTCAAGTTCTGGTGGTTAAGTCACTGGAGTGTGGGTTCAAATCCT
Source organism: Asterias rubens (assembly GCF_902459465.1). Taxonomy (NCBI): domain Eukaryota; kingdom Metazoa; phylum Echinodermata; class Asteroidea; order Forcipulatida; family Asteriidae; genus Asterias; species Asterias rubens. Next base: position 17,745,266 of record NC_047062.1, on the reverse strand, counting down.
GGTCGTGACACTTGTGTCCTTGAGCAAGATGTTTTACTATAATTGCTTCTCTTCACTCAGGGGTATAAATGGGTACCTGCGAGGGTAGAGGTTGATATTGTGTTTGAAAAAGCCTTTGGAGCGCCACGGCAGCTCGGGGCTGTATACTCCCGAGGGAGCTGAGAAAGATTTAAGGGATGTTATTGGCCTAATGACCAGGGGACTAATGTAAAGCGCATTGATACAGTTATTGTAAAATTCGCTTTATAAGAATGTGTTATTCAGTCAGTGCATTGACATGTTTCTTACAAACCATAGTTTTCTTAGCAGCGACCAGCACGGTAATGCTGACCAGCAATTAGAACCAGAAACACCAGGGTTAACCAGCCCCTACTTTTCTGCAACATAAGTGTTCTTTTATGTGCACTAGTAATGTTGGCTTAATGTTCCATTTGAATGACAAAGCAATTCCAATTATGTTAAAATATCTTGCTCAAGGACACAAGTGCCACAACCGGGACTTGAACCCACTCTGTGCTGAAACAGCAGAGCTTGAGTCCGGTGCTCTTAACCACTCAGCCTCCTATCCAATCAACTATTTTGATAATCCTATTTAACATGATTTTTTTTCTTCATTTTGCAGAGTCATATGGCAGTTACCTTCAACTCCACTAACCTTTTCTTAATCGGCACTAACTCCGAGGACCATCAAATCACTTTAAGTGAAATCAAACTTCCCTTTTCAATCCTTCAAGACCTCACTTTGGTAAGATCAGTTTGATTTTTACTGAATTGTTTTGCTTTGGTTCGTGCATAAAAAGTTAGAAGCCTTCAGTTGACATCAATCAACTTAGTTTTGTTTTAATTATTTGCTTTGGAATTGTACATACAGCACAACTATCAACAATTCATGATATGGGAATGGAATCTTGATTTTATTCTTACCTGTCGTGTACACGGTGCTCTCCTCTGGAAAAAATCTGCATGCAACAGGTGTGATTTGAACCCATGACGTATGAGGTTTTGGGGAACCTGCAGAGATTAGTTGAACTGCGAATTACTTCCCTCGTATAGCAGAGCAAAATTACACTGAAAATGTACAGGGCGAGTCAAAAAGAGGTTGACTAGGATTGGTGATGTTTTTCAAAACAAACAAATGACACACAAAAGTTCAGTAAAGCATATATTTAACAAGCACTCTCTCTCTCTTGCTTATTAAAAAAAAAATGAAAGAAATTGATTCCTAAGAGGAGTTATGTCTATTTTAGAGCCATTGGACACTTTCAGTAAACAGTATTGTCCAAAGGCCCACACTTCGTGTATTACAACTGATACAAAAAATAACAAACCTGTGAAAATTTATGCTCAATCGGTCAACGGAGTAGGGAGAAAATAACGGGAAAACCCACCCTTGTTTCCGCACGTTTCGCCGTGTCATGACATGTGTTTAAAATAAATCCGTAATTCTCGACAACGAGAATTGTTAACTGTTTTAATGTTTTCTCGGAAAGTAAAGCGTTTCATGGAATAATATTTCAAGAGAAGTCTTTCACATTACCTTCTGTAAACCCTGTAAGTTATTTGTAAATCTGTAAAAACTTTTTTTCTGTACTGAAAGGGTCCAAAGGTGTATAATGGCTTTAATCAAGGTACTCATTTTGCAAGCTGTCTACACGGAATACTTGACAAAACTAATGTAAAGTTAGCATTTTAACTGTGTACATATTAATAAGTTGCTTTCCAAAAAATATTATTTGCTGCACAATCATTTCCTGCTGAACTGTGTCTTACTAGTTCTTTTTGCATCAAGAGAAACAGAAAATCATTACAAAATTCTTAGAGTTTTCTGTATAACTGTTTTTTTTTTCTCGTTTGTTCAGTTGGATATTGAAGAAATTGCATTTGACAGCTTCTCTAGCACCCTTGGTGTCGTTGCTACAGCAACTGAAACCTCCAATAGTTCTCTGATCTTCCTCTTGTATGACATCATCTTAGAAGCATGGAAACTTCTACCATTTTACCTGGACGTTAGCAATACCTACGGTAAGTCCGTCTCCAAACAACAGATTTGTAAGTCTTTTGGGGCAAGAGTTTTTTTAGGTCCAAAATGCTTGTCTTAGATTAAGATGTTGGAAAGGGTGCAATTATTAGAACTATTATCTTAAATGGGAAGGTCAATATTAATTTTGGGAAACTAACTTTTTTCAAGAAGCATCTTCAAACTATTCCATTAAATTTTAGTGAAAAAAGAGAGCTAAAATCCATGCACCTCATTATTCACCGGACTTTGTTCAACTGAGCTTATGATGCTTTATCAGCCCACGAATGTTTGGGGCAACAGGTCATTTGGGCAACAGGTCATTTTCTGCAGCATCAGCCCGGGTGTGCATCAGCCTGACTGTCACACCATCTCCATCCATCACAACATTCAAGATGTCACAATATTAAAATGTCACCTGTTCAAACAAGCATACTCACACAATCCACAGTCTTAATTTGTTTTTTCTCATCAAGGGCCGTGAATGAGGTTTTTAGGCGGATACCGCACAGTATTCTTCTTATTAATACAATCAAATTCAAAGAGAGGGTCCACAGCAGTGAAGAAACAGCAATGTAAGCAGAAATTACTCAAACGTGTTCTGCTGAGCAAAAATAAGCAGAATACCTTGCCACAGATTGTACATGTGACATGTTTTATTGGCTGGTAACCTTATTCTGGTAAGCATAGTTTTGTTTTGCTTAGCTATTTTGTTTGCTAAAGCAGCTCTATGAAATTAGGCCTTGGTCCATACAATCACATCATATACAATCACTTTATTAACTGTCACTGTTTCTCACAATTCAGGCAGTGTCTCCCTGATGTTTGTCAATAGTGCTCACAATGGAAGCTTCTTGTTCTGGGATGAAAAGAGAATCTGTTTCACCCACAGTTACGGTAAGAACAGTCAATATCCTATATAATGGATTATACAAAGTTTCCAACATTTTCTGTACAGGAAGTGCTGCTTTTTGAAGTAATACTTTTTTTTTTCAAAATATTTATTTCAAAATTGATGCCCATTATTTAAACATCATTATTCTACACATCTAGGCAAAGCCAATCTACCAATCTTACCTTGTCACTTCCATTCAACTGACGACTAAAATCAAGGGAGCTCATTTTGTTGGTAACGGTGTATCTTTCATTAAATGTTTTTTTCTGCAATAGGTCAGACTGTCAAATCCTTCAGAGTTCTAGGAAAAGAAACTTCAATGCTTAACAGCTCTGACAGTGAGGTGATCAGTCAGGTGAGGGAGGTTGTTTGTTTACAAGTGAAGACAACATACTTCAGACAAACAAAGAAACATGCAGAACCAACTGTGAAGCCAAGCTGCTTTTTAAAGCACTTGTAATTTCTCTTTAAAGTTAGATGTTTCTCATCTCAGTATTTTATTTTACCAAGAAAGCAATTTGCGAGTTAGGTTTTAAAAACAACTGGTACAATGACTTGCTTAGTCACAAGTTAATGCTTAAATTCTAATTCCTCCGTCTCCTTTAGCAGAAAACCCTCCTCTTCTGAAAATGTTCCCCTGTACTTTGACTAGATATATATCTTTGAACGGAGAAGAAGTCCATTTGTCTTATGAAATATTATAATATTATTATTTTACAAACCATTTTCATTGTTAATTTGTTTAGGTGTGTGTCAGCCAGAAGGGAGACATCGTAGTGCTGATGTCATCCAACCGTTTGTATTACAGTAGAGTGGGTCTGACAAAGCTAATTAGCGTAAGTGTGTTGTTAAGTAGAATTCATAAACACACTAGAGAATGTATGCATTCTGATTGCGTAGGGATGAGAAATTTCAGACTTTTTTACGATCTGCCTGGTACACAATATTCTTTTGCATTTTTCTCAAAATAAAATACACCAGGCTCTTTGATCTACCTATTTTTGGAAATTACTGCAAAAGCTCATTTGAATCTATAACTACAGGGGTTATCAAAAGATGGAAATGCCATCATTTGAATGCACCTCTTAAGATCTGGATCTGCCATCATTTGAATGTACCTCTTAAGATCTGGATCTGCCATCATTTGAATGTACCTCTTAAGATCTGGATCTGCCATTATTTGAATGCACCTCTTAAGATCTGGATCTGCCATCATTTGAATGTACCTCTTAAGGTCTGGATCTGCCATCATTTGAATGTACCTCTTAAGGTCTGGATCTGCCATCATTTGAATGTACCTCTTAAGATCTGGATCTGCCATCATTTGAATGTACCTCTTAAGATCTGGATCTGCCATCATTTGAATGTACCTCTTAAGATCTGGATCTGCCATCATTTGAATGCACCTCTTAAGATCTGGATCTGCCATCATTTGAATGTACCTCTTAAGATCTGGATCTGCCATCATTTGAATGTACCTCTTAAGGTCTGGATCTGCCATCATTTGAATGTACCTCTTAAGATCTGGATCTGCCATCATTTGAATGTACCTCTTAAGATCTGGATCTGCCATCATTTGAATGTACCTCTTAAGATCTGGATCTGCCATCATTTGAATGTACCTCTTAAGGTCTGGATCTGAGCTTCAGACTTTTTTGTCACCATTGACTCACCCCCCTTGGGTTTGATCGTACAAATGCCAATCCATCTTAATTGCTAAGCAAAGTGTTATGTCACATTACAAACCACTATAGTTGACAATCGATCTTGAGATGAGTCTGTGTGCTTTGTGACATCAAGCCCAGCATACAGAAGCGCTGGATGGTTTACTATTCCACTCTTTCCTCAAGTTTGACTTGTAATCGTTTATCTAGATCCCTGCAGCCGACCTGCCCACCGCTGATCCAAGAATGTTTTTTGACAGCTCTGATTCCTTGTTCATTGTCACCACTGCCAATATGAGGTATGTCATCAATAGCACTGACTTATTAGTAATTTTATATTCTGTGTTCAAGTTCAGGCAGGATAAGGGTTCTCCTCAAGTTCAATATTTTCACTGTCATTCAAAGGATGTAACAACTTTAAAGGTCAGAAAATAGAATTAGCTGTTACAAACAACTTACCAACCAAATGGACCGAGGGTATAAATGCAAAAAATAGTTAATGGCCTGACTATTCGACCCTAGCAGAGTCTTCAAAAGGTCAAATAACAAACCACAATTGTAAACAATGGAAACTGAACGGGTAAATAGTAAATAGTTTTGGGTAGAAAACCCTCAAATTAACCACCTTTTGTAAAAAAAAATTGACGGACTCCTAGGATCTGTTAGTACTGACTCTCACCCCGTAACTGTTAATTCTTAAGAATTGCCAAGTATATCTGAATAATTATATCGCCTATCTAAATAATTATATCTGAATAATTATATGTAAATTATTCCTTTTGTCTTTTGTTAATGTGGAGTTCTGGAGAAGCTTCCAGGTGGCGCTACCCTCTTGCCCTAGAGCTTGCTGGATCTCTACACAGTTTGGAAAATACATGCCAGGTAGGACTGAGTGAAATGTTTATTTACGTTCGTAGTTTTAATTATTGGCTGGTACGTTTTTTTGCAGTTTGTGTTTTAAGAAATCTTGTTATGCTCTTTGAATATTTCAACCTCTTGTTTGGTGCTATTTTAATTTGTACAGTGCTTTGGGGTCCAGTTATGGATGTAAGGTGCTTTGTAAGCATAGTTAATTATCATAATGTACCCCTTGCATCGCTTATGACCCAACCATCTTAAAATGATGTTTTCCTCAACATTTTGATCTGCACCAAAGCTGCCAACTCCCTGATTCTGCAAAAAAAGTTCACTGAAAATAAACCAATATTTCCATATTCTGACGAACCCATTTGAAAATCTCTCTGATTATGGAAACATGTTTCCTGTTATGTTGAATGTTATTATAAATACCTCCCTTGTCGTACAAAATCTCCCTGACTACAACTATATCATTATGAATGTTGCCAGTTAGCAAATTTTTAGTGTCACAGCTCGAATTGTCACCATGTCACATGACTCTTTAGCAACGTTTTTTCCTGCGTTGCCATTTTGAATTAATTTAAGTGCGGCAAATTAATTCAATAAATTTTACGTTTGTCACCGATTCGTTCTATTGCCGCACTTGTGTTGCGCAAAAATCATTTGAGTTCGACACGGCAAAGGAGCGACGTTTAGCGCAGGCCTTAGTGCCGTTCTCATGTAACTTTTCTTTGTTGGTTCGAGCTTTTTGTAATTGATTTTGCGGTTTGTGATTTTGTGGTTTTTTCATGTAATTTAAAAAAAATGTTATATATATATGATTTGTTTCATGTGTTCTTTTTGGACTGCCTGACGGCCATTGTCGGTTCAATCAAACTTTTTAATTTGTTTTTTTGTTTGAGTTGTTCTTGCAATTAATTTTAAAAACAATAACATTTTTAAATATATTTTTATTCTGACCTTAACCCATCTTTAATTACAGTACAATCACCTTGAACATGGAGACACTGCTGGGATATATTACCTAGATAGAGGAGATACGGTGCAACTCTGGACGTCTCTAACCTTCCCTGCAGGGTCCGATGTCAAGCTACAGGTATAGTTTTATCTACCTCATTTAATTTCAATTTCATTTTAATTTTTTTTGATACTATCATAAACACAGAAGAACAAGCAAGTAACATTGCTCGTAATATTTATTATTGAACAAGCAAATAAATGGACAAGACAGCATGGAGCTTTTTTACAGTGCAATTTGAATGGTTGAATTTGCAGAAATTGTGTTACCATAATTTTGTTTTCTCTTATTCTTAATGAATTTATTTCACTTGACCTGTGACTTTAGGTACAATGGACCCTTCTCAAACTGAACTGAAATGATTTAATTAATCGATATGTGAATCCAGGTGATATCCAGCGCTTCTAGCTGGTTGCATATTGGTGAATCCGACTACTGGGACTACCACCCTGGCTCATTAGCAGTAAATAAGGTGGGTATTTGTAGTTACTGGCGCTCTACCAACTCAGCTATCCAGCCCTTTGTTGGCGGTCTCCCTATTTTTCTTAAATCAAACCCAAACCTCCTAAAAGTTTTGAAACTAAAACAACTAAAAGTTCCGAAACTCAAACTACTAAAAGTTCCGAAATTCAAACAACTAAAACTTCCGAAACTCAAACTACTATAACTGTTAATTTGTTTGCAGACCCTGACAGTACAGTCAAGTGACAACCTCCTGGAGGGTGTGGCTGATTATTATGAAGACCTAGAGAGATTTACTGGAGATGCTGTGGTGGAGGTCACTCCTGATCAGGATGATATTACATGCATGAGACCGTCAACCATGGTAAATTTGATCTGCTTCAATTATTAGTGGAAAGGCCACGTTTCAGTTTTCTCATTATTTTCTTGGGGATGTTGCAGCTGGAAGAATGGGTCTCTTGTGCTACCAAACTGTTCCTTATGCAGCATGCAGTTGACTGCCTTCAAGTTGCCTGGAACGGGTTGCCTGTATATACTCCCATGTCAAATCTCATCCGTTATAGATCTTCTCTGTATGTTGTATAGTGCTTGTTCAAATAAAAACAGCTTGCATATTGAACTGTTCTGGTCTGGTCTTGTTAAAACAATTCTTGGCCAGTAAACATTGTTTTGCGAAAGGTTCTTCGGTCATGTGGATTTTTCAAACAAATTCGAGCCCTGCATGTGTATCATCAAATAAATGCTGCTGTGAAGACAAGTTTCTTAAGATGTGCCTAATTTTCTTAAAGATAAGACTTTTATTTAGGAATTTTTTTTTTTTTCATGATGCTACATGCATGCTACATCAATTTAATATATGGATGTTCCACATTGATTTATTTCAAGGTGGCGCGTTTGTCTATTGGTTGTCCTCCCGGTAGACACATTCGTGTCAGGAAGCCAGAATTCTGTCAGCATTTCAATAACTACACAATACCAAGGTGAGTGATACATAAATGAGACTTGAATGTTTGCATAGTATTAGTAGAAGGATAATACTCATCAACATATTTGAGATGACAACATGTAGAAAAATCTCTTTTGAGTGATGGTGGTTCTGCGAAGAACAGGAGAGCTCATCGTTTCGGACAGTATAATACTCTGTCCGTCGTCAGGAGACACCAGAAAGAACATTAAGTTAAAGGCAGTGGACAGTATTGGTAATTTCTCAAAATAATTATTAGCAGAAAACCTTAATTGGTAGCAAGTAATGGGGAACTGTATATAGTATAAAACATTGTGAAAAAACGTCTCCCTCTGAAATAACGTAGTTTTCAAGAAAGAAGTAATTTTTAACGAAATTGATTTCGAGACCTCAGATTTAGAATTTGAGGTCTCAAAATCAAGCGTCTGAAAGCACACAACTTCGTGTGACAAGGGTATTTTTTCTTTCATTATTATCTCGCAACTACGATGACCGATTGAGCTCAAATTTTCACAGTTTTTTTATTTACTGCATATGTTGAGATACACCAAGTGAGAACACTGTTCTTAGACAATTACCAACAGTGTCCAATGTTTTTAAGGTTAATATTTATGGTGGCCGGGGGGACTTGTGCATTCAGTGCTCACTTCTAACCACAGAGACTCTGGTTTGATTCCAGGATAAGAGTTGTGCATTGGTACTCTCCTATCCCAAAAGGGGTTTTCTTTGGTTTCCCCAGTTTTTTACCCCTCCCGAAAAACCCAATATTTCTGTTTCCTTATTTTTTGTTACACTATAACTTATTTGAATTGTTTGTAGAGATGGTTATTTGGAGAAAGATGGAACCGAAGCAGTGAATGACAAGGTGGGTTTTTAATATGGATAGAAAATAAAATATACAAAATTTCATTGTGGTCCTTTGTATATGTGTTTGTAATTTTACCTGTGATTATATTTTTATCATCAGCTACTGCTGCTTGTTATTTTATCTGTGAATACCAAACCAAAAATACAAAAGAAAATACTAGATTGATATCATTCAGTGATTAACATTACCCTTGAGAAAAACAATAAGCTATCCAAAAATTTGTTGTACCACAAGAGTTCCTGAATATGTCTTAAATTTGCAAGTGAGCTTCGCCAATTGATGATTGGCCAACTAGAGATCTCATATCCTTTTGTTGGAAGTTGAGTATCAAATCTTTGGCTCGATGCTAAAGGTCCTTATTTGCAAAATGCATATTTGACAAATAAATTATAATCCACATGTTAATTCTTTTCTTTGAAATGAACGTTTCTTTTTGCAAAACAATTACTTTGGCGAACACTATTTGTGTTGGTTAATAAGCTCCATTTGCCAGGAGCTCCAAATTCTACAAAAGCAATATTTGAGGAATTCGTACAAACAGCGTTATAGTCCTGAGTCAATGAAATAACCTTCAAAAGCCTACCTTATGGTCATCTTCAATTCCAATTTTAACAATTGATTGATTCTTTTTTCCTCTCAACTTACTCCTAAAAATTTGTCAACGGGAGTATAATTTGTATTAAACCAGGGTGGTTTAATTGTTGAGGCCCGCTCAATTTAATTTTGCTACTAAAAGCAGAAAATATTGCTTAAGAATAATCTGCTCAACAACAGTAGGCAGGACAGTCACAGATGGTATGGTATTTTAGCTGCTAACCTTGCTCTGGTATGCATTTTTGTTGTTGTGGTTAGCTCCTTTGTGTACTTTAATAGCAACTCTGTGAACATTATTTCCTTTATAGGTTGTTGAATATGACTGGTCTGCCTTCGGATGCCCCATACCCAGCCATTATCAGGCGACTTTCAGACCAACACTAGATCTGTAAGTTTGATAAAAAATTATTTTAAATAAACAACTATGCTGTGTTGGGTTTTTTTTTTTGGTGAAAACAATTATAAAGCCTGTAGTGTATGGATTGGAAAGGGAACATAATTCCTATCTGATATATTTTAAGATGTCTGGATGAGAAAGATGAGATTGCTTTTGTACTCCGACCTCTCATTCCAAGGGCTACTGAGTGAGAGCAGAAATTTTTCAACATGAAACAAGTATGTTACTGCTTCTGTTACACCAGTATACCTGTTTGTGTGTGTTTGGTTGTCATTTACATGTAGCCCACGTAGGAATAAGAAAGCCAAACATCATTTTTGCCTAACATGACAAGGCCAGAAAATTCTATTTTTCTCAGTTTTATTTCCATTGCATTTTTTTTTTAAGAAAAAAAGGAAAAAAAAAATCTCAAACCAATTCAAATGTCTTGATTTCATAAAGAGTATAATCCAGTGTATGTATATTGTCATGTTTTATCGTAATCCATGACATCTTATTTTTCAGCTATGATTCTGATGATAAAGTGATTGAATTAAGCAGTAACTATGTGATGTATGAAGAGCAAGGCAGGACAGATTACAGCTACAGTGCAACCATGCTACAGGTAAAACTACTTAAACAGCCAATAAAGGATGATCTCAAATATATAGATATTACAGTTTTCTAACAGCTGCAGTCCATCCAGGAAACATTAAAAATATAACGAGTCTCTTACCTCACATTAAACATGGTAAAAATGTGTTTTTCTCCAGAACGCTCCAAGCCAAATTTCTGAAGAAAAAAAAAAACGCGCGACAAAGGAATCGTGACGTCAGTGGTGGCTATTTGGTGTGGAAATGCCAAAGCTGGAGAACTGTGTTTAAAACCAATAGGGAAAAATCGTCACTGGCGTCCAGGGTCATTATAATAGATAAGCCGTTTTTGACTCTCGGCTGAAAAAGACGTGCGGCCGGGTGCATTTTTGACTCAAGTTATTTATTACTAAATGCAAATTTTGAGAGTAAAATGGTTTATTAACCGGTATCTGCGATGTCTACTTGGCCATAAAAAGGTAATAGTTGACATATTGAGTTCATCCTTTATTGGCTCTTGAACATTTTCTTTAGAAAACTAGCAAAGTTTCAACTTGTAAATTTGTTTAAAACCGACTTTGAATTGAAATCACTTGGAATCCAAAAACTCCATTGGGATCTTGTGATCACATACAAAAAAAATCAGCTTGAGATATCTTGTCTTCAACTCTCATTAGTTTTAAGAAACATTATTTATGTAACTAGTGTGGTAGTCAATTCGTTTAATGAAAAAACTCATACGGAAAGAGTTGACATTCTCTGATTAAATTAAGATTGGAAGACACAGAAATTATTCTGAACTATCTAACTGAAATTAAAAACGAAACTAGTGCCAAATGTCATAGAGGTGCTTAAGCAGAAAATGTTGCTTGACACTTTTTGCAATGCAGAAACAAGCAGGATACCAGTCACAAATTGTACTTGGCTGGTATACTTATTCTCGTAAACATAATTTTTTTCTGCTTAGCGGCTTTTTGTGGTTGAGCAGCTCTATGATATTGGGCGCAGGAGCAGTTTTCAAAGCAGGTGCAATCATTTTCCAACAATTACTATTGACTATTTTCTTGTTAATTGTTTTATCCAGGCTGGATGTCAATCTTTAGCCCAGACCTGGTCATCAATGATCAATGGGAGTCACAACATGACATCATCATCCCCGTTGTGGGGTCCTCATGTAAGGCTTTCCTTCCCTTAGCTCTTTAGGTTTCTAATGGGTCACAGTTTCTCTTGCATATTACATCTTAAATTCTGGTCATTTGATCATGCATGATTTTATTTCCTTCAGTCTGAATTTGTATTTTTGTTTTGCCCTTGGGAATAACTAGAAAAACTGTTATTAATTAGGACTTCACCATGTGTACATATAAGTTAGCTCTTGTATTGGATAAAATGTTCCAACCTTTTTGAAAGGCCGAATATCATGCCTATTTATCCCTTGTACTGTTATTTAACCATTACATTTCCCCCACTTTTTGTTCATGTTTTTTTCCCCCAGAATTATAAGAGTTGTTTTACAGTGAATGTAAGCACCAATGCTGCCGATCTTCGGACCCAGAGCTACCAGGTCCTGAATAACACTGGAGTGTCTTCAATCAAATGGAGTACAACGAGAAATACTAGCATCTATCAATTCACAGCTACAGTTGTGGATCCTAAGTTTAGGTAATGCATGGAAACAGACTGTGCATGTATTGCACGTATTCAAACATTAGGACTCGAGTACAGACTATGTGCAAGTCTTGTGTGTATTGGAACAGTGGTTCCAAAACTATTTGTTGTGAGGCGTACACAGTCTACTGAACTGCCATCATCTAGATCCCAGTAGTTAATTTTATATATCTGCTTACCAGTTAGCACATTTGTGTGCGAACTATAGCTGAACAAATTTGCTTAGTCCTAAGCATAAGCTTATTTCAAAAGTTAGCAGGAAAATATTGCAGGGGCTGACATTGTTCTAACTTTAAAAGGGTTGAACACTTTAAAAGGGTTGAACACTTTAAAAGGGTGGAACACTTTAAAAGGATTAGAAAGGTCAAAAGGGTTGAAAACTAAAAGGTTTTGAAACTTTGAAAGGGTTGGGAACTTTAGAAGGGTTAGAAACTTTTAAAAGGTTGGAAACTTTAAAATGGTTGGAACTTTAGAATGGTTGGAAACTTTAAAAGGTATGGATACTTTAGAAGGGGTGGAAACTTTACAAGATCCCTCATAGGATTACAGATAAAAAAAATCTTCCACAGGGTATTCTCGGAACCAAACCATGTTTTGAAGTAATATAAAAAACATCTATCTGTTTGTTTCATTGATACCATGACAGCTTTTGCCATCTACAGACGAGGTTTGCGGTGGAGGTTTATGGTCTTCCCGGAGCGGTGGTTGAGAAACCATTCACCCAAGTCTCTCTAGGAATCTTTGCCATTTTGACTCTTGCCCTAGGGGTCGTATCCTACATGTACTTCCGCAAAGGTCATATCAGGAAGTTGGAGGAACAACTGTTTGATTATGATGCAGGTAAGGATGTCTGAATCAGTGGCTGTGGCAGTGGCTAGTGGCTGCTGAGGCAGTGTTTAAGAGTTGGTCCTTCAGTGATTTGGCCATAGCCACTTCTGAAGCCGTTAATTGTACACAACCATTAGACTTTGTTATGTCAGATGCCCGATTGTGTCTTTGTTATGTTTTGCAGGTTTCTAATGAACTTATTGATGGATTTCGTATTTGTTTCTGATTTGTGTTTTCTCTTTTTGCATACTTGTTGGACACTTGAATTAAACTATACAGGTTTCTACTTTTGTTCTTTTCTTCAAACAGCTTATCCTCACAGGGCAAAGTTAACTTTGTATTTTTGTGGATTAACTAGAGTTTGAGTAAATTGTTCTGTATCTAATAATTTTCATATGTTGCTTTACTGAAATGTTTAAATGTAAAGGGTAAACTTATCTACTTTGTTATTGTCTTCTCTTATATATTATTATAACATGGCAAAGTTAACTTTGTATAATTTGGTATTAATTTGTTTTTGAGTAAGTTGTTTCGATATCCAATTATTTTCATATGACGCTGTACTGGTATGCTTTACTGAAATGTTTGTTCATGTAAATAACAGGGCTCTAATTTTGTTCTCGTCTTCAAACAGCGTATCTTAACATGGCAAAGTTAACTTTTGAATTTTGTTGACTAACTTGGCTTCTGGTAAGTGGTTTCATTATCCATTCATTTTCATATGGTTGAATTATTTGGATTTTGCTTGGACAACTTTCATTACTATTTATTCCTTACTCATTTCATCAACTCAGTTGCCATATAACTACATGGAAGACAGATACACCAGCATTAATTATGATTTTTTTTCTTTTACCCCATGGAATAAAATCAGAAATTCTTGTTTAGGATGACATGCCCATCAGAGGGATATGCACATCAAAAGGTTGTAATGCTCAGAATTGTGTTTCAAGGCAACTGACTGTGAAAATTCCAAGCTCTTCTTGGCTCTTGACATTGTTATACAGATAAACTCTGCATGCGAATTGAAAAATATCTCTTTTAAAGGGAAACATTTTAGCAACAAACATGCACCAATTATGCACTTTTTAAAAATTTCTTTATCTCTTTTTTTTAAGTAGCCATTTTATTGCTTACAATCTTCGGCCCGGCTGGGACAACATGCTCCTAGAGAGCCTTATGTGCTTCTGTCAATAGCACCTCGTAGTGACTATATGAACATGTGCTCCTTTAACTTTAACATTTTTTTCTCCCTTTCAAAACAAAGATGACAAATAAGTCCAAGAAAGTGTTTGGCCATTCTCCAGTGATGTCTCTTCATGGATGAGAGTGATGCCCAACTAGTAAGTGAAAAAGAAGGCAGTGAAGTTTCCATGAATACAACTCATTTCATCATTGAATGTTAATCAAGGAGCAAGTGTAATTAAGTTAAAGATGTCAAATAAAAAAATGTACAGAATTTTCATTCAAATAATTTACAAGTGAAGTTATTTGGAATACATAAGTCCTTTGAAAGTACAGTTATGTGAACAAATTGTTCAAAACTTTCACTGTTCGGAATTGTTATGTGCAATGTTTGCTGATGTTACAAGTTTGCTTTTATGCAAAGAGTTTTTTATCTTGAATAGTATCAGTTACTTTTAATCCAATGCTACAACTTATGATAATCTTGTAAATGGTTATATATGCCTAGAATCCATTACAGTTTCACTAACATTGTTCTGGTAGACATATGGAAACAAGTAAGAATGATTTAATTTTAATCTAATTATTAAATGTTTAGAAAGTAACTGTTCATCAAGAGCTGCCTTCAAATTAAAAAAAATTGTATCATATTACTTTGTTTTTGTATTTCGAAATTTTGTGTTGTTAGTTGGTAAACGGTGAACATTTGTATTCTTATTCCGAATTCAACAAATGTTTATTCTGCAAAATGTTGGATCTGAGCAGGGACTTATTATATAAAGCTGCTTTAAACACAAAAAGTACAAAAAACATTTGCACACTAGGATAGGGTTACCAGCCAAAATAGCATTTCACATCACATTTACAATATGTGCTTGTTTATCTTGCTTATTTTCGCTTAGCAGAAACATTTCTTGCTTTTAAGCAGCTTTAAGAAACTGGTTCCAACAACTGGGAAAACAATTGGTTTGGGGTGAGGTTATAAAGCGTTCAGAAGTGAACTGAACCAAATTGCCCCTCTTTCCCTTTCATCAGTGGAAACTTTTGTACAACCTCCATGTAAACTTTTGATAACACCTGCAAGTACAATCTATACTTGGGGTTGGATCCAGCGGGTGTGGTGACATGCCCCTCCCAGGTCTTCAATTCATAAAATGGTCAAGCATCATCAGTCGTCTGCAAATAAACAGCAAGATACATTATTTATTCAATCTTGTGGTATCGTCAGATCATTAATAAATATGCAGGCCTTCAAAAATTGCCCATGGGCTTGATTCTCCAATGGAAGTGCCCTTTGAAGAATGGAAATGACCTTGCCCTCTCCTAGATGAAAATGACAGGCCTGCTAGTGGGCTCTTTAATGGCCTTGGTGACCCTTGATCCCCATAGACTGAAAGATTTCCCAATGAAAATTGCTTTGCCCTTTCAAAAATTTTATTCCAGGTTGGGCATGTGGCATTAAGATGTGATTTGCCAACAACTTGAAATGAGATTTGTTTAGTAAGTCTGGTTTTAGCCCTTGATGCAAATTCTCTGAAATCATTCTAAGAAAAACTGTCAAGGAAAATCTAACTTGCCTCTTGGACCACTTCAAGTATTTGATCCAGTGTCCCTTGCTGGTTTCTGGCTAAGTTCCCATTATAATCCAATGATGCCAACAAACGGAAGCAGTGTGCCAAATACTGTCTGTCACTGTTCAGAAAATCGATCACATAAATAAATCAGTTATTTATTCGATATTTGGGTATAAAGGAAATCAGTTTATTTTGTTGGTTCCCATACTATCGTAATTGTTAGAAAAGTATTTTGGTAAGAAACCAATGGACCCTCAAAGGCCTGAAGCAACCTGTGTAATGTAAGGAAAATGTTTAACAAATGTCGGCTTCAGAAGCGGGAGGGAACCACAAATAGGGAGACCTATGCATTTGGGTGTAGAGGCGAAAACCCAATTCGCATGCAAGGCTCCACTCCACTCCATGATTGGGACTGGGGTCCCAAGATGGTGTACAGGCCCGGTCACACAGGCCTCGATTAGTTGAATGTACGTCCGTGGGCGTGTTTTGATTGGAGCATTTCAACCAATAGAATGCGTTCTCTTTGCGTCGTGATCGTTATTATTTTCGTTATCGCTGCAAATAAATCACTGGTCCAACCTATGCAATGCCAGTAAATTAAGCTCTACTTAAATACATCCTTTGGGTAACCACGTACTGTGTAATACTTACAACTTCCTAGTTTCTGAGTATTTAGTCTGTAATTAACAATCATCGATAATGATAGTCCGCGTTGGGCACAACTTCCAACCAATCATAGTTGTTCATTGACCTCAGCTATAGTAAGGGCGCTGTTACGGACTTGTGAGGTCCGCTGTATACTTATCACATCCTTACATGTCTGAGTATTCATTCTGTGCATAATAATCATCAAAGCTTTTCTTGGTTTTGAAGAGGTCTTCTGAAGACACAGTATCGACTGTAAGTAAAAACGAAAAAGGAGAGAGTAAAATAATTATAACAACTCGGGACTTCCACTATTTATAATTTGTTGATATTTTAGACAAGATCGCCCCAAAGAAGGTCATCAGCAGCACACACTTGGGAGAAAACTGAGACATACAAACTTAGGAAAGCTGAATTAGGAATCAATGTTCCTAATTTAAATTTGACATGATTGGTCACAGCATGCACCAGGCAAGAAGTTCCAAAGAGATGCAATTGGAAAGGTTATTAAAATGGCCTTGTTCTACATCTCATCAGGCTTGAGTATGTGGTAAGAACAATTTATTAAGCATCTAGTTGAATAATCTAGTGGAACATTGGTAGTATATAATCACACAAAATATCCCTCGAAATTGTGTGCATTTCCTTTCAGAACTAACATTGTAATTTTGAGTCAGTCGAATATTTGTTATTTATTTCAAAAGATAAAATCAATTATTTTGGGGAACGAATATCCTGACCTAAAGCAGGTTGAACATGTGGATGGTCGTCGTCTGGCTCTTCCTCTTCCAATATCTATAAAGGAATTAATCGAATTGGTTAAGATCGGATATTATGGTCCAAGCATTGCTCTATGGTCCAAGCCATGGTAAAATTCTCTCCTGATAATTGAATCCTGACTCGTCTCATCCTAATTGTGTTTGGAGTACGATGCTATGGTACCTGTCTAAACTAACCCCAAGCCAGTGGCAATGCAAATTTAACGGTATTTAACGTTGGGTTTGAATTTGTCCACGTGCCATGTGCTTGCATGCTCATTTAAAGAAAACAAATTAAGGGGTTTCATTTTTGTGTGTCGTCTATATACATACAGGATTATGATAAGTGAAATGTTTGCATATTTTGCAGCTGATTGAACGTGGATTATAACCATAATTGAATATCATTCATGATTTGAAGTTATATTCACCACAGCTTCCTTGCGTTCAGCTTCCTTTGCCGCTGCTGCCTCCAGGGTCAGCTGAAAGTTATCCACCAGTACAGCAACGAATAAGCTAAGCAAAAGTCAATTTAATCATTTGTTGAGTGAAAATTAAAGAAAACAAGTTCGTTTACAATTTCTTTGCTCTGATTTGAAACATAAAAAACATCCTCCGTAAAGGTATGACAATTTAAAGCAGTTCCGTCTTGTTTAATATACATTAACGTGGGAACAATACTGTTTAGGCCCAATCATTTTACTGGCTTAACTTCCCTTTAAGGCAATTTCAGTGCCCCAAAAATATGTTTAACTGCGTAGGCCTATGTATAATGTATAAAGTTGTGCATGGGTTAATACTTACTTCAGAAATATGAAGTACTCCAGTGCAATGTACAGTACCAGAAAGAAGATGATGTGAAAGTAACCTGCAAAACGGAAAAAAGGCATGCAACATTATATTTCCGTTAAATAAATCTAAAGTCTTCGCGAACTTTTAATTGGCGTCAGGATAATGGCGTAACCTCAGGGGAGGGAGCCCGCTGGAACCATGATACCACCCCCCCCCCCCGAACAAAAAATGGTTAAAAACGCATATGAAAGGTTCTATACAAAGTGAATGCCTGATAAATATGTCTTTGTCCCCTCGTGTCCCCTAAAGTATCATGGCCTCTTTGTAATTCAAGGCCATCATGTTTCCATGATATGAACGTTTTACACTCATACAGACCTGGGTCTTTGGCGACGGCATCCGAGTAGATGTAGAACCAGTCGTCCAACGTTAGAAGCTGAAAGAGTGTGAACATCGCCGAGCCGAGGTTACCAAATCGCTTCGGGTCTACATCGGCATACAGACCTCTGCCAATCACGGCAAACATATCTGACGATAAAAAGAGTTGAGGAATCTTTCCATTTCTCTCAAACATTCTCAAAAAAAAATCAGAATGAAATTTTTAACCTCATAATCATTGACATTTACTCATTGATTTCAAAACACACACACAATTTTACTAAAGCCTCCGATAAAAAAATCACACAAGTTGTTGAACTCGACAATTATATTGGCAAAATAAATTTCGAAAAACTCAAGGTCCCACCGAGATTTGAACTCGGATCGCGAGATTCAGAGTCTCGAGTGCTAACCGTTACACCATGGGGCCGATGGAACATAAGCCAAAGTATTGCCTCTGGGCATTTCTGTGTTATCCTTTGAGCAAAAAAGTTTGAACTTTTAAAACCCTTCTTGTAAACCACTGCTTCAGTTTGACCCAATTATAGGTCATTTTGAATCAGATTCTGGGCCATACTGACCCAGAAATGGGTCAGGTGAACCGCACAGGGTGAACTCAAAGTTTTAAGAGTGGTGAGCAAAGCAAGACGTATCCTTGCAAAAAATGTTATGCCTTAGTGTAACTAAGACTTGTTCCCAGTGGAGGTCTATTTTCACCTCACCACTGAAATCGAACTTGAAATAAATAGGCTCTTTTTTCAATCGTCATGTTTTATGGTTCAATGGTAACATTGCAGAACATTTCAAAGTGCTGACAAAATGGCGAACATTTCTGTGTTATCCTTTGAGCGCAAAAAAGTTGGATTGTAAAACCCTTCCTGTAACCCCTTGCTTCAGTTTGACCAAATTCTAGGTCATGTTGATTCAGATTTTGGGCCATACTGACTCCGATATGAGTCAGGTGACCCCTATATCCGGGTCAACTCAGACTCGAAAGTGTTAAGAGTGGTTAGATTAGCCAAACAGTAGACGTCCTTGCAAAAATGTTATGACCAGTGTTACTTAGACTTGTTCTCAGTGTCATTTGGCCCAATTCTAGATCATGTTGATTCAGATTTTGGGCCATACTGACCCCGAAATGGGTCAGGCCCACGTGACCCGCATCCGGGTCAATTCAAACCCAAAAGTATTTAGAGTGGTGAGCAACAAAAATGACGTATCCTTAAAAAAAATGCTATACCTTAGTGTTTTAAAGATTTGTTCTCAGTGAGGTATATTTTCACCTCACAGAAATTGAACTTAACATCAATAGGTTCTTGTTTCAATCGTCATATTTCACGGTTTGGTTCAAGGGTAACATTGTACCTTTCTTTACCAATTCAAATAATCGATAATTTATTGTTTCATAGAAAGAAAAATATAGGTCACAACTTTATATTTAACTATAAGTAACCATGGAGGCTACCTCCATGAAGTAACTACCTAAAATATCAAATATAATATTGTAGCTTTCTGCGTTTTCTCAATAATTTAGAGCCTATTGAGTAACTCTTGTTCTTTGTAAGCACTAGGCCTGTGTCGGCCGACTTTGAAAATCAGTTTGAAGTGTTGGACAAAATATTAAAGAATCTTTATGTCATATGTGTCGCATTTTATCAATTTAGTGACCTCTGTGCGTTTACGTTGTTTGCGGCATTTTAACATAGTTATGCTACGCAGGCCGCGTGGCCTAATGGATAAGGCGTCCGACTTCGAATCGGAAGATTGAGGGTTCGAGTCCCTTCGCGGTCGATCTTTTTTTTCCTCCTTCTTTTTCGCTGATCTTGTTTTAAAATAATATTAAAGGGACAATGCCTGCGGTAAAAATGATTTTAAAACACTTCTTCATTAAAATTTCCGTTAAAAATGTTTACAATTTGTTAAACTGCAATATCCCTATATAGGCCAAAGTGTTTATGATTATTTTGCAAAATACATTTTGAAAACTGAAGGTCCCACCGAGATTTGAACTCGGATCGCGAGATTCAGAGTCTCGAGTGCTAACCGTTACACCATGGGGCCGATGGAATACAAGAAAAACTATTGCCTTTGTGTGATCTTATGAACTTTTTAATGAATGAGGTGATTCTAATAACGTTCCTATAAGCGACGAGTGTGCATTGTTGTGCAAAAGGCCTGCGCAAGAGCCCCCAACCTGTGTTTGTTCGATCGGCGGATCCTTTCGGAAATGTTTGTGTTTTTCACCCCATCAGCGGTAAATATGAACAGAAACAAGCAAATCGGTACATCACTTTCGCTTTGTGATATTTGATTAATTAATCCTTCATTTAACTCCATGAAGGCACTTAACTCCATGAAGAACATAAATGGTCAAGTCAGATGTCCCAGTCCCTGAAGGTGAAGTTCTTTACTGCCACTGTGGAATCAGTACTGCTTTATGGATGTGAGTCCTGGACACTAGCCAGTCGTCTAGAGAAGAGACTGGACGGCTGCTATACGAGAATGCTTCGCTCTGTTAAACAGATTCATTGGGAGAGGCATGTCACAAACCTGGAGCTCTACGGTGGGCTGCCGAGAGTTAGCACCAAGATTATGGCAAGAAGGCTGAGACTAGCAGGTCATTGTCTCAGACATGATGAGCTGGCAGCGAGCAAGCTTGTGCTTTGGGCCCCTACTCAAGGTCACTGTTCCCGAGGTAGACCGCAAACCACCTATGTGGACACCTTGTGCCGGGACTCTGGACTGCGTCGGGAAGAGCTACGTACAGCAATGGAGGACCAACGTGTTTGGAGGGCCATCATCCGATGCTCCGCATCGACTGAATGAATGAATGAATGAATCCTTCATTCCATCGGCCCATGGTGTAACGGTTGGCACTCGAGATTTATAATCTCGCGATCCGAGTTTAAATCTCTATGGGAGCTTCATTTAAGTCATCTTTTGGCAAACTATAATTATTGCTGAATGCATTCGGAAACTTTTGTCATTTTATCGGCAATTTAGATGACAAAATGTTTGTTTTCCGAGATTGGTTAGGGATCGTTTGGAATTGGTTGGGAATTGTTAGGACGATTTAGGAATCGTTAGGAATTGGATAGCACTTGTTAAGAATTGGTAAGGAATCGTAAAGGAATTGGTAGCACTTGTTAGGAATTGGTTAGGAATTGGTTAGGCATCGTAAAGGAATTGGTAGCACTTGTTAGGAATTGGTTAGGAATTGGTTAGGCATCGTAAAGGAATTGGTAGCACTTGTTAGGAATTGGTTAGGAATTGGTTAGGCATCGTAAAGGAATTGGTAGCACTTGTTAGGAATTGGTTAGGAATCGTTAGTGGTTAGGAATCGTTTGGAATTGGTTGGACGTGTTAGAAATCGTTAGGAATTGGTTAGCACTTGTTAGGAATTGGTTATTAGGAGTCGTTGGAATCGTTAGGAATCGCTATGAATTGGTTAGCACTCGTAAGGAATAGGTTGGGAATCGTAAGGAATTGGTTAGGAGAGTCGTTAGGAATTGGTAAGCACTTGTTAGGAATTGGTTAGGAATCGTTAGGAATTGGTTAGGAATCGTTAGGAATTGGTCGGACGTTGTTAGGAATTGGTCGGACGGTTAGGAATTGGTTAGGAATCATTAGGAAGTGGTTAAGAATTGGTTAGGAATCATTATGGGTACGTCCTCTCTCGTGTGCGAAAGTTCTGACCGAATCGGACCAGGCATTCGGCCGGGAGGGGCGAATCGCGGACCCCCGTCGCCAAGAGCCAGATGTAATTGGAAATCCTACAACGCCCCAAATCGGTGGTTTTTACGCAAACTTCGGGAAGATGAAGTTGTTAGGAATTTGTTAGGAATCATTATGAGTGGTTAGGAATTGGTTAGGAATCATTAGGAATTGGTTAGGTGTTTGGAATTGATTAGGAATTGGTTGGACATTGTTAAGAATTGATTATGAATCATTAGGAATCGTTAGGAATTGGTTAGGAATCGTTAGGAAGTGGTTAGGGTTGTTAGGAAGTCGTTAGTAATTGTTAGAAATCGTTAGTAATTGTAAGGAATCGGTTATGACTTTGGTTGTAGTCCGGTCGCTGGTGGTGGGAAGGCCAGAAACCGAAATATTACAAGTTCAAAAGATAACACGTAAAGGTTCGGAGGGTTTCCTCCCACATCTAGAACTGAAATTTCTTCATCATCTTCTCTTCGCGTTTAGAATATTTTGTCAATGACACGTTTAAACTAAAGTTGCAGGGGCCCTGAAGCGGGCCTGGTCCCAACGCTGTTTTAGTTCCACCATCAAAATGATTATATCGGCCGCGTGCATGGCCTATAATGGATAAGGCGTCTGACTTCTGATCGGAAGATTGGGGGTTCGAATCCCTTCGTGGTCGCTTTTATTGTACTGCTTAGTGTGTTTCAAAGAGGATGGATCTAAGATTCATCTCAGATGTGTGGATTCACTCTTTGCCATTATTCTAAACTGTCCTCTTGTTTTTAGGTCTTCAGGCATACTATTTATTTGTCAAGGTTGTCCTAAAGACAGTGGACACTATTGGTAATTGTCAAAGACCAGTCTTCTCACTTGGTGTTTCTCAACATATGCATAAAATAACAAACCTGTGAAAATTTGAGCTCGATTGGTCGTCGGAGTTGCGAGATAACTATGGAAGAAAAAACGCCCGTGTCACACCAAGTTGTGTGCTTTCATATGCTTGATTTCGAGACCTCAAATTCTAAACTTACTTGAGGTCTCGAAATCATATTATTCGTGTAAAATTACTTCTTTCTCGAAAACCACGTCACCTCAGAGGGAGCCGTTTCTCACAATGTTTATACTATCAACCTCTACTCATTACTTGTTACCAAGTAAGGTTTTATGCTAATAATTATTTTGAGTAATTACCAATAGTGTCCACTGCCTTTAACTCCTTGATATATAATATATATTGTTAATGTTTTAAAACCATTTTTACTGCCCTGTCCTGTTCTGGCGCCTAAATTAATTTTAGATTTCAAATTTTGTTATCGCTTATCTTGTTTTCAAACAATATTAAAGGGACAATACCTGCAGTAAAAACGATTTCAAAACAGTTTTGTGGGGCTTTATATACTGCGGGTAATAGTGGTTCATTCTAATTTTGCAGCCCCTGACCCCCACATAGCCGTTTCTTTTGTTTTATTCTTTGCATTTTGGTTCGTCTTCGGTTAGTGCCCGTGTAAGTTTATATTATTAATAGGTGTACTTCTTATGTTTGCTTTTATTTTATTTTGTACATATTTTATTATGTTGTGCTGTTATACATGTTTTTGTACGTTTTGTGTCCTTCTGGTCGAATAGATTATATAATAAAAAGACTTCCGATGAAAAATTATACGAGTTGTTAAACTCAATATCCCTATATTTCGCAAAATAAATTTAAAAAAATGAAGGTCCCACGGAGATTTGAACTCGGATCGCAAGATTCAGAGTCTCGAGTGCTAACCGTTACACCATGGGGCCGATTAATTATCAAATGTGTGCTCTTTTGAGTGTTTCTGTATTTTATTTTGAGCAAAAAGAAACAGTTTTGAACTTGTAAAATCCTTCGGTTGTTTGAGTAAGCGCAACTTATGGAGAGGGGTGCAAGTGTGATAGCGAAGTCGTGGTCAAGAGGCCTGCTCGATCCTCAATGACCCTGAAAGTTTGTTGTTGATAAAATAACCTCGCTTGTGCGTTCTGGTCCTTTCTGTGTATTTCTTTCGAGCAGGAGTACAGTTTGAATTGTTTTGTGTTTTAAGCAAGTAAGACATATCGCATTGTGAGTTTTGGTGCAGTTACTCACCCATTCCATCGGCCCCATGGTGTAACGGTTAGCACTCGAGACTTTGAATCTCGCGATCCGAGTTCAAATCTCGGTGGGACCTTCAGTTTTTTTTAAATTATGTTTTGCCGAACTAATTGCTGCATTTATTTTCTTTCAGTATCATTTTCAGCGGCAATTTTAATGACAAATATTAATTGGCAGTGGACACTGTTGTTAATTACTCAAAATAATTAGCTAGCATAAAACCTTACTTGGTAACGAATA
This sequence comes from Asterias rubens, assembly GCF_902459465.1. Taxonomy (NCBI): domain Eukaryota; kingdom Metazoa; phylum Echinodermata; class Asteroidea; order Forcipulatida; family Asteriidae; genus Asterias; species Asterias rubens. The sequence continues at coordinate 17,721,074 of NC_047062.1, read as the reverse complement.
ATGGGGAGAGGTTGATAGTAAAACATTGTGAGAAACGGCTCCCTCTGCAGTAACGTAGTCGAGAAAGAAGTAATTTTCCACGAATTTGATTTCGAGACCTCAGATTTAGAATTCGAGGTCTCGAAATCAAGCATCTGAAAGCACACAACTTCGTGTGACAAGGGTGTTTTTTATTTCATTATTATCTCGCAACTCGACGACGGATTGAGCTCAAATTTTCACAAGTTTGTAATTTTATGCATAATGTTGTCTTTTTAACTCTTTAATACCTGCGGTAAAAATTATTCCAAGGAATTATCAATCCACAAAAAAAAAAAAAAAAAATACGGGGCCTTTTTCTGCGACATAAATTTTGAGAGACTGAAGGTCCCACAGAGATTTGAATTCGGATCACGAGATTCAAGTTACGAGTGCTATCCGTTACACCAAGCATGGGGCCGATGGAATTCATGAACAAAATAAAAAATAAATGCTTGGGGTGCAATTTGATGGAATTGGCGTTTTTCACTCTTAAAAAAAAACAAGAATAAACATTGTTCTAATAACACAAAGCATCTGAAAATTTCGTTTTCAAAAGGGGTCGCGTTTTCGAGATATCGCAAAAAATCCAGAGCGAAAAAAATGTCGACGTATAAAGAATAATCCTATGAATACACAATCTGAGAACCGTTACGCGGTAACGCTATCCTGTCATGAAACATAATACATTAAATTTATTTTCAATTCAAACTCAAGAGTAATCTATAAAAGAACACAAAGAGGATACCCAACGAATAAAGTCGTAGATGTTACAAGAATTCATATAAATTCAATTTATTTAATCACTATACCGTGGAGAGAAGGAGTAGCATTTTAAAACAAAGACGGCACAATATTTTTCGTCTTTAACAATTTAAAAAAAAACAATTATAAAAGGATACAGAGAAACAGTGAGATGAGCATGGTTATGGCGCCCATAGACTGCACTGATTGGAGACACGTATTCATTATCACCTGTAGACTCTTTAAAAATCTTAAAGGCGGGGGAAACAAAAACACGAGGAATAAGGTGCAAATGGAACCCCTGCATTGGCCACCATATTTGACGAGTTGTGATCATTGGCTAAGAGTCGAGCGCAGCGCGTTTACCCAAGAGGGTACTTTTCCCTTGTTTCACATCAAAGATGGTGGTCAATGACGTCATGTGCAATTCATCTATTTTGGTTAACAAGTTGTTTGATTTGTTGTTGTTCAAGAAATCTTACCTAACTGTACGGAGTACCCGCAGAGCTCTCAGCGCCCTCATCGCTCTAAAGATGCCAATAAAGTTGAGAATGTTGACGTCATTACCAACCAAAGTGGAAATGCTGAAGTCGGCGAGGTTAACAACTACGATTGTAAAATCTTAAAATCCAACAAAAAGTTAAATTGTTTTAACAATTTAAATTGTTTAAATTGTTTTAAATGCGTAGACTAACGTTATTGTAGGCCCTATATTAAAATATAGGGCCTACAATAACGTTAGTCTACGCATTTAATTCGATTTGTTCCGCTTTCTTTTACACCCTTGAAATTCAGACCTGCCATAGAATAATGACATTGTGGCTTTATTTTGACTTTCCTCGAAAACTTATCCGAAAACTGACCACTTGGGCAGCCAAGTTAACAGTGAAGGGCGATACTTAACGCGAGTTCTTTGGCGAATTTAAACGCCCGAACGTGCGTGTACGTCAAGAAAAACAAAAAATAATTTGCTCATTTTTTTATATTTAAAAAAAACAAACATTTTATTTATCAACATTTTTAAGAGTTAATATCATTTCAGGTTCAAATGAACATTTTCGTTACTTAAAATGCCGATAAAAATTATACAAGTAGCTGAATGCAACAAACTAATTTGGCAAAATGCAAAGGTCCCACCGAGATTTGAACTCGGATCGCGAGATTCAAAGTCTCGAGTGCTAACCATTACACCATGGGGCCGATGGGGCTTAATTTAATACCACCCAATGAAATCTCTAAATGTCTTGCTCAATTAATTTGTCATGTTTCACATTTTTCATGATTCAAACAATACTAACCAATTATATTCCAGTGCTCTCTGAAATAGTCCAATCGCCACACGTACAACTTGAGGACACATTCTATGAAATAGATGACCAGAAACACGTGGTCCAACACAACGGCATGCCATCCTGAGGGAAATAGATCGCCAAAAAAATACTCGGTGTTGTTTGGCAAAGCATATCTCTACACTTCATGGATTTTGTGTAAGAAGTGTACGAACAAAATTGTTCAAACGAATGTTTACAAAGGCCTATACAATGTTTGAATGGGTTGGCGTATAGTGGTATTTTGCCTCGCTACGCCTTCTCCACCTCTAAGGCCTCTCGAATCCCACAAGGGCCCTATGTTTTCAGTCCCTACCTGCTGATGGCTTGGGTTTTCTTTGGAATAAATCTCGGGGTTTTCCTCCCATCACAACTGTTAACAACTTAAACTCCCTTCCTTGTGTTTCTCTCCATGTGTCTAGGTAATAGTAAAGTGATTTAAACATCGACCCCTCTGAGAGTCCTCGGCTTCACAACCAGAACAACTTAAAGAAATAAAATGAGTCATTCAATTCATTTCAAGACACTGGACACCTTTGGTAATTGTCATATAGACGAGTCGTCTCACTTGGTGCATCTCAACATTATTCACAAAATAACAAACCTGTGAAAATTTGCGCGATAATTATAGAAGAAGAAGAAAAAAAACCTTGCCACGGGAAGTTATGCGCTTTCATAATGCTTAAATTTGAGACCTTAAAATCAAATTCTGAGGTCTCGAAATGAAATTCAAATATTTTAGTGAGAAATTTCTTTCTCGAAAACGACGTTACTTCAGAGGGAGCCGTTCCTCACAATGTTTTATACTATCAACATCTATCTCTCCAATGATCGCTAACAAGTAAGTTTTTTTGCTAACAATTTTATGAGCAATTGCCAAAAGTAGCCAGTTCCTTTAATAAGAAACTCAAACTTGCTTCTTTCTTTCAGCATTACCTGCCCGAACGGCCACCGTGTCGTAGGTAAGAGCACACATGATCCCTGTATTGAGTAGAATCACCCCCAAGATAAGCCCGTTAAAAGCAATGGACTCTGTTAGGTCGTACATGTGGAGCCGGAATGTTCCGGCTGTATTCAGGATCTTTTTCTTCCGGAGTTCTAGAGCCAGTTTTTCCCGGGTCTCCTTGTCATTCAGGCCGGCTGCCTCAAAGGCGTGTGCGCTCTGTAGAGACTTCGGGAAAAATAAATTGTTTATTGATGTAAGTTTCACCGATGGGGATGGCAATGCATTCTGTGGTATGATAAGTGACCCCCATAAGTGACCCCCACAACAATGTCTGCCAATTAAAACGAAACATGTTGCATTAAACTTGCTCGAGCCATGACCTTCAAGATAAACATTCACAATATATATACATGTATTATTATACAGGCTTCCTCATAATCAAACTTTAAGTTGGTAGTTGGGGCAAATTTCCATAAAGTTGTTAGGCAGAAAAAGTATGCGTTGTAAACAATTAGACATGAGTGGAGTACCAGATGCATGCAACAATGCTAACTGTATGATATTTTGGCTGGTGAACTGTTTTTGCTAAGTGAGAGTTTTCTGTGCTTCGCAAGTTGTTGTGCCCACAGCCTTTGTGGTGTTGAGTCATTGGCTAAAATTCCATAAAGGTACCTCTGAGATGTCAGATGTTACATCGTTGTAGTTATGCACCGACCCTAATGCATTGGCCGCTGCAGTAGCTGCTTCGGCCGTCTTCTTGAGCTGGGCGGCTGATGGGGGCGGAAGGTGCGAATGACGGGCAAGCTGGTCACGACGACTCTTCACCTTATCCTTAAAGAAAGAGAGGGTATCGGGGCTGATCGCACCGGAGGACCCCTCCTGGGTTTGGCTCGGCTTTCCAGTGGTACCTGGCACTTGAAGAGTATCCATGTTTCCTCTAGGATAGCTTTCGTTTGACAACCTGCTGTTCAGTAAAATTAATGTTTAGAGCACGTCTGTCGTGCCTTTCCCCGTTAATTTTGTTTAAGTAAACAAATAAATTAATAAATAATTAAGCAGTTAATGGTTTGACGTTTTGACCCCTAGATAGGTCTTTCTCGAGTGTTGAATGACAGTATAATATAACATCATTAATGTACTTTTAATAAAAATCATTATTATTTACACTTACAGCCTGATTTTCTAAATTCCTGATAAAGTTTTAATTTAGAACTTTTATTTAACTTGGCTTTTTCAATTCATCAAATAGTAAATATTTTTATTCCATAAAATAGGCTTACATAGGCCTAAAATAATGCAAAGTTTAGACGAGTCAAGATAAACATTAGGTGATATATCTAACACTGTAACAACCTTTGGAAAAGGTAAAAAGGAGTAGAACATGTATTTCTCATGCAGGCAGCCTACAACTACGTTGAAACGGTTCTGAGAAATGTTCGATACGCGATCCAGATTTGAAAAAGAATCATCATTGGTTTTTTTACCTTCGCTTCGGACGCCTTTCCCTCTGTTTTCAGCGACGATCCCGTGTCTCTACAGTTTAACACAATGAACTGGTAGATTCCATCATTATTTTATCTTGGACGAGTAAAAACAGTCAAATTTCGCGCTCTGCAGTATTGCCAACCTTCGTGTCGCGTGTAAAGAAATTCGTAAAAGTAATCGTCACGTGCGCGCTGTTTACCTTCCCGTCATGCCCTTTCTGATAAATGACGTCATGTGTCAAAGGTCACGAAGGCACTGACTGATGTTGGCGAGTGCACTATTTATTGAACAACGATGCAATTACCGTTCTGTTTTTACTGATTCTACTGTAATTTGTCAGATTTGAAAAAAATTCTGGGAAGTTGTGTCTTCCTTACAAAACAAAGATGGCAGAAAACGAGGCAAAAGGGAAGGCTTTACTGGATGAAGCTGACAGAAAATTAAAATCGGCGACAGGATTTTTCGGAAATCTTTTCGGGTATGTTACTCACTGTATCAGGTATCCATCACGCCATTGACTGTGTGACACCATGGAGGAATAAATTCCTCCATGGTGACACCCACTTGACCACTGTGTTGTGTTGATGATGGCGCTGGCTTAAAAACACTGCTCAGCATCAACACAGCCTCACACTTTTTTTTGTGGAAAAGTTTCCGTGTGGCGCCACCACTTTTTCATTCGATATGAAATAATCAAGTATCTAATTTACCTCACCCTCACATAGGCCCTATCCCTTTTTTTTTGTAAATTAAAAATGAGTGAAAAAGTGGTGGTGCCATAGTAATATTATTAACTATTAGTAACCTGGTGTCATGTGTGTTCAGTAGGATAACAGGAAAACTGTTCACAATCAAAAACTAAATGTTTTTTTTTTTAAATCATCTGTCCAATTTTTCAACAATAACACTTACACTTCATGGTGTGTATGTTGAAGGTTTTAAAGTTTTGGTTTCACGTTGTGAGAGACAGTCCGCCATTATGCATGCACGACATTGGAGCAACGTCATATGTTTTCACACCTTTCATTGGTTGGTATTTTATTGAATATTCAGAAGCTAGTATGACGTGCAAAATAAATAAAAAATATTGTTCAATAGACCTTATGCACATGACGTCATTTCAGTACGACGCCCCCGCATTGAGGTCAAAGGGAGGTTGTTCATTGGCCAACCTATGTGCGTTTCGATTGTTTCGTCACCGTTTGACCTCAAAGATGGCGGCTGGATGCCGTCAATGCATAAGGTCTATTACTACTTACTTTTTGTCCCAAGGCATTCTGGCAACTATATTAGAATCCAGAGATATCATAAGGCATGAAAGTAAAACACCCCACCCCCTCTTGAAGCACACACACTACATAACAATCGGTTTTCCCCCATTTCAGACCAGTAATATTTGGTTTCAGGAGATAAGAAACCAATCTATGATATTTTCTCTTCAATGTAGACCTAACATTTATTACGCATCGGAATTTATCACAGTATGCAGTAAATAAAATAAAAAAATGTTTTTGTCATTTTCACTCAAAATATTTTAATGTTTTCCCCACATTTGCACACCATAGAATCCCAAATAGAAACCACCTCATGTGATCCATCTAGTGACTAAAGCAGAATGAAACTCAATCTAGCAGATAGTAATTTTGTTTTGAACTTTCGAGGTTGGATGATGTTTCTTTGACTCATTTGAATGTTGGCATAATAATGCACTAGTGATTAGTACCAAAAATCAATCATTTTATAAATGTTTGAGCATAGCCAACGACAGGAAACTTTATTCTCAGCATGATTAAGCCTGATGAAAATAAAGACCGTGAGTAAACTGCATAGCTTCTGTCACCGGTGCAAAGTTGGGGACCGAAAACATATGAGGGTCAATAACGTATGACGCTACGATAATTTTCCTTTATAAATTATAGTCAGAAAGTTATCAGAACTTATCCTTTATTTTAAACTCAAACTGTGCTTAAAAACTGATGTCTTATCACTGCTTATGTCCCTGTCCATTTTGTATAATGGTGAAAGGGAATTGAAAATGTTTGTTTTTGTCCATATAATTTTATAATAAATATTTATTAGTTTTTAGGGGGGCATTAAATTGAATTTAACTTTTAAAAGGCAGTGGACACTTAATGAATAATGGTAATTACTCAAAATAATTATTAGCATAAAACCTTACTTGGTTTCCCAACCAATGGGGAGAGGTTGATGGTATAAAACATTGTGAGAAACGGCTCCCTCTACAGTGACATAGTTTTCGAGAAAGAAGTACTTTTCCATGAATTTGATTTCGAGACTTCAGATTTAGAATTTGAGGTCTCGAAATCAACCGTCTTAAAGCACACAACTTCGTGTGACAAGGGTGTTTTTTCTTTCATAATTATCTCGCAACCAGGACGACCAATCGAGCTCAAATTTTCACAGGTTTGTTATTTAATGCACTATAGACCCCTTTACAAATAGGAAAAAACAATGATTCTCGAATAGGATGCGATGTTTTGGGATGTTGGTCACGCTTAAAACATGTAGAGCTTACTCGCAACTCTCCCAAAATGCATCATAATCACCACTTGCGGCCTATCTGTAAAGGGGTCTATGTGATGTTGAGATACACCAAGAGAGAATACTGGTCTTTGACATTTACCAACAGTGTCCAGTGTCTTTAAGAAATGTGTTGTCTGCCTCTGCGGTCTAGCCATACCTATCCTGGTCATAGGAAGAGTCTGATTAACAGATTCAGCTTTGTGTTATGCTCTATATGCATAGGGTAAGGCTCTATGGAATAGCCATGTATCTGCACAAAACTCTCAATACAGAAGAGACCATATCTTGTGTTTCTATTTTGAAAGTTTGCACTGACTGATAAGGGAATTTTAAAGACACTGAACACTATTGGTAATTGTCAAAGACCAGTCTTCTCACTTGGTGTATTTCAACATATGCATAAAATAACAAATCTGTGAACATTTGAGCTCAATCGGTTGTAGAAGTTGCGAGATAATAATGAAAGAAAAATAACCTTTGTCACACGAAGTTGTGTGTGTTTAGATGGTTGATTTCGAGACCTCAAGTTCTAAATCTGGGGTCTCTAAATCAAATTCGTGGAAAACTACTTCTTTCTCAAAAACTATGGCACTTCAGAGGGAGCCGTTTCTCACAATGTTTTATACCATCAACCTCTCCCCATTACTCGTCACCAAGAAATGTTTTATGCCAATAATTGTTTTGAGTAAGTACCAATAGTGTCCACTGCCTTTAAGTATTTGCCAAACTACAGACCGCACTGCTAATTTAATTTTAACGAATTTTTTACTTTGATTTCTCCTTTATTTTTCATGGAGGCATGAAAATAATTATGTATCAGAATTTAATTGAATGTCGGGTTTCGCAAGTTGCACATTTTATGTCAAAATGCAACATTTGACTTTCAATATGAGTAGAAAAGTGGCAGTGATATAGAAGTATACATCATTTTCCCTCCGCATTTTAGTAGTCAGCCGAGAAGTAGGTTTTACTAAGTTTTAACCACATTGATATGACATGTCCAGGTTGTACTTCTAAAAACTATTTATGATTCTAGAAGTATCCAGGCTGGGGATGCTTGTATTGTAGTAGCCACACAGTCCAGCACAGCTAAAGTAATGATGAACGTAACACTCCGTTATCCCGACGGTCGCAGCGACCACTGCCAGGAGGATGGAGGGTTACGATCATCGCAGATAGCACAGCTAGAGATTACATTTTTCAGCAGCATGTCATCAGAACATAAACACTGTATGCTTCTTAATAATTATGTTTTACTTTTTCTTGCAGTGGTTCTCAGAAGCAGGAAGATGCTTGTGAATTGTACAGCAGAGCAGCAAACATGTTCAAAATGGCCAAGAAATGGAATGGTAAATAATGATGTTAAAATCTAGAAGAAAGTCAACACCATTGAGGAAGTATTAAACCTGAAGAGGGGCATCACACCATAAAAACTTACTTGGAAAGAGGGCACCAAGGCCAAAAGCAGGGCAACGAAGGCCAAGGCCTTAGTGTAATTCCAGGCCACCATTACAGGTCTCACACTCTTCAGTCTCCTGGTGATGACTGGAGAAAGCTAGTTGAAACACTGAGACCAGTTAAGAACTCACTCGGCAGCAGTGAAAACGAAAGTAAAAGTAGTAGTCCCGGCCGCTTTTCCTACCTTCTGCCCAGGTAGTAGATCATTAGCAAGGCAGCTTTTTTTAAGAACTAAGTAGTCCCCCGAATTCCAAGATCTACTCTGCTGCAGTAGAATAAAAAGCCAGACCTACTAGTTCCCTAAGAACAAAATCTATACTGCAAAGTAGATGGTATAATAATACACAATCCCCATGGTGTTACCACAAACCGGATATACTGCCTCAAAAAGTATGCAAACTGATATTACTTTTATAATGTATCCATCTTGCAGATGCAGGTAAAGCATTTTGTAGTTGTGCTGAGATTCAACTTCGTCTGGAGTCCAGGCATGAGGCAGCCACTAGCTATGTGAATGCTGGAAACTGCTTTAAGAAGACTGACCCACAGGGTAAGTAATGCAGGCTTGCCTCTTTGTTTAGAGTTAATCTTAAGGTATTCACCGAGAACCCCCTTAAAATAACGGGAGGTTATGGTTTACCTTGGTTAATTACTGCAACAATTTAAAGCCATTGGACCCTTTTGGTAAACAGTATTGTCCAAGGCCCACACTGCGTGTATCACAACTTCTATATAAAATAACAAACCTGTGGAAATTGAGGCTCAATTGGTCATCGGAGTCGGGAGAAAATAACGGGAAAACCCACCCTTGTATCCGCACTTTTCGCCATGTCATGACATGTGTTTAAAATAAATCCGTAATTCTGGATATCGAGAATTGATATTGTTTTACTGTTTTCTCAAAAAGTAAAGAATTTCACGGAATAATATTTCAAGAGAAGTCTTTCACCACTACCTTCTATAAATCCTGTAAGTTGTGTGTAAATCTGTGAACTTTTTTTTTTCTGTACCGAAAGGGTCCAATGGCTTTGAACGACCATAAAAACTTATTTGTTAAGAAGCAGCTTTTGAAAAAGTGTAACATTTTGAGAAACGGTTCCCTTCTAAGAAATAAGGTTTTAGATGGTACTGTTAAATTTTTTTGCATCGGGATAAAAAATATAGTTTGGTTTTTACCCTTACATCGATGTGTATGAAGCACTGTTATACTCAGTACTTTCCCAAGTTCTGTGAACATCCATTAAATCGCTGCCCGCTGCTCAGTCTTTTCGACCCGCTTGCCTTCGGGATAGCTCGGTGGTCTATTGGCAAGACATCTGCTCTAGCAATGTAAAGGTCGTGGGCTCCAATCCCACCCGAGTGATTTGCCTGTGAATATTTTCACAGAACTTGGGGAAAGAACTGAGTATACGTACAGTGCTTAATGCACAATGGTGTCAGGGTAAAACCAAACTAGATGTCAAGAAGTTGAGGTGCTTGACGAAGCTGAAATTACATGATGTTGTGACGATATTTGAGTTTTTAGTTTTTTTCTTCTCATTGTAGAAGGTGTCAAAGTACTCTTGAGAGCAATTGAAATCTACATCGACATGGGACGATTCACCATCGCTGCTAAGCATCACATCTCAATTGCGGAAATCTACGAGAACGAAATGGTTGACCTCGAGAAATCTGTTGAGAACTATGAGAGGGCAGCAGATTACTACAAAGGGGAGGAGTCAAACAGGTAGGAATCAGATCTGGGGGGGATGGTTTTTTTAAGAGTGAAGCCGTTGACTTTTAAGGGGAGGAGTTGCACAGATAGAAGCTTTACCAACTGAGCTATCTATCTAGCCCTATCTTGGTTGTCTCCCTATTTTGTTGATATCTTTGTTTGGGGGTGCCAGTCAGAAGCCATTCAACTCGTAATGGCTAGGTAGCCAGGGATCACACCAATTTGTTTACGACACAACCTTGGAAGGGGTAGCAGAGGGATCACCTTCAGGGGATGTGTCTTTTTATTTAAAAAAAGCAATTGATAAACCACAAGGGTAACGGACAGGATGGATTCGTTAATAATTTTGGGTTGAATTTAATACATGTTAAATTAATTTTGGTTTTACCCATATACACCAAGGTGTGTTAGCACTGTATACTCAGTACTTTCACAATTTCTGTGAACAAAATCACACGCATATTAGTCGGGTGGGATTCGAACCCACAACCCTTTGCAATTCTAGAGCAGTGTCATACCAACTTTGGGTCCAACAAAACAAATACCCAGTCAGTACTCGGTTTCCCCTGTGGTTTATTACTTGATAGTTAGAAATTAAAGCAGACATTAAAATTTTACTCTCTATTTTGTTATATTTTCAGCTCTGCTAACAAGTGCTTACTGAAAGTAGCAATGTATGCTGCACAGTTGGAAGACTACGCAAAAGCCACAGAAATCTACGAGGAAGTTGCCAAAACCTCAATGGAAAACCCACTGCTCAAATACAGTGCTAAAGACTACTTCTTCAAGGTAAGTGGTTCAATATTGATGTTCCTTGAGGTTGCACTTTGCCTCATCGTGGTGTTCCGTGGTGTTTTGTCGGAGCTCCCATGGAAGCAATTGGCTACTGGAGTCATAATGGGTGTTCAGTGTAAACAAACCAAGCAAGCGATGCGTAGTGTGCATGGAAAAGCATTGCTGTTTCTAAGGGCTTTTGCCATATGTGCGGAAGAAGCCATGCTTGAATACGCGCACTGGGCGTGGCTGTTTGGTTTGTTTACATTGTTTACCCACCTATGAATCAAGTGACTTGTTGGACCGTATTTTTTCAAAATTCTGAAAAGTCTCTCCTAAGATTTTATTGCATTTATCACTTCTTTTGCTTTTCACTGTATTTATTGAAGCCATAAGGCCATGTCACGTGAGGTAATTTACTGGCAACCGGTTCCAGGCAATCTCTGATAAGTAAATTCATTCACATTTCAATGTTCTCATTATTTTTCTGGGGATAGTGAGTCTTTTTTTGTGTTACTGAACTGTTAGCTTTTGCATATGCACAAGTGGTTACCTCAAAAATTTCCCAATGTGACATGGCCTTAAACCAATTTGTCTAAACCCCTCATACTGTCGGGGAGATTTTGCCTCAGTGATTGTGGTGGATTCTTAATTGCAATTCCCCATAAACAGATTCCCTTTCCTTGTACCTTATACCTTCTTTTTATGTTTGATAAGTTTGTATGATTGATATGTTTTTATGAATGATGTTTATACTGACTTACTGAAACAACTTGCTGATCGTTTAAAATTTATCTTATTGTTTCTCTTGAGTCTTTAAGATTGCCTGAAATGTTCATGTACTATTGATCACTTTGTGTATTATATGATTGTACTGTACACGTGCCAGCAGTGTCAAGGCTGACAGACATGGTGCATTATAAATGCTCACTATTATTTTTTTTATTACGTATATTTATTGCTGTTAATATTGTTAATGATGTCTTTCACTGAGACCCTTTGGTACCTGTGCTTGTCACTGAATGGGCCAGCCAGTGTTACAAGCAAGGAACCTAGTGCACACTTTATAGAAGGGGATTTCCTCTGTGTTACTGGCATGCTTTGATGATGTTTGTCACTTTGCCTGGTAGTCTCTGATGGTGTGATAACAGATACCCCGTTTAATATTTCTTTCAGAGATAATTTACACCATTTACACAGAGTTGCCTTTAATAGCAACACAAATGTTTGCCAATAATTTGTTGGTTCCAGTACAAGGTACCAGTCACAGATTGATGCTGCATGGTATTTTGGCTGGTAACCTTATGCTGCTAAGCATAATTTTGTTGTGCTTAGCTACTTTGTGTGCTTAACCAGCTTCATGAAATTTGGCCCTCTTTGTAAAAGCTGTGTCATGTGTCATTTGCCAATTTGAATGAATAATTTATTGATTAGTTTAAGTCAAGGAATTAGTCAAGGTCTTTTAGTGTGTTTATTCTTTTGCCTGTTTCATGTTAATTAATTACCTTTCTCATTGTTATGAATTATTGAATATTATTAATTTTATGATGAAGTGTATTGCTGTTATTGTTACCATTTGTTTGTACATTCTTCCTTTTCGAAATCCTTTCAGTAGTTACTAGGTTTCACGTTTTTTTTAAAGGGGGTCAGGAATTGTTTATGTTTTTTTTTTAAGGTATGCTTTGATTGTCTTCTTGTTTTACATAATTAATTCTGTAAAGTACCTCAAGCATAGTTGTAGTTCTAGGCTTATTTCTGCGCTATATGAATACCATTGTTATTCTTAAAGGTCTAGGAATAGAGAGTGTTAAATCACATTGGGTATTAACTTGCTAAATTATCTCTTGAGGACATCTTCACTGATACTAACCCCACGTCCCTATTCTCTCTACACAGGCTGCTTTATGTCATATGTGTGTAGATGTGCTGAATGCCCAGCTTGCTGTGGAGAAATATGACAAGATGTTCCCAGCGTTCACCGACAGTAGAGAACACAAACTCCTCCTTGTGAGTATCAGTATCATCAATTAAATAATGAGTAACTCACATAAAATGCAGGGCTCAAAATTGGAGGGGGGGGGGGAGGAATCCGCAAGACCGTAGGGCTTGTATCATTTCATTGTGTCTCATAAAATTATTATTCTTGTAGTTCTTAATATATCTTTGTTCAGTACACATTATTTATAACTACTTGTACACACACATTTTTCAATGAAGAAATAAAAATTGAATTGAATTTACTTTTTTTGAAATATTTTACTGCATCCGAATTGTTTGCACGAAACCAGAATCAAAATGATAATTTTATTTTAAATCTCATTGTCTTATGGATAAGTATACTTCAATACTCAGACCATGATCAGACTCGAGGTCAACATTTGAACCTCTTAAAAAAGGGGGTATATATTTTAAAGATATTACACATTGAGGTATTCATTCTCAATTGAAAAAAGACTGACGGATAACCTTGTCTGTTTATTTTTGTCTTGACAGAAATTATTGGATGCCATTGAAGACCAAAACGTTGACAGCTACACCGAAGCAGTAAGTATTGGTTCTATTGATTGAAATCAAATAATTGTGAAAATCAATTATAACTTGTTTTTCACCTGTGTAATTGCTGATCACTATTTTTGTGCGCCTAACGAGCATATCTACTTAGCAGCTTCTTCAACTTTTTCATGAGCTCACTAACTGCCCGTCTTCGAGCAAATAGCACCAGAATTCAAATAGGTTTGGTTTTCAAATGTGACTAACTTCAAGACTACTTTCATCATTTGAGTGACACCATTTCAAAGTCCTAGTAAAGTCATTCTCATTGACATAATTAATTGTGATTGGCCCACAGGTGAAAGATTATGATTCCATCTCCCGATTGGACCAATGGCTGACCACCATTATGTTAAGGATTAAGAAGAGTATTAATGAAGACCCTGATCTACGGTAATCTTACTGCAGCAACTCCTCCAGCGGATTTAAAGATAAGCCCCTTTTGATCTCTGTAAAAAGAAAAAACAAATATACATTTAAGATCAGAATACTGTAATATTAACTGGACGATGATGCTCTAGATGTTAGTGATGCTCACAGTCATTGTTTACTTCAATAATACGATTGAAAGTCTATGATTTGCTTTTATACTTTTCTTCTCTTCGTGTCGCGCTCATTTTTAATGTGTCAGTTCCTCAAAATTAGTGTCTCCTTTTAGATGAATTCAAAGTAGATTGACAATCGTCGATAGTATTTATTATGATTCATATTGATGTATAATTTGCAGAGGTGAGGTTTTGTAATCTAAACACAAATTCTTTGAGGGGGAAAAATCCCTAAGACTGCAGGGGCTTGTAGCTCAAAAATTTTGCCGGATCAAAACTTCTTTTTACAAGACCAGGTTCAAAATGAGTTGAACAAGCACTAAAAGAAGATCTATCTCATTTGTCACGCTACTGCGATACTCGACAGGAATCGAAAGATATACATTATCAGATTCATTGTATATTACAAGATACTACACAATAAGGTTTATCGCGATTCAAAACCACAATACGTTATTGGTAGGCAGATGGGGCACTTGCTACCGCGGTGTATGTTGTCATGCACGACGTGCGCACGCATGGCCTATATCTTTGTGTGAGTTCAACAGCGCCCTCTCTTGATATTTTGCTATTCACGATAAACCTTTTTAGGTATTACTATTGTTCGTAAATTGAAAAACACATGACCACCTCGGGCTTATCCTGTTGTGATTTTATTGACCCAACTAGTCTCGGGCCTGCGGTCCAGTGTTAATTTCGAGCCCTGCTATGAGATACCATCAACTCATACCACCTCACATAAAGGCATTTCCTTCTGCACTCCTTTGACTCGCCCAAAAGTCATGTAGCTTAGCTGGTATTACTTGTTGAACATTCAGGAGTTTATGCCTGGCACTTCTTTTCAGTTGAATAACGCTGTATTTACTTGTTGGACATTCAGGAGGTTGTGGCTGGTATTTTTTCAGTTTAATCACACTGTATTATACACATATTTTATGCACCATAAATCTAATTGGTTTAATCTGACAGCTTCAACATTTTCCCCACCATGCGTCAGTTTCAAATTATGCTCATTTGACAAATTGCATCACATTTGCATGTTCTGATTGCAAAATATTTATTAAAACTCCTTGTGACATTGGTTTTTTACCAATTTCTCCCACAAAAAACAATTCTTTATCTGTCAGGATACACTTTATAAAATAAAAAAATCTTCTTCAGAGATGGAAATGTTGAAGAGCATTTTAATTGTAGTTAATTACATTTGGTCATAGTCTTGAAAACAAACTTTCCTTCAACTCCTTTACGAAGCTGTTTAAATATTTAAAATATCAGTCCTGTTTATTAGATTGATAATGATAGATTCACGTTTGTACAAAACCAAAGCTATAAATGTAACATTTACACAACCTGTAAAATAAGTAAACAAATAAAATGATCACCCAGTTTGTAAGTTCTGAGAATTTGAATTTTTGCCATTATACAAGAAAAAGAACATGTACTTTTTTTGTTTATACTTATGTGAGTGTTCCCATCCAAATAATCTCTGATTGATATTTTGATATAAGTGCTTGGTAAAGTAAAGTTGCTTCTCAAAGAAACTTTTCAATAGGAGAGCGAGGGTAACAACCAAGCTGTCTCCATATTGGATTTTTGTTTAAACTAATAATGAACGCTTCTGTAGCACTGGTACCTGGCAGTTTTGACATTGTGGCATATGAATGTAAATACTCCTAGTCACTGGGCCATTTATTTCATTCCCTTGAAAGGAGTTTACAGCCTGTACTGCTAAATATGTAGCGCACCAAGCTAAATCAATCAAAAGAAACAACTCTGCCCTCACATGTACCCATTTACCCCTTGGTGAAGAGAAGCAATTGTAAAGTGGGGTGTCTAATGACTTAACTACCAGAACTTGAGTCCAGTACACTAGACCTCCTGGCCAGTGGGATGCGTTAACTTGGTCAAAATTAACAGTGGGATGCGGTTACTTGGTCAAAGTTAACAGTGGGATAAGGTAACTTGGTCAAAGTTAACAGTGGGATGCGGTAACTTGGTCAAAGTAAACAGTGGAATGCGGTAACTTGGCCAAAGCTAACAGTGGGATGCAGTAACTTGGTCAAAGTAAACAGTGGGGTGCTGTAACTTGGTCAAAGTTAGCAGGGGATGTGGTAACTTGGTCGCTTTACATGTCGCTTTAATTCAGCTTAGTGTTCTTTTGCTACATGTGCCCTTCAAATCGGTTTCAAAATAAAAATCATTCCTTGTTTGTTTTGGTTAGAAACTGTATTCAAGAAATTTTGAAATCTATTTAAAAAAAGTTTGCTCAATATAGTAAGCATTTCAGAATAAAGTTGTGGTGTTGTAGTGAATGTGAGTTAATCATATACTTGTAATTTATATTGAATCATCAGAACATTTGTCTGTTGAATTTTATTGTAATTTTTGTGCATGTTTTCTTGTCGAGAAGGAAGTATTAATCAATATAAACCAGGGTTGAATATGAAATGCAATATTAAATCCCTATATTATTCAAAAACTAATCATGTAGCTTTCTTTTCTCTTATTCTGATTTAGTGAGTACAATGCTGTAGTATACTATACGAGGCTTGCTCTAGTTTTAATGCCCCCCCACCCCTCCACCCAGGCATTGTAGTCTACATAGGAACATAGTTTTAATAGTTTTAATCAATGAGGGTGGTTGCCTGTGTCTGTACACCCAACTTTATCCATCATTCTAACGCAGACAGGAAATATGACAAAAGATAATGGTGGAACCAGGCAGCCTGATAACATCAGTAACATCAGTCAATTGCAAGGGTCGTGGGTTCGAATCCCACCCGAGTAATGTGCCTGTGATATTTTTTCACAGGACTCTGGGAAGTACTGAGTATACAGTGCTAACACACATCGGTAGTTGTGTAAAAAACAAAATTAATATCAGTAACATGTGTTTACCAAAGTTTTGATTGGAGGTGAATTTATATATGAAGTTGATAGACTGGAAGTTATGTTCAATCTTGCCTTTTTAAAGTTACTTTGATTTTCCCTGATAAGCTTTAGAACAGCATGTGTTTTTCAATTCATACTCTATTTATTCTGTTGATTGTGACTATTAGTTACCAATTATTACATTTCATCAATTTTTCTTTAAACTTTGTATCACTTTTATAAGTAGAAGTTTGTTTACACAGTACACAAAACTTTCTTGACCACTGTCATAGTCAACCCAAGAGCTTAACACCAATATTGTGTGCATGGTTGCTGGGTGTACCAGAAGGTACATCTTTATGGCGGTCAGGTTGGTGTAGTGGCGTCTTGCCTCGCCTTCCACCTCTGGACCCCGGTTCGAATCCCACCGGGGCACTATACGGATTGGGTTTTCAGCCCCTACTTGACTGCATGGGTTTTCCCTGGAATAATTCTCAGGAGTTTCCTCCCACGTCTAAAACTGAGATTTTCTTTATTGTCTTCTCTCTTCTTCAGATCCAGATCACACTTGCAAAACTAAATTTTCTGTTCCAACAAAATTGTCCTAACATTTGTACTGAAAATCAATATCAGCAACGTCTTAGCCTATGGTGACAACTATACAGAAAAGAATGGTCTCTAATAAGTAATATGGTGCAATTTGTGTTATAAGCAGATGAATTTTTTAGCATAGAGGTAGAAATTATTTTCAAAAGTTCCATGTATTTTATGTACATTGTACATGTATACTAGGAAAAGAAACTTGTGTTAAATATACCATCATCATGGCGCAGCCATTTTGGGGTTTTTGTGAACCAGTGTGGTCAAATAGAGGCTGGAAACATAATTTAGTCTGTTCCCCGTTGTTACTGTGCTTGGGGACAAGGCCAAGATGGTGACGGAACCATAGAGGACCAGGCTGTGTCCCAAATAGTGGCTGATACGTTAGCAAGTAATTTCAGCTGCATTTTCTTTGCAGTACATCGTTTAGGTTCATAGTTTATACCTATTGATTATGCACATATTATAAATAGTAATCAATGGCAGTCAATGTTTCACATTTCAAGGGATGATCACTGTGAATTAAGTTAGCTTGAATCGTTCTTGCAGACATGACGACAGATGTAGACATAAGCAATACCACAAGTAAATTTGAGAACACAAATACAAGTATACAGTGTGTTTGTCAAACATACTGTAACCCCCCCAAAAAAAACAAAAAAACAATAATAATAATAAATAAATAAATAAATAATAAATAAAATAAAAAAATAACTAAATAAATAGATAAATAAACAAAATGAAACCATAAATAACA
Source organism: Asterias rubens (assembly GCF_902459465.1). NCBI lineage: Eukaryota > Metazoa > Echinodermata > Asteroidea > Forcipulatida > Asteriidae > Asterias > Asterias rubens. The sequence goes on along the minus strand of NC_047062.1, from coordinate 17,702,740 downwards.
ATTATAATCCACATAAAAAGATAAATGGGTTAAATATAAATAATCAGTCTCAATTTGTTTCTTATTTTGTCTTTAATATTAAATTGTATATTAATTGAAATGAAATAAAAATGTGCTAGGTGAACATACATAAGAGATTCTGCCTTTGAATTGCTGTTAAATGTGTCATCCTTAACTGTATGGTAAATGTTCTTCCTTTTTACATTTTACTTTTTATTATCACCGCTTTGATCTAAATCAGCGGTATCAAAATGCCTTTTTGTATTGTATTGTTGTCGCATTAATCTGCATACATGACATTGTATTTTGGTTGCTGTGTAAGGCAAGCATAATTTTTGCTGGTGCTTAGCGATATTCAAGCATAAGCAGCTCAATCAAATTTAGTCCTGTCTTTGTCTCTTACACAGTAAAACAAAACCTAGAGCAAGGACCATTGGACCAAAATCTCTGATGTTTTCTAATCAATTTGTATTTCACTAGAATTCCATTGGGGTTAATTAAAAGCATTGATTCTAAAGTAATTTAATTCGAAGAGGCATGACTTCATCCTCATGAATAATTCATTAAGCTGCCATAGGGCTTTTATGCTAATTAGACAGATAAATTATGCTATGCATGCTGGGGTCATTTATGCATGATGGAAGGTGTGAATGATATCATATTCTAGGGGCAGATTACAGAAAATTTAGGCAGTGAAGTTTTGTACATGTAGGTAGGGCCTATGGATGGAGTGCAAACTAATTTCACAACCTTGTTTTAAAAATGTAGTCAATGAAGTAAAACCTTTACTGTTGAGGTGAAGGAGAGACATGTTATAATTATGCAGCAACTGTTACAAACACATTATTCTTTCATTCATTCCAATGGCTTCCACCGGACATTTGTGATGGCATACCATTGTTTCCGCCCAGCATGCAATTGCCTATGTCCTTATCGGTCAGGTTGGAGTCTTCACATAGTTGGTTGATGTATGTCTTGACAGGCCTCCCTCTGCTCCTCTTTGTATGTAATGGTTCCCACAGCATCAAATCTGATATCACTTCATCCGTATTTCTTTTGCAATGTCCAGCAAATTTGAGTCTCCTTTTTCTCGATTACTTTTATTTCTGAAGTACACTTGATAAATCTGAAATATGTTGAAAGGTAAATTTGTATGTAGGTCCCTATATGGATCCAGAGCACAAGTTGTGAAATTGGTGTTTTCTTGAAGTCGGTATTTTCTTCCCAAAACAATGTTAACAGAACATGTACAATCAGTTTTTTAATTATTTTTTACATGCCTTTTAATCATGCCTGTCAGTTATGAATGCAGCCTTGCAGCAATTGGTCTTTGTTGTGCTGAGGTTGGTCTAGCTAATCAGATGTTGACATTTTAATTGATCCAAGCTAATTAATTCAGACTGAGGGCTTCTTCTTGTAGGGAAGTAGATCAAGCTGTTTACTTCTTTACCGTATAGAACGTTAATTCACGTTGATTCATTCAAGGCTGGAAAACAGTGCATCAACTAATGGTCTAATGGACACCATCAACTGATGGCCCCACTCAACTGAAAAAAGTCCGAACTTCATCTTCTTCTTTTTTTTTTTTGGGGGGGGGGGTCGTCTTTAGGCCAAAATGAAAAGAGGTTAGAATTTCACAGAAACATACTATCCACTTTGCAATCGAGAAAGAAATAATAAATCCACCAAAACATCATTGAACTCTCACTGGAATGTTTTATTTTTCCCCCAGCATTTAAAGTGTACATGTACAATGGGGCTGTACAGTAGATTGTTTATTAACAGACAAAGAAGATTTAAAAACAAAAAGAAAAGATTGATATGAATACACATTTAGACTGACATATTTAAAATAAAACTAACTTCTTTTCAGCAGCGATAGCCCCTAAACCCACTAATTAAAGGCTTGGAGTGGGCAGGACTGTCAACTTTGACCCCGGCTTGGTAGGCAGTGGCAGAAAGGAGTGGGGGCATGGGTGACGTTTGGCCCAGAACTGTATATGGAACACAACTTTTTATAAAGAGAAGAGAAAAGGTTGTCACAATAAATAACAGCATTAATGTGTATAAATACGCACAAAGCTTTACAAATAAATGATGGTGACTGCAATACTGATTACACTAAAACCACCATTTTTCGATACATTCCCTGTCTGCAGTTATGATTATAGCACTGTCACATAACAGGGTGCCAGACTATTCTTTTTTCCCTGCAATTTTTTGTTACCATTAACTCGGATTGCAGGATCACTGATCCAAGCTGAGAATTCATCCCCGTTTCGAAAACCTTTAATGGCCTTAATTTCAATATTTCTTATTTAAAGGCACTGAGACAATCAAATTAAATAAAATCAACTTTTTTTTTCAAACGGATATTTTGACATTAGTTCATTAAAACATAAACTGTACATAAACTACACGAATTAACACTAAAAATATCAACTCACTTCATTCCTTTTAATTAATCTAAAATGCATTTTCAGATACTTTTACAACAACATGATTTCAGGCTTATCAAAATCAACAGCACACAAATTATCTAATCTTTAAATATTTCAACTTAAAATTGTCAATATAAATCTTTGCATCCAGCTCTCTTAATTTCCACTTCAAAAAGAATCGTGGCCTAAACAGAAAATACAGTAAAAGGGAGACTTTTGAAGGAAAAAAAACATGTGAAGTTTTACAAAAAAGATGACAAATTCACAGTGATGTCAAATTCATAAAAGTCCTAAAACTAAATAACATATATTATTCTTTCATATCTTTATTACTCATTCATATAATTTGTTTGTTTTTAAACATTTTATAAACATCTGCAGAACCCTGATTCTATTAGTTAACAAAAATAAAGATCACACATCATTTACTTTGTTTTTAAAAATTTCGACTAAACACCAAAAGAATTTCTGAATAAGAGAACCCCAGAGTACCGCACTGCAGACATGAATGTAGGTTAGTGAAGGGGCTGCGGGTACCAACCACATCTCTGGCTGCATCATTCTCGAAAGGACACCAACTCTAAGAAATCTAAGAAACGATTCATGCATGAAACGATTCCTGGATGAAACATTTCATGCATGAATCATTTCTCAGATTGACATATTATGGTGTGAAAATTTAATTATACAAACCATATTACTTAAATTCTTTCTTAAAACAGTTTATACAGCTGCAGTGCTTCTCATGAAGTAACCACACATTTTAACATGGGTGGAGGAGGGGCACCAGCACACCAACCACAAAACAGATTTCCAACCAGTTGAATATGCATGAGCTAATATACTGCTCTCTGGTTGGTGGGGCACCAGCACCAACCACAAAACAGATATCAAACCTGATTAATATGCATGAGCTAATTATGCTCTCTGGTTGGTGGAACAATAATGGGCAAGCTGGTTGATTTATTACCAGAATGTCTCTCTGCCCAATCATAACAAAATGAGGCAAAATCCCAAGACAAAATGAAGATATGTAGCTTGTAGAATTAAAACTATAAATTTCTTCATGTTTGATTTTCTCAGGCGGGGGGATGAGAATTAATGCAGTATATTTATTTTTGCCCAACCATAACAAAATGAGGCAAAATCCCAAGACAAAATGAAGATATGTAGCTAGTAGAATTAAAACTATAAATTTCTTCATGTTTGATTTTCTCAGGCGAGGGGATGAGAATTAATGCAGTATATTTGTGCAAAACCTTTTGGTATCTTGCCGAACTTATTTTTAAAAAGAAGAAAACAAATATGTGCCGTATCACATTCTTGTGTGAAGAAAACACAGCTTTCTGATAAATAGATTGCTATCGTTTTTTATATTATGCAGTATCCCCAATATACTATTTGGTACAGAGTTTGCACACCAACAGGGGTGGAGGCATTTAGAATTTCTTTTCCTACGACTGCCACTTTATCAGAAATTAAAGATAAAAGCTTTACAGTTTTTTTCCTTGGTGAATATTCTTGTTGTGGTATTGTGTCCGGGTGGTTCTTGAACTGTATCATCACTTCTTCTTCTTCTCTTCATTGGTGACTAGGAACAGCTTTTGGCACCAGTGAGTGACACCAACTACAGAAATTAAAACGTGAACTTAATTAAAAATGTGCAAGTGTCAAAACACAGGGAGTTCTGTCTAAAATTCCAGGCAAAAATGAATGCAAGAAGCAGTTCTGTACTTTTCCTTCAACCTCATTTCGGTATATTTACTTCTTTCTCAATTCAGTATCTTTCTTTCATTCTCAATTCGGAATATTTCTTCTTATAACAACTCAGTTTCTTTCCTTCAATCTCAATTCAGTATCTTTCCTTCTTTCTCAGTGAGTTCTCTATCTTTCCTCCAATATCAATTCTGCATTCATCTCAATTCTGTATCTTTTATCTCAATTCTGTTTTTGTTTTTTTTTTCTTCTCTAAATCTCAACTCAATACTTGTTCTCAGCTCTGTATCTTTCATCAAATCTCAAATTGGTATCTTCCCTTCAATCTCAGTTCTACATCATTCCCAATTCTCAAGTCAGTATCTTTCACCAAATTTCAAATTGGTATCTTCCCTTCAATCTCAGTTCTGCATCATTCCCAATTCTCAAGTCAGTATCTTTCATCAAATCTCAAATTGGTATCTTCCCTTAAATCTCAGTTCTGCATCATTCCCAATTCTCAAGTCAGTATCTTTCATCAAATCTCAAATTGGTATCTTCCCTTCAATCTCAGTTCTGCATCATTCCCAATTCTCAAGTCAGTATCTTTCACCAAATTTCAACTCTAAAATATCTATCCTCCAATCACAGTCTCAACCTTGCTTACCTTCAATCTTGTGGAGGAATTTCGGAATCTTAGCAGGTCTGATTAAGATGAAGTAGAATGGTACTCCTGTTAAGGTGATGGCAACTCCAATAAGGGTGTCTAACGGAGCCGAGATTGTCCCCAAGACAACCAGGGCAAATGATGCAATGGTGAAGAAGATAGGCAGACCAATGAAAACCTATGAGCAGGAAAGAATACATAGTTACAAACCAATCTCATAGGACCCTTCTTCGTAAACCTGTTGGGAAAAAGTTAGGTGCCTGTTACTCAGGTGGGATTTGAACCCAGGACCTTTTTCTAATCATTCTAGAGCAGATGTCTTACCACTAGACCAACACATTTTACCAGGTAGCCAGAGGCAGTTTGAATCCTACGTTTTAGCAGCGAGTACTGCATTAATTTGTAAGATGTTAAATTGTATCAGAGATAAAGAACATTATGCATGTTATTTTCCTATACAATCACTGTACACTGAAAACTTTCCCCGAGTCTTGTAAAAAAATCAACCGACAAATACTCTGGTGGAATCTGCAGAGCGGAAAACTGTATTTTCTGACCAGACCCAAGGCTTATGGTTGAGCCGTCATAACCAAACATATATACCCCTGTGAGCGTCTTTTGATAAACATAATAAATTTATAATATATAGAAGAGTTTGCGGTAACACCATGTAATAACAATCTCTAAATGAGTTGGGGTGGTTCTGAAAAGAACCGTTGGATTCACTCGACGTTTCGATCAGTATGCTCTGATCGTCTTCTGTAGAATGCTGGACTCTGATGCTGCATGCTGCTGCACTTCCCGCCTCTATTTCCCGCCTTCGTGCATCACCAAGCTAATCCGCCACTCAGTACTTAAGCAGCATGCAGCATCAGAGTCCAGCATTCTCCAGAAGACGATCAGAGCATACTGATCGAAACGTCGAGTTAATCCAACGGTTCTTTTCAGAACCACCCCAACTCATTTAGAGATTGTTATTACATGGTGTTACCGCAAACTCTTCTATATCTTATTTCCACCATGCAAAGTTTCAAATCCTACAAATTTATAATATACAATTTGCTGAAGGAAACTGCACCAACCTTGTATGGTCTCGACATTTCAGGTTTCTTCCATCGTAGATATAACAGTCCGGCAGACAGAGCCCCACTGGATGTCCACAGGACAAAGTTGAAATAGTTGATGAGTGTGTAGACATCCTTGGCAAACACGTACACACATGTCAGGAATGTCTGAGGAAGTAGAGAGATAACATAGTTATTCAAAATTTGAAGATAATTGGAGAATTAGATAATGGTTCCTGATGAAAACTTTTTACCTAGAGGTTGAATTTCAATTTGTTTTTAAAGCTGCTTAAGCACAACAAGTAGCATGAAGCAAAATTATGCTTGCTAAAATAAGGTTACCAGCAAATATACTATGTCGCATCGCATGTAGCATCTGTGACTGGTATCCTGCTCATTTTCGCTAAAGCAGAATCAGTTTTTTCTACTTAAGCAGCTCTACGTGTTTCGGCCAAGAATAGACATGTAAATCTTGAATGTATTCAATCATCAAGACCAATTCAAGTTGCATGACATTGTACCATTTACAATGTGTCCAAGAAAGAATAGCCTGTACAAGATATAAGACCAAACATTTGGGTTTTGTGTTATTAAAAGAATTTGTGTTATTGAAAAATCTACAAAATTTGTGTTCATAAATGGACAATCCAGTGAACGATTTCCTTCGAAGAGCAAAATGCTCTGCAAAATGTCTCAGTTGCTGCTCATAAATCACCGATTGCTACTCAATATTATCATTCAGTGTGTTCAAAACCTTCCAGTCTAACGCAAAATTGCTGGACGAAAAATCGTTCCCTGCAATCTACAAAGAAATCTGATTGGACTGGAAAGGTTTGGATGATGTAATTTGTTGACATACCACGACGAGAAGAGAAGGCATAGGGGTCTTCCTCTTGATATCAATCATAGCAAGGACATTAGGCAGCTGTCTATCTCTGGCCCCAACGAAGAACATTCTACAACAAGAAAAACACATTGATTAATAGGATGCATTCCAGTATCCAGTAACCCTAATCGTTAAATACTGAATCAATCCCAATAGCAAGGTGTAATAAGGGTCTTTTGAATTCTGAGAAAACATCAACAAATTGTTTAAACCTTAGTTTGAACTCCGACCCACTACGGCTGACATTTTTCAGCACAACGCCATACCTTTCTTTATTGTAAGCAAAACTGTATGCCTAAGAATTATTAGTTTTTTAATTCTGCAAGTGAACCTCTTTAAGATAATGTAATACTTGATTGCATTAGTTGTCTTCACTAATGATTGTTGGTAAAACAAGTGGATTTTCAAACCACAGGTTGATAATGATGAACTAAGTGCAGAAAGCCACAATTGAATGTGCCATGAAATTGGGTTAAACAAGTAGTAGAATGTAGGAGGTTCATTGGTGCCAAATTTGCAAAGTCATATGTGGGTACTGTCACCCTTTGGAGCTACAGGCATGGACCACAGCCATTTGTATAAAGATCGTAAACCAAGCATCTCATTTTTGGAGAAATTTAATTATTTAATTGAAGAACTCAATGTTTTGCTTTCAATTTAGTTTGGGTGTTCCCCCTTTTTTGTTTAAACTGGACCATCACTTTAAACCCAGTTTCCTGTTAAAATAAGTCCCCTTTTGTTGTGATTACAATGTTACCTCAATGAACTATTTGTTGTTGCTTGTTTTACTCTTAATATCGTCATTAGTTCTAGACATAATTGAGCAGTAAGTTTCCTAAAGTGCGGTTAAATATCACATAATCAGTAACATGTACCCATCTGTGATATTCAGTAGCATTGTGTTTGGAGTGCAAAGTATGAATGAAAAATTTAAAAGGTAAAAAGTGAGTTAAGTTGTAAAGCATGATCTCGTTGCTGAAAATGAGTTGCACTGAAATTGGACTTTAATATGGTAACAAATGGACTGAATGAGTGTGAAAAAAATCAAAGTTAAATTGCCATTTCTTGTTCTGAACTTTGTGGTTTTGTTGAGTTTCAAATTTAAGTATCGTCGCCTTCCATACAGAGTGTTGGAAAAAAAAACATTGAGTGAGAAGTAAAATTATGAGAGGTCAGTTCTTTAGATTTTGTTCAGATTTTTTTTCCCAATCACAATGCTTGGATTCATGTTATCATTTTATTTCTACAATCAAAAGTTATAAGACATGAAACACAATAAAGCGGACGAGTTTGCATCAGTTTTCCCTATTGTTGTAATATACGTCACGTACTTGAAACCACCCGAAAAGTGTTCCAGTATGTGAATGGACATGCAGGCTAATATTGAACATGTTTGACTTGATTATTCGGTAGCATGTACCCATCTGCGCTATTCAGGAGCATTATGTTTAGAGTACCCTTCATTTTCAATTTAATAGTGGGTGTCATTCAAGTTCTAGTGGTCTGGAGTCATCGGAGGCAGGGTTTGACTCCCGGAGATGACACTTGTGTCCTTGCCAATGACCAGAGACTAATGTTAAGCACACATTGATAGATTATTGTAAAATGCACTATGTAAGAACAACTTATTATTTATTATTATTATGAATATATTATTATAAATTTGTCAGTCCATTATGGAAAATTGAGGATGATTTAAAAAAAGAAGACTTTTAACAAATTGAATAAACTAAAACTATTTTCAGTATAAGCCTGCATGACCTTTTATATTGAAATACTTATTTGGGTGGGTGGTTTCAGGTACTTACACAAATTTACAACCACTGGAAGAGCTACTGATGTGGTGGATGCAAAGTGGTCCCCTTTGTTGTGTTTATTGTCATTACAGCATTCTTTGTTCTCTTTGTTTACAGTTATAGAATAGACTATTACACACACATACATGGCGGACCAAATTTGCGTAAATTAATTACACGACAGCATCAGCAAAGTCTGTCATCTCTTGTAGGAAACGCAAACAAATGGATTTACTGGCATGTAAAGAATTTAATTGCGATTTCACTTCTGCAATGACAAAAGATTATCTCTAGTGGTTTTTTTTACGTTTTAGATATAAAATATTTTTTAAAGAAGATAAATTTAGAATAATGCAACACATTTTTTGGCATTTCACTTTGGACACTGTAGGAGTACAACAATCAGATTGTAATGTACTGTACCAACATTGAATTCAACCATCAGATAATATGTTACCATTGGTCTTATAATGTTACGAGTTTGACAATATTCTTTTAAAACTGATGTTATTGTCAACTATCCCTTACAAATTATATCTGGCCTTGATCATTATCAATGATTCATTTTGAAAAACAACCTCCTTGCATGTGTGTAATAGTCTACATTGGTCAACAATTACCTAGATAAGCCGAGAAGGCTTCCGTTATTTGAGCCAAATGTCGACATCGCAACGAACACTGGCATACACCATGCAAACACACCAAGGACCTTGATACCAAATGTCTGAATAAAACAGCCAAAAAACAGCAACAGTTTTTAGATCGCTCTGATGATGGCAATTGTGATAAATGCTTACCTGGACTTTCATTGTATTGTTGCTTTGGCAATGCAACTTACTTCCAATGTTCAATAGTTTTGGCTTGGCTTTTAAGTGAAACAAACATTTAAGCATGATTGCATAATGGACATAAAAGCATGTAAGTACAATATCTGGCAGGTCAATATACAATGATGGTAACCCTGGTTATAAAGCCCTGGCCCTCCTAGTGACTGATCAGTCAATATCATTCAACTTCATTCAGGGTTCAGAATGCAGTGTGTAAACTTGAACAGTCAATTCAAAACTAACTTTTAAGTTGTCTGAAAACCAACTAGAGTGCAGAGTGCTATTGACCAAGTACCAAGAGTCTCGGCCTGTAACAATTGGAAATAAATTTGTCATTTGAAGGTTGCCTTTACTTTGATTATAAAAAAGGTTTACAAAGAAATGCAAGTTGAAATGGAGGAAATAGAGATGTTTCTTATCTAACTGAAAAGCAGTCTTGTGTTTCTAAACGTGTGCTGTAATGCAAATGAGATTAGGAGCAGTATGATCAGAAGCAATTTGAAAAAGAAAAATTTTGAAGAAAGAAAATTGTAAAAGTAATGGCTGTATTGATATCGTAAAATTCATGATAAAAGCAAGATGTATACCTTGGGTAAAATGAATCAAAAATGTAAAGATGCTATAAAATATTCGTGCAGTAGGTTTTTCAAAACACAAACGGAAGTAGTAATAGAAGATATTTCAGACAATACTGACAACAACAAAAAACCAAAAATTCAGGCAGTCCCGGCCCAGATAATTTTGTTTTAGGTAATTTAAAAATGTTAGCTCACTTTCAATCCTCCAACCAAAAGTACACACCTTTTAAGTTTTACACTAAAATAAAGTATGATGAAAGAAAATGTGTTCAAGAGAATCTAATGAGTTGATTTCAAATCTTTCATCTTTTGTCTATGTGTACATGATATGTATATCTTGAGAAAGACAGAAAACCCCCATTATTAGATCCAAAGGTTGACATGGCAACAGAAACCGGCAAAATCCAAGCAACAACTCCTAGTAGTCTCTGGCCGAATAGCTAAATTATTGCACCAAAATAATAAAGGAATTTAAACTTCTAATTGATGGACAGCAAGTTTGTATATTGCTTATTTTGGAACCTTGTCCCCTCAAGATTAATAAGTGTGCCTCAATAATCAAGATGATGTGGCGTAAAAAATTTGCTTTCAATTTGTTCATATCTTGTATAAGGGCAAATTTTTAGTCAGAAGGTCCTGAAATGTACAAAGAAACGGCTGGAATTGCCTAGGTAGCCAAGGACATTTGTTTAGAACACTTAGAAAGAAATTGACAATTGCCTTTGTTCATATAAAAACCCATTTGAATGATATTAACTGATCAGTTTAAAAAGGAGTATCAGTGCTCAGTTTCTCATCTAACGGTGAGGTAGCCTTGAACAACTCTAGCGACCAAATGTTTAAATCTCTTTGGCCGTGTTTCCAAACTTGTGCTGGAATGAAAATAAGGTAAAAAGCATTTAAAGGCAATATGATTAGAAGCAATTTTAAAAGGAGAGGAAGAAAAAAAGCTATAGAAAATTGCAAATGTCATAGCTGCATTGATTTTTTAAATTCATGATAAAAGCCAGGAAAATAGTTTTGGTAAAATGACTGAAAATTGATACAAAAAAATGACAACCCAATAAATATTTGTCACCATTGGTACAATGGCACAAGATAACATTGTTTTTGTTTTGTGACTTCGCTCAGCAATTTTTCATAGCAAACAACTTAGACTGAACTTATTTTGTTCAAACTGAATGCCAATATTGAGTTGCAAATAAGTTTTGGTGGGTTTTTGTCCCTACAGTTTGTATATATTTTGTTCTGAAAACGTTTGCTGGAAACAACATACTTTAGTTATTGATCTCAGACCAATACAACCCGTACAAACCCCATGGTCTGATTGACTGGTATTTTATACAAAATACTTCCTGCCCTGATGTTTCTTGAAAACAAAAACCAATCTTCTTACCAAAAGCATTCATTTCACTTAATGAATAAATTTAAATAAAAATATGATTGCATAAATATAAAAGATGTTTGAGAGAAGCGTAAAATTTATTTTAAAAAAAATTGCTTGGTGTATATACCTTGAGAAGGCAAGGAAACTTCCATTATTAGATCCCAAGGTTGACATGGCAACAGACAGCGGCATTATCCAAGCAATAATTCCCAGCAGTTTTACTCCGAATTGCTAACAACATGGCCCCGATAAATAACAGAAGAAGTTAGCCACATAGAATCTCTGGCCCTGAACCACTTTAAAATGTTCACTAACTAGGGATCAGGTTAGTGGTTTTCGTTCCCTGTTTTTCAACTCTGTGGACCCCGGTTCGAATCCCACCTCAGACTGGAGCCATGTGGATCGGGTTTTTAGTCCCTAACTGGACATTGGTTTTTCCCCATTGGGGTTTTCCTCCCACATCTAAAACTGACAATTTTTCCCCCTGTTATTGGTGCTAATTGTGCTGTTGGATGTGTAATCATTTTTTGCTGACTGTTCTTCAAAGAAATAATGTCCAAATGATGGATTTTAGTTCTAGGAGTGATGAGGCAAACGAGCATGTATGTAGTTTAATTTACGCTAACAAACATACAAATGATTTTGGGCATGAGTTTTTTTGCATAATTAACACAAATGTGATGTTGTTGATTGTAATTTTGAGAAAGTTGGGAGGACAACAGAGTTTTAAATGTTGGAGTTTTTAAATCGTATGCTGAATTTGTCTTTATACCTTGAAAACGCAAGAAAGTTCCCATTATTGGATCCAAAGGTTGACATGGCAACAGAAAGCGGCATGATCCAAGCAAGAATTCCGAGAAGCTTAAGGCCATATGTCTAATACAGCCATAAAATAACAGAGGATGGAAACATTTCTGCAAACTAAATCTCCCCTCCACCCAAACCTTATCCTCAATTCAAAAGAGAAGAACTTAACTGGAAAACTGGTGCAGCTTTAAGAGTCTACCCGAATCTAACATAATATTTGAGGTACCAGTTGAACAGGTATTTGACTGTACCTCTTATGTTTAAGTTAAAGTATACTTCCCCAACTTTGAAACAAAATTTGCAAAATCTTGCATTAAAGTCCTTGACTACCCAACCCCGTATCTTGCTATTTGAAGTTTTTGTCTTCCATACTCCCAGGGATATTTGCTCCCCAGGGATATTTGCTCCCATCTCAGTGTAGACTTGTGGGCAAGTTGTTAAATATTTGTCACGGTGATAGCGTACCAACACTCTCTGCGAATCCCGCAACACTGGTAATGTTCTTGTGAGACTGCTGGCTCCTGAGACAACAACAGTATCGTGCGAGTCCCCGGAGGGCTGTTACGCTATCACCGTAAGAAACATGTAATGACTTGTCCACAAGTCTAGTCTTAGTGTTACTTTCAAAGGTTGACCAAAACATCTTTAATTATCATTTTCAGTCAACTACAAGTCTGGTTAGTGTGTAACAACAAAAAAACTGTTTATAATATAACATAGCTATTTATTTTCAAAAGTCTGGAGTAATGATCTACACTGCTGTTGTATTGGCAATTTCTTCTGCAGCTGATCAGAACATGCACGGTGGACGCATCCAACTTGTGATCTGTATGTCCAAACATTTTTAACTATAAAAGAAAGATCTCCACTTGCTCAGTACATAATTGTAAAATTGCAATCGCTTTCTCAAACAAAAACGCTTACCACAGCGACGGCATCGGATGCAAGTAGCTCTTGAGGTGTCATTGCGGTGAAGTAGGCAACATTGGCAAAAACATAAAATATTGTCACTATCGTCATGGTAATATAAATAGCACGGGGTAGATTTCTGCAAATGAATTGAAACAAAAAAAGGTTACGATTTAATCAAATTCAACAATTTTAATTATTTTTGTGTCGTTTTGGGGGGACGATATCAAACAAATCGACAAAGCCTGATGAGAACTTGACTCATGTGTCAATAGAAACCATGTAGATTTTATTCAGTGCTTTAAAATGATTGGAAAAGGAGCACTAGGCTGGAAATTCTTGGTTCAGACCTTGAATTACACAGCAGCCACTACTGTTTCCCATATTGACTCCCTATCATGACATGAAACACACCTCCGGGACTCGAACCCACACTCTGCTGATCAGAAACACCAGAGCTGGAGTCAGATTTTCTTGTCCGCTCGCCCAACATGCCACAATGTAAGTGCACATCGCATTGAGAAATGTCAAGATTTCCCGATTGAATTGTCCAATTCCTAATCAAAATGGCCTGTATTATCCCTCTCAAGATAAGATTCCTGGCCCATTAGGGTGACGAGTAAGGGAGATGTTCGGTCCAATCACTTACTTGTACGGGTTCTTAAGTTCCTCAACAACGTTGTTTAAGTTATACCTGTATCAGAGAAAATGATAAAAAGTAATTCAAATTAATGTATGCCAGATTCTCAAACCGATGGAAGAAAAAGTGTTTACAGCTGCTCTCCCAAAATTCTCTCTTAGTGGGCAAGCTTGTTTCAAGTTTGAACTACTGAAAAGCTGATTGACTACATAACAAGGTAACGGGTCCTGCTTGCTTCTTGCTTGTCCCTATAAACAGTAAGGGCAAACCCTGACCAACGACGATTATTTCAGGAGAATCCCAAACTGAAACTAAGAAATAAAGTTCAAATCTCACACCACATTCATCCATGCATTTACATAAAGAAATAACCTCTTTATAGGAGGGCCCTACATGTTATTTTTATTTTATTTTTATAATCACATTAGACAACTTTAGTTCAGGGAACCCCAACTTACCAGCCAGCATATGAAAAAAGGCCGGAGTATAAGGCATTTCCAAGGCCACCGTATGTTGTCCCTTCAAATGAATTCTCAAAACTGGTTGTTTCACCTGCAATAAATAGACACACAAACTTTCCCCTTTAATAGCCACACATGTAGGTTAGCAGCTGTTAATCAGACCAGGGACTAGGCCTATTAGTACACCTTAGTTTGGGCATTTGTGCCCTTCAAAACTTGCTCACAGACCTTGAGATTTTCCAATGGAAGAGCACTTTGCAACATGGAAATATGCCATCTTGAATATGAAACTCCAGGCCAGAAATGTACAGCATTTATTCTTTGCGACTCAGAGAAGATTTCTGTGTAGTTGCCCATCTGAGTCGGGGCTCAAATTTGGGAGAACAATAATCTTCAAGACAAATGTTTACTTGACCAGAAACTTGTGTACCAGACCAGAATCTTGTGTACCATACCAGAATCTTGCGTACCAGACCAGAATCTTGCGTACCAGACCAGAATCTTGTGTACCAGACCAGAATCTTGTGTACCAGACCAGAATCTTGTGTACCAGACCAGAATATTGTGTACCAGACCAGAATCTTGCGTACCAGACCAGAATCTTGTGTACCAGACCAGAATCTTGTGTACCAGACCAGAATCTTGTGTACCAGACCAGAATCTTGTGTACCAGACCAGAATCTTGTGTACCAGACCAGAATCTTGTGTACCAGACCAGAATCTTGTGTACCAGACCAGAATCTTGTGTACCAGACCAGAATCAAAGGAGAACGTCCCGAGTACTGACACTGACACAGTTTAGTTAACAAGTATGTTTTTATTTGAATTTAAAGCTTTAAGAAAGACATGTTACAAGAGAAGATTTCTCTTATCTGTCTTTTGGAAAATTAGGTATACTTCATTACTCAATCAGATTGAAAGATGTTTATCAGAGTCAAAGTCAACACTTGTGCATAAATATTTTGTTTTTGTTCGTGATATTACACAGTGAGGTATTTTTTATTCAATTGAAAATACACATGACCATCGAACCTGTCCAATCATAAGTAAACTGGCCCTTGACACTAAAACCACTGGCCTCAGGCCTGCAGTCCAGTGTATAATTCGAGCCATGTAAATGAAATGTTGTCCTTATTTTACCTCTGAATATCTGCACTGCACCCATGACAATGATGATTGTCAGTGCCAGCATCTTGAACACAGTGAAGATGTTTTGCACGGCAGTCGTCAAGCGTACACTGAAGATGTTGAAGAACCCGCACAACACTACATGGAAACCAGAATTGTCCAATTTAGGATTTAAATCCTGATATGTGACCTGCTCCAATAAAAATTGGCATAAAGTCGAAAAATGTTATTACAAGGAAGGGATCAGTTGAGCTCTTTAACCCATTTCAAAAAAACACTCAAATTTTAAAAACCTTTTCTCTATGTAGAGACATGGGAAGGAAGCCGGTCCAACAATATGAACACCGAGGGCGCACTTGGGTTCCCTACATTTGTATCATTTGTTCTTTCCAACTTTTTGTTCTCTCCTTTGAACCTCTCAGAGACTTTGTACACAAAATTCCATGTGGAGCACCCCCGTCTTTATAGAATAACCCTATGGAGACCCTTTGTGTTTCCCTTTTCCTGTTTTCCTCTCGTTCTCCTTAAAGGTAGTAAATATGAAATCTCTCAGTGCCATCTTTAACTTGGGTCCGAATAGTGGGATCATGATGCAAGTGTCCTTAAGTAAGGCATTCTAACACCCTTCACCCTCAGATAAATCTTACATCTACCTCTATGGCTACTCTCAGGTTTGATACTTCACAGAAGCAACAAAGACAATTACCTTCGTGCCCCATGGTCATTGCCTTGGTGCCCTTGAAATGCTCCAGTAGAAATTTACAATTTCTCTCATAGGGTGGTGCCCTTTATCAAGCAAAAAAATGCCTTGGTGCCCTTGCCCTTTCAAGGGCACCAAGGCCTGTACTCTACCTCTAAGCCTCTACTCCTAGCATTCCCAGTGCAATATACTCACACACAGAGTTCAAGGCAAGCAGCTGAATGGCAAACATCGGTGGTTCACAATCCGCAGACGGGAAAAATGGCTGCACGGCATAACGCCCGAATGTGATCGCCACCACTGCACAGGAGGCTGGCACTTGCATAATAAGCGACACCCACAAAAACAGGAACGCTGCAAATTCACCGTAGATCTCTCTGAGATAGAAGTAGAACCCCCCAGACGAGGGGAACATGGTGCCTAGTTCGGCGAAGCAGAGGGCACCCAGGAGAGAGATGATACCCGCTAGTACCCATACTATCAGGGTCATTCCCACAGAGCTAACACCCAGCAGAACACCTGTTAATGAGGACAAATGGAGGAAGCAAATAGGTTAACAATGCTCAAAAAACAACAATGGTTTCATTCACTAAAATTCTACTAAGAATTCCAGTGCACCAGCTGTTGTTGGAAAAGTTCATTTTCAAAGCAATTAATGTTCATCCACCCTGCCGTCCCCCTATGGAACAGTCTTCCAGTCTGTTGTTGGCAACATTTCTTAGGAAGGGATTCAGGCCTTCAAATAAATGCTGTGTGCATGAACACATTCTTCTTCAATACATAAACAAGCAGAGTGTTTCCTGGGTACCATACATCATTTGATTAACCAATCAGAGCATTGGAAACCATTTAATAAGCCAATCAGAATGTTTCTGTTAAGCCTTCAATCAGATTCTAATTTTAATTCTGTTCATTGACCTTATTAATGTCTGTTGAGCTATTGTTCACATTCGCACATTACTATATATATAAAAACAAAAACAAGATCTTGGTTTTTGTTGTTCACAAGTTGATTTTCATTGGCTTAAGATTTTTTCCCACCCATTTTTCTTTTAAATTGTGAGATGAGTTCAAAAGAAATGTGATTTACTGCTTGCTGAAAAAGTGTTCATTTAGCATTGTTTTGAAACTTGGTACAATTGTGAAAGTTTAAGACTTTGTCATTCTTGACAAACCTTTAGGGGATACAAAAATCCCGGAGCCAATGATGGTGCCAACATTGATGGCTACTCCACTCAGCAAGGTTATCTGACGCTGCAATTTGACTGTACTGCCGTCTTCTGAATTACTCAACTGCAAAAAAACAAATAGTAATACATAATGATGAATCTATTAATACATGAAGAAATTTGAGCGATGGTGACAAAAATTGATGAAAACTTCATCATAACATAATCACTTTATAGGCTAAATGATGACTTTTTCAAATGTCGTTTTGAAGGATGGGACATGTGTTTGCTCAGTTAAAGAAAAAACAATTTTTAGTTTTGGGTCAATTTGCATTAAATTTGCATCCCAATAAAAGCATGGCTGCAGGTTTACTGTAACAATGCGTCACAATGGTCCCACACTAAAACATGAAACTAACTTTTTTTTTTTTTTTTTTTTTTACTTTGTAAATGAGAATTTAGTCAGACTTTGGGTTGTTTTATAATACAAATAAACAAACCACATTATCTTGATCTAAACATGTACTGGGTACTAGGTAACAATGTAATTTAAAGGGTTTCCGAGGAATTCATATCTCCAAAATACAGGAGACCTAATACCATCTGTAGCCCAACCATGAGTCAAAATTGACGCACAGCTTCATTAGTATACAGTAAAACCACATGTTGCCCAAGGTTATGTTGGTTTAGCCCACAGATTATTAGCCAGGCCAGGCCTACGCTGAGTGGTAGATACAGGGGGCGTGAACTGTGAAGCCACCCAGTGCTGAAATCAATTCAACATCTGCTTAATTTAGTCAGGTCAATTGGATCCGAATTGTGCTGAATCTTCTGTCCACTCTGTTTGTGGAATCTGATATGAATTAAATCAGACTTGCCGAACTTATAAAACATCCCAAAACAGAACAGAAATTTGATAAGGCACGGGACAATAGCAAATTGTTATCATGACAAAAGGTACAGTTGTCTTTGCCTAAGGTATTTGTTACAAATCACTGGGCTTTTTATGTTTATGCTTTGGATTTTGTTGCATTTTCCAGGGTAAGATGCCTGGACAGGCTGTCTACAGGTCACTGTGTGTTACCTGAAAATGAAAAGGTGTTTAAATTGTTTACGCTGATCAAACACTTTGTGTAGACATCAGATATTAAAAACCACTCAATTTTAATTTGAAAGTGCTTTAACACTTTCAAATTAGATTGAGTGGTTTTTAATAACTTTCAACTTGTTCCATGTTGAGCATACAACTGCACAGCTGGCAAAAAAACACAACAAAATCTATAAACAATGAAAAGACTTTAAATTTATTTTTCAAAGTAATCACATTACCTATAGCTTGAGCCTAATAAAAACCTTAGGAATATTTTTTTTAACAATCAATCAGTCATTGAAGTTCAACAAGATTTTGTTTTGAAAGAATTTTGTCTATGGATGAATTTTGACAGATGATTCTTTTTTCAAAACAAAAAGTATACAGAAACTTCTGCAAAGTCGCAAAATATCAGACATAGAATCTAAAAATCAGACTTTGACTGAATTACTAAAGTTGTATAGTAGTCCCAGCCTATTTCTATACCATCCGCCCAGGTAATATAGTTAATACGCAGTTCTTTTCAGAACTTAGAAGTCTACTCAGCGGTAGAAGAATAAAACAAGACAGTTCTCTGGAACACACTCTACCCCGCAAGTAGATACACACATGGTGTTACCGCAAACCAAATATATAAAAGGCAAATTATTGAGTATAAAATCAACTTACGAGTATTTCTTTATCATCTTTTCCAAAATCTATTTCATCGGAATCAGACAGGTCTTCCAATCCTATCTCTGAAATGTGTCCCTCCGACAACATGTTCGATGACATTGGAAAAGACAGACTTGATCCAACAACATGTGACCAGTTTGTCTTGTTTTTGTTTACGTTTTGGGGGAAGGGGGTGACGTAACTAAGTACTCTTGGATTTCCAGAGAGTACAATGATTTGTTGGTTGTGTTGTGGGTTTATCTTTATCTCAACTGCAAATAATTTGGGGACCAGGAGAATCCAGGAGAGAGAAACAAAAGTAAAATGTCAAATTTCTCCATTGTCTAAAAAGCTTTCAAGATCTTTTTGTCGTTCACCCCCTGTGAATATTCAAATCAATAGTTAATTACTCCATGCACTAACTGAAAACTGCCCATGCTGGCTAACAGTAACAGTAACACTGAAACTGCACTGTCCTGTATGCAGCATACAAAATACAGTCAATGTGATTGTCTATTGTGCAACGTATTGAATAAAATGAAAGAGTCCGTGACCGTGCACTCTCGGTAGCAAAGGAAAGAATCGAAAGGTCCCACCATACATACGTCAACATTTAAAAAAATCGTCTAGAGTTCAAAGCAACGTCGGCAGTGAAACACAAACTAGTAGAAATCCACCAACAAGGCGGCACTAAACTGAGGCCGTGTCCGAATTGGCGACTTCGGCTACAGCTACGGCTAGATCAACGCGTCTGTCAGTGTTGAAGGATAGGCAGACGCGCGCGCCCTAGCCGTAGCTGTAGCCGAAGTCGCCAATTCGGTATTATTGTAAACATCATAATCAGAATAGTCAGCATCCGCGTGGGTTTGCTACATAGTCTTCGCATTGGAAATTAGGGTACAAGACGATGGGTTGAAACGTGTGTGTGATTGGTTGAACGAGAGAGGGCGTGTTTTCCCTGATGAAGCAGTTTGTTTAATGCCACACTGATGAAGCACTCCCCAAAAGTGTTTCAAATTAGTTTCAACATGTGAACGGCCATCGGCTGAACTGAAAATAGTTTGAGTTAGTTTTAATTCCTCTGAAATCTAAATTATTTAAGGTGAAAATTATTACACGCATCGTCACTTTTTAAAGGAAATCTTGAGGACGGTGACAAATGAAAAAATTGATAAGTTCAAACTCAACTTATTTTAGTACAAATAACTTGTTCGCGTGTCCATTTACCTACATGTTGAAACACTTTTTGGGTGGTTTCAGTTAGGCACATAGTATGGCCAGTTTGCAACCCCGCTCGAACAATGTAGATGCAAAAACTAACCTTGTCAGGAAGAAGGCTTCTTCCATTGTGGTACTAGTCGGTCTATACTCCCTGTAGATTAGGCCTACATTACTTAAAATAACCACAGTTAGCCCATAGTAAACTTTAGCATCGGTAAGTTCAAGCAACTTTCAACCGCATGTAGGACTACCCCAGAAACGCATTCCTACCTCCATGGTTCAAGCAACTGTCAACCGCATGAACGCCAGAAGCGCGGGAAAAACGCCCGTGAAGTTCACATTTTTGCATAATGCATATAAGCCCCGAGACCGTCGTGCAGTGATCTCAATTTCATTCAAACTAGGCCCTAGGTCGTTTCTTAAAGCACAGTTTTATAACAATTTTCACAAAAAACACAAAGCGAAGACCTAAGGTAATGATACCCATGCCGATTGCAGAGTCACTTTTTAGCATAACAGCCACTGCACGTTTTACTAAATTTCAAAAGGGTGTCGGGGTTGCGCCGAAGAAAGAAAGCAGATCTCAGTGTATCAACGCAACTGTGATCAAACAAAAACAGTCTGAAATTTCCCACAGTCTCGGACTATAGCAATTATAGCAGCAAACCGAATAGTATGGACCTACTATGTGTAATTTCCTGTCTATAAAATAAAAATGATAGGAAATTGCTCTGTGACTTAATTTCCTGAAACGGTTGAGCTTCCAAGGTGACCAAACAGTCAAGATGCTCCGGTGGGGGTAGAGCAAAGGTGACCTGGGCACTTTTGGGAACCTCTTCAATTTGGTTCAATGAATTGCAAAAATCCTAGATACTTTTGTGATTAAAACCATTGGATGACGTCCATGGTCAAACATAAACGCGTTGGCAAAGCGATTTACATTCAGTTTTTGTTCCGGAACGTGGAGCCCAAGTATTTCCTCCCATTAAGTGGCACAACTTTTCATTGGTCGGGGGCATCATTTCATTATTTTTAATGACAATATTCTCACTAACTCCGATTCAGTTGAAATATCTCACACTACATCTTTAAATATAAAGATTTAAACGCAAATCAAACCACACTCGACACGGTCTAATGACTTTTTTATTGCTTTTTTGGTGATCGTTCTTCCAATCACGTAATCTTGTTTGCACAAACCTCGTAAAGGTTTGTCGGTCTTCACATTATTGAGCGAGCGTGAAAATGAGGCTTGAAACACTATTTTAATACAGCCCTTTACTAACCTATCACATAATAACTGGTTGTTTTACCTCACTGTTGACGAACATGCTTGAACATGAATTTTGAGTTATCAAAGTAACAGACTTTCCTTGGTAACAGAGCAAATTGCTTCACAAACGGTACCGTCAGTCACATACTCGAAAAATCATCATTTGCTACCCAATATTTATTAGCATTCAGTGTGTACAAACAATTTCCAGTCCAAATATTTCGCTCTGAAAATTGCAGGACGGAACCACTCCCTGTATATCAACTCTTTTCCGTACGCTTCCAGATTTGTGATATAAGTAATTTCAAAGCCCGTTTTGACATCCAAATAAAAAAGTTTGCTTGTTATGGCTTTTACCGAACTAACTGTGTGCTATCATTTACATATTCCACAGTTCATGTTTTGTACCATGATATGTTGTTCTTAATATTTGTGGGGTATAATAGTTATATAGGAAACTTGCCTACGGTCTACATAAACTCCCCCGAAGCTGACAGAAAAACAATAGGCATTATATTGCTAACAGCATTGAGCATCAACAGTAGGCCTACGGCGACAATGACCTGTACAACAATAAGAAAACTCCTTTCCTTTTTACTAATAGTTGCACCACAGTCCGGATAGTTTGTTGCTCCGTAGTTGAAGTATGCCCTTCACCAACTTGATGTTGACTTCAATCCTTTATAATCAGAAACCCATCTAATTATTGTCTGTATTGGAATACAATGGTTTCACATGGGTCAAACTTGACCTTTATCCGGCTCATCAAACAATGGCGATAAACAATACTTTTATAGCAGAGGGGTATATTATACTATGTGGAAATATTATGTGTATATATGACTAACTGGACTGCTCAGCAAACACTTAAAAAAAAAACCATGAGTACAAACTAATTTGCTTTTTAACTTAGGGCTCGCGTTCAGCCTATATTAAATAGACCGCTTGAATAAAAAGCCTGCACACAAGTATTTTTAGGCGGCCAACAATAATAAGGACTCAAGCATCAGAGCATCACGGTACACCAACGTTACTTCAGTTATTGTCCTTCCTTCATAAAGGCATGAGAAGATGTAATTTCATAAGCACGGCCGCAGATAAATTACCCATCAACAGGGTTCGGTAATTGTTACAAGTTTAGCGCTTGTGGGACAATATTTAGAAAGTCCTCCTTGCACACATAAGCAAAATAAGAAACCGTTATAAAAGTTTACAATTACTTAATAATGTTGGCACAGCAAAGTCCCACGTACCAGTAGGGCTACATTAACTTTTCAGAGACATGTTACTATGTGTATAATGTGCAATTAACTTCAACGCATTTCCGTATTGTCTATAACTAAACAGCAAATCAGGAATTCCTTAAGCTTCGACCATTTTGCCTAAACCATTGTCCTTGCATGGTCCTCAGTTTCCATGGAGGTCATCCTACCTTCACGGTCCTCTTACCTTGGTTATTGTTTATTATAGCATTGCGTGTAAATGGTCAGGGTGTAAATGGTGATGGTGCAAGATATCAAACTGATAATCGGGCTCATTTTCTTATCATTATAAGCCATATTTGAACTGCCGAAGGTAAACACGTAACTGGTGGGTGTGTGAACCACGTGGGGTTCCATTTCCCCCGCCTTCTCCCCACGCCCTGGGTCACAAAAGGAGGGAAAACCACAGAGGAAGAAAGGAGGAAAATACTATAACTTCGCTAAATCCTGGGCTCGCGTCCAGGCTAATAAATCTTTGCATATTAATTTTGACGTGAACCTTCTGTCACCCTTTAGTGTGGTGACGTAAAACTTGAATGGAATCTTCAGCAGCTGGTTGTAAAAGAAAATCAGACCATCTGTGAGGTTCATTGTTTTTATCGAATGATTGACACAGTGGAGATAGGTACCCCGATTGTAAACTACTTTATCATTATGGATTATAATATTAAAATGGCATACAACAGTTCCAATGAAAACATTAAAAGTTAAACAACAATGTTTTAAGGACACTATATACCTTTTTTGTTGATGCAACATTAATATTATTGATATTTTTTGTTATGATTTTCACCTTTCACCATCTTGGATTTTGTTGATGCACCATTTACGTTACTATTAATAACACACAATGATAAAACATATATTATTATTTGTTATCAACAAGTTTCGTAACTTTTCTTCCATTTTCATTGCCATCGTGTTGTCTTCCTTCACACAAATTTTGATGAAGATTCTTTCAATAACATTCGGCCGGTTAAGACTCCGGTTTTGGACAAAAATTTGACAATGATCGTGGACACATAAATTAGTGTAAAATACGGCACACACGATGATATCGGGATCGTGGAGTTCACATCGAAGTTGCAAGAGTGTCTCGAATAATGTTATGGGCCTGAACAACAAAGTTTTCAGTTGATTGTGTTCTGAATTGTTGTTGAAAAATCAAAACAAATGAGTATGGAAGGGGGGGGGGGGTATGTCAATAATGTATAGTGAAAACTTATTAGAGATTTTGTGGACTCAGGCCTATAACATCCAGTAAAGAATACATTGGTGTTCGTTATGATCTATTCCTTGCTCATCATGGTATGACGTGTCCTCCTTGAAGCTGTGTACTCATTGTGTGCTTGGAGTCTTAGGAATTCCTTAGATAATTTTCGGTAGGCCTACGAGAGAATGGAGGTAGACCCTCTATGCTCTATCTACCACTGAGCATTGTATAAATGAACAAATTGAGGACCCTTTTAAGCATGGGATACACTCCTGGCATAATAATGTGAACAGAATCTATTACGCAATCTACATGGGCCTATCAATACACTTTTCAAGTGACCATGCATTAAAAACTCATGACCTATTTTGAAGGGCATAAATATTGATTCGGACAACATTTTGCCAATAGTAAAACGCTGCAATTTGATGTAGAGGGGCCTACCGTTATTATACCAGCAGCCTACCAGCCAATAAAAATAAGAAGCACTTTACTCGGTTTACTCGAGGGTGAATTGTTATTTCTACTCTGGAGGGAGGATGGTTTGCTCGAATGGTACCATGCGGTCCAAATGAAAGTCTTGCAATTAATTTTAGAACTGGCCCTAGCCTATGTTGGACTCCTCCGGACGGTAGCAATGTCGTCCTAACACACGGCTACCTTGCTCTTTGACTAAACTAAACCATAGAGTAAGGACAGGACCAACGAAAAGGGGCATCCTCCCACCCCTCAGCTCGATAATTAAGTCGTGTGCAAGGGGATGACAAAACCTTTTTGGTGCCCCATTTATATCAGCATATTATTTTCCTAGGCTATGATATCCATGCAGTCACCGTAACACCGTGTGGGTAGGGACCGTCCAGTCACGGAGGAACCTCCACGGTCAGGTCAGCAGACGGTCCACTGATATGCTGGGCCCTTTTATGTTCCTCGGCCCTCGGCCCCAAGGTTAACCCCCTAACAAAAACAGGTGCAAACCGTATAATCTACAAGTACATGGTACAACTCAGTGCAAAATTCTTCTTCAATTATTGAAAATACAAATACATTCGTGTGAGATAACCTCTCGTTGTGTGACCTACCCTAGATGTTGCATCTTCGTTGTCTGGTGATTCATGATGACCTGCTCCGTTCGTCTGGCCAGTCGAACCGTTTGCCGATTTAGGCTCCTCCATGATGATGATGATGATAAATGGTGCACGAATAAACTATGCACAATGGGCAGCAAGAAAAGGTGATTCCAAAGGCCTTTGTTGTTGTCTGTATTGCTTAACGTTACTGGCCTATAAGAGGTTGAACTGCTCTGACTAGCAATCGGTCTTCGCCGGCAAAACGTTCATTTTTCCAGGTTGAAACACAAGAACGTACCGCTGCCGGACAAAGCTCATCGGTGTTCGACTTCACTCGAGCAATGACGACAACAAACGCCTGGTGGTGTATCCGCCGTCGTGTTGAAAATTGCGTGTAGCGCTTCATGCGTCCTACTGTGCTTATGTGACACAACGGCTGTTCTATGATCACTTCCATAAAGTTCGTCTGGTCATCAAGCATGATCATCAAGCGTCTTTCCTTTTGATGTTTGAAAAGAGAGATAAAAGCCTATAATTTGGTTCTTATTTTTTCACGTGACAATATTGTCCGTTACTTTTCAAGCATTGTATGGACAAACATTGTGTTTTCCAGTCTCTAAAATGGTAAAATCACTCATATAAAATAAACATTATAGAAAAGTTTGCGGTAACACCATGTAATAACAATCTCTCAATGAGTTGGGGTGGTTCTGAAAAGAACCGTTCTGAAAAGAACCACCCCAACTCATTGAGAGATTGTTATTACATGGTGTTACCGCAAACTTTTCTATATCTTACTTCCACCATGCAAAGTTTCAAATCCTACTTAAAATAAACATTGTTGGCAGTGCTGTGTGATTGGTTTATGCTTCAAATTCTCTTGTTTCGTGAACTCTAGAAGATTGAAAACTAGTCTGTTAAGGTCTTATTTCAAAAGTATAAGAAATTCCGTACCTTGACCAACTTTTTACTAAAAATGCAAAATTTTGAAGTTTTGTTGCACAATATTAATTGATGCATAGACATAAGACGTAATCAGAGGAAATAATAAAAGTTTAAAGCTGTGTGTTAATGAAAAATCAACAGAATGTGTACACACTGGACACTATTGGTAATTGTCAAAGACCAGTCTTCTCACTTGGTGTATCTCAACATGCATAAAATAACAAACCTGTGAAAATTTGAGCTCAATTGGTCGTCGAAGTTGCGAGATAATAATGAAAGAAAAAACACCCTTGTCACATAAAGTTGTGTGCTTTCAGATGCTTTTTTTTTCGACCTAGTATTAAGAATTAGATTTTGAGGTCTCGAAATCAAATTCCTGGAAAACTATGTTACTTGACAGGGAGCCGTACTTCTAACAATGTGTTATACTATCAACAGCTCCCCATTGCTCGTTACCATACCAAGTAAGGTTTTATGCTAATAATGATTTAGAGTAATTGCCAATAGTGTAAACTGCCTTAACGGATAGACAATAAAACACCAGCATAAAACCCGGCATTGTCTGTCTTATGATGGGCGTTATGATCTTGTTTACAACCGTCCGATGTCTGTTTGTGGAAACAAAGATGTCATGCAAGATAAGATCCGACCAGACTGTCACTTCTTAATTACAGCCAACGAGAAGATGCCATTTGTAGTCTGTTATTCATTGTATTGATTAATTAATGTCTTGTCATTGAGTGAGGTTAGCGTCTTCTGGTGAAGGACAGTAAATACCAGTGATTACGTAACCATATGTCAAAACTCCTGAATAGTGTTTATGATCCGCAGGCGCCATTTTTTTAAATGTATTGTTCTTTCCGAATCCTCTGTCTCTGATAATAATAGGCATTGCTTTTTGGTCACTGTTTACGCTAGGGCCATCGCCGCTCCGAGTGAAGAAAGTTAGTGTGTGAACTGGGGTCGATTTCACAATCACTAGCCTAGGAGATATCAAAAGCGTATAGTCCTGAGTTAGGACTCTTCCTCGAGATAAGACAAGTCTTAACTCTTTGTGAAATCGACCCCTGGTGTATGAAATACACAACTGAGTGTTCACGCCTGATACTTCGGGAAGCATTTGAGGTAATTGCCTCCGTGCCCCCTGGTCATTGCCTTGGTGCCCTTGAAACACAATGGAAATGTGTGCCCTTTACAAGGAGAAAGGGCATTGGTGCCCTTGTCCTTTCAAAATGAAGCATATGGGCCTGGTTTGGCGTGCTCTATGGTGATTTTGTATTCGTCCTCCATGGTTTTATTTTGTCGGATGGCACATGGCATGCGTGCGGACTATAATGCGTTTTTGCAAAAACAATAATGAGAAAAAATGCAATTCGGATTATTCAAGGGGAAAAGAATTACGGTCAATATAAGTTATATAAGTTGAGAATAAAGTTCGAAACTAAATTGAGTAATTTAGAGACGGATCGTGTATTTGGAAGTAGGTCATAACCATGGAGGTAGAACTGGCACTCGCTTCATGTCAGTTATTACTGTTAATTGTGCCTCCATTACAATTGTTTTCGTAAGTTATAGTAGAAATGACAGGGCCAAGGGTATAGTTGGGGTTTGGTCCGTCTGGCACGTAGCCCACACGCTGGGGTATGACGATGAGAAAGTTTTGAAAGCACGTTGGGCACGCTACGGAGCAACAAACAAAAAAACACAATTCCACAGACTTAGGATCTGCATCACAACAGGTGCGCATTCATCTTAATATGAAAAAGGGAACACAAAATATGCCACAGTTTGGTTCATCAGTGAGGATGGTTTCTGGTAACTTGTTCAAAGTCTTTACATGATTTCCTCTTCCTGATGGCTTTAAATGAATGAAGATGATACATAATAGAATTACCCGTCCCACAAGAAAAGCCCTGTATTTTATATGCCACTTTGAATAAAAAAATGTTGGCCATAATATTTGTAAGGTAAAGTGTTTAATATAAAGTTAATGTGCCTTATCAGTTATCCAGCAATCACGGAAAATGGCACACATTATGGTTGAGGATGGTTTCTGATGAATTGTTTGTTCAAAGTATTTAGATGATTTCCTCTTCCTTCTGGCTTTATACATGTATGCCTCTTTGAAACAACATGTTGGCTACATATTTTTAGGTAAATCGTTCAATATGTAAAGGTTGAGTGTAAGTTTCAGCAATCACCAACATACACAAACATAACAATATACATACTTCCAGACGGGCATGGAGCAACACGATGCAATTATCTTCGACCTGCCCTGAAGAAAACATAGACTAAATACAAACATTTTATTTTATATGAATGCCATTAATATCAACACATACTTATTGTAGACAATATTATCATTACACATAAATAAATTTATTATTTAGGTCATTATTTATTTAATAAAGTGTAACAAATAAAAATAGTGCAATTAATATAACGTTAATGCTGAAAGTTTTACAGAATCAAATTTGGAGTAGCCTGAACACTTACAGCCGTGGAGTGAAAAAAACTTCGCTAGAAAACCTTCCCGTGACGCGATTTTGACGTTTACTAAAATGGGGTCGTGTGGATACAATACAAGTTCAAACGAGGTTCGATTGACGTCACTGTCTCACTTTGCAAAGCATCGCGGCGGGAACATGTCTCGAGACACACCTGTCAAACCCTACTCAATGATTGAATTTACAATAATGAAATAAGAAAAATGTATTCGACAAAGTTCAAATTAAATGGGGCTATTGCACTATTATTTTGTCAGAACACATTTCGGAAGGGAACGCAGGTAACAGAACCCGGTGCACGTATCGAAAACAAATTTAGGGTTCTCCCCGGTGTTCCTGCGTTTGATTGGCAGCATAATTATATTGCGCCACAGCACATTGTAAACCGTTACATGTCGCTATGTAACAGGAGTATAGGTCTCATACTTTCCAACGTAGTCCCACATACCTTGCAGAAAATTACCCACAGAGTGAGTGAACATTTTTATTCTTTTTTGTACACGAAGTACATTTATTTGCACAATTTTACAAACTTGCTGCAATCAATCTAGCATGGGACCCTTGCTTAATTGCTCTTGGTGAGGGGTTTTATAGTGTTTATGAAATAATTAAAAATATTAAAAAATTAAAAGTTCACAGATTTACAAATAACTTACAGGGTTTACAGAAGGTAATGGTGAAAGAATTCTCTTGAAATATTATTCCAAGAAATGCTTTACTTTTCGGGAAAAAAAACATTAAAACAGCATCAATTCTCGATATCGAGAATTACGGATTTATTTTAAAGGCAGTGGACACTATTGGTAATTACTCAAAACAATAATATTAGCATAAAACCTCACTTGGTAACTAATGGGGAGAGGTTGATGGTATAAAACATTGTGAGAAACGGCTCCCTCTGAAGTGACGTAGTTTTCGAGACAGAAGTAATTGTCCACGAATTTGATTCCGAGACCTCAAGTTTAGAATTTGAGGTCTCAAAATCAAGCATCTGAAAGCACACAACTTCGTGTGACAAGGGTTTTTTTTCTTTCATTATTATCTCGCAACTTCGACGACCGATTGAGCTCAAATTTTCACATGTTGGTTATTTTATGTTTATGTTGAGATACACGAAGTGTGGGCCTTGGACAATACTGTTTACCGAAAGTGTCCAATGGCTTTAAAGACTACATTTCTCTGCAATATTTTAAAGACACTAACAAAATATGTTAATTTGAGTGGAGAGGGCAGCCTATTTGTTGAGTGTGACCATGTGACTATGTACGTTTGTTAAAAAATCATGTGACAGGTAGCCTACACATCATTATCGCTCCATTTCCCAAATTGACAGACTTCCTTCTATTGTTTTTTTCTTCGTTTTTTTTTGTTTTTTTTTTTGGGGGGGGGGGTGGACACATGCACACACAACTCTGCACAGAAAGCCTCATTCCGATTTGAACCAGTTTTCGTAGCAGTTACAAAAATATCCAACTCCCGAAAACAGTCGTCGGACTCTAAAAACAAAGTCAACAGCCTCCCAGCTGATAGGAACAATGGACCCGTAAAACCACAACAGAAGGTCAAATAAAAAGAAGAAGTACAAAATACCGAATAATTACGCTAATGTACGTAACAGGACTATCCCGAATTACAGCATGAACTTCGACCGTTGTTTATCTTGACGCTATCGACCTAAATGAGCTGTTGCTGTGTGTGCATATTATAAATGTATTGCATGAAGAGGTTGATGGCCTACATCAGCTGTCTTTTGCGAGCTCGGTGGTAAAGTAACAGCATTGTTCACCTAAAGGTCATCGGACATCGCGCCACATTTCGTTATTTTATTGTTTTATTGTTGTATACCAACATTATAAAAACAGCAGGAACAATGGAGTATGCCTAATACATTCAAATGCCGATTTGGTCTTCACTGTCTTTACTTTGCGCGATGCTGAAAAAGATCAATACTTGTGACACTGAATGGGATGTTTTATTGTCAATCAATGAGATCACCGGCCTATACAAACACCGGAGGACATTCTACAAAATGACACCTTGGCGCTCAATTGGCACTCAACGTGGTGCTTCCCTTCCTTTTGTATATCTTTCTGTATTCTGAGAATTCCAGGAACTCTTTAGAGGGGACTAGGCCTACTAACTGCATCAGAGGAAAAGAAGTAGGTCTGGGGGCACATTATTTGTGGCAATTATAATATAAAAAGACCGGTCAAAGTTTGAGCTGACTTCTTCACTCCTGGTCCAGTGAATCGTTAATATGTTTTGTTTTAATTGTTACGAAAGAAGCCCAGATGAAAGAGTAAAACGAAAAAACCGCTTCATCAAATAACATGAGTTCAATGATGGCGCGTGTTTTTATTTTTTAGGAAAACAAAATGTGTAAATTTACAAACCCACACACAACCGAAGATGCCTAGAAATGGAATTCCTCATTTTAATACTTCCGGTGCTAATGCATATATGTAGACCCATGGAGGAATAAATTAGGTAGACCTATCTGAGATTTGTTAAACGATGCATTTATTATTATCATTTAGTTGTTGTACTTTGTGTTCATTCAAGTCTGGTGGTCATTACGAGTTGATGGCAAGTTCAAGTTTTGTCTAAATCTACTAAGTATAAGTTATAAAAATAAATGTACAATTACCCACCCGTACTACCAGTCTGTTTCGATCAGCCATCGGAAGAAGCAACTAAACATGTACCAGCAACTCAACAAACCGGAAACCCGGCAGTAAAGGCGGAAGGCCTACTTGGATGATCCAGAAAATGCATAAATAGGCGATCTCCAAGGGGGCGTCCATCTGTAAAATGTCTCCTTTTTAAATCTTTGTAACCAATTAGAGATTGGGAGAGCAACTTTGTCAGTTGCATTTTGGACCATTGGTACATGAATCCAAATATTGCATAGCCTACTCGGGACTTGAGGAAGATGGTGCCAGCATGTATGAAAATAGACCTGCAACTGCAAAAGAATTCTAAATTAAAAAATGGCAGCTTTACAAGACAACCACTATTAGGATCAGACCTGTGTGTAGGCCTACTACTATAGAGTGAACCTGTTAATCCATCATCCTATCACGCCCTACCCAAAAACGTAACTTGATGTGCTCGTGCAAACAGGCCTACTTAAACTATCACATTCCAAACATTTATTGAAATGAGTTGATTACTTTTCCTAAAAGAAAATATATTGGCGTATGAATGCTTTGGATGCGAAACTATTTTTGTAAAGTTTTTGTTACGTTAAAAGTCTGAATTTTTGTTCCACGGTCACTTATAATCATGGAGAAAGAATATTATGTTTCATCTCCAAAGTGTATGCTGCGCCTGTTTATTTATTCATTGTATAAACTGTTGATCTAGTTTTCATGATTATAAATGCAATTTATTATTTTATCAGTGACAACTTGTCCAATGGCTTGTATAGTCTTCATGAGCATATCATGTTCACGCGAGGACTGAGTCCTATTTATGCTACTGTCCCTGACAGCACCATACAATGTGCACGACCACAACCCATGATCAACTCCAATGTCGCCGCTGGTCTCTGTGAACTTGATAAGCACTTTACAGCTGTAATATTATGATATCAGCTGTTCAAGGTTCAGCCTGGCTAAACAGATAGACAATCCTGGATCTCATCACGAATCAGCATTGTGAATTGTTTCAGTAGGCTTGTATAGTCACTTTTATAGTATACGAAGAAACTAGGCATATATGCCAACTCTTTTGAACATCTTTCTTTCCCAGGGTATCACCATTGGGGGAGATGTTTGGCCAAAAGGACTGCATACCGTCTGCAAACCCAGATATGGCCCGATTTTCGACGAAATAAGTTTTGTTCTTCTCTTTTTGGCGAATTGTGACAGGTGATGCTTTTTAAACTATACGAACACGGACAATGCACGAGCCATGCAAATTTGTCCGTTTTTAAAGTAGTTTGGCCTACATGGATGATGGATGAGATATAATTTGGATCCCACCAATAACTCATTTTTAGGTCGTTTTTTAATTAACCACGTTAATTTGCGATTTGTTCGTGTAACATCTTAACATTAAATCTTTCTTGAGTCTATAACGAATAGCTAATTAAAATTTTGTCAATCAGCCCCCCCCCCAAAAAAAAAAAAAAACAACAACAACAACAACATTGATGTCATTCAACCATTTCAACCAAATGAAAGGACAATTTTTCCAAGGATATAGTTGCGGCTGCTCATGATGATTAGTGAAGGTTTTTTCCAATTTATCCCTCGTGATACTCCATTCATGAGTTGTTTTTAGTTCAGGTGTGGCGGGAGATTCCGTATGACGAAGCGTGCAGGCGTTTCGTCTGATAGCGCCTTTTTTTGAATAAACTTCCTTCAGCACGTGTTCATCTACCGGGGTCACACACCCACACACACCCGGGGACAAAGTGCACTATGACACCATCAGATTTTAGGCACAAGGACGCAGAAAATTAGTATTATGTAGTTTTGTTATTAAACAAGCATTTGACAGCGCTTCTTCCAAGGATTACATAAACCATGGAGGTTCTACACTAAAGACAAAAATATTATCCTGGAAAGACAACTCACAAACACCTATAATACTGAGATTAAGTGTTAAAGGCACTGGATACCTTTGGTAATTGTCAAAGACCAGGGTGTATCACAAGCATAACACAACAAATCAGTGAAAATTCGGAATCAAATTGGTCATTGAAGTTGCAAGAGAATAATGACAGAAAAACATCATTGTTGCACAAATTTGTGGTCTTTCAGATGCCTAAGGTCTTCAGGCCTGAAGTATTTTATCAGATTCAAATATTTGAGTGAGCAATTATCTCAAAAACTACATTACGAGGGAGCCGTTTCTCACAATGTTTTATACTATCAACAGCTCTCCGTTGCTCATTACCAAGTATGTTCTTATTCTAACAATTGTTTTGAGTAGTACCAATTAGTGTCCAGTGTCTTTTTTTCAGGCAAGTCAGAATTTGTTAAACACCATGACAACATCCACGGGTAGTTGCAGCGAAGCACATATCAAACAAGATCAGGTTTGGGTTCAACCACTGTGTGCCGGCTAAAACGTGTCCTTATCAATTTGAATCATTTCAAATTGAGATAAATTTCTGTCAAGGCTGTGTATCTTGCTGGTTTTGCGTGTCCCATCGTGTCCCTGTCCCAACAGCAAAGTTCATTGAACGACACGAAGTGCAGCTTTTTGATAAGCACACACAGAGACAAGTTTTTTTTGGTTATGCCATAAAACAACATGGGATACAAACCGTGTTTTAGCCAAACGTAGTAAGTTAAAGGAACACGTTGCCTTGGATCGGACGAGTTGGTCTATTAAAAGCGTTTGAAACCATTTGTTATGAAATGCATATGGTTAGAAAGATGTTTTAAAAGTAGAATGTATAATGACCAACACAAGTATCACTCGAAATTGCACGGTTTTCCTTTTACGTCGCGAACTAACACGGTCGGCCATTTATGGGAGTCACAATTTTGACTCCCAAAAATGGCCGACCGTGTTAGTCGACAGGGTAACAAGAAAACCACGCAATTTCGAGGCATATTTGTGTATAGATCATTGTATTCTACTTTTAAAACATCTTTCTAACCATATGCATTTCATAACAAACGGTTACAGAACGCTTTTCAAAGACCAACTCGACCGATCCAAGGCAACGTGTTCCTTTAAAACACCAGGAGACCGGTCAAATCCTCTCAAAGTGGTCCGGCTGGTTACTGGTTAGATCAGTTTTGAAAAACATCTCTTTTTAATTTGATATGGATTGGTAAAAAAGTTGGTGGAACAGTGAAGTGACAATATAAAACTGGTCCTGCTGGCTAGCCACTGAAAAGGTTAAGGGCAAATCCTGGTTATAGTTCAGTTGATATTTCCATCCAATTGATTTGCTTACACAATAATACACATAAAGGTACTTTAGATACACTTGTGGGGAAGAGAGAAGTGGCGGGTGTACCCTAAAAGCAAGCTTGTTTGGGCGGAGTCCCTCATATTCAGGTACCTGGGATACAGGCCTGCTGGGATAAGGAATTACTGAAGATTTATAACTCACTTTTGTCTAACTTGTAAAACTACATAATCAACAGAATTGAAAGAACTTGAGAAAGTACTGAGTATACAGTGCTATTGCACACATCGGTGTATATGGGTAAAAAAAGCAGAAGAATATTCTTCATCCCCGATGTAAAAATAACATCTGTTAAAGAGTTGAAAAATATTCATAAGACTAAAATTAAACATTTGCACCTAATTTTAAAAATTTAAGATGATGTCAGGCATGTGTCCGGTTGTATTAGGTTTACTGGCCCGACGCTAAAAACACTGGTCTCACTCCTGTAGTCCAGTGTTAGGTTCAAGCCCTGTAAGGTAATGGTATTCTGACTAGCTGGTACCCAGGTATTATTTTTTTTCCCTCCTTTTTATCATTTTAGTGGATGGCCCATTGTGACAAGCTTTTATATAACCCTCCGTTCAAAGTAAATCCTTGTACTGAGTATATAGTGCTTATCTGCATAGGTGTATATGGGTAAAACCAAAGTGGGTTTTATTTCCACGGAGGGAATTATTTATAAAAACCAAAGTTAAAACTCTTTATCCCGATGCAAATTTCCATCTTTTAAATAGATCCTTGTTATTTTGATTGAAGGATTATTTGTCACCAGCGCAAACCACTCACAGTGCATTTGTTACAAAACAAACAAAGTGCATTTCCGTTACATCTTTCTTGACTATAATAACACTCAAGACCACATCATAAACAGCAGTGTAAAATGCCCTCACAGTGGATGCCAGAATACAATATTCAACAGTTTTAATAGATGGAAATTTGCATCCGGGATAAAGAAAATTGGGTATAACCAAAATTAAAATTTGTGTACAGTTTGTTTGACTCTTACAGATTTATCCTCCTGTAATTATTTTGTTTGTTTATTTTATTACAAAGGTGTACTCTATTACAAAAAAAGTAATATATTATTTCAGTTGAAAATATTACAGAGAAAAAAGACCCACCCGCCCATTACTACACTATAGTTACAGTGTGTGACGTAATTCATCATTGAACGAGCCCAAAAAACCAAAATGCGAAAAATTATGTCCAAGCAGGAATCTGTAATTGGAATATACAATCTGAGAAACATTCCATGAAGAAAAGTTTCTCAGATTGAAATGCTTTTTTTTTTTTAATCCCTTTCTATAAAAGCACACTCTTTGGAAGGAATCGTTTCTTAAAATGTTATGTATTATCAACAGCTTTAGTGACTCTTTTACAAAAATATTTTTGATGGTAATTAATTGTTAGAGATATTGCCTTCATTTAATATGCTCTATGCATCAATGATTACCAGATGCATGTTTAATTAAAACATTTCAATCGAGATATGTATAATAAATTCAACTTTGATAAAATTAAAATTACTTTAATAAATACATATAAATTACTGTACTATAAAAAAAATCAGTGTATACAAAATTTGTATATAAATCATAAACAATGGTACTGTTGTCAACAAGTTATAGTACAATTCAATCATTAACTGTGTTACAATAAAACAAAGGAAAAACATCTAGGTTTCTTTGGTTAGCTTTAAAATTGCAATTTTTCCGTATTGCCAACGACCTTAAAGTGGATGGAGTTTACTTACATATTTTAAGGTTTGCCTTTGGAATCACATAGAACCCATAGGTCAAAGGGAGAAGTTTGATCTTCTGTTTGGGTGTTAGGAGTCTCGAACTCAGCTCAGGGAACTGTCTGTCATTTAACATCTCCAGCTTGATATTGTTAAGGCTCACATATCTAATGCAGAGGGGGTAAAGCAATATAGGCTTGAGTTATGGTATTTCATTCGGTGACTGCTCAACATTCTACAACCCTTTGTTGCGAAACCCCTTGTGATCTCTACACGCTATTATTCGCTCTTTGCACAGATCTGCTCTGCATTGTGCATTCTACAACTCTTTGTTGCAAAACCCCTTGTGATCTCCACACGCTATTATTCGCTCTTTGCACAGATCTGCTCTGCATTGTGCTTCTTCTTTTTTCCCCAAAAAAATGCAATGAAGATGAAGACAGACCCATGCCAGGTAACAAGCTACTGGGCAATCTCGGTGGTCTAGTTGGTATGACACTTCTCTAGAACTACAAAGGTCGTGGATTTTAATCCCAACCGAGTGATATGAGTAAGCACTGAGTGCTACTAGCCCACATCGGTGTGTCTGGGTAAAACTAAAATGATTATTCTTTATCCCTGATGCAAATTTAACATCTAGTGCAGTACACGGTGCCAAAATATAGGATTTGAACTGCCTCTAGCTACCAGGCAATCTCGGTGGACAGTGTCTAGTTGGTAAGACACTGCTCTAGAATTGCAAAGGTCCTGGGTTCTAATCCCACCCGACTAATATGCCTGTGATTTTTTTCACAGAGCTCAGGAAAGTACTGAATATACAGTGCTAACACACATCGCTGTATATGGGTAAAACCACAATTAACATACTCTTAACAACTTTTAAGTTGCCTCGGATATCCCCCATATTACAGCCGAGCCTACTTACCTAGCCTGTATGCCATCCGTTCCACTAGGGGTCATCAGGTGCTCCTCTTTAGTGTTATTTCCAATGGTACCTTGCAAATCGAGTTGATAGCTGTTTGATTTGTGTAGATTGATCACAATCAAAGTCACAGCTCCAGGACTGTACTTACCATATCTGAAAGAGGAACGAAGCATTTTCAAATTCATCAATGACACAAATATCGCATTGCCAGATAAGTTGTTTGTCAAATCCGTACATTAAGGACTTCTCCCGTTGTTTTGACACATTTTTTAGGCATGTCTCCATTGGTTTTGGAAAGCAAAGCATGAGACTCCTCGCTCTGTCAAAACACCCAAATCCCTTTCGTTAAAATCCTCAATGGGTAGACGTGCTCATGTTTGTTTGTCACACTGACCCCAGTGATATTCAACTGTGAAATATTACTTTGACTATTGTGTCTTACAAGGTCTATTTGCCTTTTGGGGTTTCGTTTTGAATACTAACACATTTTTATTAGATTGTCACATCTTTTTTTATGAGCAGGTTGAATCCTTTGGTTTTAGGAGTTTATATCAGTGTTATTGTTGTGATCCCGCAACAAGGAGTTAGAGTGTTGTGTATATTATTGTTAGTGTATAGCCTAATCATACCACAGCACCAAGAGCCTCATTACCACTTTATGCAGATACAGTTAGTATTGACCCCTTGCACGCGCATCACACGCGCGACTGATGCCATGCTCACCATGTTGGTGGGCAGTTAGGTTTACGTGTATTAACGCAGCGTCGCCTAAAATGCGCACTTCACTGCATAACACACAGCATACTCTATGCATAGAGATATATATGAAAACGCACAGTGAAATTTCCCACCAGTATGGCGCATTCAAGATTTTTCTGATGATGACGTCAAGTGAAATGGGTCAATACTGTAATAATACTGTAACTCCTCTGCTGGTTTCAAACAACAATGAAGAAAACTGGACAAAGTTTCTCTACTCTCCGGACATCTAGAGGCTTTTATGCAACACAGGCCCACCAGTGGCTCCATCAAGGAGGCAGGCTGGCGCCCTCTGCTGGCAGATTTGGGTACAGTTTGCATAGGTTTTAGATGTACAATGTACTGTTCATACCTTGTTTGGGTGCGGTGGGCATAAAAGGTTCCGAGGCCGCATTATAAATATACCTTGTTTGGGTGAAAAGGGGATAGGTTTTGGGTATGTACTGTACATACCTTCTTTGGGTGCAGTG
The DNA here is from genome assembly GCF_902459465.1 of Asterias rubens. Taxonomy (NCBI): domain Eukaryota; kingdom Metazoa; phylum Echinodermata; class Asteroidea; order Forcipulatida; family Asteriidae; genus Asterias; species Asterias rubens. Next base: position 17,664,538 of record NC_047062.1, on the reverse strand, counting down.
GGTATAGAAGGATTTGAGACCGTGTTATAATTATACCTTGTTTGAGTATAGTTGGCATAGGTTTTGGCATACTGTTCATACCTTGTTTGGGTGCAGTGGGCGTAGATACGTAGAGTCTCAGTCTGTATGTTTGTTGATACATTCAGAACTCTCTCACCAACGAGCCGTTTGTGAATGTACGCCACCCAGTAAACCTAAGGAAGTCAAAATTACAAAACTTAATTTGAAATGCTTTAATTAGAAGTGTTTTTTTGTAAATACTCAATAAACTGAAGACCATAAAAACTCTGTAATTTACAGACATTTTTGAGGGCCTCTGAATTATTAGTGAGGTTCGTCACAGTGGGGTGCACCCAGATACACCTACTCAAAAAGAAGCAAATTGGTCAAGTGGTGTACTGGAGGAAACAAACAATGAGGCTAGAATAACAAGGATTCCAGCCCTTTCTTTAAATCTACAGAGCTGAAGTCCCGAATGAAAGGCTATTTAACAGAAATTGAAATTTTAATGTCAAATGGAAGTTTCACTCACAGGTCTCGCCTCAGTGTTGGTACCATCCACAAGTCCACAAAATCTTCCAATGAACTGCTGTTTCATGACTACATCCAAGCCATTCTTTGCCCCTGTTCCAAGTTTGTCTAAAAAGCTGATGAAGAGTGAAAGAGAAAATAGCGGTTAACATTTTTCACATATTCGGAGCATCAGAAAGAACTGCTTTGTTGTCGGGGTGGATTCTTCCAGATCATTACAGCAGCCTTAAGCATGCTTGACTCCCAGCACACCATCCAGCATAAGAAAGTGCCAAGATGACTCGATAAAAGCACTTTTTTTTTCATACTTCATGTGAAGGCAATTGCGAAGGCAATTGCGAAGCCAATTTGAAGTCACAAACTTGCAACAAGTCATTCACTCAGGTTGGAATTAGCTCAAGTCTTGCACAATATTCACAGCGATCCCTGCGAATAAAGACTTGTAGCGTCAAATAAGCTTTGTGTTTGCATATTGCATAAAGTTTGAACCTCACTTAAAAATATTTTGAGAAAATGATTTAGTGAAACTTACGGAAAACCACCAACATATCTATCAGAAATTCCTGACACTCCTCCAGGTACAGAATCTCCGGTTTCTGTCAGCCAGATCTTTGGACGATGTGGTCGATACTTTCTGACCTGCTTCCTCACTTCATGGATCTCAAAAGCAAGAGTGTTAAGGACGGCAGGATCATAAAAGTCATCAAGACTGGCTGTTTTTACTTGGAGGTAGTAACTGTGAAAGGTCGTCACATTTGTGCAGTTGCCACACTCGGAAAGGAATCTGTAGGTTTATAGTATCATAATTCATAAATACCTGGGACAGTCTGTTTGATAAGGTGTGGGTTGCAGTAGCACACCATGGGAAAATCTCTTTTGAGTGGTGTTGTTTCTGAAAAGAGCTGGTGGCTGACAACGCAACGTTTTGGGATCAGTACGCTCTGATTTGTCTTCTGGAACAGTCTGATTGGTCGAGAGAAGTTCACATGACCAATTTACGTGTAACGCAATCAATCTTCCTGGTACTCAATCTAAAATCTGTTAGCACCCGCGTTGCACATAACCGTTGAGCAATTTGTCTCTTCACAGAACGGAGCCCGAGGTTATGACAGGAAATGAAAATGTACAGAAAAGTTTTACAGATTTTCCAAAATGTTTACTGTTTTTAACAAAAAGGGCATTTTTTATTAGACTTAAAAGATTAGTGAATTGGTCTTAACCTGCCGTTTAAACCCTTGCAGGGTTGTACCTGTGCGACAAAGGACCATGCCTTCAACTCAGCACAACTGGTTTACCGCAGGTAACTTAAAACCTGTTTTAATCCTCTATTATGATATAATTTTTTGTTTGTACCATGGGGCTACAGCACGATCAAGAGCAAGAGGCATTTTAAGAGTCAAATTCAGTTACCCTTCTAAGAATGATATCGGATGTCCCTCAAGTTTTTGTCCCTCAAGTTTCTGGTGAGGCTTAGTTACATCTGGGCCGATGATGAAAGACTTGGCCGTTTTCTCTCTCACTGTCAAGACCTCTTGCAGCCTAATGTAGTCTGCAGCAACTTGTTTTGGGCTGATACTAACATTCATAGAACGCTTATAGGCATCCGGCTCTATGTAGAACACAAAAAAAATTTAATCAGTTAGATTTATTTAGTTAAAGGCAGTGGACACAATTGGTAATTGTCAAAGACTAGCCTTCACAGTTGGTGTATCTCAACATATGCATAAAATAACAAACCTGTGAAAATTTGAGCTCAATCGGTCTTCGAACTTGCGAGATAATAATGAAAGAAAAAACCACCCTTGTCACGCGAAGTTGTGTGCGTTTAGATGATTGATTTCGAGACCTCAAGTTCTAAACCTGAGGTCTCGAAATTAAATTCGTGGAAAATTACTTCTTTCTCGAAAACTATGGCACTTCAGAGGGAGCCGTTTCTCACAATGTTTTATACCATCAACCTCTCCCCATTACTCGTCACAAAGAAGGTTTTATGCTTAATAGATATTTTGAGTAATTACCAATAGTGTCCACTGCCTTTAAGTGTGTTTTTTCTGTGAGTTCATTTGATCCAGATACTTACTTGAATGAAGATAGAAGTGCTGCAGAAACATGCGCGAACAATCCAAGGGGGCATGTTTGGGCAAAATAGTGAACAGAATTCGAACAAAGCAAGAATAATACAAAAAAGGCTGGTGTAATCAACCAGAACTTTCATCAACAGGATTAGAAATTGGAACTTAAGTTTTCATCATGTACAGAGTTTGTTTAGTAAGCTATACCTCAAGACGTGTAAGTGTTTACACACAATTTCTTTATGTATAATGCTGCCTATAAACAGACACTACACTGACAAAAACCAATCTTTCCTGTTGTACAAACTTATTTACAATATTGTTTACCATTTCCGAGCTGCCAAGCTGTGACGTTGTAACCTCTACCATCGTTATACTTCAACAGAGCCTCAAAGTTGGTTGGATTCCAGGTGTTGTCTCTTCGCCAAAATGCATTCACGTCAAAAATAAATGACCAACCCACAGAACGGCTGAAATCATTGATCCGGTCCCAGTCAGTACCTGTAAAATGGCAAACAAAAGACTCTATTGTCATTCTTTTCCCTGTTGAAACAATTGAAAAGCGTAACCTTAGAGCTCTCATTGTTCTAACATAATAGGGGACTGCTGGTTTGGTCGAGTCATTAGAATGTTGGGTTTAAGAATAGTTTTCATTTTGAAAGTAGTTTTGTGAGTAGTTTTGTGTGTAGTTTTCATTTTCTTTCAGAATCTGAGAGGGATTCAAGCCTGGAATTTCATCTTTGAAAGGGCAAGGCCATTTTCATTATGCAAAAGGCACTTCGATTGGAAAACCTTAAAGTCTATGGGAAACTTTTGAAGGGGCACCAAGGCAAAGACCGTGGGCAACATACACCCATAGCCTCTGTGGTCTCCTCATAGTTCCAGGCCTGCGGATTTGGGAAGTTAAAATATGGTTGTTACCTGTGAAAAAAAACTTTTTCATTCTCGCATTCGATGACAATGATTTCTCTTTGAAGGTGGCGAAGTTAGCTCTGGTTCCACCAAAGCGTAAATATGAAGGGGAGAGTCCCTTGGCCAGAGTTTGGAGTAACACAGAGCTGTAGGAATTAAACAATCAAAACAAAAATTCTGTCTCATGGTGAAAACTTCAACCAATCTCTCTTAAGGTGTAGTTCTACAAACAATTTAAAAAACTCTTTCAGGACAGGTTATTTGTTGGCTTTTCCTTTTCAAAGATGACAAAGTCCGAGTTTCATTCTCCCTCTTTGGCTTCATCAATGTTTATTCAAGTATGGTTTGGGGTTGAACTTGAACCACCAACCTCAGGATTAACGTGCCAGTGCTCTACCAACTGTGCTTTCTAGCCCTATAGACCGTATTGAATAACCCCTTTTTGCGATGAAAAGTCGCCATCTTGTAGGGCAAACCGTATGCGCGTCCAAACGCATACATCATCGAAGCACGCAACATTTCCGATTTGATTTCTACGGCACATGCACGCACACACACACGCACACGCTCAGACGCCATCTTGTAGGTCAGATATTTGAGCCGCGTGATATCATATTCAATACGGTCTATAAGTGTGGTCTCACTAAGAATCCCTATTTTCTTAATATCTTTGTGCGGGGTTGCCAAGTAGGTAACAGTTGTATGTTATGTAACATGAGACTGTGTTTTTCCAATTGCCATTCAGCAACATCATCAAAACCAAGGGATTACTTGCCTGCTGTCATCTTAAACATTGTTTAATAAACTCGCAAGTAAGGGCTGGAAACACCAAGTCCTGGCACATGGTGTTAACTGCACCGTTTTCTCAAAAGTTCAATGCTCTGTCTTCCCTTATCAGTGTTATTTGCTAACTACCTCAATTAAAAGTTTGAAGGCCTCTTCGTCAGTTTCACGAAGTAGGAGGGAGCTGCAACTTGGAAATTCTTACCTCAGGTTAACATTGTGCCAGTGTTTTCTTAAGTCTCCGATGGTCCACGCAACGGACAGGTACCTCTCATCTGTGACATGAATAAGGCGACTTTCATCGATGGACACCTTGACATTTTCCAGCGGGTCTTCAGAAATTTGATCTCCATCTCTAGTGTACAAAAACAATGTTTGAAATATTTCAAGCGGACAAGAAACATTCCAAGGCCCAACTTCAATAAAATTGTGCTTACTAGAATAAAGGTTTCCAGCCATACTACATGTCACAAGTACAACCTGCTCAATTTTGCTTAGCAGAAAATTGTTAAGCAATATTTTCTGCCCAATTTGTTTTTAAAGCATGTCTTTGATATATCATCAGCATCACACTACAATCTGTCTCTCAATTCACTATATTTAAAAGCATTTAACCCTGAACTGCCATTCTGGATGCAGTGCTATTGTTGCGATACATTTAAGATGTTGAGAGTTTGTTCCACAGTCAAGAGCTCCCCCCCACCCTCTTGCTGACAGACCTTTAGGCACTGTCACACGAGGCAACTTTCACAAGTAACTTGAGGGCAACCAACTGCAGTGCTGTGCATGCTACAGGATCACTATGGTAGCACTTGAGTAATTTTTCAAACAGTGTCTTATCATCCCCAATAAAAGAATGTGAACATTTATATGTTTTATGCATTTTCTTCTTGAGATTGCCTGGAAGTGGTTTCCTGTATATTGCCTTGGGAGACATGGGCCGAATGTTTCAGTCTCCAGACCTTCAGTACTTGGTCTATTCTTGAGTAAAAGTTCAAACCTGCTAGCCTTTTATCAAGGCCTTCACTGCATAAACAGCAGAGCGCCTGGGACGACCATGCGTGTGTGTGGTCTCCCGTTACAGTCACTTGGAATCGCGGCTCTCCAACCAAGCCTTGAAGGCATTGACAAAAGGCTACAAACCTGCAGGGGTTTGTGTTTTCTACCTTGATCTGCAACTCGTTAATCCTTGAATAAGTGTGACTACAAAATGTGGCCTTAGACCATCGTACAACAAACACAACGCCCAGGCTTATTATGGTAAATTGTTGACTTTTTTTCCACCGCCCTTTGTTCGCCATTCACATTTTCCCAACCAGTCAACTACAATGTTGAGCACGTTCGAGCGAGGCACTAGTCGACCATTGGTTGATTGTGCCTGGTACCCAGGATGTATTGAATGCATAGGTAACCATTGAACATTGACCAATGGTCGACTTAATAGTGCCTCACTCGAACCATGGAGAAATAATTGATTCCTCCATGCTCGAACTTGCTCATTGTTATACTCACCTGTTGTTGTGTGCTGTAGCTGCATAGCATGTAGAAACTACAAGGAAAATTACGACGCCAGACGCACAAAGTCTGCTCACTGCCAATGAATGGCTTTTAAAAGTCTACATAATGTCAAAGGAAGAAAACAAATCTGAAAAAAGAAAAAGGTTTTTATTAGTTTGCTTAAAAATTGTTTTAACATGAATAGGCTAATGGACAACTATTTTTATAAACTAATTGTTGTACAAAACAGAAAGTCATAAGCCATTTTGTAATGGTGACACTTTTGGTCTTCTGCCAATAATCACCTCGGCTTGTGTGGACAGTTTGTTACATATTTGCGACAGTGATAGCATTCCAACTCAAGACACAGGCGAATGGAAATGTTCTTGCATGACTAACTGCTGGCCCCCGCGAGACTACTGCTCTCACGACGGGACTAAGGTCCAATTTAAATGGGGAGTAATCGGGAGACAGCAATCTCCCAAGAAAGCAGCAGTCTTGCTCGCAAGATTTCACACCACAGTCGTCAACTATTCTGTTTATTCTGAACTTCTGGTCACCTGAAAACAAGAGCCTGAAAACAAATTGTACACAAGGCCCCAATAATTACTTATTCCATAATAACAAAGTCTGATTAACATTGATTTGGAATTTCATCCAAATGTCGTCCAAGTTTTTATTTATCTAAGCATCTACCTCCATGATCTAAGAATATAAAGATGTAATTGTAACCTTTGTATCTGTTTGGTAGGAAGCATAAAATAACCTTGCATTGAAACTTGTGGGGGGTGGGCAACTTGAACTTATAATATAATTATTAGTAATAAAAACTAATAATATTACCAACAATATCGCAAAAATTACAAGATTTGTTTTTTGCTCCAAGGCCAAACCAAATCTTACAAACTTCTTCCAAGTTAATTTCCTCAAACCATATTTCAATAGCAAAACAACAAGTTTCCGTGTGGCGCCAACACTTTTTCATTTGATACGATGAAATTATCTAATTTACCTCAAAGTCAAAGTCAAAGAGATTGAAATATCCTTTTTTTTTGTAAAAATTAGTGAACAAGTGGTGGAAGGTATCAAATTGTTGTGCTTAGCAGCTCTATGAAATTGGGCCCTGTTGGGTGAGACCCTCCACGGAAGTCGATATACCTGCCGTGTAAAGGACTGTAACTTTTTATTTACATTGACTTTAAGTAAGGTAAAGTTGTTGATCTTTTGATCGATAACAAAAATCTTACCTTTTTTTAGTCCCAAAAAAAACCCCGTCGATTAAAACACTAAATAAAAATCCGCCCATCCACCTGGTTCATTTTGCTGAAAGGGCGAAAGGCATTGTGGGAAGGAATAGTTTCCCCTTTTTTTGCCTTTCCACAGTGCCTTTTTCTGCCCATTCAGCAAAATCAACCAGGCACGGAAACGCGAAATAAAAGAACGAAGTCATACTTCCATTTTTCATTGTATTTTGGACAAGAAGACCACATGACTTTCACGTGACAACAGAGGGCGCGCGTACAAATTATTTCCAGTGATATCCACGTAGCCGCTGTAACCGCAAAGGAATGCGCGCACGCGCAGCAAATACGTCATATGACGCGGTCATTATCTCCTCATGCATATGTATTTTTTTCTTCTTAAAAACAAAGTTATGACTCATCGACTTGGAGGCGGGTTTAAGAAGGCAGAGGTGGAGTCTAAGCTTTTTTAATGAATATGCATTAGTAGGGGCTTGTTCGATGTTTACGTTGTGATTTAATTTTCATTCACAAGTTACTGTGTTTAGATTTTACCGTCGTTTCAAAAATGGTGTAATTATGGTGGTAAAAATACGATTTTCATACTTATTTGGAGGATTTTTCATATATTTAAAAAACGGCTTTTTTGAGAGGGTATATAATCTATCATTTTGTGAACGAGGATGATTGCAACGATCCTGTCCGCCGTAGAACAGAGCTTAAATTTTTTTTTCAACTTAAAATTTGTTCATGAATATGCCATTTTTTGGCAGTTTTTTGACCAAAATAGTAATTTTATACGTAAATAGGATTGTTTAGATTTCCTTAAAGTCAATTTTTCAACCAGAACTCGGCACATTTGTCCAAGATTCTGTTCGTCCGGCAGTCTGTGCTTGGTGTGGTCAGTCATGGATTGCTCCATGGGTCAGTGCATGGTCAGCAACCAGCATGGGTGCCACCACACAACACAGCTTCCTTGAATGCATTGTAATCTGACACCGCGACCTCACGATGTATGCACAAAGGATTGGAAAAGATTATTAAGAAAACATGTGGAGAGAGGCTCAATTCTTTCACTTTCAGGTAATATTTGTCTGCTATTTAATTTATTGAATACACCATACAAGTTTAATGACAATAAATGATGAAAGACCATGCACAATACTGACGTACAATAAATTATAATTCACCAATAATGTTATCAGTCGTCAAGATCATATAGTTGTTATACTAAACCTCGTTGCATTTTTAGTATTTTTTACATGTAAGAATAAACGACCCACGTGTGAGAAGCTGAAGGATCATGGAAGGAGAAAAAAACATGTTGATTGATCATAAAAACCATGTGGAAACGAACGGGATCTGTTTGTTGACATTTTTAAATACTGTTTTCGGTGAATTTAGGAAAGAATATACCCAATTGTACATACTGATATTTCTTCCAATTTTCATCATCTGATTGCATCTTTGTGGGGTAAAAAACCAGGTAAAAACTCATGTTGAGAAAAAAAAAGACCTGGAAAACCCTACAACTTAATTTTGAAACTTAGCGACAATCTATGATAATTATACGCTCAAACTAGATTATTGTTTTTGCACAAACAATTGACGTGTATTTTTATCTATGTTTAGAGAAATGCATACATATTGTTTTAAAATTGTATTTTTTCAAACAATTTTTTGTTTAGACTTATTTATTTCCTACAATATTTTGAAGCGAACTAGGTGGCCAATAAGTAGGCCTGTGCTGTTTTTAAAATTTTGACACACAAGGAAAGATCACTTCACATTCGCAATTTGTGTGATGTATATGAACCAGGATTTTAGTGTGTTTGACGAGCCAATTTTTAAATACCTGCTTTAATTATTTATGTTTGTCTATAGATGCTTATGAATTTCACAAATTAAGAAATTGTGAGTTCAGAAACAAGACAATTTGTTCTAGTCATTGTGAAATCAGCGGTTAGCTTGGTAGGATGGACCAACAACCATGAGATTGCAGGTCCTGCAATCTAACCACTGGACCACGGTGACATAATGTGACGTTCAATTGAAAATTAACCTCTCCCCCCCCCCCCCCCCCCTTCCCCCACCCTCCCCAGTTCAGTGGCCGTCAGCTTCTACAGATTGCGGTGAAAGAAAATACCTCTGAGGACAGCTATGTAGTGTTTACTTAATCACCTGGTAAGTGCATAAATAATAAATTGAGAACTAAATTAATCACTTACACTCTAAATTAATCTTGCCTAAAAGAATTCAATAAAAGTGAAAGAGCAATGCGGCTTAAACCCCAAAGATTAAGACCTGTACATTTTTAAATTATTATTTACACACCCTGAATTCCTATGAGTTTATGTACATTTTGTTAATAGGAGAAATACTTACACCTGTTTTTTGTACCACATTCTTGGGCATATAAGAGAAATACTTACGTTTGTTTACTTACACGTTTGTTTACTTACACGTTTGTTTACTTACACGTTTCTTGTACCACAATTTTAGGCATTGTAAGCCACGGATGAAATTGAATTTGATCCTCAAATCTTTGGGATCATACGCTTAAAGATTAAGGGCCATTTACAAATTTGTAATTTACACATCATGAATTCATATGATTTTATGTAAAATTCTTCAAAAGGATACATACTTACACATGTTTCTTGTACCACAATCTTAGGCATATAAGCCGCGGATTAAATTGATTTTGACCCTCAAAAATATTGCGGCTCGTACACCAAAGATTAAGATGCATTTACAAATTTATAATTTACACATCATGAATTCGTATGATTTTATGTACATTTTAACAAAAGGATACATACTTACACCGTTTCTTGTACCACAATCTTAGGCATATAAGTCGCAGATTAAATTGATTTTGACCCTCAAAAATATTGCGGCTCGTACACCAAAGATTAAGGTACATTTACAAATATATTATTTACACATCATGAAAAAGTGACCAGTTCTTTATGGATTGAACCTTGGGATTTGGAAATTAATAAAATGAAATTATTTTGAAAAGGCAGCAGGTGGTGCATGGGCAGGGCTGGTCATGACCCAGTGAGTCCGGATGACAGACTGCAGAATGTCCACTTCTTCATGCAGTCCTCGGACGTCACGCCGGAGGGTGTTGAGATGGGCGTGGACCGACTCCCCTCCTTGCTCGCCGTGGAAGCCAAGACCGAAGTGCCACTGCCGCAGCCAGGAGATGACATGGTCCTCTAGTAGATGCATCTTCGGCGGCACACTCTCAGATGGAAAAGTGGCTCGAAAGTAAGCCAGGTAGTTCTTAATGTCCTGGCTTAATGCATCTACGGCTGGGCCATCCAGGACCGATGAAGTGTTAAACGTCCGGTGACAAGTGCCAAACAGCTGGAAGAGTTTGGCATACTTTGCAGCGACTGTTCTTGCTTCACCCACCAGGGAAGGACAAAGATCTCGGGTTTTGTTGACTACTGCGTCGGTTAGGAGTTTGATGTTTTCTTCCTGCATTATATATAAGATAGGTAAAATATTTTAGCTCTAAAATACTTATCAGTTATAATTGTTATTAGTCATACTTGTTATTTGTCACAATGTCTTATAAAATTTGTATACCTTGCAACATTTGTGGACATGATTGCCAACAAAACTCTTCCCATGGTAGGCTTGTCGCTGCACCCGGAAATCCTGGAGAACGATGTCAAGTTGCCCAGCTAGAGGACCTTGACCTGGCTTAAGTGCTGCCTTTTCTCGAAGATCCTTTGCCTCCGCCAACTGAACAAAATTAATAACATGGGCAATATAGTGAATAGAAATGATTGGGTTTTGGGTACTTTTTGTAGTGACACAAAACAATATCCACAGGTTTACATTAAACAACACGGTTTGAAGGTAGAAACCGTTGAAATATTACTTCTTAGGCAATGTATGATGTAAATGCAAAGATAACCTAAGTCTCCCAAGAAATAAATTTGTGTGACATCGGGAGATGAAATTTTTTTTTAAGGAATATTGCAAGTAATATTTTAAGGAAAGATTTCTACCAGCAAACCCTCAGACAGTTTTACATTTTATGTTATGAAAACTTACCAGATGTTGTTGTTGCTTTCGCAGTGCAGTTGTTTCAGTGATGTAAGCTTGAAGATCTGCACTTCCCTCCACAGATGACATGATGGTGTCCGCAAGGTCTTCTTCTTTCTGACGGAATTCCTCATCCAAGGCCTCTGCCTGCAGATCTAGTTGCCGGGCCCTCTTCAACACGGAGACGACACTCTTGAAGCAGGAGCCAAGTGCTGGATTGTCTTCCTCGGTGCGATGTTCATCTTGCAACGCTAACACAGCCGCCACTTGCATGTCAAGGTCATGACATGCCCCTTCAAAGCTATTAAAATGCTTGAGGTATAACCCCAGACTGATGTGAAGTCCGGGGGGGCAAACCTGTAATAAGTAAGAAACAAACTAACTTGTAACTTCATTTGCATTGACGTGCATTGAATTAAAAAACAAAATTGTTATAAGCGCTAAATACAGTTAGCAAATTGTTTACCTGTGTCAGCGGGATCCTAAACATTGGCTCTCTGATCACGTTGTTGAAGAGTTTGGCCTTGGAGAGATTACTGCCATCATCGTTGAATCTGCGGAGGTCGTCGTCCAGGGTCTGTAGAGTCCTCTGCCTGGATGGTGTCCGTTCCTCCCGGGGCTGGCGCATGTCCTCTTTTGTGATGTCACAATAAAGACAGCAGTGTCGCCCTATTCAATACAAGAAAAAAATAAAATGAACATACGTCTACATTTTGCTTTTTTGAACTTCGAAAAACAAAACTGAATTTACCTGAAGCCCCGGTGATTCCATACACTCGGCAGAGATACTCATAGTCCCCGAACATGAAGAGTCTGATGTTGTGGCTCTTCCAAGTGCAGGACTGCAGCTCAGCAACTTGTTGACAGAAGCGCAGGAGACCAATCTTGAGGTTGTTGCTGGTATCACCTGCTGCGAAAGCACAAGCAACTACGGTGTGTCTAAGGGCATTGGGACGTCCAACGTTGGCGATCTGGAACATCTGTTTGAACGTCCCGCCTCCCTTGTCGCCTCCGATCTTGACCCAAACCTCGGTCTGTGGGATATTGCCCTCGTGCCAAGTTAGCTCGTTGTTCCTGTTGAGGAGAGGAGCAAATTTTAAGCATTCTATTCAATTATGTTCTTAAAAATTAATAATGAACTGTTTCAACTTTCCTATTTTTCTTACTTCTGGTAGGCATCTAGTTGCTGTCTAACTTTAGCGACAAGGGACTTCACAGCTACGCAGGGGGCTGGCTTGATGGTAACTCCTCCATTGACGTCGTCAGGGAATGAAAAGGGGAGGTTTTCAGCAATGATGTTGTCCGCCACGACGTCTCGTTGTTGATGACGCATGGCGTTTTCTCCTTCGGTGAGAATGTTGTACTCCCTCAACCATCTTTTCAATTTCCTGGTGCGCTTCCAAGAGACTCCCAGGTGAGCCTTCGCAGCAAGGAGCTGCATGTTGGGGATCCTGATGGTGTTGATCTTTAAGTCCCGCAACATGCCCTGCAGATCTTTTCGCAGGTGGCATAGCTTGAGTTCGTCTTTGTGCTGCTCCTTTGTTGCACCCTTGCTGAGAAGGTTACGGGTCTTGTCTAAAATCTCTGAGCGCCGTCGGATGGTTTTGGAGGAGGCAACCTCGCTGCTTTTCCGAGGAGTGGGGACACAAAGTGTCATGAGAGGCTTATTATGAGAAAAAAAAAGATACAAAATAATCAGCATCTCAAATCATTTTAAGAAATTCCTTGCATGGAGGTAAAAGGAAAAAAACACAAAGAAAATAGTTTTAAACTTAATAAATAATTTAATGCAACGCTTAAGTTGGGAAATAATTCAACTCACCAGACCACCGGTGCTGTACTGTGTGGTTAACCCGTCTGCAGATTGGGCGAGCTTGGTCTTCAAGATGTGTGCTCCGAGAGCCTCCATCTGAGGGGTTAACGGCGCAGTCAGGGGACGCAGCAACATCTGGGTGACTTCACTTTGAGTTGTGGATGGCTGAACGATTTTATCTGCAATTGAAACTGTAGGTGGGTTAACTGAACAAACATGGGTTGAAATTTCACCCACAGTTACATGGACCTTGCATGCTGTGCACTTCATAGCTGTACTAAAAAACAAATCAGCAAAATATCCTCGGGGGGCAGTGATGCTCTCGAAGTGCACTGGTACTTGACAGACTGGACATGGGGCGCTAGGTTCTCTGAAAGATTTATAGTGTGCTGTCAAGCACCCGGAACAAAACAGATGCATGCAAGGTGTCTCCAGGGCATTGTCAAGTAACTGGGTGCAAATTTTACATTCTATCAAGGCTGTACTTGACAATGGCTCAAAATTGGAAATCTTATCCCTGGAGACTGTGGGTGAGGGGGGGAGACTGCTAAAGTGCTCTACATATGCAGGGGTAATCCTAGGCCTGCCAACCCCTGTGCGTTTCTGCTTCTTTTTTCGACCAGCTGTGAGATGTTGGTGGACAGAATTTGTGCAAACAGTGCAGACACCTGTTCTTGGGTGGGGTGGCCAGGCGGGGGCAGCTTTCCTAGGCAAAAGAAACAGACAAGTATAACAAGAATGGCACATGTGAGGGGGGTGAGTGCTTTCTTCATCATGGGAGACGTCAACCTGAAATGTGCTAAGAATTTTGTCTCTGTATTTGGCACAACTCTTAGCACATTTCCCAGCCTTCGTGTCCAATGATGACAAGCACCGCCCCCCACACAGTCTACATAACCTTTTCAGAAAACTCTTATGTTCATCCATTTTGAATCTGTATTACAGAAAAGAAAAAAAAACAGGAAAAACAAATTAATGTTAAAGTTTGAATTATATTAACAATAATTTAAAGTTAAAACTTAGATTTTGTTTATTGCACAAATTGTTTCTTTGACAATTTGTTTATTGCACAAATTGTTTCTTTGACAATGTGATTTAATTTTTAATGTTAAAAAATAATAATTATAATACAGATGAGGTTTTCCCTGACAGACCATTAAAAGTCGTTTAGGCCTATTAATTACACAAAAATAATTACACAATACAAATAGACAAAGATGTGTTTTTTTAAAAATGAACTACTGTTTTCCAAATTTGCACTGTCACAAAATTTTATTGTAGGCCTATGGATTGCATTTATTAATTAAACTCTCGCCTAGTTTACATAGTTACTTGGTTATTATTAATGTTATTATGAAAAGACGGATGCTTTTAATAAAAAACAAACTTGGTTTGGCCAAGCCTGTTTGTTTGTTAATTATTTTCCTGAAGTCTGCTAGAAGAGGAGTGTTTATACTGAGCTGTGAAAAAGAATGTTTTTTTTTTTTTTTTTTTTTTTTTTTTTCATTCATAAAAACCCCACATTTTCTAACTAATAACTGGTTACACTAGACCTGATACATGGCAGAAATATTTGCATAAGATTGCCGAACTATTTATTTTTAATAAGCATAAAAAGCAGCTACGTGTACAGGCCCCTTTTGTTCAAAAGCATCGTTGCCTAAATGGGCAGAATTTACTTTTACTACGAGGAGTAAAGCGACCCCAACGACCACAATCAAAGCACCCGTCAAACGCATCGTTTAACGGCACTCCATTTGTGGCGTTGTCCGTGTGAGCGCGTTTCACGTGAAATGTTGCGGGTGTCAAATTACAAATTGCCCCATTGACCTTGACGAGATTTACACAAAACGAAAATAAAAAAATTCAAGCAGTAAATTGAAAACCAACGACATTCATAAAATAATATGACAAATAGAAATCATGTACTGGGAATTTCATAGATTCACGCAAATTTATACAATCTATGTTTATACTTTTGTTATTATTCTGAAGAAATTTTTGGGGGGGCTTTGGCAAAAAGTAAAAAAAAAAGGGTTTATTTACCTTGATGTGCGTCCGGAAGTCAGTCGATCGCGTCAGATCTACATGTGAATGGAAGGTGACGCTTGGCCTAGAATGATGATTGGCTAACGTAGGTCGGTTTGGATGTTAAATATTCATGAGTCTACTATTTTCCCGCCAGTTTTTCTAACGTTTTCGTTGATGAGTTCACAGGGAAACTTTTAAAATTCGGGCCACCACGAACGCATTTTGACCGCGCGCGGGCGCCCTGTTTCTCGCCAAGTTTACATAAATCGCGCGTTGTTTACACAAAGACTTCAACGCGCAAGGTCAAACCGGATGTCGCACTACGTATCTCTCGGGTTCCTATACGAATGAATTGGTAATTAATTGACACCAGAGGGCGCACGCTACAGAAGTTCATAGACCTTATCGCAAATACCAATGCGCAAGCGCAGACTATTGAATGAGGTGCATTGTGGGATAGATATGGATAAAATTTTGATACCAGCTGGACCACAATGCACCTAATTCCAAGCTTTACGCGCGCGCCCCAGTATTTGCGAAAAGGTCTATTGCTGAGAGAGAGACTCGCGTGTGTTTGTGTGTTTCGTCAAATTCGAGAAATTTCCAACGTTTCTTCCATCAAATTACTCACTGAGTCATTTTCGGTTCATTCTGCACAATGGCTAAGTGGGGAGAAGGAGACCCAAGATGGATCGTGGAGGAGCGCTCGGACGCCACAAATGTCAACAACTGGCACTGGTAAGTATGGACTTGTCGCCCCTTTCTTTTCTTGGTGGAGTCTTCAGTCACGTTTAATGTTGTGCAGTGGTTATGTCGTCTTTTTTCTTGTTGATGTAAAAATTGTAAAGCAAACTTATTTTAGTAAATTAGTGACATGCGCCCTCAACGTAACAAGAAAAAGTAAGGAGAAATGCCTTATTTGACCAACATTTTTCAGGGGAATTTTTTATATATATATATAGGAGATAGGCCTATTTTTTTTTATTTAATAAAAGCTGAGGAGGGTGAAGGTTTGATGTTACTGATGTAGTTTCCTCCATTTCCTTTTGTATTCTCCTCCTCAAAAACTGAGTTGTAATTGGGACTAGGACGTAGGTAGGATATAATTATAATACTCATAATCATTAATAAATTAATCAATATAACAACGTAACAAAGCTTTAAAATACTTAGGGGCCTATAGATAACTTATATTAGGCCGGTCAACCACTCACACAAACACAACCTGGATACGGACTATCGGCAACACAGATAGCCGTTTTAGAATTGCTGTAATTTTGTTGTTGTTTGAGCTATGACTGTGAATTTTTTGGAAGTAAAATAAACTTATAGGTTGCATATGTTGTTAAAGTTTCGTTATTTTTGTGTATTTAATATAAATTTTATAGCATTCTGAACTTGAGTATACGCAGCGTGAAGCTCAGCTTCACGAAACCGTAGCCGACAAAAATTGTTACAGTGAATTTTCGATCGCAAGAATTCCGGTGATGCCATTGTCCAATCTCACCGCAAGAGGTCTCATTCGAAAGCTTAGATCCTCAGCTTTCATTTGGCGCATGCGCTGTTGGGGGGTTAAGCTCGACCAAAAAGTTATAACGTTCAGAAGAAAGTTCACTTGCGATCTCTAAGAAAAGGGTGAGTAATTTCCTAAGCGCAACCGCAAATGGGTAGTCGAGTATTTCTCCTTCCATAAAAACTAACCTTTTGTACAGTTTTAGTGCTCATTCACGATGAAAACAGCATCTGAAAATTGTATCTCCAATGAAATGTGAACGTTTTTGAGTGAGTGACATGAGTCCAGTAACGATCGGCCTATTGTGTGTACGTGTGTGTGGATTTCACGTGCATTGAGCATACGGCCACCTGGCCGCATGTGTGTAGTAGTCCTACGTACGTGTACATGCACATTCTGTTGTGCAACAGTATGGCATGTTTTGTGGGGCTATACCATTTTTGGGAGGGGTGTGCGCTTTGTAATGTTATAAAAATATATCATTTTGTATAGGGAACTAAGGATAATTAATTAATTAAAACCATGATTTTAATCACAATAACCATTTAGAGAACTGAGATGACAATACCTTTTTCCAAACAAAGAAATTAGCTGTCAAAAAATGTATGTTCTATTTTTTAGCACCCCTAAATTTTGGAATATCCAAAAATGATGCATTATTCATTTCCTTATTTACAAACGTAAAATTTGGCTGATTCTCAGGGTTTTTATGAACAAGTACTTCATTATTTTTTATCTTGTAAATTAGATTAGTGCTTTGAAGTATAGAAATAAAATGTAAATGGTGAACAATAGTTAAGCTGGCAAACACGATTTACTTTATTTTGTAATTTTTTTTGTAAAAACCTTCAGAATAAGAATTAATGAAAATAAAATTAAGCTGCTTCCTCTCGAGACCCCCGACAACTTGCCAAAAGTCTGGGCATTTATTATTATTATATTTCCACACTCATAATAACAAAAGCAGAATCAATTTATTAAATAGCACTTTAATTTATGTCACCATAATAACCATTTTAAAACACAAATGAGTACCAAATTGCAAGAAAATACGTAGTGCCGTTCTGACATTACACAGTTTTTGCATATTAATTAGCTAATTTGCATACGAAAAATGTAATTTGCCAATCAATAGGATTAGCAAAGGTAAAGGCCCAATTTAATTAATGTCATCTTAATAAGCATCTTAAAACACCACTGTGTACCAATTTGCAAGGAATTACATAATGTAGTTTTGTTGTTACACAGTTTTTGCATATTAAGTTGCTTCGAAATCCTCAAAACGCATGAATTCAGAGACTTGTTTCATTTTTTGGTGATTCATAACGATTGTGATGAATAAGTAATACATACCAAATGTGAAAAGATGAAAATAGAGACACATCTCTACCCAGAGCCTGCAGAACAAGTAGCATGCACCATGTTAACCCAGAATTATTTTGCCTTCAAAAACACACTTTTTGGGTAAATTCCTTGTTTTTGAACGACTAAAGTAGGTTTGATGGCATAAATTGTAATTTTCAAGACCCTCTATTTTACAGTGTGTGTATTTTGGTATGTCTTTTTTGTTTTTTGGGTAACATATGGGATGTTTGCTTCAGGAAAAAGCTGCTTTTAGTTTGTTAAATTGTATTAATATGAAATTATAGCCTTGTAAAAACAGTATTTTGACACTTTTTGTCAAAACGATGAGTTTTGGTATGACAAAACGACGTTTTCCAGACATTTTAAATCACCATAACTCGAAAACCGTATGTCCTAGAGATACAAGGTAAAAAAAATTGGAATCGCCTCGGAGAGATCTTTCTAATGGTAACACTTTTAGCTATATATTATGAATTTGTAATTTCTGTTGACCGGCCTACTTATATAGCCACAGGTCTAGATTTAGATAGTCATACGTGTAATTTATCGTGATTCGTGGGCATGTTGGTCATGGACGGTGACTGTCTACTCTCTCTGCGCTGTATCAGAAAATACAAAATATTGTTGTGCCTCTCTAGGCACCATAGTTAATATGATATACAGAATTAGAAGTCTTTCATACAGCGAACAGTTGGGGTTAATATGGTTAGTTGTAGGGTTAGAGAAAGGATGCATACACTACAGTAACCAACAATTAGCATTTTTTCAATTTTTTCCCCAAAATAAATTAAAATTTTACATCAAACTAAAGGTCTCCTCAGGAGAAATTCATTGGTGCAAACTGTCTAGGTGCTTTCGTTAGTTACTTATGCCTTCCAAAAGACAACAAACACTTGGGCTCTTCTGGTTGCCGACTGAGGTAAAAAAAATTGTTAAAAAGTAAGACCCCTCGCACTGTTACGCTTGCTGCCCTATCCCTTAACGCACACTCAAATGTTCATAAATGAGATTTTACTGAGAACTTTAACCGAGAGGATTAATTAAAACCTCGGCAAATTCCATGCACAACTTCATGCGGGAGCGAAACCGAACTTTTCTTACTCAGAAATGGACAAGGATTTTACTGATATAGGTTTGACAGAATACCCGGCCGTTGCTGATTGTTTATTAAAACCTGTTTTCTTCACCGATTCAGACAGAGAAAAAAGCACTACGATCTTTCTGAACCTCTCTCTATCTACAGATGGCGGTATTTTTTCAATTGGAAGTCAAGAGAGGGCGGTATTAATTGAAAACGATCACCCGATTTATTTGTCAAAAAAGTTCCAAAATGTCGCAACGGTGACCATGCTCTAAATCTTTTTAATGTGTGAAAAAAATTTAACTTTTGCCATTTTTCAAAAGGATTATAAAAGAAGAGAGTTTTATTGACCTACATGTACAGGAGTAATTTGAAGCTCAGACAGTATGTAAGGTTGAAGTAATGTTCAATTTGAAAAGTCTTTTTTTGTTTGTGCGGCCAGAATAGGAAATGTCAATATCGCGCTACCGCTTACAATGCTACAACAGTCTTCTAGTTCAACCATTAATTTAATTTTTTTACATTGTTTTGTAAGTTTTTTAATAAGTATTTTATTCTATGGTGTTGGGCTGGGGAAAAAATGTGTTCAAACGAAAACAAAGACCCAACCCAAAATTGCTCTCCTCCATTTCTTGGTACCAAGTAAGTTTTTTTTGCTAACGATTATTTTAAATAATTACCAAAAGTGTTCATTGCCTTTATTTAACCTATCAATTTTGTGTCTAAGGTAACAGGGATTGCGTACACACGGCCTGGTACACAATAGTCATTCAATTCCTAATTTATATATCTTTGATCAACAGGACCGAGAGAGATGTGTCTAGTTGGTCTAAGAAGAAACTGGAAGAACTTCTTGTTGGACTGAAGATAAAAGATGACAAAGGTTTGTCCGTTATCCATTATGCTGAGTTTTATCTGTTTGAATTTTGGAGGAATATTTCTACTTCACATCAGTTGTAAGGGTAAAAAACAAATGGTATTTTAAGGTTGGTTGTTGTTGTTTTGATTGCAGGTGAATGCTTGATCAAGGAATTAAACAGTATAGATGGAGAGGCCTCTGCCAGTAACAGAAAAGGGAAACTCATTTTCTTCTATGAATGGAGCATCAAATTGGAATGGAAAGGTATACCTGTTTGTTCTTCTTGTCGACATAAATCTCACCATCATAATTGTCAATCAAAGAACGTGTCCGCAGTGTACATACCTGCTCCCAAACTGAAGTTTTTAGGATTAGTGTTTTTAATTGGTTTCAATCAGTCTTCACATTTTACTGCAAATTTGACAGTTCAAGTGTAACTTATGACAGACATGGCATATTATTAAGTGGACATCATTGCAGTTTTCAATGTAAATGGGGTTGAAAGAAAAACACCAGCCAAACTACCAAAACTTCACTCAACTGATTTAATTACACAATAATATTAAAACGCGAAACAGGTCAACTCGTACCCAAGTCAACTCGTACCCAAGTCAACTCGTACCCAAAATATTGTACCCAAGTCAACTCGTACCAAAGTCAACTCGTACCTAGGTCAACTCGTACCCAGGTCAACTCGTACCCAAGTCAACTCGTACCGTACAACGTACGTTGTATGCCGAAACGGAGAATTTCCGTGCGACGTGATTTTGTAAGCGATAGGAAATAAAAATGATGTTCTACCATCATATGGAGCTCACTTTTATTAATAATAATCTCACGAATTTCGTTTTTAATAATGTTTGTTCATCTCATTTCTGCCTTTTTTCCGCTAGGATACTCATTCAGATATCCATTGTGGTTTCTTTTAAATTCCCGTGTTGAAGGGTCGCCGTGAAAGGCGTTGAGCAGATTAGATGCACACTAGTTCTTCGTTATCAAGGAGGTATAAATATTTCGACCTCCATGTTCATATGAGACCAATTATTTTCAATGAAAAAATATACTATGTATAAAACGCAACCCTTCATGTTTACCTTGGTGTTTTTCCTGTTAAAGTGTTCCCAAAAGAAAATTTCATGGTAAGAATTCATTCAATTCATTCATTTGCGTTATGTTCTGATTATCGTTTTCCGATAACAAGTACATTTTAACAAATATACTGTTCCACTTTTTCCAACCAAAACACTTTGCGTAAGTTCTTATTATCTTTTTCCGAATAAAAAAAACCAAAAAATTCATTCTAACAAGCCTATATTAAAAAAAAAGTTCTCTGATTAATTTTCCCCACCGTAGGGCCTAAGTAACAAAAAAACTGCAACATGAAAAAAAACCAAGAAAACAAAATCATTGCAGCAATGAATAGCTAAATGTATGATTAACAATATAAATAAATAAATAAATTAAACTACAATATTTATCAGTACGAGTAGAGTAAAAAAAATTTTAAACATTTATTTGGGTGCGAGTTGACTTGGGTACGAGTTGACTCAGGTACGAGTTGACTCGGGTACAAGTTGACTTGGGTACGAGTTGACTTGGGTACGAGTTGACTTGGGTACGAGATGACCCGAATTCATTAAAACGTACATGGAAATAAGATTGATAATATAATTTGATCCACGACAAGCCAAGTTTCATTTAGCTTTGTAGTTCAGTCGACTCTCGTTATAACCAAGTGGCTGGGACTGGCCAGCTTAAATCATTTTAACTAAACGGAGGAACAAAAAGTAGATTTTTTTTTTTTTTCTTTTTTTTTTTTTGCTACTTTACTTCAGAGTATACTTTTCATAACTGCTTTGATAACAAGAGCCGATTGTACTACATTACAGAGTCGATCAACATCAAACAAAGACAGGAGAAGAATTTCTGATGCTTTGGTTTAATTCAGGCTTGTTTTGTTGGTCTGCCAGGTAACCTAAAGGATTGCACTACTGAACTGACGGGGAATGTGGAAATCCCAAACATAAGCGACGAAAATGACTTGGACGAGATCGATGTAAGTTGAAGAGTAATTTTAATACATGCATGTGATTGGCCCCTTGTAGATACAGAATGCTCTTTAGGTCATTTGTTGTTGTTTAAGCAGTTTGCAACAGTAGTTTTAGTGGGTAGTAAAATATATAGCAAGACAGTTCCTCTAAAGAACAAACTCTACCTGGCAAGTAGATACACACATGGTGTTACTGCTACAGCTACCTCTATTTTCGTATGATTTGCTAAAAGAAGAAGTGTAACAAATCATACAAGGAAAGCTGAATGTTCCCAAAGTGGTGAGAAAGTAGAGGAATTGTAGTAGTCTGAAAATTCTCAAAGTGATCACATCATTAAGAAATGTCTCAATTGTCGTTCAAGGTTATCGTCACAACGAAGAAGAACACGGAGGAGTCTAGAATACTGAAGGAGATAACGCGTCTTAAAGGGACAAAGCTCATCCAAGAACAGATTGGCAAATACCTTAATTTCCTGAAAGAAGGTAAGAACATTTAGCCTTCAATTTTTTTGGTTTTATTTTTTAAATCAAGAGTAGCTTTAGTATTTTAAGTGAGTTTCTCTTTAAAAACGGATATTTGTATATAGACAGAAGTGACTTGAGGTTTATGATGCAACATTGCAACTGTTACAAAGGATGTTCAAAGCTATAAAACATAATCTCCTATAAAGTTTTCTTTTCATGAGGTTTGAAGAGCATGCTAATTCAAACCATTTATTTTTTTATAAGGCTGTACTGTATTAGGATTAAGAAATTATCTAAAATACAAAAATTATTGTTAAAAATCTTGTATAAAGTCTTGGCTTTTAAAACATAAAAAAACTTATTGTATCTTTCTCCCAAAAGTTTTTGTTTAGAAGTATACTAACTTTGGTTACACAGAGACAAAATTTGACTAGAGCGACTGGGACTGGGACCTCTGTATTAGGCTTCTGACTGGCACCCCTAAACATACAAGTCTAATAGTTTACTATTATTTTTTGTTTATTTTTCAGAGTGTAGTAAAGGAATGATTCTTCCTTCAGCTGAAGTTCAGTCCAAATCTGGCACATCAATTCCATCAGTGTCACCAAAGGTACCTAATTCTAACCTCTCAATCTTTTTAAATAACTGGTTTAAAGAAAAAAGGATTTATTGACCCAATTTGTCTGTGCCTGACTTGATGGTTTTGCATACTGTCAATAGACCGATCCACTAAGCTCCGCCCCATTGCGTATTGACCAATCACAATGCAACGAAGGTCCGACATGCGTGCGTGTATCTTGGTGCTCGCGGCAGAGTTGTGCAGAAAGGCATTGGAGAGCCAACGTGTCGTGCTCACACGTGCGCTGTGGGCGGAGCCTACTGGGTTGGTCTATTTCTGCACTTGCGATTACCATTCTTTTCTTGCTTATTTGATGTGTCATTGTTTTTAGAATCTAAAAGCTTCAATTCAGTTAAAGTAAACAAAAAAATGTGTAAATCATTTTAAAATATTTTATCATCTACATCATGAAAATACTTGGGACACAAAATATAATCACAGCGAAAGTTATATATGAGTTCCAGATACTGCAATAATCTGATAACTTTTCCTTCCCCAAGCAGTGAAGTTGCACGTAATTGCTATTGGGTTATTGTATCTTGTTTTTGTTTCACCTTTTGTTGTCCAGGTTGCATCTCCCAAAGTTCAGCACCAGAATCAAGTAAACCAAGAGAACTTGAAGAACATCCAGATCGGAGTTAAGATTGACACAACAACTCTCAAGCTGAATGAAGAGTTCAAGTGTTCTGCAGAGGAGCTTTATATGACGTTCACAGACCCACAGGTAAATAAACACAAATTCCTAAAATTCTCAAAATATTTCCTCAGGGCAATTGCTGTATTTTACCTGTATCCTCTGATTTGTCACAAAACTATGTAGTACATTGTAACGGCTGCTAATCGACCGGTAGGGGACGCCAGCACGACTTCCATTGGAGCACTACTGGCCGCCCCTGCAGGCCGATCTTCCTCTGGCTGAGGCCTTCTTCTTTGTGTAAAATTCATGGCTTTTTGAGTGTAAAGAAAGCTCTAGAACAAGGGACAGAAATGGCAGTATTTGTATTCTTGTGTCATTTAAAGCAACTTTTACCCCCTGGTCGATGCTACAATATGTTAACATCAAAGCACTTTCTAAACAGACAGTCAGACAAGCGACTTTATATGTTGATAATCTTTCTTAATACTGTGATTTTCTTTGGACAGAGAGTTTCAGCATTCACAAGAAGCCAGGCCATTTTGGAGCCAGTGGCAGGGGGCAAGTTCAGCTTGTTTGATGGCAATGTCACTGGAGAGTTTGTTTCGTTGGTGAGTTTGTATTATCATGATCCTGTTCCCACCATAACTAGAAAACTCAACTATCTATATAGATGAATCCTGACTTACACCCGTTTCAGACAGGCGCTCCAGAGTCAGGACATGCTTAGGACATGGTGTCCAATGGCCTACTTGGATAACCGTCCCCATTCAAGTCTGTTTGTAGCTACATGTAGTAGCTCTGCCTTTGATGAATCCAAGTGGTTATAATGTGCCATCAGGTCTTGGTATGTGCTGTGCTGTTCAATAAATTTGTCTTTGTTGAACCCCAAAAATAGTTAATTATCAGGTAAAGTTTTGCGGCAATGCCATGTGTTTGTTTAATCTTGAGTATGTGTTGTTTCTACTGGTTGTTTTTTTGCACGCTTTGTATTCCTTCCGGTGTTCTTGTGCGACCTTGTAGTGCAAAACCACTTATTATTGATTACCCAAAGAGTTCGTTTAAAAGTTAAATTATGAAGATTTCAACACGGAGCATCATTTTCAATTCTAAGTATTTGAATTTGGGAACATACATTTTTTTCAGGAGCCATGCAAAATTGTTCAACGTTGGAGATTCAAGACCTGGCCCGATGGTGAGTTTATTTTATCAAGGATAGTCTACAATTTTATTCTTGTTAAAAAAAACATCAATAGTTTGCATTATATAACTGACATACAGATCCTTGTCATTTGATTGGTGGAACTTACTTCACGTTACATTCACTATTACTCCCATCCGCACCGGCGATCAAAAAGAAATATTCGCCCATGGGGAATAGCATTTCCCATTCAACAGTTAGGATCATCCTTGTTCTCAATGTTTTTGAGCAGTAAGGTTGTGATCCGATTGCTATTAAATTTGTGCATTGTTGCTGCTACGCGGCGCTATATGATTTTTGGTTGTTTGTGTGATTTTTCATAATGTTATACTTTTTTAAAATACATCAAATGACAAGGATCTTTATGTCAGTTATATAAAACAAATATTGAGTGGCTTTAATTCGTGGAAGGGAAGGAATATTATCGCTCGTTAAAAATTTGGACTATGGAACAGTCCAAATTTTACCTTGCGATAATATTCCTCCCATTCCACTCTGCGCCACTCAATATTTGTATATTTGAGTTTCCGAAAGTACAGAAAAAGTTGTTAGAATTTCGCTCAGCTGTTATAGAAACTTTATTAATACTTCTTTTTTCTGTTTCTACAACAGCCCACTACTCAACAGTCACAATCGTGTTATCCCAGGAATCAGACTGCACAAAGTTAGCCCTCACTCAAGTTGGTATCCCGTCGGCAGACTTTGAAAGAACGAAAAGCGGCTGGAGAACCTACTACTGGCAAGCCATCATGGGCACATTCGGTTTTGGGGCCCGGCTATTTTGATGTCGGCTATTGGGTTGGTTTGACAGCAAGGAACCCAAACTTAGTGATCTATTTATGTGTACATAAACGAAAAGTGCAGATACATGTATTGGTTTTTGAAAATAGCGTTAAGATACTTCCTTGGGAAAATTGTGATTGTCAGGGTGGGGGGGGGGGTGGGTATAAGGAATGAGGTCCTAAGTTAGGACCGCCTTTGTGAAAGGTATATTATTCGGTTTTGTCAGAATGATTTTTTGTTAGACTTCATATGTTGACCTTTGTAATGAATTTCAACATATGAAGTCAAAAATTAAGTCAAGAAAAACAATGTTTCTTACACCCATTGTCCATGTTTATCTTGGGAAAATAGGGAGTGCCTCAAAAGTTTGAACAGTAGGAATTTTCTAATTGGATCGGATAAGTAGTGCGTGCACACGGAACGTTCCTACGGAAGGTTCCACTGGAATGTTCAAAAAACTTCGGCACAATAACGTGGTCCAGCGTAATGTTCTGGCAGTCCACCAACTTCCTTTATCCATCAGTACGTCAAGGACCGTGTCTGCATAGCTTATCCAGCAAACTGAATTGACTCCGATAGAACTGGTTGCTCAAAGTAGCTTTGTTTAAATATGAAAAATGAACACATCTCCTCACTTCATCAGTCAATTAATCGTAACATTTATATGCCGCCATATTCAAATGAAAATTTTTCTTGGCGCCGTACAGTAAGCTATTGTAAACAGGTGAGATTTGAGTGATGTCTTAAAAGTCTGTTTTGTAGGGGATTGTCAGATGTCGTTAGGAAGACTGTTCCATTTCCTTGGGGCTGCAACAGAAAATTAACGGCGCGTTCATCTAACTGTGTTCATGACCTCAAATTTAGTGGCATAGCCAAAGGTGGGAAGGTGAGAGACTTTTTTAAAACAACTTTTTAACAGTGTACATGTTTTTGTTCAATTTTATTGGCTAAAGTTTCCCTTCTTTCTCTAGGACTTCAAATTGATGCTATAGACTAATAATTATTCCATGTATTGACCCAGTTCACCAAACGTCGTCGTTACCAGAACCTTTGATGCAACAATTTGGGGTCATTGTCCCCCACATTGTAGTCATTTTAGGTGACAAGCGTTCGACAGACAATGGCAATGACATTAGTGCAGGGGGCATTGTACATTTGCTGGAAAATATGGACTTAAATGAAAGTGTTTATTTTCAGTCACCTTTTGGAGATGTTTTTAAAATGTTACATGCATATTTGTTTTATAATGAAAAGTAAATATTTTCTCTTCAGGGCCAAAGTTCCATATTCAATCAGTATCAATCGGTCTTCATTGCCCAAATCATGCAGTGTATCATGATTGTTTAGAAATAAGCAGCAACAAAATCTGTTGCAAATTGGGTATCTAGCTCTGACCAGGTCTATTGTTCGGTCTAGACTTCATTTCAAGTCTGACATCGTAGTTATTTATCTGCATCAGCCATGCAAAATTCCATCGGCAAATTGGCTTTCATAGGCTCAAAGTCTAAGATCAAATCCATAGAGGGAGCTATTTCTGCATGGCTATCAGGTAGACAAAACATCACGATCACGGAAATGAAAGCAAGTCAAGATTTGGCTGTGAATTACTCACAATTACTCAACAAACTCAAGCGAATCCTGAAATTGGTTTGCAGCCTCCTGTGACTTTCAACCTGATGCTAAAACTAAAAGGTATTTT
Source organism: Asterias rubens (assembly GCF_902459465.1). Taxonomy (NCBI): domain Eukaryota; kingdom Metazoa; phylum Echinodermata; class Asteroidea; order Forcipulatida; family Asteriidae; genus Asterias; species Asterias rubens. The sequence goes on along the minus strand of NC_047062.1, from coordinate 17,637,324 downwards.
TTAAAGAACTGTTGTCGAACCCTTTTTATTGTATTGATGTGAAATCATTCTGATATTTTTTATAAGAGATATGAATGCATAGGAATAATTATTGATTTCAATTTTTCACGCTTCTTTGTTGTGGTGACAAATAAAAATGTGCTGAAACTTTAACATAAAAGATTTGGATATCTCTTTATTCATAAGGACACTCTCAAAGTTCAACAAAGTATACACGGGGTGAGAATTATCACAGACAACAAGGTCTGAAACAAGGGTCAACATTTTGTTTGTTTTTGTGTGCCTTCGAGAAAGACTCCGTTAGGGTCGAAACATCAGGCCATTAACTTTGTTTGCATTTATATTATAGGTCCTTTTGGTCCGTAAGCAGTTTGCAACAGCTAATTCCATTTTCTCAAATTAAAGGAGGTATGTTGAAATGTTGAAGTTATGGCATTTCAACCTTTTTGGAACCCTAGGAGTTGTAGATTTCAGGGAGCCTTTTGGTGACAGTGCCCTTGGCACCAGAGAAGAGATCATTAAGCATGATTTTGTTTCCAACTAAATCAAGTTAAAGTTTTGTTTTACCAAGTAAAAAGGTAGTAAATTTCATCGATCCAGTATACACTCGCTGGTATCCATTTGTACTCCTGTGTGGAGGGAAGCAATAGTGATAAAGTGTCTTGCTCAAGGACTAAGTGTCATGTGTGACCAGGCCAGGATTCGATTCCCCAGTCTGTGAATTACAGAACTCGAGTCAACCGCCAAAGACTCTTCGGACCTGACACCTTGCAAGCAGAGCAACGAAATGTTTGAATTTAAAAAAGACCTGCAATTCTCATCCTGCCTACAAGAAGAACCTAGCTAACAAACAAAGGACTACCAGTTAAATCACTTTTTATCATGTGCATGTTTATTGCAAAGACTCTTGCTTAGCTGATCAATAAGCTAAGCAGAATCTTCTTTCAAGCAATTCTTAAATTTATTCCTTTTAAAAGATTTGTATTGTAACTGAGTATTTCTTGTGACATATATTTTTGTTTCTATTTTCATTGTAGTTAATCTGTGCTAATCACAATGCCTAATGAGAAGAAGACGAGATATTAAAGAAACCAATCACAGAAGCACAGCATTTTCGTCTTTGGCTGATTCGTCTTTGTATTGTAACATCACACTTTGCTTAGCAACTAAGACTAATAAGGACTCGAGATCAGTCGTAGCTCTTTGTGAAATGGAACCCTGTGTCACTAAAGGTCATGACCTTCATGTAATTCCAGGCCTGCCTTTCTTTCAGTGTACTTTATAATTAAGAGCTGTTTCTCAGCACAGCCTAAAATAAATCATTTTAAAATCTTTGATATAGAGTCTTTAATTTGATTTTTCCTCCTGTTTTGGCGATGTTTCTTCCGAGACCGGTGGCAGCTCCCATTTGTCTCTCTGTCTCCTGTGGTACTCTACCTCCTCAGTGATTACACTAACTTTAAGATTTGGAAGTACATCCTCCAACATACTGGCCACCACCTTGCTATGGGGTACCCTCGGAAGACTGCTCATGTTGATCCTCTTCAAGTTCCTAAAGTAAAATAGAATAGGAGGTCAGCGTGGTGTGGTGGTATCTGGCCTTGCCTTCCACCACTGGGACCCTGGTTCGAATCCCATTGAGGGCACTGCCTGGATAGACCTTATGCACATGACGTCATTTCAGTACGGCGCCCCCGCATTGAGGTCAAAAGGAGGTTGTTCATTGGCCAATCTATGTACGTTTCGATTGTTTCGTCACCGTTTGACCTCAAAGATGGCATGCTGGATGACGTCAATGCATAAGGTCTATTGGATTTTCTGGCCCTACTTGACTGAAACTTCCTTCCTTATCTTCTCTCCATCTTGTTCTTGGCTCTTAAAGTGATTAAGTTCGCTTTTCTGAGAGTCATTGGCTCCACAACCAGAATTAATAAATGAAGTAAACTATAAAATGATGAAATAGCGTTGAGTTTTTGGAGGAGTTCATGAACCGTAGGGCCTTAAAAACAAATCTACACAATGTTTTCAGTGTCATTACCAAAGTGTGACCCTACCTTTGATAAAACTGGTGCCAGGAATATGTCCGTTTGAAAAGAGAACGTACCTGAGGCGAGTCAAACTAGGAAATCCATGCTCGGTAATTTGTGGACACTTGCTGATGTTCAGATGTGTGAGTGAGTCTTGAATATGTACAAGGCGAGCCAGACAGCTGTCATCAATGTAGGGACACCCTTCAAGACTGAGAAACTTCAGCTGTTTTAATCTAGCTGTAAGAAAAATAGGGGAAAAACATCAACAATTTATAAAACTACATAGCATGTCCACCACAGCATGTGTTTAAATCTGGGGACAGAAATATTGCATAACAACAGTGTTTTATCCTAGTCTGATTTCTCAGTATTTATCTTCTCTTTTTTAACGATTTCTTAATAAGAGATTTTTTTTTAGCCTATGGGTTTTGAGGTATTGCATGGTGAGATATCAAAGTATTTGGTGTGCCGTAACACCACGTGTATATCTACTTGCCAGGTAGATCATATTCTTTTGAAAACTTGTCTCGCTATATATTTTACTATGTCAGCAGAGTAGGTTTTGAGACAATTACCGGTACAAGACTATTTTAAACTAAAAAAGATTCAAAATCCGAACATATCCTTTCTGGGAAATTGTCTGATTGTGGAGGATTGAGGAATGTAGGACCCCCATAATTATTTGCTAATCAGTAATCGGTTTACTGAAAAAACTACCTTGCTCTTTGTGAAGGAAGTTTTTTACTGAGAATAAAACTTCCTTGCCATTATGAAAGTTTTACTGGGAAAAAAAACTTCCTTGTCGTCGAGAAGGAAGTTTTACTGGGAAATAACTTCCCTGCCCTTTGAGAAGTAAGTGTCGGTCCTTAAATCACTACTTACTAATTTTTAACATGCCTCTATAGTCAACAAGTGTTTCCTTTGCATCGATCGCATCGATGCTCAATCTCTTTATCTCATCAATAGGGGGCGGTTTGAGCAGGCCTTTTGACTCTGAGCTGTACCACTTTCCGTTGGTGAAGCGCACTTTACCATTGAGGTCGATCAGCCAGAGAAACGCAGCTACATCAGGGGGGTACTTCTCTTCGTTCTTAGCGCTCTTGGTGCTGCGTTAGGATGAAATTCAAAACCAAAAAGGGAAACTATAAACATGTTTATTGTATCCTGCATCTACAATGTAGGATAACTAACCCCTTTATATGTGCAGACTTGAACTTTCCACAAACCCTCCCATGGTTTACACACAGCAGTGAAGTAAATTGGGCAACTATCCCTTGTCACACCGTTCTTTTATTGGATTTGTTACATGGTGAATCAAGCAAGCCTAATACTTCAAAGAGGCAATGTGAAGGTGTTTGCCTCGATGCCCTTGCCCTTTCAGAAACAACTCATACATACCTGAGCACAGACTACCCCCACAGAAACTGACCATGATGGAGAAGCTTATCTCATCAACAGTGGCCCAAATTCCATGGCATTGAGCACAGCTGGTGGCTCCTCCAGTTTTTCTCGTGTTAAAATCACTTAGGGCTATGGTTTGTATTCCTTGTTTGTTCCTAAAAAAGAATTATTTAATCAAAACAAAAATACACTCACACATTAGCCTCAAATTTCTTGAACTCCTTGAATCTTTGAGGTAGCTTCTTGAGAAAATATAATAACGACATCTGCCTGTATTGCGAGTATGTGACTTGCTCCCGTAGAGGGCTGAGGATTGCCCTGAAATTTGTTCTTGACACACTTGATGCATACCGGCAGCAAGTACACACTGTGGGTGCGTTACTCAGCACCAGTCGCAAAGCTGAGCATGCTGTTCCACAATTCATGATGGGCCTTGGTTGATACCGATCACAGGAGGTTGCTTGAAGAGTAAACTGTCTTGAATGTTGTGTTGTGACCGCACACGTTAAACTGAAATGAAGACAAAAGTTTGGTTCATAAAGAAATACAAACAAAAGTATTTCTCTCCTTGGCCTGACAGTCTATCATTATATGAGGGTTGAGAAGCACTGTGACATTAACCTATAGTACACAATCGTTCAATAGAAATTAGAATTAGAATAATAATAAACTGGCTGTGCAATACACAGTATCTGGTTGGGGGGGGGGGGGGTTGGTGACTGTATTTCTCAAATTTTGACTTGTAATTTACAATGTATTGTAACAAATGTTGCTTTTTTGTATTGTAAAAATGTAGTGAACTACATTTTTTGTATGTATAAAAAAATAATGTAAATTGTAAGTAACTAACGTAAACGAATTGTGTGCAGGTTCGTTCGGCAGTACGGCATGCGTTTCACAACTCAATCTATGACTATATAGCACTTGGATAATTATCTTTTCTTGAAGTTGATCCAGTATTTTAACAGAGAAGAAATTATATTCAGAAAAGAGCTTACCACCATCATCATTCCAAAAACTGCATCACTGCGCATTCAGACAGCATAAAAACTAGTGAATGGTGCTCTTCTGACAATAGAGGGCCTCCTTCTGAAAATGCAAACAACAACACCACCACAGGCAGGCAGCAGAACGTGTGCAAAACACACATACATTCAGTACACACAGCAAGGCAAGCTAAAGTGCTGCACAATTCCACTAACCTCTCCGCCCCCTACCATCCATGGCTCTGATAAAAGAGAAAATGACAACTCCAGTGAAGGTAAGAAGTAATTAAAAGTGCTAAATAACGAAACAAGCAGCAAATACAAGTATAAATTACTAAGTTAGACAACTTGTTCAGGCCTATAATTTCATCTCCACTCAGCAGTTCAGTAGTTAAAGTTGTGAGAATTTTTGAAAAGTTATATTTTAAAAATTGGGAAATACTTCTATCATATCCAACTTCCAGTTCCAATTTCTTAATTTTTTTTAAGTTTTTTTTTGTTTTTTTAAATATTTGTTGATGTTGGACTTTATAGTTAATTTCCCTCTTCTTTTGGAGAGGAATTTGTATTGTTATTGTTGCTAATTTAATTTAACTTAAATCAAAAAGTTAAGTGCTAATTATATTACCTTAAAAAGCAGAAAGTTAAAGCAGACTTTTTAGTTGACGGCCCTTGATCAGCCATCTCAGCCCTCGGTAGCCCGAAGGAATGTCGCAGTTTGCTAATAGCATTTTCAAGACCAATGTGGATCCGATAGTGGCAAACACTGAAAAATAGTGAAAAACTTATTACACATTTTGCATGACGTCGATGCAAAAACAAAAATGAATAAAAATCTCCCTGAGCGATAAACTCCAAACGGCAAATAAGAATATTTATTTCGCATCAAATATGACATTTTCAGACATAAATATTTCAGGGGATGTTTTTTATCATCATCACACCATATAAGTTTTATGTAAATCTGTGATCTTCACGATTTTTGTTCCTTACCAATTCTGTAACGTCCCTTTAATTTATAAAAATAAAGTAAAATAAACAAGTGGAATAATTCCTGACCTTTATTTCTGTTTTAAGGTTGAATTTGCGGTGCAGATGACATGTCAGAAATGTGTTGATAGCATCAAGAATACACTTGAAGGAGTTAATGGTAAGGTTTCAACAAGATTTCAACACTAATGATGTGCTTCACAGAGTCTCTCGTTGACAAGAAGAGTCAGGGTTTTTCTCCCATCAAGTTAGCGTATAAGGGTGATTACACACAAATTGAGACTGATGCAAAACAAATGTTATACATTTTCTACTTCAGATCAAAATCACAAAAAAACCTACAAATAAGACCATAATATTGACTGCTCCAGATTGCCCGGGTAAGGCTTTTAAAACCACGATTTAAACACCACGTAGGCAAAGAAAATAAATTTCCTGGCACTTTTGCTTTCAACATGAGTGGTTCCAGTTCAAACTTCAAAACAATTTTTTACCCAAGCTTTAACAACTCTTTATTAAAAACGGTTGTTTTTTTTTTCTTTATAGGTGTGTCGTCACTCGACATTAACCTGGCCCAAGAGCAAGTAATTGTCGAGAGCATCTTACCGTCGTCTCAGCTGTTGGAGTTACTTGAGTCCACTGGGAGGAGGGCCCTCATTAAAGGGCAAGGGGTGTCTACTGGTATGATTATCCTTGCAGCTTGATCAAATCAGTTTACAAGACTGTTGTCTCTCATCATCAGGCATCCTAAAGCCTTCTCAACTCGATAGGGAGCATACAACTTTTGTTTATATTAGCGCTAAGGGGCTTATTCAACATTAAAACCATCCTAGCTCTCGCTTTTATACACCTAGGTTAAAAGAAGCAAGTTATGGGTTTAGTGTCTTGTCAAGGACATAAGGTGTCATGACAAAGATTCGAACCCACACTGATGACTGGGCCATCAGAACTTGTGTCTGGTGTGCAGTAGAGCGCAACATGCCACGATTGTAGGCATACACTGGGCCAAGTTTCATAGAATGGCTCAAGCACAAAAAGTAGCTAAGCATAGGAAAATTATGCTTGCCAGAATAAGGTCTCAGTCGACTACCATGATGTCGCTTGTACAGTTTTGACTGGTATCTTTATTTCTGCTAAGCAGCAAATGGTTTAAAACTTTTTTGTGCTTTTAAAAGCAACTCTATGAATTTGGGCACTGGGTTTTTAGGTTGCTTCAATCATGGATTTATGTTGATATAGTTGATATTGTATGTGACCCATCTCTCGAGTTTTGTTTCTTATGATTAATCTCTCTTTCTGTGATTTTTCAAAAGATAAACATCTTGGTACAGCGGTGTCAATTTTAGACACTCCCCACGATGGTCCAATCAGAGGAGTTATCCGAATGCTTCAATTGGCCAATAACAGTTGCATCATCGAGGGAACGGTTGATGGTCTTACACCAGGTGCACACGCATTGAATATTCATGAGTATGGTGACCTCTCTGATGGATGTAACAGGTAGGTCATGGTTAGGTGCAATTTACATAACTGAATAATGATTAACAAAGTCTTACACCAGGTGCACACGCATTGAATATTCATGAGTATGGTGACCTCTCTAATGGATGTAACTGGTAGGTCATGGTTAGGTGCAATTTACATAACTGAATAATGATTAACAAGGTCTTACACCAGGTGCACATGCATTGAATATTCATGAGTATGGTGACCTCTCTAATGGATGTAACTGGTAGGTCATGGTTAGGTGCAATTTACATAACTGAATAACTGAGTAGTTCATCACTCTGCTTACCTGTCAAAATAATATGAAAAATTAGCAAATTGTGGAAGACATGTTCTATCTGCTGATACCCTTTAAACTTCTTTGAAACCCACCTCTTTAAGGTTTACTTTGTAATAACTAATTGTTAATGTTAAATTATCTGTGTTTTGTTTTGACTGCTTTTATGTGTGTTTCTGAGTAACTTGTGGATTTTTAATTTGTGCAGCACTTTGGGATTTCTATGTGACAAGGAAAGCACTTTTTAGATAATTGTTGTTATTATCATTATTATTATGTGCACCCATCTGTGGGGAATACCAGCGATTTATAAGAGGTTCTCATTATTGTTATCGTTATTGGTTTCCAACCATATTGAATGGTCAGATAGTAGGAATGTTAAAGGCAGTGGACACTTTTGGTAATTACTCAAAATAATTATCAGCATAAAATCTCACTTGGTAACGAGTAATGAGGAGAGGTTGATAGTATACAAATATTGACTGCTTCGAGTGCTATGATTAAAACTATGACTCCCTTGGTGAACCCGGAGCGTACTATGTTCCCGAGGCAAAGCCGAGGGCAAATAGAACGCCACGGGGATCACCGAGGGAGTCATAGTTCTATATTGCACTAGTAAAAGCAGTCAATATTTGTTTTATAACACCCCAAACATTTCTAAATACTGTACTATTATTATTAAGTTACAGACCTGAATGGTACAATCAACGGACGACGCGAATACAGATTGCAAAAACTTTTACTGTGCTGCATGTTGTGTCGTGCAATCCGAAATGGTTACAGACTATTAATTTATAATCCTCATATACGCAAAGGACGTCTGGGTACTGCACGCCGTGTAGTAATATAAAACATTGTGAGAAACGGCTCCCTCTGAAGTGACGCACTTTTTGAGAAAGAAGTAATTTTCAACGAATTTGATTTCGAGACATCAAGTTTAGAAATTGAGGTATCGAAATCAAGCATCTGTAAGCACACAAACTATATTCTTTCTGGTCATTTAAGATAGACATTGTTTTTGTATTGCCTTAGGTTTTTATGTTTGATATTTAACCACAAAGGATTCCTTGATATTTGGAAACCATTTAAGTACGCATTAACACCCCAGAAATAAAATCATAACAACTTTGTTTTCTGCAATGATCCTTTTGTGGAATGATATCATTCTCTATTCTAAACTGCTCACAAAAAGTAAGGAAACATTTTTCAATCCAGTATATTTGTTATTATTTAATACTCTTTTTGTACATGGTATATATATTTGCGAAGCTGAACTGTTCCTCTTTAAAATGATACCACATTTGCAATGATTACATGTTGCTGGACTTGACCACGTTAATGAGAATGAGACAAAGTCACAAATCAAATGTGCCAAAATTAGCAATATTATTGTGTTACTGTATGAACAATCAAATTGACACTGTAATTCAAACTTACTGATCTTAATCCACTTTATTGAGACAAGAAGTTTGGTGTAGAGCAAGACAACTTACTGATCTTAATACACTTTATTGATACAAGAAGTTTAGTAACGAGTGGATGATCCGAAGGCGTTGATGACAGCCTGGCACCTTCTTCTCATGCTGCACACAAGTCTTGTGATGCGCTGATGATGAGGGATGGCGTTCCATTCTTCATTAAGGAACCTGGATAGGTCAGTCAAAGTTGATGTGTTGGTGGTTCTGGCACGGACAGCGAGGCCAAGCTGGTCCCATATATGTTCCATGGGATTCAGGTCTGGACTGTTAGCGGGCCAATCCATCCGGTGCACCCCAACATTTTTCAGGTAGTCAGTCACCAGTCGGGCTCGATGGGGGCGAGCGTTGGCATCTTGAAAGATGGCATTTGGTCCAAAGTCTGCAAGTATGGGACTGCATTCGGCTGTAGTATATCATCTTGCAAATACCCATCAAACAAGGGGTTTTTCATGAGATGAGGGCAAGTTGTGTCCAATGAGCTCACTGGTGCAAATCATTGTGTAAAAAACTGTAAACCGTTAATGGTTCTGAAAAGCTTGATCGGTTTGATTAATGAGCATTACCTATTGACCATACACAGACAACGGTAATTTTGGCACATTTGATTTGTGACTTTGCCTCATTGTTATTCGTGTAGCCAAGTTCAGCAACATGTAATCATTGCAAATGTGGTATTATTTTAAAGAGGAACAGTTCAACTTTGCATTGATATATACCATATACAAAGAGATTATTAAATAATAACAAATATACTGGATTGAAAAAAGTTTCCTTACTTTTTGTGAGCAGTTCAGCAACCTTTTTTCTAAGAACAACTTTTATTCTTTTATTCTTTTATTCTAATTTTTATTCTAACCCAGTTGTGGGATGCATTTTAATCCGACCAACTCAAGACATGGAGGTCCTTCTGATGATGAAAGGGTAAGTTTTTCATTTATATTTTTAGTTGGTCACCTTCATCATTTATATTTTTAGTTGGTCACCTTCATAACTCTCTCTTTTCATCTCTTTCCACTTGACTGCTTCTGTTACACCAGTGTGGCTGTTTATGTGTGTTGTTTTGTCATTTAGGTTTTTGAGAAAGAAGGGTTGAAACATCAGGCCAGTAAAAATAATTAAATTCATATTATAAAAAAATTAAATGTCTTTTTCAACAATTTCACTGAAGTTAATACTGCCAGTTTAAATAAATCCGCACAGTTTTATAATTCTGTGATCTATTTAATTATGCGCTGTTTTACTTACTTTCTGGAACTAATGTTTTGTTCTGTGATCTATTTATGTATTATGTACTGTTTCACTTACTTTTTGGAGCTAATCTTTTTGTTTTGAATTATTTTTAGCATCATGGAGACCTTGGTAACGTAGTGGCTGATGATAACGGACGTGCTGTATTCCGTATGGAGAATGACAGGGTGCAGGTTGGTCACAGATTGAAGTATTGTTGGGCTGCATTTTATGGATCAAATTAGAACCCTTTCAAAATGACATAATTTGAAAATTTATTCAGTCAGTTTCCCTTTTGGGTTAATACTTGATATTAGAAAGGAAAAAAAGTTGGATCTCCTTAAGATGGGTGATCTCTTGGCTGCCGCTTCCAAGGTTGTATCGTAAATTTGGGTGTGATCCCTGGCTACACGGCAGTTACAGGTTTAATGCCTTCTGACAGTCACCCCTGAAAAAAGGATATTGACAAAAAAGGGAGACCACCAGACATTAGGGCTAGATAAGTTTTATTTTGTTCCTAATCTTGCGTGCCACCATTGACTTTTTTGATGAGTGACTAATGCCACATCTTAACATCATTGTAGTTGTTCCTAGGTTGTAAACAATCAGCAACTGATAATTCTCAACAGTCCTTGCTCAAGCCCAGCAGTCCCCTGACATGTTAACTGCAGTCCTCTGACATGTTAACTGCAGTCCCCTGACATGTTAACTGCAGTCCCCTGACATAATAATAATGAGAACTTATAAAGCGCACAAATCCATCAAAGTGCTCATGGCCCTAAATACAAAGAATAATATTTACATGTACAATAACCAAAATTTAAACGTAAGTCTAAGCTAAGAAGAAATCCAGAACATGTTGAAGAGAAATACAATACAAATGCAATATCAAAGAAAACATCGAAGGGTAGAAATCAAACCATTTTCTCAAATACTTGGTTGAAAAGATGTGTCTTAAGGTTTTTCTTAAATTGTGTTAAAGAAACAGATGATTTTACTAGTGCAGGCAGTTTGTTCCATAGGCGTGGGGCAGCATGTGAGAAAGATCGGTCTCCCCATGAATGATTGGATATGGGCTCAATAAGGAGACTAGAATTGTAAGACCGGAGTTTGCGAGGACATGTTAACTGCGGGCTGGTCTCTGTCATCACAAAGGTTGACCTGAGGATGGCTATGTAAGCAAAAAACCAACACAGCACGTGCTGTTGGAACTAAAATGCTTAGTGCCTGACTTAAATGCTTAGTGCCTTACTCATTTAAAACCTGATTGAATATTTGAATTGTGTAAGAGTGAAAGTGTGCCCTCAATTAGAGTTTCATACCAGTCTCTTATGTACAATCGGAAGGTTTCACATTCAAATTGACACAAAGTTTCTGATTGACTCATTGGAATGTAGGTATGGGATGTGATTGGTCGGTGTATGGTGATGCACAGTAGAGGAGATGATTTAGGCCAAGGTGAAACACCAAACTCAAAACAAGATGGCAACAGTGGTCCAGGGTAAGTTGCAATGCTGAATATGATACCAGTCTTAAGAATAACTTTAAAGGCAAAGTATACCTTTGTTTTATTGGAGCATTTCGATTGTTATAATCGTTTATAAGTATGTAGATTTATACAATAAAACTAACATGGGAAAATTTCATTTCAAAAGGTGGTGGGTTATTTGAGATATCCCTGGAAGTCCGGAGCAAATATATCCATGCCGGAAGAATAATCCCTATTAGGAATACACAGTAGTAGGCTTCTGGAAGTTATTGCTAATCAGTTTAAGAGTTCCTTTTATAAGAATTTGGGTAATAATACACACTACAGGGCTTAATATTTCTTCATCTTTTATTTTTTTTCTTACCATTATGCGTATTTCTGTCACCAGGCTTAAAGGCAGTGGACACTATTGGTAACTACTCAAAATAATTATTATCATAAAACCTTTCTTGGTGACGAGTAATGGGGAGAGGTTGATGGTATAAAACATTGTGAGAAACGGCTCCCTCTGAAGTGCCATAGTTTTCGAGGAAGAAGAAATTTTCCACGAATTTGATTTCGAGACCTCATATTTAGAACTTGAGGTCTCGAAATCAACCATCTATACGCACACAACTTCGTGTGACAAGGGTGTTTTTTTCTTTCACTATTATCTCACAACTTTGATGACCGATTGAGCTCAAATTTTCACAGGTCAGTTATTTTATGCATATGTTGAGATACACCAACTGTGAAGGCTAGTCTTTCACAATTACCAATAGTGTCCACTGTCTTTAACTAATACATTTGGTCAGTTTTAGCAATTGGGGTCAATGAACAGAAGGGTCAATGTTTTTATGTTTACAATTACCTTGCAACTTAAAGAATGTTATTGTTTTGCTTACTTCAAAGGGTTGCCTGTGGAATCATAGCTAGGTCAGCAGGTCTCTTTGAGAATGTCAAAAAGATCTGTCAATGTGACGGCGTGTCTCTCTGGGATGAAAGGGATGTACCTCTGGCTGGACCTAGCCGGCAACAACACCAGCAGAAACAGAGTCATTTATAACTAGAATTAAGCCCTTTTCACACGACGAAAAAAAAACCCATTCCTGACGAAATTTTCGCATTGTTTGTAATATATTACAAAATTAGCTTCATGTGAGAGGACAGCAACTGTTTACATGTTCTACATTCCTTGCAAAATTTCAAAACAGTGTGACATTTTGTAGCAAGTATTGACCTACGACAATAATTTAGGCTCGCAGAATTTTTTCATAACTGAAAAGATCAGTTGTTTATGTCGGGCGTTCCTTGCAAAATTGGTCCTTTTGGTTCCAATCACTGAGCAGTTTTGTCCCATCCTATTTGTTATATTGGGTGCGTTGTTTAGCTTCCCTGGGTCATCCCCGGTCTGCTGCCCCTGGGCGTTCAAATAGCTTTTGATGTCATTCCAGGGGCTCACCCAGGTCAGCCCCCAGTGCCTGGCTTGTGGAGTGGGTCACTTGGGGGCTGGCCCACGGTAAACGACGTCACTACATGAGCGGTGAGTGGTCGTTCGTTTAGCTCTTGTCAGGGCCTCATCCGAGTGAGCACCGCAGGGTAGACCCAGGAAGCTAAACGAACGCACCCATCGTATGCAAGACCACATCAAGCATTGTGCGCATATGACACAAATCAGTTTGTCGCAAATTTTGAATTTTTGCATATAATGGGGATTATTTTGTTCATTTCCTGAAAGCATTCAACTCTGCTTCCCCTCGCTGAGAGCCATCATCGAATTTTGGAGATTTCAACTCTTGAAATTATTGTCATCGTGAATTTCGTAATTATTAATTTGTTTTTATAATATTGGCTGCAATCTTGTCCGCTAATCTGTCTTTGTATCTAAGACTCAATGGTTCTTGTGACAGTATGACCCCCTATGCATCATGTCTATTATGTTTCAATGGCTGTCATTGATTCGTATTTATTTTACGACTATCAAGAATTGAGCCCATGATGACGTCAGACTTACAACGAACTGACCCATGGTGCACCACATCCACAGCCAAGACTCCGTGTTTGGAGTCTTGGCTCCTACTTTTTCAGCAAAAATATCATGAAACATAAAATTTGTTTTGATTTTAGAAATTGGGATGCTATGTTAACATAGGAAACATTAGAAAATTTCATATCCGAACATTACCTTTATGTGAATGGAAGTAGGTCAAATTTTGCGGCCATTATGGCATTTTGGTACTGCTAGTGGCCGCTATGGTCTCAAAAGGGTTAAAGACACTGGACACTATTGGTAATTGTCAAGACCAGTCTTCCGACTTGGTGCATTTCAACATATGCATAAAATAACAAACCTGTGAACATTTGAGCTCATTTGGTCGTCGAAGTTACAAGATATGAATGAAATAAAAAAACACCCTTGTCTTACCAAGTTGTCTGCTTTCAGATAGACCTCACAATCTAATTCTGAGGTCTTGAAATCAAATTCGTCGAAAATTACTTCTTTCTCAAAAACTACGTTACTTCAGAGGGAGCCGTTTCTCATAATGTTTATACTATTTACAGCTCTCCATTACTCGTTACCAAGTAAGTTTTTATGCTAAAATATTTCTTGAGTAATTACCAATAGTGTCCAGTGCCTTTAAGGGGGAGAAGACTAATAAGGAAACCAAACGCCAAAAGCTGTGGAGTAAGATGGGCCTTGGCCTTGCAGTGTGACGGTATAGTTGGCTTTGTGGAATCCATTCATTCGGGGCAAGTTACGATTAACATATGATTTCCATGATAATACTAAACATCTCCTTGTGATTCAAACCCTGCATAACAATTACTTTTCTTTATTTGTGTAATCCTAATGCAGCAAAAGAAGGAAATTTGAGCCACGTATGTTTTGATTATTTGTTTGTATAAAAAAGGATAATATGAATAAATGGTATACAATATATGTACATTATGTACAAATCAATTTAGCATTTTTGTTTGTGCATTTTGATTTGAGTTTCAACCAGGAAACTATCACTCCATATATATGATTATGACAAACAAGTCTTCTGTCACTTTGTGGTTCAAAATGTTTCAAAACAATGTCCTCTTCAAATAAATAAAAATAACAAACCAATTATTTTTAGGAGAAATGTATTCCAATCCTCTAGTTACAAAGGAACACCACCAGTGCGCTACTGCAAACCTCGCCTTGTATTATACTCCCCACCAAGTTTCAAATCCTACTATTCATATAGAAAGGCACTGAATAGAATTGTTTAAAGGAAGAATACAACCAGGCATATTCCACGACTACTTCCTAAAAATTGAGTGATGAAATGACGTGAAAAAGACGATGTACTTTGTGGTGTATTCAATGACATGGCTGCAAGAGCACAGGATTTTGTATGTACTTGCACCAACAAAATCTGCAGTCAGGGAAATTTTGAAAAAACTTGTCATGAACATTCCATGACCCAATTTCATAAAGCTGCTCAACATAAAATACTGCTTAGAAAAGTTCCTTGTTTAGCCAAAAATGAGTGGGGCACCGGGTGCAACAATGTCAACTTTATGGAATTTTGGCTGGTAACCAGTTTCTGTTAAGCAAGATTTTGTCTGTGCTTCGCAAGTTTTTATGCTTACAAGCTTTACGAAATTGGGTTTGTGTGAGACGCAGGCCTCAATGATGGTATAAATACTCAATCATGGTATAAAAAGTACTAGTGAGAAACTGGCGTCATAAACTACGAGGTCTTGATCTGAGGTTGTAATCGTGGCTTTTGGAGCTCTCTGGCGATGAACTGTGTAGACGTAGCTCTACCTTCCGTTGTAGTAACGTCGGCAGAGAGCTGAGTTCACTCTTCAGTACATCTATATCACTGACGATGGCCTCTATGCTGAGTCTGTAAATGGAAAGGAGAATGAATAATTCCTTTCTGCAGGGTTCTGCCATAGACTTCTGTAGTGGTGGAAAAATGTTTCCCTGGAAACCATTGTAAGATGGATCAGTTTCACGGTAGATCCTCAAATCAAAAGAAATGCTCAAAACTGATGGCTTCAGATAAAAAAAATTGAAAATGCGTAGTGGTCAGAAACAGGAGATTTATGAGAATCCTGAGTGCCGGGCGGGTTTTCCGACACCGACCACTGAGGGCAGAACCCTGCTTCTGACAGGTTTTGTTTGGTCTTTTTGTGGTTCTAGAACCAATTGGTCAGCAACTTCGAAAGTGACTTTCTGTCGCTATTGGCTTTTCCTGCCAGGGTTCTTTGTTTTCCGTTCTGCTGGTTTTGTCAACCACCCCCGCTGGAGGTTGTTTCCTGCATTGATCAGTACTTTGCTAGGTGTTTTTATATTGTTGTATTCTTCTTTAAACTAATGTATTGTTTGTTCTTGTTGATTTGCAATTTGTCGCTGGCAAATAAAATGAAATGAAATGGGTTATGACTAGTTCGGGCTAAAAGAAGCAAGTACACAATGCATCAGCGAGGGAAAAATAACCGTTTTTACAGTAACTTACCTTGAGAGACTTATTGGGCTGAATGAGAGAGTAATGACCTTTCTGGAGTGGACGCTTCTCTCTTCAGGGTTTAAGAGATTGTTGCTACATCCGCCGAAGATGACGGTTTCTCCAACATCTATTCCTTGCACCGCAGTGTGCCACATCCTTCCAAGGGTAAACAAAAATACATGGGTGAGAATCATTGGAAACTCTGGAAGACCGAATGGCAATATCAGAACAACTATTTGAGGGGCCCCGATGTGCAAACTCTTTAACTCACCTTGTTTCTGAGGGTACACTTTTCTGCTGATGCCATGTTCGACTGTCAACATCAAATATCCATACGTCATCTGCAAAATTGTATATAAATATTTATTCCATAATTGAACAAAATCAGCACAAGATGATGATTATACAGAAATGAATGGTCTCTAATGGGTAAACATTCAGCTGATGTTAATTTTTTGCAACAAGAATTCTCTCGAACTGCCTTTGGCCGTGGGGCTTAGTGATAGGTCTAGTGGTCAGACATCTGCTCTAGCAATGCAAAGATCATGGGTTCGAATCCATGTGATTTGCCTGTGGATTTTTTCCAAAGAACGCAGAAAAGTACTGAATATACAGTGCTTTTGTGAGGGTAAAAACAACATAATAACATTAAATTGATGCTACTTCCGTGAATCACAAAGGGAGTGACCTTTGAAAGCTTAAAGTGGTGTACTTACTGAGGGGTACATTATCTGTGCTATAGCCACCGTAGACTAAGAAATGTCGGTTACTGACTGGTGCCATACAGTGCCATGATCGACCCACAGGAATCTCACCGGTCACAGGTAAACTACGCACAAAGAAAATACCATATAATTATGTCCAATTAATAAAACAAAAAACATTCAAAAAACTGTTGTGATTATCCGAGTAACTATTTGTAAAAAAAAAACACTACACAAAAAAAAACACTACACAAGCTCAGATTGTTGCCTAACTGTGTAGAGAGTTTGCATAAAGTATGTTTTACCTTCAGAAAATATTTGAATGATAATGAACTTGACTGGGGGTGCATCTGCAAGTAAGTTTTGACTGATCATTCTAAACTGCAAAACTGCCCTGTTTGATATTAGAAAATGTCCGAGCTTTGGGTAAAATTTCCCTGTGAGTATTCAAACCCTTTCATGCACCATTTATTTTAGTGATAGATTGATGGTAGGGACACATTGTTTATTCATGTTGTTTTTTATCCAAATGGTGACCCCCAACAGGTCACAATAGTAACCTCATGAGTCCTCTTTCCTATTCTGAAAACTGTGTGGCCTATGATCTTTATTTTTCAGTTCACAACTATTTTTCTGATGGGATTTAAACTGGTCGCCAGTGATGGAGAGTTGACGCCCATTACATTTATTGAACTGTATTGGTTTTAAACATGTAACTGGTGTTTAAATAAGGGAATCAATGTGTGGTGAAGAGGTTTTCAACTAGTGGATTAATCCCAACGAGGCCTGATTCTTGATAATTTTACCGAGACGAAGTCGAGGTAAATTATAAAGAACCAGGCCTCGGCGGGTTTAAACCACTAGTTGAAAACCGATTCAACACACTTTGATTCCCATTCATAAATACCTTTTCGGTCAAAAACATCATCACTTTTTAAATGCAAAAATTATAATTGTTAAATGATTTCTTTCAACACTACACCCCTCCAGCTATGAAATGGTAAAGCCCTCCGCCGCCCTCGGGTAAACAACTGCTTATAAGGGAAGGCTGTGCGCGTCGCGCGTATCGCGTGATGTGGCACAACTGTTTCAGCCGTTGCTCTCGACCAACAGGAATGAAGAAACTGTCTTAAAAGAACAGGTGCAAGGTCACGTGTCACGCCCATGAATTAACACTTTTTTCCGGTCATAAACAAAGGTTTATACACACCCACGTGACGCGCTCTCCACCAATAGGAATAGAGAAACTGTCTGAGGTATTTATGAATAGTTTTTTCATACAAGACTAAATTGTATTCTTCCTTGGGTTACTTGCCTTCCACTCCACTTCATAGTGTCAAGATCCAAGAAATGGACGTCATTGAGACGATTTTCTTGAAAGCGACCGCCCAAAACATAGCCTCGATTACCCAGGACAACGCAGCCGTGGGCAGCCCTTGGAGAAGGCTGGTTTCTCTGATAGAAGAACAAAAAAAAGTATCCTTAAAGGCACTGGACAAGTTTGGTAGTTACTAGAAATACATATTAGCATAAACACTTACAAGCTACGACTAGCTGTTGTGAGAAAGGAGATCTCTTTGAAGTAACATAGATATGGAGGTAATCTCTCACTAAAATATTTGAATCTGAGAAAGACTTCATTCAGGCTTGAAGCACACAAATTTGTGTAACAAGGGTGTTTTGTTCTTTCATTTTTTTCTTGCACTTTTGATCCGATGACCAAATTTTCACAGATTTGTTATATTATACATTTGTTGGGATACACCAAGTGATAATACAGGTCTTTGACAATTACCAAAGGTGTCTATTGCCTTTAAATATCCTTGCCACACTCTCCAGACAATGGACTTTTTGAAGATCAATAAGTGCTAGAGTGATGGACCACCAACCAGGGCCCATCGCTAAGAACTTCTCAAACAGAGATGCAATTATCCCAAAACAATTAATGTCGCACAACAAGGAGAGCAAAGTCAATAGACCAATTTAAAGAATATTTGTAAGAGAAGTCTTACCTGCGCCTCTACATGGCTCCATCTGTTCTCTGTGATGTTATACACGTATAGATGATTGTTCCATCCCCGTATCTGCAAATCAGTGTGTACATTAACAATTAAAGATAAGGGCTAATTTTCATAGAGCTGCACAAAATATTGCTTAAATTGTCTGTTGAGTTTTAAAAAATCTATGTTTCAATTAAATGATACCAAAACACCTTGTAATAAGTTTAAATTCCTAACCTGTATACAATTTTCACTCATCTAAATCTTTACATAGCTCGGTCGAACCAGAGAAGGAAAACAAACGAAGTAGGGGATAACTCACCGACTCTGCCCAGAGACGAACTGAGGTTGGGTCTAGATGCCACTCTCCTATGCTGTTATTCATTGCATCTTCACGGAAGGGAGGCTGACCAAATCCTCCAAAGAATATGAGCCTATAAAAGAGGGTTAATTTGAGGGTTTAGGGCGGCATGGGAAGAATGAGAAATTAGATTGTGTGAGGTTTGATCAAGGGATAAGAGGGGGGAGATTTAAAGCTTCTCTCGTTTTTAAAGACCATTGTCCTAGATTCCGTGGGGGTGAAATCAAAGTGTCTGTGGCAGGATTGGGTATTCTCAAATATACTTCAGTCCTCAATCATCAGGTCCAAGTTCGAGTCCAGTTCAAGTTTAAATCCCAAATCACTTAAATTACAGTGTCATATGGCCGTGCTCACTAAAGCAGTGCCACACATAATAGGACCGACAGATCTTATCATTGCATTTTAGCAGAAAACTTTGTACAAATAGTTTCTTGAAAAGCTATTTAATGAATAATCCATGCTTTTAATACACCAAACCTTGAACATCCCTCTTGAACGGGCACAGCAATGTTGCCCTGGTTTGGGGCATCTCTATGTCGAAAATGTAAATTTTTATTTGAACTTTGCAAAGGGCACCATAGCAAAAGCACAGAGCACCACAGCAAATGCTGTTGGTGTAGTGGGTGTATTTCAGGCCTGTTGTACCGATAATAACAAGAAAGGGAATCAATTTGGGCTCCTTGGAGTATTTCTTACTTGTCTTCATACGCCCAGCATGTCAGCTTGTCCCTTGGAGATGGGGCTTCACCGTCCGGCTTAAGTTGGCTCCAAACCTTGGTCTTAAGATTCAATCTGTAAAGCTTCATTGTAAATAAGTATACAAATTTGTTTTACTTATTTATGAAAGACCACCCGTCTACAAATTCAATTATGCAATTACTGATTGTAGAAAGTAGAAAGTAAGCTTTGTGTGGACTACAAGTTGTCTTCCCTCTCTTCATAACTATGCAGCGGTTATTTTCTAGTCATCTTGAAAATAAGGTATTACCACTAACAAGGCAAGCTATGGCCTTTACTATGGGTATGGGGCTGAGGTACAGCAGATGCGCCCAGGACCTGCAAAGATAGGAATGAGTTCTGTTTCTTTATAAACATGATCAATAAAGTCTGTCTCAAGCCAATCAATATGGCTCATCAGGTCGAGGTTTATATCTGGTTTCCTTGGCATTAAACAACTGAGAGTATCTCCCAAGACAGGATGCCAGTCAATCGCAGGCTACTCCTCAGCTCTACCAGTACCTATTTGTACTCCTGGGTGAGGCAATTATGATAAAGTACCTCACTCAAGGACACATAAGTCGCAACTGTCCAGGGCCCAATTTCATAAAGCAAATTGTTGTGCTTAGCAGCTCTATGAAATTGGGTCCTCGCCAGGAATCAAACCCACAATATTTTAATTACAGATTTTGAGTCCAGTGCCCTAGACCCCTTGGTCACAACGACCCCATTTCTTTATACGAATCCTAGGTTTCATACCTCATTCGAGTTGAAGTTTTCATTAAATCCACCAAAGACATACATGTGATTGCGGACACATGCTGCACAGCTTCCAGACATTCCAGGGGGGCTACTCCTAGTGTTCCATACGTCCCTAAAAAGAAATTACACCAGATAGTACAAGTGCTTGTAAATTTATGGTGACCCTAGTGCTTAGTGGTGTTGAGGTCTTAAACGGCATTCCAAGACCGGCAGGTTGTGGACTATTCTTGGCAATGATAAACACTCACCATAGCTGTGCTTCTATGTTGTAACACCAAACTTCCTTGCCATCCAAGTACAGATCACCGTGGCCATTCGTTTGATCCAGTTCTGGAAAATCCTGTAATAAAATGCAGTATAGACGATGTGACCTCTGACGTCACTCGAAAACCTTTGTGTTTTGGCAGCCACTTAAAAGTGTATGCAATCTTACCATAAGGTTTATCGTGAATAGCAAAATATCAAGAGAGGGCACTGTTGAACCCACACAAAGGTATAGGCCTTGCGTGCACATTCGTAGAAACTGCATAGAAACCGCCACATATTCCTTCCCACAACGCATTGCGGTTCTGAATAGCGATAACCCTTATGACTACGCGTCTTTTTGCTTGGCGAAACATGAAGTATACAGTGTTTTTTCAACAGAGGGCGGTTAGAATGTAAACATGGGTCACATCGTATATAGACTAAAGACATCAACCACTTTGGTTATGATAAAACCAAGGATGACTCATAAGTGAATATAATCACAATAGCCAGAGGAAACCTGTAAACAAAGTTGCTTGCTATATGAAATAGGGCCCAATTTCATGGCTCTGCTTACCGCCGAAATCTGTGCTTACGATCATGATTCCTCGCTTACGTGCGAGTGCCGAATTAATGCGCTAGCCTTGTAAACGTAGAATGCCTAGGGTATTGTGAAGTACGCACGCGCAGAAGCAAAAATTCCCTGCTAACCCGTGAAATACGCTTGCCATAAGCACAGAATTCCCTGCTCCAGTAAGCGCCAATTCTGTGCTTACGGTAAGCAGAGCCATGAAATTGGGACCTGAAACCCTACTCTTCCACAAAAAATTTGTACAAGTTATTTTATGTTCACTAACAATCCTATGAGATTATCATAGCCAGAGGTATCCAAAATCAACTTGCTTCTAAAATGGGCAAAAGGTCACCAGGTAAGCTGAAGCCTCCACTGACTCAAGCAAGGCTCATACTTCCTGCAGAATTTGACGTCATAGCTCTGTTTTCGCTGCAAATGTTTTGCAAGAGTTGAGCTGTGCTTTGACTCTTGGGAATTTTTCATGGCGAATGTTTGTTGCGAATGTTTGTTGCGAATGTTCGTCGCGAATGTTCGTTGTTTCACAAGAGTTGAGCTGTGCTTAATTGCTGTGAATTGTTCATTGAATTGTTCATTGCGAATTTGTGATGTCAAATTAGCTTCCCATTCGTATTTGCAGGAAGTAAACAAGACTTTAGCCTCCTGATACATGCCTGAATGAGGTCATTAATACAATCTGAAACCTTCCACTGGCAGTGGCAAGCATAGTTATGGTGTACCCCATCCTCCATATTATCCAAGCACGAGGCGACTTAAGCCTATTGTATAGTCACAACGTCTTACACTATAGCCTCCCCAAATAAGCATGAGGTCACCGTACGTCACAGCAACATGTCCACTCCTTGGGGTGGGCTGTTTGCGCCTCGTGCATGCACGTTTACCAGCTGAATCCATGGTAACCTTGATGCAGTGCTCTGAAAATGAAAAATGAGAAGAAATAAATGTTCATACAAAAATAAAAAGCTAAACTTGGGAAAAACTACTTCCCCTAATCACCATGATTTGCGACACCTCCCATTGCATATACCGTGCCCACATTTGCAGCAGTCCAAACACCCTACTACCAAACAACCACACATAAACCATAGAGCATGGATCGAACCTCTCTAGTCTATGTATGTTCAATGAGAATGAGTATGACCAGATGACTCATGAGGTTATAATAATGATAGTCTATGATTTCTGAATGATTCTGGCCTGAATAAAAGTAACTACGAAATACATACAATGTTACATGTACAACTACAATGTATTGAATGTAAGTAAACACACAGGACCGAATGTTTGCACTGAAATAGTCATATTCTGGAAAACTGCAATTCAACAGATTCTGTTAAATAAATGTAGTCTCTGTTGAACAGAAACTACATTTAATCAGATCCATGAATGGGTCACACTCACAACAAAGTGTATTTATAATAACCTGATAATTGTATGCATGTTTACCAAAACTTACCACTCGATTTTAGATCAACACACAGACCACACAAAACTTCCTTGGTAAATCACAGCACAATACAATGATACATCAAAAGTGTCAGTACTCTGGCACCATCGCAATAAGTTGTTAGCTCAGACAACAGCAAATCAAATAAAATACATGGATGTAAATCAAGTAATACTAAAAATAGCTGATCTATCTACACTCCCTTTCACGTCTATTTTACTTATTAACTTAAACATAGAGTAAGACTTAAATAAGATAGAAACGACCTGAAGTTATGTTGATAGCGCGCCCTCTAACGACATTAACTAGTCTAAAAAAAATAAGCGTGCAGTTTTAGTACGGCTTCCTCCTTCGTTACTTAACGGACGTCTTATAACTGCGGCAGATAAAAGAACAGTTCCTTTGTAATGTTGTAACTTAACAATACAACTTAACACTGCGGACACATGTGCTTTGTTTCATGTAATTATCACATTGTCGAGGAGACTCTGAATAAGTACAGGGTATTGTTCTTTGCATGTTCTTCGTCAAGTTAACGGTCTGCCGTCGAGGAACGTCAACATAAACAACGCTGTGCACATGGTCACTGATGGTGTGAAGAGGGAGAGCAAACGTACCGAGCTTTGCAAACTGACAACGGCGGGTTGTCCGTCCCCACGTGCTCTTGGTGAAAGTTTTGAGCTGGCAGGAGTGCTGTGCAGTAGGTGAGAAAACCATTGTTTTCACCGTTGTTAATGCTTTACAATGTATATCTTGGAAAAGTTTCCGTATGGCGCCACCACTTTTTCATTCGATATGAAATAATATAGTATCTTATTTACCTCAATTAGATAACCCTTTTTGTAAATATTTGTGAAAAAGTGGTGGCGCCATACGGAAGTTATCCGAGTTATTCCTTTTTGCAATTTTTTTGTGAAAAAGTGGCGGCGCTTGGCAGGATACGGACATCTTTCCCCAAAAATTGTACACGAAAACGGAGATTTGTGTTTTCTTAACTTTACCGTAGCAGAATTTGTTTCAGGTCACTTTTGTTTCAAATTTGTTTTATGACACCTCAAAGTTGTCATTTCTTTGCAATTTGTCCAACTCACTGTTTGTAGTAATTGAAAAGTAGCCTCATTTTCAGGGCCAATCCAGATTTCCTCCGTTGAATTTCCCTCTACTGTCCACCACACATCGGGAAGTGCATTTTTTTTTTTTTTTTTTTTTTTTTTTTTTTTTGGGGGGGGGGGGTTTAAACAGAGACTGAATAATTTTACAAATTATATGGCCAAAATGGGCTTATCAGTGCAATAGGCCTACTTAAAAACAAAAGTTAATGAGCTCTGCACATTAATATGTAGCGTGAAATTCATTTTAATGGTTGCTTTCACAAGAACGCCCACAAACACAAACTCATCAAACAAAATGCAAGTTTTGTCCAATGTTGGCCTCCGTTTCCAATATTTATTCCAGAATAATTTGAAAAGTTTCTTGAGTCTTTTATTTGCCTTGCATTTGTTTAGTCCTTGCATTTGGTCAGTACTGACCAGAAATAGAGCATACTCTACTTAACACATCAAAACGCTGTGGGTTCTACTGCGACTAGCAAAAACAAAAAGTCACAAAGAATTACATTTTAAGCTCCCCCATCTGTTTACAGCCAACTCCATACAAAGCTCCTTGTAAAATTATTGATCAAGGCCCCTGTCCTTATAAATAAATAATAATAATAATAATAATAATAATAATAATAATAATAATAATAAAGAATATTTATAGGGCGCCAAAATCCACCAAAATGAGGTGCTCAAGGCCTTGTATCATGTTTGTGGGATGCTGCTGTTGTTGTTTTATATTCCCTTTTCTTAAGAATCCCTCAATCAGGTCCAAGTTGAACAAAGAGAAACTATGTGAGCTACATTGTTCCATTAATCACCCCACAAGGAACCTTCCATGTTTGTTAACCTCATTATAGACCGTATTGAATAACCCCTTTTTGCTTTGAAAAGTCGCCACCTTGTAGGGCAGACCGTATGCGCGTCCAAACTCATACGTCATCGAAGCACGCAGCACGCAACATTCCCGGTTTGATTTATATGGCACATGAACGCACAAACGCATGCACACACGCACAGACGTCATCTTGTAGGTCAGATATTTGAACGTCGACGTCATATTCAATACGGTCTATTGAGGACTTACTCTTTGTTCTCCCATTGTGTGTGTGTTTTAAGTACACTGTTTTTCCCGTTATCCTCAAAATACCCCCACACACTTCAGTCACCTTACCCAAAGAGCAAGGGCTGGGGAACTTTGTTGAAATTACCATAATAATGCAATTGATGTTTATACAGTAATCCCTCCAATTGTCTAACTAATCTTCTTACTCTATAGCTAAAAGCTTTCTACAACAAGCATCAGATTAGCTTGATTGTCTTTCTTTCCTTGCCACACAGTTTATCCAATCCATGTGGTTTATACAAGTTTAAAAGTCTGCATTTAGGCCCGTTTTTTATCAGATCAAAACTTTGTTCTCTTTATGCATTGGACTAAATGTAGGTACTAGTACACAGGTGTAGCATTTTAAAAGCAATCTCAAATTAAAACTTGATCAAATTTGTATTGAGAGAAAGTCTTTTTTGTTCTGTGATCCTAATGTTGGTATTTTTTGCTCTCTTGATAATGTTGTCTTAAAAACAAAATTACCAATGTTCCATGTCTTCAAAACCACCTTGGTTCTTGGAAGAAAAAAACCCCCAGAAATAATAAAGCAAGGAACAAGATAATAATTTCTCTCCTGTGTAAATGCAAAGAGGAAATGGGTGTAATTGCTTTTTAAGTGACTTGGGTAAGTCTAGAAGTTTTGAGCTTAAAAATACTGTAATAAGCCCTGGATGAGAAGGACACTCTCTTTTATAACACTTTCCTTTTATGTCTAACAGACGTCTAGTTGTGAGTTGGACATCCATGGGGAAGCAGCACCTTGGATAGAGCTACCGCTACACCATGGCTTGGTTGAGTTCCGTCCTCATCTGGGATTGGGACATCTTGGTGTTCTGGTTAATGGTGGCGTTTTCTCTTGTGTTTCTCCTGGTTTTACTTACTACAGTGATCTTTGGAGAGGTGAGTCTGCTTTTCAAAAAATTAGCCAATTTTATGACTGGTTCAACACCTACAGGAAGGGTCATGGACAGTATCGTAGCGGACCTGCCCAGAACTAACAAATTTCGCCCAGCATTCTGAGCAAAATACACTGTGCTGCCCAGCACGGGTGTCCCCTAGATTGCACTTCAGCAATGATGCCCCCATATCTAAACATGAATAATTTTGTTAAACCGCTCTCCCTTGTCGAACTATTAAATTGGGTTTAGAACCCACCACTACAACTGGTCTAGCTATAACATTGATCGTAGATTGGTTTATACAACGTACTGCGACCGTTGAAAGTAAACTATTTTGAGAAAGGATTCCCCCTTGAAGTAATAGGCCTAGGATTTGGACAAATTTTCCCCTGAAAAACACTTAACTAGTTTGGTTACCAAACTTTATGTGGATGGATTTGACATTTTTTCATGAAAGTGCTGTGACATTTTTTTATATTTTTTATTATCTCAACAAGTAAACACTGTATTCAGCTGAAACTTTTTATGTGACTTGTAGTGTGTGTTTTTTGATAACTTTGCCTGTAAATCTGAATCAGCAGTAGTTGACAAAAAAAAACAATCTATGACCCTATCTTTAAACATGTGCAACACTTAAATGTTGGATGCTGCTCTGACAAAAACAACAACATTATCTCGATTTCAGAAGTGTACTGGAGCAGGATAACAACAATTTATTAATACCGTTTTCCCCTCTTGCCTGTCCGGTTTTGGAGTCTCAATCCAGTAACGTAATATCCAAGACCAAAATATACTTCCCTATTTTGTTGA
This sequence comes from Asterias rubens, assembly GCF_902459465.1. Classification (NCBI taxonomy): domain Eukaryota; kingdom Metazoa; phylum Echinodermata; class Asteroidea; order Forcipulatida; family Asteriidae; genus Asterias; species Asterias rubens. The sequence continues at coordinate 17,610,728 of NC_047062.1, read as the reverse complement.
TCTCTTTTTTAAACTAAAGGGAACTACTGAGCACTAGCTTGTATGTTTGTGTGATTGGAAACACTGGAATGTGAACCGTTATACTGGCTTGTTTTATTTGTGGAGATTTGATCATGTTGAAATAAATTTCTTCACCAATGTTGTGTCAACTGCCGATATAGAAATCCCATTACCAAGGATTCACTTCCTCTTGAGCAACATAAAATTGCAAACTATTGGTCCAGACCATTCTTTAAGTGGTTTTGAAAATATTCAGGCTGGTTGGCCAATTTTTGTCCTGCAGGGATAAGAAATTGCAGACTTTCATCTGAGCGCAAACTTAGCTATTATTTTTTTCTGATTCAAAGAAGTCATGCTCCTTGGTCTTGACTCTTGTAGTGAGGATACTTTTCCCAGAAGCTCCTTGAAATAACTCCAGGGGTTAAACGCTAATGTGGAAAAGACATTGTTCTAATAGATGCCCCTGAATACGATCTTTCCTAGTTTCAGAACTTTTTTTTATGACTGTCAACCCTGCTCGTGATAAAAAGAGACTACTACAATAAATAATTTGCTCCTGTTCAGGCCGTTTTATAAAATGACCTCTTTGGGGGGGGGGGGGGCATTTTATGAAATTACCTCTTAAGGGGGGGGGGGTCAATAGGCTTGTGATAGGTCAGGGTGAAGGGCCTAAAACTTTCATCGACTGCAGCCAAAAAGTATAATACTTTTTATTCAGCATTGAATTAATTAACCACTAAGGAGATACTTTTGCGTAGGAGACATCCAGCCTTCAACTGCTGAAAGGTTAGACAAATGACCTACAATTGATTTTTTGTGTGTGCTATTTCCGGTATGGAATAATAGTTTAGGAGCAGGCGCTCCATAATTGCATTCGTTAAATTATCTTCCAATGTAAAATTAATAGGGTTGGATAATTTCAGTCAGTGCACTTGACTGTGTCAGTGGATAGGTTTTTTGAACCATTAAATTTGCTACAGATTTAACCTGTGTTGTTAGAGCATATTTTGGATGAAATGGTTATAAATTGTATTAGTTAATAGCAAGACCAGTAGCTATATAATTAGTTTGCTAGTACGTCATGTTGCCTTAGTAACTTTGTGCAATCTGCCAAACTATTGTGTGTTTATTTATTGGTTTTCAAGGCAGAATGTGTTGACAAGACTGCCTGTGAAAGGATTTCTCAGCACAGTCAAAATGAAATAAGAGGCGTTGGGGCATGTGTTAATTCGCCCAGACATGCCTGATCTCAGTGGCCTAGCTGACGGTTTTCTAAGGAGTAGTTACTACAGCCCAGAAGTTCTGCATATAGCAGTTGTACATTTATTACTGTATAATAACCCTTGTGTTTGTACACTCAAGCATATTACAAGCTAGTTTAGTAAATGATGTGACAATGCCAACTGGTTACAGCTACATACAACCACATAACAACACAATGGTCACAATTATGTCACAATTCACCAGGAGTCTTCTTGTTTACAAACAGCTTTACAAGCTGTGAGTGCTGAAAGTTTGTTCACCCCTGATAGTTTGTTGACCTCAGAGAAGGGGGGGGGGAGGTGGAGACAGGATGAGTCACACACAAAAGATGTAGGTTGAGTTGGCCATGGTACAGCCATAATACATACATCAATAATAAATGCCTGCTTGGGGGGAAAGTGTTGTGGTTAGGTCTTCAGTTCTATGTGCTCCATTGTCTGCAAAGATGTTTCATGGACTTTTAAGGAGATTCAGATGGCAAGGGGAGGGGTCTGTTCCTGTGATTGCTTTGTGGGAATTGTTATTTACGATAATTAGTATTTAGACCATTTGCATTGGCAGTCGTTGCTGATGAAATGCGCATCGATGAAGAGTTATAATTGGCTGGGAGTCTTGCGCAGCGCGTACACAATGTGTACTTTTCCATTGTTGATGTCAGTGATTGGGGCCAATGCAAGGGGTCTACTTTATAGTCCAGTTTTCCTCATTTTCATTTATTTTCATAATTTATACATACTATGCGGAATTCAAAAGATGGATGGCAGCAATTTTGTTTTCTTTTGCTTGTAAGTTGTAATGAAACCAGGGGACCCTCAAAAGCAACAAGCAGTCAGGCCTGATACTTCACAGAGGCAACGAAGGCGTTTGCCACCATGCCCATTGGTGCCCTTGAAATGCTCTGGCCAATAGAAATTTACAATTTTCCTTATAGGGTGCCCTTCACCAAGGAGAAAATGCCTTGGTGCCCTTGCTCTTTCAAAAACAAAGCATACAGGCCTGAGCAGTGACATGAAGGTCTGTGTCTGTAGATGATAAAGAAATATCCGTTTTAGATGTTGGAGGAAACCTCCAATTAGGGAAAACTGACCCAATCAAGAAGGCCTACGTGCAGAGACTGAAAATCCAATCCACATGCAGGGAAAAAGGCAGGGAAGAAAACACTAAGCAAAACCTTAGTAATTCTTCCCCCAAAATGTGTCCAGCTGAGGTACACACTACATATATTTGCTTTCACACACAAAATTTTGCTGGCATGAAGAAAACAAAACAAAAATCTTTTGAAATACAACACTCTATTCTCTAAATTGGTTAGATTTGTGATGAAACTATTTCTACATGTATTTGTATTTTTTGTTTGTGTGTCTTTGTGTACATTTGCCTATAATTTATGGGATTTTTTTTTTTTTTTGGGGGGGGGTTCCCTTTTTTCACACTTTCTGCCAAGTTTTGTCACTTTTACTATTTTATATATATATTTTTTTTTTTCACTTTGTGCGGGCCCCAAATGAGCAGCTGTGCTGGATGGGTCATTCTCGGTTAAATATGGTTTTAAAATAAATAAACAAATGAACCAAAAAATTGAAAAATAGCAGTAGATCAAGAATGGAACAATTCTCAGACTGGTACCCTTTTTTATTTTATTTGAGCCTTCGGATTGACCCAGTCTGTGTAGGTGTGAGGACTTGATTATTTCTTCCTTTTTCTTTTTCATGTCTGTTTTTTTTTCTTAGTTTTTCGGTCTCACTGTGTGCTGGGATAACATGCTTCAGAGCAACACCAATTTGTTTTTTACCCTGACCCGTAGAGTATTTTGTCATCCTTCTGTTGGGCAATTTTTGTGTGTCCACTTTTGTGTTTTACGCACCAATTCGCTTGTTCCATCCTTTTGTGCATGTTTTGACCCCCAAAATGGCGGAGAGGAGACGCGCGTGCAAGTGCGCTGTGCGTTATGAAGCAGATTTATTGATCATTGATACGAGTTTTTACCTCACAGGTTATGGCCGATAAAAAGGCATTAATTTTTGTTGCCTTTGAATTTTACGTCCAGATTGTTAGGAATTTAGCAGGGTGCCCTGAAATGTTCTGACAGAAAGTGTATGTACATGTATGCTGTTTACCTAGATGCAGTTATTTGGCAAGGTTTTTTTTATTGTTATCGATGCATTGAAATGTCTTCAAATTCTACAATTGTTGACTGCAAGAATGTAATTTTCATGTGTCCTCTGGTGTTTGGTTTTCTGCGATTGAAGGCTTTTTTGGGAGGAAGGGGATTGATAAAGTGACTTGAAGCATTTTGTTTAACTCTGTGGTTCTTTAGTCGGTGTGGCAGGAGATTCTGTCCCCCAGACATGCTGTCCCCCCCCATGGTGAACTGACTTTTGATAGCGTCCTCTCTTGAAACATCCTTAACTTCCAATGGTTGGAATCTCAGACAGATTTCGGAACACGGGGTTCTTGATCAAATAAAAGAAACAAAACATTATTTGAGTGGTCGGGGCTTGCCCTTAAAGGCAGTGGACACTATTGGTAATTACTCAAAATAATTATTGCCATAAAACCTTACTTGGTGACGAGTAATGGGGAGAGGTTGATGGTATAAATCATTGTGAGAAACGGCTCCCTCTGAAGTGACATAGTTTTAGAGAATGACGTAAATTTCCACGAATTTGATTTTGAGACCTCAGATTTAGAACTTGAGGTCTCGAAATCAACCATCTAAACACACACAACTTCGTGTTACAAGGGTGTTTTTTTCTTCGATTATTATCTCGAAAGTTCGAAGACCGATTGAGCTCAAACTTTCACGGGTTGTTATTTTATGCTTATGTTGAGATACACCAACTGTGAAGGCTAGTCTTTGACAATTACCGGTACCAGTAGTGTCCACTGCCTTTAACTTGTTCAGTGACTTGCCAGCAGTCAGTGAGCTTGCTGTTCCACTTACTTGGCCACAAACCCTTTTTTCCAGTATGTAGTCTATTTTCTACTAAAATGTGAATGTTTCTCAACGTAGCCAGACTGACCACTTGAAGAAAAAATATGACCTAATTGCCATTTGTCCAGGGAACTACTCTGTAAAGGGAACCACTTGAAGAAAATGTTGACCTACATGTAATTGGCATCTGTCCAGAAGACCACTGCTAAGGGAAAACACAGGTGGTACCAGTGAAACCATGATGAAACCTCTATGATGAAACATAGCAGGTGTGTCAATGTCATCAATTTCAAGATCCTCGTGTCCATCAGATTTTTTTAAATGATGAATTTTTAAGTTGGGTGGTCAACTGTTGTGATCCTTAAAGGCAGTGGACACTATTGGTAATTTTCAAAAATCAGTCTTCTCTCTTGGTGTATCTCAACATATGCACAAAATAACAAACCTGTGAAAATTTGAGCTCAATTGGTCATCGAAGTTGCAAGATAATAATGAAAGAAAAAACACCCTTGTCACACGAAGTTGGTAGCTTTCAGATGCTTGATTTCGTGACCTTAAGTTCTAAATGTGAGGTCTCGAAATCAAATTTGTGGAAAATTACTTCTTTCTCGAAAACTACGCCACTTCATTGGGAGCCGTTTCTCACAATGTTTTATACTATCAACCTCTCCCCATTACTCGATACCAAGTGAGGTTTTATGCTAATAATTATTTTGAGTAATTATCAATAGTGTTCACTGCCTTTAATTAATTACCAGTTAACAATTTGTATTTTATAAATTTGTTATTTCTATCAACTCTGATAAACATATATTGATATTACAAGGGGGGTTGGAGAGAAGGGGTGACTTTCTCACTATTCTTAAAAATAAATCCTTATCAATGTTTTGTAGAGTCAAAGTATTAAGAAAAAAGAAAAATACATTTGGTCAATTAATTATCTTTTTTTAACACTTGTATTTTTGTAGATATTTCAAAGGTTCAAAACCTAACCATCTTATAAAATATGCCTTCATTGTCTATTCATCCATCACTCCTAATGTGAGGGTACCTATAGATGTGTGCACCAATCATCTGATCGGTGAACCATCTGATCAGCTGATTTGCTCTATTGTTTAACAACAGTGGCATTAAAATCTGAAAGTTGCCGTACAAAGTTACAGGTACAGTGGGGTCATACAGTAGATTGGTAAATGCTCAAAAAGTTAATGACCATAAAAACTTACTGGGTGAGAAACACTGCAGCTGTTGATAGTATACAATATTTTGAGAAAGGATTAGAGGATTCTTCAAAGTAATATGGTCGGGGAAAAAAATTCCCCAAAAACAATTGAATATGTGAAACAATGCATGCGAGAATCGTTTTCACAGATTTCTGAGAGTTGGTATTTTTGTGTGAGAATTCTGCAGCCAGAGATGTTGTTGGACCCACACTGTCACCTCGCTAAATAGGGATGGATTGGGGGTTCTTTATAAAAAATATTGTGAAAACTGTTTGTTGTTTTCTTAATAAGTAAACAAATGTACTCAGCTGATACTTTGACTGTATGTGACGTTTTACGTTTGTCATTGCGTTCTTTAAAATGTTGCCTATAGAATGCGTAAAACGTTGACTAAAAACAATCTATGACCCTACCTTAAAAGTTTGCTTTGCCATATCTCTTTTTTTCTTCTTTCCATTTTCCTTTTAAATTTAAAGTTTTCCTCTTCCTTGACCTTAATTATGCTAAAAACAAACTGTTTCCTCTGGTTTCAAAAACAGGATCTTTTATTTTTGTCATATACAGGACCAGAGATCTTGTCAAGATGTCAAAGATGTATTCATCCTACAGCAGATACTTCATAGAAAGGTTTGTCATCTTTCTCATCTCTTAACAACAACCCCCTTCTTTCTCTTTGAAACAAACTTCCCCTCCTTTTACAAACATCCTCTCTCTTAGTTTTTGGTTATTTATGTTGATCCACCCACCCACAATTAAATGTTTAAACATTGGTTATTCTAAATGGATCCAAACAGGATAAATTTTCTAATGGAATACTTCCTCTAATATAGCCATGTTTCTATTACAAGTTACCCTCAATGTTTCTATTATAAATTCCCATCAAATTATTCTCCTTTTTGTCTGGCAAGAACAGAAATCATAATATTTATGCAAGAGGAATGCCACAGACAGATTTTAGGAAAGAATTTTTGTAGTTAACTTCCTGAAAGGTTAAACAAATATTTTCAAATTATGATACATGAAGGGCCTAAGTGATGTTGCAGAATTGGTTTTGTAATTGTGTATTGACTTTAATTCCTGTAAAGGAAAGTAATTTATGATTAGGGGGGATTTTTCAAAACTGAGGCATTCTGGACCCATATTTGGGAAGTTTGGCCGAAGCACTCTGAATTGAAATGAGGTCCCTGGAATGTTTTCTACTTGGTGTTTATCTTTGGTTTTTAAAAGCCGTACTATGCAATCAAAACCTTATTCAAGGGTTTTTATCTTGATAATTGTTGTAAATTTTTTGATCTGAAGTAACAAAAAAATAACAAAAGAAATTAGCCGTTATGTTATAATAATAATAATAATAATAATAATAATAATAATAATAATAATAATAATAATAATAATAATAATAATAATAATAATAATAATAATAATAATAATAATAATAATAATAATAATAATAATAATAATAATAATAATAACTAGACATTAAGTGTTTGTGAACAAACACGAAGCTGTTCCGTGATGTTTTGCTTGGATTATGTGCTTCATTGCCCAAGGAATATATAACTGGAAAAAAAAGTTTCAAAAAAGTTGTGTAGCTCTTGGTATTAGGTCACACTTCCCGGTTGACCCACAAGTAAAGGTCAAAATGGGCCCACAGCTACCAAAGACTAATCTGCAATGCCAAGGAGTCTATAACTGAAAAAGTTTAAGCAATCGGTTGTGAAGATCTTGATATATAGTCCCACTTCCGGTTGCCCAGAAGTAGAGGTCAACATAGGGTCACAGTTTTTCAAAGTTAATATTTATTGCCTTAGAGTCTATAACTGAAGTTTGAACATTGGCTTTGTACTTCTTGAGATATTGGCCCACTTCCGGTCGACCCGGAAGTAAAGGTCAACATGGGGTCAAATGTGTTTCAAACTAATCTTGAATGTCCAAGGAGTCTATAACTGAAAAAAGTTTGAAAATCGGTTGTATATTTCTTGAGATATGGTCCAACTTCCGGTTGACCCGGAAGTAGAGGTCAACTTGAGGTCACGGTTTGTCAAAAGTTATATTTTTATGCCTAAGGAGTTTATAACTGAAAAAAGTTTTATAATCTGTTGTATAGTTCTTGAGATATGGTCCCACTTCCGGCCGACCCGGAAGTAGGGGTCAACTTGTGGTCACGATTTTTCAAAATTAATCTCCAATCCCCAAAGAGTCTTTAGCAACAAACAGTCTTAAAATCGGCTGTATACTTCTTGAGATATGGTGCTGCAAAGATTTTCTGATTGAATATGCAAATGAGGGTCATGTGGTTAATTAGTTACTAGTTGCCATTTTTCAACAACAAATTAAAGATGCAAACATCACGACATCGTCTTCTCAGACTCTCCCCAAGAGTCTTTAACCCATAGAGGTCCGCAGTGTGTTGCAAGAGCCATAGAGATGTTTAAACATTGCAATGAAAGTGACTGCACCCAATTTATGAAGTACTACGTTGTACCCATGATGCCAAGATTCTAATTGATTAATTAATTAATAGACGAACATTGATTGCTTTTATTGACTGAAACAAATCTTATTAGAATCAGTGTATTTTTCTACACATAATTTGATATTTAGGAAACATACAGATAAATTATTTCGAAGTTATTGTGTTTTTGACCAGTTTAAAGTATAGATTTGAAGAGCCATTGTGTTTGTGCACAGACAAAAAACGTGCATTGAATTACGTCATGGTGACGTCATCCGAAATTTTATGTCAGAAATCACCTTAACAGGACCTGACTAGTGTATAGCTGAAAAAAGTTTCAGGATCGGCGGTCTACTTTTTGAGATATGGTGTTAACTAGGTTTGCTAATTAGATATTCATAAGCTTAATTAAGGCTTATTAATTAACAATTTTAATTTTTTTTACGATAAGAATTAAGCTTATGTTCTAAGCTTCAATTTGGTATAATAAACTCACTCTTTCGTATTATGGTTTAGGAGATTAGGCTGCCACAAAAACATGTACAAACACTATGGGATTTAGGGAGAAACAAAGAATAATAATAAAAATTAAGTGTTTGTGAACAAACACGAAGCTGTTCCGTGATGTTTTGCTTGGATTATGTGCTTCATTGCCCAAGGAATATATAACTGGAAAAAAAAGTTTCAAAAAAGTTGTGTAGCTCTTGGTATTAGGTCACACTTCCCGGTTGACCCACAAGTAAAGGTCAAAATGGGCCCACAGCTACCAAAGACTAATCTGCAATGCCAAGGAGTCTATAACTGAAAAAGTTTAAGCAATCGGTTGTGAAGATCTTGATATATAGTCCCACTTCCGGTTGCCCAGAAGTAGAGGTCAACATAGGGTCACAGTTTTTCAAAGTTAATATTTATTGCCTTAGAGTCTATAACTGAAGTTTGAACATTGGCTTTGTACTTCTTGAGATATTGGCCCACTTCCGGTCGACCCGGAAGTAAAGGTCAACATGGGGTCAAATGTGTTTCAAACTAATCTTGAATGTCCAAGGAGTCTATAACTGAAAAAAGTTTGAAAATCGGTTGTATATTTCTTGAGATATGGTCCCACTTCCGGTTGACCCGGAAGTAGAGGTCAACTTGAGGTCACGGTTTGTCAAAAGTTATATTTTTATGTCTAAGGAGTTTATAACTGAAAAAAGTTTTATAATCTGGTGTATAGTTCTTGAGATATGGTCCCACTTCCGGCCGACCCGGAAGTAGGGGTCAACTTGAGGTCACGATTTTTCAAAATTAATCTCCAATCCCCAAAGAGTCTTTAGCAACAAACAGTCTTAAAATCGGCTGTATACTTCTTGAGATATGGTGCTGCAAAGATTTTCTGATTGAATATGCAAATGAGGGTCATGTGGTTAATTAGTTACTAGTTGCCATTTTTCAAAAACAAATTAAAGATGCAAACATCACGACATCGTCTTCTCAGACTCTCCCCAAGAGTCCTCAACCCATACAGGTCCGCAGTGTGTTGTAAGAGCCATAGAGATGTTTAAACATTGCAATGAAAGTGACTGCACCCAATTTATGAAGTACTACGTTGTACCCATGATGCCAATATTCTAATTGATTAATTAATTAATAGACGAACATTGATTGCTTTTATGGACTGAAACAAATCTTATTAGAATCAGTGTATTTTTCTACACATAATATGATATTTAGGAAACTAACAAATAAATTATTTAGAAGTTATTGTGTTTTTGACCAGTTTAAAGTATAGATTTGAAGAGCCATTGTGTTTGTGCACAGACACAAAACGTGCATTACATGACGTCATGGTGACGTCGTCCAGAATTTTATGTCGGAAATCACATTAACAGGACCTGACTAGTGTATAGCTGAAAAAAGTTTCAGGATCGGCGGTCTAATTTTTGAGATATGGTGTTAACTAGGTTTGCTAATTAAATATTCACAAGCTTAATTAAGGCTTATTAATTAAATTTGTTACATTTTTTACGATAAGAATTAAGCTTATGTTCTAAGCTTCAGTTTGGTATAATAAACTCACTCTTTCGTATTATGGTTTAGGAGATTAGGCTGCCGCAAAAACGTGTACAAACACTATGGGATTTAGGGAGAAACAAAGAATAATAATAATAATAATAATAAAAATAATAAAAATCTCGACGAAAACAATAGCTGTTCCGACTGGATCGGAACAGCTAACTAGACATTAAGTGTTTGTGAACAAACACGAAGCTGTTCCTTGTTGTTTTGCTTGGATTATGTGCTTCATTGCCCAAGGAATATATAACTGAAAAAAAGGTTTCAAAAAAGTTGTGTAGCTCTTGGTATTAGGTCACACTTCCCGGTTGACCCGCAAGTAAAGGTCAAAATGGGCCCACAGCTACCAAAGACTAATCTGCAATGCCAAGGAGTCTATAACTGAAAAAGTTAAAGCAATCGGTTGTGAAGATCTTGATATATAGTCCCACTTCCGGTTGACCCAGAAGTAGAGGTCAACATAGGGTCACAGTTTTCCAAAGTTAATATTTATTGCCTTAGAGTCTATAACTGAAGTTTCAACATTGGTTTTGTACTTCTTGAGATATGGGCCCACTTCCGGTCGACCCGGAAGTAAAGGTCAACATGGGGTCAAATGTGTTTCAAACTAATCTTGAATGTCCAAGGAGTCTATAACTGAAAAAAGTTTGAAAATCGGTTGTATATTTCTTGAGATATGGTCCCACTTCCGGTTGACCCGGAAGTAGAGGTCAACTTGAGGTGACGGTTTGTCAAAAGTTATATTTTATGCCTAAGGAGTTTATAACTGAAAAAAGTTTTATAATCTGTTGTATAGTTCTTGAGATATGGTCCCACTTCCGGTCGACCCGGAAGTAGGGGTCAACTTGAGGTCACGATTTTTCAAAATTAGTTTCCAATCCCCAAAGAGTCTTTAGCAACAAACAGTCTTAAAATCGGCTGTATACTTCTTGAGATATGGTGCTGCAAAGTTTTTCTAATTTAATATGCAAATGAGGGTCATGTGGTTAATTAGTTACTAATTGCCATTTTTCTAAAACAAATTAAAGATGCAAACATCACGACATCGTCTTCTCAGACTCTCCCCGAGAGTCCTCAACCCATACAGGTCCGCAGTGTGTTGCAAGAGCCATAGAGATGTTTAAACATTGCAATGAAAGTGACTGCACCCAATTTATGAAGTACTACGTTGTACCCATGATGCCAAGATTCTAATTGATTAATTAATTAATAGACGAACATTGATTGCTTTTATGGACTGAAACAAATCTTATTAGAATCAGTGTATTTTTCTACACATAATATGATATTTAGGAAACTAACAAATAAATTATTTCGAAGTTATTGTGTTTTTGACCAGTTTAAAGTATAGATTTGAAGAGCCATTGTGTTTGTGCACAGACACAAAACGTGCATTAAATGACGTCATGGTGACGTCGTCCAGAATTTTATGTCGGAAATCACATTAACAGGACCTGACTAGTGTATAGCTGAAAAAAGTTTCAGGATCGGCGGTCTAATTTTTGAGATATGGTGTTAACTAGGTTTGCTAATTAAATATTCACAAGCTTAATTAAGGCTTATTAATTAATTTTTTTTTACATTTTTTACGATAAGAATTAAGCTTATGTTCTAAGCTTCAATTTGGTATAATAAACTCACTCTTTCGTATTATGGTTTAGGAGATTAGGCTGCCGCAAAAACGTGTACAAACACTATGGGATTTAGGGAGAAACAAAGAATAATAATAATAACTAGACATTAAGTGTTTGTGAACAAACACGAAGCTGTTCCGTGATGTTTTGCTTGGATTATGTGCTTCATTGCCCAAGGAATATATAACTGGAAAAAAAAGTTTCAAAAAAGTTGTGTAGCTCTTGGTATTAGGTCACACTTCCCGGTTGACCCACAAGTAAAGGTCAAAATGGGCCCACAGCTACCAAAGACTAATCTGCAATGCCAAGGAGTCTATAACTGAAAAAGTTTAAGCAATCGGTTGTGAAGATCTTGTATATAGTCCCACTTCCGGTTGCCCAGAAGTAGAGGTCAACATAGGGTCACAGTTTTTCAAAGTTAATATTTATTGCCTTAGAGTCTATAACTGAAGTTTGAACATTGGCTTTGTACTTCTTGAGATATTGGCCCACTTCCGGTCGACCCGGAAGTAAAGGTCAACATGGGGTCAAATGTGTTTCAAACTAATCTTGAATGTCCAAGGAGTCTATAACTGAAAAAAGTTTGAAAATCGGTTGTATATTTCTTGAGATATGGTCCCACTTCAGGTTGACCCGGAAGTAGAGGTCAACTTGAGGTCACGGTTTGTCAAAAGTTATATTTTTATGCCTAAGGAGTTTATAACTGAAAAAAGTTTTATAATCTGTTGTATAGTTCTTGAGATATGGTCCCACTTCCGGCCAACCCGGAAGTAGGGGTCAACTTGAGGTCACGATTTTTCAAAATTAATCTGCAATCCCCAAAGAGTCTTTAGCAACAAACAGTCTTAAAATCGGCTGTATACTTCTTGAGATATGGTGCTGCAAAGATTTTCTGATTGAATATGCAAATGAGGGTCATGTGGTTAATTAGTTACTAGTTGCCATTTTTCAAAAACAAATTACATGCAAACATCACGACATCGTCTTCTCAGACTCTCCCCAAGAGTCCTCAACCCATACAGGTTCGCAGTGTATTGCAAGAGCCATAGAGATGTCTAAATACTGATATGAAAGTGACTGCCCCAATTTATGAAGTACTACGTTGTACCCATGATGCCAAGATTCTAATTGATTAATTAATTAATAGACGAACATTGATTGCTTTTATGGACTGAAACAAATCTTATTAGAATCAGTGTATTTTTCTACACATAATATGATATTTAGGAAACTAACAAATAAATTATTTAGAAGTTATTGTGTTTTTGACCAGTTTAAAGTATAGATTTGAAGAGCCATTGTGTTTGTGCACAGACACAAAACGTGCATTACATGACGTCATGGTGACGTCGTCCAGAATTTTATGTCGGAAATCACATTAACAGGACCTGACTAGTGTATAGCTGAAAAAAGTTTCAGGATCGGCGGTCTACTTTTTGAGATATGGTGTTAACTAGGTTTGCTAATTAAATATTCACAAGCTTAATTCAGGCTTATTAATTAAATTTTTTTACATTTTTTACGATAAGAATTAAGCTTATGTTCTAAGCTTCAATTTGGTATAATAAACTCACTCTTTCGTATTATGGTTTAGGAGATTAGGCTGCCGCAAAAACGTGTACAAACACTATGGGATTTAGGGAGAAACAAAGAATAATAATAATAACTAGACATTAAGTGTTTGTGAACAAACACGAAGCTGTTCCGTGATGTTTTGCTTGGATTATGTGCTTCATTGCCCAAGGAATATATAACTGGAAAAAAAGTTTCAAAAAAGTTGTGTAGCTCTTGGTATTAGGTCACACTTTCCGGTTGACCCACAAGTAAAGGTCAAAATGGGCCCACAGCTACCAAAGACTAATCTGCAATGCCAAGGAGTCTATAACTGAAAAAGTTTAAGCAATCTGTTGTGAAGATCTTGATATATAGTCCCACTTCCGGTTGCCCAGAAGTAGAGGTCAACATAGGGTCACAGTTTTTCAAAGTTAATATTTATTGCCTTAGAGTCTATAACTGAGATTTGAACATTGGCTTTGTACTTCTTGAGATATTGGCCCACTTCCGGTCGACCCGGAAGTAAAGGTCAACATGGGGTCAAATGTGTTTCAAACTAATCTTGAATGTCCAAGGAGTCTATAACTGAAAAAAGTTTGAAAATCGGTTGTATATTTCTTGAGATATGGTCCCACTTCCGGTTGACCCGGAAGTAGAGGTCAACTTGAGGTCACGGTTTGTCAAAAGTTATATTTTTATGCCTAAGGAGTTTATAACTGAAAAAAGTTTTATAATCTGTTGTATAGTTCTTGAGATATGGTCCCACTTCCGGCCGACCCGGAAGTAGGGGTCAACTTGAGGTCACGATTTTTCAAAATTAATCTCCAATCCCCAAAGAGTCTTTAGCAACAAACAGTCTTAAAATCGGCTGTATACTTCTTGAGATATGGTGCTGCAAAGATTTTCTGATTGAATATGCAAATCAGGATCATGTGGTTAATTAGTTACTAGTTGCCATTTTTCATAACAAATTAAAGATGCAAACATCACGATATCGTCTTCTCAGACTCTCCCCGAGAGTCCTCAACCCATACAGGTCGCAGTGTGTTGCAAGAGCCATAGAGATGTTTAAACATTACAATGAAAGTGACTGCACCCAATTCATGAAGTACTACGTTGTACCCATGATGCCAAGATTCTAATTGATTAATTAATTAATAGACGAACATTGATTGCTTTTATGGACTGAAACAAATCTTATTAGAATCAGTGTATTTTTCTACACATAATATGGTATTTAGGAAACTAACAAATAAATTATTTAGAAGTTATTGTGTTTTTGACCAGTTTAAAGTATAGATTTGAAGAGCCATTGTGTTTGTGCACAGACACAAAACGTGCATTACATGACGTCATGGTGACGTCGTCCAGAATTTTATGTCGGAAATCACATTAACAGGACCTGACTAGTGTATAGCTGAAAAAAGTTTCAGGATCGGCGGTCTACTTTTTGAGATATGGTGTTAACAAGGTTTGCTAATTAAATATTCATAAGCTTAATTGGGGATTATTAATTAACAATTTTAACATTTTTTACGATAAGAATTAAGCTTATGTTCTAAGCTTCAATTTGGTATAATAAACTCACTCCTTCGTATTATGGTTTAGGAGATTAGGCTGCCGCAAAAACGTGTACAAACACTATGGGATTTAGGGAGAAACAAAGAATAATAATAATAAAAACAATAAAAATCTAGACGAAAACAATACCTGTTCCGACGGACGGTCGGAACAGCTAAAAACAATAAAAATCTAGACGAAAACAATACCTGTTCCGACGGACGGTCGGAACAGCTAATAATAAAAATAATAAAAATCTCGACGAAAACAATAGCTGTTCCGACTGGATCGGAACAGCTAAACTAGACATTAAGTGTTTGTGAACAAACACGAAGCTGTTCCGTGATGTTTTGCTTGGATTATGTGCTTCATTGCCCAAGGAATATATAACTGGAAAAAAAAGTTTCAAAAAAGTTGTGTAGCTCTTGGTATTAGGTCACACTTCCCGGTTGACCCACAAGTAAAGGTCAAAATGGGCCCACAGCTACCAAAGACTAATCTGCAATGCCAAGGAGTCTATAACTGCAAAAGTTTAAGCAATCGGTTGTGAAGATCTTGATATATAGTCCCACTTCCGGTTGCCCAGAAGTAGAGGTCAACATAGGGTCACAGTTTTTCAAAGTTAATATTTATTACCTTAGAGTCTATAACTGAAGTTTGAACATTGGCTTTGTACTTCTTGAGATATTGGCCCACTTCCGGTCGACCCGGAAGTAAAAGTCAACATGGGGTCAAATGTGTTTCAAACTAATCTTGAATGTCCAAGGAGTCTATAACTGAAAAAAGTTTTATAATCTGTTGTATAGTTCTTGAGATATGGTCCCACTTCCGGTCGACCCGGAAGTAGGGGTCAACTTGAGGTCACGATTTTTCAAAATTAATTTCCAATCCCCAAAGAGTCTTTAGCAACAAACAGTCTTAAAATCGGCCGTATACTTCTTGAGATATGGTGCTGCAAAGATTTTTTGATTGAATATGCAAATGAGGGTCATGAGGTTAATTAGTTACTAGTTGCCATTTTTCAAAAACAAATTAAAGATGCAAACATCACGACATCGTCTTCTCAGACTCTCCCCAATCCTCAACCCCATACAGGTCCGCAGTGTGTTGCAAGAGCCGTAGAGATGTTTAAACATTGCAATGAAAGTGACTGCACCCAATTTATGAAGTACTACGTTGTACCCATGATGCCAAGATTCTAATTGATTAATTAATTAATAGACGAACATTGATTGCTTTTATGGACTGAAACAAATCTTATTAGAATCAGTGTATTTTTCTACACATAATATGATATTTAGGAAACTAACAAATAAATTATTTAGAAGTTATTGTGTTTTTGACCAGTTTAAAGTATAGATTTGAAGAGCCATTGTGTTTGTGCACAGACACAAAACGTGCATTACATGACGTCATGGTGACGTCGTCCAGAATTTTATGTCGGAAATCACATTAACAGGACCTCACTAGTGTATAGCTGAAACAAGTTTCAGGATCGGCGGTCTAATTTTTGAGATATGGTGTTAACTAGGTTTGCTAATTAAATATTCACAAGCTTAATTAAGGCTTATTAATTAAATTTTTTTACATTTTTTACGATAAGAATTAAGCTTATGTTCTAAGCTTCAATTTGGTATAATAAACTCACTCTTTCGTATTATGGTTTAGGAGATTAGGCTGCCGCAAAAACGTGTACAAACACTATGGGATTTAGGGAGAAACAAAGAATAATAATAATAACTAGACATTAAGTGTTTGTGAACAAACACGAAGCTGTTCCTTGTTGTTTTGCTTCGATTATGTGCTTCATTGCCCAAGGAATATATAACTGAAAAAAAAGGTTTCAAAAAAGTTGTGTAGCTCTTGTTATAAGGTTTTACTTCCCGGTTGACCCGTAAGTAAAGGTCAACATGGGCCCACAGCTACCAAAGATTAATCTGCAATGCCAAGGAGTCTATAAAATCGGTTGTGTAGATCTTGATATATAGTCCCACTTCCGGTTGACCCAGAAGTAGAGGTCAACTTGGGGTCACAGTTTTCCAAAGCTAATATTTATTGCCTAAGAGTCTACAACTGAAGTTTGAACATTAGCTTTGTACTTTTTTAGATATGGGTTCACTTCCCGTTGACCCGGAAGTAAAGGTCAACATGGGGTCAAAGTTGTTTCAAACTAATCTTGAATCCCAAGGAGTCTATAACTGAACCAAAATTGATAATCTGTTGTATAGTTCTTGAGATATGGTCCCACTTCCGGTTGACCAGGAAGTAGGGGTCAACTTGAGGTCACGGTTTTTTAAAGTTAATATTTTATGCCTAAGGAGTTTATAACTGAAAATATTTTGAAAATCTGCTGTATAGTTCTTGAGATATGGTGACACTTCCGGTTGACGCCGAAGTAGAGGTCAACTTGACGTCACAGTTTTGTCAATCTAATCTCCAACCCCCAAGGAGTCTTTAAAAACAAACAGTTGAAAAGTCGGCTGTGAAGTTCTTGAGATATGATGCTGCAAAGATTTCCTAATTAATATGCATATGAGGGTCACTGGTGGTTAATTAATAAATAATTTTAATATGTTTTATGATAGGAATTAAGCTAAACATCCTAAAGCTTCCATTTGATATTATTTTACGTGTTTAAAAACACATAATTAATTTGTAGAATACTCCTTTATTTTCCTACTCCTGCCGATAGGGGGCGCTCTTATGAGACATTTCAATTGCACGATTTCTGCACCGTAATGTCTGTATCTGACTCTGTATTTGTATGTGTACGTCGCAGAGACCAAAACTGTCACAAAATGTCAAGCTATAATTTCCCCTATAGAACACGGCCCAGTTTTATGGCTCTGTCTGCTTCAACCAAACTCTGCCCATTTATTATACAACCACCATTCTCCGCTTACTGTGCAGGCGCTGAAATATCTGTACAATTAGTTCAAAGCAAAGATTACATATGATAAGTTTCCCCGCGCACAAGCAAAAATATCCCTGCTAAGCGGTGAAATATGCTTAAAGTAAACGATAATATCCGCGCTTCTGATGTGTCAATTCTTTGCTTACGCGGTGAAGCAGAGTAAAATCGGACCAGATTCACAAGATTTCCCCTCATGTACTAACAATCTTTTTTGACTTTACATGTTTGAAGTGTAGGCCTTACCAAACCTACTAACAGGGCAAAATTACATGGTTCTCATGACCACCAAAGTCTGCGCTTACGATCACCATTTTCCGCTTTACTGTGATGTGCAAGCTTGGAAAATAATGTGCGAACTTGGAAGCACACAAACAAAAGAAATCCCTGCTATAAGCAGTCTATTTCGCTTGACGTAAGCGCAGAATTCAATGCTTCTGCAGAGCACTGAATCTTTTTCATTAAGCAAGTTCCCATCATGACTCGACTAGTCGAACCTCAAACCTAACTACGACACTTGTCGAGATATAATACAGATTCTCAAGATTTGTGCCGTTATGTGCCGCAAGGGCAATATTAATTATGTTGCGAATGGGTGTGACTAGTGAAATTTACTACTCGACTAGTCGCACTTCAAACCTAACTACGACACTTGTCGAGATAAAGTACGGATTCTCAAGATTTGTGCCGCTATGCCGCAAGGGCAATATTAATTATGTTGCGAATATAAGCAACACAACTGGTTCACCAAACAGGTAGTCGGGACAGATTTTTAATTATGTTGCGAATGGGTGTGACTATTGAAATTTACTACTCGACTAGTCGCACTTCAAACCTAACTATGACACTTGTCGAGATAAAGTACAGATTCTCAAGATTTGTGCCGCTATGCCGCAAGGGCAATATTAATTATGTTGCGAATAGTAGTAAGCAACACAACTGGTTCACCAAACAGGTAGTCGGGACAAATTTTGTAGTCGATGTGTGGACACGATTATAACGGAGTAGAGAAAAACAGTAGTCGTGACTCAAATAATAATTTGTAGCCGCGACTTTAACACTAAAGCACACTAGTCGCCCCTGCCTACTTTTGTCACAAGTAATTAAAGCACGGTTTTTCCTGCGAATGCAAATCAAATTTTTAAGTCACTGTTTTTGCAATGAAAGTTTCGCAGGAGTTGAGCACAGTTAGTCAACTGTAGCAAATTTTTTGATGCGAATTGTGACGTGAGAACACATTCCCTGCTAAGCTGTAAAATACGCTTAGCGTAAGCACAGTTCCCTGATTACGTAAGCGCTGTGATTCTTTCCTTTAAAAGCCATTGGCCCAGGACCAAACTACATAATAGCTTTTTAAACACAAAAGCAGCTTAACCATGCCTCATGTTCAAGTTGTGAATCCAGGTATTCTGCTCAATTTCTGCAATTTTGTAAAGCAAAATGTTTTGCCTGTTTATTATAAGCAGCTCTATAAAACTGAGCCACTCAACCACCAGAGAAACGTCAGCATAATAAAATCTCTGCTTTTGTATTCCTGTCAAAGAGTTTTTGTTTGTCATGGTCTAATTTCCGAACGTAACGCGAAATACTGGAATTAGTTTAGGCAAATGGTCCCAGGCGCGAACAAGGTGACTTTACCCGTAAATAACTCCAAATCCCGGGCGGTCTATTTTCGTCGTCCACGCTCGTCGGCTGAAATGAACCCGGTCCACGACGCACCATGCTCAGGCTTGTCAAATTTTAGGAACAAGTTTAGACTTTTGCTAGTCGGTTACCGTAAGAAATCTATGTATATTGAACAAAAAAAACGCAATAACACCGGTCGAAAATGGTATAAGGACTTGGTCAAGTTAACACTTTTACAATTTTGACTATTCAAATCAAGTTTTACGCCGTACCCATGATCTTTGAAAAAACTTCCCCGGAAATACAGGTTTTTAAAAATAATTACACTGTTTCTATAAGTTCTGATGCTTTTAAAATGACCATCAATAAAATATATCTTAATCTAAAGCAATTTTGGGAAGTGTACAACATGTAATTTAATTTTAATCGAATAAATTATGTTTTGGAAAGCTGGGTTTGTTTACACTTCAAGAGCCATTGTGTTTGTGCACAGACACAAAACGTGCATTACATGACGTCATGGTGACGTCGTCCAGAATTTTATTTCGGAAATCACATTAACAGGACCTGAGTAGTGTATAGCTGAAAAAAGTTTCAGGATCGGCGGTCTAATTTTTGAGATATGGTGTTAACTTGGTTTGCTAATTAAATATTCACAAGCTTAATTAAGGCTTATTGATTAACAATTTTTACATTTTTTACGATAAGAATTAAGCTTATGTTCTAAGCTTCAATTTGGTATAATAAACTCACTCTTTCGTATTATGGTTTAGGAGATTAGGCTGCCGCAAAAACGTGTACAAACACTATGGGATTTAGGGAGAAACAAAGAATAACTAGACATTAAGTGTTTGTGAACAAACACGAAGCTGTTCCGTGATGTTTTGCTTGGATTATGTGCTTCATTGCCCAAGGAATATATAACTGGAAAAAAAAGTTTCAAAAAAGTTGTGTAGCTCTTGGTATTAGGTCACACTTCCCGGTTGACCCACAAGTAAAGGTCAAAATGGGCCCACAGCTACCAAAGACTAATCTGCAATGCCAAGGAGTCTATAACTGAAAAAGTTTAAGCAATCGGTTGTGAAGATCTTGATATATAGTCCCACTTCCGGTTGCCCAGAAGTAGAGGTCAACATAGGGTCACAGTTTTTCAAAGTTAATATTTATTGCCTTAGAGTCTATAACTGAAGTTTGAACATTGGCTTTGTACTTCTTGAGATATTGGCCCACTTCCGGTCGACCCGGAAGTAAAGGTCAACATGGGGTCAAATGTGTTTCAAACTAATCTTGAATGTCCAAGGAGTCTATAACTGAAAAAAGTTTGAAAATTGGTTGTATATTTCTTGAGATATGGTCCCACTTCCGGCCGACCCGGAAGTAGGGGTCAACTTGAGGTCACGATTTTTCAAAATTAATCTCCAATCCCCAAAGAGTCTTTAGCAACAAACAGTCTTAAAATCGGCTGTATACTTCTTGAGATATGGTGCTGCAAAGATTTTCTGATTGAATATGCAAATGAGGGTCATGTGGTGAATTAGTTACTAGTTGCCATTTTTCAAAAACAAATTAAAGATGCAAACATCACGACATCGTCTTCTCAGACTCTCCCCAAGAGTCCTCAACCCATACAGGTCCGCAGTGTGTTGTAAGAGCCATAGAGATGTTTAAACATTGCAATGAAAGTGACTGCACCCAATTTATGAAGTACTACGTTGTACCCATGATGCCAATATTCTAATTGATTAATTAATTAATAGACGAACATTGATTGCTTTTATGGACTGAAACAAATCTTATTAGAATCAGTGTATTTTTCTACACATAATATGATATTTAGGAAACTAACAAATAAATTATTTAGAAGTTATTGTGTTTTTGACCAGTTTAAAGTATAGATTTGAAGAGCCATTGTGTTTGTGCACAGACACAAAACGTGCATTACATGACGTCATGGTGACGTCGTCCAGAATTTTATGTCGGAAATCACATTAACAGGACCTGACTAGTGTATAGCTGAAAAAAGTTTCAGGATCGGCGGTCTAATTTTTGAGATATGGTGTTAACTAGGTTTGCTAATTAAATATTCACAAGCTTAATTAAGGCTTATTAATTAATTTTTTTTACATTTTTTACGATAAGAATTAAGCTTATGTTCTAAGCTTCAGTTTGGTATAATAAACTCACTCTTTCGTATTATGGTTTAGGAGATTAGGCTGCCGCAAAAACGTGTACAAACACTATGGGATTTAGGGAGAAACAAAGAATAATAATAATAATACTAAAAATAATAAAAATCTCGACGAAAACAATAGCTGTTCCGACTGGATCGGAACAGCTAACTAGACATTAAGTGTTTGTGAACAAACACGAAGCTGCTCCTTGTTGTTTTGCTTGGATTATGTGCTTCATTGCCCAAGGAATATATAACTGAAAAACAGGTTTCAAAAAAGTTGTGTAGCTCTTGGTATTAGGTCACACTTCCCGGTTGACCCGCAAGTAAAGGTCAAAATGGGCCCACAGCTACCAAAGACTAATCTGCAATGCCAAGGAGTCTATAACTGAAAAAGTTAAAGCAATCGGTTGTGAAGATCTTGATATATAGTCCCACTTCCGGTTGACCCAGAAGTAGAGGTCAACATAGGGTCACAGTTTTCCAAAGTTAATATTTATTGCCTTAGAGTCTATAACTGAAGTTTCAACATTGGTTTTGTACTTCTTGAGATATGGGCCCACTTCCGGTCGACCCGGAAGTAAAGGTCAACATGGGGTCAAATGTATTTCAAACTAATCTTGAATGTCCAAGGAGTCTATAACTGAAAAAAGTTTGAAAATCGGTTGTATATTTCTTGAGATATGGTCCCACTTCCGGTTGACCCGGAAGTAGAGGTCAACTTGAGGTGACGGTTTGTCAAAAGTTGTATTTTATGCCTAAGGAGTTTATAACTGAAAAAAGTTTTATAATCTGTTGTATAGTTCTTGAGATATGGTCCCACTTCCGGTCGACCCGGAAGTAGGGGTCAACTTGAGGTCACGATTTTTCAAAATTAATTTCCAATCCCCAAAGAGTCTTTAGCAACAAACAGTCTTAAAATCGGCTGTATACTTCTTGAGATATGGTGCTGCAAAGATTTTCTAATATAATATGCAAATGAGGGTCATGTGGTTAATTAGTTACTAGTTGCCATTTTTCAAAAACAAATTAAAGATGCAAACATCACGACATCGTCTTCTCAGACTCTCCCCGAGAGTCCTCAATCATACAGGTCCGCAGTGTGTTGCAAGAGCCATAGAGATGTTTAAACATTGCAATGAAAGTGACTGCACCCAATTTATGAAGTACTACGTTGTACCCATGATGCCAAGATTCTAATTGATTAATTAATTAATAGACGAACATTGATTGCTTTTATGGACTGAAACAAATCTTATTAGAATCAGTGTATTTTTCTACACATAATATGATATTTAGGAAACTAACAAATAAATTATTTCGAAGTTATTGTGTTTTTGACCAGTTTAAAGTATAGATTTGAAGAGCCGTTGTGTTTGTGCACAGACACAAAACGTGCATTAAATGACGTCATGGTGACGTCGTCCGAAATTTTATGTCAGAAATCACCTTAACAGGACCTGACTAGTGTATAGCTGAAAAAAGTTTCAGGATCGGCGGTCTACTTTTTGAGATATGGTGTTAACTAGGTTTGCTAATTAGATATTCATAAGCTTAATTAAGGCTTATTAATTAACAATTTTAATTTTTTTTTACGATAAGAATTAAGCTTATGTTCTAAGCTTCAATTTGGTATAATAAACTCACTCTTTCGTATTATGGTTTAGGAGATTAGGCTGCCACAAAAACGTGTACAAACACTATGGGATTTAGGGAGAAACAAAGAATAATAACTAGACATTAAGTGTTTGTGAACAAACACGAAGCTGTTCCTTGTTGTTTTGCTTGGATTATGTGCTTCATTGCCCAAGGAATATATAACTGGAAAAAAAGGTTTCAAAAAAGTTGTGTAGCTCTTGTTATAAGGTTTTACTTCCCGGTTGACCCGTAAGTAAAGGTCAACATGGGCCCAGTACAGCTACCAAAGATTAATCTGCAATGCCAAGGAGTCTATAAAATCGGCTGTGTAGATCTTGATATATAGTCCCACTTCCGGTTGACCCAGAAGTAGAGGTCAACATAGGGTCACAGTTTTTCAAAGTTAATATTTATTGCCTTAGAGTCTATAACTGAAGTTTGAACAATGGCTTTGTACTTCTTGAGATATGGGCCCACTTTCGGTCGACCCGGAAGTAAAGGTCAACATGGGGTCAAATGTGTTTCAAACTAATCTTAAATGTCCAAGGAGTCTATAACTGAAAAAAAGTTTGAAAATCGGTTGTATATTTCTTGAGATATGGTCCCACTTCCGGTTGACCCGGAAGTAGAGGTCAACTTGAGGTCACGGTTTGTCAAAAGTGATATTTTATGCCTTAGGAGTTTATAACTTAAAAAAGTTTTATAATCTGTTGTATAGTTCTTGAGATATGGTCCCACTTCCGGTCGACCCGGAAGTAGGGGTCAACTTGAGGTCACGATTTTTCAAAATTAATCTCCAATCCCCAAAGAGTCTTTAGCAACAAACAGTCTTAAAATCGGCTGTATACTTCTTGAGATATGGTGCTGCAAAGATTGTCAAATTTAATATGCAAATGAGAGTCATGTGGTTAATTAGTTACTAGTTGCCATTTTTCAAAAATAAATTAAAGATGCAAACATCACGACATCGTCTTCTCAGACTCTCCCCGAGAGTCCTCAACCCATACAGGTCCGCAGTGTGCTGCAAGAGCCATAGAGATGTTTAAACATTACAATGAAAGTGACTGCACCCAATTCATGAAGTACTACGTTGTACCCATGATGCCAAGATTCTAATTGATTAATTAATTAATAGACGAACATTGATTGCTTTTATGGACTGAAACAAATCTTATTAGAATCAGTGTATTTTTCTACACATAATATGGTATTTAGGAAACTAACAAATAAATTATTTAGAAGTTATTGTGTTTTTGACCAGTTTAAAGTATAGATTTGAAGAGCCATTGTGTTTGTGCACAGACACAAAACGTGCATTACATGACGTCATGGTGACGTCGTCCAGAATTTTATGTCGGAAATCACATTAACAGGACCTGACTAGTGTATAGCTGAAAAAAGTTTCAGGATCGGCGGTCTACTTTTTGAGATATGGTGTTAACAAGGTTTGCTAATTAAATATTCATAAGCTTAATTGGGGATTATTAATTAACAATTTTAACATTTTTTACGATAAGAATTAAGCTTATGTTCTAAGCTTCAATTTGGTATAATAAACTCACTCTTTCGTATTATGGTTTAGGAGATTAGGCTGCCGCAAAAACGTGTACAAACACTATGGGATTTAGGGAGAAACAAAGAATAATAATAATAAAAACAATAAAAATCTAGACGAAAACAATACCTGTTCCGACGGACGGTCGGAACAGCTAACAATAAAAATCTAGACGAAAACAATACCTGTTCCGACGGACGGTCGGAACAGCTAATAATAATAATAGCAATAGCAATAGCAATAGCAATAGCAATAGCAATAGCAATAGCAATAGCAATAGCAATAGCAATAGCAATAGCAATAGCAATAGCAATAGCAATAGCAATAGCAATAGCAATAGCAATAGCAATAGCAATAGCAATAGCAATAGCAATAGCAATAGCAATAGCAATAGCAATAGCAATAGCAATAGCAATAGCAATAGCAATAGCAATAGCAATAGCAATAGCAATAGCAATAGCAATAGCAATAGCAATAGCAATAGCAATAGCAATAGCAATAGCAATAGCAATAGCAATAGCAATAGCAATAGCAATAGCAATAGCAATAGCAATAGCAATAGCAATAGCAATTGCAATAATAATAATAATAATAATAAGACTTGTAATGCGCACATATACATGCTGGGTGTTCAAGGCGCAGTAAAAAAGAAGAAATAAACACGCAATCTGCATGTACCGTCCAGATATACTAGCTGGTACTAGCTAGGGAGAACCAAATCGGGGGGGGGGGTGAAGGATTTCATTATGAGCTGCAAAGTGCTTGTTTTCTACATACATGTACCGGAAAAGCCTAATCTCACTTGTGAGATACTCTCCACCTGCAAGAATTCCCATTTGTTAATGGACTGTACTTGCAACTAGTTCCCCCTAGTTAATGTTTACATTTTGAAATGAATATTTTGTTTGATTCCCCGTTTCGATAAGAGCCTTATGAAAACAGGCTGAGAAGCGTGGTTCAAAAACAAATTTGCACAGTAAACATGCAGGCAAATAATGTTTGCAGCTATAAGGGCTACCTGATGAAATGCCACATCATTGGCATTGACTGTTTTTGCTAATCATTTATTAAAGCAATTTTAGTGTGAGGAGACTGGTCTTCACTTTGTGATAATGGCCCAGTTGGTGGCTGGCTACTGTTAAAAAGCCATTAGCGAGTTAGATTTACACAAAGACATGTGACCTGCTTAGGCACAAGTTACTGCATTTTAATTTCTCAGACTTTAGAGAGAGTTACTATGTCTAATGGTTCAGGGCAAGCTTGGCCTGAATCATGTGACATAGCAACTGTTGGGGAATTCAAGCACATCATTGTACCAGACAATATTCAAATCTATAAAGGCTTGTTCGACTAAAATAGTTAACATATTAAAAATGTGTAGAAAACGAAGAAGGCAAACATTTCTGGTGATTAAACATTTTTAGCTTCAAGCCCTGCTGTCTTGTCAAACTGTACCCCAAATTCGAACCCTGATGTTGGCTATTTTAGAGGCGTTATTTTTGTCCCCAAACGAGGCAATTTGTTTGTTCTACAATGTTGGTCACTTGGCAGTATGCCAGTGAATGCGCAGAACTGAAAGCGCTGTTGCCAGACTGCCTTCGGCGATTGTCACCCACCCTATGTTGCTTTGACATTCGAGCCTGTCGTCTATGATCAAATTGGCAGGAAGGTGTCATCTTCTAACGAAGTTGGCGCAAAAATGGATTCTCAAACATTGGTAGTACGTGTGTTCTCTTTAGGGTACTACATTTATGTGTGTTCTCTTAAAGGGACAGTCTTGCTTCTGGTTATTCATGGAAATTTATAATAAAATCTCAGACAAGTTAAGTTGATGATCAGAATTAAGATATTTAGTACTCGTAACTCCTTTCTACTGTAATTGTTTTTTTATTTGTTTTAGGAAACTTCAAAATAAAAATTTCGGAATGTCATTTTTTTTTTCCTGTGTCCTTCCTGGATGCCTGAAAATTCAGATTAAACTTGTATAAGATGTGTCAAATGTTCATGTGGATTTTTTTAATTTTAATTTTTGATTTTGTTTACCCATATATGGGCTCTGTATTCCAATATGTACCACTTTCTGAGTCCTGTGAAAACAATTCAAAGGAACATTGATCAGGTGGAATTCGAACCCACAACCTTGCTATTCTAGGCTAGATATCCTACCACTAGACCATCGAGCCTGCCCTCATGCCTGGTAGTTAGAGGCAGTTCAAAACCTACATTTTAGTAGTGGATTTCAAATTCAACATCTCCAGAAAAATAAATGTGGGATGATTTAAGAAAACGGCTGTTATCTGAACTGAAAGGATACAATCTAAAGGATGTGAACCAGGAAAACTGACATTCAATCTGTTGCAAAAAAGGCAAACTTACATTACACCGCCTTTTTTCAGGATGTTCAGCACATTTTGGGGGTCATTACTTCAGAGAGTACATACCCTCATGGAAATGCATTTTGGAAATGCATTTTGAAAATGTACTTTCAATGCACAGTAAAGCACAGAGCAAATGTCAATTTTAAAGCCAGTGTCCACACTTTGTGCAACCTATTATGAAGTAACAAACATGTTGAAGTTTAATCGCAACAGAGTAACTCAGTAAGAAAACAGTGGAAACTAAACCTCAGCACTGTTTTCAAACATCTGATATTAGAGTCCCAAGATGAGATTCTCAAATATTTCATACAGTCAGTTCGTTCTCAAGAACTGTCCCATTTCAGACAAAAATATTTAAAGAGAACTTTTTCACCATAACATCTTAAGCTCTAGCAACGCAAAGGTCATGGGTTCGAATCCTACCAAAGTGATTTGCCTGTGGATTTTTTCTCAGAATTTGGGAAAGTTCTTAGTGAACAGTGTTTAATTCACCGTTGTAAGGATAAAAAAACAAATTATATTCTTTATCCCCAATGCAAAAATAAACGTATTTTGACCACCTGTACACTTAGTAATGTAAATTACATGTACGGTGTAAATCTGTGAATGAGTAATAAATGGCAAGTTATATTTTTGAATGTTAAAGGAATTGTACAACTTTGGTAATTGTCAAAGTACAGGGGTAGATTTCAAAAAGAGTTAGGACTAGTATTAACTTATGAGGAAGGACTAGTCCTAGGAGATATTAAAAAATTAACGACGAGTACCTCATCCTAACTCGAGATAAGACTAGTCTAATACCGCTTTGTGAAATCCACCCCAGTATTCTCTCTTTGTGTATCCCAAACATAAACATAAAATAATAAATTAGTAAAATCTGTTACTCAATTGAATCAAAGTTGTAAGAGAATAATGAAAGAAAAATCCACCCTTGTTGCACAAAGTTGTGAGCTTTCAGATGCATATAGTAAAAGGCTTCAGGCCTGAAGTCTTCTAATATTTGAGTGAGAAAAACCTCTTTCTCAAAAACTAACTTACTTCAGAAATTACCTTTTTCTCAAAAACTAACGTGACTTCAGAGGAAGCTGTTTCTCTTAATGTGTTATACTATCAACAGCTCTCTCTTGCTCGTTAGTAAGTAAAGTTCTATGCTAAAAATTATTTTCATTAATAACCAATAGTGTCCACTGCCTTTAAATGCAGATCCGTTAAGGTTATTCAAACATGAAGCAGACTCTGTTTGCTGTGGTTCTAGTCAGTTTTGATTATTCTGAATAACTGCCAGCTGTCGCCCCAGCAGGAATCTTAATTTCATCCTTTAAGCAATTTCTTTGGACTCTCCCATCCTATCCTACCCCCCCCCCCCAAATGTACTCTGGAACATGAACGGAAAGAAAAAAAGGAAAAAGAATCCAAGCGTTTCCTCTTTCGTCTAAGAAAATTCACCAAGGGTGATAAACAAATTAATCTGCTCCATAATGTGTTTGGGTGGCTGGAATTCCAGATTTCTTGTTAAAAATCATTCTAATGCATTGGAAATATTTGCATGGTGAAAAACAAAATATTTGTAGAAACTATTCTCCTCTAAGAATGATTGGCTTATTGTCATGCTAGAGTGTTTTTTTAATTTCCGGGAGTCCATGTTGTATCAAAATAACTGATTGAGTTACAAAGTTTCCAAGTTGAGTAATCAGCAAGATTGTGTTTTGTTTTTACAAGATGGCTGAGTTCTGCTTCAGTAACTTGTCTGTGGGTTATAATATTTAGATTGCGCATTTCCTGTCTGATTCTGGATGAAGTCTGATCATAGGACAAGGGTTTGATATGGGTAATACTTTCAAACATTTCTTGGTTGTCCATATGGTGCGGATTTGGGCTTGGTATCGGATGCTAGTACACTTTTTATGGGCGTCAGCATTCTTGAAACATGTTTTAATTCGTTTGTATTTTAATCAATTTTTTTCAAGATTTTTTTATTCATTTTTTTCCCTGGAGGAGGAATTTTATTCAAACTCTAATGTACAAAACTACACAAACTATTTGTAAAACCAACTATTTGTTGGCCTCGTCCAAACAAAATATTAAAAAAAATTCTGCAGATTGTACAATTATGGTTTCATGAAAAGTACCATTGACTGTTGAGGTACATTTGTACTGGATCTTAATATAGCAGGATGGCACACCCTACTTTGTCAGTTAATCCACATGTGTTAATCTTGTCATGCTGGAAACATAGTTTGACCATGGAGGAAGAAAATAGTTCTATTTTTTTCCTCCATGGTTTGACTAAGAACAGTGGGCTTGTGTTTTGATGACAGAGAGACCGTGCCATGGCACAAATGTGTACTGTTTGTTTGTTCTTCTTCCTTTCAAGTGCCGCCTTCATAATAGCAGATTATTATTATTATGATTATTATTATTTATATTGACCTCAACAAATACAAGTACATCAAAAAGTACAGCAAAAGTTAAGCGATAACACAACGAACCAATCAAAAAAATAATGAATACAATAATTATTCAAGCAAAAAGCTTAAGATAGTGGCACTGCCAGGCACACTGGGGCGAACCCCTTCTCTTTGCGATAAGTGTGTACCGGGGTCTTTTACATGCGTTGATAGTTGTTATAACAACACACTGGACCTACAGCTTTACCTCCCATCCGAAGGATGAAGCAGTGGGAACACAAGTGTCCCAACTCCCAAACCAACACTCCCTTAAATAGGTCAGAGTTTTAGTTCGGTGGCGGTGCTGTTAACCGCTCAGTTCAAAGGGTATGGAATATTCAGTGTATAGGGACTTATGTGTGTTGATACATTGTAAAAAGCTTGTAATGTTTGCTTGAAGGCCAGTTGAAGGCTTTTACCACCATGATCATACATAACATGTGTACACTTCAAATAGTAGCCTAAATGTACTTAATCATAGTAGCTTTATCTCTCTGGTTATGAAACCACAGAACCTCAATTTGGGCTGTAACCTGTAGGCCTGAAACCTTTATAAGATACCTGTGTAGAAATGACTATGGAAAAAAGCTTGGCTTTAGTTTGTATGAGGGAAATCCCCAAAAGAAAATGTTTGTGGAGTTTAAAAACCACACTGCCACCCCATTACAGTTTTTCCCTTGAAGAATGATCACTTGGCACGCTAACCACTGGGGCTAGTAATAGTACTGCGCTTAACCCTACTCCTAAGCAGGGGTAAACAAAGTACTCTTTCCCAGGAAAGGTTAAGCAACTCAAATGTTCGACCAAATTTTTCTGAAAATTTCCTGGGGAATTTGTCAAGAGTGTGATGGGGGCTCAAGAGAGTCCAAATTCAAATCCTTGAAGGTGGAGGGTTGATGGGAGGGGTATCAAAAAGTACAACTAGAGTTCTTGTGGTGAAAACAATCCATGTTTGTAATCACTGCAGCTATGCATGTAAATCAACAGGCTGATGTAGGCATTCAACTTGTGTATGTTTTGATACATTAACCTTATTATTTTGTCATAATCAATAAATCAATAGAATTGCAGGCTGTATTCGAATTGGTGGCTACAGCTATGGCTGCAACTGTTGCTAAGGGTGTTGCTCAGGGCGTCCTAACCTTCAGTATATGATGACGCACAAAACATTAGCAGAGGAACACGTTGCCTTGGATCGGACGAGTTGGTCTATAAAAAGCGTTTGTAACTGTTTTGTATAAAATGCATATGGTTGGAAAGATGTTTTAAAATGTTTTCCTTTTACTGTGCAAACTAACAAGGTCGGCCATTTATGGAAGTCAAATATTTGACTCCCATAAATGGCCGACCGTGTTAGTCGATGAGGTAAAAGGAAAACCGTGCAATTTTGAGGCATGTTTGTATGGATTATTGTATTCTACTATTACAACATTTTTCTACCCATATGCATTGGATAACGAACAGTTACAAACGTTTTTCAACGACCAACTCGACCGATCCAAGGCAACGTGTTCCTAAAAATGGCTATTTCAATGGTAAATAGTTGATGCATAGTGTGTCTGCTGCAGGCTTGAATACTTGTATAATTGCCTCTCACACAAACTATCCAAGTAGTATTTATTGGTCTATCATAAACAGGGATCATATTTGAGGGATAAATCCACAAGACCGCAATATAGAATCTTTACTGGACCGTGATTTTATTTGTTTTACTTAAACTTTTCTGTTTTATGGGTGATACTCAGCGTGTTTGAAAGATAATTGTGAGGTTCAAACAACTTTTTTTTTTTAACACAAAGATAATGACTTAAATATCCTGTTTTGAGTTAACTTGACCAAAAGTGAAATCACTGGCCTCTGGCCTGTGGTCCAGTATTAAGTTTGAGGCTTGCTATGCATGTAGGTGGCTTAATTCACTGATCATGAGTATGTTTGTACACTGAACTTCATTTCAAGGGGTGCGTTTTCGCTATCGTAACTAAAAACTGTTTCTTGTTCACTGGCCATTGTCCAAGACAGTTATTGGTTACAGCCGTGAAAACACACTCAAGATCAACAATAGGATTGACATTTAATGCATCATCAATAAGATCTAGATCCATTCTTTTGTATTTAATCTGTTCTTTGTTATTTTTTTTGTATTTTCTCTGTAATAGCGCCCTGAGCACTCTTGTGGATTTGTGCGCTCTATAAGACCTCGTTATTATTATTATTATTATTATTATTATTATTATTATTATTATTATTATTATTATTATTATTATTATTATTATTATTATTATTATTATTATTATTATTATTATTATTATTATTATTATTATTATTATTATTATTATTATTATTATTATTATTATTATTATTATTATTATTATTATTATTATTATTATTATTATTAAGATTGAAATATTATCTTTTTGTTAACAGTTGCTGCCTATCGACACAAGCATGGGATGGCAACTTTCTGGGATCTACAGCAACCTGAGGGTTTGGAAGCGACAGCTCTTCTTGCAGAACAACTCGAGTTTCATGCTTCATGGATGCAGTGCAATTCTGGCCGGAGAGACAGAGGTAAGTGTGTTGTGCGCTGGAAGAGAAAGTCACACAAAAAGCCATTTGCGTGTTAGGATTGAATATTGTCTGGTACAATGACGTGCTTGTTCACAAATTGAATTCCTCAGACTATCAAGACAATAGGCCTATGGTACATAGTTTGTGTTGTTTCTTAAGAGTTGATGAACACCCATACACAATTCTGAATGGATGTGCATGGCACAATTATACCTTGAAGTTGAGATACAGAAGCTTGCCCTGAACCATGTGACATAGCAACTGTCTCTATTCAAATGTTTGGTACATTGTGACTTAGAAAGTCATTGTACGGGACACTATTTAAATCTAACTCACAAATGGCTTTTATTGATTTGCCATAACAGACCCCTTCCCTTACATTTGCCGCCATCGCTTAGATCAAGGTCAAACAATGGAAACTTGTACACGCTGCGCACATGTCTTAGCCAATGTCGTAGATCTGCATTGAAAGGGGTCGAAATTGCCCGCTAGCCTGGGACTACCAGATTTACAGCCGGGCTACTGATTTTTCCAGTTTGATAGCCTGACGGGCTAGTGGAAAAATAGTGCAAAAATCATCATCACAAACAATAAAGAACATGGTGTATTGTAAAGTTTGAGCCGTGACGCGAGACATAATGTGTCTTTAGGGCTACCAAAATCTCATCAGGGCTACTAACAATTATTGGTTAATGTATATTTGGTTTGCGGTAACACCATGTGTGTATCTACTTGCCAGGTAGAGTTGTTCTTAGAGAACTGTCTTGCTTTATTCTACTGCCGCAGAGTAGATAATCGGAGGTTCGGGAGACTTCTCAGTTCTGAAAAGAACTGTCCTGCTTTTTAACTAATTCTTGGTTACTAGCCCTGCTGACTACCATGAAAATACACTTAATTTCGACCCCTGATTGAAGTCAGTGAGGGTGCTTTAGGGGGCTTGCGACTTTATATGCAAGGTCTTATAACAATGGGTATTAGTTTTACTGACTTTTAGGAGAATTAAGCAGGAACTTTTTCATTTAAAACAAAAGAGGGTTTGTTATCAAGTTTGCACAGGCACCGCCTCTCTGTTTGTTGCCAAGGTGCTGTATTTGTTCAGAGTGATAGGTTGTTACTATGGAAAACTATGTGGATTGTGTTTTCAGACGTTACCTGACTGCATGGGTTTTCCCCTGAAATAGTTCTCTTGGGTTTTCAGCCCACACCTACAACAGATTCCGCCCACACCTAAATCAGAAACTTCCTTCCTTGTCTTCTCTCCAGGGTCATTATGGCTAGTAAACTGATTTAGACCACCTTTCCTGGAATTCTTGGCTTCACAACCAGATTAAACAAATACCAATTTATGTTTTTCTATTGGTTTGATGTTTATTAGAGCATAACTGTTCATTGAAATACATGTACATGTACAACTTGCGCGGTCACTAGGTGTAACTCTGTAAAATGTTTAGAAATAACACTCTAAGAATTGTTTGTGTGTGAAATGTTGGTGCCAGCAACCAGGGAAGAGAACGCTTGACCTATTTTAGGAATAGTAGTAGTGCACAGCGTACCTGGATTATTTACAGTCCACCAAATGACTCACAATAACATGTGCATCATGGTTGCCTTGATCTTGTTGGTGAATGAGATACCATACCAGGCCAAAGTTATCCAAGATGTTTGTTTAGGGTCATTATGGTCATCTTTCTGTTTTTTTACAATCTGCCAACTTTGATTTATGATCGTGATGAGGTGGACTGAGAAACAGCTAAACATTTGCATTTTGATCAACAAAACTAAACCCTGTAATAATAAATTTCACTTCAGTGAACAGTTAACCTACTAGTGTTGTATGCCAACCCCCCCCCCCCTAAAAAAAACCTACACAAATGTATCAGTCGCTACTTATATATCATCATAATTTGTTTTGCATAGTAAGCATAAAATATGTTAAGTTACTACTTAAATATCAACATCAATTGCTTCGCATAGTGTGCACAAAATATGTTCAGTTACTTCTCAAAAATCATCACTTGCCTCTCAAAATTTGCAAAGTATGTGCAGTTTGAATACTGAAAGATCATCATTTGCTTCTCAAAGTATGCACAAAATATGTTAAGTTACTACCCAAAAATCATCACTTGCCTTTCAAAATTTGCACAAAGTATGTTCGAAATAACTAAAAGATCATCATTTGCTTCTCAAAGTATGCACAAAATATGTTAAGTTACTACTCAAAAATCATCACTTGCCTCACAAAGTTTGCATAGAATATGTTCAATACTGTTAAAAAACATCACTTGCCTCTCAAAGTTTGCAAAAGTTCAATATCACTAACACTTGCCTCTCAAAGTTTGCAAAAGTTCAATATCACTAACACTTGCCTCAAAGTTTGCAAAAGTTCAATATCACTAAAAAATCATCTTGCTTCTTAAAGTGTCAATCAAATATGTTCAGTCTAAAAAATTTGCCGTGCTAAAATGCTGGTTGAATACTTCCTTCTCATTAATTTGTAGGGGAAGTATTTGGCCGAGGAGTCAATGGCCCTAAATTTAAAAAATACAAACGCCAGCTTGTCGATGAATTGAATGGCATCTGTTTAATCAAAAATTTGTTTACGTTCACTGTACCTAAATGAACTTGAACAACCTTGAATTTCATCAGACAGGTTTCTATTAATAAAATAAATTCTATTCAAGGTCTAGCAAGTACCATCTGTTGGGATTGAGTATTTACTGTAGATGTACCCACTAAGAAAACATTATACATTGTGTTGTTTGAAAAACATGATTTATTCACTTTGACAGTTAATAATGTTGTGATTGTTGGATTTGTGCAGGTAGAGCCAGGGTTTTGAGCAGCTGAAATTTTATAATATAACAGGGCTCAACTTTTTACTTTTTTTTTGGGGGGGGGGGAGTGGTCTGAAAGACCACAGTGTTTGGAGCTCAAGATATTTTAATACTGGGCCAGAATTATTGTTTACAAGCCAAAAATCAAAGTGAGAACAAACTTAAATGTGCATTTACACGTGTAACTGTTTTTATTTGAAGAAAAAAAACACCAACACATCTTTATGTAAGAGGAGGAATATCATATTGTCTTTTTTGATACAAAGTTTACTTCATTCCTTCATAGAATTTAAAGGTATGTTCTTGGACTCAAAAGTAATGACATGAACACAATTTGAAATGTACAAGCAGTGTCCAAATGCTAGTTTTAACACAGGAGCAGTCAAAATTCTTTCCAAGTGGTTTGGCTGGCGCTAGTCCAGTGTTGAAACATTCTGAAGACCTTGGAATTCAGCGTGCTTTGGCCAAACATCAGGTCCAGAATGCCCCACAATTTGTAATTTATGTTGGTGGAGAACCTTGGTCAAGTGCCCCCCTGAAGCACCTTAACCAGCCAAACCATGGTTTAAATCCTCATTCTGATATTTATGAGATGGCTACCAGAGTCTTTGTTTAATGCCCTTACTCCGAGACACTCAAATACGTGGGAACAATCCAGTGAACTGTTCAACCACCACACTCCACGTTATAAGCACTTTTTAAAAACTTATCAAAATCCTCACACTTAAGTTTGATCCACCATGAATATTTGATCACAGGACATTCTGGCAACGATGCAGAACGTGACTAAACATCAGGAGTGGAATGCCAACGTGGCGAGCATCTCCCAGTCTTCAACACCGAAGATGCTCAACGACCGTGACGAAGATTTGCCCGCCTTCAAGGATGTCATACGCATCACTCCGTCAAGCCAACCGCGGCCACCACAAACTGGCATCCTGAGTCGTGCACTGGCGTTTTGCTTCACGGATGTTCCACTTTTTGCATTTTTTATCAACGCACCGAGCGTAAATGATGACAGAAAAGATACTGTTATTCAGAGGTAAGTTGGTGTGACAGGAGATTTTGTCCCCCAAACGCGTACTGTTCAAACTACTTCTAATCATTAATATTGGAGACAGAATCTCTGGGACAGATTTCTCTGTGAAACTGGAACTTTTTTTTTCAAAAACATTTCACTTAGAGAGTTAAAACTGAATCAGTCTAACAAAGAAAACATTTTGAGGCTGAATTACCCACAGCAATCACCAATAGCGGAAAAGATTGCCCATTGAAAAAGGAACATTGATGTGCCCTTCCAGAGCGAAGTTCAAGGACTGAGTGCCATATAGATTTATGGTAGTTAAGTGTGTTTTGTGACAACTATTTGGGCTACGGTGGAGATCATGTAGTTATTATTATTACAAAAGCCAATGTCATACTTTTTTTTAAATAAACCACTTGAGTGGTGGGCTTCAATATTTGTTTTGACGGTGTGCTTTGCCTGAAGGTATATCTGAACCATGACAAATCAGTAAGGTTTGAAACTTTGCATGGTGGAAGTATAATTAGGTGAGGTTTGTGGTTACACAATGTGAAAATCTCTTTTGGGTAGTGTTGGTTCTAAAATGAACAGGTGGTTACCTGTTCTTTTTAATGACCACCTAGTCTTTTCAAAAGAAACGTTCAGATGGTGTTACCGCAAACCTCTCTTAACAACATTGGACACTATTGGTAATTGAATTGTCAAAGACCAGTCTTCTCACTTGGTGTATCTCAACATATGCATAAAATGCCAAACCTTTCGAAAATTTAAGCTCAATGGGTCTTCGAAGTAGCGAGATAATATTGAAAGAAAAAGCACCCTTGTCACGCGTAAATTTGTGCTTTCAGATGCTTGATTTCCAGACGGCAAATTCTAAATCTGAGGTCTCTACATCAAATTCGTGGAAAATTGCTTCTTTCTTGACAACTTCGTTACTTCAGAGGGAGCCGTTGCTCACAATGTTTTATACTATCAACAGCTCCCCATTACTTGTTACCAATTAAGGTTTTATGCTGAAAATTGTT
Source organism: Asterias rubens (assembly GCF_902459465.1). Classification (NCBI taxonomy): domain Eukaryota; kingdom Metazoa; phylum Echinodermata; class Asteroidea; order Forcipulatida; family Asteriidae; genus Asterias; species Asterias rubens. The sequence continues at coordinate 17,573,873 of NC_047062.1, read as the reverse complement.
TGAGTAATTACCAAAAGTGTCCACTGCCTTTAATGACAATCAGTTGGTTTTTCATTGCAAAGCATGTCCTGAATCAAATCAATGAATTTGTTGCATGAATCTTCAATCTTATGCAAGTTATGGCATGTGTCATGTCTTCACATTCATGTGGCTAGAATAGTTGCTTTAAATTGGCAGCTAGCTTCTAAGTTGACAAATTATGTAGCGTAGTTGTTTTACTGGCCTTTTGTATTTTTTAAAATGCAAAAGATTTGCCCTACTAATTGCTTCTGCAGTCTGCCAAGAAAATTATTAAAATATCTGAATTTGTTTGTATTAATCAACATAATTTCTCATCTCAAATTGCATTTGTTATTCCAATAATAACATAATAGATGTTAAATATGCAAATTTAACATCTATTTAATCATTTGCAGTACCCGCAGGATTCGAACTGCCTCTAGCTACCGGGCAATCTCGGTGGTCTAGTTGGTATGACACTGCTCTAGAATTGCAAAGGTCGTGGGTTCGAATCCCACCCGAGTAAAATGCCTGTGATTTTTTTTCACAGGACTCGGGAAAGTACTGAGTATACAGTGCTACACACATCGGTGTATATGGGTAAAAACCAATAATAATATTATTATTTTTTTGCAGAATATGGAAGATTGAAAGGGACAGCTCTTGCTGGATGTTTAGTAGAAACACTGAGCAACACAGGACGTCGTGGTGCTACTTCCTTATACAGCCAGTTGTAGACGGTGAGTGCATCAGTTGAAATGTGCTCAACTCCTGCGATACATTTGCTGCGAAAACAGCTCTTTTCGTATCGCGTTAGCAGGAAGTATGAACCAGGATTTTGTCGTTTGTCAGAAATATCAGTATGGAGTAAAGAGCCAAAACAGACCAACAGTGGTTAAATTTTCAAAAGCCCATTTTTATTTTGGTATATTGGTATGCCAACTTGTATTCTATTTTATTCAACTTCCATCCTGATAATTATTAAAATGACATCAAAAAGGGGATAAAATTGGCTTTGAAATACGCTTTGTGATTCAAGAAGTAAACCACAAGGAAAATTGACTTGTACAATTTTAAATAATTTTGTGTTGAGCAAACAAGAATTTATTTAAACAGAATTGAACATGGGACCTCTGGATTAATGTGATAGCACTCTGCATGTACTGTACATGTATCTACTGAGCTATCTACCATCCCATCCAAAATGCTTGGGACACCTGACAATAAACATTTCCTCTCCAATGGTATTAACCTCAGCTGGAGTACAGATTTCGAAATGAGAGTCAACTTTGAACTTGGGACAGGGGCAGCTGTGCCCAAACAAGATAGTGTAGGGATTGTAGCCCTTTATTAGCGGTCTCCCTATTTTGTCAAAATTGTTGTTCTGTTGTGCCCGTCAGAAGCCAATTAACCTGAAATTGTCGTCTAGCCAGGGACGACAAGGTCTGTGTTTAATACATTCTAATCATCTGATTGGCAGCTTATTGCGCCACAGCACCATGTAAACCATTACGTGGTGCTATAAAAGGATTACATGTAGGTCTCATAATTGAAACGTAGTCGCACATACCTTGCAGGAGACATTGCGTGTTACAGTCTAGGAGCGTCACTGAGTAAAGCGTATGAAAGCTATATAAGAAGCCACTATTATCATTATTATTATTATTGCTATTATAATAATCTCTGTCAATTTGATAATTAAATTTGTAGTATCCGGTAAGAGCGTAATCCATTACATCACAAGTCCATCGCCGGACTCCACAAATTCCACAATGGACCGTGAAAAACAATTAGCCGAGAGGCTCGGAGCTCTCCAGGACTACCTTAACCACGCCCAGTTGAAGCTCCGCCCATTGAGCTACACAAGCCTACAGCATGTCTGTGATTTCTTGCCTGATCTTACGGAGGAGGAGGAAGACGATGCAAACTCTATGCAGGAAACGCATCTCAGAGAACCGTGTTATGCTTTACATAAACAGGGACACAGCAATGGTGCAGGGTGTCCCCAAGAGGGGAAAGTCTCACCTGGAAACTTGTCCTCAAAAACAAAGAAGTCAACAAAGAAGACCACATTACCCCCCGGTAATAAGTGGAAGAAAGCCATGCCCTCTCGAAGTAGGCGGAGTCGAATGAGATTTTTTGCAGCTGGTGGTAGTGGTGGCGGGGCTAACGCTGGGGGGACAGAGTCCTCCAGTAGTGAGGACACGGGCTATTCTGATTGGATGAGCAATAAAGGGAGCCTAGAGAGGGATGGGAAAGCCCCTCCGGCCATGACCTCTGACCCTGGGGTTGTGACCAGTATGATTGATTTCATGCTTGGTGAGAGGGAAGCCACATCACTGAAAGGTGAGCCTACTCCTTTTGTTGGTCATCCATGGTCTCTCTCATCATCTGAAAGGGAAGGTACACGTTTGGTAATTACTCAAAACAAATATTAACTTAAAAACTGACTTGGTAACAAGCATTGGGGAGCTGTTGATAGTATAAAACATTGTGAGAAACGGCTCCCTCTGAACTAGCATAGTTTTTGAGAAAGATGTTATTTCTCACTAAAATAATGAAAGACTTCTAGCTAGAAGTCTTTTATTCCTATCTGAAAGCACACACATTCGTCATCAAGGGTGTTTTTTCTTGCATCATTTTCTCGCAAGTTCGCTGACCAATTGAGCCCAATTTTTCGCAGGCTTGTTATTTTATGCTTATGATGGGATACACCAAGTGAGAACACTGGTCTTTGACAATTACCAAACGTGTACATTGCCTTTAACTGCTGCCATAATAGTGAACAGTTAGCAGCTGAGGATCTGTTCGCTACTAAAGATTCAATTACTGTAGTTGACAATTACTAAAGCTCTCTGCCTCTGGACCTAATTTCATAGAGCTGCTTAAAGACACTTGACACTATTGGTAATTGCCAAAGACCAGTCTTTTGTGTATCCCAACGTATGCATAAAATAACAAACCTGTGAAAATTTGAGCTCAATTGGTCGTCGAAGTTACGAGATAATAATGAAGAAGAAAAAAAAACCTTGTCACACGAAGTTGTGCGCTTTCAGATGCTTGACTTCAAGTCCTAAAAATCTAATTCTGAGGTCTCGAAATCAAATTTGATGAAAATTACTTCTTTCTCGAAAACTACGTCACTTCAGAGGGAGCTGTTTCTCACAATGTTTCATACTATCAACCTCTCCCCATTACTCGTTACCAAGTAAGGTTTTGTGCTAAAAATTATTTTGAGTAACTACCAATAGTGTCCATTACCAATAGTGTTAACTACCATCCCTTTTACTGCGCAAATTTCCATTTCATAGCTGTTAACTGTTAGCCCACAAAAAGACATGCTAACTTTCCAGTGCTCATTTATGACATAAAAATGCAAACTCATGGTGGATGCACAAGCTGGCTGCCTTATATTCTGGCTAACCCTCGAAATACGCTATTCGACGAAAAGCAAATTTGTCTGCTATAAAATCTGCTATAGTTACATGTAGCACAAAAATTAATATTCAATCAAAACAACATAGAACTAAAAGGAATGTTACAGAATTGGTACGAAATTAAAATCGTGAAGATCACAGATTTACATAAAACTTAAACGGTCTACTGATGATGATAGTTGAAAACATCCCTTGAAATATTTCTGTCTGAAATTTCATTTTTGATGAGAAACAAATAATAATTCATATATATTTTGGCAGCGATGCAATGCAAAATTTTAAATCCGTTTTTCACTATTCTCTCGTGACCCAGACGGCTGAGTGATCTCAAAATTCTACAGGTTTGCCAGTTTATGAATATGGGGATTACACAGAGTGTTCACTGCCAGCAACTGTTTTGTTAGCAAAAACGAATTCTGTAATGTTCCTTTAACCTTTTGATTTGTGCGAAAGTCTTGTTTAGAATGTACAGACCTAGTTGTTTGTTTTAGTTGTTGATGTCCCTGGTTTCAAATTCCTCTCTGAAAGATTATCAGTTCCACTATAAAGTAGTAGTCCCTGTCGATTTTCTACCTTCCAATAAGGGAGTACAACCGAAACTCTACTTGTGGTTGTAGAATATAAGACAAGTTCTCAAAAGAACATAATCTACCTGGCAAGTAGATACAAACATGGTGTTACCACAAACCAATTGTATATTGATACCTAACCATGCACTGCCTCAAATCCCATAAACTATAATTTGATTTATTGGGTCTGAATAAGCAATGCTTCTTTAACTCTGTGATATTCAGGTGGTGTGTCCGAGTTGTATACACTAGCAGACCAGTGTGTCGCTGAGCTACTGTCACAATCAAGACAAGTTGCTGTGATCGATATCAACACCAACATCGCACAGCAGCAGGCTCAGACAGGAGGATGGTTGTGAGTTGAAATGTGTAATATGCCTGTGATTTTTTTCAAAGTACTGAGTATACAGTGCTAACACACATCGGTGTTAGGGTAAAACCAAAATTTATATTCTTTATCCCCGATGCAAATTTAACATGTATTGTTGCGGTACCCGCTGCTAAAACATAGGATTCGAACTGCCTCAAGCTATTGGGCAACCTCGATGGTTAAGTGTCTTGCTTAAGGACATAACTGTCACAAACGGGACTTGAACCCACACTCTGCTGATCAAACACCAGGGGCGGATTGCACCAAGCAGTCTTAAACCAGTCTATGCGCTATAGCCGGCTAACTTGAGACGCGCTTAGACAGTCTTTAATTATAGACCGATTGCAATAGCGCGGTCTATAATTATAGCCAGTCTTAAATCTTAAGCCTGCTCTGAGCTGGCTGTAATCGATCTTTGTTTTTTGTTTTTAAAGATGGCGCTGCATTTGTTAGTTGTAGATGATTTGATACAAAGAGCTCTAGGATTAGATTTTATTTTAGAAATAGATTACACCCATGGGAGGCATTATGATGATGATCAAGGTGATTGTATCGTAAATGTTTGTTCCCAAAAGTAAAAATGATACAACTCACAGATTTGATATTCGATGATTTAAACCAAAGCAATAAGAACAATGCCGTACCACCAGTGCCTGCAGAGTGTTATGGGACATTTGTTCGTATTTCATTACTTTTCACTGACTGGTCTTAGACTGCTGACTAAGACCGTTTTATTGCAATCCGCCCCAGAGCTTGAATTCAGTGCTCTTAACCGCTAGGCCATGACATGCCACAATGAGAACTTATTAAGCTACAACCTTGGGCCGATTTCACAAAGCAATCAAATTCATTGCAAGACAAATTTTCAGTATCACCACAGTGATTTGTATTGTGACATCACATTTTGCGAAGCAACTGCGATTGATTTGCAGTTACGATCAATCTTGGATCTTTGTGAAACTGGCCCCTGATCAGCAATAGTTGCGATGGGTTTTTATACATGAAGTTGTGACATAGACACTTATATTACTATCCAAAGTAACTTGTGTTTTCGATGCATTTTTCTTACTGTAGTTTTCACTCGTTAGCCAAAGATGTAGTGATTCTGCAAAAAAGTCCAGTACAGCGAAAGTACCATTGGTAAGTGTGTCTCATTATTCAAAATAGTTTGAAATGTGTTTTTGGAGAGAATTGTCATAATCTTACTCTACATTATGTTTAAGAAGAAAATGGGTTACATGTATGATGTACAGACTGTTAAAGGCAGTGGACACTATTGGTAATTGTCAAAGACTAGCCTTCACAGTTGGTGTATCTCAACATATGCATAAAATAACAAACCTGTGAAAATTTGAGCTCAATCGGTCATCGAAGTTGCGAGATAATAATGAAAGAAAAATAACCCTTGCAACACGAAGTTGTGTGCGTTTAGAGTGTTGATTTCGAGACCTCAAGTTCTAAACTTGAGGTCTCGAAATCAAATTTATGGAAAATTACTTCTTTCTCGAAAACTATGGCACTTCAGAGGGAGCCGTTTCTCACAATGTTTTATACCATCAACCTCTCCCCATTACTCGTCACCATGAAAGGTTTTATGCTAATAATTATTTTGAGTAATTACCAATAGTGTCCACTGCCTTTAAAGGCGCTGTACACAATTGGTAATAACTAAAGATACATGTAGTTGTTAGCATAAACATTTACTTGTAACAAGCAATTGAGAGCTGTTGATAGTATAAAACATTGTGAGTAACAGCTTCCTTTTGAAGGGCACATCCGCTGGAAAGTCTTAAAGTCTCGGATAACTTTTGAAGGGGCACACCCCTAAGGCAAGAACAAGGCAACAGACGCCACTGCTCTGCTGCTTCTGTGTAACTCCAGGCCTGCTATGCTCTATAAGTATAAAGGGGTCGGCCCATTGGCCATTCTCAAAGGTAATTGTCAAAGACTAGTATTCTCACTTGGTGTTATAATGCATAAAAATAACAAATCATTGAAAGTTTGGGCTCAAACGGTCATTGAAGTTGCAAAAAACTAATAATTGTAAAAGCACCCTTATTTTTATTGCACAAATTTGTGTGCTTTCAGATGCCTGAGAAAAGACTCAAATATTGTAGGGAGAAATCACTATACTTTACAGGAAAATACTGAATGTTGAAGAGCCTTGAACGTCACTGAGTGACGGATATGGGCGCTTTATAAGAAGCCACTAATATTTAATCAGATCAGGCCTTGCGTTGCAGCTTTTTTGTAAAGAAGCCCACCGGACTAGTAAAATGTGCAGTGGCCTAAAAATTTAAGTTTCCAGACTCGGATGTGTATACCTGTAATCTTCACAACATCAAATGCATTAGTAAATTCTTAACACAAGACTCTCTTTTAAAACTAGTTCATGCATTTGTGACCAGTCGTCTTGATTATTGTAATAGCCTTTTGTATGGTCTGCTGATATCACAAATAGCTAAACTACAAAGGGTTCAAAACGCTGCAGCCAGAATTGTTACTCACACATACCAGTTTGAACACATTACACCTATAATTTGTCAACTACATTGGCTGCCTGTTTTGTACAGGATTAGATTTAAAAACATGTTGTTGACATTCAAAGCTCTTCATGGTCTTTCTCCAAAGTACTTGCAGGATCTTGTTTCCATCCGTCAACTTAGGTCAGGGAATAATGGTACTTTCTTGGATTATCCTTTTGGTAAAATGTTCACTGCATTTGGTGAAAGGGCTTTTTTTGTGGCAGCCCCTAGGCTTTGGAATGCGCTACCATTTCTTAGGGACGACACATCATCTTCGCTGGTTGTGAATGCTTCTTGAAACAATCTGGGCCTCCTTTGGTTATTATCGACGTGCGGTTGGGGAGGCTTCTGTTTTTTTGGCCGGTATAACCTGTAAAATGCACTGTCCATACATTCATAACATTAGCTGCCGTTGTCACCTTACTCTGCCCTACACTTCCATCTGTGACTGTCGACATACTGCAGTTGGTTTGAAAAGAGGCTGCTGAGGGGCCTGCTCTTAGGGACGACACATACGCTGGTTGTCGAATTTGGCACTTTCCATACATTCATAGCACTAGCTGCTGTTGTCCTCTGCCCTACACTTCAGTCTGGGACTGCCGACATACTGCAGTTGTTCGGAAAAGAAGGTGTTGAGGGTCCTGCTCTTAGGGACAACACATTCTCTTCGCTGGTTGTGAATGCCTCTGGAAAAAATCTTGGCCTCCTACGGTTATTATCGACGTGAGGTTAGGCAGGCTTCCGTTTTTGGCCGGTATAAACTGTAAGTTGTAACTGTTGGTTTCATTAGACATACTCTGAACCTACTAAACCAACTTTTACTGTTCACCTACCATTTTTTTGTTTACAGACTCATTTGAGTCGGGTGATACTTCAGTGGCGCTCAGGGTGCTTTAACAATCAGTATTTTCCTGCAAGGTAATTGTGGAGCTATTGTTTTTACGTTGAGACTGATTCCTTTTCATAGCAATATGTACTTATGATGTATTTTTTGTTGTGGTAGTTTTCTAGGTAAGGGATTAATTCGAGCATCACCGGAAGAAGTCTACAAAGCTGTCAAAAATCCAAGAACACGGTTTATTTATGACAACATGTTAAAGGTATGAATCAATACATATTTGTCCATACAAAAAAAACACGGCTTTCAGCACATTTACCATTTTCAACAAAAATGCAAGGCTTACTTTACTTACCCCTTGTGATTTTATCATATATTTCAGCCCATTTTTTTTACCAAAAAATAAGGCTTACCCCTTGTGATTTAGTCCAATTTCAGCCCATTTTCAACAAAAATGCAAGGGTTACCCCTTGTGATTTTATCATATATTTCATCCCATTTTTAGCAAAAAGCAAAGCTTACCCTTGTGATTTTATCAAAACTCAGCCCATTTTCAACTCAAATGCAAGGCTTACCCCTTGTGACTTTATCAAATAGCCTTGTACACTTTTGCAAGCAAAAATTGCTAATTACACAAGGCTATAGCCTTGTACACTTTTCCAAGCCAAAAAATGCTAACTACACAAGGCTATAGCCTTGTACACTTTTCCACGCAAAAAATGCTAGTACTAAAGGCTATAACCTTGTACACTTTTCAAGCAAAAATTGCTAATTACACAAGGCTATAGCCTTGTACACTTTTCCAAGCAAAAAATGCTAGTACACTTTTCTTAGCAAAAAATGCTAATTACACAAGGCTATAGCCTTGTACACTTTTTCAAGCAAAAATTGCTAACTACACAAGGCTATAAGCCTTGTACACTTTTCCAAGCAAAAATGCTAATTACACAAGGCTATAGCCTTGTACACTTTTCCAAGCAAAAATTGCTAATTACACAAGACTATAGCCTTGTACACTTTTCCAAGCAAAAAATGCTAGTACAAAAGGCTATAGCCTTGTACACTTTTCCAAGCAAAAAATGCTAATTACACAAGGCTATAGCCTTGTACATTTTTCCAAGCAAAAAATGCTAGTACTAAAGGCTATAACCTTGTACACTTTTCAAGCAAAAATTGCTAATTACACAAGGCTATAGCCTTGTACACTTTTCCAAGCAAAAATTGCTAATTACACAAGGCTATAGCCTTGTACACTTTTCCAAGCAAAAATTGCTAATTACACAAGGCTATAGCCTTGTACACTTTTTCAAGCAAAAATTGCTAGTACACTTTTCTTAGCAAAAAATGCTAATTACACAAGGCTATAGCCTTGTACACTTTTTCAAGCAAAAATTGCTAACTACACAAGGCATAGCCTTGTACACTTTTCCAAGCAAAAATGCTAATTACACAAGGCTATAGCCTTGTACACTTTTCCAAGCAAAAAATGCTAATTACACAAGGCTATATAGCCTTGTACACTTTTTCAAGCAAAAATTGCTAATTACACAAGGCTATAGCCTTGTACACTTTTCCAAGCAAAAATTGCTAATTACACAAGGCTATAGCCTTGTACACTTTTCCAAGCAAAAAATGCTTATTACACAAGGCTATAGCCTTGTACACTTTTCCAAGCAAAAATTGCTAATTACACAAGGCTATAGCCTTGTACACTTTTTCAAGCAAAAATTGCTAATTACACTTTTCAAGCAAACATTGCTAATTACACAAGGCTATAGCCTTGTACATTTTTCTAAGCAAAAAATGCTAGTACAAAAGGCTATAACCTTGTACACTTTTCAAGCAAAAATTGCTCATTACACAAGGCTTGTACACTTTTCCAAGCAAAAAATGCTAGTACACTTTTCTTAGCAAAAAATGCTAATTACACAAGGCTTATAGCCTTGTACACTTTTCCAAGCCAAAAAATGCTAACTACACAAGGCTATAGCCTTGTACACTTTTCCACGCAAAAAATGCTAGTACTAAAGGCTATAACCTTGTACACTTTTCAAGCAAAAATTGCTAATTACACAAGGCTATAGCCTTGTACACTTTTCCAAGCAAAAAATGCTAGTACACTTTTCTTAGCAAAAAATGCTAATTACACAAGGCTATAGCCTTGTACACTTTTTCAAGCAAAAATTGCTAACTACACAAGGCTATAGCCTTGTACACTTTTCCAAGCAAAAATGCTAATTACACAAGGCTATAGCCTTGTACACTTTTCCAAGCAAAAATTGCTAATTACACAAGGCTATAGCCTTGTACACTTTTCCAAGCAAAAAATGCTAGTACAAAAGGCTATAGCCTTGTACACTTTTCCAAGCAAAAAATGCTAATTACACAAGGCTATAGCCTTGTACATTTTTCCAAGCAAAAAATGCTAGTACTAAAGGCTATAACCTTGTACACTTTTCAAGCAAAAATTGCTAATTACACAAGGCTATAGCCTTGTACACTTTTCCAAGCAAAAATTGCTAATTACACAAGGCTATAGCCTTGCACACTTTTTCAAGCAAAAATTGCTAATTACACAAGGCTATAGCCTTGTACACTTTTTCAAGCAAAAATTGCTAGTACACTTTTCTTAGCAAAAAATGCTAATTACACAAGGCTATAGCCTTGTACACTTTTTCAAGCAAAAATTGCTAACTACACAAGGCATAGCCTTGTACACTTTTCCAAGCAAAAATGCTAATTACACAAGGCTATAGCCTTGTACACTTTTCCAAGCAAAAATTGCTAATTACACAAGGCTATAGCCTTGTACACTTTTCCAAGCAAAAAATGCTAATTACACAAGGCTATATAGCCTTGTACACTTTTTCAAGCAAAAATTGCTAATTACACAAGGCTATAGCCTTGAACACTTTTCCAAGCAAAAATTGCTAATTACACAAGGCTATAGCCTTGTACACTTTTCCAAGCAAAAAATGCTTATTACACAAGGCTATAGCCTTGTACACTTTTTCAAGCAAAAATTGCTAATTACACTTTTCAAGCAAACATTGCTAATTACACAAGGCTATAGCCTTGTACATTTTTCTAAGCAAAAAATGCTAGTACAAAAGGCTATAACCTTGTACACTTTTCAAGCAAAAATTGCTCATTACACAAGGCTTGTACACTTTTCCAAGCAAAAAATGCTAGTACACTTTTCTTAGCAAAAAATGCTAATTACACAAGGCTTATAGCCTTGTACACTTTTCCAAGCAAAAATTGCTAATTACACAAGGCTATAGCCTTGTACACTTTTCCAAGCAAAAAATGCTAGTACAAAAGGCTATAGCCTTGTACACTTTTCCAAGCAAAAAATGCTTGTACACTTTTCCAAGCAAAAAATGCTAGTATAAAAGGCTATAGCCTTGTACACTTTTCCAAGTAAAAACTGCTAGTACAAAAGGCTATAACCTTGTACACTTTTCAAGCAAAAATTGCTCATTACACAAGGCTATAGCCTTGTACACTTTTCCAAGCAAAAAATGCTAGTACACTTTTCAAGCAAAAATTGCTTATTACACAAGGCTATAGCCTTGTACACTTTTTCAAGCAAAAATTGCTTATTACACAAGGCTATAGCCTTGTACACTTTTCCAAGCAAAAAATGCTAGTACAAAAGGCTATAGCCTTGTACACTTTTCCAAGCAAAAAATGCTAGTACACTTTTCAAGCAAAAATTGCTTATTACACAAGGCTATAGCCTTGTACACTTTTTCAAGCAAAAATTGCTAATTACACAAGGCTATAGCCTTGTACACTTTTCCAAGCAAAAAATGCTAGTACACTTTTCAAGCAAAAATTGCTAATTACACAAGGCTATAGCCTTGTACACTTTTCCAAGCAAAAAATGCTAGTACACTTTTCTTAGCAAAAAAATGCTAATTACACAAGGCTATAGCCTTGTACACTTTTTCAAGCAAAAATTGCTAACTACACAAGGCATAGCCTTGTACACTTTTCCAAGCAAAAATGCTAATTACACAAGGCTATAGCCTTGTACACTTTTCCAAGCAAAAATTGCTAATTACACAAGGCTATAGCCTCGTACACTTTTCCAAGCAAAAAATGCTAATTACACAAGGCTATAGCCATGTACACTTTTTCAAGCAAAAATTGCTAATTACACAAGGCTATAGCCTTGTACACTTTTCCAAGCAAAAATTGCTAATTACACAAGGCTATAGCCTTGTACACTTTTCCAAGCAAAAAATTTGCTAATTACACAAGGCTATAGCCTTGCACACTTTTTCAAGCAAAAATTGCTAATTACACAAGGCTATAGCCTTGTACACTTTTCCAAGCAAAAAATGCTAGTACACTTTTCAAGCAAAAATTGCTAATTACACAAGGCTATAGCCTTGTACATTTTTCTAAGCAAAAAATGCTAGTACAAAAGGCTATAACCTTGTACACTTTTCAAGCAAAAATTGCTCATTACACAAGGCTATAGCCTTGTACACTTTTCCAAGCAAAAAATGCTAGTACACTTTTCTTAGCAAAAAATGCTAATTACACAAGGCTATAGCCTTGTACACTTTTCCAAGCAAAAATGCTAATTACACAAGGCTTATAGCCTTGTACACTTTTCCAAGCAAAAATTGCTAATTACACAAGGCTATAGCCTTGTACACTTTTCCAAGCAAAAAATGCTAGTACAAAAGGCTATAGCCTTGTACACTTTTCCAAGCAAAAAATGCTTGTACACTTTTCCAAGCAAAAAATGCTAGTATAAAAGGCTATAGCCTTGTACACTTTTCCAAGTAAAAACTGCTAGTACAAAAGGCTATAGCCTTGTACACTTTTTCAAGCAAAAATTGCTTATTACACAAGGCTATAGCCTTGTACATTTTTCCAAACAAAAAATGCTAGTACTAAAGGCTATAACCTTGTACACTTTTCAAGCAAAAATTGCTAATTACACAAGGCTATAGCCTTGTACACTTTTCCCAGCAAAAATGCTAGTACAAAAGGCTATAGCCTTGTACACTTTTCAAGCAAAAATTGCTAATTACACAAGGCTATAGCCTTGTACACTTTTTCAAGCAAAAATTGCTAACTACACAAGGCTATAGCCTTGTACACTTTTCCAAGCCAAAAAATGCTAACTACACAAGGCTATAGCCTTGTACACTTTTCCACGCAAAAAATGCTAGTACAAAAGGCTATAACCTTGTACACTTTTCCACGCAAAAAATGCTAGTACAAAAGGCTATAGCCTTGTACACTTTTCCAAGCCAAAAAATGCTAATTACACAAGGCTATAGCCTTGTACACTTTTTCAAGCAAAAATTGCTAATTACACAAGGCTTATAGCCTTGTACACTTTTTCAAGCAAAAAATGCTAATTACACAAGGCTATATATAGCCTTGTACATTTTTCCAAGCAAAAAATGCTAGTACTAAAGGCTATAACCTTGTACACTTTTCAAGCAAAAATTGCTAATTACACAAGGCTATAGCCTTGTACACTTTTCTAAGCAAAAAATGCTAGTACACTTTTCTAAGCAAAAAATGCTAATTACACAAGGTAATAGCCTTGTACACTTTTTCAAGCAAAAATTGCTAACTACACAAGGCTATAACCTTGTACACTTTTCCAAGCAAAAATTGCTAATTACACAAGGCTATAGCCTTGTACACTTTTCCAAGCAAAAAATGCTAGTACAATAGCCTTATACACTTTTTCAAGCAAAAATTGCTAATTACACAAGGCTATATATAGCCTTGTACATTTTTTTCAAGCAAAAATTGCTAATTACACAAGGCGCCTTGTACACTTTTTCAAGCAAAGATTGCTTAGTACACAAGGCTATAGCCTTGTACATTTTTTTCAAGCAAGAGTGGTGTCCTTCGTGCGCGATGTTAATGATAGTTTGAGTCAAAGCGTCCCATGGACATTATTACATTATGCAATATCGCCTCTGGTCTCTACTCTTACAACAGGAAACTAGCCAAAAATTGCAAAACATAGTACATGAGAGTTAGCTGGTCTTAACTCTAACAACGGGAAACCAGCCAAAGATTGCAATACGTAGTACGTGAGAGTTAGCTGGTCTCTACTCTTACAACGGGAAACCAGCCAAAAATTGCAAAACAATTGCAGACGCAGCAGTGTCCAGGCATATGCAAAACTGTCCCGGACCAATTGCCATGCAATACTGTACGCTCTGGACACTTTATCATATGCAATCCTGTCCGGGGCTATGCAAAAAAACGTCCAGGGGACTTGTATATGACTACATTTATGTGTGCGCGTTAGCGAGCTTGCATGCACTGAACCTACGTATATGCAGGATAAATATTCACATATTTTATGATTGCAGTGAATACCAAACAACCTAACATTTCCCATAAAACTCAAGGGCGTTTTTTACTGCAAGGACGGTTTTGCACAGGCGAACAAATGTGTCCGGGCGGACACAGTTGCAGATGCAGCAGCGTCCAGGCGGACACGATTGCATATAAAAAACCGTCCCGTGGACATTATTACATATGCAATATCGCCTCTGGTCTCTACTCTTACAACGGGAAACCAGCCAAAAATTGCAAAACAATTGCTGATGCAGCAGCGTTCAGGCCGACACGATTGCATATGCAAAACCGTCCCATGGACATTATTACATAATATGCAATATCGCCTCTGGTCTCTACTCTTACAACGGGAAACCAGCCAAAGATTGCAAAACGTAGCGTGAGAGTTAGCTGGTCTCTCCAAGGCAATTGGAGAGTTAGCTGGTCTCTACTCTTACAACGGGAAACCAGCCAAAAATTGCAAAACGTAGTACATGAAAGTTAGCTGGTCTCTACTCTTAACAACGGGAAACCAGCCAAAGATTGCACCTTGTGCACTTTTTCAAACAAAACTTGCTAATTACACCTTTTTCAAGCAAAAATTGCTGAGTACACAAGGCTTTTAGCCTTGTACTCTTTTTCAAACAAAACATTACAAGTAAACGGCCTCTACAAATCATGTGCGTTGAAAAACATGCTGCAGTACAAACACAGAGAAGTATAGCAAAAATGCACATACCCTATTTATATGAAACCAAAGCTCCCAAAAGAAACTCGTATTGAGCAAAGCAACTGATTCACATAAATATTCATTCTGTGTACTTGCTGTACAAACCAACAAAGGTTGTTTTCAGAAATATTTTACACGTGTACCAGTCGAGTTCAAAACGACGACTTTTGCACATCAGCGCTTCAAAAGCTGTAATTACGACATTCACCTCATACATGTTTCAGCACACCACACCTAGTGGGCGGCCTATCGCCATTCATTAACCCTGTTCAATAGTAACTGCACAGTTGATTGATATGAACCCTAATGAATATTCATACAAAGTTTCAATACAATTTACATACTTTTACTGTATGTACCTATGCAATATTCATAAACCGGTCGGAAGGCGAAGTTGAGTGACTGCAATCAAATGACCATAGTTGCCATGCCGCGCGTGTATTGGCATTGCACTGCAGGAGGTCACGCCATCCACCGCACACACATAACACGTACACACACGTGCGCGCTGCATGGTCGCTATTGAATAATTCATTACTTTCTAAGCTGTTGTGTGCTGTAATTGGTTCATGTAAATGACAGGATGACGTAGTGTAGCTCATTAAAGTTTGTCACCGCGCCCGTGCGAACTTGTACACTTTTTAAAGCAAAAATTGCTAATTAAACAAGGCTATAGCCTTGTACATATTTTCAGGCAAAAATTGTTAAATCCACAAAGCTACATGTATATAGCCTTGTACAAATCACTTTTTCAAGCTAAAATTGCCCCTGTGATTTTTTTCAATTTCAGCACATTTTCAACAAAAAATGCAAGGTTTACCCCCTTGTAATTGTAACAATATTTCAGCAAATGTTTGTTAAAAACTGGTGCGCTTACCTCTTGTGTTTTGGTCTTACTTTTGACCCTAACTTGATAGAGATGATGATTTACCCCAATCTTATGAGACACCGCTATTAATCATTTATTTCATATATTTTCAGAAAATGGACATCATCAAGGAGCTGGATAATAATGTGCAAGTTGGTGAGTAATGAATTAAACAACCCTCATGATTGTTGAAATGTTGGGTCAAACATTTGTTGGCATTAAATGCTTCTTTATAGAAGCTAAATTCATGCCTGTATGCTTCGTTTTTGAAAGGGCGAGGGCACCACCAAGTTGGCAAAGGGCACCCTATTAGAAAATTGTAAATTTCTACTGGAGCTTTTCAAGGGCACCAAGGCAATGAAATGGAGGCAATCACCTTTGATGCGTCTGTACACTATAAAGCAAGATCCAATTAAAGACACTATATAAACACTATTGGTAATTGTCAAAGCCCAGTGTTCTCACTTGGTGTATCTCAACATATATTGCATAAAATAACAAACCTGTGAAAATTTGAGCTCAACTGGTCCTCGAAGTTGCGAGATAATAATGAAAGAAAAAACACCCTTGTCATACGAAGTTGTGCGTTTAGATGGTTGATTTTGAGACCTCAAATTGTAAATCTGAGGTCTCAAAATTAAATTCATGGAAAATTACTTCTTTTTCGAAAACTATGTCACTTCAGAGGGAGCCATTTCTCACAATGTTTTATACCATTAACCTCTCCCCATTACTTGTTACCAAGTAAGGTTTTATGCTAATAATTATGTTGAGTAACTACAACAGTGTCCACTGCCTTTAAGCATCTCAAGACTTGTCAAATTCTTACAAGACTCTTGAATTTAATTTTAAGCATTCAACAAATGGGCGGATCAAGCATGCAAAATCATTGATTATGTATTCAAATAACTATCTCACTATTACACAAGACAAACCATTGCAGTTAAACAAACCTGTGAAAATTTGAGCTCAAATGGTCGGCAAAGTTGCGAGATAATGCTAAAAAAAACTATCACAAAAACCTTGTCACACGAAGTTGTGTGCTTTTAGATGCTTGATTTCAATACCTCAAAATTTAATATTGAGGTCTCGAATCGTGGAAAATTACTTCTTTCTCAAAAACTACGTTACTTCAGAGGGAGCCGTTTCTAACAATGTTTTATACCATCAACCTCTCCCCATTACTCTTTACCAAATAAGGTTTTATGCCAATAATTATTTTGAGTAATTACCAAGAGTGTCCACTGCCTTTAAAGTCACAAGTGAAAGTTTCAGCTGAATACGGTGTCTACTCGGCGAGAACCCTGTAAAAAAAAAAAAAAGGATTGACTGTACTGTTTAGAAGCACTCAACACAGGTTACCATATTGCAAGCTGGTATAGATTATCCATCATTCATGTCTTTTAAAATCGCATTGAATGAAATTGAATGGTCAGACAGTAAGATGTTCAATCATTAATAGTTTTCATATTTGTATCATTTTGTACAGTTCATGCAGTCCATGAGGTTCCACAGTTCGTACGAAAGGAATCCAGAGACTTCTGTTTGCTGCAAGCAAGCAAGATTGAGGTATTTGCTTACAATCATTTTATTCTCATAATTTGAATTCATTTGAAATACTGAGTCTCACTTCACCAAAGGCCTAATTTCATCAAGCTATGTTTGCTGAAGAAATGATAGCGTATCATGACCGAGCGGTCAAGCACACTGGTTTCAAGCAAGCTTTGGTGTTTCTGATCAGCAGAGAGTGGGTTCAGGTCCTAGCCTGACACTTGTGTCGTTAAAGGCAGTGGACACTATTGGTAATTAACAAAGCCTAGCCTTCACAGTTGGTGTATCTCAACATGCATAAAATAACAAACCTGTGAAAATTTGAGCTCAATGGGTCATCAAACTTGCGAGATAATAATGAAAGAAGAAAAAACCCTTGTCACACAAAGTTGTGTGCGTTTAGATGGTCGAGACCTCAAGTTCAAAATCTGAGGTCTCGAAATCAAATTCATGGAAAATTACTTCTTTCTCGAAAACTATGGCACTTCAGAGGGTGCCGTTTCTCACAATTTTTTTTTACCATCAACCTCTCCCCAGTACTCGTCACCAAGAAAGGTTTGAAGCTAATAATTATTTTGAGTAATTACCAATAGTGTCCACTGCCTTTAAGCAAGACACGTAACCATTATTGCTTCAAACTTCGGATGAGATATAACGCTATTGCTCATGTGTGGTGTGTAATGCACGTAAAAGAACCTGGTTACACTTATCACTAAGAGAAGGGGTTTGCCTTGGTGTTTCTGACATTGACTGCTGAATGCACTGCCACACCTTGTAAAACATAAGAAGGGGCTCCATAAATGGATCTCATAATTCAAAACATATCTCTGCTCATCCTGTTGGAAAATACAAATGATGAGTGGCATACGCCCCTTGGGATGTGGTAAAACGCTAAACATAATAAACAGTGTTAAGAAACCAAGAAAAGTCAGAACATTTTGGTTTGTAACATATTAATGCTAAGCGAGATTAACTCAAGCTTAGCATATTAGATCCTGGTCACGTCCAGACAAATTTGATTAATCTTTACCTCTTGTGGATCCCCCAGTCATCTACCCACGTTGTTGCCTTCACCTCAGCCAGTATCAGTGAATGTCCACCATCGGAGTCCATCATCAGGAGTCAGGTCCTACCCAGCGGCTGGGTCATCGAGCCAGTCGGCAATCACAGAGAAGGTCCATGCTCAATGGTCACTTACTTAGTACAGGTAAACTTTTATCTTTTGTCATTTGAAGGTTCCTTTGCTTGAAATGTTTCTCTAGGGAATTACTGCCCTTGGCACATCAAACCATAACAAAAATTTGCTTTATAAATGCTTGTAGTATTATTACTACTAGTATTGAATTAAGATATTCGCACAGCCAGGTGAAACCTACTGCAAAAAGTGAGATATGCCCTCATTGTAAAAAAACCCTGTAGTTTTCATGTTGAAATCACACTTTAAATAGGTTCTTGGCAGGCGAGCTGTCTTGCACTTTGAACTCTTCACCTAGTTGCAGTTTGGAGTCAGGATTCTGTCAACAATAACAGTGTTTTTAATGACTGTATTTCCAAGCATGTAATTTCATCTTTTTCATATTCAAACCTGCGAAGGCCCCTATGTGTGCCCCAAAATAATTAAGGACAAAATAGGCAGACTGCCAACATAGGGCTAGATTGTTCAGTTGGTAGAGCGTCTGCAATTTGATCCGGACGTCGTTAGATCAAATCCCGCTCTAGTCAATTCTTTTTTGTTCAGCCCCAAATCATTGCGAGTTTACCCAGTCAAGTTTCCCTTGTGGTGTATTATTTGATATCAAGTGTTTACATGTACTTTTTGTCCTTCAAACCACAGATCAGTGTCGCTGGGAAGGGGGTACCAGCAAGTTTTATCCAATTCCTGTCCCGAAGAGTTCCGCTAAGCGTGGCGTATTTGCGTATGTTCATTGAGACAGAACACATGTAAATAGTATAGACGAACCCAATGGCAAACTGAAATACTGCATGGAACCACACGGTTTATGTGGGTAAGTGTTAAGGCCATACACCACACAGGGCAACTTTGACAACGAGTTTGGAGGCAACCACTTGCACTTTGGGCATAAGGAACACTGCGGCAGCACCAGAGACATTCTTCTAGCTGTAAATCACCGTTCCCAAGGAGAATTCACTGAAATGTGGATGAACTTTCTTCTAAGAGATGGCCTGGAACTGGTTGCCTGTAAATTGTTTTTGCGGCACAGCCTTTGGAGTTAACCAACCTGCAATCCTACAATCCAGTCCTGCATTGGTAGAACTAAGATTCCAACGAAGGTGTTGGGAAATTAACTGAAGACTTTATTTGACCTTGCCACTTTTTGTTTAATTACTTCAGCTCTTCACCTTCTTTTGGGGAAAAAACAACAACAGACAAATCACTTTATGTTAGAGATATTTTATTCCTGATATACTACTGTATTGGAAAACAAATTAAGAGTAGATCTAGATCTGGATAAATATTCTCAATGCTCTATTAAGAGCCAAACGAGAAGAGAAGATGATGAAGAAACTTCAGTTTTAAATGTGGGAGGAATAACCCAGAGAATTATTCCAGGGAAAATCCACGCATTCAAGTAGGGACTGAAACCCAATCCAAAATTATTAAAAAAAGAAAGCGACTAGCCCTTTCTCTTGAAACATTTTGAAGAGAAGTTGGTCAACAGAAACCAAATTGTTCTGCCATATTTTATTTTGAGCTACAATCACAGCAAACTGTTGTGCTCATAATTGATTGATTAATATTTATTATGATTATTACGGGACGTTGGGGTAGACGTGACAAGACAAGAATAAAAAAATGTACATACATCTTAATGGTGCTTATTTTATTATAGTCATCAACAAATATTTTGTAATGCAAACATTTTTTTTATCGTTAAACATGCATGATGCAATTGGTTCTTACATATGCTTAATATAAAGTTGAGTTTAAAGGTTGAAATCCCGCTCTAGTCAATTGAAACAATCATTTTTTCACATATCAGACAGACACTTTTTTTCTTACAGAAGTTTCAAGAAGACGAAAACCTGTGCAGGGCTTTAAAGAGCTTTTTATTAAGCTGAAATCAAACGCAATATTTTGTTCTGAAATTTATGATTGAGCCCGACTTGAAAATGAGTAGAAAACAGTGTTTTAGTGTCAGTATCTCCTGAATAGGGTTGTTTGGTACCCTTATTTGGGTCGGGAGGAGGGGGAAAGGGTGCAAATGTATCCCGAGTGGGTTAGTTTGGGCGATAACAACCATTATCAGCATTAGAAGTTGTACACATAATGTTCATATTGTGGTAACGCTTCGCCTGTACAAATTACATAAAATAAATCTGTATTTTGATGCAAAGATGCTGTACATTACAAAGTCGTGTTGTAACTTAAAGTACAATTACGGATTGAAAGTATAAATATGTTTTAACTGCAATGGTTTGTCTTGTGTAATAGTGAGATAGTTATTTGAATACATAATCAATGATTTTGCATGCTTGATCCGCCCATTTGTTGAATGCTTAAAATTAAATTCAAGAGTCTTGTAAGAATTTGACAAGTCTTGAGATGCTTAAAGGCAGTGGACACTGTTGGTAGTTACTCAAAATAATTATTAGCATAAAACCTTACTTGGTAACAAGTACTGGGGAGAGGTTGATGGTGTAAAACATTGTGAGAAACGGCTCCCTCTGAAGTGCCATAGTTTTTGAGAAAGTAGTAATTTTCCACGAATTTGATTTCGGGTCCTCAGATTTAGAACTTGAGGTCTCGAAATCAACCATCTAAATGCACACGACTTCATTATTATCTCGCAAGTACGATGACCGATTTTAATTCACATTTTCACAGGTGTGTTAGTTTATGCATATGTTGAGATACACCAATTCGGAAGGCTAGTTTTTGATAATTACCAATAGTGTCCACTGCCTTTAAGCACTTTATGTGAAGAAAGTGTGGGTTTCTAATTTGTTGTGTGTGAATTTATAAATTGATTCCAGATTGTTAAATAACTTTTCAAGACAGGGTCATAGATTGGTAAATACTCAAAACAATGATGATAGTAACAACTTACATTGTTAGAAACACTGCAGCTTTGAATTGTATAAACTATTTTAAAGGCAGTGGACACTATTGGTAATTACTCAAAATAGTTATTAGCATAAAACCTTACTTGGTGACGAGTAATGGGGAGAGGTTGATAGTATAAAACATTGTGAGAAACGGCTCCCTCTGAAGTAACGTAGTTTTCGAGAAAGAAGTAATTTTCCACCAATTTGATTTTGAGCCCTCAAAATTAAATTTTGAGGTCTCGAAATCGAGCATCTTTAAAAAGCACACAACCTCGTGTGACAAGAGTGGGTTTTTTTTCTCACCATTATCTCGCAACTTTGCCGACCATTTGAGCTCAAATTTTCACAGGTGTTATTTCATGCATATGTTGAGATACACCAAGTGAGAAGACTGGTCTTTGACAATTACCAATCATGTCCAGTGTCTTTAAGAAAGGATTCTCTTCAAAGTAATATGGATGGATGATTTGTCACCCCAAAACATTAAAATTGTGTTGGTGGCCATTAGTGATTGCTGTAACCAGAGATGCAGCTGGTATCCGCTGTCACCTCGCTGAGTATGATAGACACTTGTGAAAATACTGTCTTGTGACAGTTTTTCCTGTTTTCTCTGAAAGTAGACTCTGTATTCAGGCGACGCTTTCACTCATGACTTGTTTAGTATCTTTCTTAATAATTATGCCTATAAATCAGCATAATGTTGACGAAAACCAATCTATGACCCTACCTTTAAAGTAATGTTTACATCGTGAGCGACTGTTATTTTCAGACAATCACTTCAGTTTGAATATTGTAAATTTGTGTACTTGGTACATGTATCAGTCAAACCAAAAATGAAACCTTAAATTAAGTGTATTAATTTTAATTTTAATTTTAATTAAGCAGTAGTGATTCTCTCCTTTGAAAAAAAAAAAGCATGACTAAAATTGTACACAAAATTAAGTTTGAATTCTACCCAATAATAAATTTCGAGCTAAATGTTCTTATCACCTGTTTTGGGAGGAGCTTTTTATACACGTAAATAAAAGTATTATAGGTTCCTTCAGGTGCCCAATTTCATAAGGCTGTTAAGCAGAAAATACTGCTTAGCAAATTTCTTTGTTAAGCAAACAATTAGTGGGGCACCAATTGTAACAATGCAAACTTTATGGAGTTTTTGGCTGGTAACCAGTTTCTGTTAACCAATATTTGTCTGTGCTTAGCAAGTTTTTATGAAATTAGGCCCATACGGTAATACTAAAAAAAAACGGTCCAAAATGGGAGTACATGTAGCCAAGTACACCTAACCCTATAAATCTGAGTTTTTTACTTAAGGTTGGTTCCGTTTCTAATTTTGTCTTAAACTAATTTCAAGTAAATGTTTGGAACTTGCATTATACCAATGAATTTATTAACAATTATTTGAAAATGGCAAATGATTCTTTTGTAACTATACATTAAAATATTGATAATATTTAAGTTAATTCCCAAAGCATGTTTCAGTTTAGTTTTCATACATTCCTGATTTATGTTTACCCTTTTTTATTTTTTGGCAATTTAATGGCGTTTTAATTTGTAAAATGCAACCTTTTTTCAAAATTATGTTGATACAAAGCTTTGAAGTTTAAATAATGTTTTTGTTTATCTGTCTTCCTCAAATGTTTGAAAATAAAACATGAGTAATCCTGCATTGTATATATTTGTGTAGATTGAAACCAATTGATGTACATTGGTGTTCTGTGAAGGATTTCAAAGCTATGGGCCCAATATCATAGAGCTGCTTTTGCTTATCAAAAGTTGCTAAACACACCAAAATCTGCTTACCAGAATTAGGTTACCAGCTGAGATACCATTTCACATGTTAAAGGAAATGGGTATCCTGGTTAGATTTGCATAGCAGAAAAATGTTAAGCTGTATTTTTCTGCTTTAAAAGCAGTTCTTTGAAATTGGGCCCAGCGTCTTAGTTGTCATCTTAAAGAAATAATTTATGTGCAGCTGGTAGCTTTCATAGGGGTGTTACACTCCTCAAGCAAAACAACAACAGACAGGGACTGTAAACAAACAAAATAAGCCTAGAAAACTCCTTATTTAAATTTACCTGTTGATCCCAAACTAGTGATCAGCCATACATAGATGGTTAGTTTGAACATGTAACATTCCCTGTGTTAATTAGCCCGGGTTCATACTTCCCTGCAAATGCGAATTCATAGCTAATTTGATGTGAATTTGTCGTCACAATTATCCTTTTGCAGCAATATTTGCAAGTGAGTTGCACAGAGCTGAACTGCTGCGAAATTTGTTGTGAATTTTGTGATGTCAACAGTCGCTTCGCATTCGCATTCGCAGGAAGTATGAACCGGGCTTTAATGTTCAGACCTGCATTTTACAAAACTTTCATCTCCGTTGTGTGTGGTTGGGTCTTACGTTTTTGTTGGTGTGCAGGTTTTGTTTTCTGTTTTTTTTTATGAGGGGGGGGGGGGTGACACTTTAGTTAATTTCTACAGCTATAGTATCAGTACCCAATTCAGACTCTAGTTCAGACAGGTTTGAAATTTCAGCCCCAGTTTTAAGTTTATTTTAATTAAAAAGGGGTAGTGTTGTAATCTCATGTATAACCGAGCTGGCTTGCAAAAACATGTGAGCTTTGAGAAACTAAGTTTCATAATTTTTACAGCATATCACCCGAGATCAAAAGTTCACGAAACATCAGCCAATTGCACTGAACACCTTAGTCATGTTGGACGGTATAGAATGTCACCAATCAACTAATTTTCCTCTTGAATGAGCAGCCATTACTAGTGTCGTTTAAAGATGCATTTACCTTGCGATAATTTTCTGGAAAATAGAGTGTCCATTGTTATCGCTTAGCATTTTCTTTAAAGATGACGTACTGAGCACCAACAACTACAGGAGATGTTTTTGTACAAACAGTGTCACTTTTAAGAAAATTGTGTTCAAAGCTGCTCTGTGTCAAAGGTTAAAGAGTAGTACCAGACTAGACATTTCAGTTAAAATGAAACAGTTATGTGCGTTAGCTTGGCTTATTGCAAAAAAAACATATCAAGTGTAATTTGATGACAAAACTAGCAAACAACAATCCAAAGGTGTACAGAGAAAGACCGAATACTAACCCAGAGTTCACCATTTTCCTACAAGTTATTTTCAGTGGGGTTTTTACCATAATTTTGATAAAGGTCTCTTTGAGGCGAGTCACCAAGAATAATTGAATCCTTTGAGAAACATTCTGCAGGTATCGACACTGCTTTTGAGGGGAAAACACTCAAAAATTATATTAACAATGGTTTATTGATTTAAAGGCAGTGGACAGTAATTGCCTTCACAGTTGGTGTATCTCAACATATGCATAAAATAACTAACCTGTGAAAATTTGAGCTCAATCGGTATTCAAAGTTGCGAGATAATAATGAAAGAAGAAAACACCCTAGTCACACGAAGTCGTGTGCGTTTAGATGGTTGATTTCGAGACATCAAGTTCTCAACTTGAGGTCTCGAAATCAAATTTGTGGAAAATTACTTCTATCTCGAAAACTACTCCACTTCAGAGGGAGCCGTTTCTCACAATGTGTTTTACCATCAACCTCTCCCCATTACTCTTTACCAAGTGAGGTTTAATGCTAATAATTATTTTGAGTAATTACCAATAGTGTCCACTGCCTTTAAAGAATCTTTAAACGGTACAAGAGGGGTATCGATGGCTAAGAAATAAGAGCACATTAAGCTTTGGTTCAATGCTTTCCTGGGTTGCCTGCAACAGATATCTTTGCTGGTCGACAAGCAACTCTTGCCCTATAGTAACCAAATTATTTGAAAGTTTTGTTCGCAGTGGTTATCAACTCATATGTTATAGAGCAGTGTTTCATCGTTGTTTAGACCACAATGTAGCTTTCAAAGTTTTGACTACATTGAACAATTTTTGTCAGCCCAACACAAGTTTGAGCCTATTTTGGGGGTAAAAAACAGTTGTTTGTAGGCCTACTGCATCTGAACCTGCCAGTCGAAACATCAAGTATTTACATCAGTTGAATAATCAGTAACTTATTATCGCATTTTGTGGAATCTGTGTTACCCATGAAACATGATTGAGAAACCTAATGTGTATTCTAATCGAGTACAGAAAGCAATCCGTATAAATGAGTCAGAGTCCGCACGACTCAGAGAAAAACTAAACATTCTTGAGGCACAACGCAGACTCCAGGTCCTGCGCACCGAGAACCGACAGCGAATGCTTCGCTGGATGCTCCACTCTGTCCGCCAATCTACCGGTACGATGTTCCCCGATGAACCCGACCCCCGAAACCACGCAGGAACGTCATTATTCTTGTATGGAGCACCTGTCGACAGGAGAAAGAGGACCTACCAGAGAGAAAACTCCCGGCAAAGTTTACTGAGCGGCCACCAAGCTTCATGTCCCTGCCGTAAAATGTCGCAGGACACAAGTTCCAGGGGGTCATGTTCATGTCGTTGCCAGCCCTTGAGGCTCCCAGATCTTCCCCGAACCCAGCCAGGATTCAGTCTGTACTTCTCCGAGATGTCAGTTGCAAGTTCCTCACCGACTCCTTCTGAGAACTAGAAAAGGACATCACTTGACTTATAACAGACCTAGATGGCAGATCATCTTGAGTTCACACGAATCTGGGCAATAACTTGCCCTGTCTCAAATGACCACAGCTTCAACGCGAACCTACTGTAAAAGATTAGCTAAAAATGTTACAGTCTGTCAGTTTTACTAAAAAGTAGCTGTAAGTCCGGTAGATAAAAAAAGAAAGGTAGTGTTAGCACTTATAAGGCAGTGGACACTAGTGGTTATTACTCAAAATAATGATTAGCATAAAATGTTACTTTGTAAAGAGTAATGGGGAGCTGTTGATACCATAAAACATTGTGAGAAAGTTCCCTCTGAAGTAGCGTAGTTTCGAGAAAGAAGTCATTTTCCACAAACTTGATTTCGAGACCTCAGAATTAGGTTCAATTGTTCTCAAATTTGCACAAGTTTGTTATTTTATGCGCGAGTTGAGATACACCAATTGAGAAGACTGGTCTGTGACAATTACCGATAGTGTCCAGTGTCTGTAAAGACTAACTTATTACATAAAAAATGCATGAGCTTTCGTAGCAACAACTACATCTGATACGAAATTCATGCAGTTTTTATTTTTTAGGCTTTAAGTGCAACCACTCCCTTCCTAGTTTGAAACTTTATCACAAGGTTATCAATTAATACCAGTTTTGTAAACTAATGTTTTTTGATAAACAAATCGCTATAGATTTTACTAGCCATTTTCAGTGAAAAAAAAACACACACCAAAAAACAACTCATGAATTTAACCAGTGCAAAATCAGCATGCAATATGGCAAAGTAGGCGCATTTACAGATTTTTGGCTATTGTTAGATCGCTGTAATTTATTCACAGATTTGTGTGAATTGTACAGCAAACTTTGTCAAAGATCATCAACCATTTTTTAGCTATTTTAAAATTTAAAGAGAGATCAAGTCTATTATAGATCAAAAAGATTGCTGCAAATGCTTGCCCCCAAAACGAACATGAACACTACTGCCTGCTGCGAAAAAGCTGCTGCAAATTTGAATGTCTTTCAAGTGAACTGTTGTTGTTGAATTATCTTGTTTAAATATAACTCAAAAGAACATGACTGAGGACCTTTTAATTGTGTGCAAAAACAACAACATTGTGTTCTGTGAATTGGCAACCTATTTGTTGACAGGGAAACTTACAAATAATTAGCAACTGTTTTGTTGAGGGGGGAGGGTGATCTACAACATTTTTTTCCCTCTAGTCTAATCAGCCACTAAATAGGAACTTCATTTTCAGTAGGTTTTTTTTATTGAAACATATTTTATTGTTTTGCATATTTGCCAATCGTCAAAGTTGGTCTTCAAGCAAAAACAAACAAAAACACTTCTTCTGAAGATTATCACTATCAGTATGATATCTTATTAATATTCTAAATAACAAAGAATGGGCTACTGGGCCCAATTTCATGGCTCTGCTTACCGCACTTTGGTCACCGTTCTCTGCTCATGTGCAAGCACTGAATTTATGTGATAGCTATGTAAGCGTAGAATGCCTAGTAACATGGAGTTTGCACACCACTAACCCATGAAGTATGCTTGACGCTAGCACAGAGTTCCCTGCTTCTGCAAGTGCTGAATTTCAGAGCCATGAAATTGAGCCCTGGCTAAGGGCAAATTAGTCCTATTGAGCCCAGTGAAACCAAATTGAGGTTCACTAAACTAAGTACGTTTTGGTCTAATCACTTTTTAAGTGTACAAAGCGCACTTCACAAAGGTAGCTATGTGTTCCTCATTCTTTTTGCATGTAATTTAAGTCAGCTTTATTTTAATATTTTTAAAACAAAATAACATGTATTTGATACACAAGTTGCACAATTTAGGCTATTATAGGCCGCTTCAACAAGGAGCAAGTTCGAGTGTGCACCATGGTTGAATAAACAATGACTATTTCGACTCAAACCCAGGATGGTCGACCACTGGTCATCGGTGATAGCTTGTCAATGCTTACATGTGTAAAGTGCAGCAGAACCACTGACACTATAGCGAAAACGTGGAGGGCAACGGAGTGTTGAAAACCATGGTACCGATAGTTGACGGCTTCCAAACAAGTCTTTTAAGTGAGTGCGTCACTGCGCCTGTATGTTGTGCAGTATTCAACTAAACGTGCACACTTGAACTTGCTCATAGCACAAACAAAATACTACACCCATTTCAGACAGGCGCACAAGAGTCGCACCAAACCAACTAGATTAGGAGCCACTCTTGGTCGACCCAAATACATTTTGGTTTCAGACAAGCGAACTTAACACAACATTAACATTGGCTTGGCTCATGAAAAGATTGACGTCTGATACCAAGGCGTTCCAGAGTTGTTCCGAATGACTGCAACGGTCGATCTTTCGACTTCTAGTGTGCCAGCCGCTCCTAACTTTTTGGCACGTCTCCCTTTTCATGTACTTAAGTCCGAATTTGGTTTAGCGCAACTCTTGAGCACCTGTCTGAAACGGGTGTTACTTATTAGAATAAGGTTACCAGCTTAATACCAAGTTACATCTACCATCTTTGACTATCCAATTTTCTATTTAATTTTGCTAAGTAGAATATTGTTAAGTAAAATGGTTCCCTAGCTAAAAATAAGGTTAATAAACGTTACAACTTTTTACAAGTCAAAACTACATTCTGTAGTACACATTTTATTGTTATCACAAATCTAAACCTTGACCATAATTACGGACATAGCTTGAAATGTTTTTATAATTAGGTAGCCATTTTGTTTTGTCTTTTACACCAATGTAAGACTGTCTGAATCAAGCGACTTCGGCTAAGGCTGTTATTGGTTGTTTAGGAATGAACGTCTTTAATCATTCCCACGACAGCCACTGCTGAAGTCGTCAATTCGGACAAACTAACAGAGACTATGTAATTTTACCCAAAATTAGAGCCCTGCATTTAAAATATATCATTTGCATCTAGTCAGTGTGAATTATGTGAAACAAGGTGTTGCATGCCTGCAGAACACATGTCTGACAACATTTAAGAATGTTCGCTACATTCAAAGGAAACCTAGACTTGACTGTAAACAGACAATAGTTAAAATTTTATTTTAAAAATGCAGTAACATTTCTTCAAATAAACAGTAAACATTACAGTAAACATTCACTTAAAAATTGTTTACAATTATCTATTTAAATTCAAGTTGTTTTTTGAGCATGCCAATAGACAAAATGCATGTTTTATAAAATGGCCGTTTAATTTTTTTTTTCTAATCAATGCGCAGATTAAATAGTGGTCAGTGCCGAGGGTGAGGTGTTAGTAATGAAATGTTAAGAGTGAAATTTTTATGGTTTTAGTGCAAGGGTTAGGTTAAAGTGTTAAGTTTTAGTTAAGTGTTAGGGTGATAAGGACTGGGCTTGGTTTCACAAAACACTAAGATTCATCTTAAGATGTGTTATCAATAAATAATAATTACCGTAGTAAATTGTATTGTAAAATGTGACATCACACTTTGCTTAATAGCAATTAACATTTACATGATCAATCTTAGCTCTTTGTGAAACCTATCCCTGGTGTTGTGATAGTGGGCATGGTTTGTGCTCGCATTGCAACAGAGTCCTATACTCATGCTTTTTGCTAAAACATGCCTTCCGTCTATTTTGCACTCAAATATTCACATCTTTGAACTATTTTTATCAAACTATGTGTAGAGCTTGCGTCACAAGTTAATATGAAGGGCCTTCAACAATTCAGATTGATTTACTCTTACAAAAAGAAGTTTATTACACCAAACTATTAAGTTGTGAACAATAACATTATTTTGGCAACAGATTGTCCCATTTACTACCTTCATCAATTTATCAAAATGACTAAACCTGAGCTTTTCTTGCCATCTTTTCAAACTTGCTTGAGAACAATTTGGCGACTTTGTCCGAATGCCAGCAATTATTAGTAATTGTTTACATTTTCTTTCTTTTTAAGTCAAAAGTTGTAAAGTAAAAAAACTCTTCATAATTTGGTATTTTAGGTAACCCAATATGGTTGTTTGCTTCTCTAAACAAAATCTGTTACCAACTTCAGATTTGTAAAGCTACTTCTGACACAATCAAAATCCAAAGGGTATTGTACTTTAATTTAGTTAATTGAATTTTCCATGTAACCAACAATGCTTGGCATGAGGCAAGGCGTGCCAATTTTATAAAAATAGTACTGAGCTACGCTGTTCAAGATGGTATTGGAGTTTGATAGCTTCAAGAATTTTTCTTAGTTTAAAACAAGAAACTAATTACTGGCAAGTATCTTAATTACTGGCTAAGGATTTGGCTTGATCATCTCGTAACATGCATTAAAGCATTTGACCCATAGCAACCGGTGCAGCCATAGCCAAAGTCGCAAAGTTCAGATGCCCTAAGATAGTCCACTCCTTGAGTGTCTTGATGGATTAAGGCGTAGTCTGGGTGCTTCAGTTCAAAATGTGAAGAATCATCTGGCTAGACTTGACCCAGTCTTCAGCGAGTTGCGAGTTGGCGAGTCCAAAAAAGTGTTACCGTTCGTTACAAAATGTTGCATCAACATCCCTGTGTAACGCGAATGGTTGAACTTCTGGCGAAAAGTTATGTAGCTCAAGTTTTGTCAGTCCGTCAGTTGGTGGCACACGGTCCAAAAAGCACAAATTCGGCCCAATGTCACTGCAACAGTAGAACTTTCCAGACCAATAGTTGAACTTGTAATTAGGGAGAGTCATTTAGCCAAACATAGTTCTTCAGCTTGTGACACACGGTCCAAAAAGTGTTAGTTGGCGTCCAAAATCCATAACAGTTGAACTTGTGATGCAGTGGAGAGTCAGCAAGGCTATAGTCTTGACAAAGTCTTTCAGCTGTGGCACATGGTCCAAAGAGAGTTGGTTATAAACCTCAACATTCCTATGTCAGTTGAATGGTTGGGCTTGTAGCTTAGATTCTTCTAGCATGGCACAATCCGTCTTCAGCTGGTTGCACACAGTCCAAAAAGTGTTGATCAACCTCAGGATTGAATGTATGTCATCTCCAAGGATATCGTCTCAATCTGTGGTACAAAATGATATTCAAAGATTAATTTAAAAAAAATCTTGATGTACAAATCACTTGTTCGGAGAAATAGTAAAGTCTGAAATGATTCTGCAAGAAAGTTCTCCTCCAGCTCAACTCGCATCAACACAAAACATGTAGCAACATTCCAGGTTTTATTTTTATTTTTGTTTTGTTTTTAAGACCTTTTCTGAAGAAAAAAATTGACCTCTAACTTTGAAGAATTTTTTTCGCCAGTTGGTTTTATTGTTTTTATTTCAAACTAAAGGATGGGAATGGATGTATTCTTTCAATTTGACGGTTCAAAACCTTCAAAGGTGCAAACTCTGAAACAATAACTCCTTTTTGCTCACTAAACTCCAACAATTTGTTTTGGAATTGTTTACACAATTTTTATTAAAGTTTAGTGTCTAGGTTGTGACCGCTAAATGATGATGATCTTTAAATTGTCCAAAATCTCTGGATGTATTTCAAATAAACAGTTTTCTTAAAACTAAACTTACCTGTTGAAAACATCCTTGAATCTTGATGATGGCAAGCCATTCTTCTTTTGGAGACTTCATCTGTCAATGGCATCCGTCTTTAGCCTAAATGAGAACAAAATATAAATATTGTTTTAAATAAAAGCATAATTCATACTCTGGGGTTTGCAAAAATAGCATAATCAAAGAGTTGACCCATGTTTGCCTTTTTCTTGACGACTGTAAATGTATATTTTGAGTGGGGGATTTTGTGCCGGTTTCACTATTTTTGGGGTGAATCTCCCATGTACTAATACTATGGTGCAGGTTGCGTCTCCATAACGTTTCACCATAACGATTCAACTGCACTGTATCACTATTGTCAGAAAGTGATGATTCCGCTCGGTCAAAATGTTTTAAGAAAAATTGTGATTGAACTATGTTTTAAAGCTCAGTAGTGTAGTGGTAGAGGACATCTGCTCTGAATGAAGAAAACTGGGATAGATTTATAAACTGTTCCCTTTACCTTTTATAGAAGAGAAGAGCCGCTCGTTCACCAAAAACATTGTAGATTTTCTGAAGCAACTTCAGGTTTCAGACGACTACATAAGTAGATATGGAGTTGACAACCCTCGCTGTATCATGCAAGTAAAGAAAATAACAATGATTTACTTCAATAGCGAGGTTCACGGTGTGTAAATCTCTTTCGAGTACTTTTGGTTCTGAAACCCGTGGTTGACATATCAACTGGTTTAAGAGTTGTCAACAACCGTTTTTTTTTTCCCAGAACCAAAAATTTACACATTGTGCTACCGCAAAGTAATTCCTGCTTATGGGCTTGCATCCATGCAAGCTTTCAAAACTTGCTCTTAACTTGTTAAACATCGATGGTTGTCTGGTCGTTCACGCTTGCTGTTGTAGAACCTCAAATTGTACCAGGTATTTGACTGCTGGTTACAAACTGTACTACTTGTACTACAAGTGTTTTGGAGATGCACGTTTCGAGTTTCTTTCTATTGATAAACTGATGTTCGGATTTGTTCATAGTCCTCCACATTTCTCAATTGAGTTGATGTTCCATTTAGTAGGTAGTTTCTTCACAAGCAAGTTGACATACTCATAACTCGGAGGTCGTTGGTTCAAGTTCTGCTCTAGTCAATTTTTTCTTTGTTCAAACCAACTATTTTCAAACTTCCAAACCTTATTCATAACTTGATACATTACCAAATCTTTCGCACACAGTCTAGCCTGCTGGTACGCACCACCTCAGCTCACTTACATCCACTTACAGGAACAACAGGGTGCACACTGTGAAAAAAAGAAAAAAAAAAAGGTGAAACACAGGCCCAGATTCATAGAGCTGCTAAGCACGTTGCTAAACATGAAATTTCTTCCTTGATAAAAACAGGATTACCAACCAAATTTGCATGTGATTTTCAAGATAAGCAAACAACAGCTGAATATCATCAAACAATATGCAACAAACAGAAATTTGGTTGGTAATGCTATTTTTATCAAGGAAAAGATTTTATGCTTAGCAAAATTTTGTGCTCAGCAGCTCTATGAGATTGTGTCTTGTTGATAGAAAAGTTAGTCACAGCTGGAAAAAGGACAGTTCTGGTGGGAAAGATTGTTTTCTTTCACACTACCCTCCTACTTTTCCTAATACTTGACCTATAATACTTCACCTGATGCTTGACCTGGGGGTCGATTTCACAAAGAGTTAGGACTAGTCAAGATGAGACTAGTCTTCACTCTTTGTGAAATCCACCCCCGATACTTAACCTTTTCTGCAAACGCCTGACCTCATTGACCCCACTGACCTCAGGTCACGAGTCAAGACATCAAGGGAATGTTCCGTGTCTCATGCAAAGTCTGTGGAAAAAGAAGAAAAAAATGGAGCCTAAGTAAGGATGCCAAGGTGATGGATACAGAGAAAACGTTGGTTAATGCTGCGGAGAAAAACGTTGGTTAAGGAGAAAACGTTGGTTAAGGAGAAAACGTTGGTTAAGGAGAAAACGGTGGTTAAGGAGAAAACGGTGGTTAAGGCTGCGGGGGAAAACGAGTGTTAGTTTTCTTTTCCCCACCCTAATACTTCTACCTGATACTTATAACCTGGGTGAAGTACTTGTATCAAGCTGAAAATATATTAGTCAAAACAACACTAATTAGTCATATGAGACATAATTTTGACTAACTTGCATCATATGAGCTAAGTAGTGTTGTTTTGACACCAGGCACACCTTACCAGTGGCCAGACTTATCTCTAGCTAGGCCTACACTATATAACTCTAGGCCTTTACTATCTTACCACCATACAAACCTAGGCATCACTGACATCTTTCCCTCAAGGTTGAGCAGCTCCGTTTCCCCTGGCTCCTTTGTACTCTTCCGCCATCTTTATTCTTTTTCTTCTACTGCATTCTTCATTTGACTTCTTTTTTTTTCGCAGCGCTTGCTGATAAATGCTTATGGGAATTTATTTGAATGGACCCTATTATTTTTACTCTAAGAAAATTACATTTCGGTTTGTTACAAGCTCCCCTATTTATTTTTATTTTAACTGTGATCTCAGGTAAATGAGATACTGTTATAGCTATGTTGTTTATTTATTGTTTTCTTATTTAACACTTTTCTAAGACTAACATGTTCCTTACACTCATTCAGAAGTGATGTCATGCTGATATTAGGAATAATTAAATATCTATTTAGTTGGTCTAAATCATCTATTTAATACTACTCCTTAATCAAACATTAATCATCAAATGAATGGTGATTGGACTGGAATATATTTTTTGACAGCATGATTGCTTCTAAAACAATTTGTTTCTTTAAAAACTAGTCTTGTTCATGGAAGAACTTAGGAAAAAGGTTTATGAATTATGACTTAGATGGATTTTGTACTCTTAGATCTAAAAGTTATGACAATTATAAGTAAACATGACAACTGATGACTTGAAGTATCAACCCAACAGAAATTACCAGTAAGACTAGTCTACTAACTAACAAGCATCACTGGCTTCGACCAATATGCAAATCAAGAAATGCCATTAGGACAGTGTGAAGTCACCTTGAAAGCTGCATAAGTAAGGACAACATCAACAAGATTGCAGATTGGGGCAAGGGGCATTACAAGGGGTTGGACCCTGCAAGAGAACGGGTTAGATCTTCCTTTACCGTTTGAAGTCTTCGTCTTGTCTTGATCTTGATCTTGAATGTCAACCCGCGTAATCCGACCTCCACTACTGGGCTCTAATCAAGTTTTTCTTTTTCTTTTTTAGAAAGGGCAATATTTATTCGCTTTTTGTAATAAATGTATTTAGTACATACTTGGTTTGGGGTAACACCTGCTGTTCTTAAGAGAACTGTCTATACATTCTACTACCGCGGAGCAGACTTTCGGATATTCAGGAGACTTCTTAGTTCTGAAAAGAACTGTCCTGCTTTTCAACTACTATGGAAAGTAGAAAATCAGCTGGGACTACTATTTTAGCTAATAGAGGATTGTTATTAACTTCACTACCGCGGAGTGAGTTATTAATTGGTCTCAATGTTTTGACTAGTGGACTCTAGTCATCATCGAGAGACTGAAGTAGAATTTCAGATTTTCGGGAGACTTCTTAGTTCTAAAAAGAACTGTCCTGCTTTTTAACTACTACGGAAGGTAGAAAATCGGCTGGGACTACTACTTTAGCTTATAGAGGATCGTTATTAACTTCACTACCCCGGAGTGAGTTCTTAATTGGTCTCAATGTTTAAAGTGGGAAGTGGACTTTCGGATTTTCGTGAGATTTCCTATATAGTTCTGAAAAGAACTGTCCTGCTTTTTAACTACCACGGAGGGTAGAAAATTGGCTGGGACTACTACTTTAGCTTATAGAAGGTCATTATTAACTTCAAGTGGAGGTCGGATATACAGCCGAGTTCTCTTTACCTTGGTCCTTTGGTGAACCTCCGTTGTACGTCCACAAACCACATATCCATAGACAATATACGTCCACAACACATATCCATAGACAACTTCCATCTGGTCACAGCCACTAAAGGGACAGGGGGAAACAATGAAAAGGTAAATAATCACAGTAATAATTTATTGGTTTGATATTGCGCTCTCTCCAGGACCAGCCTGTTCGAGGGCCGTAACAGTAAAAATGGCAAAAGATTTAGAAAATTACATACATTAAGTGAACAGTTTTTAAAAAAAGGACACCAGTAAAAATATAAGCAAAATATCTTTTAAAATTTTACAGGCAAAAAAGATGCATGAACACCATAAATAATGAAGGCAGTAAAAACAATGTAACTTTGGTACAAGAAAGCATTTTAAAAGTTTACACACAAATATAAACTATAACATTAAAAACCAACAGATACAAAACTCACTACACATTACCAAAGGCTTTCTTAAAAGAAAAGTTTTAAGTTGTGTTTTAGAAAGACTTTGGTGAATGCAGTTTACGAATGTTTGCTGGCAAGTTGTTCCATAGATTCGGTGCTGCTGAATAAAAAGCACAATTTCCTAAAGTAGTAAACATTTTGCCCTTTGGATATTCTGATGACACCTTTGACATCCGACAGTAATTATTTCATTTAAATAAGAACGATCAAGGTCATGTAAACATTTAAAAACCATTAGTAAAATCTTGAATTCAACCCTAAACTTTACAGGAAGCCAGTGTAAGCTGGTCAGAATGGGAGTTATGTGACTCCACCTGCAATGCTCAAAATAACGTCATTCTCAGGAAAGAATATGTCATGTTCCGGAAATCTTTATTCCCCTCGAAATGCTAATTCTTTCATTCACTCAAATTCTTATGACTTCAACACTAGTCGTGACTAAATTGCAATTACCAAGATACATTGCCTATAATATGGTAATTGTGGTGCTGAAAGGATTGAAAGATTGTGTACTGATGTCCGATTGTAGTAGTAGTAGTGGCAGCACAATTAATTGAGTAGTTAAATAACAGTATAGTCAGTTTAGTCCCAACTTTTATGCTAGTTGCTTATCCCTCCAAAAAATATTTTGTTCTCTTGAAACATAAATAAAACACTATTTTGTTGAAGCAAAATAGTATTTAGAGGGAATTAATTGTTTTAAGTGACAAAATAACTTGATTTTTGTGTTTTACCTGGAGGCTCTGTTCTTTAGAGGTGACGCTTCGCTGAACTAGAGATCACTTCTGGTTCTCGGCTGTCTCATGTTGTTCCATCTTGTCAGTGCTTCCTGTTGAGAAAACAGCCATAAAACCCTTCAATGTTACAGTCCAAAGGAGTAATTTAGCAGACATTTTAAAGCTTAGGACTAGTTATTTATGCTTGTTACCTAGCAACCTCTAGTAATAAGAAAGCCGTACACTCATCAAGCATTGTCAGCCTAAATTCTGTAAGTTACTCAAGATGGATATTTTTTCCATTTCTCAGTTAACTGTATTGAAAAGTATGTTGACATAATTGTGGCTGTGAAAAGTTTCCGTCATCAGCCAATAGGCTCTACAACAGAAGAGTTTTTCAAAGTCATTCATAAACAGACACGATAAAACTAAAGGGGAGGGGACCAAATCAAAAGTCTTGTGGAACACCACAAGATAATTATATACACCAACTATATTGGGAGCACAAATTACGAGTTGTCAATTTTCAAGAAAACATTTATACGGCCTCAATATTTTTAATTTCAATAATTGCAGTGTTCTTGTAATTCTCTACAAATTGTCTCTATAAAAGGTTCAACTTATTACCAACTTGATCCCAATATATTAGTATTTTGTTCAATGTTGTTGCAAAAATTAAGAAGTTCATCATTACTTCACAAGGCGGTGTCATAATTTTATTGGTTTTATGCTAGCACTAAACTTTCTAAACGTGTGAAATATAAGGGGCTAAACTATGGAGTTCGGATGAATCTCCCAGTCCATCTCTCTTTAAACGTATAGGGAAATGGGGGAAACTGGTGTTTAACATTAACAAAATAACTGAACTAGTCTCGTGGGGTATTGCTATCATCACCCAGCAGGTCATGTGGTTCTACACTAAAGGCCATCCGAGCTACACCTTAAAACGCTACAAAAATGCATCTTTTACTTGGGTATAACATGACTGAATAAAACAAAATCCAAAGAACGTTTCCTCTACATACCCGACAAACTTTGTTTTCTGCAGGGGCTGCATCCATATCAAATGTATTTACTGGTTAAATATTACCAAGTGTATCAGTTATTTCATTTTCACCCCTTCGTGTGAAGAAAATAAATCGAAGTTAACTAAGCACATAACAAGGTACCTCAACAAGAACCTTGTTCGGCTGTCGAGTTTTTTACTGCACTTTTGTCTCTTTCACTTATGTTTTGACTGAAAAGAAATATTTTTCTTCTAAATCTATCCTGTAATAATTAGTCCTCTAA
This sequence comes from Asterias rubens, assembly GCF_902459465.1. Taxonomy (NCBI): domain Eukaryota; kingdom Metazoa; phylum Echinodermata; class Asteroidea; order Forcipulatida; family Asteriidae; genus Asterias; species Asterias rubens. Next base: position 17,536,127 of record NC_047062.1, on the reverse strand, counting down.
ATACTAGACAAGCTTTGTTTTCTAGTTTAACCATTTGCAAATATTTCAGTTATTTCGTTTTTCTCCCACCTTGTGAAGAAAATAAAGCGAAAAAGAATAAAACACTTACCGCGACAAAAACCTTGTTCTGCTTTCAAGTCGTGGAGTTTTTCACTGCAGTCAGTGGCGGTTTCAAACGCCCACTCCAGCGACTCACAAGGTGAACACCGATGTTCAAATTTGCTTTTAAAAGTCTATAGTCGGTTCAGAGAACTTCGTGAAAGTCATAATAAAGGGTTCAACAACTCTTCAATATACTGCAGTTTTCGTAACTTTTTTGCCAGTATGCCAGTAACGAAATTGTCTGGTCATGCCGACAGAGTGCGTTAATCTCCGGTCATTTTTTGAAGACTGCACTCCAAAGAAAGATGAAGAATGTACAAGTTTCACATCTTCTTGCACTTCAAATAGTGGCCCAAAAAGGCCTCAGAAATAGAGAATATCAGTGCAACAGTTATTGTCGCAATAGTTCTGAATGCACATGATTTTCCATGGTAAAATTTGTGATTAAGTTATTGGTAAAAAGTTCATCAGAAAAGGCGCCGTCAAGATCCCACGTTGAGCCGAGAGGTCCCACGCTGCCACATCCGTCCCGTCCGCGACTCGAGCTGCTTGTATCGTCTGCACATGCGGTTTTGGGCCACGAGGGCTTCGGAAAAAGCCCAAACTCTTTTGCATATAATTAACCCGAAGACATTGCACAGAAACCCCGCCCACCCAGTCGAATGAATGAACTGTGAAATGACTTGTGGAGTAACGGTCTCATTGACTCACTTTTGTCGGCCTATAGCTTAGCCTCATTTATTTCTACCAGGGCGGAAAGTTTGTAAAAAATTACAAATAATAATTTCATAATTATAATAGGGCTGCTATTTTAGGGGGCTATGAATACCAAAGAGCTAACCCGTGTGTGCCTTTTTGTGAATGGAATTCGGGTGATCACCCCTAAGCTGATTCGTAGTTGTTTAGGATTTACACAAAAAAAATATTTTTAACAAAATAACCCCACAAAATGTTTAAATCCCGATCCAATGTTAAGACTCAGTTGTGGTCGAAATGTGAGGCCTTAGTTTATTGTAGGCCTATTTTCCCACATAATATGCAATTTTGGTGGGTATCAGTGCTGGGAAAGCAGTTTACATTAGTAAATAATTATATTCCCCTCCCCTTACCTAAAATATTTCCCCCTTATACAGTGGAATAATTAAATGGACCTGTGCGGGCGGGCGGGGCCTGCAGGCAGCTTGCCGGGGTAGCTTTATGCAAATTAGTACCCTGGGAATTCCAAAACGTCAATCTGCCAGACCACCTGGCCGAAGTTGGCTGGATTGGGCGTGATTGGTCACACATGTTGTTTTCGTTCGAAAATGGACCAATAGAAGACCCCTTTTTGTTCTGGCTTGTGAGAAGACGGAAAGTAATCCCCGCATTGTTGCAACTCGGTCAGGAGCAACATCTTTCACCCATCCACATCACCTGTTCGGCTCATTGTATAGGCTTAGTTTAGATAACAATTGTCTGAGATGACCGTTAGCTGTTCTTGGTCAATTTCAACAATTTAACCAATTAATTAATTTTCGCCAAAACAATGGTTCCTCTTTATTATAGCTAGTAGGCTACTGGTGCATTTAAGTTTGTTTTCGTGCACATTCATGAACATGAACATATCAATCAGATTTGTTTCGTCACAGGCATTGTTGTAGGGCTTGCATTATAATACATGTTGATGACTGGGCCCTATATACATCACGGTGCAGCCATCTTGAATTTCTACTATTACCAAACCGAGGCTGGTATAACAAAATAGTCTGGTTCCTCATTGCAAAATGATTCTTTATTGTTATTCGATACGAGGAACTTGACCAAGATGGAGGCATCTCCTTGTGGCGGCCAAGACTCTACGCAATTCTTATGCTTTGTAAATAAACAACAGCCAAATAAAAGTCAAAGTGATGTATTGCATGGAATTTTTGCCACACCAGTATTATGTGTAAACAAAATAATAAGCAAGCTATTTTCCGGTGCTTATAAGGTAAAATAAACTTTGGCCCAGCTCTTGCTGCTGGCTTTTACGAAGTTGAATGAGCCACAGCGTTTTCACTTTTTGCGAAATAAAACAGTATCTTATTTACTCAATAGCCTGATAGGGAAATATTTCCCCGTGACCCCGGCAAAAAAAGGGGTGGGGGTTATAGCACTCAAAGGTTTTAATAGATGGAAATTTGCATCGGGATAAATAATAATTTGGTTTTACCCAGTACACACCAAATATTTACTCAGTACTCGGTTGGCATTTGCACCGCCTCAATGCCACCTTGAGCACAACTTCTTAGGTAATGTTTATTGCTTAGCATAATTAATGAACGGGGCCCAATTTCATAAAAAGCACACAAACATTGCTCAGTAAGCACTTATAAGCATGTTACAAGCCAAAAACATTAAGTTCGCAATGTTAATGTTGTGGCTGGTGCTTCACTCATTTTTTTGCTTAGCAAGAGAAAGGTATATTTTTTTAATGAAATGGGCCCCATGTGCCCATGAAGTTTATCTTAGCATGTAGGAAGAAATTTCTTCCTCCATGATCTTAGCGTGCCCATGACATCTTAGGACGAAACTGTTTAGCGTAGAACAATTTTTGCTTAGCAAAAATAGGGTTGACAGACAAAATACAAACAGCTATCATTGCTGCGACTGGTCCCCCAGTCATTTCTTGCCTAACAAAGAAACTTGCTAAGCATAAAGTTTTCTTATTATAATTTGTACCCGATTCTAATCTCAGTCTGCAAACCTTACAATCTGTATAGCGCCCTCTGTCATGTCTGTGAAAAACAAAAACAAAATGGCAGCCACCATGGAGGACGACAACAAAACGTCGGCAGCATCAGAAGAAAGTAACTCATCTGCGAGTGCGATTGACCAAATACATCCCGATGATGGCACCTCAGTAATGAGTAACATTAGAAAGGAAACTAGTGATCCTGACACAACCATGGAAACAGAAACCTCATTGGGTGAGAGTCAGACAAATACTGTTGAAGTTGGAGGAGAATCTCATCAAAAAAGTAAAACTCAGATTCAAGAATTTTCAGTTTCTTCATCATCGGTTTCTGATCGCATCAATGAAGGTGGGGAAGGGATTGCTTTTGAAAAACCCATTACGTTCAAACTCCCCCAACTCTTATCAAAGTCCACCTTGCTAGGCAGTGGTAGTGTTAAAAATAAGGATAAAAGTCAAGCAAAATCAAGTAATAAAAAGGAAGAACTGGAATTCAGGACTCCTGACTCCAAAGGGGACTCGGCCGAATTACAACCAAGCGGCAAACAGTTTGCGTTCCCCAAACCCAAATTTTCAACAAGGCCACAACTTCCAAAGAGAGATGCTCCAGCGTCAAATACAAGTGATGGCTCAGCAGAGCCCACTCCTTCACCGATTGTGCACGAAAAGAAACGACAGGAAAAGTCCCCTGCGGAAAAACTTGCAAAAGTACCGCCCCTCCCTTACAAAGAACCTGACTGGAGTGGCACGCCGAGGGAGGACTACCACCTGGAGGTGCTCAAAGGTGGCAGCATCCTATCCAAGATTGAGCTAACTGCCAAGCCATTCCATGTCTTTGGACGGTTGGAGACGTGTGATATTCCGTTGGAGCACCCGTCCTTGTCTCGTTTTCATCTGGTGTTGCAGTATCGCGGAACAGGAGACAGCGATCGTGATCCTGGGTTCTATCTGTATGACCTTGGTAGCACTCATGGGTCATGGGTCAACAAGCAGAAGATGCAGGGAAGGGTTTATTATCGGATACGCGTCGGCCACATGTTCAAGCTGGGCGGGAGCTCACGCATGTACATCCTGCAGGTAGTTCAAAATACTTATCTTACAAAGATTAAAATTAAGAAAATGGCAAGCTGTGGCAAACTGCTTATCAACCAAAGGGACATCGGTATAAATAAATAAAATAGTTAATGGCCTGACGTTTCAACCCTAGCACTGACTGACTTTGCTAGGGTCAAAACATCAGACAGAGCATTTAAGTATTTTTTGAAAAATTTATAATTATTCTTGTTGTTATTAAGTTGTTGAAAATACTGGCAAAATAAACATAAATGAAGAATTTTAATCATTGCATGGTGGAGATGCAACACATGGATACCTCTGTTTGAGTTGTGGTAGTTCTAACAAAAACACCTGTTATGTGCATGTCACAACAATCTATAATTGTTGACTTTGTAAACTTGAAGATGATTTCAATCCATATCCCCATCAGGGCCCTCCAGAAGACCAAGAAGCAGAGTCTGAACTGAGTGTGAAGGAACTGAGAGAGTTAAGACAACATCAACTGGCAGAGCTTGAAGAACGAAAGAGAAAGAAACGGGAGGAAGAGGAGATGGAGATTGTGGAAGAGGAGAAGGATGCAGGCATCAGCTGGGGAATGGGTTGGTACACACAGCTTTTTGGGGGAAATCCACAAGACCGCACGACTTGTAGCTCAGAATCTTTACTGGACCGGGTATTTTATTTACAAGACAAGAATCAAAATTAAAAGAGACTAGAATCAAAATGAGAACACTGTTTCATTTGAACAAAACTCTAAAAGCAGATTTTTCTGCAGGATTTAAAGATATTTTTCTGACTCAAACTCAACATTTGAACATCATAAGCCTTTTTGAGATATGGCTGACACAATGCTACGTATACACCCAAACCAAACAGTACACTCCTACCACATCCGCCATACCTCAAAAAGGCTTATTCTTCTGAGGCCAAAAAATCCTGAGACTACAAAACTTAACCTGTCTTGAGCTAACTGGCCCTACATTGAAATGTCACAGTTGAGCCCTGTAATGTGGTGGATGCACCCACACAGTACAAAGTCAACCCTCCAAATGTCAACAGGGTTTTAAATGGTATGCCAGCATGCAATATGGTATCATTATGTGGTGAATGCATCTGCGCAATACACAGTCGACCCTCCTACTGTATGACCATTCAATATCACCCACTATGGTTTTGATTGATAGATTAACTTAGCCAGCCTGCAGTATGATATTATAGTGAATCCATCAACGCGGTCTGAGTATACTGATGTACATCATTTGTTCTGTGCAACGTTGTGCTGCCAAACACAATTGCACTGTTACCAAGATCAGGAAGGTTAATCAATGTTTTAATATCTGACGTTGATCATCTTATTTATTCTAGAGGAAGATGCCGAGGATGCAGATGCAATGGGAGACAACCCATTTGCCATCATGACACAAGAAGAGAAAGAAGCCAGCTACATCAAGGATCCCAAGAAAGCACTCAGGGGTTACTTTGAGAGAGAAGGTAAAAACGGTTTAAGGAAAGAGTTCTGAGAATTTTGATATGATTGAAATTCCTGTTGCGTGTAAATTCTCATAACATTTCTTTTCTGTATAGACCCCTTGCACAATGCACCTACATTCACCCATCCTGTCCTCCATTTTGGGAGTTAAAATGTACACAAAGGAATTGAATAATGAATAATGTGACTGTCAGACTGTTTTTACAACATAAAATGAAAGTTGCAACTTTGTTTTGACCTCAGGTTATGATCTTGAGTATAATGTTGAAGAAAAGGAGAGTGGCTTCAATAAGCAGTTTGTCTGCAAAGTTGAGTAAGTTACTTAAGGCATTGTCAAATAAGTTTGACCAATTCAAAACCCTTCAGAAAATTAGTTAGTAATCTGAAAAAATAAATGACATATTGTGTGGCCACTTAGTTTGAAATAAAAGATCTTACCGTATTGTCAACACATGTTACTTTACTGTTTTCAACAAAATACTGTTAAAAATTCCTGAATAAAAATAACTTTATTTTACTGTTTTTTAATTATTCAGGCTGTTTAATGTCATATTTAGTTTTTGGAATTTTCCCTCTAAAATCAGTTCTTTTAATTTCCTGTTAGCAAAACATGTTGTAAAAATACTTAATTGTGCACAAAATATTTTTCCTGTCTAGAATCATGACTACAATCCAGCAGACATATTGACGCCCTAATGTTTTCTTATCATTCAACTTCAAACTCGTGACAATTTGTTGGTTTCCAATGTCTCAGGTTACCCATTGATGATTCAAGTGGGAGACCCATCTTCGCTGAGGCAGCCGTATCCGGCAAGAAGAAGGAATCAGTACTCGCCTGTGCATTGGAGGCTTGCCGCATCCTTGATGCGCATGGTGTACTCAGACAAGCAACACATGGTAACAAGAATTGTTATTGGTCATGGATTGTTTCAGATAGACGCTATCTTTACAGGAAACTTTGGTTTTAACTTTGAGGTCCGTCAAGTGTTCTTACATTCCTACCCAGAATAAGATAATTGCAGACTTTTCTTTAGTCCTTTTTCTGTGTCTGCCTGGTGAACAAAAAAAAGTAGCTTTCATTTTTCATTAGATATATAAAGAAAAACAAAAAAGTAAACCACAAGGGAAACTGACTGAGTAAATTTTTAATGATTTTGGGTTGAACAAGAAAATTTACTGGAGTGGGATTTAAACTGCGATTAATGTGCTCAACCAACTGAGTATATGTCGTCTCCCTATTTTGTCAATCTTGTTGTTCAAGGTGCCAATCAAAAGTCATTGACCCTGTACTAACTATGTGTCCAGGGTTTCACATGGGATCACCTTAAGGGGATGCAACATTTTAGTTTTTTCAAATATCAAGCAACAAACCAACAAAACTATCTAACATAAAACATTAATAATAACATTCTAACATTGTCGTCAAATCTCCCTGGATATTAACAGAGAGTAAGAAGAGAAAAGCCAAGGACTGGAAGGGAGATGATTATTACGACAGCGATGACGATACTTTCTTAGATCGGACTGGGGTCATCGAGAAGAAACGACTGGTCCGTATGAAGAAGGCTGGCATGATTAAAGAAGAAGCGCAGACTTATGACTCACTGGTAAGATATACTGATAAGCCATTTAGAATGTTTTAGAAACCAGGGTTTTTTTTCCAGCTGACTTTCTCGTTTTCAGAGCTTAGAAATGTCAAACTTCTAGAGTATCTGAATTCAGATATTTGAAAAATCTGCCTGGTTTAAATTTAAAAACACAAAGTCTTGCTTTCCTTGGCATTTTCCTCCTTTTTTTAGGACAAACTGCAGTTGTTTTAAGTTGTTTTTTTTATCTGTAGTTGTAACCAAACTGTTCCTCTTCCTTTTCTCTCTTCCTCAGAAATCTCAGCTGAGCGATGTCGAAGCTGAGATCAAGAAGACGGAAAATGAAATTGCCGTAACAGACAAGAGTAAGTGTCCAACTCAGAAATATTCCATCTTCAAAAATCTACAATGCTTCTAAAAGATGTATAAACTCCTTGTAAACAGCAATTCAAAATCCTAAAAACATAGATGTGTCAGGTCTTTTGAATAAAAACGAAAAAATTAAGACCTTTAAAGTGTTCTGCAGCCGATTTCACGAAACGCTAGGATCAATCCTATCTCGAGTTAGGACGAGTAACCCGTCCTAACTTAGGATGGGTTCAATGCGTCCTACGTATTTGAATACGGAACTTTACTCGTCCTAAGTCCTAAGATCAATCTTAAGTTCGAAATAATTTGATGAAATCGACGGCTGGACTTAATTTTCGTTAGCAAAAAAATTAGTGGGGCACCAGTTACAAATATGTAAACTTAATGGAATTGTGGCTGGTAACCATGTTTTTCTGAAGCAATTTTTATGCTTACAGACTTTATGAAATTGGGCTCTCGTCATCAAATAATACTATTCAGTAAAATTAGTGTCTGTTACTTTTCTCTTTTCAGAAAGCCCATCTGTCGTTGAAGATGACTCCCTTGATGCCTTCATGGCGGGTATCAAGAGCGGGAAGACAATGGACAAGACGTGGAGAGCTAAACTGAAGTTGCAGCTTATTGAACTGAGGAAGGAACAATCCAGACTGGTCCGATTGGTCAACATTGCAAAACCTACCTCCATGCCGGCACTGAAAAAGTGATTTAACAAATTTCTGAGGTTTCTAACAAAGAACACAACAGAAGTATGGCGACCTCTGATTTATATAGCAAATTTTGAACTTTTATGAAACTTAAAAAAACAACAACTCATGAGGACCTTAAGGCCGTTAAGCAGTTAGTATTGATTTCACAAAATTGCTTTTGCATATTTTGGACCTCCTGGTAAATGGAGTTTATTGATCAAGAGTGGTCTCCAAAGTAATTGTTTGCAGAAAGACACAAAATTTACTTTTGGATTTTGATTTGTTTTACAAACTTTGACTCATATTTAAATTAATGACCTTTTGATTATTACGAGAATGAAATTGCCCTTTTTTGACCTTATAGCACTTAGCCGACGAAGTGTTGCCTCTCTTATTTGCTTTTTATTTACCCAAACATGAACTTTATACATGAATATTTGAAACTTTACAACAAGGATTTATAAGTTTGAAATATTTTTGTTGTTATCTACAGGCCATCCAGCCAGATGAGTTATGCAGCCCTCAGTAAGAAGCTGCCTATGTTTGGATCCATGAAAGGCCGCGCTGGATTAAAGAACAAGACTTCAGTAAGTAGAAATAGTTGGCTAGGGTTTGATCCCTAGTGCTCCAATAATGTAGTCAGACGGGTCAGTACATTAAGGGTGGACACAGTTTTCAAGGTATTATATTGGATTGGTAAGGATAACAAACATCATTGTTTGAGAGCTTACTTATTATGAAGTTCATATTAGAAACCCTGTTTCTGTGAAATTTTTCCCCTCTGAATTGACGTAATGTTCGGGAAAACTGTTTCTGAAGACCTAAAAAATGGCTCTGCGATAGATTTACAGACAATTAGTTGCTTTGAGTATAAAGATTCACCTTAATACAAAAGAGCAATTTATCAACACTATTGTACACAAATTTAATAGTTCTACTGTTTTACAGATGCCATCAGCCAAAGCTGCACCCCAACCTTCCCATTCTTTTCCCCCATCCCTGAGTCAGAGTAACATTGAAGAAGAAGAAGATGAACAAGATGATGATGGCCTAGTCTCTCCTCCAGCCGCCAAACACTCAGCCAGTGAATCAACCGCACAGAACATGAATGAGACAAGCAGAGAAGTGTCTGCTCCTGAAGGCAAGGTGAGTTTACAAGACTACCAGATCCCTGGGACTGTGGAACTCCCTGATGTCATTTGGTTTAAATATTCTCAGGCCTCACTTTTAGTAAAATACTATATAAAACTAAAAACTTCCTCTCTGTGGCATCACACAGGATCTTTACCGAATTGCTTTGATTGAGGGAAGAGGGTGGTTCATCTGTAGAATATTATTCCTGCTTGATTTTTTTTTATTTTGTTTTTTTACCCATACACCGATGTGTGTTAGCTCTGTATACTCAGTACTTTCCCGAGTCTTGTGAACAAATATCACAGGCATGTTACTCGGGTGGGATTCAAACCCACGACCCTTGCAATTCTAGAGCAGTGTCTTACCAACTAGACTACCGAGGTTGCCCGGCAGCTAGAGGCAGTTCAAATCCTATGTTGACATAATAGATGTTAAATTTGCATCGGGGATAAAGAATATTAATTTTGGTTTTTTACGCATACACCGATGTGTGTTAGCACTGTATACTCGATCTGATTTCTGATTTTTGTTAATCAGGAAAATTATGATTGAATAGCCTGAAAATTATATGAAGGTCTGCACCTTGTGTATCGGTACATATAGGTCAGCCTTTTCTACTTTATAAAAAGTTCCTACCGTTTTTCAATGGCCAAGTATCATGCCTGAATATTGTTTAAGAAAATTGTCTACTTCAATTCAACCAGCTCTATGAAATGTTTGCCCTGGGCATCAAGGGTTATGAAAGCCAAAGACCATCTTGAAACTTGCAACACTGATTTAGTCCTTGGTGAGCAATTGCTACTACTATTGCAATGCCCCTAAACACCTTCCTGTAGATGGTATACTGTTTGAAACGTCGAGACAAAACCAGCTCTTTCCAGAACCAACACTCACTTAAACAAGAATTATTACATGGTTGTACCTGCAAGTTTACTATTATTTTATAGTTTATTCTTAACCTTCCTGTATGTCACATTGCAGTCTGATCAAGCACAACACAGGATAAATCCACCCCCAGCTCGAAAACTGGGTCCCTTCATACCAATCAAGATCCGTAAGCTGAATGGCCAGGACCAGGAGGAAAGCATAAATGCAGGAGAACCGACCGCATCATCCGTGACTGAAGAACCGGAGCAGTCAAAGAGGACAGACGAAGAATACAGAGAGAAAGATGTGAGGAGTACTGCGGAAACGGATGAGGGGTCGAGGAAGATGCAACCCTCTGGTAGAATCCCTCGGGGTACAAGTGACGAAGACGATGGAAGGAGTTCTTCAGAGACAATAAAGACAGGGAGAGCCAAGGAGCAACCGAGGAAGATGCCTCTTCCGAAAATCAGCGAAGATGAAGAAGGGATGGGTTCTTTAAATAAAGTTAGAACACTTGGGACAGAGAGGGAGATGGAGGAGAAGGAAGACAAAGAAGATGTGGCTGAATGGTTGCCTCCTGTTGGTAAGCATTGTATGGGTGGGATGTGAACCCTCTTCAGTTTACTCGCACAAAATGCAAAGAGCTGTCCATTGATACAAAACACTGTGGAATTGTATTTTTAAAAAACTGAGGGATATTGTGTTGATGCACCGAAAAGTAACTATAAGTGTGTGTCATCAAGTGACTTTACTTTAATTTTGTGTGAGAATAGACTCTAGAAGGCAGGATAAAGACAAACTCTGGTCTGACAAACCCAATGGTTTCATTGGATAGACATAAACATAAGACCCATAACTACAAACTCTAGGGCATTTTGGCGGTTGTAACCAATTACTGTTTTATTCAAACTTGCCATTGGTTGATCACTGGCCATTGACCAAAACACGTTTTTATGGCTTGCAAGGTCAAAGGTACATCTGGCAGGTAACCAGCAGGTTCTCAATGACAGTATATGTTATTCACAAGCCTTAAAGTGTGATGTCAGATGTTTGGGCTAGGTTTGGAATTGCCTTCAGATATACCGCCCTCTAATCTATTGCATCACCCAATCTCAAAGATCTATGAATTTTTTCCCAATAATTTGACCATTTTTGTTTTTTTTGTGTGTAAAATCTTGTTATAGGTCAAACTGGTGATGGAAAGACACATCTGAATGCAAAGTTTGGTTACTGAGAATGAACTGTGAAAAGTGGTCCGACACCAGGCACACATAGTGCCTTTAAGGATTGAACTACCAGTAGGGCACCAAACTTAGGACTGAACTACCAGTAGGGCACCAGACTTAGGACTGAACTACCAGTGGGGCACCAGACTTAGGACTGAACTACCAGTAGGGCACCAGACTTAGGACTGAACTACCAGTAGGGCACCAGACTTAGGACTGAACTACCAGTAGGGCACCAGACTTAGGACTGAACTACCAGTAGGGCACCAGACTTAGGACTGAACTACCAGTAGGGCACCAGATTAATGCTGTTTCTGAATAAAGTGCTCTGGCTATGGCTATGACTGTTGGCTGCAGCAACAACACCCTGGAAGAATACGACTTATCAGAGTTCACACCACAGCTACTGCAGAAGCCAAGGACTGAACTACCAGTGTTTCACCAGACTAAGGACTGAATTACCAGTAAATGACCGAATCTCACAGTATTTGTTGTGAAACTGGATCAAGGGAAAGGTTGTTGAACTAGAACCCTGACTACATTTATCTTGTAATAAATGAGCAGCACTAGATGAATAACTAACTGAGGGATCAAGCAAATTCTGCTGTGTTTAGTTTTTTACTTGAATCAGATGAGGATTGTCTTATGTAAGAGTACATTGATTCTGAGGACGTCTTGAGTGATGGATCACTTGGTTTCATGACCTTAAGGCCTGAACTCAAACCCTTCTAAGATTTACCTGCTACTCCGTATTTGTGTTTAATTCATGTGTGATTCGTTTTTGTCAAGCACAATAAACTATCATGAAAATAGAAACACACCCAAATATCCCTTGTACATTTATTTTTGACATTTATATTTCACCTAAATGATTTACATATTGAGTAGAAATAACCAGATGACAGTGTGATGTAATAATAATAAGAACAGTGGCTTCTTATGTAGCACACATATCCGTCACTCAGTGACGCCCAAGGCACTTAAAGGCAGTGGACACTATTGGTAATTACTCAAGATAATTTTTAGCATGAAACCTTACATGGGAATGAGTAATGGAGAGAGGTTGATAGTATAAAACATTGTGAGAAACGGCTCCCTCTGAAAAACGTAGTTTTCCGAGAAAGAAGTAATTTTCCACGAATTTGATTTTGAGACCTCAGATTTAGAATTTGAGGTCTCGAAATCAAGTATCTGAAAGCACTTTGTGACAAGGGTGTTTTTGTCTTTCATTATTATCTCGCAACTTTGACGACCAATTAAGCTCAAATTTTCACAGGTTTGTTATTTCATGCATATGTTGAGATCCACCAAGTGAGAGGACTGGTCTTTGACAATTACCAATAGTGTCCAGTGTCTTTAAACATTCAGTAATTTTCTGCAAAGTATGTGGGACTACTTTTGAATTATGAGACCTACTTCTTTTACATACTGTACATGTACATGAAGCACCATGTAATGGCTTTACAAGGTGTTGTGGCGCAATATGCTGCCAATCAAACCTTGAACAGGGAACCCATGCTCTTTTTGATAAGTGCACTGGCTTCTTTAACGTGCATTTCACCAACGGCTTTCATCCCATCCGAAGATAAACTTTCATTATTTTCAAGCTAGTTTACCCTACCAATGCGCACATAGCAGACTCTAGAGGCCGCAGTGTCTGTCCTTGTTTCATTGAGCCAAGAAATGTTTTGTTGAGGTCCCGCCCGACTCTGCAATTAACCAGGTTTCATGGCAAGGTTCAGCTTACAACTTTGACAAAAACAAAGTTGTTGTTGCTTTGAACAAAGAAATTGCAAGCCCAGTGGTCCAGAAAATAGAAAACGTTTTTGTGAAATGTAAATTCAAGCCGCACAGGAGTTGGACATTTCCAGTTTTGTTTACAGGTAATGCATGCCCCTTCGCATGTAAATTATTCGTCTGCCTTGATCAGGCATGCATTATGGCATCAAGGGATTCTTGCAGCGATGTTGAGGCCCAGTTTCAACGGCACTCGTTCACCACATTTCGTTTAAACTTTTGTTAAAATTGAATTTGGGTTTAATTCCCAAAGCAGAGAAAAGAATGAAAACAACTGCAGGCATACAAGGGACATAAGAAAGTATATTCCAATTGCATGACACAAGTCTTGGTGCAAGACGTTATTCAACATCGGTGGAATAGTTGCGATGTGTGTAGTGTTCAGTGCATGTACGTAGGGCCTATGGTTTTCAAACTCAACCAAGACTAGATATATGAGGCCCCCGAGTTTCACCCGTCCATTCTAGAAATAGAGATTATTTACACCTCAAATAGAACACAGCCAAAAAGTACACAACACAAACACAAAATTTTCAAATAGAATTCTTCAACTCGTGGGGATGGAGAGTTAACATCTCCAATTTAATTATTTTATTTTATTTGTTTTTGTATTTAATTCCATAATAACAAGAGGTATTGTACAGAACAGAATATTGACCTTTAAAAAATAAAAATGACCAAAAAAGTAATGAAAATAAAAAAAAAGACAAGCATGCAGCGGAGGACCGTGTGACTAATGTCAAAAGGTTAACCCACGTACACAGCAAGCTCTTATAGAAAGGATGCTACAATATTGTCATCTTAAATCCACACGGAACAATTCCACCCTCATTGTTTGTTTCCCTTGAACAAAAAAGAGACTTATACTTGAATATGTACTAAAATATATTCACATTAAGATTCCTTGATACGAAGGTTTGGTAGTGTATAAAAATCCACTGTTTTTTAAAGCCCGCAGTCTGTGTGGAGTTAAGATGTGATATGACTAAGCCATGACTTTTTTTTTTTTTTATAGGGTGAATGGATGAAGCAATTAGACAGGTCTGCTACGGACAACTCAAAAATCTAACACACTTAACTTACATAATTTATCATTTCTTTTTATATCAACATTATCATTATCAATTTTACAAGTGTTATTTCTTTTTAAGGAGCCAGCCTGTTTAACCAGTTGACAATGACACAATGATAACAATGCAATGATTTCAAAATGGATGAATGCATTTTTTAGGTTTTTTTTTATTTTATTTTATTTTATCGTCTTTCGTTCCAACTAAGAAATATGTGCAACCATTTCAGCTTTTTTTTTTCTCAATAAATTTTTTATCCAATTTTTTTTTCTTCTTCTTCTTCTTACTTAATGCACAAACATTTACACATTTACAGATCTTGTTAAAGAAAACCGTGCTACAATGGCCAATTATTTCAACAACAAAATATACCGATTTTTTAAAAAGCAAAAAAAAAAAAAAAATCAAAATATGATCACAGATGTGCCATGGTATATAAACTTCAACTCCTCTTGTAAATATTTGTTGGTATAAAACATGTATTAAGCCTATGTAGATCTACAGTTCATCTCAATAAAACTATTAGCCGACTGGGGCCCCATACTGTTTATATACTCGGCATTTGTAGTATTTACAAGGATTACATTGCTCTACCTGCAATTGTGAATCTGGTATAAATATTGAGCATGTTGTTGGCATTTATTATACAGAAGACCACTACAAGCCAAAAAAAAAAAAAAAATAAAAAATACAAACCAATAAAACAAAATCAAATAAAGAACACCAAAAGAATTGCAAAGAGCTGAGCTTTGTCAAGGCTTTGTGAAAAAGTGACCACAAGACTGAAATCTTTATGGTCCAAAAACGGAGAGAATGGTTTTCCAGAGACATCCAGCACTTAGGATGCAAAGTATCATTCAAATAATGCTGCAAGCTTCGAATAGTCTTCAGAAGGCCATAATGAAGTCAACTCTATTTGTGAAAAGTCATAGTTTGAACGAGGTCTACCATCCTTATAGTAGGATTAAGTTCCGTAGCCTAGAACTGCCTCGTTTCCTTGATGAGTATTCAACCCAGTGACATTAATGAAAGAAAAAAAAGAAAAGAGCAAATAACACACATACAGTTGGATTATTGTCTCGTTCCCATCATAATGTCAAAGTTAACCTTAATCCATTCCTGGTAAAATGATCTAAAACCTGGAGCTATTTACTGGATGCAATCAAAATGAAATTCCAACAACATGACCACAAATCAACAAGCACTGCTAAAATTTTCTTTTATCAAATTCAATTGCTTATAAGTGGTAGTGCCAATTCATCATCGACAATTCTGTCTGCTCCTAAGGTTTTTACTGTTCCAAACTAGTTTATTTTTGCTTACACTCTTCTACTCTTGAGGGTGGGGGAAAGGGGGGGGGGCTGCAGTGCAGAATATTGTTCACTGGGTATGACATTTACAACGATACAAACTCGGACCCATACCCATTTTCCTAAATTTTATAATCAAGGATTTCTCTGTAACCAGTCAAAACATCATGTGAGGTATAACACTTTGACTGGTTCCCTGCTTTGTAGTTCAACAAACTGAGACTTTCAGTACCTAGAAACAAAACTGTTTAGGAAAGGATACTTGGGTGAACGTTCCAGCTTACATACTTGTAACACAATTAGTTCATCCATTCTTGTGCACAGCTGAACTGTTCTGTATCAAGTATTCAAAAACAAGATCTTAAGGGTCTGGCTGGGAATCTAAACTACAGCTTCAGGATGAGTAAGGCGTACTGCTTGAACCCATATCTGCCCGACTGGTCACAGTACAAACACACAGTCCCTGCCCAAGCCCACCTAGTGCTCATTGCTGCAAAGCAATAAACATTAATTCTTTACTGCCTTACAAATAAACATATCCCCCAACAAACTGTATACCATTGGAAAGTACAAACTCTTTCTCTTTAGAATGTTATATATTTTGTCATGTTTTCCCATCATTAGTTAATGCAAGCGAAAGACACTAACCTATTGCACATCTATAGGTTTCTGTTATAGGCAGGCGTTTACAGTGTTTGTGTGTTTGTAGTTTGGCAGATATGGGTGAAGTATATTACCCTGAATGCTTTCATCCCAAATTTGACATACAACGGATCAACTGAAGCAAGATGTGACCATCAATAGACCCCTTGCGTATGACGTCACAAGACCCAAAACAGTACCATCACTGAGGTCAATGAAGACCAAACATTGGCCAAAAGTTATGCACAACGCGTGCAAGATTCCATTGTTCAACCACAGTGAAGGCAGCCAATGCACAAGAGGTCAACATGTGACCATTCACAACATTCTCAAACACCTAGCTGGCAGATAATTCTGCTAAGCAGGTTTGGAACCAGCTGGATGCTATAACATTTTGTTTACTCCTACCAACATCTCGACCAGCCTTTACAACGGAACTTTACACTGTGCATACGAAGTACCAACCTCATTCATTTCTTTCTCAATCCTTTCATATTCATTCTCACAGCCAGGCATATCCTCTCCAAAGTAGATCAAACACACTGATTGCATGGGGACGTGGGACGGGACACCAAACTTAAATAACAACAAAAAAAGGTCAATTGTGTACAACTCTTTTCAAAACAACAAATAACCCCAACTACACGTACACTTTGCAGTAATCAAACTTATTTGATTAACGTTTCCACATTACAAAACAAAACTGTGTACCTATAATCTGAATTTGTCTTTGTTGTTATTATTTTTTTAACATTATATAAACATGTACACAACAGTTTCATTATATTGCTCCCAAACACTTTTTCATAATTTACATCAATTAAAAACATTCAGAAACCTTGGCTGTACTGTCTAAAATGTTGTAGTATTCCCCTCAAATATTGTTGCTTAACTTAACGCGGCTGCTCGTTTTCTTATCTTGGGTATTCATTTAAAAATGAATACATTCGGTTAGATGCTGACATTCTACAGTCAATGTTTACGTACCAGTGTAGTCAAAAATGTGCATGGAGAATCGCTCACAGGAAAACAAACAAAATGTGCTAACTGTTTAAATTGCTACAGGACAACATTACTGATAGGCATTGTCACTATGACTGAGCTGAACTTGTATGAAGCTTTGATTATTCCTTAATCTCTGTTAAAAAATAAATGACAAAATTACCAAATCAGCAGGTCATCATAAAAGTTCATGGAATTTTGAGAAATGTGAAGTTTGATCACGAAAATGCTGCAGTTGATCTGGCCATGGCTTTGGCTGTATTTGTAGATGCTTTGTTAAATACATGCTATTGTCAACAGGTTTAAACTGGCTGGAACCGGTTCAAGCTGGCTTGAACTGGTTCAAGTCGCTCTATTTTATCTGGTTTCAACTGGTTTTAAGGCTTGATTTGACAATAGAAATCAGCCTCAACTTGCCAGTATTGACTGGTTTGGACTGGTATTAACCGTCAGTGTCAATTGGTGAACAATGGTCAGTTCTGGTAGTGACCATGTCCGGAGACCAATGATAGTGTCTTAAATGGTGGTACCAGGTGCCAGACTTATAAAGCTCATTAAGTATTGATAAGGCCGACACTCAATCTTGCTGTCATATAAAGCACCAGTCTATTAATTTCACCATCATGCAGAGAGGTTTTATAACCAACACAGATTTGGTTAAAAAAGTTAATTAAATGTCCACTTAAAAACTAAAAAATATTTACGAACCAGGCTAGCCATCCCTATAGCAGAATGCAATATCCCACAGGGACTCAAACTTCTTCAATTTTGTTTTAAAACTTCTGCTGCAAACTGGAAGAATTTATTTTCTGTATAACATTGAAACATTCATGAGAGTGGGTTATTCAATACAATCTATACATTAATATAAACATTCGTTTAAAACCGTTGGATACGACACACGCCATTTCTTGTTTACCCCCTTTGGATGAAGAGCAATGTCGCCAGCCACAGCGCTGGCGATCAAAGTCACTTAATCACCGACTTGTTACAATTTAGGAATCAGTTGCTTTAAAAACCTCCCTCAGTATGACATTGTGCTGGGCCCAATTTTTATGGAGCTGCTTCTAAAGCCGAAAAATATTGCTGAACGATTTTCTGCTTAGCAAAAATGAGCAGGAGGCCAGTCACTAATTGTACATGTAACTTGGTTGTTTAGCTGGTAAGCGTAATTTTTATTGTGCTAAGCTACTTTTTGTGCTTAAGCACCTAGATGAAATTGGGCCCGCATACAATAGGCTCATACCATCTGGAAAAACCCACTCTGTGCAACACTCACAATGTCTATCAAATCGGTTGCATGAGAGTTTGTGCAACTCGGCCATAATTATCCCATTTTGAAAATTACCCATTCACTGACCACACTCTCTCACACTCACCTGACACCCAAACGCATACTCACAAACTCAGGTTGACCTTTCACACTCATGCATACATATACAAACATTAACATTTCTATTGCCTCATTCACAATTTAAAAATCATATGCAGTATAAGTTCCCCCTGGCTTACAAATCAAAGCCAGACCCCCACCCCCCCTGCATATCCACTTATTCTGGCCACATTATTTCAAACACATCTAGTATCTCAACAGACATAACTATAAAAACGGATGAAAATCAGTAAGAGAGAAAAAGAAGAGGGGGGGGGGAACTATGGTCTTCTGTTTTTGTTTTTTTATGATGTTTATAATAAAAATCAACAATACATTTGTAGTATCTAATGAATACAAGAACCATGGAGGAAGAAAAGCTGAGGAACTAACTTCTGTCACCGTAAGGTTGCGACACGAACCTCACTAACAGCCCGGCCCCTCAACTCCACAGTAAGACAGAAGAGATTTGTTTTGTTGTCTTTTCCTCTTTTACACTTCGAGGGAATTGCTTCTCCTCAGAAACCTCGTTCCACAAAATGCGAAAAGCTGTGGATATGTTTGTGTCAAATTTATTTTCTATTCCTGGTTTAGATGCAAGCATCACACACAAAACACTTTGGCAGTCAACTGCTAACTATGACATGATTTTTTAAACTTTCTTTGCCTCAGAGGCAAGCCGAAGCCCTAGCTGAGCCGAGCCGAACCAAGCAGGGGAGAGGCTGACCGCTGGAATTGGGGACCGCCGTTACTTGGCCTTACTGTTCTTGTTAGCAGCATTGTTCATCTCTAGTTTACTCAGGCGCTTCCATAGTTCATCTCGTTCCTTCTCCTTTTTCTTCTCTCTGTAAAAAAAAAAAAAAAAAATTGATTCTTTACAACAGAGGAAATCGTAAATTACAAAACACCAGTGGCGTCAAAACAAAACCGAAACAAAATCTAACACAAGTCACGAATTTGGTTTTTAAATATATTTAAAAAAAAAATCAAAAATTCAGATTTATAATTTGATTCTATAAAACAGAGGAAATTGAAGGGGAAAAAACCCCAAAACACCAGTAACCTCAAAACCAAACCCAACACAAATCACAAAATTGGTTTTTAATATATCAAATTGCAATTAAAAAATCTAGATTTTAGGTTTCCAATCTCTTAAATCCAATTTGGTTCTTTGAAACAGAGGCAAACGTTAAAAAGAAAAAAACTCAGTTGCTCTCAATGCTTACTTTTGTCTCTCTACCTTGTAACCAGATGTTAGGTCGTCGAACAATTGGCTATTCATTTCCATAAATGTCTTCAGTACATTATAAACCAGTGCAACTATAGTCCTGTAAAACAAACATATTACAAGAAAAGTTAAGATAAAGAGAGAACAATTGATAGCTTTCAACTTTACCTGGGCCCTTTACTACTACTTTTATTATAATAAATTTTAATCCTCAGTGGTAAAACTCATCAGGTGGCCTGGAAAATTCATCTTTGAGAGGGCAAGGCCATTTTCATTTTGCAAAGGGCACTTCTACTGGAAAAACTTTAACTCTATGGGGGAACACTTTTGGTCGAAACATACATATAATTGAGGTTTCTTTATAAGACCAGATTACATGACATAAAAAAAATGAAGAGTCATAAAATATCCTGTGCTCTTAAATGTATTAAATTCCTTCAAGTTTGAATGACCTAATCCTCAAAAATGAACATGAAACATGCAACATGAAAATTGAAGGATTAAGGGGGGGTTTCTCAAGTTACTCTTATGTAAATGGATAAGTGAATAAAACAGATCGAATCAAAGATAACATGACATCAGCCATCCCATGAAAAGATTAGAAACCCCCTGCATCATTTCAAAGCTAGGTTCAGTTTCAGTATAAATGATTGTGTTACTTCCGGTTACGCATCTATTTATTTCAGTCTTATACATAATTCACAATAGACTGTGCAAGTCTTGCGTGTATTCAAAATTCCTGGACCAAGTTGGTCCCAACCATATTTAGTTTTTATGTCTGCACGATTCTGTTTATGGCTATAAAATTTCTATCAAATTGTTGGTTAAGTGAAATATAGCCATGATCATTACAGAGTTTTGCCCAACTGAGGATCATGCTATCAGTAGACCCGTGTAAGGGTCGCCAAAATTGGGCCATGATAGGCAAATGGGTTTCTAAAAAATAAATATCCTTGTCGGTAACTAGTGTACGTCTATTCCCCCCCCCCCCCAAGGGACTTCGAGTGACCAGAAGAGGGACTATTTCCCGAGGCCAGTCAATATGTGTATAATAGTTAAAATATAAATGTGGTAGAAAGCTTCCCTTGAAATATTACTTGCTGGGGTGCTGTAGTTTTTCAGAAAATGAGTAAAACAATTTCATGAAACTTATTTGCGTTTCAGTGAGACGAACATTGTTTAAGCATTCGGTACAAGGAATCCCTGCGACTCCCCTCAAAACATTGCTCTGTGATTTTCACTTTTTTTCTCCTCTCAAAAACTTGACGACTAATGACACGGACACCTCTACAGGTAAATTATATTACATACATCTTCATTCACAGTGAGTAAGGATTCATGTCAGGGCCGAAAAATAATTGAGCAACAAAAGGTATGAAAACCCTTCCAAGAGTTACTTACTGATTCCAATGTTCCTTTGATATCCTATAGAGACTAGGGAACATGACGGGCATTACAGTTAATGAATTCTCCTCTATCAGACTCAATATATATTCATTATTCCAGAAGTATAGCGCCCTCTCTGCTACCTGAAAAGACACAAATACAGAAAAAAAGAAGAAGAAACGATTAGTTTAGTAAAGCAGTGCTACCACTGAGAGACCCAGCTTAATTTGAAATCAAAACTACATACAATCTGATCTAAATGCATTACAGGGACAAGTGGTTTTGTAAACTGGACAAAAGTTCTGGGCCCAATTTCATAGTTTTGCTAATGGCCGAATTCTGCGCTTGCGATAACCATACTTTACTTATAGGGCAAGCAACGAATTTCTGCGCTAGCTGTGTAAGCAAAGAATGCCTAGTAAAGTAAGAACGGAATTCCCTGCATCCGTAAACTCTGACTTATTGCTTAATACAGTAAGCAGAATCAAGAAATTGGACCATGGTGCTGTCAAAGTTGATCTGACGTGGAAGTTGCATGCCTGATTGGTTTTTTCTTCATCTAGTTTATTGGAAAACCTAGTTCTGTAGCCTGCAGGCTGAATTACAATACAGCATCCTTGGTTCTGCAGCCTGAGCTGCAATACAGTATCCTAGTTCTGTAGCCTGCAGGCTGAACTGCAGAACAGAAACATAGTTCTGCAGCCTACAGGATGGAATACATACAGCCTGCAACACAGACTCATGCACACATACACATGTGAGTGTTCTTTATGATAATTACACCACTAGCAACCAAACAGGGACTCACAGGCCAGGCTAACAAACTTGGATGTTGTTTACTCACCTGAAAGTGTGGACTTGCTACACACCTAGCCAGCTGTTTAAACAAAACCTCCTGAATCTTGACAAACTGTGAAGGCTCTATCACATCTAAGACTTCCTCGATCTCACCCAGGAACATGACCTAGGTCAAAGGATAGAGGTGAATGGTTAGACCCAATGTCAATAAACATACCCTGGCAGAACATTCATGTTTTGTCAGTAGTGCAAATGTTATAGACAGGTGGGACAAAAACAAATTTTAAAAACAAGAATGAATAAAATACATGTAATTTTAAAACATTTTTAAACAATAACATACAGGATGAATTTTAATTTACAAATGTTTAATTAATAATCTATTTAAATTTTTGCTTCTTCACGTCTGGCCTTGGGTCCTGCTAAACCTTGAGTACATGTAAACCCTATGCATATATTCTGAGCTGTGTAATTAAGTTTTTGATTAAAATCAACATCAAACTTCCTTTACAATTACAAACAAAAAGAGTAAGTACTATTTAATACAACATAAAATAGCCCCATTCCTTGCGTCAATGACTTAACAAAAAAAAAAAACTTTTCCCACTTAAAGTGTGAAACTTGAAAAGAGAGGAAAAACATACTACTAGGTCTGAAACCAAAGCTAATTGGATACAAAGTCTACACAATCTCCCCTAGTGCTCGGCCAAATTGTTTTTAATAACAGTCCAGCATTTGGGGGGGGGGGGGGGGGTATGAACAGACTACTCTACGTGGGCAGCATAGAGACATTGTGCAATCCATACATGAGATGGATGGAGAGAGAGGACAGATTGGCAGCTACCTCAAGGTATATGACTGCGTTTCAGATCTGAGAAAGGAACGAGCTTTGGATTGTGTGGGTGCAGATGGGAAGACGATGCCACTCTGCTCGATTCTATTTCAGGCCTTAAGGGGATTTTTGGTTCTTCCCCTCGTTCTTTTCCGATAGACTAAGCTTGTATTCTTGGATTAACTGCAGTTGTCTAATCCACCTTTAACAGTATCTTAAGGTGTCTGTGCTTTATTAGCACAGGATGTCTGGGCTTCATTAACACAGTGCGACCGCCATCTTTGCGTGGGTCCCTGTCATCACTTGCAAATCATGAATACAAATGTTCATAAACAACAAGGGGGACAGACTTCTTTTCATTCAAGGCTTTGTCAATTTGAAATTGAACACCACGTAATAAGTTTATTTTTTTTAAATTTTTATTAAAGGATTTGGGTACCTTTTCAAAATGTCCATAGATTTACATTAAACTTACAGGGTTTGAAGATAATGCTAGTGGAAAGCTTCCCTTCAAATATTACTTACTGAGGTGCTGTAGTTTTTGAGAAATGAGTAAAACAATGTCATGAAAATACATTTGTAAATGCTTAAAATAATTTTCATGACATTGTTTTACTAATTTCCCAAAAACTACAGCACCTCAGCACGTAATATTTTCAGGGAAGCTTTCTACTATCATTATCTTCAAACTGTGTAAGTTTAGTGTAAATCTGTGGACATTGTGTTTTTTGTCCTACAAAAGTTACAAACACACTTTAACAGGAACAAGTCATAAGGTGTCTAGAATATGCAAGAAAAACTGTGTACATGTATGAATGAGAGCATACAATTCTATAATAGAATCCAACTCTGAAGTCATTTAGTACTGCATCCTGTGTGTGGAAAGCATTATTATGCATGCGCTCACTGCAACACGTTTCAAGAATTGACCATTGATGTTTATCAACACAATGTTCCCTGGGGTTAACTTTCAGTTCAGTTTAGTTCATAAAAACATAATATTACAGGGAGACGGCCAACATGGGGCTCGATAGACAGCTTTCACCATGCCTGTTTGTCTGTTTCACTTAAGTAATCTTTTTAATATTGTATTTAACATAATGTACATATATTTTTTATGTAATTTTATTGTAAACCAAATTGTTGAGCACCGGCACGTTAATCCGGAAAGTGGTTGGTTCAAATCCCGCCATAGATATTTTCTTGTAGCTCAACCCCAAATCAATATAACATTCCATCTTTTTAAAAAGTTGCCTTTGCACAACCCTTCACAAAAAAAGAAGAAAAAAATACTAAAACCTGATCGTGGTTGTATACTTCGCTATTTTACCGGAGGATAAATCATAATCCCACGCGCACTCCAGGAGTACGAGCAAATATTCGCACATCTGCTTGCCATATATGCAACTCAGGCCTTGGCCTCCCTGCATATGTGTCACGCAGAAGGACTATTTATTTGTAGACTCTACTTGTGCTTGTGGGATAACTAATAATAATATCTGAAACTGTAGATCTCTACTTAATCAGATTCAATCAGCAGGGACGTGTGGACCAAACTCAGCCGTACCTGAACCATCAACTTTAAAGGCAAAGGTTTTTGGAACCTTGCAATTAGCATGAACTATAAATAATAGTAAACTTGCAGGGTACAACCATGTAATAGTTGGAGTGTTGGCTCTGGAAAGAACCGGTTCGGTCTCGACATTTCAGTCTACTCTGCTCGCCTTCAGGCAGGAAAAAAAAAGGAGAATAAAAAGAAGAAGACGAGCAGAGTATACTGTTCAAAATGATGAATTTCAACATTTTATTTTAATCTATTTAGTTTAAGTTTAGTTGTTTTTGTTCTCTGCATTTGAGTTAATCTTTACTTCCAGATATTTTTATTTGATTTCCACTTTCAATTTGTCAGGGATTGTGTTTACTGTAAAATTTGAAAGTTTTTTCTTATGACTTTTTCAGTTATTCTGTGCATTTTCAACGCTTGTGGTTTTTTTTATGCAATACAAGGTCCCTTGAAAAACAACCTCAGTTGAATGGGCAATCATGTGTAAACATGATTATATAAAATAAATAAAACAAATACATTTTCCTCTCAAAATGAGGTCCATGGATGAAATCGAGTTGAAGAGAAAATGTCATTTAACAAAACATTACTAGGAACTTCTGTACAAATCTTTGGTTTTATTTCTGAAATTGTCAAAATTTTGACTCAAAAAAATGGCCAACCATGTTTCTTTGTGATGTATTAGGAAAACCGTGCAATTTTAATCCATGTTTGTGTGGATCATTATATTCTACTTTTAAATTATCTATCCAACCATTTGCATTTCATTAAAAAAAACGGTTTCAAATGCTTTTCAAAGACCAACCCGACCGATCAAAGGCAACGTGTTCCTTTAAAGAAAAAAACCAAAAACAATGTGCAATTGCTCAAGGAAAATGAAGTAACTATAAATACTAAAGAGTAAACTTGCGAGCACAACCATGTATAAGTATGATATCTCTTTTGAGGGAGTGTTGGGTCTAAAAAGAGCCGGTGTGGTCTCACACAGAATCTTTGAAAGTTAAATATATGAAATGTCCCCTTGAAATCTAGATTGCGCTTTGACTAAATGCATTTTGTTCTTTGTAAACAATCTTGTACTGTGCCCTTTAAAAGAAGGCTTACTGGTCAACTTACCTCTTTCTGACTACAGGTTTTTGGCCAATACTTCAATAAACCTCTAACGACCTGGTGGGAGACACACAATTTTGTAATTAACTTACATTGTTACAAATCATTACTAGAATCCTTTCTTACATTGCAAATTGAAAAATATAATTATTATTTGTTTATTAGAACCCAATTGTTCAGTTAGTTATGGTTGCATGATACATATTTAATTCCAGATTCAGACATTACCTTAAAATATGTATATGCACAATATGAACACTAAGAAAGCTTAAAACTTATCTCAATCAACATTTTCAAAATATTTGTTTACTATTTGTTATAATAACGGTTGTTTTATCTGATTTAATTTTGAAAAAGCATACATTCAACACTTGTTTTCAAGAATCCCATAGGTTTTTTTCTCTCTTCAGATCTTTGTTTGAAAATATTTTTTTTCTTCAAACAAACCACGTACCTTACTTGTGCCGTTACTGAAATAAAATTTCATTTACACTATTCCGAGGTCTAAATTTGGCGCCAAGCTTGCCAAAGCCTCATCACTACATTTGAAAGCACCTGAGACACGGCTTTGCAAAAGGTTAATTGCACAGGGCCAAAGAAATGCATTAGCAGGCTGCTCATGTGACAGAGTTTTATCAATCCAAAACGACAAGTCCAAATCTCTACCTGTAAAAATTAATCCCAGAGATATTCGGTTTCATTAAATTTTCGTGTTGGCTCTCTCCCCCCCCCCCCCCCCCCCACTAAGGTTTCAAACATGTAAGCCAGCGACGCATAGAGAGGATTGCACATAGGTAGGTTGTGCAAGAATCCATTAAAATTCCTGATGTAGATAGACTTGAATCATGAAAGTCATCTTGTGTCGGAGCTCTACTTTGCATTGTGCAGTGTACATACCTGATCAGTAAGCGTTGCATCTTTCTCTAGGAACTGCACTACACAATATGCCAGCTGAAACACAAAGAGAAATGGGCTATTACTAAAGATACATCCAGATACACCATGATACACAGTCAGTGTTGTAGCTACACCAATTTTAGTGGTGGGCTCTAAATCCACTTTAGCCCAACCAAGGGAGAGCGGTTCAACAAAATTATTCATGTTTAGACATGTTAGATATGGGGCCATCATTGCCGAAGTGCAACTGGGGGAAATCTGTGCTGGGCAGCACAGTGTAGGGCAAAATCTTGTAGTTCTCGGGGAAAGCCCGCCAGCGTCGCCCACCTAGGCTACAACACAGAACATTTGAATGACTGATTGCGTATCTGCCTGGGTCAGATTTCAATGCAATACAACATTTTAAAACGTGCCTCGACCCAACTTTGTGAACATGTTGCCAGATTTACCAACTGATCTTGAACAGATTTAGTAACTCAACCCCTGCTTAAATGGAAGACACGACATTCTGGTTGATTAACAGTGCAAATAACCGACCACTAAACAAGGATTGTCACATCTCCAGCCATTTCAATTCAAGCTCTTGTGTATATAAGGTGTACTAAGGCCATGTCTGAATTAGCGGCTACAGCTATGGCTAGATTTCCACGTCATTATGCGTTGAGGTATACACATCCTTAGCAACACCCTTAGCAACAGCCGTAGCCATAGCTGTAACCACCAATTCGGAAATGGCCTTAGGTTTGGTGAATTCCTAAGTATTGATTTTGTTATTTTACACCTTACAGTATACAGTAATTCAAATGGGGGAAAAAAAAATTCATTGTGTGCCTTCCTGTTTATTTGCACCTGATTTGTTTTCTTTATAAATAATAGTCTTCTGACTCGCCCACATAAATAGGTCACTTTGCTGACAGGGCTGGCTTGCTACTGCGACGCCATATTTACAAAATATATTCATGATCAATTCCAGAAGACAGGGACAGGGTCTGCCCAAGGAATGACAAATATGTGTTCTTTCTATTAACATTTCACTCATGATTAATTAAATTTATGTAATGCATGTGATGTCGCTGAAGGAACATAACCATGCCAGCAAGTGACCTATTTATGTGGGCGTCCCTCACGACTATTATTTTCAAAAAAAATAAATCATGTAAAAAATATACATGAAAGCACAAAATTATATTTTCCAACTGAGTTACTCTATAAACTGTACATACAAACCATTTAAGGTAAAAAGAAAATCAATACTTAGTAATTCCCCAACCTTGGAGCATTGTCACATCCCTGCATTTGAATTGATCAAAAACCTGACATAACCTTCGGTAGTTTTACTTACCTACTCACAAAGGCTATAGAATAAAATAACTTCAACCACTTCGTAGTTGATGGATGACATTTATTTCGCGAACTACAGAAACTATTACCCTGTATTATCTGAATGGATGGCAGCAAAGGAATGCTTTATGCTTACTTTAATTAATTACCAAGAAACAACTTGGTTAAAGGGAAGGTACACGTTTGGTAATTACTCAAAACAAATATTAACTTAAAAACTGACTTGGTAACAAGCATTGGAGAGCTGTTGGTAGTACAAAACATTGTGGGAAACGACTCCCTCTGAAGTAACATAGTTTTTGAGAAAGAGGTAACTTCTAACTAAAATAATAAAAGACTTCTAGCTAGAAGTCTCTTATTCCTATCTGAAAGCACACAAATTCGTCCAACAAGGGTGTTTTTTTCTGTCATCATTTTCTCACAACTTCGACGACCGATTGAGCCCAAATTTTCACAGGCTTGTTATTTTATGCTTATGATGGGATACACCAAGTG
Organism: Asterias rubens; assembly: GCF_902459465.1. NCBI lineage: Eukaryota > Metazoa > Echinodermata > Asteroidea > Forcipulatida > Asteriidae > Asterias > Asterias rubens. The sequence goes on along the minus strand of NC_047062.1, from coordinate 17,508,055 downwards.
AGAACACTGGTCTTTGACAATTACCAAACATGTACAATGCCTTCAACAAGTGTAAATACATGTATGACATGTATGCTAGTGAACGAAGGCTGTAAGAGTAGATATCATATTTAACAATTCAATCATTGTCTAGACCATTGCTTTCACGCTTCTCGGGTTACTAGAAACCCTTCCTCTATGCAAGAACAAAAAACTCCCACATACATTAGCTCCCAGCCTTTATAATGTACATACAGTAGCATATCTTGAATAAGGCGTAGGGGTTACATGAGGTAAAAGATCCTAGAGATATAATGCATGGATGATACTGGGAAGGTGAAATGCTCAATGTGTATCTGATTTCAACATCTTAAGCACTGGTTCTTGACATGACCTGGGAGCAATTTCACAGAGCTGCCTATAAGCAGGAAATATAAGCTTCCCTTCAAATATTACTTTACTGAGGTGCTGTAGTTTTTGAGAAATGAGTAAAACAAGTCACGAAATAATTTACGTCTCAGTGAGACAAAAATTATTTTAGCATGTCAAAACATATTAACCAGTTATGGTATTATACCATAACATAGCACAACTGGTTAGTAAGTTTTTACATGCTAAAACCGATACGAAAATTATTTTTGTGACATTGTTTTACTCATTTCTCAAAAACTACAGCACCTCAGCAAGTAACATTTTAAGGGAAGCTTTCTACAATCATCATCTTCAAGTTATAAGTTTAATGTAAATCTGTGGACATTGTGTCTTGTGTTAGAAAGTAGTACTTATACCCTTCAACAAGCTCTTTAAAATTGGGCCAAGATTTCATGGCAATGCTTACTGCAGAATTCTACACTTACAGACTAGCAGATCGCACTTTTAAAGGGCCTTGATAAGTGTGGAATTATGTGGAGAGCAGTGCCGAAAAATACCTACATCAATGTTCCAGTGAACCAACCATATAATAAATGTCTATCTGAAAAACATCAGCTCTTTAACTAAAGTATAAGGATTTCCTAGAAATTTGGCATTCAAACCGACCAAACAGTTATCCATTTGCAAGGATGAAGGACTTTGCATACATAAATGATGTATACGCTACGTTATCCCATTCAATCAAAATGATAATCTAGATTAAATATTATGATAACCATAATCAGAGCGGTAATTATGCTGATAGAAAATCCCTCCTTAGAAGCAGTTAAGTACCCAAGTCGGCCTGGACAGCATGCATAAGGATTGACGGTGTGGTACAACACGCACTAACACACTATGCATACAGATGTTCATATACATTGCAGTCAAGCCCCTCAGGGCACGGCTAAAGAAAATGCTAAATAAATTATGAATTCCCATCAATCAAGACGTCTTCAAGTTCTATGGGCTCCACGGCGAGCCCTTGTGAGACAAGAAATTGGTGGGGGGTTTTTCTTTCACTGAGAAGGCTAATACCCTGTTTAAGTGAGGATTACTTATGAAATGTGTGCATAAGGGGCCGTTCAGAATAATCAATGTTTAAAAATTTCTCCTCTTTTTCCCCAATATTGTGGGAGGTATGGTCAAAAGCAATAACTGAAAATCAAATTGATCGATTACAATATAAAAAAATTTTTTTTTTTTTTTTTTCCCCATACACCGATGTGTGTTAGCACTGATACTCAGTACTTTCCCGAGTCCTGTGAAAAAAAATATCACAGGCATGTTACTATATTATAAAATTATCTATTATAAAATATAAAACAAAATATTTTTGAAGGAGAAATAAATACCCACTGGCCCCTTCCTGTTCATTTGTCATGTCAGTGCTATCCACTGTAATCAGTCCACCTTGTTTCCACCCTAATCGGTCCACCTTGTTTACATCCTAGGCCTGATGGGGATAATATAGCAAAATAAAAATTGCCTCTTCTGTTTCAACTACAAAGTTGCATGCTGGAAGACAGGAACAGCCACTGACGACAGGCATGATATTTGGTCCTTGAAGAAAAGTAGGAAAATCAAATCAAGTTCAAGGCCTGACCTACATTACACAAGGTGTAGGCTCTAATAGACTATTCAGGCCTTATAAATAACGATTTTTCAGAGGGCAAAAAAAATTCGGAAAACAGAATAAAGTAGGAAGAATATCATGCCTGCATTGAAAACTCCTGAGATGGAGAGCGCTCTTGAATGAAAATAACTGCTTCATTTGAGCTATTACTTAGTTCACCAGTGTATAAGGGGATATTTAAACAAATTTTTTGTTTTGGAAATTTGAAAATATCTGCTTTAATCGAAGCATTACTTAGTTCATAAGAGTAGAAAGGGATATTTACAACAAAACATCTTTTTGGGTGGGTGGTCAGAAACAAAATCAAAACAAGATCAAAATTTGTAACTATTAATTTCTCTGAACGGCCCCTAATATAAGACCCTACTGATGAATACAGTAAGCAGTTGAGGATTGAAACACATGACATTATGAGACACACTCCAAACTGAAACACTCCGCGGCACAATCTCAATTTAATTTACTTTCCACAGTTATATTCCACCCGCAGTGCTCTCTGCCCCCGATACTTTATTCCAGTCTCTTTATTCGTCGACAACGTGACGGGGGTCGTTATTTAATCAAAATGTTTCATAAGAGAATAGCATTTGATATAAATGCACACCAGGCAGGGACTAATGCATATTTATTGTTAATTGTATTAAGTGGATGGATGCTACTCTATCTGTATTTGAATTCTTATTTTAAATTTTTTATTTAAAAATTATTTTTTATTTATGTGATTTTTCATGAAAAAGATATATTATGGACTGAAACAAACACACATGTAAATGATAACATATGAAAGGAAATTATCAAAATCCCACATAATTTTAATTTGAGTAAATTTGAGTAAATAATTACAAGTTGGCCAGTCATAAAGTAAAGCGTTTGAATACTAATGGTCTCAATGCTCAATTTATGATGCAATATGTTACGATTTACAACAAAACGAGACGCTGAAAACCACACATCTTATCCCCAGGATTGCTGACAAGATGAAGTGAATGTTGATAGTGTGACAATCCCCCAGAACACCATATGATCGCAGAGATTGTGTGACCATGTGTGCATTCTATTAATTGTTTTCTTGGACAACAAACTTGGATAGATTGGACACAACTGACGTTACACATCAGAAAACTGTGGGTGAGCATAACATACGAAGTGTGGACCTAAGAACAAAAGAGGTCCACATAAAAGCCAGGGTTTTGAAATACTATGTGGACTTACACATGTCCACACAGAGTTTTCACTGTTGTTGGAGAATAGCCTTTTCTCCAGGAGTGTATAGAATAAAGCGATGTCCCAAAAATGACTGAAACACAGAGCTGTTTGTGCGAGCGTGCTGTTGATATTGTATATCATCGTGCAATCTTCACTTGGGGGTAAAAAGTTAATGAAAACAATACTAATATACCCGTTGACACAAAGGACTTTAACAAACGGGATCTTCTGGGTGGTTGGACAGAATGGGGACAATCTTGAATCCATTTTGATGTTGTGTTTTATCGCTACATAAATGTAAGAAGTGTGGACCCAAGAACAAAACAGATCCACATAATATAGAGACTTGAAACACTTTGTGGACTTCTACCCACATTCACACATTATTTTTTTTTTTTACAGTATTGAAGAACATGATTTTCTTAAGTGTACAGAACAAAGGAGTGACTGCAACACAGAGCTGTTTGTTGGTGGTATGGGGGTTAACCCTCCCCAACCCATCAACGCCTTACCCTACTCTCAACCTCCTACTTGACTCAAACTCTTACAGCTCCTCATAACCCCCTAGTCGCTCATAACCCCCTAGTCGCCCACAACCCCCTGGTCGCCCCCTACCTAGTAGTGTTTTCTCACCTGTGCATGATAAAGACTGAGGCATTTGACCTTGTGCAGAGGGATGAGCACCTTGATCAGGAAACTCTTGTGCTCGTTTTTCAGCGGTAGTGCAAATCCATTGATTATACTGTCAGGGTCAAGAACAAACCATAATATTATTACCTCACATGTGTGGGATGAGATCTCTACACTAAAGAAAACAAGAAAAAAAAAAAATCTCATGCAATTTTGAAACCCTAGTTCTGCAATCAGCTGTGTATACACCCACTGCTGGACATAACGCTAGAATGCCACCTTGCAATGGGCTGTGATTGATAAGAATGGCGCACTGCACCGTGAGTATGCCTCAAAAAAGCGCGGTCCAACCAAGGACCAATTTCATAGAGCTGCTTAACGGCAAATTTTGTGCCTACTAAACGTTTTTCATTTCATAGTGCTGCTTACCGTAAGCACACAAAAAGGCATGCTATACTTCCGGTGCTTACTGCATTTTGCTTTACGTTAAGCAGCAACATGAAATCTGTGACGTCGAAATTTGTATCGCATTTGCATTCCGGGAAGTATGAACCGGGCTTAATGTGTCTGAACGACGGCAAAAACAACAGCTGATCAAGTTCCTTGAAAATCCCCCACAGCCTGCGTTGCGCGTTTCCTATTTCATGACCTTCTTGATGTCACATGCTTAATTAGTTGGATTGATATCCGGTGGGGTAGGAGGGTGATAGGAATGCAAACAGACAGAGGAAGAGAGAGAGAAGGGGGGGGGGAAATAGTACATGTACATTCCCAAGCTGATGCTTGTGTCACCCCTGCATGTTAGTGGATCAGACACCATGGACTCCCCTGATATTAAGACCCACTCTCAACTCCCTTAGGGGGGGGGGGTCTCCTCTACCCCACTTCACTTTTTTTTCATTTCACTTCATTTCATTTATTCTGTGAAGCCAAGGACTCTCAGAACGCAACCTTAATCACTGTACTAATCAAGAAACCCAAATGGAGAGAATTCAAGGAAGTTTAAGGTTTAGATGTGGGAGGAAACCCCGATGAATTATCAAAGGAAAAACCCACGCAATCAGGTAGGGACTGAAAGCCCCTTCCCCGTAGCGCCTTGGCGTGATTTGAACCGGGTCCTAGAGATGAAAGGCAAGGAAAGATACCACTAAACCAAACAGTCCAACACCATACTTCTTCTTTAAGATATAAACTTCATTTAAAGCGTTGCAATTTTTGAGAGAGGAACATCAGCTGATTGCGGCCTTATGTCCCACTGGGGACGAAGACAAAATATATGATGCAAATAGAGGTCTCAAATTAATCATGGCACCAACATCTTTTGTTAAGATGCCCTTTAAAAAGTCCTTCACAAATGTACATTTTCCTGCTTTTTTAAGAACATGAGTATTTCTTGAGTGGGGGAAGTTCTCACAGGGACTTACATGTTCTATAAAAAGAAGAGCAGTTACAGCAGTGTACCAATTATGGCATCTCGGGCCACAGCCTTCACAAATAGACACCGAGCATCAATCGTTTCTGGGTGAATGTTTTAGGTTGAACAATTATCCAAACCATATTACTTCAAGGGGAATCCTTTCTCAATCAACAGCTGCAGTGTTTCTCACCATTTAAGTTTTTGTGGTCGTTTACTTTTTGAGAAGTTTAAAGCCCGGTTCATACTTCCTGCGAACGCGAATGCGGTACAGATTTTAAGTTCACAAATTATCAACATATAATTCGCAAGAGTTGAGCTGTGTTCATTTGCGAAACATTTGCTGCGAAAACAGCCATGTGATGCATTCGCTGGAAGTATGAACCCTGATTAACACTGCCATTAATAAATAAGGTTTTCTGATAAAAATCAGACACAGTTTCCAAAGTAATATATTTTTTTTGATCGTTTGTTTTGTTAGCTGGATTATCAGTACCAAGCTCACAAAAAATGTCCACATCTTACCTGCCCAGGATTTCTAGTAATTCTCCTACTCCGTTAAAGTGTTCCGTTTCATAAATAAACCTACAACAAGTCAAAAAGGATAAAGAAAAACACAAAATTGAAGTACCATATAAAACATTTCAAAGAATGTGGGTTAATGAAATGTGCAATCGATCAAACCGTACCTGTATGTGTTGAAAATATTAAAATTCCTCAGCAATGCCCAGGTGACATTTGAAGAGTCTGGGACAAGGAACTCTACTTCCAAGACAAGTGTGATGAAATAAAGTGACATGAACAAAATCTCAAAACTTGAATTGGAATTCTTAAGGGATATTTAACCTTTTAGAGACCCTGCTCGTCTGTATAGTTTTCACTATGAACCCCCAGACAGTGCTGCTCTAAGTAGATTTTGTAATCGGTGAAAATGTCTTGACAATTTTGGTTTCATTTCAGAGATGGCAGATCTAGTGTTGAACATGAGCAACATGGAAACTATGACCTTTACTGTGACCTCTTCTTGACGATGGAGTACGGATAAATATACACTGCGGTAGCAACAGGGTTAATGAATATTCATGACCGGATTACTTTGTCCATCTGACAATGACGTAAGAATATAGGCCAGCTGACTAAAGCCTTAACAGTTGAAACCTACGATTCTTTTCAAAACCACCCCAACACAATTAGAGATTATAATTCCATAGTGTTACTGCAAACCTTACTAGATCACAATTCCACCATGCAAAGTTTAAAATCCGACTTAAGTCTGATCGTAAGATTTGTTTAGTTGGGTTACCATTCAAAGTCACCATTAACAATAACTTAATATTCATAAAAGGATGGAAAATATTCATCTCTAATTATGACGTACCTGAGGAAGATATGGTTGATCTGTTTACGTATGAAGGCGCGTAGGCCCAGGAACTTGCCATAAATGCGGTGAAGCACTGTCTTCAAGAAGTCTCGCTCGCGGGGATCTTCACTGTCAAACAGCTCCAGCAGCTGATGAAGAAGACGGAAGAGAAAGACATAATTATGACAGAATGTGTTGAATAGACAGCTTCTAGGGAAGAGAGGCCGTGCACAGACTGAATGAACATTTAATACTATAGACATTATTCATACAAGTCTGGTTATGGGGGGGAAGTCTCAACAGTCGTCAAATACAAACAGGCTTCATGGAAGCACTGATAAATGCTCATTATTAAAATATTAAATTACTTGTTTGCCCAAACTTGTTCATTTGAAATTCCGAATCACTCAAGTACTTGTGCTTTGTAGGTCTGATGGAGAAAAATAGTATCATGTAAAATCAAATATTGTTTGCGATTTGACTGTTACCATAAAATACTTTGATTTAACATTTTGAATATATTTCAGTGTATTTATTTTTATTAAGTAGGCTTCTAAACTAAATTTAAAAAAAAAAAGATATGTGTTAAAAATTTGCATACAGTTGCCATTAATTATTAGGCCTACACTTTTTTTTTTTTAAGCAAACCCTGTTTCTGCTTCACTGAAACTCTATTTTTATTGAGCTTGTCGACAGTTTACCTGTTTAGTAAAACATACCCCTGAACATATTAATACAGCATTGAGAACATAATATTTTAGAACAGCCATATCTCATTGAAACAAAAACCAGTGAATCTGTAATTTCATTGACTTGATCCCCCTGTGATCCGAGGCAAACCGATACACACACACGCTCGTACAAAATTAGCTTTTGATTATGTGAGTAAAATCAAGAGCCAACACTGCCCAGGGTGAGCTGCAGACATTGATTTGGTTTTTTCTACAGCCGCTGCGTATTCAAGACAGGGGATGTTTCAGGGGTTCGGGAATCTAGTCGCTTCCTGCACGGGAAACCTGCCCGGCAGCGCAAGGATACCAAGATGTAATTTGTGGGGGACTCGGGGTGCTGGAGTGATTAACGGCATAATTAAATGAAATGTTAGTGTATCTTGCGCTCATTTGAACGTGCCCCGGCCAGTAACCGACGGCTTTGAGTTGAGAATTTTCTTCTTTCTTTTTTCCCCCGCTACACTAAGTCAACTTGCAACTTATTTAGTGGGGTGATTTCTTTTTAAACGGACATTGTGAAGGCAGCAGTGCAACAACGCATACTTTACTTTGGAAATAAATACATGTAAGTCTTCCTGTGCCAACGCATTGCTGAGGTTTTAGATTACAGCTTTCACTTAAATATCCTGCTTTATTTCACTGAAGCCCAACGCTGACACATTATACATCCATACACTCAGCGGAATTCCTAAATCAAATGAAAAAACGCTCGCCACCAGAATCTGGAATAACCCACTATAACCTTCTGGGACTAACGAAAACCCCTGGAAATGCTGGGAAACTGAATTAATTACAAGTGGCCACCACCCGTGTCCAAGGAAACACTGTATCGTTGGACGGATGCTTTTTCTCCTCTCACACTGTGTGAAGGAGGAAATGCAAGCAAGCCACATAGACAGCATTGGAATATTATATAGTCCGGGTGTAGGTAAAGTGTACCAGCTAAAGTTGCCATCAATCACTATTGTCATATCAGATGGTAACCGAAGTACAGTTCCCTTGCGACTTTTAATCAACTGGGCATACCGCAACGCATAATTACACAGACAAATATCCATGATGCGAGTCGCCCTTTAATGCCCAAATCCAAACCTGGCATTAATATAAATAAAATAAATATAAAAAAAGCAATAAGTCACACACAATGCAAACCCAGTAAGGGGCCAATGATGTTATAAAATGACTGAATTACAAATAGAGAGAGTAGAAATTCAATCTTTGAGTTGAGAAAAGACGAACGGATCAACAAATCTGAGGTTTCTCACAGAGGCAGAATTTATTTTAATGAGACCTGAGAATCTTGAAATCTTTCCACCTGAAAAAAACCCCAACCACACGTATACTTTATGTACAACTTTAAAGTGCCCTGTTTGACAGTGAAAAATTTTTTCAAATGTGTTTATGAGAACAGACACTAGTCATGAAACGAATCTCATTTTACCCCCTTTTTTCCTCCCACTAAATTCTAAGGACCAATCCAACTTAATAAAGTTAAAGAGACAAAACGGTTTTTCTATGTCTTTGTGAAGAAAACCTTGCGCTGCCAGTGTGCCAGCAATAGCGGCGCTACCAGCAGCACTCGCGCCTACAGGCTAAAAAAGGGTCAGTCTATAATCATTCAAGAGGCTGGAAAGGGGAAAAACCAATTATTTAAATAGCGTAAAAAGAACCAAATAAATAAAGTCACACAGAAAATGAGGGACCTACATGTATGGCTATGACTACAGCTGATGGCAGCAACAAAAGCATGGACAGTAACAAAAGCATAGACAACAACACTTTGGGGCATTCTAGCCAATCCAACATGCCCCAACACGTTTTTTTTTTTAATGTTTCGAAAATGTTGTGTATCAATACATGCGGGCTAGTGAAAAAACCTGCGGGCGATCAAGAGTTTTGGTTGACTCGCCCGGCGGGCGATTGAAAAAAAAAGTTAAGGGAAACCCCTGACAGTACACACAACATACCTGCATAACAAACTTTTGGTCGATGTATTTCTTGGCTATGCTGGGCTGGAACTCCGGTGATTCCAGAAACCGCAAGAAAAATTCGTAGACAATCTGAGGAGAAGATAATGTACAATGACAGTTAATTATTTTTTCTGCACTAATAAGGAGACTGTCTGAATATTTTGCAACCAAAAAGGAAGTACAAAATAACTTATGTAATCCTACAGGCCTGATGCTTCGTTCTTGAAAGGGCAAGAGCATCAAGCTATTTTTCTCCTTTGTAAAAGGCACCTTTATGAGAAGATCGTTAATTGCTGTTGGAATGTTTCATTGGCACCAAGACAATGACCAGGGGGCAAGGAGGCAATTGCCCCAGTGAAGCATCAGGCTTGATGAAACGCCCTCTACCTGGCCAGTGTATCTAACACCACTTAAGAAAAGTTGTCAATTCATAACGACAACTCAGTGCTCACTGATGTGATAGATGACACTATTCAGTTTAATTGCAGCAGGGAGAGAGAGCTGCAATAAAAGGGTTTTACACGTTAGCATGAGATGCACTTTACTGCACATCACCTTCAGGCCACCTTCTAGGGGTAAAATGTTTTTTAGCAGCAGACACTTATGCTTAAGTTAAAATATTAAGCAGAGTTAGTGAACAGTGTGTACATTCTTGGGCAGTCATCCTAGTGTAATTCAGGTGTTAAACATTTTTCTTGACATTGAAACTTTGTGGTGCTTTTAATGCGAAAAAAACAACGTTTGTAGCATTTTAGCAAAACATTTGCATAGACACTCTTCAAAGGTGGGTCGGCCATTAGTAAAGTATGACCCAACCTTTAATACACAAGTACCTACTGCTACAGGTATTATCAGATTTGTTTCGTTTGGCCAAAGTTTCACATTTTACAATGGTAGAGTACACATGTATCAAAACAGAAAGTAATCTGGGGTTCTGTTAAGAACGTGTGATGTCATATGTCACACAAGATCACACCGTATGCACAAGATAAACACTTCACCCCTATGATCATACATGTATGCAGGACTTGAACGACTGTACTTCGGTCTTTGAAAAACATGTGCATGCATACATTATGTACATGTACATTCAAAGACACTTGGTACATGGTGCTGATATTAAACCACAACTGCCATCTTTAAAATGTCTTTTTTTTTTTAACCCATGTACAAATGACTACATAAATAACAGGTATAAGAGCGGCAAAGGTTCACAGGGAAAACACAAACAATTTGTCTCCCTTCCTTTTCCTGGAAAAGTATTGTTTCTTGAGTAGGTGTTGGCATTCCAAATCCCTCCAAAAGGTTGCCTGAACTTAATTACATCCCATCATGATGTTTTTTTTATGGCCATCTAAAACAGACCCACACCCACTCTAGATTTGTTTCCCCCTGACTGCCTTAAGGAGGATCATCAAGCCCAGTATTCAGGTAGTCATATATAGACTATTTCAGGCTCCTTTCTCTCTCCCCGAATCCCAACCACCTCCATACAAAAAGTTCATTCCCATTCTAATGAAAGTCCTCCTCAACGGAAGCTTCTAATTCAACCGGGATGACGTCTGGTCACGCACCGTGCGCTGACGGACGAGCCCAGAAAGAGAAAAAGTGCTCAGACTGTACACGGCAGCCCCCTCCACATGATGAAATGTAGAAGTCTATGACGACTTAAGATGGCACCCGGGGGCTATATATATACACACATACAGCAGGCTCTTACTCTGAGAAACCTGTCCTATTAACTCGCCCCCCAACACTAATAATTTGGCTTCGAGTCTTAACATGTAACTTTACTTGAACAGCTAATTTTAGGCATTTACGTGCCTCTACACCGTTATGTGTACATAAATCATTGACACAGAGTGGAAAATTTATTAAAATGTTGGCTTTTTGTTATAATTCAGTTAGGGGGTAGCGTATACGTGCATGGCTAGTGGGTCTTATCCCCGGGAAGGTATAGTGTGTTGAGATTAGATGGCCACTTTATTATATCATTCGTGCTGTAAAGGGCTTCTAAAACAAGTATTGAAATGCAATATTGTAAGCACTATTTGCAACCAATTGTGATACTGATAACTGTTGACTAGAAAAACACATTATTTGTTATTTTTATTTTTCAAGCTTGAAATTTCAACTGAAGCAATTAATAACAATTAATGGCGTGTTGAGACGTAGCGTAAAAATTTCCAATATTTGATATTTGAGAAGTAATGTCAGAATGGCTGCGAAACAATTAATAAAAATGTTTAAAAAACTCCATCATGCAAGCTACATGTAAAAGCAATCAGGAGTTTTCAATACAAGCCCTCATGACAAATTCTACAATCTAAAATAAAGATAAATTTCACGTGGATATTAAATTTCTGCTGTGAAATTAAAGGAGCACCTTCAGTTTCACTGCAGCAATCCTAGATTGTTCTTTAATCAATCTACAGCTTCCGTGACTTTGTCCTCAACTCTACCACCATGACCTAGGGGCATGGGAAGCTGAGGCCCCATCATTCATAATAAGGATGATCTGACTTCAGTTTCTGAAAATCTACGTTAATTCTAGAAAATTACCCTGTCATGGAAAACAGGAACTAAGGTTGTACATTTTGTACACCTTCAAATATTTTTTTTAATGCATGTCACATAGATCTGCATTAGAAATTGCAAAATATTTTACACTTCCTCACCAAAAAAACCTTGGTTTTCCCCAATTCCATATTTAAACATTCAAAATCTCTGAAATATCCTGAACTGAAAGTGAAGATGCACGCCGCTGACAGAAAAGCCTGCAATAAGGATTATCTTTCAGCCTCGGAGACTATACACGCACCGCACATGAACCTCCAATCTCGGACGCATAATAAATGAAGCCATATCCATCTGTCAGTTGATATTACGCCCATTCGCCAGGATCTCCCTTGTCCTACATTCGTTCAGTTCGCTTAGCACGACCTCAAGCGCGTGGCACTGGTGTTAGTCTACTAGGATGTACATGTTTTAATGATACTCATGTAAGTTAAGACTAAAATGACAACACATGGACTTGACATTTGGGCCAGAATAAACCGCCTGTCATCCCCAGACATTGAACAGAACCACATTGGGGGAACTCAAGTATTTCAGAGATGAACCCTGCTGTTAAAGGCTCTGTTTGTGTACGATCATTCGAAGCTACCTTTACAATGTTGTATACACAGAAAACTGACTTGGTATTGAACCCTACCCCCTCCCCCCCTTTTAATGTTGTGAAAAAAAATCAATAAATCTTGTTTTTGACCCCTACATCGATGTGTATTAAACTCTGTATACTCGGTACTCTAACAGAATCTGCAAGCAAATCTCTTCTCTGCGATTCAAACAACTTTTAGTTTTAAATTGCTTTATATATGAATAGTAAATAAACAAATAAATGTTCTTCAAGTACTGGTTTATAATCAGTGTCTCAGAAAGAAGAGTACGATGATGGAGGTCACAGGTTTAATGTCCCTCTGAGCTCTGTTTATTTCTTTGTTTTATTTAGTCAGAGTCTTCTCTTAGCACAGTAGGCCAAAACATACGCAGTCTGTAAAAAGTGAATGAACATGTTTTTGCTAATTGTTCCCTGTTTACTCATCCATTGCAATTAATCTGTAATATTTTAGTCTCACATAAAATTGTCATTTACAAAATAAATGGCTAATTATTAATAGTAACTCTTTCAAAAAACTGAATCATTAACAGTCACTTGAACATCTATGGAATTTGGACGGCCACATAAAGATCTCTGCCATTTCATTCATCACTGTATCCTCAACTACTCTACTAGTGGCTCTTCAGATTTCCTGTAAGATTTACAAACTGTTACATATTATTAATGAGACCCAACCAAAGGATCTACTGCCAACTTATCTCATGAATTATGAGAGATAATGGAGTAGGAGTGATTAGGGCAGGGGCCATCATTTAGAGCTGCAGACAGTGTACATGTAGTAGTGTGGTTACAGGGAGATGGGAACCATTCATAGGAGATTAGAAATCAAGGATACCACAAAGGATTTAGGAATTAACCCCAAGGATTAACTCTTCATGAGGATGTAAGTAATAGGCTCAGAATTCCTTGGAGATGCCCTGCCACAAGATTTGTTCCTGAGGTGCTCCGGCTTCAGCCGAATTCCCTCTATTAACAACTGTTTTAGTTGTTTATTTATAAGTTTAAGAATCCAGGAATAATTTCCTGCGACAGTTTCCTGAAAATTAACATTAAACTTGCATGGAAACTGTCACTCTCACTTAAAGGCACTGGACATTGTAATCACTTTAAAATATTTATTAGCGTAAAAACTTAATTGGTAACGAGCAACAAAGAGTTGCTGACAGTATAAAACATTGTGAGAAACGACTCCCTCTGAAGTAACGTTGGTTTTTGCGGTAAAAAAGGTAATTTCTCACTAAAATATTTGAATCTGAGAAAGACTTCAGGACTGAACCCATTCTCAAGCAACTGAAAGCGCACAAGTTTGAGCACCAAGGGTGTTTTTCCTTTCATTATTTTCTTGCAACTTCGGTGACCAACTCAGCCCAAATTTTTTGTTATTTTATACATATGTTGGGATACACCAATTGGGTGAGAATACTGGTCTTTGACAATTACCAATAGGTGTCCAGTGCCCATAAAGCGTGTCCAGCTGTCGGTTTCACCAAACTCTTCCTTACTTAGGATTAATCTTAGGACGAGTTAAGTTCCGTAACCATAGACATTATAGATGCATTGATCTCATCCCAAGTTAAGACGAGTTACTCGTCCTACCTCGAGATAGGATTAATCCTAGCGTTTCATGAAATCAGCTGCTATGCCTTTAAAGACGACTTCAAGTATAATGTAGTCTGGGTTTGGTTTTTTTACCTGCAAGTGTGGCCATGATGCTTCTAATGTAGGGTCGTCTTCCTCAGGATCGAAATCTGGATTTTCACTAGGTGGCAGTGTGCGGAAGATATTACATATTATCTGTAACGAGAGAGGGAGAGAAAATGACAGATTATGAATTGAGTGTGGGATTTCAAGCTTGCGATTAGCATTTAATTTTGGCAGGTAAGCCGTGAGCGGGGGAACCGGTACATGTCGACGGAGTACGAGGGAGGATCATAAAGTGACACCTGGTTGAGTCAGGTTTCTTAGCGATGGGGATGAAGCGAGGGAAAAGGCAGTTGCTTTGGAAATTGTATACATCAGTCATTCGGCGTAGGGGGGGGGGGGGACAATGGACATCATTGTGAATAAACACGTAGTTCCTTACTTCAGAGGATACAATGACAAGTCCAATAAAGTCAAAACCAAGAACATGCATTCCTGTTTCATTCATTACTCAATGGTCCGTGAAAACAGTTAACAGTATTTGTTGGAGTTTCTTTTTCTCTCTCCAAAAGACTGTCTTATTCTACATGTAATTGACTGTCTTACACTAGCTGGCAGTGGCCTTATCCTTAATACAATTTCGTTCCCGCACACCTGTAGTACATGTACAGCGTGTATTTAAAATTAGAAGATTTAGAAATGTCTGCAATTGCATTTTAAAGCGAGTTTAAACTGCATTGACATCGCATTTAATTAAATGCCACACTTCATTATCTACAAGTTGTGCACAATATTCTTAAAAACACTTAGCACTCTACATCCATTTAATCCATCGCCGTATCTCTGGGCAATTGACGAGAGTAATTTGTGTTAATACTTGTATCGGTCCTTCACGTCGCACCATTAATGTATGATTTATTTTTTCATTAAACAAAGTAAACAGATTGATCCAAAGTAAAACACCAGTTGCCAAGCACCGTACAATGGCCTAAACGACATAGAATGAGCAACTGACACATGTATAGGAATGTCACTAAATGGCGGTTTAGATTGAAACCTTGAATAATTAACTAACTAGCCCTGCGGGGCGATTAACACTCAATATGGTGTAATTAAATTATTTTGTAATGACTATAATACTACTCTCTATCTGTCACCATTTAAGTAGATCTCTATACCTGAGACATAAAGTTTAAAAAACGATGATGCATAAAGCCCGGTTCATACTTCCTGCTAATGCGCAGCAAATTTTTATGTCAAATGTTTTGCAGGAGCTGAACACAGCTCAACTCCCAGGTCAAAATTCCAGTTGAACCTAGTTAACTGGGGTCAACTGGTTCAACTGGATAGTGATCAAACTCGTCCATTTTCCATATTAACCAACTGGTTTGGACTAGGTTTAACTGTGTTCAACTAGGTGGAAATTATAAACCAGTTGGTTTCTGTCCATTTTCCATATTAAACCAACTGGTTTTAACTGTGTTTAACTAGTTTATCAACTGGTTTCAACTAGTTCCAGTTAAACCCAGTTTAACTAGGTTCAACTGGAATTTTGACCTGGGCTGTTGTGAATTATTCATTTCAAATTTATGACATCAAAATTCTTTATCGCATTCGCAGAAGGTATGAAGCGGGCTTAATGAGATGCTTCAGAGGCTAATAATAATAAACCCACGTCTGTTTATCGAGGAGAAGTTTTGCAAGGTACATGTATGCATACATATGTACTTAATAATTAAGTCTTATAAAGTACACAAATCCACCCAAAGAAAGAGAGGGGGAAAAAGGGAAAGGACCGACATAAAATTCAGCTAAGAGGAACTAATCTTTTGGCATGAGGTTGTGTTTTGAAAGACCTTTTACATTGAGTGAATATTATTTGAGGTTTTAATATGAAGAGGATATATACAACATGTAGCTGATACCAGAGATGTGTTGCTGTAACGGAATCTTGTTGTCACCCCAGGTGTGTTGAGATTTTACTTTTTGTAGAAGCTATTTATTTCCAGATCGAAGGTTTGCAAGATGGTTTATGTTGAGCATGTCCAGGATGTACGTTGGTGCTTGCCTATTGAATGCTTTGATACACTGTGCAGTACATGTACGCACACTGCACTGTACAGTACATGTACGCACACTACACTGTACAGTACATACACGCACACTACACTGTACAGTACATACAACGTACATGTGTACATACATGTACCATAAACTACAGTTGGAAACAGAACATTCCAAAAATACTTGTCAAACAGGGAAAGATGTTACACTTACATGGAACAATTTTTTCGCTTTCTCCCCTGGGTACATGAGGATGGCAACCCTTATATTTATAGTCACCTATCTCCGTTTGACCTTGATCATAATACAACTGTCACCTTCATGTACAGGCAGACTTGGGTCATCTAAGGCACAGCTGTGTCAACGGCTACAGATTACATCTTGGGATATTTTGCAATTAACTCCTCCAAGGCCTCTTCATTTTTTTTTTTACTTGTTCATTACCGCCGAAGGAAAATCACCTGAACCGCTTTCGGATTTAGGATATGCTCGTTTTGGCAATTGTTTATTTTTGCATTATGAAACCATAGCGACGCGGAAAGTTTCTCACTGGATTGGCTTTTTTTTTTCTTTCTTTTCTTTCTTCCGAATCTTGAACGGCACCTTGAGTCTTTTTCCGGGAACTCTCGGCTCTAAACTGGCTGCCGGGCATTAATTACTTTTTGATTTGCTGCTTAAAATAGCCATGGTTACCAAATACAAGCAGGCATGTTGTTTTCACACGTAATTCAAGTGATGTACATAATGTACACAGTGATTTCTTGTGCTGATTAAATTAGAAACGTTTTTCAGATTTCCTAATAAACCTTTAGAACGAGTGATTTGAATTAACTTTCTTAATTAATTACTTTTTGGTTGTATAACTTAACACACTATTTATTACAAGGAACTGAATTCCTTACATCTGTGTTGCTTAACAATACTTTACTCAACGCAAATGAGCAGGATACCAGTCATCTGGTAAATGAGACATGGTATTTTAGCTGGTAACTTTATTCTGGTAAACCTATATCTGTTGTGTTTAGCCACTATTTGTGCTTTAAAGACATCTCTATGAAATTAGGCCCTTATGGCTGATTTACTTCTTTTACGACAATTTCAAGACTCTAAGTAATTATAAAAACATGAAAAACTACTGAGGAGAAATCACAATGCCCAAGAGGAATATTTCTGATTAATGGCATTAGGGCATCCATCTTTGATTCTTAGCCTCTATAGCCTAGACCCAAGGATTCCTGATTGTTTATGACTGACAGGGCAGAGCTGAAAATGAAAGCAGACGAGTCTCCGCAGACAGGGACATGTCCACCAATTCCATTCATTCCACCAGCTTCATTTCGATACCTGGCTTGTCTGAAATTCATTCCTACTGTGCGCCTTTCATCCTATCGACTGTTCTATATTTTCCCTTGCAGTGAAATATTCTACTCAGACGTCATTGTCGTGCTGCATTTAAATGTACATAGATCATTTTGGGAATGATAGGCTGGTGATGATTGTTAGCTTTCTTCAGCTTGGTCGCTGCACACGTGTAGCTGATGATATTTTTTTTATGCATCACTGCATGTGCAGTGTGCTCGGACGATCAACTGCACTGGCTCCTTGATGGCACAGGTTTAAAGGAATTGTACAAGATGGTGTTTTGGGGAAGACATAAAGATTCATTCAATTCATCTTAGATTAGAGAAATGAATCACAAAATATTTAATTTGTTTTTGTTAAACTCTTATATTTTTGCAATTTGTTTCTACATGTGACGGATGATAATATGCTGCTGTACTGACTGTACTTTATAGTTAATTATGGATTAAATCTGTTATTACCTTTCACATAATAAATCAAAGTGTTCGGACACCATCTTTCAGCAATGATTGTGTTTGCATTCAATGAGTTCTTAGAAAGTCACGTCACTGTAAAAGTGAATAAAGACAAATCTATGAGAGTGGAATTTGAACCTGCGACCTCCAGGTTTATGTGCCAGTGCTCCATCAACTGAGCTATCTTGCCCTTTGATCGTGGTCTTCCTATTTTGTCTTGTTCGGGTTAGGCCTGTGCGAATAATTTGAATATCCGGTTAATGGCGAATAGTTTTTCCTAACCATAACCACGAATACTGTTTTTGACCTAACCAGCAGAATACCGGTCACAGATTGTACCTAATAAATGGCTTTTTGGTGGGTAACCATATCTTGTTTGTTAGCATTATTTTGTTGTACTTAGCTACTTTTGTTAAGCAGCTCTAAGAAATTTGGCCCGATGTGATCTGTGATATTAACCAAGAACTGATTTACGTAAATGTAAATCATTCACACATTTATAAGGAGCCTTCATGGAACTAAATTAATTGTTCTTTGACACAAAACTCTCCCACACCCACGTATGGCCAAAGGTGTAAACATCTGCAATCAGGGACTACCTATTGTCCTTGTTTCATTTGTACTTTAACTTTCTGGCAACAGCTCCACTTGCTTCTGTACACCTTTCCAACCGGTTTGAGTGTAAACCTACCCACGCACACGCGCAATTTGGCTGTAAAAATGTAGCTGAATAATGTAAGCTGTGCACACAAATCATGACCTTGAACATAGTAAGTAAACACATAGCAAGGGTCCCCTCCCTCCATTCCAACCTTTACCGTGACAACCAAAAATCAAACACCACTCTACCCGAACATTCAAAACGGTTGACAAGTTCGTCCATTAAAAAAAAAAAAAAAAAAACTTGACTGTAATATGACCTGAACAGTTTTTATTGTCTGGTGCAGGCATGATACTTTGAACATCACCTGGGCATTTTATATGATAATGATGAAGATCATGGGTCAGACTAATCTCGTTTTATCGCATTTCATATCGTTAATTTTGAAAAACAGATTCTGATTTATAGGGGCAATTCATTTCAAGGCACAGATTGTCTGTGATTTGTTGCACAAAACGAAACTAAAGTGCAGATTATAACAGTTGATGATGAACATACTGTAGTGTACAGTTGTAAGCATTTAAATTGTGCTAACCAAGTTCAATGTACATCTACATGTACATGAACCAATGTACATACCTACATTCCATATTGCGTAAGCCTAGGCCTGCATGCTTTGTTTCTGAAAGGGCAAGGGCACCAAGGCATTTTCTCTTTGGTAAAGGGCATCCTGTGAGGAAATTGTAAATTTCTACTGGAGCATTTCAAGGGCACCAAGGCAATGACCAGGGGGCACGGTGGCAATCGCCTTTGTTGCCTTCCTGAAGTTTTAGGTCTGCTGAGGCCTCGAACTAACTGGTGCACTGTGCTTTTGCTGTGGTGCCCTTTGGAGAGTTCCAATGGAAGACTTTTGGACAGTCCTTTTTAACAATCCTCACCATCGCCAGTAGTGCGCATGTCGAGACCTACATTGGTCGTGTACAATATAGAGCATGTGTGCGCACGCTCAGAGCTGCAAAAAAGGACCGTTAGATGT
The DNA here is from genome assembly GCF_902459465.1 of Asterias rubens. Taxonomy (NCBI): domain Eukaryota; kingdom Metazoa; phylum Echinodermata; class Asteroidea; order Forcipulatida; family Asteriidae; genus Asterias; species Asterias rubens. The sequence goes on along the minus strand of NC_047062.1, from coordinate 17,488,378 downwards.
CTGCCGCCAGCGTCTCAAAAGTCTCCCATTGCTGTGCTTCTTCAAGAACGAAATTCAAGGCCTGTTAAACAATGTGTACATCAGTGCTGCCTTTTTGGGAACACCTTCCTACAATTGACTGCATTTTTGACCGAATGAGGGCACTTTCAACAGTGAAACTTTCTTACAGGGAGAGTATACCTTTGGTCATTACTCCAAAAATGACTGACCATAAAAACTTACTTGGTAAGAATACTTGGTAAGAAGCACTGCAGCTGGTGGTGTGCATAACATTTTGAGAACCAGTTCCCTTCAATGGAAGGTGGTTTTAGAAACAGGGATTAAAGACAATTAATTCTGAGAAAAGTTAGAACTGCATGAAACGTTTTGCCAATATCTCAAAAACACTACCACCTCTTAAAATGAAATTTTCATAGGTTAGCTTTATTGCATCTCGGTTTATGGTTAAAACAATAACATGTAAACGCCTCTTTAAAAACACTTACCATGTGGATGACTTCTGGATAAATTTCCTCTGATAGCACACCCCTCTCTGTCGTTATATAGTCCACCAGCTCATTTAGACTAGCCCTCTTGATCTCCTTGCCCTTCAGGTCGGACACTGCATCCATGAAGTCAAACACGCAGCTACACTGGCCTAGCTTCTTCACCACTAGGTCGTGCTTCTCCGTCTGGGGTGTGTCTGCGAAAGGGAGCAAAGGGAAGGTGGTTAGCATCTCGTACGGCAGGAGCATGTGGCTCAGCGGTTTTATCACCATCGGATCAAGGAGGCTATCCACGATCAGGGACATTTTGGCCCTCAGACGACAACAGGCAATTGAGTATAAATCAACAATTACTTTTAAGACGTTAGAACTAATTGTAAGTCACAGGCTTCAGAATAATTTCACCTTAGGAGTACAAAGTACAGAGTCTATGTGATGCATACTGAGTGGCTGTTATCATATTCAAAACTTAAGCAGTTATGGCTGCCTTTGATATGAGTTAGAAAAAAAAAACACACACACAAAAACTGGCCTAGTTGAGGATATGTCCGATATTAACCAGGCAAACTGCCAAGGCTGATTATGAGAGCTAAGAATGGCATGGGACTGAGGGTTTCAGACACACACTCTGTATGCTCCTAAAGGATATGACATGAGGCTACTTAATCCATGCCCAAAATAGAGCAGCCATATTTAGGTCTTGATAAACAGGGAAAAAAAGTTTCCTATGGATCGCTAATCAGAGTTGGCTGTGCCTGTATGCTGAAAGGTTAAGTCTTTATATTCAGACGGGATTAGAAAGCTAATTAAAGATGCCAAGTCACACATAAATGTAGATAATGTATGTATTTTTAATCTCGGTCTTACGGATTTAAATCAAAGTAGGGCCTATAAGATTGTACATACAGAACAGTCAGGATCATTAGAAAATAAATTATAAAGATCTGACGTACAGCTTGAAGACCTCCTAGAGACAATAATCCTTTGGTTTCCTTCGCACAGTGTATAATACTAGAACAGAGACAGAAAGCTTAAAAACCTCTGTAATCCCAAATCCTTCTACATCCAGTTACCAAAGTGAAGGATTCAGGACTCGGACCAGCAGGTCCAATCGACAAGTGTTTATCACATCACAGGGTCAGGCAGTCCAATATTAAGCCCCTTTTCACAAGACGGACACAAACCAAAACAATCCTGGCGAAATATTCTCAATGTTTGTGAAATATTACAAAATGAGCTTTATGTGAACGGACAGTAATTTTTCAAATTATACATGTATGTACTACATTCATGAAAAAAAAAAATATTCTCGAAAATTGTGAAATTTTGTAAATATTAATATTTTCATCGCTTGGAATGTTGGTCAGTTCATTACCCGATATTGTGTGAAAACTTGCGAAAGCTCTAAAGCCCCAGATAAGATGTAAACAATCCCTGCTCGTAAAATTAATCTGTCGCAAGAAATCTAGGTTTTGGGGGGGGATCATGTGGAAAGGGCTTCATCCAAGTCCATAACAATTTGGTGTGGAGTGACATATGTTGGAGAAGAGGATGTATGGGTCTTTCCATAAAGTAGGGGGCCAAAGCAGGACATGGTGTTATTTCTCAAAATGTAATGTACTTTCTATATTCTTTGCATGTTTATATGGTGGGGATAGCTCATACGTTTAATGTATAAACTTCAATTTCTCGAATCAGATGTTTTGTTTTCATATACGATCCAAAAGTATCCATCACACTGTAACGGAGACACCGGTGTCTCAGTTACTGTGTGAAGTGTGAAATTTGTGACTTGTTTTGCCATAAATTAGTAGGTTTTCATCGAAAATTTAAATTTCAAAGGGTAATATGTAAACATCATTGGTATATATTGTAATTCAGCTATTAAGACGCTAACCAGACTGCATCTAGAGTCTCTAGCAGGGTTTTTAGTACATGAAAATCTAGTACATTGTGTACACAGTAATGTACACACAATGTGAAGTTCTCGTGATCCAAGTGCGTGTTGAACAATATTTATTACAATAGTACATTTATACTTATATGTTTGTAGAGCAATGATTCTTATGTTGAAATAATGTACATTACATGGGTAAACACATTCTGTTTACACACGGTCCACAGTCGTGTGAGCCTGTAATACGTGTACTTAATTGTTCAAAATAAGTCAAACACTATTAACATGTATTTAGCATGATTAAAAATGTACTATGCACATGTTCAATTGTGTGATGTACATACGTGTACAATAGACATGATGGCCATTGTAATGCTTCAAACTATAGCAGAAAAGTGGAAACAACACATGCAAATAAAAAACTTACTTTTAATTCAATCTTATGATTGAGGGCTTTGTGAAGACCCCCTTCTGGTGACAAGAAAAATGATCCTTGATGGTTGACTGTATCCCCCCCATCAAGACATGTGTACTTGTAGAATGCAGTTTGTGTCACGTGCCATGTTCATGTAAACTACATCATGACGCATACGTGGATCATACATGAACTGGTGCCCGACGATTGCTATTGTTCACACCTTCAAACAGTTGGTATGCCCTGTTGCGGGATACTGTATGAATACCATCATGAACAGATTTGTTTTCTCTATTATTCCAATCGTACACATATGCAGTCATGACTAGAATACTAAACTTGGACCACACAATTACCTATTTTTTAGACAAGTGTGAAAACCATGGACACTGCAGATGACAATGCCAACCTCTATTTTGTCAACAAATACAATTAAATGATTTTGTGAGAATGATAGTGTAAACACTTTTGTGTGAACACTTGGAGGCAACTCAATTGAGAAGTTATTGAAACAAGTCTCAGGCAAAAAAAATTTTAAAAATTTATAAAGGGTCTACAATGTAGTACTGTTTGTAGGAAAAAAAAACAATGTCCACAGATTTACACTCAACTTACACAGTTTGAAGATAATGATAGTAGAAAGCTTCGCTTCAAATATTATGTGCTGAGGTGCTGTAGTTTTTGAGAAATTAGTAAAACAATGTCATGAATTATTTTAGCATGTAAAAACGTATTTTCATAACACTCTTGTACTCATTTCTCAAAAGCTACAGCACCTCAGCAACTAATATTTTAAGGTACGCTCCCTACTACCATTATCTTCAAACGGTGTAAGTTTAATGTTCATCTCTCTGTGGACATTGTGTATTGTGTTTAAAAATATACCCAAATCCTTTACGAACAAACTTAAAAAGGACCTACATATTAGTGCTTAAGGGTCTGGTCATGACCAAGCAATTGGGATTCCATATTGGAAGATGGGAGAATATTAAATCAGAAGAGCCCAACAACACGGATCAATAACACAAAAAGGTCACTTTTCAACGGGGGCAACCTGAAATATTATGGCAACAAAAAAAGTGCCATCATCTGGGGGGGCTCTTAGCTGACTTCTAATCTGAGTCAAGAGTCCTCTAGTGAGCTACCCTATTAACAACCAGTAGCATCCCTAAACAGGTCTTAACACCCGAGTGGAGATGCACGTGTTCTTTACAAATTGAAACCCTATAGTTACCAGCACTTTTTTATGTAGGTTGTACATGTACCGTGCGCAATGAAGACACGCAGGGGCCACAGTCCCACCGAGGAATGTCTCACGCAGTGATTCAGGGTTTTTAAGAGTTTGTTGTGTAGCTCTAGCAAAAGGTGCACATTTTCACTCAGCCTTAGTTCTGCAATTTGAATATAATTGTGTACGAACTCTGCATTTTTCATTGCTTTACCGACTGTACTTGAATTCAAATTTAACCACAACTATGGACAATTTTGTAGCCATGAAGCGACTGGAGCCGGAGACCGCTTGCTTGTGTGGTCTCCTATACAAGTAATTTTGCGGTTTCGCGGCTCTGAAGCTGTTCAAGCCCCGAAGGCCTTGACAAAAGGCTAATTTATTTGCAAATTTAAGTACACACAGACATGTGTAGACACAAAAGGTATAAATTACAATGTATATTTTCAAGTTCTAACATAAAATTGTGTGGTGTTTTTTGTTTTTTTTTAAATTCAAGCTGCATCCATGTTGGTGTTCCTTAGAAAACAAAAACAAGTGATTCCCAATCAATGCATCAACATAAGGTAGAGTATAAAGTAACAATTCAGTCACTTCCAAACAAATGAGCAATCAATAAAAATAACTCAAGGCTGTATATAATATCGTCTGCATCTTTGGTAAGCCTTCCTTACAATGCATACAACTAGCAAGTTATAATGCACACAAAGGGAACATTATTGACCCTAAATGACTCCCTATTCAATGTTCGTTTTGGCGGTATGGATTCGTCCACTGCTTTATGAATAAGAAAAGTGAGTGGCAGGTTTACAGTGTCTACTAGTAAAAGGTCCTTCACTCCCTAAAAGAAAAAAAAGGGTAAAACAAAGGTTACTTCCTCTAGTTACATTCCAGTAGAAGCACTTACATGTACCAATGATTGGACATGTACCATAAAAAGTGTATACAAAATAATACATGTATACCCTGTTTCAAGCCAAATACATTGTAGGCCCCTAAAAGCTCCTCACAAAATATTTTGTTTGTCCCATTTTATTTTGCCCCTAATTTCCTTACACCATCCCAACTCCTTAGGACTATGCTGCACCGGCAGCCAAATGTGTACACATGTTGCTAATAGTTCACTTCAACAATTTCTACCTTTTCAAGTTCCTATTAAGATACTCCTGGGGTCGATTTCACAAAGAGTTAGGACTAGTCCTAACTTAGGACTAGTCCTAAGAGATATCAAAAATGTACAGCTAGTCCTAAGTTAGGACGGATAACTTGTCCTAACTCAAGATAAGACTAGTCTCAACTCTTTGTGAAATCCACCCCTGGGTGATCAGACCCAAGTACAATATAAATGTACATTATCTACCTAACTCATTAAGTTAGTTAGTTTCAATAAGTGAGGGTTTCTTTTTCACCAGAGCTGGTTTCTCGGGAGGAAACATCTAACACTACAATGTTCGTAAAATCCAGTTCAAACTGAACAACGTTTACGTGTTAAGCAAAGGCAAAATGGTAAAATTCAAAGGTCATCCCCCATGTTAAGTTAATCAAGCGGGGCAGCGTGTAAATGAAGTAAACTTTCACTTAATTAAATCCAAGCAGCATATCTAACAGTGTACATACACGATTTATTAGTGACATTCCAGAGGGTGTTACTATGTACACCACACCTCTAAAAAATAAAGGTGCAATATTACTTGTAGCTTGTTGAAGAAATCCAACTCTGCAGTATTTTTTCCAACTGTGTGATTGGTTTAGAACCCAGTGCAGTTTAATCATGCGTTACATGCACTCGCCAGTAAAACTACATGGCCATGTATTGCTACGGTGAAACTAAATATATGTACAGGTATGTCCATTGTTTACAAATTGTAGGCAGGCACCATGCTTAGATACTAGATACGAGCATGTGTGTGCGTGTATATTTTACCATACAGCTCTGTGGTTCTACTTGGTTGATATCTATTTTCTTCCTCCATGGTTGATCCATGCAGGAAGAGTGTAGTGGCTAGATACACATCTATACTTAAAACTTAAATTCATCAAGAAGGATATGAAAATTATCCCCATTATGGTCAATTACATCCATCCCCCCATAGGATTCAATAACCAGCACTCAAAAGTGTCCTCCGAAACGTCTTCAAATTTGAGTGCTCTTTGAGTACAGGGGAGAAATCCAGAGGAGAAAGTCTCTGTGCACAATGTACATTAATCGTAAATAATGTCCAACAATGGAACATCTTCTGGGGCTGTCTGTATTCTATTATAAATCGTCGTGTTGATGACAAGTCTTCATGACAATCCAGTGACGTAAATGTAGCACCGTATCCTTGGATTCAGATGCTGTTAATTTGATAACGGTTACTAACTGAAACTGCATTGTACAGGCCTTGAACAGCGTTCTTGCTGAAGGGCCACAGCAATTTTCCTACTGGTAATGGGCACTTTGCAGAGGGGCACCACAGCAGAAGCACTGGGCACCAGGGCAAATGCTGTGGGTACCATGGGTTAATTTGAGGCCTGATCAGACATACTGTACAAACTCATCACATACTATTTCACGTTTTAAAAACATGGCATGTATGTACTTTATACATGTATACAGTCATAACATACCCTTGAGTGAATACTCAAGAAATGAAAAATAAGTTGAAATATTGTCCTTTTTGTTTATATGTTCCTTTGAATATTTTATCAAATAAGGTATTTTAGTCATGGGATACTGTTTTGCAGCATTCCAAAGCATCTGCGTTTTTTTTCTAATGAAATTAGACAGTCTTGTTTCTATTACAGTAACGTATCAATATTATTGTATGTATTATGTAAAATTATAAGCATAACATACATTGTTTGTACAACTATGTAACTTGTTTTAGTTGTAATCTTTACGAGCACTATGCTGCATAATAAACATGTTTTATGTGCAGCTCAGACCACAATGTAACCCATGCAGTTTCATCATTGTTAGTAGAATCTAAAAAAAGCTTTTTACACCGGGTAGTAGTTAACATACCAATCCATTGCAACCCCAAAAATTTCAACGACATACAAGAAAAGAAAAGAAGAGAAAAAAACAAAGTACCACAAGGATGCCAGAATAACTGATTCAATTATGCAAATGATGAAAAAATCATCCGAGGGTCTTAGGAGTGTTAAAGGCACTGGACACCTTTGGTAATTATCAAGGACAAGTATTCTAACTTGGTGTATCCCAACATTTGCATAAAATAACAAACATGTGAAAGTTGGTCATCGAATTTGCAAGAAAAAAATGAAAGAAAAAACACCCTTGTTGCATTACTTTGTGTGATTTCAGATGCATAATAAAAGGCTTTTTGCCTAGAGTCTTTATAATTTGAGTGAGAAATAACCTCTTTCTCAGAAAACTACAAGGGAGCCGTTTCTCACAATGTTTTATACTATCAACAGCTATCCGCTGCTCTTTACAAAGTAGGTTTTTATGCTAACAATTATTTTGAGTAATTACCAATAGTGTCCAGTGCCTTTAAAGGACACCATGGTGATCAACATCCAGAAAGCCTTTATCTCATTCTGCAAGAATCCCAGTCTGTGTGTACATTGTGCAATTTAACGACAACGGTTCCCCAGCCAGGGTTCCGACACGTATGTACATCGCCTGTGATGAATGCAAAGCAATTATGAAATTATGCGGCCCAGCGATGTCAACCTATCGTTGAACCCTTACGAGCCACTCAGGCATAAACTATTCAGCGCCAACATCTTAACCTTAAATGTAAGACATACATGTACTTGACAGCTATGTATGCATCATCATGTACAATTTTAATGAACACAATAATACAGCTTAGCTGTATTTTTTTTCTCTTCTTTTCATATTCATGCAAAGCTGCCCTGATTATTAACAGCAAAGGGATTTTGATTAAATATATAATACACTGTTGCTTTTGAAACTTGGGAAAATTACTTCTTTGTAAAAGGTCCTTTAAATCCAAACTACATTGTACATAAAATATTCAGCTCAACTTAATGTTATTTTCGTTTACATTTATAAGCATGCATTCATCACAAATACGAATACTAATCAAAGGCTTTTATAAAGCGCCGTTAACCCCAAACAGAGTCCCGAGGTCCTTTACAGAGATAACAAATACCAAGACAGGACCAAAGTTAAACCTAAGAAAAGCCCAAGAAAGGCAGTCCCACAAGGGGGGCCACACGCCCGAAAACAAAATAAGAACCAAAAAATAATAATAACATGTGAAAAAAACTACATCCAGTGTGCTGACCAGTAAGTCTTGGCCCGTTACAAAACAGAACAATAAAAGAGACACTGAAATGACGGGCCTACGACCCCGGAGTAAAATGCTCGCAATCGGAAGCAAGAAATATAACCAAACAGTAGTACATGTAGCTTATCGCCCGAGCATAAATAAAGTATTAGGGTATTTCATGAACAATTTTGTTTGTTATTTTTGGTTCAGGCAAGTTCGCCCTAAACTAAAAAATATTTTAAATGAAAATATCTCGGGGGGAATTGAAGGTAGGAACTGATATTTATCTTAGAACACTGTTGTGGGATGGAGGGAAACTTGCACCAGGCAAGTACATGTAGTTCAGAAAATGTTGGGGAAAAAAACAATGTATGTATCCTTCTTGAATACCCCAAGTCCAAAATTCTACATTAAACTATGTTTCTTTTGAAAGAATATTGTAAAAATGTTGCAATCCTACATATAATTAATATAAACATGTGTACAATTCATAAGTATTATGTATAATGGTATGTAAACTCAACTGAACGTCAATTCCTACCTCGTGAATCCGAAGTAAAATACCTCATGAATCCCAATCACATTGATCTCTAAGGTACGTATTATACAGGATTGCTAAAGGTAATAAAAACGCTCATCAAAGAAATACTTCATGTCACCGCATGTACTGGGATGGTGACAATTTAGAATACTCCTTCAGTCTTTTGTGCATTGATGCCCTGTACCCTACAAACCAGGGACCAGTTTTACAGAGCTGCTCCAAGCACAAAAATAGCTGAAGCACAACTAAACTAGGAGTACCGGAATATTACAAACTATTCAGTTTAAATCCTGCTAAAGCGACTCTATGAAATTGGGTCTTGTGCGTAACTTTGGAAAACCGAATCTTCAATTTTCTTAGTCACTTTACCATGTTTACTTATTATAAAGTAAATTTACAATTTCAATTGTAAATCTACACACACGTACCAGAGTAATTAAAAATGTATAAATTATTTCATACGTATGTCACATAACATCAGTATGCATAACCCAAAATCCATCACATAGAGCACATCCTTTCTGCACGACACATTCACAGTGATGCAGTTGAAATACTGTCCAATCAAATGAAGCATTCCTAATGTTCCTTCGTCACAGACAGTACATATTTGTAGCTCTTAAAATCAGATCCCAGTGACAGCACATTAATTTTAATACACACTTCCAGCAAAATACTGGGAGTGAAAAATACCTACCTTTTGTCCACATGCATGACAGACGCATTACCACTCTAGTAATAATCCCAGCCTCAGTTCACAGGCAGACTCTCACCGCATCTCAGCAATTTCTCTTCAAACAAATGCCATTTACTCCACACTTGATCAAAAAAATCTAACCCTTCAAAGGTATTTCTGATCAACCATAGAAGAGAGAGAGAGAGAGAGTAGATGATAAAAAATACCAGCTTGGACTGTGGACCCTCTTACATGAATGCTGCAAATGAGCAAATGAAGAAGTACATGTATGGACTCAACACAGCAGTGAATGCTGCGGATGGTTTGCATGTATACATTTAGATTCGGACTGGGCTGGATTCAAGCCAGTATTCAATGACTGTATGGAGTAGAGAAGTCAGATGCTGGAAGAAATAAGATATTCACTACCAGTACAAGGTCACCAGTACACATATGTGCATTGGAATTGGGGCCGGGGTATAACGCAGATGATGCTGATAAACATCATCATACATGAACAAGGCATTGACGTCATAGCAGTCCTCAACCACCAGGCTGTGTTGGTTGGAAAGTGATTAAGTGCGCAGATGCAGGTCTCTTATTTTCCCCCCTCTCTCTCTCTCTCTCTCTCTCTTCCTATCTCTCACCATCCACATACACCTAGAGACAAATCCTATTGATTAGTGGCTCATCTAAGCTTTTTTATTTCAATACCACGGCCACAGTTTTCTTCGTATCCACGGGGGGAAACTGTATGTATGCAATCTCTCTGTGCGAGGAGTTCACCATTGACAACATATCAATACTCTGCCACCCTACTGCCGGGCCGTGCAAAGCGTTATGGCAAGCGAAATGGCGGCAGTGGTCTTGTGTACATTGCACTTATCATCCTGTTCAATCGGCTACCCTGGTAATTACTGTAGATGGCAAGAAGGAAGCAATTTTTAAAGAGTACTTTCAGGGAGACTACTCTTTAGATCTAAATACACATTACACTGTGGATAATACAGATCATGCAATGGTATTCTACAATCCCTCGAAATTTTTACAGGGTTCAATTTCATAAAGCTGCTTAGTACAAAAAAAATTGCTAAGCGCAACCGACATACATACATACATACAAGGCATTTGTAAAGCGCCACTACATGTATGTCAAGAACGCAGCGCATACATGTAACATAACTACAAGGTTACCAGTCAAAATTTCCTTGTCACTCGTACAAACTGTGCTGGTTCCCAGCTTATTTTTGCTCAAAGGAGACATTTGATAGGCGATATTTTCTGCTTTTAAGCAGCTCTATGAAACTGACCGCAAAGTTTCATAAAAGGAGAAAGTATTTTTAACCATTCTAAATAAGTATGTTTGCCTCATCATGACAGGACAACGTCTCTACGTACTTGAAATATTCACATGATATAGATTTATAACCGTCGGCAGGGAATGTACTGTTAATCCACTGAGCCTGCATCCATTTAGACGACAGTAAGTTTACCAGAAAGGACAGTCTAGTTTTACCAGAAATGAGAAAGAACATCACGAGTGGGGTTTTCCAAAAGCTGAAACATATACATGTAATGCAAGTCCTCAATACTTAAAATTGTGTGCAACACACACACTTGAGAAATCACTTCCTCTTTGGTAAAGCATGTAAAATATTGGGCACTTTTACAGTACATTGTGCATCTACATTACACACAACTTGCAACGCCTGTCAAATCTTACTGTACATGTACACACTTTTTACAGGTCATCAAACATGTCTTTTCCTGAAAATCCTTACAGTCCAAATTCCTTCTACACAGTATCATCAAATTGTCAAAGTGAAGGATTCCGAAGGACTGAGGCCAGAAGGCTCATTCACATTACCACTACAGACTAGCTAGGCCCTTTTGCTTACAGTTACACAAAGCTCAAGTCCTCCTATCCTCCAGAAGTAGAGAGTTAGAAGTTCAGAGGCTGGATCCTTATAAATCTTTCTGTGACAGGCTTCATCATCTTCTACTACATGTATGTATTTCTTTTCCAATTCCTTCTAAACTCTCTCACAACAGTCAGGCCCGATACTTGCCTCCATGCCCCCGGTCATTGCCTTGGTGCTCTTGAAATGCTCCAGTAGAAATAGTGTGCCCTTTACCAAATGCCATAGTGCCCTTGCCCCTTTAACAAAGCATACAGGCCTGCAACAGAAAACCCATTATAGCCCAAATCCTTCTAGATCCTCCTTTACAGCAATGCCCTGATAGGCTAATAATTCCTTCAGTTCGGAAATATGATTATTAAAGCAGTTCGGCTAGTTCACATTAATCATTGCTTAATCACAGGGTCATGCATTCTAATCTCATCTAACACTGGACAATTGGGCCCAACATTGTACTCTAGCCAAACTGGCTAGTCTGTACTGCAAGGGTTTGATAGCATTTTTACTTGGCTACATTTACATTGTATTGTTAATTTCTTTAATAAAATTGTGTCAGCAAAAATGCCAACAGAAATGACATGAAACAGAAAATTTAGTTTTGTTTTTAGAAATGAGGATAGTCCTTTAATTGTTTGCATTTAACATTGGAAAATTTCATATCCGGACATGACCTTTACTTTGACCTCTTTATGTAAATGGAAGTAGGTCAAACCTTGCAGCCATTTGTGGCCGCTATGGGCATTTTAGTACAAGCCGCTTGTGGCCGCTGTGGACTCTAAAGGGTTCAACTTTGGCCCTACATGTACATGTGCTTCTCAGGCTTTACATACTTAACATATCATTTTAGTAATCAAGTTGGTTGATGATGTATACATGAACGTGTACAATGTAAACATGGTGAACATTGCACACAGCTGGTTACAGTTTATGATTGCATACCAACTGATTTCAACTGTTTCCCAGCAACAAATTAATATTCAAAGCTTTGGATACTGTACACAGCCCAAACAACTCAATCCGAGTCATTGTGTACAACACAAGTAGGATGTGGGAGCCTTTAAGTTTTGCAAAATGTCTTATAGATGCACAAGATGAAGGAAAACACATAACTAAGATACAAGCTTTCATTGATTTGGAGAAGGTGGGTTTCATTATGCCACTGCTTAATCTGCGAATGACGCCGCGCACATGAGGCAGAAAAACCTGTTATTACCCACATTATTCTTACCGCCCTGTGTGTTTCCTCTTATATAGCCAGGGGTTCAACTACTGAAAGACAGGAGCTTACAACATTGGTTGGCTTGTACAATGTATCTGACGTCCTTCGCATGATCATGTATTCCTGCTAAACATAGACTACAGGCAAACCGAAGTTGTAAACAAGATCATTCGATTCAGCTCTAGATACATGTAGTTTGGCCTCAACTACAAATTCCTTACAAATGACACTCCAAATCAGCAGAAAGAACAATCCCTCTGGTTTTTTCTTATTATACATCATTAGCAGGCAGAAAAATAATGGCAAACTATTTTATGCTCGTTAAAATCAGCAGTGAGTCACACACAGAATAAATGATGGTTGAACCGGTGCACTTTGCTTCGTGCAATTCTTGTACTTGGTTGTTTTGCGCCTCTATGAAATTGGGCCCATGTCAGAGTTCCATGTTGTGGGGGAGGGGGGGTGGGGGGGGGGCAGAGAAACCCACAAGACCACAGGGCTTGCTGCTCAAAATGTTTACTGGACCACAATTGTTTTCACAAGACCCGGAATCAAAATTTGTTATACACAAATTAGACTTGTCCAGTCTATGGTCTAAATGGCCTCATGCATGTTGTCAAGTGTAAAACTTGAGCCATTCTAATGTGTGCTACATGTACAATGTACGAGCCATTGTACACGTACACACATGCAAACTATACAGCACAGTGTTTATAATATTGCAACTTCATGTTTGTACGATTCAGAAGTGTTCCACGGAATGTGTCTATGTATCTTGTCAATATCTGTATGGAGGGTGACCTTATCCCATCCAGGTCAAACGTATACATGTACGTAGCATCCCTCATCCGGATCTGGTTCTGGCTGTTATGAGGGTTGCCCAGCATGAATCTACTGATATTACTTAGCCTCCTCAGATGCAGACCTTTGAAAGATAATTACAATTCCTTTACACACTTCACTCAAACGGAATATATGATATTGATACAATGTACGCATGTATCCAAACTAAATTTACTGCACATTATGCCTATTCATTAATATCCCTGCGCTCACAGCTTGGGAAATCATGCAAGATTAGAACATGTACTGTACAACAATGTAGACAGTGATACAATGCAACACAAACTGGAAACACTTGCCAGTTTGTTTTCCTGCGGTATTATAAGTGCAAAAATAAGTTAATGGCCCGACGTTTTGACCCTAGCGGAGTCTCAAAGGTTAAACGTCTATACAACACACACAAACTTTACTAATGTTAAAACAGTAAGCAGTCAAGTGGAGAGGAGGAAGACTATGCTAGGGTTGAAATGTCAGGCCATGAAACTTTTTGTATTTTTGTTCTTTAAATTTGTCACATTAATTCCAGTCCTGAGATTTCCATTAACTGCACAATGAATAAAACAACCAGAAAAACACAACAAACAGAAATAACAATTTGGTTCTTTATGAATTATGTGACCGATTCATGCAGCACCTTTATAAAGGGTTTACAAGGTGCTACGGTGCATTCAGCAGCCACTGCTACAAACCAGGGCAAACCCAAACTCTTCTTAGCAATAAATGAACTGGGTTCTTTACGTTATGCATCACACAACACACAGGACCGATGGCTTTATGTCCTATCCAAAGTACGAAGCAATTGTTGTAGTATTTTGTCAATTGTACATAATCTTTTAAATTATTTTCTGTAAACACTTCCCTTTAAAATGTTTTTATAGTGTATATTCTTGTTGTGTATCTTTTAAACTCAATTGTTGTAGTATTTTGTCAATTGTACATAATCTTTTAAATTATTTTCTGTAAACACTTCCCTTTTAAATGTTTTTATAGTGTATATGCTTGTTGTGTATCTTTTAAACTCAATTCAGCCCTCGGGCTGCGACGTTTGAATTTTTAATAAACCAATATAATTATAATAATAATAATAATAATGGTCAAATGTCCTGCTCAAGAAATATATGGTCAGAGCCTTACAGAATGACATGGCCTCTGTGGCCTGCATGTAATTCCAGGCCTGACACAGGACACAAGCATTACAATTTATTCATTTAAGTGTAAAGATGGACGATACCAGTTGCCTGCAGTTATCTTGACGTGCGCATTTATAACATAAACGCTTGATCATGTACACGGTATGTATCTTGCAGGACAAAGGTACATACATCAGTGAGCGATTTCCCTTGCATACATTAGCAGAACAAACTGCTAAGTATGTACACAAAATGTTTCAACTGCTACCCAAAAATCAGGATTTGCAAATTTCTTGCTACACTGTAGATGCAAAACTGCCCAATCCTTGCAGTGACTGAACTGCCTAAATCCTGCCTCTTGCGGTCACAGCTGATTTCATAGCATTCGTTATTATATTTTGTACAGTGCAATGGTTATAGAACCCCTAAATGCCACAGGCACTAACGCTAGCAGGTACTGGCGAAGGTGATTTCAATGGCAGACAATGATTGAACACACACTCTCTCAGTACACTGCAAGAAGAATCCAATGCCTGAACTTAATTCATCAAATCACGAGTAAACCGAAATACATACATGTAGTCCACATTAATTCTGTGGATTAAAAGGTGACCATGAACTGTAATTCAGTTCATATGTAAAGCAAATCTACGTTGATACTGGGCCAAAAATTTCAAAAAGCTGTTAAGCAGAAAATACTTCTTGAAAAATGTCTTTGCTAATCAAAAATTGAGTGGGGCACCAGCCATAACAATGCAAACTTAATGTAACTTTGGCTGGTACCCTGTTCCTGCTAAGCAATACTAGTCTGTGCGTAGCAAATTTTTGTGCTTACAGGCTTTATGAAATTGGGCCCTGGTGTGTACATTATGAACGCTGACAATCAGCAAGGAAGATAACTGAAGAGTAACTAATTCAATTTTATTTGTGACCAGAGGTTGCAACATGCAGCCTTCCCCCTCCCCTTTGTTAACAGCTGTTTTTTAAATTATTTCATTTATGCTCCATGACATTAATGAATTGATGTTTGACGATATTAAAAGCAAAATCAGAAATTTTTGGTTTTAAAGGAATAAAACAGTGCTTAAAAATTACATTTTTTATTTTTTGTTCCCCTAAAAGATTTATTTCATGGTTTAAATCTATCAATTTCAATCAAACATAGAAGTAACACAGAAATTATCACTGTGCTTTTCAAAAAATATTGTGATTAAAACCAGTAATTCATCTAAAATTTGTATTTTTTAAGAAAACCTGTGAATGTTAACATTCATGTTCAAGCATAGTGTGTCGATGGATGATACTGCTTTACTGGAACAGCATGCACCTGCCTTTACAAATTTATAGGCATTGCAATTAAAGCAGACAAGTCCTTCGAGACCATCAAAATAAAGGTATCACTGCTGCAGTTATCTTTTGTACAATGAAAAGCACAGTACAGTATTTAATATCGTTTTCACTGAAATCTTGATAACCAAA
Source organism: Asterias rubens (assembly GCF_902459465.1). Classification (NCBI taxonomy): domain Eukaryota; kingdom Metazoa; phylum Echinodermata; class Asteroidea; order Forcipulatida; family Asteriidae; genus Asterias; species Asterias rubens. Next base: position 17,472,299 of record NC_047062.1, on the reverse strand, counting down.
TAGTAATACTGCTTTTATTTGACTGAAAAGGGCGGGAAAACACTCTCTTACAGTAACACTTTCCTGTCTTTAGTGTCGGCAAGTGTACACAATTGTCTGCATTTCTGTTAAGACTGTCAGTGTACAGTGAATGAATGGCGATATGATAAATTGTAATTGTAATGTTTACTTAATAAGGGACTACTCTGGCTGGTCATTCTACAGCGGCAAACATGTAGACGGCAGTATACGGCGCGGTATTTAGTGTACTCCATTATCCCTCTATAATGAAGGAAAGTTTCAATGAGGTTAAAATAAATATTGTCTCACTGAGTGGCAATGTGTAATATGAATCACACGCATGCATTCATATCATGTAAGCTCTGTGGTGCATTTATTAACACCATTAAAGGGACAGTGCATCACTGGCAGGCCTGATACTTCACGGAGGCAACGGAGGCGATTGCCTTCGTTGCCCCTTGTCATTGCCTTGGTGCCCTTGGAATGTTGCAGTATAATGCCTTGGTGCCCTTGCCCTTTCAAAAACGAAGCATACAGCCCTGCACTGGTACAGAAATGACATGATGATTCAACCAAATTTTACCATTTAAAAGTTAACCTATGTGTACACTTCACTATACAAGTAAAAGTGGTGCAAATGAGAAATTATGTTAATTTATTATGTCAAATGTTATAGTCTTTCCAACTATTCAGCCTATCACTTACAGTACAATATACTTACATGTACATGTAAACCAAATTTATGTGGTGTAAAGCAAGTATCAAATTAAATTATTCATTATTGTCAGTATTATTTGGCAAAAATTATTATTTTAAAAACAAGAAAACAACATGGGCAGTCAAAATAAATTAAAACTGTAATTGTCAATTGTCATGCAAATTACTCTTCGAAAGTACCCTTATGTGGCCACAATTAGTCAATGACCACAAATAGTAATGATGCATAAAGACTGCTTGATTATGGACTCGTATTCGCAGGTTTGGTTGCACTTGAAAGCAAATTCTTGAAAACTGTGACGTTGCAATAAATGTATTCAACCTAAAGGATTCTCTTCCCCTGCTTTAATAACTAATACCTTTGGCATTTTTACTAACGAACCCTCTTGAATTCCTGTTCCAACAGCGTACAGTAACTCCGATATGAAACTCGGACTGATTCGGCATGCAGGTCTGCCTTGCATGCAAAGCATCATTGATTCAGTTCGATGCGGGCTTTATACCGAGTTCAACTGAAAACATGCTGCTGGAGCTTAACTGATTTAGGATGGTACCCAGGTTAATGCCTCAATGTTCCACACAAGTCATTTTACAAGGGTTTACATTTAAATTTGTAACTTTTAAAATCAGTACACTTGCACATTATGCATGTTGCCGGCATATTTGGCCCTTGGGGGAAACAAAAATTATGTGTAGTACAAGTACTGACATGATGCATGTCAGGGCTTTTCATTTTTTTCAGGCAATAGCAAATTTACTATGTATGTACATAGTAGCTTCTAATAGGACCAAAAACCCTCTAAAATCAGACTAAATAGGAAGAATGTCAATGCCTGTAGATGTAGGTTTAACCTTACAGTGGAAGGAATCGAAAGGATACGTGTTTTTATTAGTATGTCTGACCATTAGATGCACATGTATGAATCTGGTACTTTATGTACATGTATGTGAAATAAGCTTTGACTTAAAATAATAAATATCCATGTTATAATGCATGTATCTGAACCTAAATCATCTAACAAGTGATGAGTTGCCTGACTTTGTGCTCAAGTTTTTCAAGAAGACCACAATTACACATGTGGGCAATTCCACGGTAACGAAAGGACGCCAATGGTGTCCTTCCGTTGCCGACCGTATTAATATTCATATTTTATAAACTAAAAGTTTTTCAGCCAAAAAGAGGAGGCCATTTTGAAGGCAGTCATTGATAAAAGAAACTGTGACAATTGCTTGATGTAACTAATTAAACTGTTAATGATATCCATTATTTAAATGTTGTTTAATGAGTCAAAACGTCCTTCCGTTACCGTGGAATTGCCCATGTACAAAAAAAGGTTGATTGCTTTTTGCACATATTATGGTACATCAAAGTTCATAACTTTGAATTCCCTCATAATGTATGCAAAGTTCCCTTTGTTTAAAGGGAAGGTACACGTTTGGTAATTACTCAAAACACATATTAACTTAAAAACTGACTTGGTAACTAGCATTGGAGAGCTGTTGATATAATGATAGTATAAAACATTGTGGGAAACGTCTCCCTCTGAAATAACATAGTTTTTGAGAAAGAGGTAATTTCTCACTAAAATATTAAAGACTTCTAGCTAGAAGTCTTTTATTCCTATCTGAAGCACACAGATTCGTCCAACAAGGGTGTTTTTTTCTTTCATCATTTTCCCCCAACTCTGATGACCAATTGAGCTCAATTTTTTAGAGGTTTGTTATTTTATGCATGGTGAGATAAATACCAAGTGAGAACACTGGTCTTTGACACTTACCAATAGTGTACCTTCCCTTTAAACAAACAAATAGGGGGGGGGAGAGGAAATGTCCCAGCATTTCAGCTTATGTGGTTGCACACCTGATTTCCTAAATACATGTATACCCAAAGAAGTATGGCACAAACAAGTGTACAATGCAAAATTAAGAGGTTCATTGCTGTACTAGATTCATAGTTTTACACAGCAAGTTTGTGTTTTATAACTGTAGCATGGGAATAAGACCCAATCAAGCATGATCACATGTAGGACATGATGAACCCGAACAGACATGCTCAACAGTGCATGAAGACCACGGACTACACTTTACATTACAATGCAAATTTATGGTTTTTTTACTGTTTACTGTGCCCTGATTATGACAACAATGGGGAATACCCTTCAAACTTCCTGATGTTACAAAATTTTTCATTCTGCTCACAGTGCATACATTGTACACAAATGTACCACATGTTGTTCCCCCCAAAAAATGTACATTCTGCCACAGTGCATACACTGGACATTGTGCAGAAATGTATTACATGTAATGTACTGAAAAAAATACATTCAACTGCATGGCAATAGACAAGTATGTGTTGATTGTAAAACATTTAACAGCCTGGGAAATGTATGTCAAAGTCCAAGAGAAAGATTGTTCACTTGTTCCTTGATGTAGATTGGATATTTTCTGGTTCAATGGATCATAACTTCAATTCAAACTTATTAGTGCACAGCCTACATGACTTTCATTAACTTTATAAAGCAATTGAATGCATAGCTGTACTTTATGATACATTATGTACCATGAACAAAATGTGTACTTTTACATTTATGTTGAAGAGTATGTGACATAAACAAGAGGAACTGAGAACTATGTGGTCTTGGAAACCTCATTAAAACCTTGTTTAAGTCAAAACATGTTTGGACTACCTACAAACCAACAATCTGAATCATTTCAGCAACAGATCATTGACAGATGAAAAGTACTATCAGTATCAAGATGCTGTGAAAACTGTGGCTTATAAGCGTACAAGAAAATGCGAACAGTTTTGTTCAAAAGCTTGTCACGTACATACATCACCTCTGGAAAGGTCAAACCCTCTATGCAAAGTACATATAAGACTTTGTACGTTGTGCACTGCACTTCACAATTTTCAGCAACGTACTATGTATGTTCACAGAATTTACTCTGTTTTATATCAAAGTTTCAGTTGAATGAGAGTCAATAGGGAAATAAACTACATTTGCTAGATTCATTCATTCAAGGGTTGAGTAAAATAACTATTTTAAAGCAACTTTCCTTTAACCACCTTTAACCTGAACCACCATCAGGTGTTCTGTTTTGTACCCTAAAGTACATGCAGCTAAATGCAGCAAAATGCAACAGATGACTCTGTTGCATACTGTGAAGTTAACTGGATTTTTTTTACCAGTCTTGGCAATTGGGCTTAATTTACACTATCGATACTGTAGCAAAAAGTGTAGGCTGGTTAAAGGTTTATCTTTTTATTGGTCAATCCTGAGATTGACGTAAACAGAGTGGACTCTTGAAATTACAAAGACTACTGGTACCATAACAAACAATATCGATAGTTTGATAAGTTGTGTACACTTTACCCTATTGATCCAAATGCACAAAATACATGTAGATTATGCACAAAAATTGCAGCATACAGGTGTGCACTCTTTAGTTCTGATACACAAACATGTACTGTACCCTTTGGAACAAAGTACACAACAATTGGCGCTGAAAGATTTCACAAAGGATGCCACACCCATTATGTAGGTTAAGATTTTAGTACATTTTAAAAATATGGTTCCCTTTTATCAGTTTGAGGAAACATTGATTCAGAAAACAGAAGTTCAATGTATTACACATTAAAAGAGTGTCTGTGAGGGGCAGGCACATGTACTGCTCAAGCACACTTGCTGCTGTCTATCTCAGTAGCTGTCTGCTGGGCTCAGACTGTCTGACTATGTCAAGGTGCGGCAACAGTTCTGAAGCAGATTTCGTTCTTATAAAGCTGGTACTTTTGTACCACACATCATGTATGCCTGTTACACTAGACTATTCTCCCCTGCTACATGTATGTACTTGGTGCTTCGTGTACACACGTAAACAATGAGAATTAATTCATTCATGAAGAATTTACCGTATATGGAAGCCGGAGTTACAATGTACGCATCCCCTCCCCTCCCTCATTAAGCAAGCAAAGAGGCAGGTGATTTCACTCATAGGGGCCCCATCACTGCGTGTACTCGTACTTCATGAACCACAATGAAGCTCAGACCAAAGACTCAATTCTATACTCAAATAACTCAACTGAGGCATCTTGACCTAATCTTACAGATCTAAATGTTGATAGTATCCCCTTTGAATGTCAACTAATATAATTACAGGTGCAATGAGATGGACAAACCAATTGTTTGTTGTGAAGAACTCAATGTACCAAGGTGTATTGATAGTGTGGTTGCATGCAATCTTGAGGTCAAACAAATCTGTTTGTTGGTATATTTTACTACGGCAGTAATCACAAGTATCAGCGATATTGCCGTGGTGCAAACACAATAACCCGCCCCACCCCAAATGTTGCACTTGGCATCAAGTTATTAGCTGGAGAACATAATAACAACATGACAGGCCTGGATTTTCAACTTTGAGAGGGCAAGGTCATTCTCATCTTGCAACAGGGTCACGTATTTTTGAAAATCTCAAAGCATATGGGAAACTTTTGAAGGGGCACCAAGGCCCAGGGGCAACTGAACCCATCGCCTCCATGGCCTTTGTGTAATTCCAGGCCTGATGATCCCTTTAGCCCTTTTCACACGGCCAAAATGTAGCCAGGGTTCTATTGCTACAAAATTTTCGAGCGTGGATTTTGTGACTGATTTTGTGAGCTTTCACACTGCAAAGTTAAAAAACTAACAACCCTTGTGTGACACTGAGAGTGATATGACAAGTTGTTAATCCTGATCACCTTAAATGGACAAGATAGCACCCACAATAGCATGCGCTGTATGGGTATTTTCACCTAGAACGTCGTTCAATAAACAAGGGTTCCTTTCACACGATGATGTATTGTAGCCCACGTCCTTGGTCAAAACTTCCGCTAGTGTAAGATTTACTCGTAGGTTCGGACCTCTAACAAAATATAGCAATGTTGGACAAGATTTGGCAAGGGACCCTGGACACTCCAAAAATTATTGTCCTTTCACACTAGGTGCATTTTGTAAAATCCACAGTAACACTTCATGATAGACATGGTTTGTTTCTACCTCCATGGTTTGATAGAATTTGACTGAAATGGCACAAATGCCCGGTCAAAGAGCAAACAAGGCAAATGCAACAATTAGCTCTTCTGATGTTACTCCCTAATCCGTACCCATCCTTAACTTTGTCTGTGGAGAAAGAGGAAAAAAGTTTGCTGACTCCACTCTATCACAGACATGTCTACATGATGTAGGACCTGTGAAGTACAGTGGTAAACAACAATTTACATGGCTAATGAATGAAGTCATTCTTGTCCTGCAGAATTAAAAGAACAGTCAATTAAGTTTAATGATGCATATATGACCTGGGTTGTTTACCTAGTAAAGGATTACAAAAAGCATGAAGGCCGAAAAAAAAGTATCACCCCATATGCGAGTAATAGAGTTCAGACAAATTGTCTGTTTGACAACTCAACAGTCTCACTCAGTAGACGGACGCATCAGACAACTCAACGACTTGTATGGTCAACTGTAAGACAAGTTGCAAGTAAACTCTAAAACCTTTACTTCAGCTGAGCACCAAAGTTGTGTAGGAAAACACATACCATCAGGTTGGGCTTTCGTCTGTGGTGTTACTAACTGTTAAGGGCCAGTCACGCTGCAGCGATAACAAAAATGGTAACGATCAGGACGCAAAGAGAGTGCATTCTATTGGTTAACTTGCTCTGCGCAGAACACATGCACGTTTATTCCACCAATCGAGAGCTGCATTGTTAACGTTCTCGTTTTCGTTCTCGTTATCGAGGCCAATGTGACCGGGCCTTTAGTCAGTGATCTTGATAGTGAACACCAACATCCAATTATAAATTCAACAGATGTGATAATCGAAAGCCTCGGTTCCTCCAGATAGGAGGAAGGATCAAGAGTAAGGAGGTTCGAGGTTTACGATTATCGCAACTAGGCCTACACCAAGTCTAACATTAACATTTACAGATAACATAATCATATCTAATTCTAATGACTTCACAGATTTTTCAATTTTAAGTGGCCCAATTTCTTTGCTCTTCTTACCATTAGCAAAGAATTGGAGCTTGCAGAAGCAGGGAATTCCCCGCTTACATTTCATCAAGCGCATTTTGCAGGTTAGCAGGGATTTTTTTGAAGTGTGCGTGTATGCGCCACATACATTCATGTGTACGTAACTAGGGAATATTTGCAGTTATCTGAAAATCGGCGGTAAGCAGAGCCATGAAATTTGGCACAAATCAAGTTCGCATTTAATTGTATAATTAATTTAAATTGTAGCTGAATCCTCAATGCACTGAACAATAAAAACAATAAATGATTGTTTATACTTGGCCTGTCTTACCCTTTATTAAAGCCAGAGGCTGGAGTTCTACGCTGTTCTTTGACCGATATTTCGATGATCCTTGTGATTTTTTCTGTTTCCCCTTTCGCATTGACTTTTTTGTGAAGGGGTCGATTTTGTCCACTGCTGGCCCAGCTGACATTGTTTTTACTACGACTGGTGTTGGGTTAGCTGTTTGCTAATGTTGAAACCATTGGTTAATTTATTTCCAATCTCCTTGCCTTGGTAATCCGTCAAAACAACCCAGCCCACATTCGAATACATGAAAAGGCATACATGTACATGTGCAATGTGGTAAATGCAATGGTGGCTGCAATAAATCCTTTAGAACCCGATTTCAAGGGCCAACAAACACAACAAATAGCAACGTTACTCAGTTTCATCCGTGTCAAAAATCCTCAACATCACATCCAGCTGATAGCAGAAATATTCCAGTTTCTAAAATCTCCAGAGTTGCAAGTACTTTTTGAAAGGGGCATAAGGAATGCTATTTTTAACGTAAATACTTGGAATCGGTTCTTATTCCTGCATATTTTTACATGGAGCTGATAGAGTTTGTGTTGCTATCTGTTCGCCGTGAGGTCAGACCATGTGACGCGTATAGCCTTGTGTGATTGGCTTACATAAAAGAAGTTCCCGGATGATAGCGGTATTCATGACGTAGCCGGTACAGAGGTCAAATGCGACCAACAAAAAAATATACCGTACACAAAAACGGATCTCTACATACATTGCATGATGTGCTGTTGTACTCCGCCTATCGGTCGGTGCCGCCTCTACTAGACAGGCACCGGGATCACAATTAAAACACAGCTAATTGCCAGGTTTCATCCTCGATGTAAAGAATATGCATGTACCTAGCATAGGTTTTTTTTATTGGGGAGGGTCGCAAGTATCATAGCTTTATGGGATGGGGATTATCCCGGCTCACAGCTGGTGACTTTTCTTGTGGATGCAAAGTTTGAAGACGTTTTGCGCTATTAAAAGTGAATTTACTGTCAGTCTTTTAAATTGGCAAATTATAATGAATAATTGCCTTAAGAGAGCTATTATTGCTTGTTAATTTGTTTTTATATTTAATTGACAATAATGATTGCCAAAGTCGGAATTTTAAACGGGAGTATTGGTACCTTTAATACTGGATGTTTCTAAAGGCGATGTCATGCATAAGTTAAATTTTTCCCCTGCCTCTAACAAGAAGTCTGCAATCCGTGGACATTATTATATCTCAAGCCATAACAAGTGACATACCCCCCCCCCCCCCCCACCTTCATTGCAAAATCATGTTATTATTTACGTGGGCACAATTAAAAGGATGTAACGAACTTAGGCTGCTATACAAGAGTGCGTGATTTTAACACACAGCATCCACAAAAACGAACTGATAAGTTAATTAACCACATTGGCACGATGTCATTCGATGTGTATGCACTGATAAAACCATTTTTGATCACGCGTCAGTGCCCCATACCTGAAAAAAAAGTGAACGTCTTTCTGCACCCTCAAAATAGGCCCCTCTCCAAAAACATCCCACAAGCCCTCGGCGCGCTTAGTGGTGTTTTTTATGCAACTGAGGGTAAAACAAATGAGAGATAGGCTCAGGATTTTTTTAATTTTATTTATAATGTAACATTTATGATTTTGTATTTTTAAAGGCACTTACTGCATAATGTTGAGACACACCAAGTGAGAAGACTAGTCTTTATTACCAAAGGTGTCCAGTGCCTATAATAACAAAAAGTATACATTTCGAAATGAGGAATGATGACATCTGGCCGGGACTGGGGGGGGGGGCGTGCCCCGTGACCCCTATATAGTTATACAACATCATCACTGGGTGTCCAATCATCTGGGAAACTGTAGAATGAAGAACACAAAATATCAGTAAATAAATGTATGCTGTTCCAGTCGACATTAACAATTAGTGTCGGTTGTCAAGCAGTAACGAAATTATTTGGCCTAGGTTTTGTGAAATGGTGGAAGAGGGACGGGTCCGAGATGTGGGTGGTGCAGGTACGGTGGGTGTGGTGTGGAAGCCGGGGGTTTGAGGCGGGCGAGGTGCAAGGGTGCGTATGGTATTTTGAGAACAGGAAATCTTCTGATCGAAAGATTGGGGCAATTAATTAATTTGTTTGGTTCTAGTTTGACAAAGTGAAATCAATTTAACTGCAAACAAATCTACTTATCAAGACTTGTTTTCTCGATAGAATATTCCGCAGTGCACGTTAGGAACCCCTCTGCTTATCACAAGAAAAAGAAAAGAAGAAAAAATTGTGGCAATAATTATGTAGTGTGCAAAACAAGCGACACATAATGAATGTTAAGACGATCCCATTATTTCTCATGCCAATAATTAAGAGGAAAGGGACTGTGATGTTGTTTTGGGCGCAAAAAATTATTGACATTTCTATCTTAATATTGGATCGTATTATGGAGTTATCGTCTTGTTATAAAAGGTGTAGGCCAAAGGCAGTTTTTTCGAAATGGAGTCTGATCGAGTGAGTTTATTTTGGGGATAAAGCCCACAGCTCAAATTCAAACGGCCCACCTTCCACAAAAAAAAATATATATATATTTCGTTTGCTTTCAAACGACTGAGAGACTTTTTCAAAGTATTTTTGATTCTCTCTCTAGCATTTAGCAATGGTTTTGGGACTTGCACCAATTGGTGCAAAAGGCGCATGTCCCATGTGTTCGGTGTTAGGGTTTCACCGCGCCATTCGGGACATACCCGCACACCTTGACTAAAGGGGATGATTTCATTTTGTTTCCTGGTGAACGAGGTTAGCTCAAAATCGTGATTCTGGTTCTTACTATAGGGCGCCCTCTTTTGAATGATCCCGCCAGAGAAAGTTGTGCATGTTTAGGCAAAATAAAAGGTGGCTTCAGTTTAATAATTTCCGATTCATTGCCTTCATGGTTTTTGTTAATCAGTGTCAGTATAAAAGACCTTTGGGCAGCAATATTATGTACTCTTCAAAGTAAAGGGTATATAATTGGTGTAAAGATGGTATTTCTGACAAAGTTTGTGCCATTAATCCAGTTATCAGTTTTTCTTGGCAGAATATGTTGGTCAATGTTTGTAATAAAAAAAGTACGTTTCATAAACAAGATGTTTAGATGTATGGATTATGTCATGTGCATGTTTCCGTGACCATAATTATACTTTAAATAAAATATTTTGGAAAAAACAAGCTTTTCTCTTACTTTAATCAACACAAAACCACTAACCATCACAACACAAAGAGAACAATTTTAGCACAAAACTATCCGTAAAAAAAAAAAAACCTTTATTGATTACAGAGATTTCCTTCCATTCTCTATGCTGAGATGAATGAAATTACCACATTCTGAAAAGTCAGTCAAGCCAATAAATGAGTAAGGAGTTTGAACTTAGTAGGAATTTGTTAATGGTATCTAAAGCAAAACACTATTTGGTGGCAAACTCCACTTCAAACAAAAACTGGGGCTATGAAACTTGACCATCTTATTGTTTCATTGGACTTCCAAATAAATTTAACCTATAGTTATTCCATGGTTATTCTTTCTCAAAAACAATGAACACTTGGCAAAAGACAGTTCAAGAAGGATAGCTTCAACTAAATTTATCAAGTTCTTCTTTCATTTCTTTTATTATTTTACAACCATTTGAGGTACACATTGGGCTCATAAAAAACGTTTTCACAATTTATTTTCAAGACAAGAGAGAGATTTTAATTTCGTATTTATATCTCGGTTCAATAGACCCCCTGCCAGACCATAAACAGCGCCCTCACTGAGGACAGTAAAGATCTAATCATGGCTGAGAATCGTACAAGACGTGTCGGCTTTTCTGTTGTTTGACCTCAGCAGTCAATACAAGGGGTCTATTTAACCCTAAAATAAACAGAAAATTACAAAATAATTTATGCAAGAAAAGCAAAGAGAATCAAAACCAACAGCCCTTTTGAGATATGACGCAAACTAAGGGAGTGTACTCTGGATTGGGTGTCTATGTCTACAGACCAATTTGCCCAAACCACAACATGACATACTGCCCTGGTTCTACCATAACATCTCAAAATGGCTTAAAGCATGAGAAGCCATTATTTAGGTTAGGATATAAATCTTTAACAATCTGCCAATATTTTACAACAATATACATTCCACCTAAGAAAGGATGCAATAGTTAATTAAGTTGCTGTAAATCCTAAATTAGAACAATGTAAGTCAAATGTCATCTTTGTAAAGTATGTTAAAGTGTTTGTATCATTCAATACCCAATCAATATACAATAATTTCTAAAAAGCATTTATAAGCACCTCTTCGGAAAACAGTGTTCTCTGGCCAAATGCCAGTTAAAACACCTGTGGACCAGTCAGACTTATGCCAACTAGTCCGACTGGCTAGCTGATTGCATGCCACTGCTACATATGTTAACCACTAATTGTTCATATTGCTTCAACTACACAGTGCCATGCTTAACACAAATTAGAAGGAAATTCCAAATATGGACCAGTCCCCAAAAAAGCTGGCAGACCAGTGAAATGACAAGCTACCTGGGCCCAATTTCATGGCTCTGCTTACCGTAAGCACAGAATCGGCGCTTACGGAAGCAGGGAATTCTGTGCTTACAGCAAGCGTATTTCACGGGTTAGCGGCAAATTTTGGCTTCTGCGCGTGCGTACTTCACGTTACTAGGCATTCTACGCTTACAAGGCTAGCGCAGAAATTCGGCGCTTGCACGGAAGAGGGGAATCGCGATCGTAAGCGCAGAATTCGGCGGTAAGCAGAGCCATGAAATTGGGCCCTGGTCCAGCTGGCTGAAAAAGTTAAGGACAAACCCTTGATAGCCCTACAGTTTTGGAAATCTTATCAAGCAAGTTTGCAGGCTACTTTTGAAAACCCAAAAGCAGATGATGTAAAAACCTCTTAAATGTCCAGGGTGGGAGGCTGGTGAGGCCAGTGATAGAGAGGTTCGAAAGAGTCTAATGTATTGGCAAAACAGTAAAAGCTGATTGTAAATGACCTTTAAATCTGTGAGTGAAAAGAGGGCTACATTTCACACAGAGCCAAGTAACGAATCTTAACTGATTAGCAAAGTGTAATGTCATAATACAAATCACTATGGCAATAATTACCACTCATCTTAAAACGAATCTTAGTGCTTTGAGAAAAACTTAGTTAATTTTAAAATAGTAAACAGTCCACAATCTTTAATATTGTATTTTGTTCCAGTTACTCAAAAGACATTTCTAATTACCTATATTACTAATAAATTTGTGCACAACATTTTTTTCATAATTTGGTCCAACCAAAAGATAGAGTAAAATAAACATGCAGTCATTTACTTGTTCTTGGTGTCTTGCACTGTACTGGGTTTGACAGGAGCACAACACACCATTAATACCCATGTACTTACAAGAGTGGGATTAAGTTATATTGCAAGCACTTTGTTTTACGATCTCTAGTTTGAATTTTGTCTGTAAACACAATAAGGTACTCTAATGCAGTGTCATAAATATTTCAAGTCAAAATAAATTTCCCTCTGAACGTTAATTTAGTTTTAGTTCTATAGACATGACTACAGAGATCAAAGGAAGGTTGCTCAATGCGCATTGCACAGCCACGCATTTCCCATTGTTTTGTCATCTTAACACCTCTAGGATGGCAGTGTGAAGTCACCAATGCATAAGTTCTATTGATCCAGCAAGATCTTTCATACCCTCAGAGATGCCCCTTCCCAAAATGAAAAAAAGACAGAACCCCCCCCCCCCAAAAAAAAAAAAAAAAAAAAAAAAAAATCAGTGTAATACTCTTCTTAAAAGGCTTAAAATACTTCTACTATTAGTTTAAGCCCAACAGAATAATCGACCTGGGCAAAATTTCCTAGAGCTAGCTGCTCAAGCACAAAAAGTAGCTCAGCACAAAATAAGTATGCTTACCACAATGAGCATACCAGCAAAAGTACCATTTCACATGTACAATTTATGACTGGTGTCCTGCTCCTTTTCGCTTAGCATAACATTGTACAAGGCAAATGATCCCTACACTCAGCTGCTAAAACCAATTCTGCTCAAACTCCAGGCAGTCTGAAGAGTACCAAGATCTCTGAAGTATTTACAAGTAATTTAAAAAAATTGCTTTTTGTTCTGACAACCGACACTCAACAACTGGACACTCAACAACTGGGTAAGCTGATATCACAACAGCCAACCCTGGAAGACATGGGTACCGACTAAAGCTTGGTTCATACTTCCTGCGATAGACCGATCCACTAAGCTCCGCCCAATTGCGTATTGACCAATCACAACGCAACGAAGGTCCGACAAATAAGGTCCGACATGCGCGCGCGTATCTTGGCGCGCACGGCAGAGTTGTGCAGAAAGGCTTTGGAGAGCCCCACGTGTTCTTGCTCACACGTGTGTCGTGGGCGGAGCCTACTGGATCGGTGTATTGAGAATGCGAAGCGAATTTTGACTTCACAGGGCTGTTTCCGCAGCGAATATTTTGCTGTTGCAAATTATTTGTTGCAAATTGAGATGTCAAAATTTGCATTCGCAGTAAGTATGAACTGGGCTTTATACAAAACACAGGGCAAAAAATTGCAATACAAAATGTCTCAAAGGTTTCATATGACATGGTATACAGCATGCAGGCAGAAAAAGAGTACGGATGAAACAAACACAATCAATCTTCAGAAGTAGTCAGAGTTCTGAATTTGTATAATGTATGCTTTTAAATCATTGAATCTATTAGCCAGACTGGATGAAAACAGTCATATTTTTTTCATTAACAGTTTTGCTTTCTTTTACATTTTTCTGTATCAAGATTTTGCTCAGTGATAAACCATAAGGGAAACTGACTTGGAAATTTTTAAAATTATATTTGGGTGAACAAAGAAAAACTTGACTTACGCTGGATTTGAACCTGAATAATATGCCAAGCTCTACCAACTGAACTGTCTTCTCAAATGTTGGCGGTCTCCCTATTAAAAAGATTGGTAGAGTGCTGGCATTTTAATCCGGAGGTCACAGGTTCAAATCCTGCTGTTGTAAATGTTTCTTTGTTCAACCCAAATTTAATATTAAAAAAAGAAATAACATAACATGGCAAATAGAAATTAAGATGTAAAATATATGCAATTAACAAGTCCTACTTAATCTTTGGTTCTGCACTCTTGTTTAATCACCCTGTATACTTTACAAAATGATCCTTTGAACGCGGAAACAAAAATGAAAGAGCTCAATATTCAGTAACTCTATAAATGGTCCTTGTTATCCGATGTAAAAACAGGAAAACTACAATGGATGGATACTTTGCTGGAACACAACGCATTCTCCCAAGATTAAAACCCAACCTTGTTCTAGGTTGTCATAAGTGTCATGAAATACAACGCTATTTTGTCAACCAAATGTTTACCTATTTTTCTTTACAATCAAATCACATGGAACAGTTAAGGAATTATATAAAATTATATACATACATGTACATCTCTTATAGTGTGGTGTGCTGTAGTGAAGCACAAATAAAATGAAACTTCTTGAAGATAAGATTTACTTCTGAGCTTTCTTATGTCACCCAATGCTTGAAGGTTAAGAATTTCTTAGTTATTTCTTTCAACATAAGAGTGGGTCATGCTTTGTATGGCATTAAACAAAGGTTTGAACTCTCCTATTTCATTTAACCACTTTACGTCGATGGCGTGTTAACTGCAATTTCTATAGACAAACTTACGCCAGATGTTTTTAAACACCCGGAACAACTCCAGATTGTCCTAAACTTTTGGCTTGCATGTGGACAGCTGACGTTTATATCCACCGAATCATGATGAGTACCAACTAAATTTTCTCACACGACAATGTCAGAGATTCATTGTGGCAACCATATTTTAAAAGGAAAATAAAATACTCCAGAAGCGAAAAACAAAAATTCTGAAAAATTATATCATTTCGCACGTGGTCACAGAAACTTTTTTCAGACTACCGTTGTGAAGTGGTCAAACAAGACATAGGTAGTGACTGGATGAAGAAGATCAGACTACATTTGATCCAGCTGTATTTTACTCTAGATCGTCCTCAACCTCGACAATCGCGGCTGGTGCTGGTGGTGTTGGGGCTCCATCTGTTGTTATCATCGCTGATAATTTCTGGAATCGAAACAAGGGTAAATAAATAAGAAACCTACTTATTAGGAATGGTGCGATCAGTTTTTATCCTCAAAAAATTTCTACAGTCTGAAGAAATTGATTTGAAAGCAGGAGAACAACAACATGCTATGCTTCCGCATATAATGACAGAAAAAAACTTCTAAAGAATATTATGTAACACTTATCATTTTAAAGTTTCTATTCCAATATTCGTTTTCATAAACAAACATTTGTTATTATAAACTTCAACATTTTGATCATAGCCTTTCTATAAGGCTGAAAAATTGTTTAAACAAGATCTAAATGTTACAAACTGCTTATCAGGCGAAATTAAGCCCAAAATGAGTGGTGTCTGAGTTGCAATAATGTTAACTTTATGGAATTTTGGCTGGCAACCAGCTTAATGTTAAGCAAGATATTTCTGTGCTTAGCAATTTATTATGCTTACAGGCTTTATAAAATTGGGCCCACGTTAAGAAGGCTGACATTTGCTTTATTTACTCTTACCTGGCTGACGGATGGTAGTTTGTGTACCAACATATCAAACACATTTGGAGGAAGTGTTTGCTGAAGGACTTGAAGCAAGTGTTCCGGCTGGCCACAGATTGCAACAGCATAGCACAGACAATCTGTTCCCGCAGTCAAATCACCTGAGACGTACAACAAATCAAATGACAAATTCTCAGAAATAGAGATGATGTTGGCATTGAGCTCAAAGGGGCCAAGGGTTAATCCATTCAAACCCCAAGATAAGGACTTTAGACTTCTCCAAAATTCGTGAACGAAAGCTCTGCGACCACAAGTCTAGCCCACATACTGCACATTAAAATCTAGTTGTTGCAAGCAGTTTTGGAACTAGGGTGGGATTGTCAAACCAGAACTCCCTGCATTAATGTTATCAAGAACATTTCATGATTCATTAAAAAAACGAGCAACACAGCTTACTAAACTTTCCAATCAGTGGAATCTGTGGATAATTATACTTGCCCAATAATGCAAAGCTGTAACAACTGAGTAAACCAAAACCAATCAAAGCCTGCTATTAGATATTGTGGATCTGGATAAATATTCTCAACGCTTTAATTAAACGAGAACAGAAAATGAAAAAATTTTCGTTTAAGATTTTGGAGGAAAAGCCCTGAGAATTATTCCAAGGTAAACCCAAGCAGTCAAGTAGGGACTGAAGACCCAATCAACATAGTGCCTTTGGTGGATTTCTTGCCAAACTGAGGGAAAGTCCATGCAGTATTAACATGTGCAAAACATAGTTAAAGTCTCTGGATACTATTGGTAATTATTCAAAATAAATGTTAGCATGAAAACTGCCTTGCTGATGAGCAATAGGGAGCTAATGGTTTAAAACAATGTGAGGAATGGCTCCCTATGAAGCAACATAGTTTTTGAGAAAGAGGTAATTTCTCACTCAAATATTAAAAGGCTTCGGGCCTGAAGTCTTTTCATATTGTTTAAGGTATCTGAAAGCTCACAAAATTGTGCAACAAGAGTTTTTTTTTCTTTATATATTTTCTTGCAACTTCGATGATCAATTGAGTCCAAATTTTCACAGGTTTGTTATTTTATGCATATGTTGAGATACACCAAGTGAGAACACTGGTGTTGACAATTATCCAAGGTTTCCAGTGCCTTTAATGGCCTGACATTTTCGACACTAGTAGAGTTTTTCTTGAAGGCTTAATAGAAAAACACTCACCCTGAGACAACAGCTCTTCTCCTGCCTGGACTTGTGCGAGGAAAAACTTCTGTACACTTTCAGGGTCTTTCAGATTTGGCAACTGGGAAGAAACAAAATTTCATCCTTCAACTTCTGACTGTTTTTTTTTTATTTATAACTGACTAACTTACTTATGTTGAGCTACTTGCTTGGGTATGGGCAAGACTTCTCCACTTCTTTCTGTTTTGTTTCTTAGCGTAACTGTGGTAATGAACCAGGATTAACTCAACTGTAAATGTATGACAATGGCTCACTTATAAATGTTCATTAGATAAGCATTGGGGATGCAAATTTAACATCTATTAAATCGTTACGACACATGCTGCTAAAATATAGGATTCAAACTGCCTCTAGCTGCCAGGCAATCTTGGTGGTCCAGTTGGTAAGACACAGCTCTTGAATTGCATACATGTAGGTCGTGGGTTTGAATCCCACCCAAGTATTATACCTGTGATTTTTGTTCACAGAACTCGGGAAAGTAATGAGGATACAGTGCTAGCACACATTGGTTGGTTTACTTATGGTTTACTTAGGACAATACAGGGCGCAAATGAGCTGCCCTTTTCCAGCATGAAATGCAGCCACTGCACAACCTAAATACGGAAGCTTGTGTGAGGCTCTGATCCCATTATCAGTTGTTACTGACCATGAGGAGGTTCAAACTTCTTCCATGATCCTTACTCTATGCATGAAGTAGCAAATCACTTTGGTGAAATAACTTATCAACACTGAATTGTGTGAAATCGACAATTTGTACTGAATTTAAAAATTCACAAATAAGGGACTTTTTCACAAATGGTTACAGTCATAGCAGTTTAAAGAAAACCACTGTAAAGTTGTGTTTAACTCACCTGAAGTGTGGCAGAGGAATCACTGACGGTTGTGTTTTTATTTTCTTTGTTCTTCTTTTCCCTCCCTGCAAATGAACAAACAAGAATAGTTTGGATTGGAGGGTATTCAGGTTTGACAACTAGGGTTTTCTGACTAGCCAAGTTGTACTTGGATAAAGAATAAACAATTGCCTTGAATGTTAACACCAAACTGTAAATTGTGAGTAGCTGTGTGCCCTATCTAAATGTGGCACATGGCACAAAGAAGTATATCAAGTATCACCTCAAGGAAAGGGAGGACTTGGAGAAGTTGAATACAGATCAAAACAGTTTGCATATTGACCTACAGACCTGAGACTCTTTTATTTGGGCTATTTATTTTATTTTATTTTTATTTTAATTCTTCGAACAAAAAAAAAGCAAAACAATAAAACAATAAAACAAGCACAGGCCATCCAGGGAAGGGCAATAGTAAAAAAAACTGTCATCAAAAAAGATGTGCCCTCCCAGACCTAGCTCATAAAAAGTACACATTTATATACTATACATTAAACACTTAAAAATTGCAGTCAAAATTTAAACAAAAGATGGCAAGTAAAAAGCAATAAAAGATGGCAAGTAAAAAGCAATAAAATTAAGCCCCAAAATGTTGGAGAACGCAAGCTCTTCTTGCCCTCACACTTTTAATACAGTATTTTTTTGTTAAGCACTGGTATTTTGCTGGAAGTTTCTTGTTTTCCAGTGTTTTCCTGTATTTTCCGGAATATTTAGGAATAATAACCCATGTCAAAATACGCTTTCCACTTTAGTTTTCCTGAAAGGTTGACACTGAAAGAATGTATAGCCTAGAGAGGAACCGGTCTCAGGGTTACGGTATGGTTGTCTTTACAGTTTACAACGCAACTCGCAGTAAGTTTTAAATCTGTTTTTTAATTTTAGTTCCTTTGTTGTTTGTGGGCTTTCACGAGTGAGCCAGAGTTTCGGCCGGACTATGAAAAATGTCTGTTTTAAAGTTCTTTTTTAAATGTCCAACTATTTTACCTTCAAATTACTCATGCGATTTGAATACTTGAAATGTAAATTAAACTAAGCTAAGCCCAACCCCATTCAACAACAACATACACAATCTTGAACATTCTTTTCTCATGGAGATGTAGACCCAGTCACATTGTTGTGTGTAATTTGTAAATATAGCCACCCAAGCCAAAGACTTAATTATTTAAAATTTTGTGGACAAGTTCATAGAATCCGAGGATTCAATATCAACCTGCACCATAGCTTGGCACAAAACAAAAGCGGGGCTCTCATCCATTCCAAACTTATTTCACTGTAGGTCGCTCAGTACTAGTACAACACTGTAGATTGAGTTAAGTCAATTCGAAACAAACAAGAATTTAAATATACAAAAAATCCCCCCAACTTGTGCAATGTAAATTATGAGGCGACATCTTCTTCTAATATCAATAGGGGCGATTTGGTAGAGGAAGCCGAAAAGTCATGAAAAAGTAACTCACTCTGTTTCAATTTCTGCCGGAAAAGTGGATCACTCCTCCTCTTTCTGTCGAAATAAATACAGTAACCCAGAACGAGGGTCCCAGCAATCCCTGCTGCTATCCCAACAGCTGTCTTTGAGACCATTATGGTGCTGTAATTTGGAACGAAATTACAGCATGTAAAATATCAGGCTTAAATCACAAAATCCCCCGTGCACGACCCAACTAACTCCGAACATGACATATGACCTTTGAACTCAAATGCATGACGACTTCTCGTATCGCCGGTTCCCAACCTCCCAATAAGTTGAACGTGCAGTATGTGGATACCAGTGAATGAAAGGTCAATCAATCAGTGTGGCCAGCAACATGCATAGCAACATTCCAAACCGTCTGCTAGCGCTTACTTCTTGTCTAAAAAGGGCCGAGGTTCTGCTCCTGATTCTGCAGTGAAAGCAGCAAGTTCAGATTACCGAACATGCTCTTATCTCATGGGTATATACTATGATATGATGTAAGTTACTGTAACTGAAAATTCTAATCATAAACAACTCTTTTGAGCGTACAAAAAAAGTCAAAAGATATTTATAAATATAATTTATTATAATTATATCAATTATCATTATTTTTTAATGGAAATATGAATCAGAATTGCAATTAAATATTGCTAATTTATTACAATTTCAAGACTCATTATAAGTAATAGTATCAATCAGTTAATTGAATTATAATGTTACGTGTTTCCTCCTTCGGTGTTTACCAAATTCTTTATTTAAAGCAGAATGTGTTTTTTACTTGTTGTTTTAACTTTGACTTGAGTGAGCAGGGCAGGCTGTTTATTATTTGTCATGTTGCCCAATTCACTAAGTCTACTCTTCCTCTTGAGTCTTGGGGGTTTAGTCTTACCAGTTGGTCTTACTCACGAATTCTTATTTTTTGAAAGTCTTACTCTTCCTGAGTTATTTTTTTTCAATATAAAATCATTTAACACACTGACTTTGACTCCTATCCTAGGCTATAAAAAGAGGCCATGGTGGGTGGAGCTTAATTAAGCTTGGTTACATGGGCAAATAATTATCATGGTATCATTTGTTATAAATTAATGACACTAAATTGTAAGCTAATTTTATCAAATTAGCGAGAAACAAATGAAGGGTCAATTAAAATTTGCACAGATGTGTCATGTTATGTTAATATAAATATTATTTGTTAAATCCCACCAAGACAATGGAAGAAATAATGGCATAATGTTAATTATTGTTTGTGGTGTTTACTTTTCAGAAGAACACGTCAGAAGTTGTTTTGAGATTTGATCCAGTGAAAAAAAAGAGGGCTAAGCCTAGCCCTAGCTGTCAGGTGTTTAAATGGCTCTAAAAATCAGCTCATCAAAAGTTGTACAATTCAGCAATGAGAATAGAATCCTAAAAGTACCGGATCTTGCAAAGGAGGGCAATCATGTCGTGTTTGCTCAATGTGACGCCCAGCCTCTATCACCTCAAAACCCTTACTTCAGAGTGAAAGTAGTTCAGCAAGGTAGGAATGAATTATGGAAAGTCACATATCACATTAATCATAATGTAATTATTGTTAGTTTCGTCCTGTAGGTGTTGAATGTCAGGTTTGAGAGGGCAAGGCAATTTTCATTTTGCAGTAGGACACCGACATTGAGAATCTCAAAGTCTATTTGAAACTTTTAAAGGAGCACCAAAGACAAGACCAGGGCAACAGAGGCCATGTCCTCATGTTTGTTTTATATGTTTTTTTAAGCAGGTTTTTATTAGCATTAATAAATCTGGTGTTTCTGTTCAGCAGAGTGGGGGTTCGAGTCCTGGTCATGGTACTTGTGTCCTTTAGCAAGACACTGAACCGTTAATGCTGCGTCCGTTGGATGGGCTCTAAAGCTGTTGGTCCCGTGTGTTGTATAATGCATGTAAAAGAGCTCAGTGCACTTATCCTGGTGTTCCTGGTTTGATTGGCTGCATATTCCGCCACAGCACCTTGCAAACCATTACTTGGTGCTATGTAAAGGAATTGGTCTCATTCTCAAAACGTAGCCCCAAAAAACATGGCAGGAAAATACTGAATGTTGAAGCGCCTTGCGCGTCACTGAGTGACATATATGCATGCTTTATAAGAAGCCACTATTATTATTTTTTGTATTATTATGACCTGATTTGTTTTTGCCTTTAGCCAAAGACGCTGTCGTAGCCATTGGCCTCAGCAACTTTACTACTGATTTGGATGCAGAGGACATTGAAAATGATGAAACTGATTTCTCATCAAGGAGATCTGATGCTGTGGCCTACTTTAGCGATGACGGGAGCGTCTCAAGCCCTGCTAGTAAAGGATCAAAAGAGTTTTTACCAACCTTTGGCCAAGGTAACCATCCCAACAAATTTTCTTGTCATTATCTCAGATTTATTCTGCACAGAGATGATAAATGCCTGTGCAATCAGAATATTCATCACATGTGACTCTTAAAACTTGTTTCTTAGGATCAAGTAGACCTCAATGTCATAAAGTTGTTAAGAAGACATTACTGCTAAGCAGAACTAAGCATGCAAAAAACTATTTAAAAAAAAAGTGGTTTTGTATACAGTGTGTCAGTTTGTGGCATCGATGACGATGACCTTTGGTGAAGTATGACCTTTTGAGTGGTGGTAGAGATCTCCAGAAATGAGTCCCCATCCCCCCTCCCCACAATCTCTTAGTCCTTGACTTCATCAATGTTATCCCCCATCAATGATCAAACGCCAACTCTTTGAGGAACTCACACAAACATAGTATGACTTTGGACTGGGGTGTCTTGGCCG
Organism: Asterias rubens; assembly: GCF_902459465.1. Classification (NCBI taxonomy): domain Eukaryota; kingdom Metazoa; phylum Echinodermata; class Asteroidea; order Forcipulatida; family Asteriidae; genus Asterias; species Asterias rubens. Next base: position 17,450,250 of record NC_047062.1, on the reverse strand, counting down.
TGTGGATAAAGAGCACCAAACCCAAGCTCTGGTGTTTCTGTTTAGTTAAGTGTGAGTTGGAGTCCCGGTCATGACACTTGTGTCCCTAAGCAAGACACTAAACTTTAATTGCTTCTCTCCACCATGGAGTAAATGGAAACCTGTGAGGGCAGAGATGGTTCTTGTGATTGATTTGTTGCACAAGCTGTATACTCCCCAGGGAGCTGAGATGGTTTAAGGAATGAGATAAATGGCCCAGTGACCAGGGGTAATAATGTTGGCTTTAAGACTTCCGGGTGTGTAAAGCGCTATATAAAAACCAATTATTATTATTATTTTTATTGTAACGTTTCACTGATGTGCATTGTTTTGACCTCTTTAACAGGTGACGTCGTAGGTCTATGCATAGACTACTTTACCCCAACCAAATCCCTGGTGTGTATCTATAAGAATGACAAGTTGGTTCAGCGGCGTTGGTTATCACTGAAACCTGAGTTTCTATTCCCTACCATCAATGTGTGGTGGGGGACGGTAGAACTACATGTAGACTGGCTGAGCTCCTCACCGCCAAGTTGTTCACAGGTTCTTAAATTTTGAATATCTTAACCCTAATACATGTTAGTATTACCCATAAATCTATTCCGAGATGTTATTTTTGTCCTTATTTTTTTTTTCTTCTTGCAGTTTTCTTGAATACACTTCTATTTGATTATTCAAGGCTTATCTTGTTCATTTGTCATGCAACTCAAAGGCTTGACATTTGTTTCTTCTCCAGATGTACGTACATGTACAAAAGGAATAAAGACAATTAGTTTCAACATTCATTAATAATTTCTCAAGATTATTTGCACATGGGAGATTGCATATATATAAAGTGATAAAACATTTAATTGCACATAAAAAACATACATAGATAACTCACGGGTATATTCAAGTTGAAATTATTTAAAGTGTAAGTTTAATGGGTCTGTAAATGAATCTGAAAATTAATGTCAATAAAAATTTAAAAATTAAAAGCAGCTTTTGGCTGGTACAATGCATTTTGAGAAACATTTCACTATGAAGTACTGTGCCTATAGAAAAATATGTTAGTTTGTATTCCCCAGAATTTGAATATTAGATTTTGTATAATTCCTATTTGGGATTGTTGTTCATATTCACTTGTCACTTTTCATTTTATTTATTCCTATTTATTCAGATTGTTTTTGTGATTTTGTTTTCCCTGCAGGATAATGTGTCGGACTGGAACATGCCAGATACAGTAACCACAGATGACAACCTGGTCAGCCTACGGACATCATCAGAGATAGCTGCTATCCAAGCACCGTATCCCTTCCATACAAGTAAATGCAATTATTACAGCCTTGATCAAGTGACACACCATTGCATTAGGCACTGGTCTAGTTGGTAGGACACTGCTCTAGAATTGCAAAGGTCATGGGTTCAAATCCCACCCGAGTATTATATGCCTGTGATTTTGTTCACAGAACTCGGGAAAGTACTGAGTATACATTGCTAACACACATTGGTGTATTGGTACCCCCCCCCCCCAAAAAAAATATATATATAAAAAAATAATAAAAAAATAGAATAAGCACTGGACACTGTTGGTTATTACTCAAAATGTAATTACTGATAGCATAAAAACTTACTTGGTAACGAGCAATGGAGAGCTGTTGATAGTATAAAACATTGTGAGAAACAACCCCCCCTTCTGAAGTAACATAGTTTTTGAGAAAGAGAAAATTTCTCACTCAAATATTAAAAGACTTCAGGCTTGAAGAGGCATCTGAAAGCATATAAATTTGTAAAAAAGGGTGTTTTTTCCTGTCATTATTCTCCTGCAACTTCGATGACCAACTGTGTCCAAATTTTACACCGGATTTGTTATTTTATGCAAATGTTGGGATACACAAAGTGAGAATACTGATCTTTGACAATTATCAAAGGAGTCCAGTGCCTTTACCTTTAACGTGGCTGATTCTGAACCTTGTCAGTAATTTCTCAGTACTGAGTATACAGTGCTAACACTCATCGGTGTATATGGGTAAAACCAAAATTAATATTCTTTGTCCTCGATGCAAATTTAACATCTATTAAATCGTTGCAATACCCGCTGCTAAAACATAGGTTTCGAATTGCAAAAGTCATGGGTTCGAATCCCGCCCGAGTATTATATGCCTGTGATTTTTTTCACATAACTCGGGAGAAAGTACTGAGTATTCACATCAGTGTGTCTGGGTCATAGAGTTATATATAAGAACTAGAGGGCGCATGAGTGCTCAATGCTTCGTGCACAAACGCCACGGGACCGCAGGATGACAAGCGCGTCCTTCTGCACGCGCGTTGAATATGAAATACACGTTTTAGTTTTTTTTATTGAACGCTCACACGATGCTGTTTGTTCAACTTAGAAAATGGCCGCCTGCGCGCATGCCGGAGCGCGTATATAGGCCAGTGCGCCCTCTAGTTCTTATATATAACTCTATGGTATGGGTGAAATAAAATGAACATAATTTCTATTTTGGTGTTTTATTTGTTGGCACAGGTGCAGAGCAGTACTTGGAAATGACTATTGTTGCGATGGAGGAGGATACTGTAATTGGACCTGTCATTGGAGTGACATCAGCTCTCCTTGATGACGGTAAACTCCCTGGTACTATGATGGAAGCTATTGGCTACAGTGCAGCAGATGGAACTATTTACTATGAACACCCTATCAATGGTACAGCAACTTCTAGTTTATCAATTTATATTTTCATTATTTGCTCTCAGTTTAAAGGGAAGGTACACGTTAGGTAATTACTCAAAACAAATATTAACTTAAAAACTGACCCTGTAACGAGCATTAGAGAGCTGTTGATGGTATAAAACATTGAAGTAGCATAGATTTTGAGAAAAAGGTAATTTCTCACTAAAATAATGCAAGACTTCTAGCTAGAAGTCTTTTATTCCTATCTGAAAGCACTCAAATTCGTCCAACAAGGGTGTTTTTTCTGTCATCATTTTCTCGCAACTCTGATGACCAAATGAGCTCACATTTTCACAGGCTTGTTATTTTATGCTTATGTTGGGATACACCAACTGCGAAGACTGGTCTTTGACAATTACCAAGCGTGTACCTTCCCTTTAATCTATGTGAATGTATAGATCATGTGGAACAAAATTATTGTTGATTTCTGGCATCTACTTTTGGTCGGCTGAAACAAGCTGATAAAATGGCTCCTTATATTAAAAGCTTTTAAAACAAATTTTTCAGAACATTGAAATATTTGAGTTAGAAATTACCCCTTTCTCAAAAACTGCATTGATTCGGAGGGAGTAGTTTCTCACACTGTGTTATACTATCAACTGCTATACGTTGCTCATAACCAAGTAATTTTTTATACTAATATACGTTTTTAGTAATTATCAAACGTCTCCAGTGTCTTTAACTCCCTTTTCTTGGTAACTCCAAATCCAGCAACTCCATTGGGAGACAACTGCAAATGTGGTACTGGTGATGTCATGGGATGTGGACTTGTATTCAGTAACCCCAACGAAGCAGACAAGAGAAAGTCAGTGAAGGTCATCATCTACTTCACTAAGAACGGAAAGGTGGTCCACCATCACGCCATATCCCAACCCATGGGTGGTTTCTATCCAACTATTGGTCTAGCATTCCAAGGTAAGATGCAACGGTCAGGGATGAGATTCTTCTACCTTTTGGTAGATTTCTGTCTTTTCCGACTTCGGAAAAAAAAGGTCTTTTGTTTTCAATTCAGACTTTTAAAAGTTATCGACTTTGGCAAAATTAACTTTTAAAGCGGCAGACGAGTCATACTTTCTTTACTAGTCCGCCGGGCGAATAAAAAAAAATTGTTCCTTGTCACAATAAATGAGGGTTACGGTGGTAAAATCCCAAAGAGAGATTGTTTTAAAAATGGTTTGGCAAGTCTTGATATGTGCTAAATTTAACGGGCAACTTTTTCTGTAGTTGTTTTTTCAAACCAATCACCTGGATAATTGTTGGTGGAATGACTTGGACTTCTTTGCTTCCACCTGGTGACTCCTTTTTACCCTTTCAGCAAAGATGTTTATTTCACCAATTCAAATATAAAAAGGAAAAATTGAGAACAAACTCGCATATTTTTCAGTGGCGTTTTCAAAGTATCACTAGTGGCTTCATGAGATTCCTTTTACCCATTTTTGTAACCCACTTTTGTGTGTGTTCTTGTTGCCAGGTTGTATCGTGAAGATGAACACACAATGTTCAGCACCTCCCCTGCCTGATGTAGAAGACTGGCGAGTGCAATCAAAGAAATTTCAAGGCTTTGGGCTTGGCTTTAGCAGTGGTAAATGAAACTTACATCAGAGAGTTGTGAAACTCAAAGTGTTTCATTTTTATTTTGTTTGATTAAAAGTGTCAAGAAATATCAGTTTGACAAGCTTAAAGGGACACTTTGCCTTTGATCGGGCGAGTTGGTCTATGAAAATCTCGTTTGTAACCAGTTATAATATGCATAATGGTTAGGAAGATGTTTTAAAAGTAGAATATAATGATTCACACAATAATGCCTCGTGGTTTTCCTTAAATTACTTTACAAACTAACACGGTCGGCCATTTTGACTCTTCAAGTTGGCATGCAGTGTTAGCTCATGCCGTAATAGGCAATGTGTGTCCCTTTCATGTCTAGAATAATCTACCTGACATACATGTAAAGGACCAGAGCATTATTTTCACAAGGGGTAGAATTATAACATCATAACCATGTAGTTTGTCTGTTTTTTTTCTCCCCCAGCGGAAATCAACCGATCCACCGGTCCAACTTTTAAGGACGGAACAACGTCTGGTGATTTTCGCTTCAGTGAGTTACTGGAAGTACCATCGGGCGATGTGATCAGGCCAACAAAGTCAGGTTCGTCTAAGCAGCTTCTGCAGCTGTTGAAAATGATGACTCCAGAACAGCGTTACTTCACCATCACAGTCACTGAAGATGGTGAGATATTAGCAAGGTTAAGCTGCAAGTTACGCAAGGAAATATATGAACGTGAACGTCCACAAATTGTGTTGTGTCTGGGTGACGTCGCCACTTTGGGCTTATTTCATGCTCACGTACCTCTCCGGAACATGGTCGTTCCATTTTGCAGTCACTTGGACACCCCATTTCTTACACAGATCCCTATGCCAACTTGTCGTGTCTTCTAATAATTATTATTATTTTTTCATCTTATCACAGCATGCAAAAGAAAGATCATATTTTCATTTGTGCCGGTAACTCATCGAGTCGGGCTACATCCCATAGCCTTAGATCTCGAGGATCTTTCTCAGAATCCTCACTATTCCTAAAAGCGCCGCCTTCTGCAGAAGATGTTTCCCCAGTGTTTTCGGAATGGATTATTATTATTGTTATTATTAAAATTATTGTTATTATTATTATTATTATTATTATTATTATTATTATTATTATTATTATCTCTTAGATCCAAAGGGTAAGGTTTCTATTGGTATAACTCGTGACAAGCAGAGTGTCGGCGAACTTCCCGGTGATCTAGTCGACACTGTTGGCTTCTCTTCATCAGGAAAAATCTCAAACGGCGAGGAAAAACACAGTACGGAAAAATACGTCAAAGGTAACACTGTCAAGAAACTTGTTGTAGTGCTTCGCACTTTTTAATCTTTTCTGTTAAAAGATGTCTTTTTGATGTGGATTATGGTCGTCAGTTTTGGCAGATCTTTACAGGCACACGACACTATTGGTAATATTACTAAAAATATTTGTTAGCAAATTGTTTTACTTGATAACGAGAAATGGAGAGCTGAATAAGTCAAAAGTCAAAGGGGTATAGTGCCTTTTAGAACTGTTTAGAGACCATCGCGGTCGGGAATGACTATACTAAGATGCCCATAACAGCTGCAAACACTGCTGCGAAATTTGACCTACTTCCAATCACCAAAAAGGTCAAAGATGATACTAAAGATAATCAGAGTAAACTGTTTGAAATGTCAAGATGTCGAGACCACACCGACCGGCTCGTTTCAGAGCCGACACTTCCACAAAAGATACACAGTCGAACCCGCAAATTTACTATATTTTTTTTATAGTTACTTCTTATGTCCTGAATTGTCATATTCCAGTGTTTTAAACGTTAACATAGTATCTTATGTTTCTTAAACCAAACAACATTTCTGTTTCATCTAATTTTTTTCTGAAACTTTTTCAAGAAATGGTGATTGTACAGAAATGAATGGTCCGTAAAGGGAATTCCTCACAACTTAAAAGTTGTGAGGAATTCCAAATACTTATTCTGAATTTGCATAGGAAACGAAGTCATAATAAATTACAACAAGATATATTATAAGTACTATTTTGGAATGTTTTAAAGTAGTCAGTGGTGATGTTTGTGTTTTTTACAAAAAACCGTACTCCATTCAGTTTCTTTTAGTTAAATTTATTCGTTTATTGACCCTGTTTAAATTTTTTCTAGGAGATGAAGTTGGCTGCTTTGTGGAATATTTTGACCGTAACTTGAAGATAGTACATTTTATCAAGAATGGTCAACTGGTTGGTGTGGCTCCAATGACCGGTGGGAGTGCGGACATGTTTCCCAGTCTTGGGTTCTCCGGTGAGCAGTGTGCAGTCAGAGTCAACTGGCCGAGCCCTAGCCTTACTCTTTCAAGCACGTTCTCCCAGGTAAGATGACACAACAGCATGCTGCCCACCATTTTTGGTCATGTTCCCTGTGTCCCATAACAGTAGCAAACGTTGATGCACTGTTACAACAAGGAACCAGACTATTTTTTGCCTTCCAGCCTCGGTTTGGTTTACATTGAGTTGAATGGGAAACAAATTAAGATGGTCGCATCATTATAAAGGTAATAACAATAATTGGCCCCTAATGTTGATTTTACATTATATTTCTACTGTTAATTTCCTCTCATCAGAATGATCTTTCCAACTGGATAAAATGTTCTGGGTTGATTCTACGAGGGTCCTCGCTGACTGTGCAGAAGAAGAAGAGGAATCAACACGCAATGAGCTTCAAGTCACCTCAACCACTCACTAAAGGTCAGCAAGATTATTTGTTTATCTTATGAAATAAGTAATAATCATTTTATTTTATTGTTTTTTTTCAATTCAAGAATACATTTATTTCCATACTATCATAAAAGAATAATGACAGCTACATGTATTACGGAGTAAAGCAAAACATATCATGAATAGCAGTAAACATAAATAAATAAATTGAGTAGTGGGCCGTTTTGGTAATCATGAGCTTGTAAAAACAGCCAAACTGATAAGAAAACAGATAAAGACAAGACAATCAAACAGACAGACAAACAGACAAAAGGACAGATGAATGTAAGACATGACACAAGGAGGTAACCAATAATGATAACATCTCCTGAGGATGACTAAAGCATGCTTGTCGAAACTTTGAGACCAATTAAAGAACTGACTCCGCGGTAGTGCAGTTTATAAAGATCTTATAAGCTAAAGTAGTAGTCCTAACCGATTTTCTACTTTCTGCCCGGTTCGTAGTTAAAAAGCACTTCATGTAATACACCATATACATGCACATAAACCGTCAAACCTGTAGGAGTTTGAGATCGATTGGCAATCTGGGTCAGAAGAAAATAGTGAAAAACTGATTACACATTTTGCATTGCAATGATGCAAATTTTGTGTGTGAGTAAAATGCTTATCGATAAACTCCAAATGGGAAATAAGCTTTATTTATTTCTCATCAAATATGACATTTCAGACAGAAATATTTCAAGGGATGTTTTCTACTATCACCATCATTAGACTGTAAGTTTGTTGTAAATCTGTGGTTTAAAAAAAAAAATTGCTTATTTTTATTTTTATTTTCCATACTTCTTTTTTTTTTAGCCTGGGATTACTTTCAAGTGGCTGTCAATTCCACGATGCTGTCTACCTTAAATCAGCACATAAGCAAGGCTCCTGTAATCGGGCTGACTAATGTCTTAGGGAACAAACCATTCAAGGAATTATCAAATGGAGACAAGGCGAGAGATATCCGTTACTATTGCAATACAAATTGCATAGGTTACAAGGATGCCCTCTCTAATGAAAGTAAGTGGTGTCAATAATGCTTCATTTATAAATAAATTCATTCATTTTGGGAGTGTTAAAGTGTTGAACCATTCATAAGTAGGGCATATCAACATGAGGTCCCTATGCGTGGTCAGTATTTTTTTCTACAAAAGAACTGTCCTGCTTGTTAATGACTGCCTTGGGGGAGGTAGGAAATAGACCGATCCATTAAGCTCCGCCCCATTGCGTACTGACCAATCACAATGCAACGAAGGTCTGACAAATAAGGTCTGACATGCGTGTGCGTATGCTTGGCGCGCGCGGCAGAGTTGTGCAGAAAGGCATTGGAGAGGCTCACGTGTTCTTGCTCATACGTGCGTCGTGGGCAGAGCCTAATGGATCGGTCTATTGGCAGAGACTATTAGCTTTGCTTAGTGAATCAAGGGCAAACAAGTTCTCTAAGAACTGATCTATACAGCAAAGTAGCACATCGTGTGTTAACACTAACTGAGTACAAGAGCTTGATAGATAAATAAAAAAAAAGATTTAAAAAAGGACTTGTTGGCTCTTGTGCAATGCACTCGAACTTTTCTTTTTGAAACTTTGAAATTAGACTTGACCTATTCTCAATTATTTCCCCTCCCAATTAGAGTCCAAGCTGCAAATATTAATAGAGAGTGGCGATCGACTAGGATTCGGTATAGTCTACCCACCCAAGAAGAACCAACCAGATGATCGAGCTTCTCAAGTGGTGGTCGTGTATTGTACAATCGGTGACACTCTCCTCTACCACAGGGCCATGGAACAACCCGCCGGTGGCTTCTATCCAATCATCTCCCTCTATAAATTTGGTACGTTTCCTGCCGAGTTCCCCCCTTTTAAAGCCACTTATTGTCAAGATTTATTTTAATTTCCAGAATGGCATTCTTTTTTTTATATTATAGAATATCCTTGTTACAATGAAACAATGACTTTACTAAGTAAAGACAACAAACAAGTATTATGCGTGTGCGCTTTTTTTCACAGGACTTGGGGGGGAAAGGTAATACTAATGTAGTTCTTACAAAGCGCTCTGTCATACCCGATGGGCATCTGAAAGCGCTCAGTATTTTTGTATGTAAGGTATGCAGAGCTACGCTTTGAAGTATGAGGTGTATTCCTTTACATAGCACCATGTAATGGTTTATAAGATGCTGTGGGACAATATGCTGCCAAAACAAACCAGGAACACTCGGACAAGTCCCCTTCCTTTTGTGTGGATTAAGTGCACTGCAGTGCACTGGGTTCTTTTACGTCCTTTACACAACACACAGACCTATGGCTTTATGTCCCATCAGAAGGACGCATCCGAAGGACGCAGCAATAATGGTTAAGTGTCTTGCCTAAGGAGGTAATTGTCACAACCGGGACTCGCACCCACACCCTGCTGATCAGAAATAGCAGAGCTTGAGTTGTGTGATCTTATCCGCACGGCAAATACCAAGTATACAGTGCTTAAATACACATTAGTGCAAAGGCAAAATAGCAAATAGTACAATTGTCTTCTGGTTAAAAATAAAACATCTGTGCTCACTCCATACCAACTAAATGTAACTGGGTAATGTTTTATTGCAGGAAGTGAAGTACAAATCGACACAAACCCCCAGCCCTTTCCCTTGGGTGATGTTTCAAGCTGGATGGCCGAAGCAGAACAGTTGAGGAAAGATATCATCCAAGCCAAGAAAGACGAAGGTCAGAGTCTCAGCACTTATTGGTTTATTTCTTACTTATCCTTGGGAAGTTTTTTTTTTAAGGAAGCTTTTTTTTCAAAGGTGCCTAGCAATAACAATTAACTTTGGAGGGGTTGGCATGGGTAATGGAATTTACATCAGAAGGTTCTGTAACTATTTTGTGTTTAACAAATATTTTACTTCATTAAAATGTCAAGAAATTGTACCGGCTAGATTTCTGCATTAACGTCCGTTGATTTGAAGTAAAGTACGTCCTTAGCACAACCCTTAAAAAAAGTCATAGCCATAGCTGTAGCTGTCAATGCGCAATATTTTTTACCCCAAGAGGGCGCTGTCAAACCGGGGTATATTCATTTATACCCGAAACGGTTATTAAAGACTGGAACCAATTACCACAACAGACATCAAATACATCATGGACAATAAGACCTTTTAAGGAGCTGTAATGATCCACCTCTAAAGCAACCTAAAACTACAGTGCAACAAAAGTGACAGAACGCCGAATAAAACTGTGTAGGGCGAATGGCGTATACTCCCAAAGTGATAAAAATACTATTGAGAGTGCCCTCACATGTTAACAAGTATGGCGCATTCAGATACAGCTTTAGATTTGTTGTCTCTCACTGAGTAACGGTGGAGTTTTTGTTTTATTTTACTGAATGTAGCTGGCTACCACAGAATGAGCACTGAAGAAAGACAAGAGAACCCAGCCTCACCTGCAGAGGAAAGGCCACAGAATCACCTAAATAAATACAAGATTCTTATATACTATGACTCGGCACGCTACAATGGTGCGACTCACATACAAGCACAGTAAGTATTGGTCATGTGATTAGGGTGTCATGTACTTGGCCAAAGTCTCCAAAGACTTGATTTACTATGATATAATCATTATTGTAAGTACAGAACAATAGATCGTTGGACAGAGCAAAAAGGAGTGACCTAGAAAGACCCACTCAAAGCAAAAGGGCTTGTACGGCCTAGAAAGACCCAGTCGGTTCAGCAGAAAGGACATTATTTCTCCATTGAGCGCGTAGGTCGTACAGTTCCTATCTGCTTTAAGCCGACTTTTGTGTTTTAAAATTACACTCATAAATCATGCTATGATTTTTATAAAAACTTATGGTAGGATTGAAGCAACTGTAATGGTTGTTGTTGTCTTTTAAACAAAATAAAATGAAACACAAAAGATTTTGATTTCAAGAACTTGAAATGCTTCGCCATTAAAGCCATTGGATACTTTCGGTAAACAGTATTGTCCAAAGGCCATACTACGTGTATCACAACGTATATATAAAATAACAAACCTGTGAAAATTTAGGCTCAATCGGTCATCGGAGTCGGGAGAAAATAATGGGAAAACCCATACCTTGTTTCTGCACGTTTCGCCGTGTCATGACATGTGTTTAAAATAAATCCGTAATTCTCATTATCGAGAAATGATAATTGTTTTAATGTTTTCTCAAAAAGTAAAGCATTTCATGGAATAAATTTCGAGAGAAGTCTTTCAACATTACCTTCTGTAAACCCTGTAAGTTATTTGTAAATCTGTGCATTTTTGTTGTTGTTCTGTTCGAAAGTGTATAATGGCTTTAAATTGACACACATTTTTTTTGTTTCTGACCAAATCAGGCTGGAAGAGAAGGGATTCGTTGCAATTCTCCCTCCCATCTCCACATTGGAAAAGGAAATCATGGCCTCCATCAAGACGTGTGACTCCTTAGTCTGCTGTATGGGACCAGAGATTAGCAACAGCCAACTTGCTGGTAAAGTCTTGGATCTGGCCAAGGAATCCGGAAAACCCATCCTGCCCTGTATCCTGACCAGTGTCAACTGGCCACCAGAGGGGGCTGCGCAGGAGCATTTTCACATGCTCACGATGGACAAAATAGGTATGTTGAGTTGAGCAGTACATCACATGGTGGAGTATCTTGGATTAATGATAGTCCCTGATACAGCTGGAGTTCAGTCAAAGTCAAAGTTGTGGATGTGTCATGGCCTAGTGGTTAAGAGCACCGAATTCAAACTGTGGCATTTCTGATCAGCAGAGTGTGGGTTCGAATCCCCAGCCATGACACTTGTGTCCTTGAGCAAGACACTTAACCATTGCTTCGTCCTTCGGATGAGGTGTAAAGCTGTTGGTCCCATGTGTTGTGTAACGCATGTAAAAGAACCCAGTGCACTTATCGAAAAAGAGAAGGGGTTCGCCCCGGTGTTCCTGGCTGTGGCTGCTGAATGCGCCGTAGCACCTTGTAAACCCTTGTAAGGTGCTAAATAATTGGGTCTCAGAACTCATCACTGCAATTTACCTATCCTTCTGAAAGTTTGTATATACTTAGTGCTTGAGTACCTTGTTTGGTAGATACGTGCGCTATATAAGACTTTATTATTATTATAATTATTCAAATTTGTGTCAAGTCTGGCTTAATGCCTCTGTGCTGAATTCACACAAGGTTGCTGTCTGGTTCACGGTGTGCCATTTTGGGAGAGAAATTGCATGTGAAGATATGGAGCAAGCATGAAATGATATAGACTGCAGTTTAGACAAAGGACGGGTAACAAAGAGGCATGCAATACGACCTTAAGTTACTTCTTTTAGCAAGTTGCCTACCACGCAGAAACATAGACTAACTCGCAAAATGTATCATGTATTGACATCAAGTGAATTTGAAAAAAAATATGTTTATTTTAATATTTTGAAAATGTTTTTGAGAGATCGCCTAACATAAATACCATGGACAGCCACTTCAAGGGGACGGCTACACCTAGCTGATTTGGGCTATTGATCCAAATCAACTGCCACCAAGGGCACTTTGTCACTTACTCTATGGGCTGAACCAGGGCTAACCCCCTTCATAGTCCGTAAGGACCTAGGCATGGGTATCATCCCTTCATAGTCCGTAAGGACGTAAGCATGGGTATCATCCCTTCATAGTCCGTAAGGACGTAGGCATGGGTAACATCCCTTCATAGTCCGTAAGGACGTAGGCATGGGTATCATCCCTTCATAGTCCGTAAGGACATAGGCATGGGTATCATCCCTTCATAGTCCGTAAGGACGTAGGCATGGGTATCATCCCTTCATAGTTCGTAAGGATGTAGGCATGGGTATCATCCCTTCATAGTCCGTAAGGACGTAGGCATGGGTATCATCCCTTCATAGTCCGTAAGGACGTAGGCATGGGTAACATCCCTTTATAGTCCGTAAGGACGTAGGCATGGGTATCATCCCTTCATAGTCCATAAGGACGTAGGCATGGGTATCATCCCTTCATAGTCCGTAAGGACGTAGGCATGGGTATCATCCTAAATGGGGTAAACATCAGTTTGAAGTATGACAATGATTGTATACCGTGGGACACAATATAAATATGCAAATGAGGTATCTGCTGTTTACCAAATGCTGTGTGTACTGGTCTATAATTATAACAACTGGAACTATACATACAAAGAATCAAGTCAACTAAATAATGCAAGGGCAATTAAATTTTTGTAATCTACTCGTCGAAAAAGCACCCCAAAAATCTAACACTTGTTGTTAAGAAAGACACTGCTCTAGAATTGCAAGGGTCGTGGGTTCGATTTTCCACCCGAGTAAAATGCCTGTGATGTTTTTTTCACAGGATTCGGGAAAGTACTGAGTATACAGTGCTAACACACATCGGTGTATGGGTAAAAACCCTAATTAATATAATATTGTTGTTTGATTTCCCTAAATGCGTGTGTAGAGATGACACAAGATTTTGATTGGGGTGTGGACCAGATCGCTGAGAAGACTCTGGATCTAAAGGGCAAAGGTTACAATGGAAAGGTTATCAAGGTCGAGATAGGTGAAGGTGCCAAGAAGCTGTATACAGATGCTCAGGTGAGTTTCAGTCGGTTGATGTCATTTAAAGGGTCTTTGATTTGAAATCATCTTTCTAAGAACGCCAAGACAATCTCATTCAATCGCCATTTTCAAAACTTGTGAAAATATTACAAAAATTAAAACGATAAATGAAAGAAAAAATAGTTCAGACAACTGTCCTAGAGGGGCAGGATAGGGGGTGGGGGAAGGAGCAGAGGTGGTGTAGATCGATAAAAACTGAGCACCATCACCAAGTTTAAACAGATACTGTCAAAAACTTACAAGACTTGCATACAACTGATTGTAACCGCCACACCTTGGCAAAAGTTGTCAAACACTCAACTAGAAATTGACACATTTCTCTGCAGAAAGGAAACCAGACGACCAACAAGGAGAGTGATCCAAATGCTCTCAAGAAAGCAGTCATAGACGCCGATAATAGGAAAGCAACCTCCTTTGGGAATACTCCATCTTCCAATAGCCCTCCTCCAGTGTTGGTTTCAGACAGGCCCCACAGTGTCACCCCACGAGGAAAGACGGACAGGGTAACTTCTGGGCGACCAAGGTCTCAATCTGCTTCGGGCGGGCCACAGGGAGGGGCTGGTCAAGCATCCGGACTACAGAAATCCAAAATGTGTTTGATTTTGTGAGGTGTGGCTTTCCTTTCTTAGAAAGAATTTTTTATGAGTGAAGAAAGTATTGTAATCTGGAGGAGTAGGTGTAAATTGAAATCCTCTGGCCTGAAAGAAATATATATTTTTGAAGAGACTGGTCATTGTGTCACTTCATTATTTCTGGAGAATTAATTGTAGAGGTGCGTATTGACCCCATTCACCTTGGGCCCAATTTCATAAAGCTGTTTTAAAGCAGAAAATACTGCTTGACAAATTTCTTTGCTTAGCAAAAATTGAGTCGGGCACCAGCAACAACGATGCAAACTCAATGTAATCTGGACTGGTAACATGATTCTGTTAAGTGATACTATTCTGTGCTTAGCAAGTTTTTACGCTTACAGACTTTATAAGATTGGGCCCAAATCTTGGTTCAATAGACCTTTATTAGGTGCCATCATGTTAGTCATGCTCCCCGTATCCAATAACAGTAATGAATGTTAGTATTCATAACACCAACAAGGAACCAGTCTGTTTGGCCTTGGTTTGGCTTTATTGGAATAGAGAAAAATCAAGATGGACACACCATGATAAAAGGTGTATACTGTGTAGTCTATACAGTGTAGTTTGTTTAAATTCTGAATAAATCTGTGATCATGAATGAATTTAAATCTATAATCATGAAAACAAATTTTGTAAATATTATCAACACTGTTTGTTTAAATGCAGTGTTTAATAAGTATGTGTTTTCTGTACTTAAATCTGAAGTATGGGTGTTTGAAATTAAACTTTGTTACATTAAATTGCCAAAGTCTATTTCATTCCATGCACTCTGGACCAGCAAGTATTGGGTTTCTTTATTTTGATCCTCAATTTGTAGATCAAGTTGGCAACATCCTTTTCTAAAATGGCATAATTTTTAATAGATCTTATGCATTGACGTCATGCAGCTGCCCCCCTGCGGCGCACAGGATTGGCGCGCGATTCGCTGCTTATAAGTGCCAATTCTTTGCTTGCGGTAGGCCGAGCCATGACATTGGACCCTTATCTAGTTGTGCGATTATGCACAAGTTGTGGTCCTTTCCTCATGATATTCATCTACAGATCCGTCAATAAAACTTTCTGGTTTTCTGTGAGGCCTTGTCTGAATTGCCGGCTACGGCAACACCTATGGCTAGATCACTGCATCATCGAGCATTAAACTATAGGACTTCCTTAGCAACACCTTTGACAATAGTTGTAGCCATAGCTTTAGCCGCCAATTTGGATATGGCCCAAGTTTGAATGAAGCATAATTTAGGTAGCCTTGATGTTAACCAAAGTGTAGCTTTGTAAACTCAAAGTAGCCTTTTTCTCAATCAAGACTGAAAAAAATGTTTGATGAAAAAAAAAAAAAATTGAGTACTTTTGACTGCTGAGGAACTCCAATGTATAAGAAATTTGAACATTTATTTATTTTACTTGCGCCTCAGGTCTTTTGATAAAATTTAAGTTTTAAAAGAATTTAAAATACTTGCCCATTCATTTTTGGCAGTTCTCCATGTTGTATCGTATAATGTTGAACACATTGAGTAAATCCTCAAGAGAATAATAAAAATAAAAAACAGTTTATTTATGTTACGAGTACGAATTACACATCTTTCAGCTGATAGACATAAATATTCTAGATATTATTTTCTATGTTCTGTGAGGCTCAACGCAGTAGAATGTAATAAATTTGATCTGTACAAATGTCAATGAATGAATAAAAAGTCCGTTTTATTTCCGTTTAACGGTGTACTTTACTGACCATCAGCAATCTGCAAAAACAGGGGATTGCAGGCCTGTTGAAATACATGTAGTTATGAACTCCGACCCAGTTACTGTTTGTACATGCTGGCTGTCACATTAAAAAGGGCGCAGTCATTATTAAATAGTTTTGGTTTAAACAAAAGAAAAGTTTACTTGAGCGGGACTTAAACCAAAGACCTCTGGATTAACATACCGGTGCCCTACCAACTGAGCTATCCAGCCTTATTTTAGATAAGTCAATTGTGTTGGGTGTCGGGGGCCGAGTGGATAAGAGCATCCGACTCGAGTTCTGGTGGTTAAGTCATCGGTCAAGACACTTGTGTCCTTGAGCAAGCCACTTGACCATTAGCTTCTCTCCACCCAGGGGTAAAATGGGTACCTGTGAGGGCAGAGATGGTTTATGTGAATGATTAGCTTTGAGTGTGGTAACTCGGCACTGGCTGTATTCTCCCCAGGGAGCTGAAATGGTTTAAGGAATGAACTATAGTGCCCAGTGACCTTGAGTCATAACATCAGAAGCGCTTTGATACGCTCTTCGGGCTGTGATAAAATGCTATGTGAAAAGTGATCATTATATTAGTATCTTTATTCAGGTGTGCCAGTCAGAGGCCATACAACCATTTGCCGCCATGCAACACAACCAAGTTAATGAAACAACTAACTAACCAGATAAATACACAACAATATTTTAGGCTGAACAGTCACTTTTTATTTCGATTTGTAATCAATACAGTATATCACACTGCAGGGGACATTGCCAAATGCAAAGCAACTTATTTTTATCATCATCATTGTTGCCAACAAACACGCCATATTTTTAATTCATTAAAAAAAAAAAAAACCTACACAAGAAGTCGTAAACCAGTGCTATCATTTATCATTCTATCAAAAGCTTACAGACCTTCAAACAATCTTGGTAAATTATAAAATAACTCTGATATAATCGTCAACGAAAAAACTTACAGTCTCTTTGATTTTTATAATCTTTATTTTAAATAATAGTACAATCTTATCTTCACTTATTTCTGTGGTTTTACTTCATACTAAACAGCGCATGAATACGTACTAATCTCAAATCTCAAAATAGTAAATAGTTTACGTCGTCCACGGATGGGAGAGTGGCTTATTACGACATAATCTACAGTTCACCTTTCTAAAGCTTAAACCGAAATGAAAGAACGGGAAATATACTACAGTAGCGGTAATGGGAGACAATTGGGGACTCTAGGTGGCAGCAGACTTGCCAGATAAATATATTGTTCTTGGAACTGTGAGCAATGGAAATTTACCTTGTCTGCTGCCATCTAGTGTTCCAAAGTCTCCCATTGTGTAAAAGGCATTCGCATATACAGCTACTAATGGCATGCTCTTCTATTTGCTTAAATTGTTTTTTTTTCTCCTTTTTTTAGTATTCCAAAAATGTGTGCGCAACTGGTGACTGGTATCATGCTCATTTCTGCTTAGCAGACAATTGTTAAGTAACACTTTGTGCTTTAGCAGCTCTATGAAATTAAGCCCCGAGGTCTATAGCTAGCATTCCAGTCAATTGTCCCTACTAGCAACCCTTTGGTTTGCAGGAATGTTTGGATCCCTTTAAAAGTTTGCCTCTCTGAAAGGCAACAGAAAGATAGGCAACAGAAAGATAGCCATGTAGAATGTAGCTCATCAGTATCACACTAATGTGTTGATCTCTAACTGTGATAAATGTTAACCTAAGAAGACACATCCATACTTCCAACTTCCATTTTTTAGGGATATATTGACCGTTACAAAGTGCGCATGTGTTTTACACTTCACATACATTTCCACTTTTAACATTCCTCCTGGACGTCCCAGTTGGCTAAACTTTGCGTTCAAGCGAACAACTTGTGAATACCCCCATTTGTAATCCTTATTTACAAGTTCTTTTAGTTTCGTCGTTTTGTAAACTACTTATCTCCTGGAGAAGAGTACTAGCAAGAAAACAGGCAGAAAGAAAAGTTTTTGTATAAAAGACAACCGTTAGTCAAATAAATTTAAAAAAAAATCCATCTATAGCACAACCACAATTTCCAGATATAACCCATGAAGTTAAAGGCTGAATCCAAAAATATGGGCGAAAGCACACTAACATTTCCATCAATAATTTGCACTTTAATAAAGTTTTTTTTGTACAAGAACCAAATGGCACAATAATCAAGCCTTAATGACTCATCGGGAAAAAGAAAAACTAAGAACAATCTTGAATGTTTGATTAACAGCAAAACTTAAAAATTAAACTGCATTAAATGGCAGGCAAGATCTACTTAAATGTGTTGATACAAAATACAGGGTTGGACAAAGAGAGTAATGACATAGTTTCACCAATCTTGTACGACTAACGTCTCTAGAAATCTTTCAAGGGCATTAGTGGATCCAGGGAGGGGGTATGGTGAAGATGATGCCCCTTCAGAACCTTGGATCTACCCTCTAGACCAAAAGCAAACATTACAAAAAAATCTCCCTCAATTTAGATGCATTTGTCTTACAACTAAGCAAAGACACAATATCGACCACCCTGGCATCCCTTTATACTTCACAACAATGTCACACATCTAGAGGACAAGACTAAACAGTTTTTTTTTTTTTACATCTTAAAGTTACTTTTTTTACTTTTTTTTTTACTGCACATAGATTAGAAACAGCCAGCCTAGCTGCCTGCGAGTAAATAGCAATGTTACATGCAAAATATGAACATTCAGCAAAATTGAAAGAATTTGTACAAATTTATGAAGTCAACCTACTAAGAGAATACACTACAAGCTTAGTCAACTAGTGGTCATCTCTTGCACTATTTATCTGGGCTACCATTCTACAAAGTCTCTGCAAAAAAAGAAGAAAGAAACCCCTTTTTTGTTAATTTAAAGAAAAAAAGGAATGCCCGTTGTAAAAAACCAGAGGGTTCACTCTGAAGAGGTATTGTCATCTAGACTACAGATTCCTAAGTTGATATCTATTTAATATAATCAAATCCAAATCTGATGTATATTCATTTAATACAATGAAGGACAGTTGAAATGAAGGTGTACATTACATTCACACAACACTGGCTGTACATTATATGTAGTTGTTTTTAGTTAATCATCTTTATGTTTAAGATTCAAATGAACACCATTTACAGTGACAAGGTACAAAATACAGGCAACTATACTCACTTTACCTTACTTTTTTTTTCTTTCAAAATTTAGGTATTTTGTTTCAGTGATAATTAAATTCGTAAGAAAACAAACTGCGTAACCAGCTTACATAAACACTGCACCGTTTTTGCCGTCGTACTGCAATCAGAATAACTAACTTTTAACAATGGACATTCTAAGCGGCGACCATCTTGAAAAGCTGTGTTGAGCTTTCGTTCGTTATTTTTCTGCCGGAATGCACACAACTTTACATGCCAGCACTGGAGCAGCAGTACCATAACCCGGTAATAATTGAGTCTGGTGCCGTCAACTCAATGCTTTATTAATGCCATAATCATGATTACCCCTTCTGGGAATACAACAAAGATGGCCGCCACACAGACTCCACTTCTTAATGAGCAACATCCCTTCATCATACCACTGGACTTACTATATCATTACGATATCATTAGTCAAATAATACATCAGTGACACTGATTGTTTTTCCCTTGCATAAACTAAGAACCAGATTTAGCACAAGCCTACTTTTTAATTTTTTTTTAATACTCATTTCTGTTTTTTTTCTTTACATACATTTAAATTTCAAATTTCAAAGTTAACTGCACGCACACTCAGTGTCTTAAAGCATTATTAATATTCACAGATTGTCAATACAAGTCCTGACATGAATTGATATGTAACAACTTCTGAATAATATTATTATCATACGTTGAGACAGCTGTCACAAAGCCTAGAGATAAACCGGGATGAAAAAGAGATGGAATACATCGAGAGAATTTTTTATGAACCATCCCTAAAATGTGCATACAAAGTCGTCGCTATAGACACGTATGGCAGTATTAATTAACATGGAACAAGATCGAAGTCAGATGGAGTTTTAATTCTGACAAACGTTCTTCTTTGTCGTGTAATCCTTTTAGGACCTCACAAGTAACTGATATTGAAGAGCAAATAAAAAAAGAGAAAAAAAGAAACCAATACCTAGATACATGTAAACATGATTTGCTTCGAAGTAACTGTTGTTTGCAGGTTTCCACTGAAAGTTTGATTCAAATGATTTCTTCTCTTAGATTGAATGGCTGCAGGAACCATTGGGATAAAGGCAGGGTATTGTAAAAAGGTTACTGGAGATAGACAAAATCCGTTGTCAGCAGTAACAGACATGCACCGCTGACATTCTGAAGTGGCTTATTACAAGGAGGTCACAGAGATCACTTTGTTGCCCTAGTCTTGGCCTCTGTGCCTCTTCAAAAGTGTCCTTTAGACTTTCTACTTGGCGTTCCCCTCTCAAAGATGAAATTCCAGCTCATCAAATATATTTTAAAGTGTTCATGTTTCTTAGTTAATTTTCCAGCGTAGTCATTTGTTCCTCTTTTGTTCATTGTGCATAATCATTGTTACTTGTTCATGTCTGTACATGTACATGCATAAAGCTGCACATCTTGCAGATTACTTGCACAGACACACATGTTAAGACCGAAGTGATTCGATTAAGAATAATCTAACCATAATTTATCCGACCAAACATCAGCAATATCAGTTATTTGTGAGCGGAGCGCGCTCTATGCAATCTTTATTGTAGTCCAATCCTCTATATACACAAAAACAGAGCATATATAAATTCTGCTTATTACTCATTATTATAACATTTATCAGTGAATTCAATTTAATTTTTTTCAGTATTTGCACTTTTTGAGTAATGGCGGCATCACATTCACAATGCAAATGCAATCCCCCCTCCCACTTTGTTAAAAACATTCATTCTATAGGTAGCTTAATTATTTCCAGTGAATTATATTTGCCATAGCAGCGTGATTTCAGACCGACTATATTTGCCCGTTCTCAATGCTAAGCTAGTCTTTAGCAAGAAAGATTTAATGCTGCAAGAGTTGTTACATTTTTCTTATCCATACTGGCTTCTGTATTGAACAACGATATCTTTGTCAAAATCAACAGTATACTCAAATGCCTTTCGATTTATTTAGGAGCTGACAATTTTGCTTGGGACCCTGACTTAGAACAGTGAGTAGTGAGTGTAGGGCCTAGAGGTGTACATGCAGCAACAGTCCCCCATTGTTACATCGCTGTACATGAACATTGATGAAGAGTCAAGCCTTGGGGTACCTTCCCCCTCCCCTCCCCAACTCCCCTTCTCTGAAAAAGATTTCTCTACTCCTCTTTCTTCTTCAGCCATGGGATCTTGGTCTTGATGCTGTGTTGGAAAAGAGGAGAAAGAAAAATATATATTCTGGTAACTGTAACTCCAAAGACAGATATGACAAAGAAAAGAAAGAGAAAAAAAGGGCAACATTAGAGAGAAGAATGCATTGCACCCAAAACTTTGTACAACTTTGTTTTTAAGTTGCATCCCCTGAAGGTGGTCCCTTGGCTGCCACTTGCCAGATTGTCAACTTGGGTGTGATCCCTGGCCATATACGGCAGTTAATAGTTGTATATATTTATCTGGAGGTTGTCGGTTCAAATCCCGCTCTTGTAAATTAATTTTCTTTGGTTTGTATGGCTTCATGGTGTTGATGATTGATAGTATAATTTGTTTATTTACAGGTGTCAAGCTTGTGAACATTTCTGTTTGAACACTCAGGGGACATGAATGGGTAGTTTGAAAAGAAATTCGGACAACTTTAGAAAGTGCAAACAAAATTAGCGACTTGATATTTCTACCCTAGCAGAGTCTTTCTCAGAGGCTGTGAGTCTTTCTTAAACATGTAAACCTGTTTATGTTTGTTGTGTTGTCATTTAGCCTTCAAGAAAATCCTCTGCAAGGGTCGAAACGTCAGGCCTATAACCACTTTTGGTATTTGTACCATCGGCCATTTTGGTTGGTAAGCAAGTTCCATTTTCTTAACTTTAAAATGCGCTTAATTCTTCAGCATGGCAGATCTTCCATGTTGCTGTAACAAATAGGATGTTAGTGAGAATGTTTTATACTTACGTAGTAAGGACTGTGTTGATCTGGGTTTGTGCCTTACCGACAACATCATCTATCTGCACCTAAACAGGACACAAGACAATAACATTTGAAAATGTCAGAACAATCGCAATTTTACATTTTAATATTTGTTTCTATGGTGAATGTCTTGTACTACAGTTGGCTATGACAATAATTTGATACGATAATAATTTGATAAATGAATAATTTTGCATGATAATAAGTGTTAATATTAAAATGTTGAAATTTAAAATATCAAAGCCTGCTATTCAGAACAAAATACATATTACTAAGAAAGTATAAAGGTCTGCAACCAAGCAATACATATATAATGCACATGTGATTTTAAAACAATTACAAAATACATATTTTTCAAAAGCACATTAGCATGCAATCATAGGAAATAAATAATTACATGAGATGATAATTTAGTGTCACTGAGTGACGGAAATGAATGCCATACAAGAACAAAAGCCATTATTTTTATTGTATATAAATCTTGTCACAACAGAATACGTGTTACATCTATAAAACTGTGTTCAATTCTTCCCTCAAATTTTAGGTGCTCAAATTAAGTGGCCTTGTGTACTCCCCTTGCTATTGTGTATGTGATCTGGGAATCTGGGAATACTTCCTAGGATTTTCAAGGGGGTGGGGGTAATTGTACACAAGAGGGAATAATATTAGAGTAAAGCAACATTCAGGAAGGAGTACCTCTGACACATCCTATAGGTCATGGTATATCACTTTTACATTGGGCCTTAAATTATGCAAGAGTAGCCTTTTTGAGATATAGTGAACAGGTTATTTTAGGTATGAGTACACTAGTATGAGTACACTGTTCAGTCAGGGTGAATCTATCTATGTACACCCAAACCGAGCAGTTCACTTCTACATGTACGTATGTATAGTGTCCAACATAACCAAACAAGGATAATTATCTCAAAGTTAATAATGTACGTCTGCTCTATGTTTCCAACCACCCTATTTCCCCAAACCCCCTGATGATATACACGCTAGGGTTAGGGTGAGGGTTAGGGACACAGGGGTGTCGGAACATAGGGATGTAACACCCTATACATGTATATCCTTATCAAGCTGGCTTTTATTATATCCCCTGTACAATATGCTTCAATACAAATGAATACCGATATGCAACAAGGGTGCCAGACTAGTTTCCTTGTCTTGCTTTGCCTTGATTACATTGATTTTAATGGAAAAAAGAACATCAATAATGATGAATAGCAGACAGTTTAACTGTACTACAACCCTCCACTAGGCAGACTACATCGTGTAGCTACAATATCATCCACTTTGTATAGTCACTCTGTCAGACATTATACATGTACCAGACATGGTATTAGAGCATCCATGTACATGTACATGCAAGTACTCATGGTGTAGGCTTCCTACTTTAGTTCAAAAGTAGGGAGAATATCATGCCTGTTATGCAGTGAGACAGTTTATATAAATATCCACAGTCAATGCACAGTAAAGCCATTTGGAACCCCGGAAACAATTCACCAATAGAGTTGGATATATACAAAAAGTCTATCTTAGAGCAAATACCAGTAGTTATTGACAATTTCCAACAGGGATTAATTGTGCATATAACACTATAACACTATAACACTATAACTCAAAGGTCAATGGTCTTACCTGATATTTTTCATACACAATGGGCAGTACGAACAGGTCAATCCAGCCTGAATATACAAAAAAACGAGTCATACAACCATTTCAATAAATATCAAATCTTAAACCAGTTTGTGTAACCTTTTTTTGCTAGCTGCAGGCATGATGTTTGGTCCTTGGGGAAAAGTAGGAACATTTCATGGAATACAAGGGCTGACCTACAAACATGTACATGGTGTAGGCTTTAATAGACTTTTCAGGCTATTTAATCAAACAAATTCTGATTTTTCCAAAGGCAAACAAAATTGTAAACCAGACTTAAAGGCAGTGGACACTATTGGTAATTGTCAAAGACTAGCTTCACAGTTGGTGTATCTCAACATATGCATAAAATAACAAACCTGTGATAATTTGAGCACAATCGGCCGTCAAGTTTGCGAGATAATAATGAAAGAAAAAACACCCTTGTCACACGAAGTTGTGTGCTTTCTGATGCTTGATTTCGAGACCTCAAATTCTAAACTTGAGGTCTCGAAATTAAATTTGTGGAAAAGTACTTCTTTCTTGAAAACTACGTCACTTCAGAGGGAGCTGTTTGTCACAATGTTTTATACCATCAACCTCTCCCCATTACTCGTAACCAAGAAAGGTTTTATGATGATAATTATTTTGAGTAATTACCAATAGTGTCCACTGCCTTTAAGTAGGAAGACTATCATGCCTGTAACTGAAAGTTCACCACGCTTAGCACATTTACGGGCTTTGGCCTGAAACCTCCTTTCCTAAATTTAATTATGTGGAAAGATCGGGTATCATTTTTCTCTGTCGTCTGATTCGACACAGCTGGTGATAGAAACATGTACATGTACTTGACATTAATTGGGTCATTGCGAGTAATATGATGACATGAAGCTTACCGAGCATGACTAGGGTGAGTCCGTTGAACCAGGCTCCTACGTAGGTCAACAGCCACAGGATGACGGCAAACTGTAAAGACAGAAATATAAAGGGATGGATTTATCATCAGAGATCACATCTTCAGGAAACTAGGCTAGTTTAAAAATTTACGCCATTTAGCCACTGGCTACAAGTTAAGTTTTAATAAACCATCATTAATAATAATAAAACAATTTAAATGAATCAAATAACAATAAAAAGCATTTATAAAGCACATAATATGGGAGTCTCGGGGCAATTTACAATCGGAAAGGGCTGGGGAGAAAGAAATCCACAGGAAAAAAGTAAAGAAAACAAAGTCAAGCAAAGTAGATACAATAAGTGAAACAAATGTTTTACAAATTGATAACAGAAAATTGCAAAACTAAATAAAAATTAATAGTCACAAGGGTATATTAAAAAAAATTAATAAAAATTAAATACAAATATATCAAATATATTTTTTTAACAGATACAATAGTTAAAAGATGAACAGTATTTTGAGGGCTGAGGTTACCAGCAAATTCACTCTAGGCAAAACATTGTCAGCATCTGGCCCAAAAAGTCATAAAATAAGCAATATTGAAATTAAAAAATTATGTTTGAAAAAAATGTGGGTACATAAAAAAAAAATAGCAGGAAAGGAGGGGAGAGGTTACTAGCACACATTGCCCTAAAAAAAAGCTGTGGTCAACAATAGTCCTTCTGCATATTTGGCCCAAGATAGATTTAGGTTGACACTAGCAGTGATTGATCCATCTGTGATGAAAGACACAGGCCAAGTTTGCACAAGGACTATCATTGACCGTAGTTTGAGTAACATTGCCCAAACTCTGTCTAGTCGACTATTGGTTGGACTGAGCTAGTCAACTATTTGGAACCAACCTACCACACCGGGCATGGTTGCATCGCTGGTTACCAACAGCTGTTTTCATAGCACAGCGCAGAATGGACCAGTTATAACAAAATGATAACGTGCCTTAAGTCGAAAGTTGTATTGATGACATGACTACAGTCGTACACAATACAACTTCTGTGTGCATGCCCTACGTACACCACTAAACATTGATCCTTACGGAACTTGACCAAAGCTGTACTATTATTTCTACCACTATTTAACATACCTTGATGGAGTCCACAAAGTCCTCGACCAGCAGGAGGTGTCTGAGGCAGCCACTGTGGGCATTGATCTTCTCAATCACCTTGTCAGTGTACTTCTCTACTTGTTCCTTGGACAATGTGATGTCACAATCCAGGTGGGCCCTGCAACAGAAACACACACACAAAAATATAAATCTTTAATTAGCGAACGGTTACAGTTGTAGAAACCACTCCAGAGAGTTAGACCACTAGTAAGAATGTAAGTAACTGAGGCCATGGCCTTGGCCTTTGGTTGCCCATGTCCTAGCCTTGGTGCCCCTTCGCTCGGCCCCAGCGGCCAGTCTATCCAGGACCGCTGGGATGGGCTAAACACTTGAACAGATTCTTGTTCAGGAAGTGCGTCATGCGTACAGTGCATAGAAATATGGCGCATTGTTGAGTGCGATGCATCATGGGACTGCGTATTATTAAAACGATGAGTGTGCATGATACGTTTGCCCATCCCAGCGCCTTTGGTTAAAGCAAGGCGCTGGGGACGAGCGAATGGTGCCCCTTCAAAAGTTTCCCATCAACTTAAAGTTTTTTTAATGGACGTGCCCTCTCCAAATGATAAATGACCTTGCACTCTAAAAGATGAAATTCCAGGCCTGTGACACTAAGAAAGCATTGTTACGTTTTAACTAATTATAGACCACAAGACCCAAATAGCGCCCTCACTAAGGTTAATGAAGACCTATCATTGGTCGAGAGTTGTGCATGGTGGTACACGCAGACATGTTTCAAATGTTTGACCTCAGCGATGGTGGCCAATGCAAGGAGTCTTTTACCAACCTCGTTCCTAGGGGTGATCGATCTTGTGGCGCCATTTTTTTCTAGCATGCCTTGCTCGATCATAACCCCTGGAATTGGCAATTTAAAATGTGCTATATTCTAGCACTTTCAAATGAGCTTATCTTTCAATCTTTTCTCCGCATGCACGCATGTCTTTCGTCTTAGAGAATGTTTTTGTTTTTGTGTTTGTGTCATAAAAAAGGCGGGCGTGATCAACATGCAAATATCTTAAAACTACATGCGCACACACTTGACATCTAATGCATAACCAATTTCATGAGTCAATCAGTGTTGTTTCTCAGTACACATTCCTCCCAGGGGTTAGTGGCGAGAGGTATCGATACAGCACGCTGCCCATGGTAGCGAGGCTGGTCTTTTACATCTTCAAGAAATGGATGGTCCATATTCACCTATCTTTATGGTCACAAATCAGCTGAGCACAGGGTTACCAGCCAGAAATGGTGATGTAAAGACCCCCTTTCAACGGGAACTTGAACTGGCCACCTCCGGATTAATCTACCAAGTCAGTTTCCCTTGTGGTGTATGACTTGAACATTGTAACTTACACAAGAAAAGAGTTGTATTTGTGTGAACATGTATACAAAATAGTTTTAGCAATGTGTGAAATTTATGCGGTCTCCCACACGCATGTCGTGCAGGGGCTACTTTTGTTGATGCAATGTGTTTTTTTACACAATTTACATCCGCCTCGAAATAACCCACAGCACCCAAAGTAATTGTCGATGTGCCATGTGCTTCTGCTGTGAAGCCATTTGCCCGTGCGAAATACTGTGCCCCTTCAAGAACAAAACTCAGGGCTGGAATAATATAATGTCTCAACTGTGACGAGCATAAACCTTCCACTTACTTGAATGGGTTTCCTTCTCCAGTCTTCTGTACAGCCTGCATGACAGTCTTGTAGATGCGGAAACTGATGGTAACCGTCATGACGGCCAGGAGAAGATACGCCACCACGCTGATGAAGGAGCAGAGGCTGAGGGCAAGCAGCACCAGAAAGACGCTGCCGAATACAACCCCGGACTTCTTGGGATCTCTCCAGTAAACCAGCTCAACCACTGTAAAAAAACAAGCACAGTCGCAGGGTAACAAATAGATTTTTTATGCATTCTGTCCACCTCTCATAATTTGTTTAAAGGATACATTTGGAAAGAAATTGTTTTGATGTGCCTAAGCTAGACTTGACATGTTTGTACTCTGGGCATTTGGAAAAACATTAACTTCATGTTACTTCACAACCACACCAAGCTATATGAAAAACAGACCCCTTGCATTGGACGCCTTAGCTCAGGTCAGACGATGGAAATGTGCATGTGTGTACACACCACACACAACTCTCAGCCAATGACGGTCTTCATTGACCTCAGTGAGGGCGCTGTGTTGCGCTTGTGACATCATATGCAAGGGGTGTATGTGATACATGAAGTGTCATTATCTATGTGCAACAAGGTTTATTCTATTCCTACCACAAGTGCACCTCTATGTACATTATCTACATACATGTACATGTAGTAGCTGTTGAATGCTGGAAAGAACACGCCATACTGTACATGTATGATGTATTCACAGATGTAAAGCATATGTATTGAATTGAGTATAAACAACGCTGAGAATGTTGTGCTTGTACACATTGACATACATTTGATTGCATCCGATATTTCTTTAACGTTATGCATCAAGGGAATGCGAGAATTCTTTTGAAAGAAATCTTGACCAATCCTGTATAAAATCAGGCTCGCCCTGACAAGATGTACATGTTACTTCGTAAGTAACTTAATGTAATTCGATTTCTGACTCTTGTGCTAACAAACAATTATGCTCAAACAATCTGGGCTCAACTTACTTTCCCATTTTTATATTTTGATTAATTTTCAAATTGTGAATTCTGAAAGACATTTATTACATGCCTCGAGAATTGAACTGGCCCTTCACATTGTCAACATCTTGACAGAATGTGAAGCAGGAGTGGCTGGAGGAGCACTCTAGATATTGTTTTATATTATTAGTCTTATTGTCTCTGAATAAGCTAGCCCCAAGATACAGCTTTACGCTGCTGTTACATTCATGTAGGCTACCTTTTTATATGCGTTGCAGATTTGCATAAAATAAGACTGCCGGATTTAGAGGTGGTTTTTGTCTGGCATTCCTAGTCCCACCAATTTCACAAACAGCTCTGGATTGTTCTTCAAATATTATGTACAACACTTATTTGCTAAGCAAAGTGTGATCATTCTTGACACCTCATTTTGAGATGAATCTTAGTGTTTTGTGAAATCGAGCCCTGGGCCCAATTCCATAGAGCTGCTTAAGCACACAATAGTAGCTAAGCACGTAACTAAATTATGCTTACCAGAATATGGTCACTAATAGCTAAAATTACAGCTCTGAGAAATTGGGCCCTGCACGTCACCGTTGGGTACAATTTACAAAGTGGACACGGTGCACTTTATAACAAAAAAACACTGGAAGCAAAACCTACAGCTTGTGTGCAATTTGATATCATGACAAAATAAGCAAACGATCAATTATAACAAGCATACGTACAAATAAATATTAATATTATGTCAGTCCAACAATTGTCACAAAAATTAGTATTTTACAAAACATAGAAAGCCAAGAAATATTTCATACTGGAAAAAAAAAGAAAAAAAAACTACCCACAAATATTAACACATGGAGAGAACGAGGTGTTAAAACGGTTAAAGAAAAAAAGTTTTAAGTTGTGTTCATAGATAATAATGGAAAAAAAGAAAAAAAAACTACCCACAAATATTAACACATGGAGAGAACGAGGTGTTAAAACGGTTAAAGAAAAAAAGTTTTAAGTTGTGTTCATAGATAATAATGGATGTATGCGGTTTCGTTCATTGGCCAGTCCTGTGCCAATGCTCTTCAGGAATAATTTAACACAATAATTTTTGCATGGCCCAATATTGAGGTCTACAATACCTTGTCTAATAAAATATAGAAACATTTAAAACTTGAGGTACCTCAAATAATTATTCAAAACAATTCATTTACATAAATCATGGAGGAAGAAATTTCTCCATGCACAAATAAACATGTATAACCAAACACTAAAGGTATTGTACAGGATTGTATTTACAATCCTGTTTATTTAAATAAACAAATATTTTTGTTTAATTTTAGTCTGAAGAAAGCTCACTAATTCTGAAGTTCGTATCCTGTATTTTTTCTGAAAATATTTCCCTCTGAAATGAAGCAATATTTAAGAAAACATTATCTGAAAACCTTTAAAAACTCACAAAACAGATTAAGTCCAAAAGTTTACAGGTTTGGTATGGCTGATCACTTAACATGAACATTGTCTGCGACTGTTTTGTCAACTAAACCAACCTTCAGGTATCAAAGCATGTGTGTTTACATGATTAAAATTGTGCATGGTTTTTCTCCGGATTCGCACTGAAAAGAGATTAGGTCCAAACAGTTTCACGTTTCGTGACTGTTTCGTTAACTCTACCAACCAGTACTTTTAGGTATCAAAAGAACCAGTACTTTTAGGTATCAAAAGGTTGTACACACATGTTTAAAGGCAGTGGACACTATTGGTAATTGTCAAAGACTAGCCTTCACAGTTGGTGTATCTCAACATATGCATAAAATAACAAACCTGTGAAAAATTTAGCTCAATCGGTCATCGAACTTGCAAGTTAATAATGAACGAGAAAAACACCCATGTCACATGAAGTTGTGTGCGTTTAGATGTTTGATTTTGAGACCTCAAGTTCTAAATCTGAGGTCTCGAAATCAAATTCGTGGAAAATTACTTCGTTCTCTAAAGCTATGGCACTTCAGAGTGAGCCGTTTCTCACAATGTTTCATACCATCAACCTCTCCCCATTACTCATCACCAAGAAAGGTTTTATGCTAATAATTATTTTGAGTAATTACCAATAGTGTCCACTGCCTTTAAACTCAAGGTAATTGGCATAACATTGTGAGGAAACCCTACATGTTTTGACAACAGATGTGATGTATACGTGCTGAAAAGCATGACAGCAAAATTTGTGTCAAATGGGACAAGAACAAAGACCTTGTATGTAAAAGCACAAAAGGAAAACATGCAAGAAATGAGGTTGTAATGATTGTGTGTTAAAGGGAAGGTATACTTTTGATAATTAATGGCAATGAACAATTTTGGTTAGAAGCCTAGAGCAGTTTTCGATAGTATAAAGCATTTGAAGACATTTAACTTAAAATAGATATCAGTGTTTATGACCCAAAGTTTGTAACCTGTGAAGCGTTTCTGTCAGTCACGTTTCGCAGATTATGTATTCCTCTTGCAGATTATTTCAGTGTGGACATAAACCCATTCGTATTTTTGGCGATGTCTAAAAAAAAGCCACCACTTTTTGAAATGAAATGTTGGTTTTATTTAAAACATCAACATAGCATCAAACCAATCAAACAGTTCTTAAAAACCAAGGGAATGCTTCGCCTTTAATCATCAAACCACAGGCTTGTAACCAGCCAGGTTTCATGGGATTCTCACACTATATGACCATGAGGTAGAATTCACCTACATGTACTACCACAGGAGACAGAAGCTGGTTAATGATTACACTTGCAGAAATCCTCGTTATTGTTTGGATTATTCCAGGCCAGACAGACAGACACATAAACTATTTAACAGATGATCAATTATTGATATAAATGTTTAGACACCAATCATTGTTCAAACACCAGAGGATCATCTTGGGGGCCTTGGTAAAACTGCTGGTAGAATCAGCTTCCTTTGTCCTGTGAAAATTATATTTTGAACCACTTTACTTTACTCGACAGGAATTAAGAAATTTGTCCGCAGAATTAATTTTTTTGAAGTTCCAGTTTTGTGTGAGAATATCGTTGTCACACTGAAACCATAACTTAAAACCAAGTAAAGACAATCAAGTTTCTCATAAAAATTAAAATGCACCAGGATTTCTTTTTCGCTTTGGAGGAAATGTTGTTTGTGTTCAGCGTGAATCGCCAAACCTTGGGCTGCAAGGCACAGCTGATAAATGGGCAGTGAATGGATTGGGCTTCTAATCAACAATATCTGGCAATATGTAACAGAAAAAGAACAACCTCCAACCAAAAAACCTTCAGACAAACCCCCCAAGGAAAAATCCTTGTGACTGATTAGCACTATTTTTTCTTCCACCCAAATCAATACACCTTTTGAGGGGTAGTTGTGGAACTAGTCTTTTGTCATGTTTGCATAACAGCCTCATGTCAATGGGTTTTGTGGGAGTGCAAAAACAGTAAAAATACCGTATAGCTCAGTATATAGTAGTCAGCTCATGAATTTCCAGCCTCATCATCAATGACTGGCCAAATGCATGAAACAAAGACACAAACCCAAGGCATGGACAAAATGCATGGACCAAATGCATGGACAAAATGCATGGACCAAATGCATGGACAAAATGCATGGACCAAAGGCAGGACCAAAGGTAGAACCAAATAAAAGGCATCCAAAGTCGGACCAAAGGCATGAAACAAATGCATGATCCAAAGGCATGAACTAAAGGCACAAACCAAAGGCATGAACAAAATGCATAGACCAAAGGCATGAACCAAAGGCATGAACCAAAGGCATGAACCAAAGGCATGAACCAAAGGCATGAACAAAGTGCACAAACCGAAGGCATGAACCGAAGGCATGAACCGAAGGCATGAACCAAAGGCACGAACCGAAGGCACGAACCGAAGGCACGAACCGAAGGCACGAACCGAAGGCACGAACCGAAGGCACGAACCGAAGGCACGAACCAAAGGCACGAACCAAAGGCACGAATCAAAGGCACGAACCAAAGGCACGAACCAAAGGCACGAACCAAAGGCACGAACCAAAGGCACGAACCAAAGGCACGAACCAAAGGCACGAACCAAAGGCACGAACCAAAGGCACAAACCAAAGGCATGAACCGAAGGCATGAACCAAAGACACGAACCAAAGGCGTTTAAACATGTTCCTTTTCAATATGTAAGTCCTACCATACATGATAGAACAGAAGACACAAACAACAGAGTTTTTTTTAATGAGGTATTTTTAAACAACAATTAAAGCACTGGTCCTTGCTCTCTGATTAAAGCGAGTCAACAGTCTATATGGAACCCACTCAACGCCCGGCCATGAATTAATAAGTGATGTGTGGTAATAGCAAGCGAGTGTCGAAGCTACACTGTAAATCAACTTGATTATTACGGCGTAGGGGCACAATTCATGAAACACTTGACCGAAATGAGTTCAGCCGCGGGTCTCTCCAGGTATCTCGACACTGCAATTTAATGGACCACAGACTGACAGAGAAGAGGCTGGCAGCACAAACAACAACAGCAGGATGTGTCTCATCATAGATCATTGCTCACAATCACACACACTGATAAACACTTGTAAATAGTGGATACCGGAGCTCTTCTAAATAGTCCTTAATTACTTCCACAGATAGAGCTTTGTGGAGTCCAGTCAAAACATGTGCACTGAAGAAACAATAAACAGTGCTGTGCTTTCTTAACCCAAGGAACACATTCGTAAATGATGTACTCCATGAGCTGACTGACAAACCATGGACAATTATCGTTATGAGGAAGCGAACATGAGCTTACAAAACAACAATCCCACATACAGCGATTCAATTTTTTGCTGTTGAACATGAAGGCTTGCATGGTCAATGTGGGTACCAAGTCAGTAAGAAAAGACGGATTGCACAATGTGTCACATATCCCATTGGCGCCAGCGCCATCTTTGAGAAATTGTTTCTCAGTTTTAATAAATCATTTCCGCCAAGGAAAAAAAAAAATAAAATCTATGATGATTTAAAAAATGTAATTGTTCATTCCATCTCTTTGTGGTACATGGATACCTAATGGTGATTTCAAAAATTTCAGAGAGGATTGTGGGAAATTTATGACTATTGCAATCCACCTATCTCTGCATATTGTTTACAAAAGGGCCATTCCAGGAAAGATATAACACATGAAGTGTTTTGCTAACCTGCAGCCAATTTCACGAAACTTTCTGCAACTGCGTAAGTCCACTTGCACAACATTTATGGCGCATTACGCCATAAAAATTGCGCAGGTGGACTTACGCAGTTGCAGAAAGTTTCGTGAAATCATCTGCTGGAATTACACAGAGCCCATCTCGATGAAGATTGCGAGTTAAAAAACATTCAGTGAGGATCGTGGGAAACTTGTGAAGTGATGTTATTGCAGTTTACCTACAGTATCTCTGCATATGGAGATAGTTGTTTACAAAAGAGTAGCTTTTTTTGGTAGGCAAGATACAACACTATTCAAATGGAATTTGGGTTCACATTTTTTCAACATTGGACCCTAAAAGTCTGTTTACAAAAGAAATTTATTTGTTGGCTGACTTTCACATCTTACAAGACAGCATTTTTTTTCCGCCGAAAAGTTACTCAAGCATTGAGTAAATAGAGAAGAAAACATTTGCATGCTGTTCACAATCACAAACTACAAAATCGAAAATCTATTCCGAATCTTGACTTATGAACCTTGAATGTAGAAACTGTGCCGTCTCAAGATGTAGCATGTGTTTAACCAACCATGTTTGGTCACTAACGCAATACCACTCTTGTGAGAAATGGCTTTGCGAGGACTGTGCCATGAATAATTAAATTCGCAACAAAAGCTATGTATGTCAAGGTTCTCTTCTACAGGATTTACTTATGAAAATACAGTGTCAAGGATTAAGGAACGTGGTGCACATGGAACGAATTGGACACTTCTGATGATGAACTACATGTAAATGTATCCAAACTTTTTTCAGCCCTTAAAATTTACTAGGAGACTTGTGCATTTATGAACACACAGAGTAAATCAAAATGTTATAACAACAGAGACACAATTTAATCAACAATTAGTACATCAAGGTGAAGCGAAATTACATAAAAGAATGTTACAATTTGCAGCTAGGGGTGTGTTTGGTGATTTTGACCAGAAAAAAGTTGTTGACGTAGAATTCCCTGAACACAGCGATTTCCGAGAGCTACATTATTAAAACCAGAAATGGTTACTGACTTCGTGAGTTATCTCTTGAACATTTTTTTTTTTTAATTGGACAGTTTTTATTTTATGTTCAAGAAATGGAAATTAGTAATTAATTAATTGGTGTGCTTATTTAAAAAAAAAAATCACCCCATTTTTTAAAAAGAGTTCCTTTAAAAATATTTGCTAGATGATGTAAAATCTTCCATATTGAAACCAAGCCATCTTGGTCGGCAAAACTGCAATCAAAGCAGCTTAACCGTACATCCTTTACCAACGACCGAGGCTCAAACCCGGCTCTAGTGGGGTCGCCACTGGTGGGAATCACACAATAAAAAAAACGCACCCCTAGCTGTTCTTATCTACTACAGTTTAGTATTGTTTAATAATTTACAGCACATTGTGTTATAGCGCAAACTAGTAAACTACATCATGCAGCATTGTTATGGCACCAGAAACATTTACCATCAGCACATCCTGATAAGATGATGAGATTGGTTTGAGATGCGGGAGGATGGAAGGAGGCAGGAAAGAGGAGGAGAAATCAGGGAGAAATAAATACATGTAAGTGTTAAATGAATGAGGAAAAATTAAAATCACGTAATGTTCACCCACAGAAAAAAAACAATGCACCAAAAAAACAAATTCCAGCCTTGAAAATTAAACTTAAGGTACTGCACAAAATAACACTCAACTTTCAAACCCATCTAAAAATTAGAAGTATTTATGAATGGCGGGTGAGGCCTACATGTTTAAGACTAAGTGTTTTCATAGTAACCTTTATTAAGGCTTGTAAAAGCATCCTACATGTACACCAGGGTGTTAATATTCTTATCACATAAAAAAATGTACCTGGCTTTGAAAAAAAAAAAATATATATATTTATAAAAAAAATCACATTAAACATTCATTACAAGAACATGGATATTACACAACAAACAAAGATCAAAACTGAAATTATCAAAAAGAATTTGTAAAAGAACACAGTGAACATCTATGGCTTGTATGGTCGTTGCTGGTAAAGCCTCTTTAAATGCATATTTAGGGTGGGATTCAACCCTATGGAATTGCCATGCATGACTAATAGCATGCCTTTATGATGCAGTCCGCTGGAATTTGACTGATGGAAGTAATTTTGAAAAGTGGCCACAGATAAGAAAGGCTGGTAGATGTTACTACAGTTTGTCGGACATGTCCATTTCTTAGTAAATGGCTCTATGGCCACTGATTATTCCATGATTATTCCAAGGAGCAACCTTGGAGTCTACTCTAATATTGCACATAGTCTGATGAGACATAATGCAGGGGAATTGTTACCATGGCAACCGGAAAACCAAACCTGCAATGTCTTTTCGCAATAGGCTGAAAATGCAACAGCCATTATGTCTCCCTCCCCCCCCCCCCCGAACCAAGATGTTTGTCAACGACTCATGATTGCTAGCTTTTGGAAACGATCACATTGAGGGTCTGTCATCATCTACGCGTAGTACATGACTTACATGATCTACATGTAAACAACATCCTAGTACATTTTGTAACTACCAAGTTTCCTCAAAACACCCAGTATTTATTTATATAGGACTGTACATTTTAGAGCTGAATCAGAATGCATTTCTTGCAGGTGTGAAAAAAAAATTGCATATACCTTATTCAAACAATGAAAACAACACAATGTCTACTTTACTTTTTGGATACAATACACTGTGATGGGTATAATATTGACCAGTATATTTTGCCATTGATCCATAACCTTGAGCAGTTTGTTACGTGTACACAGGACCTGAAAAAATACATTCCTACCAACGAGCAAGCTTTAGAATTTCGCAATGCCCATGTACACAAAATTTAGCCTCCCCGCCATTGCATTCAGCGCACTCTGAAAACCGTGATCATTCTAGCTGAATATAATGACCAGAAGAATTCTAAAGACAAACAAAATTTCAGGTCGACATAAATCCCGCCTAATTAAGGATTTTTTGTTCTCTCCCATCATCATCCCAGTAGTGTTCATTGTGTGCATAGGACCCAATCAATATCTGTGTGTAATTGCCATGCAGTGTGTCTACTCATACTGTGGTCTACTTAATCATTTAGAGAGTGGCAATGGCATCCACTGTGGTTAAACCCAAAGTACCAGTATGCTCATTATGATTCGGCCAACCTCTTTACTATAATGCTGCTTGCATACGCAGCAAGCAATTGCCGTGCGAGATCGCTGTAGTAATGGTCACTTGGGTACATACAACCTCTGCACAACAACGCAAGAAGCAAGCAATTGTTGTACGAGCTAGCTGTATAGTAATATAAACTTATGTAGAGCAAATCTCGTTACCTCCTCTTCTACGTGGCATAATTTTACATGATAAGTAAGTCAGTCCCTGTAATGCACTGAGAGCCTCTGAGTGTTCAGCAGCCGCTGGTCCCCATTGCAGAGACCCAGGGTATCAATATCAAAGGCCCCTTTTGAATGGGTACCATTGAAGTAATTCAATGTCAGGACACAAAAAACGTTCTAACGTTACTTGCCTCTCTGTGCACCCTTTGCAATATTTGATAAGAGGCGATTTGGCTTTTTCCTTGAAACGTCCTCACCCCTATTGAAAAAGATCCAGTTGATTTATTCAAAGAATGAAATTTGAGGTGTGTGCAGGATTGTGTAAATTTGGGTCAACATCTTACTTCATTGCAATCTTAGTCTATGCAATAAAGTGTTTTGTTGGAACTAGAACGCCTATAAGTTATAACCTACAATATGTAAACAATATTAATTTTTGGTTTTACCCATCTATTAAATATGTAAACAGTTTGTTTAATTTTCAACCTGTTTTTTTTTCCCCTTCAAAAATTGCTGGACAAAACTGTTAGCCCTTGTAAAAAAATCAGAAGGTAGCTTTATTTAAAAGCAAACAAGCATGAGACGGACCATTTATTATATTGAGTGGCCTTCGATGTTCGTTTCCCTCCCATGACCTACATCGTCGTCACCACATTGATATTATCATTGATCATACCAACATTGACAATAGGTTTACAAAATATGCCGCAAATTTAGTCTCAGCTAACAGTAGTGACAGATTTTCCCCAAGTGGGTGTGGCAATTAGTGGTTCGTCGCAGAGACATTGTCATTTGAGTAACACGTAAGCTTGCCTCAGACTAGAGCTTGCGGACTGTCTCCCATCCCATTATTCAGGAAGTCACAATGACTCATTGTTAACAGCTCATTGTTTTATCTTTTTTTTACTCACTCTGGATGTTTCCTTATTGATTTAGACGGCTCACTCCATTAACCCAGTGACTAATGAATCCTCTATGTGTACATATGTACATGGTATACATACATGTACACGTTATATGCAATTTGTACAATAAATTTGTACATTAAATTTGTTTGTTTGTATGCTTTGCCAGATATTGACAGATGTTTGACTGAATTCTTACATAAATCATGGAATAATCTCTAACAGAAGCAGTGGTCGCTCTGAAGCGAACCGGTGGGTTTGCTTTCAATATTTGGACTACGCATACACTGATAGAGAGAGTGAACTCTTTACACGTTGATGTAAGACTTATTTAAAGGCAGTGGACACTATTGGTAATTACTCAAAATAACTAGCATAAAACCTTACTTGGTAACGAGTAATGGGGAGAGGTTGATAGTATAAAACATTGTGAGAAACGGCTCCCTCTGAAGTGACGTAGTATTCGAGAAAGAAGTAATTTTCCACGAATTTGATTTCGAGACCTCAAGTTTAGAATTTAGGTCTCAAAATCAAGCATCTGAAAGCACACAACTTCGTGTGACAAGGGTGTTTTTTTTTTTTTTTCCTCGCAACTTTGACGACCAATTGAGCTCAAATTTTCACAGGTATGTTATTTTATGCATAATTATGTTTAGATACACCAAGTGACAAGACTGGTCTTTGACATTTACCAAGTGTCCAATGTCTTTAATGTTGTTTACAGTACAATGTACATCTGAACCAAACAAACAGAACCCTTCATCCCAAATAACCTTCAAAGCTAACTTTGTAAGTAAAATATGTACCACCAGACTTTATCTTCTACATTCCAAACACTGTTTCTCCCATCTATCATGGACATTCCCCCAAAAGCAAGCCACAATTTATGCTTAAATACACAGCTTAACAAGTTTCATTCATGTTTTTAAATTCTCCAACTAAGGATGTTGATTTAACTACAAGTATTTCAATATGCCAAGTGTGGTACGATTTAATTCGCAAACACTAGTGCAAGAAGAATGCATCCCAGAGTGCATAGGAGCTATGTAAATGACCTACATCGAACTGGTCTATTGTGATCAATAAAACATGGATTAAAAAGAATCCCTGTATTGTTTTACTAAGAGACAATGAAAACATTAATTAATCAATGAGAACATTCAGCAGTGTGAATGTCTCATAAGACTGCTTTTGCAAGGACAAATCTTGCCCGGCAAAACAATAGCCTTGTTTAACCAGCCATATTGCCATGAAAATTAACCGACTAGTCTCCTTCAGCTAGTTTAAATTCAACGAGCACAAGAACTGTCTGCTTAACAGCTCATCCAGAATTGGGCTTCAGTGTTCGGATAAGGAAATCCACTGAATTTCATTCATCTCGACCTCTCATGGCTCGCTGAGACGACTACTTAAATAAAAGCTCGTTTTCCCCCTTATACTGAATTCCCAGAAGAAATTGACTGAGGCCATGACAAGGGCTGGCCCCTTGTGTACTCTACAGCCTTGCATCCTTACAGTTTCATCATAGTGTGTGCAATCAGGGAAAAAACGTGGGTTGTTTTGTGCACGGGAAGGTCTTTAAAAATGCAAGCTACATACATGTAAGCATTGCCCTGTATTCTAGCCTACAGTCATAAAAAAAAAACCTACTGAGATTTTTGGTATATATTGCAGGAGTAAAAATATTGTAAAGTCTCTTTTCATGCAGAAAAGAAAAAATTGTATATTTGAACTATGTGACAGATGAAAGCCTGGTTCGTACAGGTAATTCAAAGATATTGAAAAAGTAGGGACACCACCAATATAGGGCTAGATAGTTGGTAGAGTGCCAGTACGTTAATTGGGAGGTCGTTGGTTCGAATCCCATTCTAGTCAGTTCTTTGCGAAACATTTGCTGTGTAAACAGCCCTGTGACGTAAAAATTTGCTTCGCATTTGCAGGCAAATTTAATAAGGTATATGAAGAAAGAATTAGGTAAATCTCGTTGTACTAGATAACAAAGAAACAAAAAAACAAATACTTTTCATTGTCAAGAGACATCCATGAATTTTAATCAGATTGGCACTACATTTAGTTCCGGAATCAGCCCCAGCATTTATGGGCTACATTTTTCCGGAATGACCATTTTTTTTCGCCAGCGGCATTTTGTGCATCTCGCAGCTGGAGAGTATCACTTATAGAACTAACCCCAAATGACAAGCGGAATTCTTGACCAGTAATTTGAAGTTCTTCTCCGGGCAAAGAAGTATGACAATCGATATTCATCAATATCGCTAGTTCAAAATAGAAATTGTGAAGAATTCCGTGTTTAGGAGAGCAAGACATGGAATTTCACTTATTTCAATACAAACAGAATTTAAAATTTATCACTTGTGGTTTGTCACTTGATATTTATTTTTTAAATCAACAACAGCATAGTCAGATTGTAGGCCTTTGACAAAACACTCAATGATTGTTAAACAAATCTATTTCTTCCCAAATAAAGATATTGACAAAATAGGAAGACCTCCAAATCTCCAACAAGGGCTATAGCTCAGTTAAAAGAGCACCGCAGGTCAATGTGGAGGTCACAGGTTCAGGTCTCTCTCTAGTCAACTTTGTCTTTGTTCAACCCCCCAAATCCATTTCCCAAGAATTACAGATGGCAACCGAGCGCCTTTGTAATGTACTTGTACAGTACATGGTATGGTTTAAAAGTATGTCACATTTGCACTAAGAGTAGCAAGTTTGTTTTTCATTTTTTTGTCATTAATTATCCCGATGGGTGTGGGATACATGATGCAAAAAATGATGCAATTTACAATAAAAAATATATAATAAAGCTTACACTGCTGGCACCAAGGAGTCGGTAAGTCTACCGATCATTTTACCCGACGACAACTAACTGGACCATTGCTATTTTTTCTCAACTCTGTGTAAACCTTTCTGTGTGAACGCCCGAGGGATGCGCTCAATAACTGCCGTGTGATATTTATTGAAATAAAAAACAACAAGCCTGGTTATATTTGTTGATGTTAGTGGGTTTGGTAGTGATCATTGGGAAGATGATTCAATTATGTACTCCTGGTGATGGTGTACGGGGTCCAGGCTGGTATGTCGGTATTTTGGTCACAGCTTTTTTCTGAGTCTTGTAGTCGTGATTGGGAAAAGATTGTTGTGTGTGTACGGTAATTATATCATCTATGAAAACAAATAAGATGTCCGTTGAAATGAGATTCCATGAGTCCATAGACGCAATGAAACATTTGTTAAAATTATTCAATTTCTATCGAAAGGTTTTACTTGCTGTAAGTATGGTATCGGTAGTGAACATCCTGTGAAATTAGTTCGACTAAAGTCACACCCCCGTTGATTAAAAATCAATAAAACAATTTGAATCTGAGAAAAAGTCATGCAATTTCTGAGGGTTGGTGTCCGTTTACGAATGCTGTGGCCAGAGATGTTTTCAGTACCTAGAATGACACGAAAGCCTTTGTCCCTGCATGGTCTTGCCCTTGGTGCCCCTTCAAAAGTTTCCCACAGACTACACTGAAAATGGCCTTGCCCTCTCAACATTGGAAATCAACGGTTAACAAAATAACAGTGTGTGCCGTGTCTGCTGTACCACCAACACTATACCACTTCATGTGACATGCACATGTATTACCCATGGACAACACATCATGTAATGTGGCAGTGAGTGATAATCACATCTAATCTTTGTCATGTTTACTGTACTTATATCACCCAGCTCACACCAACCTAATTATGCATCTCTTGATATGATTTTGATATGAGCTAATGTTTTCTGAAATAACTAGACTGAATTGAGCGGATGGTGCAGCACTAGACTCAACTTCCTTGAGAGAAACCCTCACAGTATCCTGCACAGGGTACAAGATACATGACTTAAAATTGTGATAAACCCTTTAGAGCCCATAGCAGCCACAAGCGCCTTTTACCAAAAATGGCCCCTAAGGTTCAACCTACATGTACTTCCATTCACAGAAAGAGGTCAAAGTACAGGTCATGTCCTCGTATGAACTTTTCCCAATGTACACCTGTACATGTAGTATGTTTAAACAAAGTATGTATCTCAATATCTTAAAACACAAAACTTAATTTTCTGTTCCATGTTGTTTCTGTTGACATTTTTACTGACAAAATTTGATTTTAAGAAATGAAAAGTACCAGCAATTTCTGAGTGTTTTTTGATGATAATACAGTTACAGAAATTATTATGAATGTCTAGTAATAAGTTAATTTAAACACACCTAGATCGTGCCAAGTGTGTCATGATACGTGTGTCCTTTTAAAGCAAGACACAACCATTTTTACTTCACCTTTCAGATGGGACCCAAGAAGGGTGTTGGCACAGTGTTTCTGGCAGTGGCTACCAAGTGCACCACAGCACCTTGTAAACCCTTTCAAGAAATTAAGGTGCTATGATAAATGTTCTCATAATTCATTCAAAACTTTGAAACCTGTCTTCAAATGCGCTTAGCCAAGACTCAAATGTTATTATTATCTCGGAAGTGAAAGCTACCCAGCGGATGCCTCAACACAGTAAGACGGTTGCAATGTACAATGACTCATGAAATGAATTAAATATGTGAAAAGGAGCTCAACTGCCATAAGATGGTGCATACTTGTTATCTCAATTGGGTACAAACAGCCATGAGTCAGTCGCGGTTAAGACCATAGAGCTACACCATAAAGCAAGACCTGATAGACCCTGCCGCTGACTTGTCATGAGTCCGTTGCTGACATAGTGCTTACTACGCAATTTTTTACACATGTACATGTATCTGTATCATGAGGGTCATACTACAGCTGTGAAGGTTTAAACCAATTTGTGAAGCCATGGTGAAACACAACGAGGTAAAAAGTGAACAATTCTGTCCTTGAAAATAATGTCCAACCTACATAATGTAAATGTATATAAAATGTATTATACACACCAAGTTTATGGACTAGATGTAATGTACTAGCCTACATGAATGTTGCAAAGACTGCCAATTGCAATACAATACAAGTAGCCAATATAAAATGTCAAACAGTATCTAGTTTGCGAACATGTCTTTGTGTGCGTGGAAGGACGCAACCAAAAGTTACCAGAGAAAGGGCGTAAGCAATATACATGTATGCACACAGTTGTGTTTCAAGACAACTATGTAAGAAGATTTGATCAGTTTCTGTGATTCATTAGTCATCATATAAAGGTTAACTTCTGCATATAGGAATAGGAAAGTATGTCTTTGGGGAAATTCCAGCAACCAAAAATGTAACTTAGTAATTAATGCAACTATTTTGTTTCTGGAGCCATTTTTTTTCCTTACGACCTTTTGTTTTGAAAAAGAGTAATTGTGTGCTCGGAAGAAAGGCGTAGAGACTAAGCTTGGGCGATATCACGATATTATCGAATATCGCGATATTAATTTGGAAACGATTTCGAGATCGGATGGATTTGGTTTTAATCGAAATATCGATCGCGATAATCGCGATAATCGCGATATATCGCGATATCGATTAAATATCGCGATGTATTTGCTAGCTGAGACATCTTGCACCCCATAGGTTTGGAGTAAAACCAGAAGAATAGGTCATTAGAACACCTCTCCTATGCTATGACTGTCTCTTCTACAACTTTCACGTGGAGTTTGAAGACTGATGATGTCAAATTTAATTAATCGCGATTATATCGAATATCGCGATATATTGGCGGCAATATATCGTGAATAAAATAAATCGATATCGCCCAAGCTTAGTAGAGACTTAAGCCCTTCTTCTGGGTAGGGTACAAAAGGAAGTACAAGTACATGTAATTGACAGATTATTTAGTACACCCTTGGCCATTCAAATGTACATACCACCACCACCATCATGTTATTTGAAAATATTTCTGGTTAGAGCTCAGTCACTCAATAGTGAACTAACCCAGGACTACTACACGTAATATTAGCACATTCACATTAATTAGTATAAAATGCTATCTTGTTGTCAGAGATTAACAAATTTTGTTGAGCGAACAGAATCAGCTCCAAGTAGAAATTTTACAGTTCCTTGTTTGAAAATAGAAACTCACTGTCAATTAAAAATTTGTTGAAAGATGATCTGGTTCAGGATGTCAAACATTTTCTGACTTGTCGCAAATTGAAATGAGCTGGATGTTGACAGCAATTGCAACTAGCAGGGTATTCAATTGTTTTGTGTACACCTGGCTTATTATTGATCTGCCCCAATGGACACGTCAACGCATATTCCAATTCAGTCAACGATTTCCCTTGTATAGCAGAGCAAAATGCTCCGCAAAATGTCTCAGTTGCTACGCACAAACCACCATTTGCTACTCAATATTTGTATTCAGTGTGCAAAACTTTCCAGTCTAAATATTTTGCTGCATAAATATGCAAAATTGCCGGACTAAATCGTCCCCTGCAATTTGTACATTTAATATCAATGTTCGTGTACACACCACAGTACCCAGTT
This sequence comes from Asterias rubens, assembly GCF_902459465.1. Lineage (NCBI taxonomy): Eukaryota > Metazoa > Echinodermata > Asteroidea > Forcipulatida > Asteriidae > Asterias > Asterias rubens. Next base: position 17,405,903 of record NC_047062.1, on the reverse strand, counting down.
TCCATAAACACGATCACAAACAAAATTGTACACCAAAAAAACTCATAAACCACTTAAAAAGTAAATTATACAGTTTGACAATAATACACAAACATTAAGTGCAAATCATTACATCTGTGAAGCTACTGTAAAAAAAAGATCAAGTCAATGACCTATGTTAAAACAAGATGAAAAATATGAAATAAAAAATGACAAAGGTTAATATAGCAAGCCACAAATGAGAGGTGAAAATGAGAACACGCACACGTGATTACAAAACAAAAAGATTATTCCCATGTGGAAAGGGACTATACCTCTGGGGTCGATCTTGGAAGGATCAATCAAGGCACCTGTGAAAAGGAAAGGAACAGCATGCACAATGCAAAAAATCTCATTAGTTCATTCGCCCGGTCAATGATGGATGAAGAATTAGCCTTTTTTGTACAATTAGGCCATGCCCGAATAAAATGTGTCTCTGGCAGGGCTGTGGCTACGGCTATCTATAACTGCCTATTATTTTTAACATAACAGCAGCCATTTGCCACAAGGGCAAGCCAAAGTCACTCATCTCGGACACAGTCTGACTTGGTGGTTGGTAGCACAAAGTTACCCACCCACACATTTGACGTTTCACTAAAGTTCTAATTTGTCGAGCACTACAGTTTTATTTGCTGACATTAATTCTGCAGTCCAGAGCAACTCAGTGTACTACAGGATGGCAAAGCGCTTTCAAAACAATCCTTTTGACAATCACAAGTTATGCAAAACAGAATCGTAAAAACGGTTCATACTTCCTGCGAATGGGAAACGAATTTCGACGTCACAAACAAACAATTTGCAATGTTGTTGAACTGTGTGACGTAAAAATTAGCCTCGCATTCGCGGAAAGTATGAACCGCGCTTAACTGTTCAATCAGCAAGTACCCACATAAATCAGATTAAATGTGTTCCAAGATTCTTCACAGTAGACCCCCTACCTTTTATCCCAAATCTACGCTGCACAATTCTAGACATGCACTGCGTTCGGATGATGTCATGTTTCCTGAACTCATGAGTAGTGAACTGGAGGTGGAAAACTCGTCGCGAGTTCATGACTTGGTCAAAGAACACGGCCCAGGCATTAAATGAGCAACATGCAAGATGACAAACGATATCGGCAGCTTGCAAAAGGCAGCACTACACCAAGGACATCACTCCTAAGGAGATCACTACTGCGTGGACTGAAGAATCTTGCCATAGGCTCCATGCAGATTTTAAGGATCATTTCCTTTTGGGTTAGAACTCTGGAAAGGTCAAATGTGATGAGAGGGAATGCAATGAGATAAATAGCGAAAGACATCACATGCAAGTTTTTTTTTTTTTCAGCAAAGGCTGTCTTTGAGTATTTAGAAAAGAGTTTTGCTAGCGTGAAATCTGCCACCAAGGTGAAGAGATTTAAACTGTGAAAAAGTATTGAATTTTCTAGGTAATATTTTGCAACTATAAAAAAATGACCCTAGATTTACAGGACCCATACAGGCCTGGAATTACACAGAGGGCATGGCCACAGTTGCCCCTAGTGTCTATGCCTTGGTGCCCTTTTAGAAGATTCCCAGACTGTGTCAGGATTTTCCTGTGAAAGTGCCCTCTGCAAAATGAAACTGGCCTTGCCCTCACAGATGAAATTCCAGGCCTGCATTGGTGTAGATTCATGCTATCAGCGTTACTGTTCTATTAAATAAATTGGTTGATTTAAATAAATACTGCTTCATCCCTATGTGTGTACATTGTACAGTGTACATAAAAAGAAAAATGCTCTAGAGTCAATTGCAAATCTCACTACAATCTTTTTTTTATCCACTAATCGTAAAAAAAAAACTTTTAAAAACTTTCCAACTGCAAATACTATAGGCCTATCTATCGCCAACTTCAAAGCAGTTATTTGCAAAGTGATTTTGTGGCTAACTACACGATCAATATTCAAACTGCACACTATTTGGCGAAAGCTTTGTAATCTGATAATGGCATGACAGGTCATTTTCAAACGCAGATGTGTTCCTTTTTGATTTTAAAACACTATTTTTATATTATTAAATTACAATTGGCAATAAAAATGCCCTTTCTTTATTAATTATACTGCAATATTTGACAAAGCAATAAACAGCCAACAGCTTATCACTCACTGGGCTTAGTTTTATTTGTTAAAAATATTTTGAAGCCGAGCCTCCAGCCAGAATGTAATGTTTTCTCAGAATTTTTAAACCATTGCACAACTTATCTTTTTAAGAACCACATGTACAGTGGAAAAATGCATGCAAACAAATTGCATAATATTTGTGTGATACTTTGTAGCTGAACTTCCTGCCATTTGAATTTTCAATGTACACACATACTTTGATTGATTGTCTTCAAAGACACGTGTAGATCACATTCTATAAATCTTGCTGATAAATTAAGTGTACAACTAAACACAAAGTTATGTAAAATGTCGACCAATGAATCAAGTTTAGACCAATTATAGTGCATTCCACTGGTATCTGTTTGTGTTAGAGAGGACCAAAATAAATTAAGTGGCATATTTATTATAGGATTGACTATGCTGGTTCAAACAGTTTGTTTAATTAAAGGAACGTTACAATATTGGTAAGAAACAAAAATCATGAAGATCACAGATTTACATAAAACTTACACGGTCAAATGATTATGATACATGTACATGTAGTAGAAAACATCCCTTGAATTATATCTGTCTGAAATTTCATATTTGATGAGAATTTTTTTGTTTTGGCGTCAATGTAAAGCAAAATTTGTTATTGGTTTTTCACTATTCTCTCGTGACCCAGATGGCCGATCGATCTCAAACTTCTACAGGTTTGTCAGTTTATGGTGAATTACATAAAAGTGCTTACCTTACACAGCCAGCAACTTTTTTGCAAGCAAAACCAATTCTGTAATGTTCCTTTAACAACAGATGTTTTTGTAGGTTTTTAAAGGTTCTTATCCAGAGGAAATATAAAAGATTCACATCACATTGCAGTAAATATCGCACTCAACTGAATAGTTGTGTATTTCGTGTACAGACTGCTAAAGAACAGGATCAATCGATCCTTATTTGTTCTGTGTTTTTCTTTTCTGATTAGATATGGTGCTACATGTATGTTACATTTCCAGATCCGGAAAGACTGCCACTTTATTATTCAGTTTGTGAACTAAAATAGTATCTTAGATACACTCAAATTTAATTGGGTTTTTTTGGTAACAAAATGAGTGAAAAAATGGCAGTCGGATATGGAAATTCTTTACAGTAATTTATTTAGTTGAACAAATTTTAATAATCATAACTTTTTTAGCCTGGGCTTGATTTCACAAAGCAATAATAGCCACCGTAAGACAAATTTTCAGTATCACCATAATGATTTACATTGTGACATCACACTAAGCAACTACGACTGATTTGCAGTTGCAATTAATTTTAGCTCTTTGTGAATTTAACCCCTGGACGACATCACAACTCTAAAAATACTCTATTTTTTCTTCATATTAGGCCGTCTTGTGGTATTCTTAAAAACTAAAAGACATCCTGTTTATTTTGTTCTCCATTTAGAGACATGGGGTGTATTGGTTTCTTTGATTTCAAATTTCTAGTTGGAAGAACCATAGCACTTGCTATAATTTGCTACAGTTATCATATTGTCGGGGCGAGGTAGGATCACAATTATCGCAATCTGTATAATTTGTTTTTAACCACGCTACTTTTTAACTCATTCATTTAAAATACCAATATAAGTTATTTCTTGGTCTGGGATGGAGTCATTTCACCTCAGATCAATGTAAAAAAACTAAGCCTTGTTCACCAAATCCCAGATTTAAGATTGGATAATGATTTTGAATTTTGATCACTAATTTTAGGCCAACCAATCAAGGCCCAATTTCATAGAGCTGCTAGGCACACAAATTGGCTTAGCATGAAATTTCTTCCTTGTTAAAAACACAATTACCAACCAAATGTCCACATGATTTTCAGGAAAAGCAAACAACAGCTGAATATCAACAGTAAAAGTAAGCAAAATGCAACCAATGGAAATTTTGTTGGTAATTGTGTTTGTATCAAGGAAGTTATTTCATGCTAAGCAAATGTTTGTGCTTATGAGCTCTATGAAATTGGGCCCCTATCACCAAGACCATCCATGTATATCTTTTGATTAATTAACTGAAAAAGTGGCTGTCACTTGTCAACATGGTCAATGTCTCTGTCACTGCATTTGCCATTTGATTTGTTTTATTTTACAGAATTGTCTCTGCACTTGTGATATTTGCACACTGATTAATTTATTGCAATGTTAGCAATGTTAAATACCTACCCAATGCTGGTGAGCTAGGTGGAGTGGGAGTTGGTTCATGTTGTTTTGAAGGTGTTGGCTCCGACTCCGCTACAGGATCGGGCGTGAATTGGGCAGCTTCCTGCGCCGCAGGCTCGGCCTCCTTCTCCCACGGATCGGAGAGAGGAGGTGACAGCTCGGGTTCCGCCTCGGCCGTGGTCGAATCTGGACTTGCCTCTGGAATAGGATTGCCAAAACCTTCATCGAAGCCTGTGTGTGATGGTTCTTTGGCCGGACTGTCCCCAAAGGAAAGGAGTTCCCCCGTGGGGACCTGGGATGGGTCGGCTGAGTACAGATCTTCTTCAGGATTCTCCCCACCAATTTTCTCGGAATCGTTGTCCAACCTTTCGAAGTCATTGTCGTACGAATCGTGGGAAGGTTCCGCACTAAACTGATTAAAATCAGCCATTTTAAAGTTTTATATGCCACGTGAAATAAAATCCGACCCGGAGTGTGTATAAAATGTCTCGAATCAGTCTGTTCTAGCAACGATCCACGTACAGAAAGGGAGAGAAGCTGCAATATTCTCCGCGAAAACCCTGTCGCAAAACACAAAATGGCCGATGATTGAGGATTTCGCAAACCTGAAAATAATGACGTAATGCAGTCAGTCTACGCTGCAATATGCGCGCGCCCGCTTTGTGCATGCATAATTCTGCTTACAAGGCTAGGCGGGGTCGTAGGTTGCCGCTGCCGCCCTTGGGCCGGCTGTAGCAGTTGATTATGCATGCAATACAAGACTCTCAAAATGGTTACAATCAATTCAATAAGCAGGCTCAGACAAAATAGAAGCAATATTTTTTTTTTAATTTATGCTTTAGTTTCATGTTTCTATTCAGTCTGACCATTGATAAAACAGCCTTTTCTGCCACATTAGTTAATAGAAAATAAGGGAAGAGATTAGTCCAATTTGGAAAAGCAAGGAAAACACATACACCACTCAAGCCAAGCACCACCCCCCCCAAAAAAAAAAAACACCCCAAAACTAAATCACCTCTGAAAACCAGTCAAACAATTGAACAAACAAAATACCCAGATGCACTGCTTCTCTCCGTGCTCAATGTTCTCACCAAGTAAGTTTTTATGGTCATTCTTTTTGCAAGTATTTTACCAATCTTTACCCAAATTATTAGAATTTGAGGCAATTCAAAAGACTGTCTTTATTTTCAAACAAACAAGTTACCACCCTTTAAGATAATATATAATACTAAAACCAAAAGATTGGGGCAATATTTATTGTAACGCTGTTCAGATTTGGAGGGTTTTCATAATTTCATATCAAATAATACAGACAACACCAAGGAAATGTTCATGAAAGAAGTTTATTGAGTTTCATTGTTAAATTTAAATAATTTGACAATTTGTTCATAAATAACAATCGTGACATTGAAAACATTAAACAATAATACTAATTTACAGGGCCTAATGTTATTATGCTGCTAATATGAAAATTCTATGGTTTCAGCCCATATAAATCCTGTGGTTAACAGGTCGTTGTAAGCAAACAATTCAGTGGTAAGCAGCATTTAGGCCTATTTTAATCAGTAAAGCAAGTAAACTCAGAAACTTGCTAAGCATAGAAAACAAATAAACAGGTAACCAGCAGAAATTTGTCTTGAAGTGCCCAACTCATTTTGTTGTTGCTTAGCAGTACTTTTCTGCGAAACGGCTTTGTGAGATTGGGTCCTGACCAGTAAGCACAAAATAAACAAAGTTAAAATACTTTTACCTTCATTTAACAAAACTTGAATACCTTTACTCTACATTTTCCCTGCTGTCAATGAAAATATCCTTAAGACACCTGCAGCAGATTTCACAAAACTTTACGCAACTGCGTAAGTCCACTTGCGCAATGTTTTTGGCGTAAGTTGTGCCGTAAATGTTGTGCAAGTGGACTTACGCAGTTGCGTAAAGTTTTGTGAAATCGACTGCTGTTTTGTTAGTTAAGAATAAGCAAAATCTTACCAATTTCCAAAACACTTTTATTATTTTGTTATAGATTTATTATTAGTTACTGCAAGAACCCATTGGTTCACATTTCTTTTCAAGCAATTCCAAAGTTCAGTCCAAACATATTTTGAGTAAATCCAAGATTATTCTAATGTTGTTTTTTTTCATAACAGTTATAGTCAGTAGAAATCGGGAGTTACTTTGACATACTAGATTTATATACAAGGACAATACTTTTACAAAATCTGCATTTCCACGAACTAAAACACAAGGATCTCTTTTTGAAATTGTAGGGGAATATCGAAGGGGGAAAAAAATGATTGATCACTAAAAGTCAAAAAGAATAAAATCTAAGACTCAGTGAGCAAACCTTTACGAATTGAACTAATGCTTTCAATAACTCATGTCACCTGAATAACACCCATCTAACGCATAAGTACCTCCCTTACAATATTAGACACATTTATGACAAAAGAACAAAATGAGAAGTATACTTATTTCAACCATAACAAAACACAAGTTAAATGTCACTTTCTGAAGCAATAAATTAAAACAATGAAATTCAATAACACTTTGTATTTGTGAGACACTACAGACAAGTTTCTGATTATCTCACATTATGCTACGATTAAGGACACATTAGTGCTTAAGGTACCATTTATCTCACATTATGCTACGATTAAGGACACATTAGTGCTTAAGGTACCATTTATCTCACATTATGCTACGATAAAGGACACATTAGTGCTTAAGGTACCATTTATCTCACATTATGCTACGATTAAGGACACATTAGTGCTTAAGGTACCATTGTTTTAAGACTTCCTCAGGCAGCATTTGTGGGCGTTCGCCAGCAATGGTTTCATTACCCATAATGCTTGATGTTGATTACCATTACCAAACGCCATAACCAATCACCTATGGGCCATCTTTTTGACCGCGTGAGGGCGCTCTCAATCACTTCCGGGGTTATATTCATTCATACCCGAAACAGTTAGTAAAGATTGGAACACATTACCACCACAGACATCTAATCCATCACAGACAATTAGACTTTTAAAGGAGCCGTTATAATCCACCTCCAAAGCAAATTGAAACTACGGCGCAACAAAAGTGAAAGAACGCCTATTGATTTGTGCAGGGCGAATTGCGTATACCCCCGGAAGTGATAGAAATACTATTTATAGCGCCCTCGCGCTGTCAAAAATAAGGCGCATTGACAGATTATATAATATCAACATTTGGTTTATCGTCAGTCTGCAAACATCACAACCTATATCTGAGCTCCAGTTGGTGTTGCCAGCTACTACAATGGAGGTACCCACACGCTAATACAAATACACTAATTACATAAGTACAATATAACAATTTGGATTCTTAAAAAATACAATTTATTAGACATGCACCACCCAAGTGTATAGCAAATGTGTGTAAAATATCATTTAAGTACTGAATAGCTCTAATGGGAGACTTTTAGACGGTCCTTTTTCACAGTATTGCGCCTGCTCAGACCTACGCAATCAATAATGAGCATGCACGTGCACGCTCAGAGCCGCAAAAAAAGGACTTTTATGTCTGCTTCCGCCAGCGTCTCAAAAGTCTCCTATTACCATAAAGCATGTAATCATTTTCCTGGAAAATTTGCACAAAGGGTGGTGCATCTCTAAAAGAACACTGATATTCATTGTGTCTTATGCAGTGACCTGAGAAAGAGGTCACAACAATTGGCTATTGTAATTGGCCGACTGTATCGTGAGACATCATTTGCAATCACCGTCCCACTCACAGATTCCAAAAATGCTCTCGTCAATTAAACAATAGGGCATTGTCCCGAGGGAACAATGAATCTCTGTTTTACACTGTTTACAACCAGCCTCTGTCAATTCAATGTATTCAATTAATCTAATAAGATAAAAGTATTTGACTCATTTACAGGCGAGCGAGGAAGTACAAAATGACAAAACATATAAATATAATAAAAAATGAATGAATCAAAGAACTACTCATGGAAAACAAGATAACTTTTTTAACTTACAATGGATATAACATAGATAATAAATACAAATAGCAATGAAACAAACTTTCACAATTAATAACATAGAGAAAATATTTTAAGTTAATGTTATGTTACTGCCCGCTATACACACCAAACACCTTGTGACTTAATAAACTTTTTCAAACAGTCTTCTCACGCCACAGGTACTAATCGCATCTTCAGAGTTCGCTCCTCAAAGCGAACAGCAAATTTGAGTCGGAACTCGTCATAAGATGGATTCTAGATGAATTCTGGATATTTACACTAAGGATCTAGATGTACAGAAATACCACTCTGTCGGTATGTCCACACCATTCTAAAGGGCAGACTTAAACCTGGTTCATATTTCCTGCGAATGCGAAGCCAATTTTGACGTCTTATGGCTGTGTTCGCAGCAAATGTTTCGCAGGAGTTGAACACAGCTCAAATGTTGCAAATTATTTGTTTGAGGTTTGTGACATAAAAATATATATCGCATTTGCAATCACAGGAAGTATGAACCAGGTTTTACAAAGAGAAGATGAAATTTTCATCCCACTGTAGTGACCATTAACAGTTTTAGATCTTGCTTTAGATCCAAAACACTGATAAAATTTAAATATGAACAATACAATTATCAGTATGGAATTGGTCTTGTTAAAGAAGATGCAGAATACTCTCTGACTATCCTCTGACTAAAAACAGCAACAACTGGCCTTTATCAAATGTTGCAATATTATTGGTACAATAACACACTTTTTTTTTAATGAACACTAACTAACAATTGATAGTTCATTAATCAGCGCTTTTGTTCATTATAGTGCACTGTATTGACTACTTATTATAAATTGCAAATAAAATTTTAAAGTCCAGCGGTACCATTGCAAAGATTTTAATCATTTGCAAATTACACCCGATGGATCATCGTAAAATTCAATTGAATTGAATATTAAATTATTGAATTGAATTGATAATACTGTTTACTGGTAGCAAAAAGCAACATAATTCAACAAAGATATTTGTTAACACAGCGACCATTTTGTCTTTGAAAAAGCACTTGCAACTTCACTGAAAAGTTAGCCAGTAAAAGAACACCTTTCATATCTTGAGAACGAAGAATTAGCTGTTGCAACAACTTACCAACCAAATGGACAGATGGTATAAAAAGTCCATAAATAATTCATGCTTGGTTGAGCACTGCTCATTGAAGAATAAGTAGCCGAGATCTTGGACAGAATTTTGTGATCTTCAAAAGACTAGCCTCTCACAGATTTGAAGGCTAATTCCTGTGCAACCTAATTGTCACACCCTTTACAAAAGTGAGCAGTTTTCACCCAAGCATGAATTATTTACAGAATTGTTGGTGTCATATGAAAGTCGAGTCCATAAGCTATCCATACATCTAAAACTTTTCCCCAAGAATCATGTACTTTTCATTCGGCAGCCATTTCAAGTGTATAGTTTTTTTTGAGACACTCTTTTCTGTGCTTTTACACAAATTGGTGTATGGGTATAACATCATAATATAGATTGCCTTCTGACAAAATAACGTTAAACGTTCGATAAGTTATCAGTACAGTAATAATTGCAAATATAATCTGTTTTTAAAAACTCAATCTATGTTACACCATCAGGTTTTTGGAAGAGTATCAATTTGTTTTCATCCTCTAATATTCAATAAACACTTGATTCAGCCATCTTGTAAATTTTCCAGCAAAATAGGAGGCCACGTTTTCTATAAAAAACACCCCGGAAAATTATCCACTTTTCATAATATGGGCTTATTTTAATTGCGGCAATTAAATTAAGCAATAGTTATTTTGGGTTTTCAAATAACACTTCCTTAACTTTGATAATATTTCAGACAAGAGATTATCCTTGGAAGGATTGTTACTGCTATGAACTTTTATTTATCAAGTGATAAACAATAGGGAAAAGTGACTGAGCAAAATTTAACTATTGTTGGATTGAACAAAGTAAAACTAACAAAAGATGGATATGAACTTGACACCTCATTGCATTGACTTTCTTTCTTAACTGAAACATTTTAAGTCCGTCACGAATAAATTGAAGACGTCCAGACGTTTGGATATTATCTACACTCTTTTGATTAAAACCTTTTCCTCCAGGGATCTAGGAAAACTCCTCTTCAAATGGTGGTTGGTCGTCCCATTCTCGTGGTGGGGGTTTTGGAAGCTTGGATATCTTGCAGTTCAACATGTCGCCAACCTCATCGATAATATCAAGAGCCTGTTAAAAAGAATTAGGATTGTTTTCTTAAAAAGAAATTCATAACAATACGTCTGGCACAAGTACAAAAACCTGACTTTATTGGTTGCCATATTCAGTAGGCTTTAGGCATTCCGGAACTCATCTTTATATATTTACATTATTATGTTGAACAATCTCAAACATTGGGTGCATTTTTAAAGAGAGTCTACGTCTCCTAGACACATGTATACCGTTGACATTTTTATTTGTGGAATATTATCCCTAAAATGCCCGAGGCAAGGATGTGATAGGATGTTTAAAAGAAACCTGTACTGTGAGCTGAAAGCATGAAAGCTTGAGAGAGCACAAAAGCTTGTGAGCTCGAAGCCTGCTTAAATACATTAATCTTTGGTTTACTCTTGTTATCTCGGGTGTTCTATATGGTTTCATCTTCATGTTTTATGAATTTCATCAAAATGAAGAACAACAAAAAAGGGGTTTGTAAAAAATATAGATTTCTGTATAAAAACAGGGAAATCACATCCCTGCTGAGGAAAAAGCCAGATCACATTATCTGATCTGAAAATGTCTCCATTGCTTTTTAAAGGGACATTACAGAGTTGGTTTTGCTATCAAAAAAGTTGCTGGTGGTGGAAGCACTTTATGTAATCCACCATGTACATAAAGTGACAAACCTGTAACTGTTTGAGATCGATTGACCATCTTGGTCATGAGAGAAAAGTGAAAAACCGATTACAAATTTCGCATTGCATGGTTCCAAAACAAAAATGAATAAAACGCTCACTGAGCGATAAACTCCAAACGCGAAGTTAGATTTTTTATTTCTCATCAAAAATGAAATTTCAGACAGAAATATTTCAAGGGATGTTTTCTACTATCATCATCATTAGACCATGTAAGTTTGATGTAAATCTGTGATCTTCGCGATTTTGTTTTCTTACCAATTCTGTAATGTTCCTTTAACTTATGCAAGGGAACACACAACTTACCTCGTCCAGCATTTCTTTGGTATGAGCAGCCGACAGACAGATTCTTGCTCTGCTCTCCACCAATGGGGTAGCGGGAAACACGCACACAACGATACCGAGACCACGCTTGCGACACTCACGGCTGAATGCACTGTGGAGACAACAATAATAATCCATGCCATAATATTAGTGTTTTACACATAACCGATGAGTGTTTTGCACTGTATACTCAGTGCTTCCAATAGTCCTGTGAAAAAAGCTTAAAACTCGGGTGGGATTTGAATCCATGTCTTTTGCCATTTTAGAGCAAATGTCTTACTAACTAGATTCTGAGCCTGCTCAGTAGATAGAGGCAACTTTAATAAAAGCTGATATTGCCACAATTTTAATAAGGGAATCAATGTGTGGTGAAGAGGTTTTCAACTAGTGGTTTAAACCCAACGAGGCCTGGTTCTTGGAAGTTTTACCGAGACTCGAAAGCGAAGGGAATTTTCTTGTGTCACAATCCGAAAACAGCGCGTACCTGATTGTTTGCGTCATGTAACTTGCTTCACATTTGCTTCCAAATCGAGTATGAACCAAGGAGCATGCTGGATGCAACACATTCCATCAACTAGGACAAAGATTCCTTCATTTTCGCTTGAGCCTTCCAAATTTTGATGGGACTTTTGGGGACTTGATTTGGCCAGGTTATTGAGAAGAGAAAGGATTTTTTGGGGGGGGTGTTACTATTTAAGTCTTAACTTTACAATGTGGGGTGGTTGGGGGAGGGAGAGGTGTTACTTACGGTACTTTAGAAGGTATAAAGATGAGGAGAGGAACAACTGGAGAGTCCTCGTTTCCATAGAAGATGAATCCCAACTCTCTCAAGCGGTAACGGAAATACCTGGTGTTCCACGCCAAACGACTTATACGGTTGACACCTAGTCAGACAGACATAAAATGAAATGGATCAGTTACTGATAGCTAAGTTTCTATCCTGAGTCTCGTTGGCGAATTGGCTCGGCACAAAACAAAGTTTGCAAACTCTAGTCTTAGCAATCAAGATATTTCAAGTGTTCATCAGTTTTATTTTCTGGTTGTGAAGCCAAGGAGTCTCAGAAAAGTTTTAGTTTAAGCAAAGGTGGAAAACCCAGAAAATGTATATCAGGGAAAACCCACGCAATCAAGCAGTGCCCTGGCGGGATTCAATTTCGGGGTCCTAGAGGTGGAAAGTGTGGAAAGAAAACATTACACCAACATGGCTACGTGTTACTGGTGGAAATTCTACTTAATCAAATTATTAATTCAATTCATTTCAAGTAAAAATTTAGATTTATCTCCCCAATGTGGCCTTCAAACTCCGTGGACAAAGGAAGTGTAATCTTACCCACAGTGGTGCCATCCTCTCCCATGATGGTCTTCATGCTAGCTATGACCTGTTTGACCACTGGGGGAGCCATTGGGCATCCGTAGGCAGCGCTGTGTGACTTGGTCCTCACACGAGCAATCAGCTCCTGCAAATAGGGAAAAAAAATACAATAGTCATCATCTGTCATCAACCACTGCTGCAAATTTAAAGCTTTCACGTGCTGAGCTCGCTACATACTTCATGTGTCACAACTCCATACGCCTTTCTTATATTATCGTATGAGGTACGTCACAATGCTAATCCAAAACGAGGCGATGGGCGCAGCCACTGCAAGTGATGGTGGACGTGCGCCCATAGCCTCATTTTGGGCAAGAATTATGACATCATGCATTATTTTTAAGAGAGGCGTATTACACAGGGAATGTTTTTAAGAGTTGAGCACATTTCAAATTGAGTGAGTTTTTCATTGCACATTTTGTGACGTCAAACTCTTGAAAAAAAAACAATTGTTTTCAGACCCACCACAGCTCATAGATTTGTAAAAGTACATGGTGTACTTAACCATGAAAAGGTCAAAGGCCTACATACAATTATCATTAAAGAAGAAATATAAATTTAAATAAGTAAAAACAGCTAAATCTTAGTGGAGTAAATTACATTATGCAAAATAATATTTACATTTCAAAAGAATACCAACTCAGTCAAACCTGGGAATCTTTTCACAAATTTAAACATTACTTTAAAAAAAATGGCCATAATTAGATTGAGTCGGGGAGTATAATGTAGTCTGATCCCTTCCTGGTATCAAGAGAAACAGTATCCATTACTGCTATTGAACACAAGAAACATGACAGAATAAGATGGAATGATTAAGGTCAAATTATCTTGCAGTTTGTCAACCAACCTTGCTGCCAGCCAGGTATCCTCCGCACGCGCCAAAACTCTTGGAGAATGTTCCCATCATCACATCCACATCATCGGCATTGACGCCAAAATATTCCACGATGCCCCGCCCTGTGCGCCCCATCGCCCCTATACTGTGTGCCTCGTCCAGGTACAAGTAGCACTTGTACTTCTTCTTCAGGGCAATGACTTCTGGAAGACGAACCATGGAACCCTCCATGCTAGAAGAAATTAAAGTTGTAATCAAATAATCAATTTGAGACTGAGTATAGAAATACAGCCTTTCCCCCCCCCTGCCAACTTAATTATGCAAAGTTGTAACAGCATCGTTTCTCACATTTAAAGGTGCGCTATCATCGAAGCAGGGCCAAATTTCCTAGAGCTGCTTAAAGGGTGTATGTACTTTTTGTAGGACCAAAAACACAATGTCCACAGATTTACACTAAACTTACACAGTTTGAAGATAATGATAGTAGAAAGCTTCCCTGAAAATTATTTTACGAGCTGATGTGCTGTAGTTTTTGGGTAATGAGTAAAACAATGTCATAAAAATAATTTTTCATGAGACGAAAATTATTTTTAGCATTTACAAACGTATTTTCATTACATTGTTTTACTCATTTCTCAAAAACTACAGCATCTCAGTAAGTAATATTTGAAAGGAAGCTTTCTACTATCATTATCTTCAAACCCTGTAAGTTTAATGTAAATCTATGGACATTTTGAAAAAGTACCCAAATCCTTTAAGCAGAAAAAATCGCTTGTACATTTTCTGCTTAGCAAAAATAAGCAGGATCCGATACCAGTCAGAGCTTGTTGGTTAAGCAGCTCTATCGAATTGGGCTCTGGCCTGTGGCTGTACATGGAATCATGGACTCTCATTCAGTTACTGCATACCTTTGCATGCAGAATGCACCTCCTAAAAATGCATGTCTACCTTTTCTATCATTTTGGGCCTTTGTGTACAAACTCCCCAAAATGGTGGACAAGATAGGTGCAAGTGAGTGCAATGCATGTTGAAAGAAAGGTTCAGTCTAGCAAAGTACCGAAATGATCCTTTGCCAATGACACCACAGCCATTTTAGGAGTGAATTGTCAACCTTTGACTCACCTGTAGATTCCCTCTACCAGGATAAGGATCTTCTTCCAGGGTCTGTGGGAGCGAGGTTGACCGTCCACGATGGCTTTCCTTATAACCGTCTCAAGACTCTCCATATCTAAACGCAAACAAAAACGGAAACAAAACAATGTATCTTAGTTATTTTAATTGAATTTTGTATATTTCTATGAAAAGTCACCCAACACAGGAGGGAAGGGGGGCTCTAAGGTGAAGGCTACAAGATAAAAAGGAGACAATGTCAAGAGAGAGAAGGTACTTGTTCACATTCACCTTAAACTGCAGATAGATTGCAAGATGATGTAAAACAAGGTACAGGTAGGGAGGTCCAAAGTGCAGCAGTACAGAGAAAAAAGCTGAAATACACAAGAACTGGAGATAGGCAGAGGCACAGAGGGAAGATTGGAAGGATGGTATGCTTCACAAACCCAATGATAGAATACATCGCCCTATGACAGCTCGCTAATTTTGGCATACGCAATCAACACTAATTTTTGGCATACACAATCAACACAAATTAAAAAAATATATATATATATATATATATAAATTCCCAAAAAATGTGTGAGATAATTGCAATTAACTGGTGGAAATCACCACAGGGAACACATGTATTACAAAAAGATGGAAAGATAAATCAATGCTTCCGATACAACATTTCATTGGAGCAACATTACTAAAAAAAAAAACTGCTAAATTTTTCGTTTTTTGTTTACCCTCCAGGATTCAATGAAAAAATGTTGCTTAAAATATTTCTGCTTCGCAAAACTTATAAAGCAGGACACCAGCCACAAACTGTGCACACAACATGTTATTTCATTTGATAACTACTGTCCAGTAAGCAAAATACTCTTGTGCTGAGAAAATGTATGCTCTTCAGCAGCCCCGTATGAACTTGGGCCCAGGAATTCAGTCCAATATCTGTATTCATCATTTGTAGCTAAAATCCATTGCTGTAGAGGACTAGCGCCCTCTACTGGCCAAGGCTAGATCATCCCATGTCTATCTGTTGTATTGAATTGTCAGTCCCTCAGTTTGCCCTTATGCAACAAATATTTTGTATAAGTATACCCTGCTCATTGCTGCGTGAACATGTCTGTAGCTCCTGAAGGTCACGTTAAAGTGTTCAGCCAGCCATTAAGCCTTTAGAGACTATTCATTACTGTATAATCATCGCAATACACCCACACATTGCTAATCTTGTTGATTTTTTTGCACTGCTGATTTCAGTTAAAATGTCATGAAAATTTTAATTTTGTATTTGAGATGTAGATTCTATGTTTACATGGGAAACACTGGAAAATGTCAATTCAGTCCCAAATCTTTTCTTTGACACCAATGTTGGCAAAAAAGTTGGTCAAATATTTTGGCCGTTTGCGGCTGCTCTGAGCATTTTGGTACAAGCCGTTTGCAGCCGCTATGGTCTCCATATGGTTAAAAAGTGAAGATTGAGAAATTAACCATGTCAAACATGCACATTGAATCAGCCCATGTACAGCCCAAGGTCTCTCTTGAATAACCCTACCCATCCAACAATCACAAACATGATTCCACTTCGTAATGTTTTGCTGTGGGCTGATTCTACGTTAACATGGGAAACATTGGACAATGTCAATTCAGTCCCAAACCTTTAATTTGACCCCAAAGTGTGAGAATGTTTTTTCCAAATATTGCGGCCGCTCTGCGCATTTGGTACAAACCGCTGTGGTCTCTAAATGGTTAAGTTAGGAAGATTGAGCAGTTAACCATGTCAACTACCCAATTGAATCAGCCCATACAGCCCAAGGTCTCTCTTGAATAACCCTACCCTTATAACACCCACTAACATGACTCCACTAAGTAATATTTTGCTGTGGGCTGATTACTGATACATCACTGAACCCTGTCCTTGCTTTGCATAAACACCAGGTACAGTAACTGTGGCTACAGGTATGCAGTAAAGATTTACCCATAGATTGTCCTTGCTCTATGATTAACCATACGCCCTGTACTGTGGCTGCTTCTTATAAAATAACCCCAAGGGGATTTTGGAAGATTATCATAAATACAGGTTGTTATTCATGATTCCAAGGTAGCTAATAGCTACCCACAACTTCATTACAATATTTATCTTCTTATTAGAATATTTGACAGACTGTTTGCTCTAACAATAGCAAAAGCAGTTCAGGGTTACATTGCACGGGTTACAAAAATACCTCGTTAAAAAACAATAACAATTTTACTATTAATATTTAATCAGTCAGTTTCCCTTGTGGTGGTTTATTACTTGGTGAATAAAAATCAACAAATTTGTTTCGTGTGAATTTCATCAGGGGCTAGTTCGGAGTGCTTTTTTGACAGCTATTTTATGTGACTTTTTCCCAAAATATTTAAATGAATTTGATTACAGTTATTTCTAAATTATTTCATAGGTTATGAAATTGTGACAGGTTGTTTAATTGTGACAGCTATTTTCTCAACAACAAACCATTCTCTAGATTCTGAACACTATGCTGTACCTACCATTGTGTTCAAAGACTCGGACCACTGCACCGGAAAGTCGAGTTCCCAGAACGATAGAGGCGTGGTTGAGCTTGTCACTGACCACAAGACAGCCCTGACAGGAAAAACAAAAGGACAACATCAGTTTTTAAAGACAAGAGAAGTGAAAATAAAACATGTAACACTGTACATAATCAAGATATCACTAACTGATTAATGAGGATCGTACCAATGTATTTACACACTACACACTACATTAATTCTAAGATAAATACTTTTTGATCACTATACAATGAAGACTTGAAAACATTTTTTTTTATTAAGCACTTTATCACAGTCTCAACATAATTTTTTTATGCATAAAATAACAAACCTGTGAAAATTTGACCTCAATCGGTCATCGAAGTTGCAAGATTATTATGAAAGAAAAATAACCCATGTCACACGAAGTTGTGTGCATTTTGAGATGGTTGATTTTGAGACCTCAAGTTCTAAATCTGAGGTCTCGATATCAAATTCGTGGAAAATTACTTCTTTCTCGGAAACTATGGCACTTCAGAGGGAGCCGTTTCTCACAATGTTTTATACCATCAACCTCTCCCCATTACTCGTCACCAAGAAAGGTTTTATGCCAATAAATATTTTGAGTAATTACCAATAGTGTCCACTACCTTTAAAGCACTCATCATTTTGTCCACAAAGTAGACAGAGCTTTGTACGAAATAATAAGACACATTTATGAGACCCCCCCCCCCTCGCAGATGACTCTGAGCACCAAAGGAATCATCAATTTGTTTAAAAAGCAGGCAGAGCTATGAAAGATATACAAGACCAACTTATAAGGTGACCCCCTACTCGCAGGTGAGCATCCTCCCCCTCCTCTCCACCACTTTGGAAGACAAACCCTAACCACCCATCGGGTCGCTCTACATACCCTGCCAAATACATCAGAATGCATCACAGTTGAAACCAAATGCAACAAAATGCAACAAGGGATTTTGTTGCATTGTGCATGCATGTTGTTTATGTTATTAGGACTTATCAAGTTGTTTGCCCTGCTATATAATAATAATATCGAAGTCTTTCAGAAAGATAGGTTATTGCAGTGATGGATTCTGAGACCCAATTATGTAGCACTCATAAGGGTTTACAATGCTACGGCGCATTAAGCAGCCACAACCAGGAACACCGGGGCGAACCCCTTCTCTTTTCAATAAGTGCACTGGGTTCTTTTACATGCGTTACACAACACATGGGACCGACGGCTTTAAGTCTTATCCGAAGGACGAAGCAATGGTTTAGTGTCTCAAGGACACAAGTGTCACGGCTGGGGATTTGAACCCACACTCAGAAACACCAGAGTTTGAATTTGGTGCTCTTAACCGCTCGGCCATGACACTTCCAACAGTATGCACATAGAGTGTTGTGGTGACTTGGCTTTATTGTACGGACCGTGAACTCTGCAAAATGCACCAAAGTTGACTGCCAATTACAACAATATGCAACACCAATATGAAGTCACTTGCCTGCTGAATTTAACAAATTCAGTCAAAGAATGACACCCGAGTTGACTGCCGAATGCAACAGATTACAGCATCTAATTCCATTTGGTGTGTATTGTTGCATTTAGAATGGTAAGGGTTTTAGTATACAAGGTACACCACTGATGAGAATATAAACAGTCTACTACTCACCTTCCCAACTAGAGAGGGAATGTTCAGGGCGTTGGTAGCAAACCCCATGGCAAACGTAACAGCATCCTCCTTACCAGTGAAACGGGTTACCAGGCGGTCCAGCTCAGAATGGATAGCCAGGTTTCCTGAAGGCAAAACAAAATAGTACACATTGATAAATGCTGAGACCGTAAAGGGAAGCAGACAGTCACTTAAATGTAAGCTTGGTGGACCTTTGATACTGCAAAAAAATTGCAAAGTATGCTCCATGAATTGACCCAATTCACCTGACGTCATCATCAGAATAATCTTGGATGCGCCATTTTGGTGGTCAATGTCACTGTGCTTTATTCAGTGAAGTGCTCATTTTAGGCAACTTGGCGCTTACAAGTAAACCTATTGCCCACCAAAATGGTGAGCATGGCTCAGTCGCCGCGTGTGACGTGCGTTCAAGGGGTCAATATCACAAACCATTTCATAGTTTCATAAGTCCTTCCATGTTTGTTTTCCTATACCACATCAATCATTTAAGCTGAAATTTATGAGTCTCTGGTGTCATAACATCGTAAAACATATTGAGTTACCCAATGGAAGATACTGTAAATTTCAATAATAAAGAACTACTCCAGAATAAAGTCTATTGAACTCAATTACTCCAAGCCAATAAAACTATAAAAAGCCAACATTAAGCCACGATTTCTGTATGAAAGCTGTATGAATGCTGTATGAATGCTGCATCAATAATGTACATATACTGTACATAGGGCCTCTCTAATGAAGAGATGTAAATGTTGATAAATTCTAGGTTACATATAAACTTGCAAAGACCCAACTGCACCTTTTGTAGACTTAACAAATCTTTGATTTTCCCTTTTTTTCCAGAAACAATTTTTACTATAATGTAAATCATTGAGAATTTATTTATCTGGGGGGGGGGGGGGGGGGGGGTAGCAATTCTATTTTAAGATTCATGAAATTTTGCAGAGTAACTAGAGAAAGAACACAGCCCTAGTTATCTATGACCCCAATCCCTGACACAGTTAAGACCTGGAACTTCATCTTTGAAAGGACAAGGTCATTTTCATTTTGCAAAGGGCTTTTCCATTGGAAAAACATAAAAAGGAAAATCTACAGGGATTTTTTGAAAGCACACCAAGGCCAAGGACCAGGGCAATAGACCTTTATCATGCTGTCACCATCTTGGTCAAGTTCCCTGTTTCCATAATGGTAATGTATGCTAACATTCATTGCGCAAACATGGCACCAGACTATTATTTCATCCAACCTCAGTTTGGTTACAATGAGTTGGAATGGAGTAAAATCAAGATGGCCACACCGTGATAAAGGTCTAAAGAGGGCATAGTCTGGGTGTAATACTGGGTTTGCATTTATAGTCAAAACTGTCCGCTACCACCTCGTCCAAAACAGTTGTGTACATAAATATTCAGGTTTTTTTCTTAAATTATAAATAATGGCTTTCAAAAATTTAACCTGGGGGTAGACGACGGGCATGAATATGCAAACCAACATTAACATCTGTTCAAACCAGACAGGTTGCATCATCTCCAACAGTTTGAATAGACAAACATGCACAAAGATCACACAGGAATTCCATGGTGTTTATAGACTGGCCGTACTGTTGTTCCTGCATGAACACTGCACTACAAATACGACAATACCACTGAACATCTGATCATGCACTACAGCCATGGTTCAGTGTGCAGTGTGTGTGAGTTATCAAGAACAACGAGTGTACTACTGGTATTGGCAGTGATCAGGTGATGATTGTGTGAGCCACTCAGAAGGCTAGAGTCATGCAAGGAAAGCATGCACTCAGCCAACTTAGGTACAAAAGCATTGAACAGCATGCTGGGTTTTTGTCCTGTGTGAGTGAATCTCTGACACTGACAGTTTAATGTGTACAACTCTATTTCTACCTCCATGGTTAATTAGGTATGACTGTCTGAAAAAAAAGAAAAAAAACACGCAACCAGCAATCTGAATATTTCTTATTTTCAAAGCAGTCGTTAAAACATTAACCACTCCTGATCCACCCCTGAACTTAGCATGGTATGAAGTACATAAATGTACTTTTATATTCAAATATGTATCACTGCCCCCCCCCCCTTTGCAATGCAGAGCTTCAATATTTTACAACAGACCAAAGGCTCTGGACCAGGGAATTTAGCTACAGGTCCACCAGCTCATGAATACAACAACAACACAGTTTATTTATTTTCATGCTGCCACAAATAAGAAAACCAAATAGAATTTGATTATATAACTTTTTGCATGTATGTAAGACATATTATTTTAACTGTCTTGTTTTGTAAAAAATTGTTCAAATGTTGACTTAGAGTCTAGTAAGTATCTTCCAATTCTGTTCAAGTCACAAAGTATTCGTACCATAAATAAATATATATAAATACGTGTTAAGCTCTTTCTCATTTAGATTCTGGGTCGATATAACAAAGATAGTCCCAACTTAGGACTAGTCCTAGGACTCTTTAAAAGTAAATCCACCCCTGGTCTTGTAAAAACATTTCTGGTCTGGTATTCATTTTGAGCTTTATAGAAGCCCTGCGGCCTTGTGGAATTTTACCCTAAACTCAAGCCCTGCCACGCACCCCAATGTACCCAAAATACACCCCAATATTTCTGTTAAAACATTCATGTAAGATATGTAGAAATGTATGTGAAATTGGATCAATTGCAATGATTCCTACTAGATCTAACCCATACCGAGTTCTCTTCTTGGACTGCATATCCCCGATCCGTATTCTTTAGTTCCCCTTTCCACCATCTGAGATCTGGCTCCAGTGTTTTCGGCAAATCCAAGATAGTTGTAGGATCCGAGGTTGATACTCCTTTTTGTTCTTCCGGTTAGACTGCAAGCGAAAAAATGACAACAAACAGGAATGAAACAACTGAAATCACTTAAAAAGAAGAAAAAAAAAACATGGGTTAGAGCCTCACACAAAATGCATAAAACCACTGCTGCAAACTAATTTAAAATGCATAGAAACTGTGTTTGCAGAGCAGAAATTGGTAGCTAAACTGTGCATGTTCATGTCACAAGGGATGGGGGAGGGGGTCGAGGTCATTGTTTACTTTTGCTTTTCAGACGTAGATATTGTCTTCTTTTGAATATTTCGCTAAGCACCACATGTTCGCTAGAAACAGCCATTCTGGTAAGAATAAATACGTAGGTTACCTGCCAAATTTGTATGTAAGTTTATATAATCTTGGGTTGAACAAAGAAAAATTGAATATAAAATGATTTGAACCAACGACCTCCAGAATAATGTGCTGACAGTTTAACAAATGAGCTACATGTACTCTAGACCTAATGTTGGTGGTCTCCATATTTTTGTCATTCATTACTCAGGTGAGGGGGGGGGGGACGGGAAGTAAGAAGGAATCAACCGGTAACTGCCATAACCAGGGATTATCACCCAAACATATTATTTAAGTTCACAATAAGTTTATAGTGTCAGTGGAGGATAGATTTGAGGTCAGTCACTCCACATCAGACCACATTCATCAATCAAAAATTCAAGTGGCTTTAGTCATTAACCGTGTATTGTGGCAGTATTCCACTGGGTATTTTCATCCTCCTTTCCGACCATTGCACGCCAGCAACACAATAATATATCGCATACTCGTTGGTCAATCAAAACGAAGGATTCTAGCTTGCTGGATAATATGTGTTTACAGGTACACAGTTTATGTGTACCTTAGAAAAATTCAGTGGTGTTAACATACAAAACCACGTGTACATTCAAAATAATTTACATTTTTGTTACAGACAACTCTAACTTTCTCCATTATAATGGAAGATCATGAATGCAATTACATGTAACATGTCAGGCTTTGTACAAAGTCTTAACTGATATTATCAGCAGCTTATCTGTTTGGAATTACACATCAGGCAGAGATCCATGTACACGCATTGTATTTCATGATACCTTGCAAAAGAAATTGATAAAGCGAACAATACTTAATCTGTTGATAATGTTCCAAGGCTCTCCGCCTGAATCGCTTATGTTTGTATTTGATAAGCGTGTCAATATTGGCAAAGAGACAAGATTGTCCTACATGGCCGAGTGGTTTAGAGCATCGAATTCAATTCATCGGAGTGTAAGTTCGAATCCCTGTCATGACACTTGTGTCCTTTTAAAAGCTTAATGTAACTGTAGTTGCTTCTCTTCAGCCAGGGGTATAAATGGATACCTGCAAGAGTAGAGGTTGATATTGTGTATGAAAAAGCCTTTGGAGTGCCCTGGCAACTCGGGCTGAAATACGCTCCCCAGGGAGTTAAAAGAAAGATTGCAGGAATGTAACTTGCCCAGTGACCAGGGCACTAAAGTGGATTGATACGGTTGCTGTAATTCGGCATGTTATGAATCTAGCTCCCAAGCAGCACATCATGTAAAATTACTTCACACTTTAAAGCGATGGAATCCTTTGGTAATTGTCAAAGACAAGTCTTCTCACTCATATCAGAGTCATAGAAAATGAAGAATCAAGTATTGACTCAAAACACAGTGAATAAGATAAACCCATTATGCTGTTCTATTTCAGTGACACTTTACACAGCGATATGAAGGCATGTTTTATCTGACCCGTAGGCCTAATATAAAAAAAAAAGTAATAAATAAATAAAAAATTGTACAGGTTACAAGGTTTGACCTAAATACTGTGTGGTCTTTTTCAGGCTATTTTAAAACACATTACCAATTTTCTGAGGGAAAAGGTTAAAAATCTATAATTATATTGGAAATCAATTTGGACAAGGGACGAACACCATGCCCGAGCACGAATACTCATGTCCATTCTACAAATATTCTTGGATTCCATATTAAAACTGCTCCCCCCCCCAAAGGCTTCCGTTTCCATCTTGTAGCTTGACAAAGGACTGCTGACTAACGAAGGAATGTTAACAAGATTAGGTGCTTCAAAACTGCACAATATCCACGCAGCGAGAAATATCAACAACAAAAAAGGATTCTAATTCAATCACAGTGCGTGTAGACCACTGTAGAGCGCAGATATTAACATGCATTAAATCTAAGATGACAGTGTGTGTGCATTCCGTGCAATCTCAAAGCATCTTATCATTTCATAGCTACAGTTCCTTTTATTGCATTTTAAGTTGTTTGATAATTTGATAGACTGCGGAACAGTGTGAAAGCAGGCATTAGATAACCTCAGTAAGAATGGCAAACTGGACTGATTTTATAATGCCTATTTTTCATCGCAACAAAGAGAACTTGGAATGGTGGCCTTACTTCTGAGTGTTTGTAATATAAACAAGTGTGTAGATCAAGATCTGTATAGATTGATACGAAAGCTTGGCCGCATCTAAAATAAAACGATTTCAGCTATGGCTGTCGGCTCAAGAGACAAGGTTAAAGAATAGGCCCTTTCAATGATCATCCAGTCATAGCCACTCTTGAAGCCATCAATTCATAAGCCGTATACATGCGGATTAAGATACAGTGTACCTCTAGTTTCTCTGACAGTAGTACTGAGGATACAATGTAATTTTCTCCATTTTATCTCAAAGCATGACAGGAAAAGGGTCTAAAAAATAACAACAATTTGTTTGTTTGTATGATCTTCCCAAGAAGGGAACTTTGGAAAGATCCTACAAGGGGAATAGAAACGCCAAGCTGGCAACATCCAATCTCTCAAACATTGGTAACGTCTATGATTGGTAACTTATAATGCACAATCAATAAATTGTGATTCAGTAAAAAGACAAAAATCCTTGTTCTAGCCTTTGTGAAATAAGTGATTAGCTTGGCCGAATTCAAACCCAATAGCTTGTGATTGCAAGTCCAGCATTCCAACCACTTTGACCGTGGTGAATTAGGACAGAACTTTCAAATTCACAACAATCTAAGTGGCTTTATAAAGCACTCAATTCCTGAATACTTTTTTTTATAGAATACTTACTTGAGAGTCCAATTGTAATCTGGGGTTGAGTACTCCATGATGTCAATATTGGCACCAGGCATACCGGCGATCGGTACATGGCCGCAGTCCCGGCCACGCATGTAGATGTTCCGCCCAAAGAAATTTACAAAATCTGAGAACAGAGGGACAAAGTTCTGTACGGATAGAAGAAGAAAGAAAAAGAAAG
This sequence comes from Asterias rubens, assembly GCF_902459465.1. Lineage (NCBI taxonomy): Eukaryota > Metazoa > Echinodermata > Asteroidea > Forcipulatida > Asteriidae > Asterias > Asterias rubens. Next base: position 17,380,729 of record NC_047062.1, on the reverse strand, counting down.
ATTTAATATTTATAAAGGATTTTTAGCACTGTTTCTTGCATTTAGAAACCGCTACTGAGCAACTCAGTAGCAACTCATTCAAAAGAAATGATTTTTTTTAGAGAGGGAAATAAACACTGGTCACCTACATGTACAGAAGAACATGCTACCAACTTTATGGCTCTGCAAACCGTAATCAAAGAATCGCGCTTACGGAGCAATAAATTCCGCGATTACATCAGGGCCCAATTTCATGGCTCTGCTAACCGCCGAATTCTGCGCTTACGATAGCGATTCCCTGCTTACGTGCAAGCGCCGAATTTCTGCGCTAGCTTCGTAAGCCTAGAATGCCTAGTAACGTGGAGTACGCATGCGCAGAAGCCAAAATTCGCTGCTAACCCGTGAAATACGCTTGCCGTAAGCACAAAATTCCCTGCTTCCGTAAGCGCCGATTCTGTGCTTACGGTAAGCAGAGACATGAAATTGGGCCCTGGCCTTTTGCACAAGTAAGCAGGGAATTGTTACTCATGTGCACTTATAACAAGAGAGGCATTCTTCGCTTACACAGCGTGTGCGTACTTCACAAATTACTAGGCATTCTTTTCTTACACAGCTAGCACAGAAATTCGGTGCTGGGACAGTAAGCAGAAATTGGTGATCATAAGCGCAGAATTTGACAGTAAGCAGAGCCATTAAATTGGGCCCAGATTGCTTTCACCTTCACAGAAAGAGCTGGTGAAGCCCAAACTAGATCATGCTACACATGAGTGTGACCGTGGGACTAATGCTAAGACCACAAGACAACATTCTCAATGAGTGCCTCATTAGCAAACAGGACAGTGGCATCGTTAGTCTGGCCAGCTGTTGCCCAATTACGACACGATGATGGTTGGGCATGGACCTAGACATTTTGGATTTGTTGTCGCACACGAGAGAAGAGAATATCTTTCTTAAATACACAAAGCAGAGCTGAAAAAGTCACGCGTCAATTGTACTACTGTCTTCTTTTTGAATTATTAATTAGTCTTATTTTAATCCAATGCATCAAGGATTCCATTGAGTTGTAAAATTGCTTATTAAAATCAAACAAACATGTTCACGTTATTTTACTTTTTATTATTATCAAAGGTTAGGGCCTATCACCACAAAACAGTTATAACTAATTACAGGAGGGGCTATTAAATTATAAAATGTTTTTAAAAAAAGACACATTTTATTCTAGTGTTTGTTTTATTTGTTAAAAGTCTCCCACCAATTGTGATAAATTGCCGATTCCAGGAAGGGCTGAAAAATATAAAAATGTATATGTAGCATTAACATTACATGTAGCATTAAGCACCTGTTGTAGCCTATACTGCAATGTTATAGCAAATAAAAAAATGTAAGAATTTGCATTACTTTTATCATACGTAATAGTGGTTTATTTAGAACAGTGCAGAATATTGGTATTAGGCCATTTTGAGAGTCAATGAACATGTACCATTGCATTGCATGTAGTCAGTGTAGTGTGCGTTTTTTTGTAACAGCGTTTGCACCACAAAAAGCAAGGACCAGATACTACACCTTTACACTTTTTTTAGTGGGAAGGAAACAAGTTCGAAGGTAGCATATATTGCATGAATGCTTAGCTCCAAATTATTACGTCATACCATGGTGACAGATTGGGTTTTTTATTTGTCAAGAACCATGACATGTGTTCGTGGTGTGATACAAAGACGCATGCTAATCATGGCTAAGGATGCCCACTACGCATGACACACAGAGTTTTGAAAATGAAGTTTAAGTATCCGAAAATACATGCATTTTTTATTTGTTTTCAAGAGGCCGCGAGACCCTAAAATATTGAGTTTTAAAATTTATTTGTAGCGTTAGCCTTGGTTGCAATTGAGGACTTTTTTCAGCACAGTGAGTGAGTTTCTTCCTAGATTATCACAGAGCAAGGACATACAGTTACATACCTGTCCTTGGTTAAATTTCCTTACCTCCGAGGTCATACCATAGCTCCATGATGGTTTATACCATGGAGAAAGGAAATGTCCTCCATGGTTATAGCATGGAGTTGTACAACCATGTCATTAAAAAGTAACCCAAGGACACTGTTGCATAAGCACTGCAAAATTACTGCATAGAAATTTGAGAAAATGAACCCAAGTCCTGGAAACAAGGTTAAACCATGGAAGGATACATAGTGGTAAAATTACGGTCATTGCCTTAGTAACTTCATGCCTACAACAAAACTTAGCATGCCCACATATCAAAGGTAAGAGGGCTCAAAAACCAAAAAATCTAATTCAAGATTAAAAAATGGAAGGATGTAGCAAAATTTGACGAGTTCAAACTTGATGCTTTGTAGGTCTTTGAGGCATAGATTGAAAACTAGGTTGATTGCAGAATTTAATGATGAACCGTCCTTGCTCTATGGATGAACAAACAGGAATACATACCAGCGGCCCAGACAAAACCTTGCCGAATCGCATGACTTAACTAACCAATAATGCATTTAAATGCTTGTGATCTAATGGGTTTATAAAGATTCAATAGAATCTGACAGCATGTTGCAAAATGATATATTATTGCAGGGATATATAAAAAAGCTCAACTTGGGTGGGTCAGTCGGGGGTTTTCTTTCCTCACCTTATGCACCTTGCTTGAAATTTGAATCCCTTTTGGGGCACTTCAAGTTAGCACTATGTGGGGATTGGGTTTTCAATCTTACTGATTGCATAGGATTTCCCCATGTGTCTGGAGATCTCTATGGTTTTCCTCCCAGTGGGATCGGGGCCTTTGCATGCAATGGCCGAAACATTTATTTTTGTCAAAAGGGCGGTGCAGAGATAGGGGAACGAATGAAGGATGTAAATGAAGACGACATTCATAGCTGCATCGTGATAATGGCCAATTCAATCCAACTTTATCACTCACTTCGGGAATTCAACAAATACTCTGTAATTAATTAAACTATTCCGTCAGAAGGCTCAGCTCAGCCTGCAAAGAACTTCAGTATCGGATTCCTTCCACTTCGGAATTTAACAAGGGGCTGCTCATTCAGCAACAAAACGTAGTAGACGTGGCTTCTACCTAGATGTATTTCATCAGACGGTCCTATCACTCACATCACTTTGCAAAAATGTGGCATTTAACCTTTCACCGTACTGTTTTCTAAAATTAGCCCAATGATTCAGTCTGTACACATTGCTGTGTACAAACCAATGTCCAATGCATTCATAATTAGCAAAACAACATTTTAAAATTCTTTGTGGTAATGTTGCGAGTCTAAAGATTAACTTATCAGAAAGATCTGCTTCAATGTTCTTGTCAACAATGGGTATTTTTTCAGCCTGAATGTGAGAACTGTACCAGGGATGGGATTTGGCGAATGTGCAAATTTCTGAGAGTCGCTTCTTTTTTATTTCCCTTAAAATGCAATTGGTGGAGAGATTGCAGCACTTTCGCCAGCCCCTGTGCATATCAAATAATTTCTGCAGTTTACATTCTTCGGGTTTACATGGTAGATTAGTAGATTAATATGTACAGTAGTTATCAAATGAAAACAAAAATAGGAATAGTGACAAAATAGGGAGACCACCAACATAGGGCTAGATGGCCGACATTAAACATGTAGCTACATGTAGGTTGGTAGAGCGCCAGCACATTAATCAGGACGACTTTGGTTCAAATCCACTCCAGTGTAAAATGCCATGGTGCCCTTGCCCTTTCAAAAATGAAGCAAAAAACAAATTACCTTGAGTTTAGGGGATTCTTTTGCGCCGGGTGATTTCAGGATTCCTATCCTCCATAAATGTTCCTTGATGTAACCCACAATAATCAGGACCATGAAACCAAAGTAGGTGATCACAGCAACGTGGAGGGGTGTCTCTTCAAATGTTTCATGGAACTTGCCACGACCCTGGGCCTGCAGAAAATAAAAAACAAGGGGTGAGAATTAATGTTTCCTCTGCATTCAAGCATTGTTATTTTGATTTAAGCATCTTTATTTCCAAGTAAAATAGGTAATCTTCAAAGTATGCTGAACTTGTATTTGATGTTGTTGCACATTGGCAACACTGAATACCTGCATACTAACCTCCCCCCTCCAACCCCCCTCCCCAACCCCAGAAAAACGGCCCTATCGAAATGGAGGCCGGAAAAAAAAAAAGAGCTGATGAATGACACACATTTGGATAAACTTAAGTTGAGATTGTCAGATGTAACAGTTTCTTCAGATAAAGTGAACCCAGCCCCTTTAAGAGGATGATAAATCTTTATTCAAGTACATGAGAGTAAGGAAACTAGCGAAAAACTAACCCCTTAAAATTCTAATACTGTGCAAATAAGTAGGATTTGAAACTTTGTATGGTGGAAATAAGATATAGAGGAGTTTGCGGTAACACCATGTAACAACTATCTCTAAATGAGTTGGGGTGGTTCTGAAAAGAACGGTTGGTTTAACTCGACGTTTCGATCAGTATGCTCTGATCGTCTTCTGGAGAATGCTGGACAGTGCAAATAGTAAGCCCCTACATGTACACATGTAGGCGTACATGTAATGATACCGTAGATTAGTGCCACAGGATGTTTTACTCTCCCCGTTGGACTTTAGGAAGACAGGATACTATAGAACGGGAGAAGCTTATGTTCACCTGCTGTGCAACAACTGAAATCTAGATTTTCAGTTCGAAAGCAATGCAGGGCTATGCTCTGTATTAGTTTGCATACCAAAACAGCAGGGTTTTCCCCATGTACAAGCTAGCATCTGGGCGATACACATAAATTGCGGCCAGTATTCAAAACAAATGTTGTGAGTGCGCCCGTTAGGTCTTGGTTTGTGATTGGGGAAATATTACAATTAATTGTGCTTGATTTAAACAGTTCACCCACTTAAATATTCGTTTAACCCATGGAGCAATAACTCCTCATACTCTATAACGACATTAAAATCTAATGAAACTGATGTGAAGACATGATAGTGTACAATACCTCATGATGCCCTGACTATTTGTGTCCAAATAAATTAAGCTTACATAACTTTTCAAGATTTGGCTAAACCACTTGTGTAAGGACTCTCTAGACCAAACTGTCTTAACAATTGGAGCTCTACGACATGACCCTGGACTGCCAGTGTTATGACATAAACACATGTTTACAGCACTGTACATTGTACATGTGCTGTGTATGTTCATTATGCAGCTTTAGGCCATTGTAACCATAGAGCTTGCTTCACATTTAAAGTAAAGTACTAAGACCAAATTGTTGTAGTCATTGCTTTTGTCATGTCATGAACATGAAGGTTTTTTCAATAGGAATACCTGGAATTACATGGAATCCCTGGAGGCGATTTTTTACATTCCAGTACTGATACACGTAAGGTTACCAAACATTATTGTTTAATTTTAGTCTGAAAGCTTAGCCCTACTGGTTCATACTTGAACCACTTTATCTGTGAAATATTTCCCTCTGAAATGAAGTCATATTTGAGAAAACTAAAATAAAAATGTGTGGGACAAGCTGAAAAACCTGTTACCTGGGGTCGATTTCACAAAGAGTTAGGACTAGTCCTTAGTCCTAACTTAGGACTAGTCCTAGGAGATATACAAAATGTGTGGCTAGTCCTAAGTTGAGACGAGTTACTCGTCTTAACTCGAGATTAAGACTAGTCTTACATGTAACTCTTTGTGAAATCCACCCCAGGTCCCTGACACACCCAACATTCTATCAATAGCCAAATGTACTGCACCATGCATGGACATCATGGACACCTGGATGCACTATTGAATACATGTTCTGAGCATACATTGTAGCATGCATCCCATAGCTTACACAACCATTTCCCAACCTCATTGTGCATAATGTGTCAACTGTCACCAAACTGGCAATTGGATTTCAATATAACCGTGCATTTAACCATGGACTCCTACCTCCATGATTCCTGGAAAATAAACAATAATGTCCCAGTCAGGCATCTCAAGTGGGCTTGGATAATTTATTTGTTAATTGGATTTGTTTGTTTGCTGTCAACTGTGTAGTGTTAACTGATTACATGTAGGTGTTTTAAAGCCTGTAGAAGCAAAACCTGGTACAATGGCCTGGGTACTGCTGAGTGCCCCTTGTTAACTTGAATATGGCTAAGAATTGTGGGCATACCAACTCACCAAAACTACAATTGAATTCATTAAACCTCCACATGCAAAGTTTTGAATCCTAAACATAATAATTGTGCACCATATGTGGGCCTACAATAATGTAAATTAGCTTTTATAGTTCTGATTAGAATTAATTTTATTTTATCATGCAATTCACTTCACAGGACTTGAAATGATTTGTTTTTTTGGTATGCTACTATTTTTTACTAAAATTATTAGAATTGTGCCTTTCTGCTGACAAATAAAACAAGGAAATTCGAGAAACAAAACAAATTCTGCAACACATTTTACTAACACCCAACACGCACAAATAGGCCTTATAATAATAATAATGCATTTATTATGCGCCATCTATCCATTTTGAATCATTTCGGTTTGATTGAACATCAAATTAATATCAGTGAAGGGAAGGCGGGTCGATGATTTTTTAACATGCATAACTTTTATTTTGGATTTTACCAAAACACTAGGGAATTTTCAAATATTTATTAATAATAAGGTTGCTATAAAAATGGTTGACAGCTTTTGGTAACGGCTTATATCGTGAATTACATGTATCCAGTTTATTCCACTACAGTTTGACAGTTAAACAACGCACAGCACATGTAGGATTGGAGCAGTATTCGCACAAGGCAATTTGCACAGTAGTCTAGTCTAAGATACATTACGTAGTGGTCACTTGCTTCATGAAACGGCTGTTGATGTTTTGTTACATCACAGTACACACCCATTTTATAAGTTGTCACAGCCTATTGTGAACCCTTACTTGTGTGTGCATAATGAATGACTGATGAATAATTAAACATGTCAGTTACAAAACATCACCTGACCCATTCAATGTACTGCCTACTACGTATTTGGAATGGGCGTTTTGCATATATTGTAAGCTTTGTAAATCCCACATAATTCAGCTATGTGCTGCCAGTTAGATTTTGTCAACTAAATTAAATAAATATATACACACGTACATGTAGTGCCAGTTTTTAGCTCTTTTGAAAACCAAGACAAGCCAATTTTATAAAAGAAGAACTCAACCAGTTTTAAACCTGGCATAATAAGTAACTTCTGTGCACAAAACTAAATATACATGTATTCTACTACACACAAAACTCCTCACATAATGTTCACTGGCACTGTTTTTGTTTTAGTACACAACACCCCCCCCCTTACCCCTCCCTCTCTTGTTTGCAGTGACCTTGGTCCAAAGTAAAGAATGTTTTTAAAACAACATGAGTATTTAGGTCGCCCGTTCCCAGAATTAATAATACCTTATAACAACAAGACTGTCACAGACAATCAGCTGTTTGTTTTTAGTGAACATCCTTGCTTTGGATTATTAGTCACCCACCATGAACTGATGGCCTGATTTTGGTAGTCGGGGTCACAGAGAGTTAAGGGGATGTTGTTAAAAACATGAAGAGATGTAACTTCATATAGTAGAAACATGTTTTTAAATATTTCAAGGCAGGAATGACTAAGTATTACACCTTTTTATGGCCTATTTGACAGGAACACAATCAATCTATAAAATTCAATAGTTTTGTTAAATTGTATCGATCCAAGCAGGATGTCTTTATTTACAAGGAAATGGAAGTTTATGCTAATGTGCAGTGTAGGATTTGCCATCTTGAATTGACAAAAGAATGGTATTCCTGGTCTCAAAATCTGTTAGTGTGAACGAAGAAAAGTTGACTCAGAAAGCAGGATTTGAACCTGTGACCTCCGGATTATCATGCGATGCTCTACCAACTGAACTGTGTTGCCATTGCCCTAGATCTTTGTTTTTGAGTGCCAATCAGGTTTTTATTAATTGCAAATCAGGCTTTTCTGAAACTTTTTATGGAAATGGTATAATTGTTGTGTTAGACTTGATTGACTGATGTTCTATCCAGCTAACTAAGTACACAGTACAGATTACATGGCCAGCTTTTTCCCTTAAAAGTGGTCCACTGGCCAACTGCCATTTAAAATAGCTGAGGACCAGTCAGAAATTGCTCCAAGTGGTCCAGCTGGCTAGTTATGGTTTAAAAAGCATCCATCAAGTATGTTAGTGACAAGCTGGGGAACTAGTGACATAACAAGCTAAGCTACTAGTCCTGATGGCTTCAGTCACAGAGCAAGTAGAGAAAGAGGACAAACTCTGATGGCGTTGTTGGACATGATCACATCACTTTACTAGAGCGGATTAATTAAAAATAAGTGACCTCAGCATCTAAAAATTTCACCATTTAAATATGGGCCAAAAACAATCTGCATTTAAACAACAATTGAGCTGTAAAGCCATCAATTATGGAACAATTTCCTCAAACATTTGATGTTAACTCAAATTTTGTCACACTCTCAGTCTCATTGTTAATTATTGACATTCTGTAAAACACAACACTACCAAGGACTGGGTAGTTGGTTTTATCAGGACTATCAACACAGCTCAACTCAACACAAAAGTAAAGGTTATTTTAAGATAGACCCAGAACTGGGGCACAGTACTTCTTTGACCGTACTAGTCCAAGTACGATTGTAGGTATGTCCATTTATTTTAAAGAGTACCGTGCTCCAGTTTATGGGTCTACCTTTTGTGTTGACTGTGTGTGGGCTGTGGTGCTATCAATGTATAATACACAATAAACGTCGTTAGTTATGATGAAATTATTACTCATTTGCAGATTATATCACCACAGCACCGGAAAGCTCACTGTCAAGGACGAGATAATTGGATAATTTACTTAATTTTAATAATTAAGACTTTTAGCTAAAGAACAGTTTTTTTAAACAATGAAAAACTGGAATTCATTAAATTTATACTTAAAAAAGTTATTTCAGAGAGGGCTTGGACTTATTATCAATAATTACAATGCCGACATTAATAATAATAATTAGTATTATAAATAGTAATAAAAAAGAGTTGGGGGATAAACGAAGATAATTTAACAAAATATAAAGAACGGGGAAAGGAAAACCAGGCACAGCACAGCTCCCTGTGCTAAGAAAAAGATTCTACCTTCACAACCAGAGCAGTAAACATAGCCAACAGTTAAAAAAAAAAAAACCTGTATACAAATTTCCCATTCATTAATTTGTTTATGTTTATTCTTTTCATTGTTACTCCATGGAGTTATTCCTCCATGGTTACTCAACCCTCAGGTCCAAATCATTACTACAGTCAAATGAATACTACTCCCATCTCCCATATACACAATTGTTTCACGTCTTTATAATGTATAATTATAGGCTAACTGACTGACAAACTTACCTGCTCAGTAGCATCTTTGGATTCTTGGTGAGGTTTATTTGTAACCGCGGATAAGGACGGGCTATGTCCATTGGCACAACCGCCATTCTTCACTGCATCTCCTCCGGCAGAAGCAGCGTGATGAACGCCATTCAACAAGACGCCGTTTGCCGTCCCGTTCTTCGGTGAGGTTTTGTCCATGATCCCATTCGCCGTCTTCAATCCGACGTGTCCATTCTCCCCGGATGAGGGTTTTGCCAATGTTGTATTGACCAACATTATTTTGTTTATGCGATGAGACTAAATAAAGAGATACTGGTTAATCTTTCACTCAACTCCCGATGGTGTGAAAGGGACGACTACTGTCGGAGTCGAGGTCCCGAGCTATCCCCGACGGATGGGCGGGCTGTGGGTGTTCGATCCCCACAACTAAGAAGTGGGAGTTTACGACAACCCCACCACAAGAGTCCACACAAATACAGCCAAAATTTGTTCCTACTTGCACCAGGAACACTTCATTTCTCGAATCTAAGAAGTTCCATCCACACGGTTAATTGTTACTGCAAATGTAGAGCAATGGGGTACGGTATGAGCAATTTTGCAGGCGTTCTCTCTTTGGTCGGGCGAGGATATATATCGGATGATTGATAGACTCGACTACTTTTGCTTTTGCGACGCGTCGCATGGGATTGGATACCGGATCAAGGCGCACGGGAACAGCATGCAAGAGGGCGCTACATAGGGAAATATCCGGGGGAGAAGAAGGAGGTCAACTCTCGCAGTCAGTCAATCATCGGGCAAAGTTCAAATTAATTGATCAGGTGATGATGAGATGTGTTAAAAAACAAACAACGGTTGAGCGAATGGTGTAAGTTGTGCGGGTACGTATTCCCTCTCTGTGTATTTGCATGGTAATATGTTCTTTTATTAACTGAGATCCTATTTTATTTAGTGTTGCCTTTTAAATAAGTGGTCAAACTTTAACACTTCTGAATGAAAAACAATGACGTAACAAATTGTTTCATACTGACCGAAAGTCTGAACTTTTGTAGTTGGAAAGAAAATCCATGGTTGGTGTTCTGTTGTTTTTTGTACAATCATTCATGGGGATTGTAGGAAATGGAGGAGGAAGTGATAACTTCTGTCCTGGTTCATATAATTAAGGGACGACATTTACTGTAAATACTTGTGTATGAACCAAAATAATATATCAAATCAATGGACATGATATTGATGGATTGTCAATTGATTGTCATTGATAATGAAAGAGCCTAGACTATAGAGAGCAGAGGTCCCTTGATAGTGCAGCCAACTTTGGAAAATTCATGGGAATAGTGTGGTGGTGTCTGTTTCATTTATTACGTTTATCGCAATTACCGCCTGACTGTCAGGCGGTATATGCGATAAACCTTATCACTACAGCCACAGACGCAGTTGGTTCCCACCATGCGTTCCCACTGTCAATGTTCTTGAGGAATTTACCATTACAGCTTTTGACGGTTTCAAAACAAGTAATGCTGTAGGGCCTACTCAGTACTACTCAGCTAAAACTCTCACAGGTGACGTTTTTGTATCTTTTATGACAATTTTGCCTTAAACTATCCAGACACAAACCAAACTATGACCCTACCTGCCCTTTAATTATAGAATTCAAAGCACCAGTCGTATGCTACATCTACAAAAATTAAATTATATGAAATGAATGATTAAACTTGTATACCCTCTTTTTTCCAGATCGTAATCATCATGGCAGTGGTGAAGACAAGCTCAACAAAGCTTTTACTCTCCTTTATCACCATTGTCTGCTTAGCGGTACTTGTTGATGCCCATCCACAATGCCTTGATTTTTTCCCGCCATTCAACTTCAAAGCAGACGACAAACCACAATTCTGCACGTTGTATAATACCTTTGGTTGCTGTACTGTGAGCATGGATTCCGAAATTGAGAAGGAATTCAACAGGATCGCCAGTGAGTATAATTCCATGTCCGGTGCCTCACCGAATTGCTTGGAGTTCCTGAAGGATATTCTTTGTCAGCCCTGTTCTCCGTACGCAGCTCATCTTTATGATGCAGAGGGTAGCCAAGAGAGAACGAGACAATATCCTGGACTGTGTCTTGAATACTGCACAGAGTTCCACCAATCTTGCTCGGACATCATTCCCCTCATCATCAATGACCCGATCCTCCTTCAGGCCGCACAAAACTCAACCGCTGATTTTTGCGCAAAGATGGCCATACCAGATGTTGATTACTGCTTCCCTGACGTTTTGAACAATGAAGATCTGATAGAGTGGGCTGATGACGCCGAGTCTGGTTCTGGTCTCAGTCAGTGCTTGTGTCTGGAGGAGTTTGCGAATGGTCTGCGTAATCCACTTCTCGCGATTCACGCCAACGACAGCACGCATAGACTCTTCATAGCAGAGCAGATTGGAGTCATCAGCGTGTTTCTTGAGAACCGCACAAGGCTAGAAGAACCATTCCTCGATATCCGCGAGACTGTCTTGACCTCCGATAGGCGCGGTGATGAAAGGGGATTGCTCGGTGCGGCCTTCCATCCGAACTCTGCCGAGAACGACAAGTTTTACGTCTTCTACAGCACTGGGGACAACAGCGACCAGAAAGTTCGCATCAGCGAGTTTACCATCCTGCCTGATGACAGAAACAAGGTCAATGCCTCGTCAGAAAAGGTCATCCTAGAGGTCGATGAACCCTATGCAAATCACAACGGAGGTCAATTGCTGTTCGGTCTCGATGGTTACTTGTATGTAACGATCGGAGATGGAGGAGCTGCTGGTGATCCTCAGGACAATGGTCTGGATAAGTAAGTATGCGATAATCGCAGCATAATAAAGCTGTCGAACACAACCTGACAACCATTTGGCAGCACGTTTTATACAAATTTTGCTTTGGAGAAACACATCCCTTTCTAAAGCATCAAGTGCAGTTTATTTAGATAACCAGGGTTCGATTTCACAGAGAGTTAGGACAAGTCCTAACTTAGGACTATTCCTAAGAGTTATTACAAACTGAAGGCTAGTCCTAAGTCAGGACCAGTAACTCATTTTAACTCGATATAAGGCTAGTCTTTTTGAAATCTTTTTGAAATCCACCCCTGACAGAAGCGGCAGTGTGTGACTTAAAGCCAATTAGTGTTTTTTACTAACTGCCTTTTTCACCATTGCAACCCCCGTCGTCTACATATCATTTTGTTTCTTGGTCGCCATTAATTTTTGCCAAACAGAAACAAATTTTAAGCACAATATTTTTGGGGAAAATGTTTTTCAGAAACATTCCTCTGTGGAAGTTCTTGAATGTAGCGTTTCAAAATCTATTCAATTCAATTCAATTCGCATTTATTTCCACAAACATATTCCCCCATTTCTCCTTTGTTAACATATTTCTCTGCACTTTTCTCGCTTGTTTCTCCGTCATACAGGAGCACCCTCCTTGGTAAGATCCTTCGCATTGATGTTAACCACGAGACTGATGGCATGCCGTACAGCATCCCACCAGACAACCCATTCATCAACGCCAACGGAGCCGCCCGTCCGGAGATCTACGCATATGGGGTGCGTAACATGTGGAGGTGTGCGGAGGATAGGGGAGATAGGGAGACAGGGTACGGCAAGGGGCGTATCTTTTGCGGTGATGTTGGCCAGAATGCGTTTGAGGAGATTGATATTATCGTGAATGGAGGGAACTATGGCTGGCGTGCTAAGGAGGGATTTTCCTGCTACAGTGATAGTCAGTGTACAGATGAATGGCTTGGTGAGTCAGTTAAATGGATTGAGCTTTTCTTATAGCTTACCCCGACCTGCTGAAATCTTCCAAACTCATTTCCCCCTTGTTTTGATCAAGCTTCAATCCCGGCCATATCTCGTTGGGCCCTGCCCCCGTGCCCCTGCCCCCGTACCCCCGTTCAATGTTGGCTCTTTCAATGTTGCTTCTCATTGTGGTGTCTGCACTCTTATCAACATTGACCGGAGGGACGGGGAAAAGAATGATTATTATCACGCCCTGGGGAACGGGGAATGTTTATTGTCACGTTGCGAATTGGTGGCCCAAGCATTGCGACCTGGATTGTATGTTAGTTCAGTAACTACACAGTCAAACGAACAATGAGGCTAGGCGCATCATTCTTATTCTGACCTAATGCTTCACAGAGGTAGCAGAGGGAAATCGCTCCTTGCCCGTGGTTGATGCCTTGGTGCCCCTTGCAATGTTCAAGTACAAGTTTTGATTTTCCATTTTAGAGATGCTGTTTACTAAAGGAGAACTGCCTTGCCCTTGTAAGCACCAAATATAATGCCTCTTATACTGGATAATGATTTTCCATGGCTGTGATACAATTTCCTAGCAGTGCAAAGGTCGAGGGTTCACATCCCACCCAAGTGATTTGCCTGTGGGTAAAAACCAAGTTCTTTACAGTTTCCATTCATAGTCTCCATGGATTTCAGTGAATAGAAAACACTGAAAATGTTAATAAAAGGTAAAGGTGTTTTCAAAAGCAATGTATTTCTTAGTTTACAAAGAAAGTGACTGTGGCATTCGAAGTGCTGACGTGCAGAAACTTTTTATTTAAAAAGAAAATTAAATTTTTTGACATTTGTTTCGATATCCTCAGAGAATGAAGTTCTTCCAATTCACGCATATCCACACACTGTTGGCAAGTCGGTCACTGGGGGCTTTGTGTACAGAGGTTGCCAGTCACCCAATCTCAATGGCAGATACATATACGGTGACTTTGTCAATGGGTAAGTGTCGTGATGTATTCGGATTGAGCGTCAGTCTAACCATGAAATTACTGGACGATTTTGGAAGATCTTTGAAACTAGAATTTTCTAAGGGGCCATTCAGAATAGTCACTGTTAAAAACAGCATTTTTTGGTGGAAATTCTTTTGACCCACCCTACCACCGCAAATATTGATTTTTAAAATATTTAATATCTTTTTAATAATAATAATAATAAGACGAAGATGTGTCATCTCATTGACATAGCTGTGCCAGGTGATATAAGGGTAGCTTCAAAAGAGATGGAAAAGATCGAGAAGTACCAGGACCTGGCCAGGGAACTTCGTAAGATTTGGCAGGTAAAGGTAAAAGTAGTCCCCGTGGTGGTTGGAGCACTTGGCACCATTCCCAAAGCACTGGGGAAACATCTAGATGAAATAGGGACAATTGTGAGGGTAGATCTGTTACAGAAGGCAGCGCTTTTGGGAACAGCGAGGATCCTGAGAAAGACCCTTGAGATTTAAGGCTACGGGACGTAGCCCGGCTCGAGGAGTTACCGGCACAAAGGAAAATGAGATCTTTCTTTTGCATGCTGTGTTAAAATGAAATAATAATAATAATAAATAAGACTTGTAAAGCGACTTTCCAGAGATACAATGCGCTGTTTAAGAATGCTACGAAAAAGTCAGTTTGTGGGCGAGAAGAGAACAGATGTGTTTTTTATTTACACTTGAAAGTCTGGAGTGAAAGTCTGGAAAGTCTATTTAACCTTGTACTGTGAACAGTGATTCCAAGGAGGAACATCATTTATTCACCACTATTTCAAATTGTGTCCAAAGTGGACTTTTGAAATCTTTCAAAGTCACAAAATCTGTTGTTCTTAATGTTTGTTTTGATTACAGGCGTCTTTTTCAGCTGACTGAAAACAATGAGACGACTGCATGGGATAATCAAGAGATCTGCATGGCTGATTCATCAACCTGCTTGGGTAGCCTTGTTAATAGTTACCCCAAAAATATCCTATCGTTTGGTGAAGACGAGGCGGGTAAGCTGCGGATATATTTATAAATCCAGACTTGTAGATTGGGTTGTTATTGAATTCTGTGGTTGTGATAAATACGGTAATGAAAAAATAACATATTTGTGGTATTTTTGTTGGATGTTAAAGACCTACTTGAACGATAAAGGGCAACTGCTGATATTCATTTAAAATGTTTTCAATCAAAAAGGAAAATGAGTTCACATGAGATGAAGCAGGTTTGTGTGAAAAACTATCATTTTGAAAACCCTTATCTGGGGCTTTTCAGAAAGATTTGCGAAAGCCCTGTTTTGTCATCACTCAAATTATGTCATATGTCGAAGCTCCATTTTGTATAGCCGCTTTGTAGCAGTATGGAGGTATAACAAAGCAACATCCCATACATGACTTTAAAATACAAATCTGTCATTAGTTTGACGCACTCTGTCATCGACAGAAGTGTTTCTAGTTTTTCCAAAACCTTGAGGTTGTGACCTAATTTTTGATGATCAATAATTATATAAAATTTAGAAGTGTACAAATATCATTACAGTTAAATGATAAACAAGTACTTTATAATCAAGTTTGAAAAGCATTCCCATTCAAATATATTCATTCAAGTTGCTGTTCAAAATAATAGATCCTTTTTGGTCATTGGTAGGTGAGGTTTACATCTTGGCGACTAACTACGCTTCCACAGAACATGACGGAGGGAAAGTTTACAAACTGGTAGATCCAGGAAGGTTAGTAAAAAAGAAATCAGTGATCAGTGTTTTTTGTACGGTAAATTTTATTATAAAAAAAGATAGTAATAATAAAATCTCAAACCCAAACACCCTACTAAATTTGAGCATGGAAATCCTCCTCTTTGTGGACAATACCAATGGAGACATTGCTGAAACATTAAAGTCCAAAGAATGTGAACAAAGAAAAGGTCAACAAACATGATTACATCTGGGTGAAACAACGTTTGGCAGACGTGGGGGGGGGGGGGGGTTGCGAACAAGGGGTGAATGTAGACAAAATGTGTTTCTCTTTCACATCAAACACCTCCCATCAATAAGTTAGTTTTGTTTTATAAAATGAATATTTGTTGTATAAAATTTGCTCTGTTGTAATCACTTTGTTTTAGGAGAGGAAACCCAGCTGAGTGTGTTACTGAAGACAGGAGGGAGTTTGAGGTTACCAGTCCAATGATCCCATTCATTCCAAGTACACCAAGTAAGTCAAACTCATTGCCTGGAATTACACACAGGCCACGGAGGTCATAGCCTCCATTGCCCCTGGTGCTGGCCTTGGTGCCCCTTCAAAAGTTTCCCATTGACTGTAAGATTTTCCAATGGAAGTGCCCTTTGCAATGGCCTTGCCCTTTCAACATGTTCAAAGATGAAATTCCTGGCCTAACTCATTGCCTGAGAGAAGTCATGTTTGTAGCTTCATTGAGGTCAAAGCCTCTTGCATTTCTCTGGTGAATTGGCCTTCAGGCCTGTATGTATGCTTCGTTTTTGAAAGGGCAAGGGCACCAAGGCGTTTTCTCCTTAAAGTAAAGGGCACTCTACGAGGAAATTGTAAATTTCAAAGGTACCAAGGCATTGACCAGGGGGTAGGAAGCAATCACCTTCGTTGCCTCTGTGAAGTATCAGGCCTAGGTCTTGGTATGAGCTTCATAATCAGAGAGCTTTCAGAATGAAACTAATCATGGGTGGTCAGGTTGGGATAGTGCTATCTTTCCTCGCCTTCCACCTCCAGGACCCCAGTTCCAATCATGCCGGCTGGGGCACTACATGTGGATTGGGTTTTCAGTCTGTGTGGGTTTTCCCTGGAATATTTCTCTGGGGTATTTCCTCCTACCTCTAAAACTGAAGCTTGCTTCCTTGCTTAAATATGAACTCTCTCTCATCTATTTTTTGTTTGTTTTGCATTTCATAATTCAGTTTGAAAATGTACAAATTTTCAAAATAGCTCCACATAAAAGTTTCCATGAAATTCCCAAGTACATACACGTACAGGATTACTATTCTGTAAGCAGTAAAACATTGAATGTAATATTAAAGGGATTGGTTGGTAAGGATAAAAAACATCATAGTTTAATCTAAGTCTGAAAGCTCACTGATAATGATGTTCAGACTAGAAAAAAAAATTCTGCGAAATATTTCCTCCTGAACTAAAGTCATATTTGAAAAAGCTGGTTTCGGTTGTTACAACTTAAATTAACGACAAAGTGTTTACATGCAGTAAATTGTGCATGGTTTTTCACTGTTATCTCCTGACTTGCACAACCGCTTCATCCCAAATTTTCACAGTTTTTTTTTTCATGTATATGGCTGATCACACAAAACCTGCGACTATTTTGTCAGCTCATTCATTCCTGTATAATATCTTTAATAGCAGTATGTGTTTAATGCTAATCTTATGAATGCATGTAAGAAATAAAGCAAGTTCCACAGACAAGCTGATTTATACTAAGCTTGCTTTCGTTACCTTTCCAAGCATGTATTGCCTGTGCAGCAGTTTGTGTGCAGCAGTTTGTGTGTCAAAAGACTTTAATTTTTTTTTTCTTTTGTTTTTCGAGTACTGCATTCTTTCACACGTGAAGATTCCAAGATTTACCTTTGAAAAACAAAACTTTAAAAAAAACATTGATGAGTGAGATTTTCAAACAATATCAACGACTGAAGTTGATCTAATTTGCATGGCATTGGAAGAGCGATAACTGTCGGTAATCACTGATTTCTGTATAAGTTTGGTTGGCGTCAAGATGGTTTTATTTCACGCAATTTTTGTCATTTGCATTCAATTTCCTGCTTTCTTTGGGTTTTCTAACCAATCAATCTGGGGCTGGATATTCAGCAAAACTTTTCCCGTGCTTTAGAATGAGAGTGCTCTCACAAATGTTTCTGAAGCTGTAGTAAAGTTGGTTGAATTTAAGAGAATTCAAAGTGCATTGATAGAGATATATTTTTTATATTGGTTCAAATCCTGCTCTAGTCAATTTTTCTTTGTTCAACCCCAATTCATTTGCAATTTACCCAGTCAGATTCCCTTGTGGTTTAGTATTTGTTCAACCCCAATTCATTTGCAATTTACCCAGTCAGATTCCCTTGTGGTTTAGTATTTGCAATTTACCCAGTCAGATTCCCTTGTGGTTTAGTATTTGCAATTTACCCAGTCAGATTCCCCTGTGGTTTAGTATTTGCAATTTACCCAGTCAGATTCCCTTGTGGTTTAGTATTTGCAATTTACCCAGTCAGATTCCCCTGTGGTTTAGTATTTGCAATTTACCCAGTCAGATTCCCTTGTGGTTTAGTATTGGGTATTTATATCTTGTTCATATTTCGGGGGTAAATATATCAATTTTACAGAACTCATCATCTTTAGAACTGGTTGACAGTTTTTTTTTAATGGTTTGGATAAAACAAAGTAACTCACTTCCCCGGAATTTAAAATCCGTTTCTGGGACACAAACTATGAAAACTCAGCGAGTCATTTGACTGAAGCCCAGTTCCCACTTCTTGCGAATGCGCAGCAAATATTCGCATGAACCGGGCTTTATTTTGGAAAGCAGGTAAATCAATTATTTGAGAAATTTGAATCGTTCAAAACATTGTGTATGACAAACACAGCTCCAGAGCATGTAACAGTCACACTAACGGTAACAGCTAGCACTGGTAATGTAGGCGACGTCGTTACAGATGTTTCAGGCAAAGCAACCCATGTGTGCATCCCAAACCATGCTGCTTTAACCTTTGTTGTCTGCGTTGCCATGGTACTGACCCACATTGTCTCATCATCATCAATGATGTCATCGTCCGCTCTGCAGAAGATCAGCGAGCCAGGCCGAGGGTCTGCACTACCGGGGAAGACCAGGGACTCGTCAACAATCAAACTGTCTGCTCGGCAGACGTCGGTGAGTGACCATGGTTAATATATACACCAAAAGAAAATATCAAGGTTAAAGGCACTGGACACCTTTGGTAATTGTCAAAGACCAGTATTCACTTGTGAAAATTTTTACTCAAGGAAAAACACCCTTGTTGCACCAATTTGTGTGCTTTCAGATGTGCCTAAAAAAATATTGAAATACTTCAGGCCTGAAGCCTTTTATTTGAGCAAGAAATTACCTCTTATTCAAAAACTAAGTTACTTCAGCGGGAGCTGTTTCTCACAATGTTTTATACTATCAACAGCTCTCTGTTGCTCGCTATTTGAAATGTCGACCTTTGAATTTTTAAAGTGACAATTCTGGGTTATTTTTGGGTTGGGTTTTACCTGTTCTTGAATACCTATTCTCTACATTTAGACATGAATGATAACTTCTTCCATTTTCCTTCACCCCTCGCCCCGTCCCACCCCTCAGTTCTTGCAGGTCAGGTTGTCTCCACCAAGCTGTTCAGCCGGAACCGTCGCGTCACTTTAAAAGTCCTAAGTCTGGATTACCGTGCGAAACACGTCCCTAAGGTCCGCAAAGAGCTCTCTGTTACCATTACCTGCAAGGCCCACCGCTGTGACTGCCCAAACCTTAAGGATGGGAAGTTGTATTTATTGAGCGCAACTTACCAGAAGACATGGAATCGTTTCATTCTGAACACCAACACCTTCTGGAGGGACTGGCATTGGTATCTCTCCTTCCAGGTCAAAACTTTTAGCAGAAAATGTCAGAATGTTTCAAAGCAGCAATTCTAAAAAAGGACGTCTCTGCAAGTATGTTTCATTTTAATTTTTAGATAACAAATCCTGCCGATATAATCAGCAGAAATTGTCAGAATATTTGTAGGTAGCGTCTCTAATAAGGACATCTCTGTTAGTATGATTTAGTTTAATTTGGGGGGAAAACACATCCTGCCGATAAAATCACCCACCGAGTTTTTGCCTTAAACCCTAGCAGTGCCCTGTTTGTTTGTTTGTTTGTGTAGGTGATCTTCCTGCCAAGGTAACTCAGCAAACTCACACTAGGGGATATAAACACCAAGATGGCAACAGCCAATCTCTCTCGTACAAACATTGGTTTAACATCTATGGTTTTGAATTGCATAATGATCAAGAAATTGTGATTCAGTAACTAGATGACCACACTTATTCTAGGGTTAGTTTGGTAGGATTTGAACCCACAACCTTGTGATTGAAAGCCCTGAAGTTATGGTTATGGTTATGGTTGATAGTTGTGTACCCAAATCAAATATTTCTGCCAGTTAGGGTATGAAAATTGGCCCAATGCAATCGCGTCCAACACTGCTAGGGTTTCTTAATAACTTTTAAATAAAACAAAATAATATTTGTATATAAATGAACAATAATGAAGTACTTTTTATAGCGTTACTTGATCAGCTTTATGATTAAATATCTGCAGATGATTGTTTTTCTAATAATGTAAACAAATTGAAATACCTATTTTTATTATACAAATGGATATATTATAGTTGTTATAATATGTATTTTTTCAATAAATAAAGCAAATCAGACAGTAGGAAGTTTGTATAAATATGAATAATGACTTAATACATCTCTATTTTCAGGTGTTATATATTAACTACAAGGTATTCTCATAGGCATTCAGGTACATAGAGTTTCTTATATTGTATGATGGGGGTAGATTTCATCTTGAGTTAAGACTAGTCCTATCTCGAGTTAGGACGAGTTACTCGTCATAACTTAGGTCTAGCCGTGCGTTTTGTATATCTTCTAGGACTAGTCCTAAGTTAGGACTAGTCCCAACTCTATGTGAAATCGACCCCAGAGCTGCCAACTTCCTGATTCTTGCAGAAAGTTCCCTGAAAATAAATCATTTTCTTTTTGACTGCTGAAAATGTTTCTTTTTAGACTATGTTAGTCTCATGTGTATTAGAACCAGGTTGTTTCTTTTATGCATTAAACCAATGTATGTGGGACTGTAGTGGTTCCAAAAAAGTTTTAATACGCGCACGACTTGCATTGGCCCAATTTCATAGAGCTGCTTAAGCAGACAATATTGCTTATTGCTTGCTTAGCATAAATGAGCAGCCAGTCACAAACTGCACATGAGACATGGTATCGTGGCTGGTAGCCTTATTCTAGTAAGCATAATTTTGCTGTGCTTGGCTACTTATTTGTGCTTAGCAGCTCTATGAAATTAGGCCCTGGTCTAATATGTTCAATTTTGATTCTAAATAGCTCCCTGATGGTAGTACAAAATTTCCCTAATTGCAAAATGCAAATGTTGGCAGCTCTAAAGAAATCCTTTTTTATTCTTGATGGTAAAGGCTCGTCATCAGGGTATCACATTGGCTTGTTTTCATAACATTGTATTGTAGTATGTGCAGGCATTTCACTAATTCCAGCTCAGACCACAACATGTGGTTGTGTTTAATATTGCATGATTCACTTTGGGGTTTTTTTCATCATAAAAGGCATTGTTTATTAACAGAAATGTGATTTGCATCGGGGATAAATAATATTGATTTTGGTTTTTACCCATTTTCCCATACATATGTAATCCATGGAGTTGCTGACACTTTTAGGACTGCGGTCTACCTTTGACATCGGTCATTGGATTTTTGCGTTCACATAATTCCCTCTGAGCACTAACGCTCGCAGAGACATTTGTGACATGTTTACGCAAGCAGAACCTAGCCCTGGTTAACACATTGACAACAAAAATTACACTTAATTATGTTTTAATGTCTGGTATGACGGGTTAATATAAATAGCAGTATCAATGTTTTCAACTTTCGTTTCTTTTAAAGGATTTTGAAAAAGAAATGTTCAGTCAAATATGCACGCCAACATGCAACATATTTTCACTTAATCATTTATCATTTTATAACAATAATACCAGTGGCTTCTTATATAGTGCTTAGTTTTTAAAACCCATCACTCAGTGAATCTCTTGGTGCTCCAATATTCAGTGTTTTTTTTCTGTAAGGTATATGGAGTAATGAGACATCTTTTCCTTCACGTAGAATAATGGTTTACAAGGTGCTGTGGTGCAATATGCAGCCAATCAAAGCAGGAACACTTGGGCAAACCCCTTCTCTTTAACAAAAAACCCTATTAATTATTACCCAGGCAAGATTTATAGTTTTATATAAAATAAATTCTAAAGTTGTTAAAATATTTTGATTTAGTTTTGTACTGATTTATTTTGAAATAAAACAAAATTTTAAAACATAATGTGGTCTGTATGCTTTCTTTATATAGAATTGTTCTTGTTTTGATTGTGCTTTGTTGGTCGGTCAAAAGTACAAGATTAAATTGTGCAAAGTGAGAAAACAATAATCGCTAAATATAAAGCAGCTAATGTTTCTCTCAAACTGAAGCTAGTTTCCGATTCAACCTGGGTGTGATCCCTGGTTACACGATAGTTACAGGTTGAATGACTGTTCACTGGCACCCCCCCCCCCCCCCCAACAACGATATTGACAAAATAGGGAGACCACCCACATAGGGCTAGATAGCTCAATTTTTTTGCTGCGCCTTCAACACCCAGCAGGGTGGATAAGTGTGCATTATGAGTCTTATTATTATTATTATTAATAATATTATTATTAATAATTAATTTGGAGGTCACAGGTTCAAGTCCCACTTCAGTGAATTTTTCTTCGATCAACTCCAAATTATTTAAACATTTACCCATTCAGTCTCCCGTGTGATTTATTAGTTGATACTCATTAAGATTAAAGGCAGTGGACACTATTGGTAATTACTCAAAATAATTTTTAGCATAAAAACTTACTTGGTAACAAGCAATGGAGAGCTGTTGATAGTATAAAACATTGTGAGAAACAACTCCCTCTGAAATAAAAGTTTTTGAGAAAGAAGTTATTTTCCATGAATTTGGTTTCGAGACCTCAGAATTATATTTTGAGGTCCCGAAATCAAGCATCTGAAAGCACACAACTTCGTGTGACAAGGGTGTTTTTTCTTTCATTAGTATCTCGCAACTTCGACGACCAATTGAGTTCAAATTTTCACAGGTTTAATTTTGTACGCATATGTTGAGATACACCAAGTGAGAAGACTAGTCTTTGACAATTACCAATAGTGTCCAGTATCTCCACATCTTCCAAGAGGTTGGAAGATTAAAAGCATGCCTGAATAGATCAACGAACAACTGGTCAACAAGAGTTAAAAAGACCAGCTGAATAGCCGATTGATGGAAACTCTATATTTTGTCATGGGATTTTGAGCTGGCTAGAAAGGGTTATGACACATATGCAGGGCAAGTGTCATTTTGTAACAAACAAAATATTCTAAAAAACAAACACCCATTCATATGCAAAATACAAACAGACAGTCACACATTGGTCCTGATTATTCAAGTTTTCAAATGACTTATTAATAACAATTCACAAATTGAACCAGCAGAAAGTGGACTCACACAGTTCAGGCAGAACAAATCTCTTTTCCTCCTACTCGACCCCCTTGGTAACATTCTCCAGCGAGTTGGAGCAAGTTCGATCAACGACCATTTGTCAACCACTAGTCAATGTTCCATGGTTACCTACGCATGAAATACATCCTGGGTACCAAGCAAAATCGCCCAATCGTGGCCAATAGTCAACTTTAGTGCCTTGATTGAACTTGCTCTGGACCAACCATTCAAAACCATTCAACCGCACAGGTTATGTAGGGTTACACAACTATACACAAAACTATACTGTGTAGAAATGTTAGCACATATCACATTGCGTGTTGGCATAGTGTATCTATCATTTCAAAACCACATGTTAACAAATGGTCACACAGTAGGAGGGTTAAAGTGACATGAACAATTTCAGCGCCATAAGCGCTTGCATTTCATTTATTATACTAATTATCATAAATATAAAAATGTAAGAATTACATGTCCAGTCATTAATAGCATTCTTTACAGATATTGAATTATATTCCAGCACCAAAGATAAAATCTACATCAGCCATGATTTATAGGGGAAAAAAGTAGAAACAAAAATCTTATTTGGAGAACAACTGCGATACTCTATCTTTGTGTAGGTAAAGTAGAGCAGCCACTGTCCCGATGGTCACGGAACCTCCCACTAGTTTGAGGAAAGTTGAGACTGATGGAACTGTACGTAGGAAGAGACTGTTGGCATAGGGATTGTTGGTCACTCCATCATTCTACGGAGGATAGAAAGAAACAATCGATTAGATTGGAGTTATACACTGCCCTTTCATGAAAAACAGCCCTACCCAAACATTTTGGTTTTTTATATGAGATCATTTCTCTGTAAATTGAGGGCGTTTTTTCCATTTAAAAGTTTCAAAGTAAGAGTGGTGGCTCTGAGAAGAGCCAGTTGTTAAAGTTAAGATCAGTATACAATGTACTCGTATCGTCTTCTGTTGTTATTAGATTTAGGTATAAAGGGCTTTGGGGGAATATGTTTCAATATCCTAGCGTCTTTAAAGGTCAATTCATAAATACCTCAGACAATTTCGCTATTCCTATTGGTGGAGAGCGTGTCACGTGGGGGTGTATAAACCTTTGATAATAACCAGTGTTTATAACTAGCTGGCTTCCGTGTGTCGGGCTCGCAAGATTATCACGCGGATTGCAATTCATAGCTATAGTAACAGCACGAATTCTAAGCGCGCGCGCGTATCTAAGCGCGCGCGCATCAAGCAGATTCTTCACAAAGTTTTTGTAAAAAAATATTTCAAACCTCAAATTTTCAATTGTTAAAGTGTCTATAATTGTATTTTTTAAACGTTTTTTAACAATAAGGCATTTATGAATTGGAATAAAAGAGTAGTGTCTCGTTATTAAACGTTCGTTTAAAACCTTGCAGGGTCGTTGCCATGCGATAAAGGCACACGGCCGCTGACCCTGCCGGCTTTAAACAGCCGTTGAAGAACTCGTCACAACCCTTTTATTCCCTTATTTAAACAGTCAATAATCGTGTGAATGTTATACAATCAAATGAAGTTGAGCTCAATTTGGGTGTAGTTATACTTACCTCTGGGTCAGGTTCGGGCTCCCATATTTCATTCTCATTCAACATTCCCTTTGCACATAGCACCTATAATCATCAACAAAATAAAGCCTCACATTTACACTAAAGTCTTTGAGAAAATTTGAAAATACAGAACCTCATTTTCTTATCGTTTTCCCCTCTCGTAAATAATGGAAAATTAAGATTATTGTATTGAATTTTCCCATATGCTTTTTCCTGAACAGGCAACATTTTCTGTAAAGGTAAAGTCAGAACTGTCATTGC
This sequence comes from Asterias rubens, assembly GCF_902459465.1. Taxonomy (NCBI): domain Eukaryota; kingdom Metazoa; phylum Echinodermata; class Asteroidea; order Forcipulatida; family Asteriidae; genus Asterias; species Asterias rubens. The sequence continues at coordinate 17,355,440 of NC_047062.1, read as the reverse complement.
CTATCAACTTGATTATACTGAACAAAGCAACGAATGCTTTGTTTTGAAAATAGGATTACCCTAGGGTGGTAGAAATGAAATCATAATTTCCTTAACTGTAATTGCTTTTTTTGATTTCACATTCTGTCCAATGGGAAAACTAACACTTTGACTGACTTGAACACTTGTAAATTAAGCAACTAGAATACAATGACATAAACAGCAGTAATACAAATACTGTAAACAAATATATCTATAATGCACAAACATTCATAATCTAATGCTGAAATAACATTTGCTGGGGGAAAAGACAACAACAATTTCATCAGAAAGAATAACTTCAGAAGATTAAATGTATAACCAAAAAAAAACAATTCTGCAACTGAACCAGTAAAACCTGTAGAAAGGGACTGAAGAAAAATCAAAACCAGTGACATTATGCAGAAGGATGCATGCAGTGGACGACTTTCAGGACACTTGGTGGCGGCAGATTTACAATAGGAATTCAAGGAAAACATACTTATAAAAAGTAAAATAAAACAGAATAATAATCACATTACACAATGAATACAGAGGGGTAAAATGTAACACATGCTGAGCAGACTTCAAACAATCTCAAAAGACTAATAGAATGTGCAAAGACAGATTAAATTCATTTTTAAAATTAATACATGAACTTAAGGCCAGCCTATGCTTCAACACATAAGGACAAGGCGATCAAGAGCCCTAGCCATAGCCACCAATTCACACAATCTTTTTAGGCAATATTTTCAGTCCAGGGTCTAATTTGATAGAGGTGCTCAAGCACAAAAAGCACTTAAGCATGCATCAAAATGATGCTTAACAGAACAATGTTTCCAGTCAACTGTCATGTCACATGTACAGTTCACATGTACAACTTGTGACTGGTATCCTGCTCATTGGTAGAAAGTTGTCGAGCAGTATTTTCTGCTTAAGCAGCTCTATGAAATTAGGCCCAGGAGCTATAATTCCTGGTTGAAGCACAATGTTCAAACGCGGTCTAATTTCATCAAACCTGTAAGCACAAAAGTTTGCCAAGCACAACAAAATCTTGCTTAGCAAAAATAGGTCACCAGCAAGAATGCCATACAGTAGCCATTGCTGCCACTGGTGCGGCACTTTTTTCGTGCTTAGCAAAGAGATTAGCAAAGCAGTATTTTCTTTATGAAATTGAAAGCCCTGTTGATGAAGCACAATGTTCAACCAGATGCTGTTCCATGATCTGACTTACCTCTCTGGCTGCCCTTTCTCCAGCCTGGACAGCACCATCCATGTAACCACTCCATCTAGTTGCTGTCTCGGTACCGGCAAAGTAAACCTTACCAACCGGAGTTCGGATTACTCTGAAAATGAGAGAAGAGAAAACACATCAGCTGAATGATTGATTGATTGCTGACATTGCAGTAAATTAGATAGATTGTGGATTTATGGACGCATGTAGTTCTTATAGGAACTGTGCCAGTCTTTAAAGGCAGTGGACACTATTGGTAATTACTCAAAATAATTATTATCATAAAACCTTTCTTGATTACGAGTATTGGGGAGAGGTTGATAGTATAAAACATAGTGAGAAACAGCTCCCTCTGAAGTGACGTAGTTTTCGAGAAAGAAGTAATTTCCCACGAATTTGATTTCGAGACCTCAGATTTAGAATTTGAGGTCTCGAAATCAAGCATCTGAAAGCACACAACTTTGTGTGACCATGGTGCGACAAGGGTGTTTTTTTCTTTCATTAGTATCTCGCAACTTCGACGACCGATTGAGCTCAAATTTTCACAGGTTTGTCATTTTATGCATATGTTAAGATACTGCAACTGTGAAGATTAGTCTTTGACAATTACCAATAGTGTCCAGTGTCTTTAATAGGATTTTAAAATTGCATTAGGGATAAAGAGTATTACTTGGTTTTACCCTTACACTAATGTCATGTGTATACTCATTGCTGTATACTTTCCCGGGTTTCTGTGAACAAAATCACAGGTATATTACTCAGGTGGGATTCGAACTCAATCTAGAGCAAGCCAAGTACTGAGTATCATTGCTTACACACATTAGAGTAAGAGTATAACCAAATAATGTACCAATATTCTTACCATAACTCCATTTCACAAAGCACTAAGTTTTATTTTAAGATGAGTTGTTAAAATAAATAGTTTTTACGGATAACACAGTACGCAATAAGTACACATGGTATTACATGCATGGATTGCACTTGACATCATTGACCACCATCTTTGATGTAAAACAGTAGAAAATTGCACTTGTGAAATGCATGGGGCCTTTTGCTTGGTGTTTGTTTTCACTTTTACGCATTGAGTACTTTGCATTACGCACAGGGCATTATAGGAACGTGGATTTCCAGCCTCAGTTGTTGAAGCGCACACACCTACCTCCCCATTGTTGTCAAGACACCAGGGGCAGTGGCTCCCATATAACAGCCACCAGAATACTGCTCTGCCATCCAGTTCTGTTCCACTGTAGCTACAGGCTATCAGACAAATCACAAATCCACAGAAACAATTCAGTCAGTAGAGAATGAACTAGAACATTTCCATTCATAACAAACAAATTACATACACCAAAAATAAAAATACAAAATTAACATCTAAAAATATAATCAAAACAAAGTTACCATCAAGAGAATATTCCCCTCACAAAAAAAGTGAATGTCATATCATCAGGTCAGCGCAAAAATAGTGTATCTCCCTAATTTTGAAATTGTCAAAACGTTGTGTCTTGTTAAAAATAGCCTGGATGTACGCTCGAAACCAGTACGCGCCATGACACAAACCTTTTGAATGAAGCATTTCCATAGATAAAGCTTTTCGCACTGACTCAACAATATGATCATCCTCCCAATTATGTTGTGACTTTCATGAGATTTGTTTTGGTAATGAGAGTGTCCAAATCATAATGTTTGAGCAGCAAAGACCAACCATTAGACAACTTTTTTTCAGCAAAAATTACACACCTTAACCATCCTAAAAGATTGAAAAAACATCCATTCCAAACATGAAGAGGTTATTGTTGTTTTTTAATCCATGATGACACTCACATTAAGCGCTTGATTCGATTTGAAGACTTTGGAGTATACCTCAGCTACCATACTTGCTCTGTAATAAATAATCAAATCCCACAGTACTAGTTCAATTATCTGCTATATTCATGTTATTTTTGAATCACAGAACTTGAAAAAGTATCAATACACATACACAAACAAAAACAATATATCTGCTATGGAACAGAATAACCATGTGAATTGGAATCTTAGTCAACCTTCAGACCTGGGGTGGATTTCACAAAGATAGTCCTAACTTAGGACTAGTCCTAGGCAATGCTAAGAGATAGGACCAGTCCCAAGTTAGGATGAGTTACTTGTCCTAACTTAGTTCATAGAGCTGCTTAAGCACAAAATTTTGCTTAAGCAAAAACATGCTTGCTTAGTAAAATCAGATTACAGGCCACGACTCCACTAAATTGTTATGCTAAGTAAACAACAGCTAAATACCAGTCACAAGCAATGTATATGGCATGAAATTTTTGCCAGTAACGTGTGAAAATAAGCGAGCTATTTTTGTGTTTAAGCAATTTTTTTGCTTAAAGCCATTGGACCCTTTCAGTTCAGAAAAAAAAAAAAAAGTTCACAGATTTACAAATAACTTACAGGGTTTACAGAAGGCAATGGTGAAAGACTTCTCTTGAAATATTATTCCATGAAATGCTGTACTTTTTGAGAAAACAGCAAAACAATATAAATTCTCGTTAACGAGAATTACAGAGTTATTTTAAACACGTGTCATGACACGGCGAACCGCGCGGAAACAAGGGTGGGTTTTTCCGTTGTTTTCTCCTGACTCCGATGACCGATTGAGCCTAAATTTTCACAGGTTTGTTATTTGATATAGAAGTTGTGGTACACAAAGTGTGGGCCTTGGACAACACTGTTTACCGAAAGGGTCCAATGGCTTTAAGCAGCTCTATGAAATTGGTCCCTGATACTTCATAGAGGCAGGGGAGACAATAAGCCTTGTAGCCCCATGTATTGGATTGAGACTAGGTGTGACTTGAGGAGTGAACATTGGTTACCTTTTCTCTGGGGTTTCCATGCAGTACTTCCTGGCATTATCAGCATTCAAGAATCTGAAACCAACAAATAACCAGTGTTGAAATACATCAACCTTGTGAGCATACTTAATTTCACCGAAGGACTGTCAAGTACAAATCTAATATATAAAGCCCGGTACACAGCTCATCTGTTGCAAATTTGTGATGTCAAAATTGTTATCACATTCGCATTCGCAGAAATTATGAACCAGGCTTCAGGGCAAAATGCAGTGGTATTTAAAGTAAAATTGAACCCTGAATAATAATAGTAAGAAGAAGAACACTTACTATGCCCCGGTATCCTTCAAGTCTTGATGCTCATGGCGCGGTACAAAACACCATTCCAAAACAACTTACATGTGTATCCCTCATACATGTTTCAGACAAAAAGAATATCTTAAGCTAAGCAAACTACCAGCACAAGGAGAACTTCCATTCAGTTTACCATACATTATTCAAAATCTAACTCACAAACGGTTTATTTGTGTTTGCGAGAAATAGAAGATCTTACCCTACAAGAGCTGGATAGGAACCGTCTGGCTTGGTGTCATCATGAGCTTCAGCCAGTAGCTCTGTACCACACAGATCACCACAGAAATCTAATAACAAGAACACATGCACACTAAGGGATTGAGAAAAGATGCCCTTCCCTAAATCTATAAATTGGTGTTGAATTTTTCTAGGGTGAGTGAGGAAAGATCCTAGTTAAATTAAGATTTGTCTGAACATTTGAGGAAATACTGAAGATTTTGTTCAGAACACTGTCTGACAGTTACAATGTAAAATCTTACCGGAATTTGATTTTTAAATTTAGACAAACCAATGCAACTATTTTGAACAGAAATGACCAGTTTATTGGGTGAAAAAAAAACCGTTCACGAAAGCAACTCAAACAGAGTGGATTAGTGACTCACCCAGCTCTCTCCAGAATGGTGTCTTGTAATACAACAGCACTTTGATACAAGATCCCATCGGAATCCGCTGGATGAACTAAATAAGCACAAGATGAAAAACACAAATTATAATCTAAAAACACCTTTTTTGCACAGTCTTTGCAAAATACACTCGTATTAAAAAAAAAAAAAAACTGTTTGATGTTACCATAATGGTACAGCTGCATAAGCATTTTTGAGATATGGCGGACACTATAAGGTTTGGCTAAATTTGTGTGTATACACCCAAACCAAACAGTACACTCCTATCATGTCCCCAATACCTAAAAAAGGCTTATTGGACTAGTCCAGAACAAAAAATAGGGGTGGCACTATTTCATTCATACATTGAATCTGCATAATATTTTTGACAGTGTGAGGGTGTGTGTGAAGCAAATGTCATGATGCAAAACAAATTAAAAGAACAATGTTTTCTTTGTTGTTCTAATTGTTGATTTAGTCATTGATACAAGGGAATAACATACAGGCAGTCAAAATGAGACGAAACTGACATTGTGATGCAAGGAAATTCACCATTGAAAGTGCCCTCGTGTGTCAAAAATATGGTAAATTTATCGAACTCAAAAGAAGGCAAGAAGAAGAACCCTACACCCTTTTTTCTGCTTAAATGACATAAAGGCTTTTTCACTCAGATGCTGGCTCAATAAAAAAAAACTTTGGAATAAAAAGTAATTTTTGCTCCAACGTCCGACGTACCTGGTTCCTTAGCGAGGGTAATGGAGGTGAGAATGTGATTCGACCAATCAGAGCTTGGGGTACAGCGCTAATAACATGCGCACAGTTGTAGCTGTCACCATCAAGCGTTGCTACCGTAATGCTTCCATCCTCATGTTGAGTTACTTTGGAAACAGGCTTGTTGAGCAACACATGATCTGACGAAAATACAACGAGAAGTTTGTTATTCACTAAATGTCTCCATAGGCGAACTTGATTATTCCCAAGCCCTTGATCGGATAACACCCTCCTAAAGATGCATCCTACAAGATGCCTCAAAATGTCCCATATGATTTGCACAAGCATTTTCTTTGTATCTATGGTCAATCAGCGCTGCAGATTGCCACTGTAGAAATTGACAGAGGTTTGAGAAACTTATCTCTACCAACAGTGCCCTTAATTCCATTGCAATTGAGCAGGGCTGGTGGCTTCTCCAGTTTACCACTCTCATTGAAAACACTTTGGGCAATGGCTCAACTCTCTATATCAGCTTTAAGGAATCTGCCATTGTTATCAAATAGTGAGGTATGGAGTGGTTTTCTCAAGAAATGCGGTAATAGTGGGAGGGTTAACGGTTTTACAAGCAGCAAGCAGTTTGCCACAAAAAGACCTGGTGTTATCTCGCTCAATCAGTCATGAGATTCTTGGTACCAGGGCTGGGATTATCCAATAGTCACAGTAGGCACTGCTTCTCGAGATAGGATTAATCCTAGCGTGCCATGGCCGAGCGGTTAAGAGCACCGGATTCAAGCTCTGGTGTTTGATCAGCAGAGTGTGGGTTTGAATCTCGGTCGTAACACTTTGCTACGCAAAATTGGGGAGGTAGGGCTTTCTGCTCTACCGGCCAGGCGTCGGACTGATGATACCCAAGCCTACACCCGTATGGACTGTAAAAGGGGTAACCCTGTTGAACCCAAGGAGTAGGTGGCAACGGCTTCTGGACCAAAAATAATTGTAGCCAACACCTTGAAGTGGCCTTCAGGCCTTGTGTGTCTGGCGACTTGCATAAAAAAAGAAAAAAGAAAAAAAAAAACAGCATTTTGTGAAATCCGCTGTAGGGCCCACATTACACATACTCGGGCACAGTTTGATACAAAGCTTCTTCTTTACTGAAGAAGCTGTTGGTATTTTTGGACAAAAGTGCCACTGAAAAGGTCATTCACGCATTTGTCACTTCTCGTCTTGACAACGGCAATGCTCTTCTCTACAGTCTTCCTAACAACCAGATTTCCAGACTTCAACGGCTCCAAAATACTGCTGCCCGCATTGTGACACTGTCTAGAAAATCGTGTTCTATCACCCCCATTCTGAAACAACTACACTGGCTCCCTATCTCTCAACGAATCATCTTCAAGCTGATGCTCATTGTCCACAAAGCTCTTAATGGCAAGGCTCCCCACTATATTTCTGAACTGCTTCAAGTTTACACTCCATCAAGGAATCTTCGATCAAGTTCTATGCTTCTCCTCATTGAACCCAAGTCTCGACACTCATGGGGTGACAGGTCTTTTTCTTCAGCCGCGCCACGCATCTGGAACTCTCTACCACTTAATCTTCGATCTTGTCTTTGTACTGCAAAATTCAAGTCTCTTCTCAAAACTTATCTTATGTCACAGGTTTTCAATGACTAATTTTGTTGTGTCTGTTTTTCTTTGTGTTGTGTTTTGTTTTTGTTTTGTTTTTGGTTTTACTGCGCCTTGAACACCCAGCAGGGTGGATATGTGCGCATTACAAGTCTTATTATTATTATTATTATTAAACGTCACAACTCTCGTTGAGAAAAGATTAATACAAAAGAAGGTTGCATCCACTTACCTGTACCCAGAATGTCTGCAATACGCTCTGTGACCTGCATCGATCCACCAACAATCTTACTCTCCTAATTATCAAACAAAATTAATTGAGTAAAAGTTAATACATCAGCATACTGTTACGTGCCTATGTTACACACTAGTAGAAAAATGGCTTCATGTACACTTCATCATTTTTTAAACTAGTAGTGTTCAGATACTCTTGATTGTTATTATTTTTATAATTATTGTTGTTATTTAAAAAGAAGGTATACATTTGGTAATCACTCTTAACATTAATGGCAGTTAAAAACTTTTTGTTTGAAGGCTACAGGCACTTTCGATAGTATATAGCATGTTGAGAAACTTTTAATGCAACACCTTTTTTTTTGGTAGCCCTAAATGACATAAGTTTGTGTTTTATGCCAATTTATCTTGCATTTACACTAATGTGGAAACTTACCTGTGCTCCATCACTTGTTGCCATATGGGTGTAGGCATCTAAGTTAAAAGTTGTGAAAAATATATATGAATTATCAAATCAAATGATTGTCAAACGCATTTCCTTCTGTTCGTTACCCCTGACCCCTCTACTAAACTTGACCCCCCAAAATCCCATTTTCAAAGGCATTGGATTTATACATGTTCCATTTTGCCAATGGTATGTGAAGAACTGTTTATTCATGTACCTTTTTAGATGCCTGGTGTAATTTTGCCATATACTTGTGTCTTATGGTACTGAGTTGCAGGATCCCACAGCAGACACAAGGGACGGGCGATCTAGGGCGCTGGACTCAAGTTCTGTAATTTACAGAAAGTGGGTTTTGAATCCTGGCCTGGTCAGTCATGACCAGTCTTGAGCAAGGCACTTTATCATAATTGCTTCTCTCCATCCAGAAGTACACATGGGTACCAGTGCTTGTTGGGGAGTAACCTGGTATGGACTGGCATTCTGTCCAGGGGGAATAGAAATATTCTAAGTAGTTTAATGCCAAGAAAACTGGATATAAACACAGGCCTGCTGAGCCATATTGGGTTAGGACAGACTTAACTTCGGACACAGAGGGCGATAGATCTCAGCTTCTTCAGTTCTGATTCTATATTATCTCCATCTATCTGAGACTATGCCCGAGCCCAAGTCGGCGACTTCAGTGGTACCTACAGCTAGATCAGCGCATCTGCCAGTGTTGAACAACAGGCAAACTAGCCGTAGCTGTAGCAGAAGTCGCCGTTTCGGACACAGCCTAAGACTGTTTTTGATCTGAGTTTGAGACTTACTTCCACCACTCCTGTTGTACCAAAGGAAGAACAGAAAGGACATGTCTCTGGGCTCATTGGCAAATGTCATCCTAATCATGGCCTCAGCGCTGGCTTTAGTAAACCTCGTCCAGCATGTCTTGTTAATGAACTCCTGAGTGGTGATGGAGTCCCATTCTGTGGCTCTAGGGCAGTCCCATGGTGCTGACAAGGGGACCTGGGCAGTGACAGAGGGACAGGGGAATATATGACGGATTTAAAGACACTGGACACTATTGGTAATTGTCAAAGACAAGTCTCCTCGCTTGGTGTATCTCAACCTATGCACAAATAACAAACCTGTGAAATAATGAACACCCTTGTCACACAAAGTTTGCTTTTAGATGCTTGATTTCGGGACCTCAAAATCTAATCCTGAGGTCTCAAAATCAAGTTTGTGGAAAATAACTTCTTTCTCGTAAACTACGTTACTTTAGAGGGAGCCGTTTCTCACAATTTATACAGCATTTCATTGATTTATTTATCAACAGCTCTCCATTGCTTGTTAACAAGAAATTTTATGCCAACAATTATTTTGAGTAATTACCAATAGTGTCTAGTTCCTTTAAGATGGTAAAATACTGATGATGGAAGCCCAATCAGACTTCTTCTTCTTCCTCCTTGAAATTGCTGCTTCATAAATGAAAACTACTCCACTGAAAAAAACCTACCTGTCTACAATAATTATCCACAGTCCTCCAGAAATGATTAAAATCCATCAGAGCAAACGGGTTGTAGATTCGAGGAAAATCTCTGTACGCCAACACCTTACCCTGAGGAAGATTTAAATAAAAATGAGAAAGTAAAATTAGCTGTCGCAAACTGCTTACAAACCAAAAGGATCTATGGTATAAATGCAAACAAAGTTAATGGCCTGATGTTCCCCCCCCCCAAGCAGAGTCTTTTTCAAAGGCTAAAAGAGAAAGACTCTGCTAATGGTCGAAATGTCAGTAACTATTTTTTGCAGAATAAAATATAGTCGGTATTTCATCACAATCTAATGAAGTTTGAGATAACACCATGTACATGAAATATCTCTCCATATGAAATGTGTGAGGTTCTGGAAAAAAAACCTGGTGGTGTGACAACTCAACGCATTGACCAGTATGTTCTGGTTGTCCATCATTTTCAGTGAGAAGGCTTGACTCTTATGCTTGTAGATTGTATTAGTACTGTGTAGATTGCTCTATGAAGCTGAAACTGGTTCCTAAAGCAACTGAGTGGTTAAGAGCACCAGACTCAAGCTCTGGTGTTCCTGATCAAAAGAGTGTGTGTTCGGTCCCAGTCATGGCACTTGTGTTCTTGAGCAAGATTACCACTAGTGCTTTGTTCTTCGGATGGGACATTAAGCCATATTTGCCTTTTTGACATAATGGCGGACACAATGCTACAACACTATAAGGTTTGGGTAAATTTGTGCGTATTGACCACTAGAAATAGAACGTGTGTTATTCTGTGAAGTGTGCATTTTAGGCGACGCGGCGTTTACACGTAAACCTAATGACCACAAACATGGTGAGCGTGTGACGCACGTATCAAGATCGCCATACCTCAAAAAGGCTTATAGGTCCAGTGTACTAGTATTGGTAGTGCACATAAGAGAACTTAGAACACTAATCATGGAAGAGTTGGGATTTACCCACGCTGACGCTTCTGGTTTACATAGCAAGCACCCTTGTTTTAAAGTGTCCTCCAGTTTGTGACCTACGGTGATTAAGTTCACTTATACAGAATCCTTGGTTTCATTACTAGAAATATACAAAATCAATAATAATACAGTGCTTAAATCACACATTAGTGTATAATTATAATAATAATAATAATTATAATTAATAATAATAATAATAATAATAATAATAAGACTTGTAATGCGCACATATCCACCCTGCTGGGTGTTCAAGGCGCAGTAAAACCAAAAACAAAACAAAAACAAAACAAAAACAAAACATAACACAAAGAAAAACAGACACAACAAAATTAGTCATTGAAAACCTGTGACATAAGATAAGTTTTGAGAAGAGACTTGAATTTTGCAGTACAAAGACAAGATCGAAGATTAAGTGGTAGAGAGTTCCAGATGCGTGGCGCGGCTGAAGAAAAAGACCTGTCACCCCATGAGTGTCGAGACTTGGGTTCAATGAGGAGAAGCATAGAACTTGATCGAAGATTCCTTGATGGAGTGTAAACTTGAAGCAGTTCAGAAATATAAACCAAATAGTATCTGTACCTTGTCCATGAAAACAGCTCTTTCATTGTCGTTGACTTGATGGAGGTTCAACCCTAGCTCATTAGCGAGCTTAGATATGCGCTTCTGGGAGGGGCCTATATAAGATCCTCCCATATCTGCATATTGAAATGAGGGATCCTGCATAATTACAAAAAGAGATATGTTATTGTAGCTTTAAACAATATGCGAGGACTCTGGTATTATTTAAGTATGTGCCCTGCTGGCCCTGCCACTGGGGCGTTTTAGTCCTTTCACTTGTAAAAAATTGTACATAGTTTTATTTATTTTATTTACCATTGGTTTTGAATAGAATTGAACCAAAAAAAAAAGAAAAAAAAATAGTTATCTCATTTTTTTGTCTTGCTTTGTGTACTATAATGTTTGTCTTTATTTATATCATTGTGTACCCCAGATGTGGGGCAACAGATCTACGGATCATCGTATGTATTTTCTTTTATTGTCCCTTGCCCATCTCGGGGTATAATGTATTTTGTTTTGTACTGTTATGGCAAATAAAATAACAATAATCCAATATGTTTGTGTCTCATTTTCTAAATCTTGTGAATCTTTCAGTATTTGAGCAGCTTTATGATGTATATAATAATAATGAAACAGCATTTATAAAGCGCACTCTGGATCACAGATCCCTGGATGCACTCTACAATTTTAAAAAGATTATATTTATCAGGTATTGACCTTCATCGATCAGTGTCTTACCCTCTTTGTGTAGGTGCGTCCCCCAACTCGATCCCTGGCCTCAAGAACAAGTACATTCTGTCCCTGGGCATTCAGAAGCTTGGCGGCTGACAAACCTATCAAATGTACATGGCAACATTTCTCATATAGGACTCATCATGCATAAAGAACCCAACTAGGGAACAATTCTACCGAGAGGACTAATGGCAACTCTTTTCACTGTAGGGCTAAAATACTCTGGCAATCTAGTTTTTGCAAACAAAACAGTTGCTGGCAGTGTAAGCACTTTATGTAATCCACATACATAAACTGACAAACCTGTAGAAGTTTACATTTTACATTGCATCGACGCCAAAACAAAAATGAATAAAACGCTCACTGAGCGATAAACTCCAAACGCGAACTTAGATTATTTATTTCTCATAAAATATGAAATTTCAGACAGAAATATTTCAAGGAATGTTTCTACTAACATCATCATTAGACCGTGTAAGTTTTATGTAAATCTGTGACCTTCACGATTTTTGTTTCTTAGCAATTCTGTAACATTCCTTTAACTTGTACTCTGCTTTTTCTGATTACATACAGGGATGGGGATTGGACAGAGAAAGGAAGGGGAACATTACCTTGGAACAATTGAGAGGCAAAGCTGACATAAAATAGGGACAACACAAGAAAAGATGGGAAAGGAGGAAGGAAATGAGAAAACACTACATATGGGAACAGGGGAAAGGCAGAGGGGAAAGACGAATTGGGAAGAGGAGTGGAGAGGCAGTCATCAAAAGACCCATACCTCAAAAACAGTAAACCCTAAAAACAACCAAAAACTAAAACTCTATCATTAACAAAAAATTTCACTTTCTTTCGTTCTCATTTTGCGTGACAAGAGGACAAGCAGTTAGCTTTCTAGGTGTATATTCATCAAGCATCAAGCAAGTGTTCTGAGCAGGATGGATCAAGCCCCCCCCCCCCCCCCCACCCTCTATCTGGTTATGCCACTGGCCACTGCACTTCATTTTGTTAAAAAAACCTCTTCAACTTTCACCCTTTTTCTTAGTTGCGATAACAAAACCCTCGTCCCGACGGCTTTGCCTTTGGGAGGAGGGTTACGTTATTGCAACTACCTTTTTCTAAACACTGGCTAAGCACCTTCGCTTGACCCACTGATTTCAGAATTAAACATCATAGTCAAGACTTACCACTGACTCCTGCACCCAAGACGATGACATCATATTGAGGGGCCATTCCTAACGACTAATCAAACACAGATTGAAAGCTCATCTGACAGCTTGAAATACCTGATGCAAATAAAGAAAGAAAACCATGGATTTTTTTTTTTTATTCAGGTAGAAAGCAAAATATTTACAAACAATAATTTATACTTTAAAAACTTAATATATTTTTAAGAAAAACGATAATTTAATGTGGCTAAATAAAAAAAATTAAAAAAATTAAACATAACATTATTAATTAATTAACATTAATATCACATGCCTGTGATATTTTTTTTCACAGGACTCGGGAAAGTACTGAGTATACAGTGCTAACACACATCGGTGTATGGGTAAAAACCAAAATTAAAATTAATATAACATTATTAATAATATTAATCCTCCAGTGTTTTGTGTTAGCACCGCCGACAGGTCACCCTCTCCTCTACACCCCCCCCCCCCTTCCTGTCTACCACAAAAGCTGTCTAGTGTGGAGTCTACTCTCTCTCTCTATTTTACTCTCAACTCGATAAATTAAAAGGCAAAGGTCTTTATTGTTCTATCTAACCAGAAGTTACACAACGTCAACTGGTTGCCGAATTTGGTTGATGAGCATTACATCATCATACATGCAGAAGAGTGCAGTGCAGTGGCAGTGCATTAACAACTATCATAGTTGTGGATGTGGGTGTGTGTGCTTTGCTTTTTAGACCATAATTAGATGTTACTAATATGCTTAAGGCCCTATTCAGCATTTGATAAAGACATGTCAAAATATGATTTCCACAAGATAAACCCTTGTGTTTGTTAAAATCTTCACAATCTCACCTACTTCCAACACCGGTATCGTGCTAGTTGCATGCGCCACCAATTGGCAGAAGATGACCAATGGGACTTTACAAGTCTGCTTTACGTGGGCGGCCGGGCAAGATGATATTCAATGGGAAAAACTTCAACCTACTAGCTTAACTATAAAATGAATTGAGTAAGCCAATAATAATAAGACCCGGTTCCGACTACTTGTTGAATTTATCAAAATTCTACCTCCATGGTTTAAATGGCATATTGGTCGCCGCACATAATTCGGGCATGGTTGGCAAATTCAAAGCAGTCTGCTCAAACTTTAGACCTATCAGCATATCCCAACAGTTTTAACAATAATTGACGCCCTTTTGTTTTATAAGGTATGACATAAATTATAACAAATTGCTGTGGGTATTCTTAATTTCAAGAATTGCTTTATTTAAAAGAAAAAAAAGAGCTAATGTTTCACCGCCTGAAGCCTTTCTCAAAGTATCTGAAAGCAAACTAATATGCAACAAACATCATGGTCTTAATGAAACAGTACAAATGCATGGGTTCGAATCCGGTGTTTTCTTCTTTCCGTTATTTTATGGGATTTGAACCCATGCATTTGCTGTCTTACTTTTGAAATGTAAAAGAAAAAAATACCACATTGTTTAAAAAAGTAACACCCTCTTATAGATTTTCATGGCAGGCAAGAATAACAAGTTTCGAAAAGTGCCACTTTCTTCATAATTTAGTCTGTTTATAAACAAAAAGTAGTTACACTGTTTGGCCTGCAGTAAATCCAGGATTTGTGGCTCAATGTGATGTCACAGGTAACATGATGATACACATGATGACCTTGTTGCGAGTGATCTTGTGGCAAATCCTATCCCCCACTTCCGTGTTGTTTCAAAATTTTGAAACCAGGAATGCACGGTTCTCGGCAGTGAAGCCCATTGTTTGAATGTCTGAAACACAGGTCAGCCTAAAATGGAACTTTTTTGTTTCCGCCTTCACTCAAAACTGGGACAGTAGGCCTCGTTCAACTCAGCTAAAACGTTCATTTCATTTCATTTTCAATTTATTCGCCAGCAAGCATTAAAAATCACATTTAGAAAATTGCAAATTAAAAGATCTACAAGAACAAGCGCTGCAATAGTTTGAACAAGAATACAAAACTTCTCTATATACGGTTTAACAATAAAAAGAGAGTGACACTGACATTATAGTAAACAAGGTTGGTTTCGCCGTTTTCACCCCGGCCAATTTAACATTATAGTTGTAGGCTGTTACCCTTAAACATAAAACCTTTTATACTTTTAGAAAACTTTGCTTGCTGTGTTTGTTTTCGAGAATGAGCTTTCTTATGTCAAACGAAGACCATATATGCAAAATAGCCACAGCACGTCAGGTCCCTTCGATGATTGAGCGTAATGGAATTTAGCGTAAAGAAAGAGTAAAGAAAGTTTCGAGAATGATATTTTTCGCTCTCTCCTATATATATCGCATAATGTCCTTTAAAAAGTATGATGGGTAGAATAACAAGCGAACCAAAGCTTTACATTTATGTTTTTATATGCGATGTCCCTATAATAATATCATTCTCATAAAATACTCTGATGACTGTTGTTGCAAATCTTTGTGCTTGAATTTGAAAAGCACATTCCCCTCTATTTACTAACCGGTATTTCCCCCATCTGCCCCACTTTATGTCCGACGTCCTTGTTCAATGGTTGTATTATTATCAACAATAGCCTTTCTTTCATTCAAGCTTCTTTGCACGCAGATGCATGCAATTATGTCCTCTATTCATTACTATCCGGAGGACATTATTGCATGTGCAATAATGTCCGCCGGACGGTTTTGCATATGCAATCGTGTCCGCCCGGACGCTGCTGCATAATGCAATTATGTCCGCCCCCGTGCAAAACCGTCCTTGCAGAATATTAAACGCCCTTGGTCGACGGAACACGTTTGCCATTTTTTTTACAAGCTAAGTGCATGTCATGAATGACATGGGAAATGTTCGGCTGTTGGGTATTCCTGCAATCATAAAACACGTGAATATTCATGCTGCATATTATACGCAGGTTCAGTGCATGCCCGCTCGCTTACGCGCGCACATACATGTACAGTCATGTATTATGTCCACCGGACTGTTTTTGCATAGACCCGGACACAATTGCATATGCAAAAGTGTCCGGAGCGGACAGTATTGCATGGCAGACACAATTGCATCTGACAGCGGCATTCAACACTGCTCGGTCTCTCTGCCACATCTTTGTGGTAAACAGTGTAAACTAAAGGAGGAATTGATTCAGCAAACTTGATCAGAACTAAAGATAGCCTACGGAGTTAAATATGTATCAAATCGTTTTAAAGAAAATCCGTGATTTGAACACAATGATTCATCCAAAACTTGCCAAAGAAAAATAAAACAACATTGACAGTTTGTTGTAAACTTACCGATACAGACTCATTCTTTGAGTTGACTATGTTTTGGCGAGGCCAAGCTAGTTTAGAACCATGTCGTAACGTCAGCATTTCGACCACGCCTTGTTTCTACGAGCTATTATTCTTTTGACGGTTTAGGGTGGTGTTTATTGAAATGGGTTAATTAATGAGTCCGTTAATTAAACATAAGAAAACTGAAATACTATGACTAATATAAACTTGATATAAGTATGGCAATAAAAATTGTGATATTTTAATTGGATACGATCGGGAAAAAAATTTGAAATTGAAAAGTTAGGCATCGACCGAACACCATACTTCATCAGTCCACTTGTTTCACAACTACCGCGAACTTAGTTCCGTGACCTTTGTGTGCCAACGTGATCGCTCAATCCATAAGCTTTTTACAGGAACATGTTCCAAAATTTCTAAAATTAAAAAGGTATTTTTTTCAATGAAAACGAATCATTTTATTTAATTGTGTTCACTGTTATTTCGTTAGTTTGCAGACTTTCTCATAAACTAGTGTGTTACTCTGTTTGTTTCCAAATGGTAAAAATAAAAACGAAAATACTTTATAAAAAAATTATGATGTAGACTGCTACAACGAACAATAATGTCGAACCAAGTCATAACAACAATGAGTTGCAATCCTTGCAAATTAAAACATAATTTTAAAATTAACATAAATTAACGTAAAAAGTAAAATAATTACACACCAAAAAATGTCCAGGATGTTGTTGGATGACAAATCGACTTGGGTTTACCGTTTAGGTCACAATAAGTTAAAAAACATGGATCCGTTTTGAGTAAGCTTACCTTGGGGCGATTCTTTTTCCGGCCATTTTCCGTGACAACGCAGATTTGCAAGCGAAAACATGACAATTAATTTTCGTTAAAGCCATTGGACGCTTAAACCAACACTTAAAAGTTCACAGATTTACTACTTACAGGGTTTACAGAAGGTAATAGTGAAAGACTTCCCTTGAAATATTATTCTATGAAATGCTTTACTTTTTGAGAAAACATTAGAACAGTTATCAATTCTCGATTATGAGAATAACGGATTTATTCTAAACACATGTCACACGGCGAAACGTGCGGAAACATGGGTTTTCCCGTTATTTTCTCCCGACTCCGACGGACCGATTGAGCCTAAATTTTTACGGGTTTGTTATTTTATATAAAAGTTGTGATACACGAAGTGTGGGCCCGTTTGGACAATACTGTTGACCGATGTTGTGCGATTGCTTTATAAACAACGAGATAGTTCTGACTCGTCAAAAATGGCGTCAAAAGGTCTCTTTATATGCTGCCGTCCTGCATCAACCACGCAACTTCAACCCAAGTTCATCACATCAGAATTACAGACGAACCTTCGCGAGAGTTTCAGTCTGATCTGAATTCTATAAATGCGTTTGACTATTGGAGGTCGAACGGTCTCGATTTCTGACCCAGGATTTAGGCTGGTGTCAGTCTTCCAAGAACTAAAAAATAAATTGTACCTGGCCTAATTTCATAGAACTGTTAAGCACAAAAAGCTTAGCACAGAAATCTTGCTTAGCAATAGCAGAGACAAGTTACCAGACAAAAATAGTATACAGGCTATTTTATTTGAGACTGGTTCCCTGCAAAATGCGTATCAGAAAAAATTTGCTAAGCACAGATGTGCTTTACAGATGTGCTTTATGAAATTTGACCAAGGTCAGAATTGACCCGGTTTCCAGGTCACATGACAGCCTTGGCCATCTAGTGTGCCAGGCCGACCTGGAAATCGGCCACAAAAAGGGAGGGGGTTATATAGCCCTCCCCTATATCTATTTATGGGCAGTGACGTAATTACACACACAACCGCGATGTATAAAAAAACCCGATTGCATAGTTCTGTCACAATACAGCGACACATGCCTCAACGTGCGTGAATCCAGTCCATGCTCAAGGATTCTTCAGTGCTTTAATTCGTTTGCTTTTTGACAGCGGTGCCAGGGTGAAAATCGTCGTTTTTTGAAATGAGTGTATCCACCGCACACTTTTTACTTTTCATGATGGCTTTCGTAAGGGGTAAGTTGCATATTAATTATCATGAGAAACTTATTTTCAAGAAAGGGGGGGGGGGTACTTCTAAAGAGTACATAGGCCTACTAAAGAGTACAAGGATTTCAACCTAGCGAACATTGACAAAAATCTAAAAGTTCATAAGATAGGTATATAATATCTTGCAAATGAAAACAAAAAAGTAACTGTAATAACAAAACTAAAAGAGGAATATTTCCGCCTAACTACGAATCAAGTAGAACACCCAACCTCGTCTTTTAGGAGAACGGATCCCGGTTGTTACATTCGTTTCCTCGTTCAAAAAATTCCGTAACTTTTTATTTGTCCTGCTGATTGTGATTTAGAGAATCAAATAAAGAAGCAGACAAACTCCAAGCTTAAATAATGACCTTTTTGAACATTGAAACAAATTCTGGTAAAAAACTGATTGGGACAGAATCCTCTGACATTCATGAAATATAGACATCCTTACAATTTAAAATGTAGTGTTTTAACCTATTTTTGTTTTGCCCTTCGCGTTCCATGCCGACATTGAACGAGCACGTGATGCAAAAATTAAGTGCTGGCATGAAGTTAAGTATTCCACTCACTCTTATTATGATAATTAATAGCAAAAAGGGTTTTGTTGTTGTTGATATATATAAAATACAGTAAACTTTTAAATGATGAGATGTTAAAACGTTCAAGCGTTAGTTGAAACTAACGATCAGCACGTTGGAATTACATCTGAGTTAGTCATCTCCCAGAAAAGTACTTAGGAGCCTATGTAATTATGCAACGCAATTCAAAATTTCATCATAATAATTTTGAGACATGTGCAAGCTTGTATTCTTTGGGACAATCTTTTCAAAAATAAATCTCACAACATAACTTTCTCTTTATGTCAAAGGAATGCCAAATGTTCAACAAGTTTACGGTTCACAGTAAACTTTCATTTTTGTTGGTGTAATCTCTAACAAACTTTGACTTGTTTTTCTTTTGTTGATGATTCTTCAAATATAACGTCAATAGGACGTTCAATAATGATTGGTTTTAGAAACGACTCGGTAGTAAAATAATTGAATAGGCTTTATCACACTGCCGCCATCTTGGTCATGTTCCCCGTATATCCATCACAGTGGGTAACGCTAATACTCATTGCACAAAACAAACCCAGACCATTTCTCCTTCCTGCCTCGGTTTCGTTATATTTACTTATTAATTTATTTTAATTCTTCGGACAATACAATACTTATTATATAACAAGCAGAGGCCGTCTAAGGAAAGGCAAACAAAATGTCATCCAAAAAATGTGCCTTCCCAGCCCTTTCTCATAAAAAGAGCATATAATTAACTATTTGGATGAGAGAAAATCAAGATGGCCGCACTCAGATGGGAAAAATTGTCTTCCCACAGCCATCTGTATCACATCGAAAAGTGCCGTATGTGCGACATATGCTTTTTGCGCGTTTGATAACCTTCTGTTCGACACATTTCGGGGAAAAGTGTGAAACATGTTTTTGTAATAAGAAAGACGAAGTGATTTCCATTTACGAGACACTTAAACACACGAAGCAGTTTATTGTTTCAGTGGAACAAGTTTCTTCCGAATGAATGATCTCTATTTTCTAGGATTTTCTGAGCTACAGTGGACGATTCGATATAGGCAATAGATAATTTTAATCCAGTACTTAATCAAATGATTGCATAATAGTACTTGCAAAGTGTTGCATTTGGATATAATAAGCTGGTTACATGCATACCGTAATAAATGAGTAGGCCTGTAACCCTTGAACTCTTCACTATTATACTGTAGGCCTTATCAATCAGCAAATTAAAATGACTTCCCGGACTTTGAGAACAATTTACTCACGAGTGTATTAATGAATGGAAAACTTTATTAAACAACAAACTTATTTCAGCTTTCCATTCTCGTCTTGGTACCTCTTGAATGCTGAAACATCATGAGAGAAAAATGTAGCTTCAAGAAACCTCCTTTGCTCATTTATCACTAACATATACACGTGATGCTTAACAATTAACATTTTAGGCCTATTATTCTTTTATGTTCACACTAAACATTTTCTTCAGCAAAAAATATACCACAAATCAGAACAGAAACTTTAAAGCAGACATAATATAAAACACTTTTCTCCGCGAAGTGTTTCCACGGCCCATCGTTCTGAACGTAACCCGCATAGTTTTGGTTCAAGCATAGAAAAAGGACATTTCTCTATGGTTCAAGACGCCCTGTTATAAGAGTGAAGCTTTCTATCGGCGAAGGCACGAGCGTCTTGAACCTAGACTAATAACATAATATACGGAAGGGAATTTCTTAAAAACACACTTGTAATTTTGTTATTGCGTGGGGAAAACAACCTGCCTGCCCGGGTCAACTTTGCACATTGGCCTTTGTCATCAGTGCTTCAAAGTTTTCCATGGTGCCAAAACACATGGAAACACAATTTTAGGGGAGAACTGCAGACGACATTTCTTATGGATGTAGTCTTTATTTTCCCGTTAAAAATTGACATCGTGAAAAAGTACCTACCCATGGTTCAAAGGACAATGTTTGTATGTGTTTATTGGTTTGCCTATAATGTTTCAACAACTTGTGTTTTACTTTATTTAGGAACAAGAGTTCAGCATCTGTCATGCAAGGACCCCGTGACCTCCACTGAAATCGAGTACAGTCCCATCACCCACGTATGCTGTGATGGTCACGTACACGATGCAAGCGACGGCATTGGTCAAAACTGCTGTAAGTTTTATTTTTAAACAATAATGGCGCACGTGCTAAAAGCACATTTTGTTTTGTCCCCAATTTCATCATCTTGCATGGTGGGACGTCCCTTTTTAACATGAATGAGAAACATGGCAAGGGATTTACCTACAGTGATTATGAAATATCTGATAACAATGGCCATTTACAGAATTTGTTCACTTTTTGGTAAAACTAGTCCTAGCCTTGATACACACGATAGCACCATACCATTAACGGTTGAGTGACTCTCATAACATACCATTTTCGAAACAATGGCTTTGGCAAAATCAGTTATTTTAAAAAGTTATGCGCTTGAAGTAGTCCTAAAACTACTTTCAATATTACTGCATTGAATACCAATTAAGCGATATTTTTTATATACAAATAAAAAGAAAGCATTTTTGTACACAGTATTTCGAGCATACCATTTTCGGTTTTCAAAACATTCTCGCTAAGTTATTTCAAAATAAATAGATTTGAATTTCTTTCGGTTTACTTCAAAAAGCCTTTATTTGTGGGAATATTTTATCCTTCAAAGTTGAAACTTTAAAGTTCAAACCCTTGGAAGTTGTTTGGACTGGGCCTCAGCGATTAACCCACAAATCCAGAACAATGCCAAGTCTTACACCCCCGTACGTCTTCTGAGAAATGTCAATAAGTGGCAAGGTAAGTGGGCAAGCAAGTCAGAATTTACGTCATCGGACGAGTTATGTTAACGAGAACAAATTCGAAGAAGCCAACGCCAGATTTTTTTTATAAACAGAGAGCAATATCATAGAGCAGCTTAAAGGCAGTGGACAGTATTGGTAATTGTCAAAGACTAGCCTTCACAGCTGGTGTATCTCAACATATGCATCAAATAACAAACCTGTGAAAATTTGAGCTCAATCGGTCATCGAACTTGCGAGATAACAATGAAAGAGAAAAACATCGATGTCACACGAAGTTGTGTGCGTTTAGATGGTTGATTTCGAGACCTCAAGTTCTAAATCTGAGGTCTCGAAATCAAATTCGTGGAAAATTACTTCTTTCTCGAAAGCTATGGCACTTCAGAGGGAGCCGTTTCTCACAATGTTTCATACCAACAACCTCTCCCCATTACTCAACACCAAGAAAGGTTTCATGATAATAATTATTTTGAGTAATTACCAATAGTGTCCACTGCCTTTAAGCACATCAATGTAACCGAGAGCAGAATGTTTACTTACAAGGTTGCCAGCTAAGTTTTTTGTTTTTTTTTCCCCGCTCAGCTTGGGATTTTAAGCAGTGTCGTCTGCTTGAGTACTTCAAGGTATGCAGTGAGCAGAATGTTGCTTATAATGTATATACCAGAACAAGGTTACCAGCTCAAGTACCATGCCACACGTGCAATTTGTGACTGGTTTCCTGCTTATTTTCGCTCAGCTGGGAATTCTATAAAATTAAGACCCCCGGGGAAGGTGCTCGACACTTCTTAGTAAATCCCCCCTCCAAACTTTTAATGAGACGAAGAAGAAGGCAACTAAGGAATCAATCTTTAAAAACAACCAGCATAAAACCATATTATAAAACTTGTCCAATAAAAGCTGTGATTACAGTTTTGTCGTGAGAAGTCAAAGATGCCATGCTCGTACCTCTCCCTAAAACCAATGGTCTTCATTTTGGTGTTTGTTTGGTTAAGCATCGTGCCAACGTTGTGCCCCACTTAAAAACTTGAACTTCCCCTTCTGACGTCTACACTACGTCATTGACAATGGGCCAAGGATCAAATGGCAACACGTCACCATCACGAGTTGTTGTTGATGTTTTGTGCCGGAAGTGGAAATTCCCTATTTTCTTTTAATTGAGATTTTTTTTTTAAAGTTATGAATTGTAACTTTTTTTAAAAGCAACAGTAGAGTGAGAAATCAACTCGGGCGTGAATTCACGGTGAATCTGAACTGCAATTTGTACTTAACTTCCTTTTCCTGATGTTTCCCACTGCAATTTTTAATAAGCATTTGAGGGTTGTTATAGCTCCATGGTAACAGACAGTAGCAGGAACCCCCCAAAATGGAAACGAAAAATTCGTAAAAGTTTTGGTACATTAAATAACCCCAAAATTATGTCTTTGCTCCCACTCCCCTTCCCCGCCCCATCCCAGCCACCCCAAAGCGAAAGAGATGGTTATGATTCCACTTGTTCATATTATGCGACAAGCGGCATCCGGCATCGTTGGTTTTGAGACGAGTAATATTCCGTTCCCTCCCAAAGTGTTCTTCTACCACACATTATGATGAGCAACCTGGGGTCACATTGTGGACGCCAACGAAACACTCAGATTTTGTGTTCATTCTTCAGTAGTGTAGGCGTGCTGACACATTCGTTCTTATTATAAAAGAAGACTAGCAGATGCTATTTTATCTCTAAATTTGATAATATAGGCATTTTATAAACTGAAATTCAGAAGGAAATAAATAAGTGAGTTTTAAATTGTCATTCTATGAAATACACTAATTTTAAAGTGTTTTTTTTTGCGTAATACTATAATTACCAATTCTGGTAATAAAATAGCTGACAATGTTTATGTCATCAAGTACGTGACAATTTCAACAACCTAAACTGCTGTTTGAACACCACATATTGACTAAATGCAGACATTATTGTTCGTTTTTAGGCGGGAAACAGTTATACGACAATTTGTCATCTAGTTGCTGTGGGCAGGAAGTTCTGTCGGTGTCTGGTCAGCGACAGTGTTGCGGCGGCGACATCCCCTATGACGTCACAACCCAGATGTGCTGTGGCAGTAAAGTGTACACTATGACAGACGGTAAGCTAGTTTTGCATGAGGAAAAATAATAACCTTTAACAAGATTTTTCTTCTCCAAGGAATTCATTTACACCATCTATCGAGAAACGTGTACATGTATACCACCAGGCTTTGAAATCAGTTCAGCACATTTCGTTTAAAGGCACTGGCCACTATTGGTAATTACTCATTAGTTGTTAACGTAAAATCTTACTTGGTAAACGAGAGCTGTTTTAAGTATAAAACAGGCTCCTCGAAACGTAGTTTTTGAGAAAAATGTATTTTCTCATCCAATTAATAAAAATACTTGAGGCCTGTGAAGCCCTTCACCAGGCATCTGAACGAGTACAAATTTGTGCAACAAGGTTGTTTTCTTTCTTTCAATATTCTCTTGCAACTTCGATGACCAACTGAATTAAAATTTTCACAGATTTGTTACTTATGCATGTGTTGGGATACACCAAGTGAGAATTCTGTAAGGTGTCCAGTGCCTTTAGGAAACTGATTTTAAGGATGCTTTTATACAAAATTTGTCTTGTCTCTCTCAAATTACACGTTTTGATTCGGAAGATAAACACCAGTATCAACTTTATACAAAGCTTTTAAAATTGTCACTTTTATTTTGGTTCATGAATGAACCACACTTTTTACACCATGTCTTCAGCAATTTAACAAATAATAGCTAAAACAATATTTTTAGGAGATGTATTATTAAAAACATTCTGTGAAAAATGAAAAAAGAGTTCAGGGTGTCACAGTATGAATTTGAAAAACTGTTTTGAAGGCAAACAAAAAATTGTATAATCATTCAGTTTGGGGTAACAACATGTGTATATATATATACATATAAACTTTGCTGTGTAGAATTCTGAAGATTGATTAGTTCTGAAATGAACAAATCCAAACAGCAAAGAAGATATAAACATGTGGTACTACTGCAAACTAAAAATATATTGATACCTCAACATGCAATGCCTCAAAACTCATACAAAAGAAAATAAATTTTTACAAAATCTTAAGGAAAAGGGTTAGTCAATGGCCTGACGTTTCGACCCTAGCAGAGTCTTTCTCAAAGGCTAAAAATGATAAGGCTAATTCTATTTTCTCAAGAAAAAGATAAATACTGAAGATCTAGACTAGCCTGAAACCCTCTTGTTGCGCACAATTTCTATCCACAGACTTGACCACATGCTGCGGGGGACATGCTATGGATGCAGCCCATGATACATGCTGCTCAGTTACCGACTCCATGGGAATGTCTCTGGTACCTAGGAAGGGCAAAGGTCAATGCTGTGGCTCTGATTTGACCTTTGACCCTGTGATTCAAAGGTGTTGTCAATCAGGTGATGGAATACTCAGTGAGGTAAATTTTCAGAACATTTTATGGGAGAGTGGTACACAATAATTTGAGTCATCGTAACATCAAGTCAAAGTTACAAATTGAAAGAAAGAAATCACATCCTAATGCAGTACTGCCCTCTACTGTTTATATTAAACTAACAATGATATTCTACACAATCATTGTTCCTGATTGTATGATTATCCTTTCATCTTTTGGTAATTCACTCCAAGAACTTGGAGTACTGCCCTCTGTTGTTTGAAAAAAGAAAGTACTTCCAATTGATGAAAAACCCAGCATGATTCATTTCCTTAGAACAAAGGCAGTACTGCCCTCTACTGTTATGATATCACAATTAATTACACCAACAACTTTAGTTGTTTTGATACTTGTACACAAAACCTTCAAAACAAACCTAGTTTTTGCTCAGAAGGAAATCTTTAAAAACTGGGTTGACAACAAATTAAAGTTAAGAGGGAACATCAAAGGCAGCTCATAGAAGTTAATGGCAAAACCCTGTATATGTTACAACCTTACTGTATTTCCTTTACATGTTTTAGGTTGTATCAAGAAACAGTAGAATGGCTTGCTGTGGTGGACAATCCTATGACACGTCACACCAACTCTGTTGTGGTGAAACGGTATCTAACAGGACATCTGAAAGAATGGAGTGCTGTGGAACTGTAACTTATGACCCCAACACAGAGTTCTGCTGTGCTGATGCAGTTTCTCTTATCGGTAATCACATCTTCCATAGCTATAGAGATGCGTGTGGGGCTGGAGTTTGGGTGGTCCGATCTTCCTGAAATTGAACTAAAAACAGGGCATCCGTTTACAAAATGGAACCATTATTTTTGAAGATTATAGCTTTTACTCATGGTTGTTAAAAATCACTTTTGTCCATGGCAGCTGAGAGCTGAATAATGGGAAAATATTAACAGTAGGAGGAAGAGTCATAGATTTAAAAATTAAAGATCATAAAAAAGTAATTGGTGAGAACATCTGCAGCTGTTGATAGTATAAACTATTTTGAAGGAGGATTCCTTTGTAGTAACATGGTTTTGAATGATTTTTCACCTCAAAACATTTGAAAAGGAGAAGATTTTTTAGGGTTGACTGAAACTAGAGATGCGGTTGGTACCTACTCGCTTTACCTCGCTTAATGTTTTTGTGTGAAAACACTGGAACAGTTTTTTGCTCTTTTCTCAGAGAATAAGAGACTCAGCTGAAACTTTCACAGGTGACTTTGATTGATAATTATTTTGCCTTTATATCACCATTACGTGAAATTAGCATTATGTCGAGAAAAATCAATCTAAAACCCTACCTTTAATCCATCTGCAGGTAATGGAAAATGTTGCGATGGTCAGGTGTACCATGCTAACAGAGCATCATGTTGCCTTGGCATCCTTCAGGATGGAATACCGGAGGTTAGCGGAGTTCAGGGATGCTGCGGACAGCTCTCATACCTGCAAACAGAATCAATATGTTGTCAGGGTCGACTGCATCCAAAGACCGAAGCAATGCAGTGTTGTGGCCAAGGTAACGCCAAATTGTTTTAATAAATATAAGCTGATAATGTACAATTTTCTGCCCATGTGTACTTATAATCTTGTTGTTGTTAATAATTTGTGTTCCTTTACTGTTTCTTTTTTAAAGAAATTTAAAATTTCAAGCTCTGCTGCAGTTATGTAATACTCAGAGATGACAAACCCCCAATCCAATTTGGAATGTATGTCACAATGGTGCCGGGGTTTGCTCATCTAGAGGTTGCAATACAACATATTGCTAGAGTAAAAGAAAACATAATCAAGGTTGTGATGGGAATGTTAAATGGTCCACACACATTTTTGTGAATAATTTACTCACAAACTCAAAGTTCAAAATAAAAGCAATATATAAACCAAAAAAAATCAATTGATGAATTTTAAAAAACAACACTGGTTCCATTTCAACTTCAACAGATGCTTTCAACAGTAACACTCACCTGTGTTGTGCCGGTACCCTCCATGGTAAATCAACCCCAAGTGACGTTTGCTGTGGGGACAGGCCTTACGATCCCATCACACAAACTTGCTGCCCCATTAATGGTCGACATGGCGAGGAAGTGTTCCCAGTCGAGGGTGGACAGTGTTGCCGAGATAAGGAAACGGGCATGTTGGCGTATAATCCGAGCAAGGCAACCTGTTGTGTAGGAAGATCAAATGGTGAGACTTTTAACAATCTGAGAAATCTCAAAAGTTAACAGTTTCTACAAAATTTCTTTGTTAATGCAATTTATGAAATATTAGTTCATCAATTTCAGTATTAAATACAAACAAAATTAATGAATTGTATTTTACCAACTTTAGTTCAGCCCTAAAGATTTCAGATTGAAATTCTTAAAAACCAGCCTGTAACGGCAACATGACGTCTTTCCCCTCTCACTCTTTCTCGTCCCCCCCCCCTCTCTTAAACTCAATCCAAACTCCCCATCCCAAAACTCTCACAGCCATTGATAACACTTTAGCTTCTCCCTTTTCCCAATAGATGTATTCTACCCTGATGTTCCAGCGAATACAAGCTCTTGTTGTGGACGATATCTTCTTCAAGACACACATCTGTGTGATATAAACGCTAACCGTCCTGTGAAGAAGACATCTTTAACGGATGATCGGCTCTGCTTGAGCAGGAACTGGCGTCGAACAAGGAGCTATAATTCCCAAACGCAGGTAGGTTTTATGTTTTTGTGTTGATTAAAACCCTTCACAGGCCTACTTGCCTGAAGGGCCCAATTTCAAAAAGCTGTTAAGCAGAAAATACCCCTAGATGAATTTCTTTGCTTAGCAAAAATTAAGTGGGGCACCATTCACAACATTGCAAGTAATTTTGGCTGGGAACCTGTTTAGTGCTTGGCAAATTTGTGTGCTTATAGGCTTTACGCAATTGGGTCCAGGTGACCTCAAATATCCTCATCTCCTAGGTCATACCTCACCAACATTTTAGAATTTTGATGTGATTGGAATGACTGACCCAGTAATAAGCACTTGCTATTTGGGCATACAATGTACATGTATGATATATTTGATGTATTCTGAAAGCGCCATTATCATACAGTTGCATATAATCTTGTTATGTTCTCAAAAAGTGCCATAATGTGTAAGATGTTATCATGGGAGGGCACTCAGGAAATAATTTAAGCTTTAAGATGAAAAACGGCAACATAAATCAGCAAGATCTTGCTTTGGTGAGAAAGACTGTGCCAAAACATTGTTTCAACAAAATTTTGAAAAAGCATAAAGAAAGCTGGGCATTTTAGAATCAAAATTGAGAAAAAAGCGGGCACTTAAAGAATACAAATCAGTAATACAAAGAGGATTTTTGAGAGTTTGTGAGAAGTGCCTTGTGGCTGAGAAATAAAACTGTTCAATCATTTACTAACAATCATAAAATGTTGTATTGTAGGTTTGTTTTCATGGGATGGTGAGATCAAAGAACCGGATCAGCAATGGCTGCGGACCTCACATCCTAGACCCTCTGACTGAGATGTGCTGTATGGGCACCATTCATTCCCTTCAAGACAAGAATGGCAACCAAAAGATGTGCTGTCATCGAAGCACACGGTCATACGTACCAAGATACCAGAGTTGCTGTAGTGGGAGAGTGGACAACATACCTGCCCTTACAGCAAAGTATGTCAAACTAATCTAGTGTAAAAAATTCAAATTAAAGTTAATTTGCTCACGAAGGCAACTTCATGTTTATGATTTTGTCCAAGCACATTAAACATGTTTAAGTTTATATACGATTCATAACCTAGTACAAATGCAAACAGCAGTTAACAGCCTGAAGTTTTGACCCTGGCAGAGTATTTCTCTTTAAAATAATTAAATAAAGTTAGTTTGCTCACGAAGGCAACCTTACTAGTAGTGTTAAGATTGATATTTACGAACACCCTGAAATTGCCTTCATTTTTAGATGCTGTAGAAACAGAGCCTACGATACAACCACCCACACCTGCGATAAAAATGGAATCATCCGTTCGGTCTCGGAGATGGCGCTGTTTCCACTCCTGTGTGGGAACCAACCCTACAACCCGTCCGACCACAAGTGCTGTGGGCTGATCCTGATTGGTCCTCACCAGACATGCTGCCGAGGGGTGGTGTACGAAACGGGTGTCAACAAATTTGGGGCAGGGGAGTGCTGTGATGGGGTCAGAGGTTACAACCCAGAGCGAGACATTTGCTGTGGGGGTGTTCTTCATGAACGAGTTGCTAAAGGTAAATCTACTGTTTTGTTTAACGCGTTTTCTGCTATTGTTGGTTTCCAATATGCCCCAGACTCCTCCCCCCACTCTAGCCCTAATCCATTTTATAATTCAGAGTCATTTTAAAAGTCTGTCAAGGTTAAATCAAAGCAATTTTGTTATTAATTATTAAATAAAAATATTAACACACATTTGTAAAGCGCCATATCTGTCAGAAAAACTCTCCTGGCGCATAGAAAAAAAGAAATCTGCCAATGACAGTTTTTAAGGAAAATTGACAGCAGTGGGTGGAGAACAATACTGCGAAAAAAGAAAAACAATTGACAGAGATAATCGACTGTGACCTACAATGTTCTCCCATAAAAAGTTGGTCCGCCAGTTAAAACACCTGAGAACCAGTTAAAGGCAACAGGCTTGTTCAGAGTTGAAAATTATTCCTATGCTTTATGAAATAAGCTGAAAAAGATAACGGACTAGTGACATGACAAGCTTACTGCAGGAGACCCTGACCAACACACATTATGCAAATCAGATGAAACTTCATTAAATCTGTCTTCATTTATTTGTCTTTACAGGGACGACTTGTTGTGGCACAACTTTAATAGAGCAGGCTGATTTAAGTGTCATTTGCTGTGATGGAAGTCTCCAATTATCTTTAGGGGGTTTCAGGAGAGACTGCAATGGAGGGACAGCATTTAACCAACTGGCAGAAACCGTATGTGATGGAGTTGTCTACCCGCAGCCAAATGGTGACTGCTGTGGCAAATCCCTGTACAACAGCACCGGTGAAATCTGCTGCAGCGGAGTTATGTAAGCATTGGCCTGGTTCCCCACCCCAGCCCTTCTATCACTAAACAGCCTAACTCAAACATTTTCACCCGCTCACTCACTCACTCAGTTGCCCACAGGTGAGCTCGAGTCTGGCTTTTCAACTTCTGTCAAATATTTGGGTATTATTATAATATTATTATTATTGGTTTATTAAAGAAAATTCAAACTTTGCAGCCAAAAGCTGAATTGAGTTTAAAATACAGAGTATTTTTAAATGGTATGCTAAATTAGATACTTTCTGGGTAAACTGATGGCATTTTTGTTTTCATTCAAAATTTCAAAAAAAGCAGACTATAAGTGTAACATGTCCCAGCTAGGCCACTTTTTTACACTGTCACCTGTTTTTTTATGGCAGAGCAGCCAATCTCTGTGCATTGCTTTTATGGCAGAGCAGCCAATCTCTGTGCATTGCTTTTTCCTCTGCCAACTTGCTTTTCACAAATTGTACTTTTTTTTTTAGTTAGGCTGTTTTGCCATTGAAGGGCCTGCCCCTCAGGGGGAATAAAACAATAACAAAAACAAAACCTTTTATTCAGCGAGGAAACAAAAACTCTTCTTTAGTTCTGTTTTGCTTCCTGTCCGATTGATGTCACCAATCAGGTATTGACCAACAATAAATCAAACTTGCAAAATAAGAAGCAGTCCTTCCTCCAAACTATTTACGTTTATTTTCCTTCTCAGGTGATAAACAACAAATGAAATCTTGATTTTCCTTATCCAATTGACCTTTTCTTTCATTTTGTTCAACCAATTTCCTGCCACCATATTATTCTAGTGAGTTACCACAAGAAACAAATCAACCAATTTAGTATTGTTTGTCTCTTAATATCTGTCCACGTAATTGGTGGAGATTTTTTTTTTATGTGAAGATTCCATTTTTGAAAAAGGACATTGGTATACGATAACAGTTTACAAACATTAACATCTTTTGTCGCAACAAAAACCCATAATATCATCACAGTTTTCACACAAAAATATCAGCGGATAGTATACACAACACAGAAAGTAAAATCTGATTTTTCCACTTTCCTCAATGGCCATAGAGAAAGTGTTCCTCTATGCAATGTCAATAGAAAAAGGACCAGCCTACACACTGCCTGACAGCTATACAATGAAACCACATTTCCTCTACAAAAGCGTTCAACAGTTAATTTCCTTAATGAAAGTGCAACATAAAGTGGCACGTGTGGAATTTAGTACATGCCCACCCACCACACAAACATCAACAATAGTGAATCGGCCCACATATGATTTAAAGTTTACACAAGAAAAATCTTGTACCAATTTCACACTCTTTCAGTCAGTGGTGAAATTTAAATTGCTTAATTTTCTGAAAAAACATGAGTTAAATTTTTAAAGACTTGGGAGAGTTTAGCAATACTTTTAAATTTACGATAATTATCCTCATATTTTCAAACTTCCATGACAGATATCCTAAAGAGACACCAGATTTCATGTGCTGTGGATCGACGCCATACGACTCCATGGCTTCAGACCAGCAATGCTGTGAGGATACCCTGCATAACAACCCAACTGGGTCAATGAGTTGCTGTGGAAACCAACAATACAATCCTCAACGCCATCTTTGCTGCTCGGAGAACGATCCCACCAGGATCCCGGCCTTCTTACTAGAGGCTTCCGTGAGTAGAACTTGCCGGAGTTTACAGTCCGCCGACGATGACTCAACAATAATGTATACTCTATGTGATGGGAGAATGCATCTACCATCTGCTACCGGGGCGTGTTGCGGGGAGTTGTACATAGACACTGAGACATCGGTGTGCTGTGGGGGTCTAGTCAGAATGAAATTGTACGGAAAGAACTCGGTGTGCTGCAAGGGAATCGTTGAAGATGCCTCAGTGACACTGTGTTAAAGATTGTTATGGATTTTAGACAAAGGTACTTCAAGTACAGACTCAAAGAAAACATTATTTACACTAACTGTAAATAATAATTGCTGGTTGAAAACCTGGAAGTAAACATTTTTATTTATTACTAGGTAACAAATACCACAATTGTATCTTTGTGTTGCTATTTACCACGTATTCAATACTTTTCAGTTTTATTGCTTTAGTAGATATTTGTATGTAACTCACAATATTGAGTAAGGAGGAAAGGTCAAAATGAATTTTCGTTTTTGGACAATCAAATTTTAAAAAGAAACTTGTTGACAAAACTTGAACACATGATTTGAACCCAAAATATATTTTTATACTTAAATACACTGTGGTGGGAGTGAAGAGTTATTCTCACCAAAATACCTGCCCCTTTACTGTCATATTTATTTCCATACACTTTTCAAAAGTTACAACAGACAAAACATATTATTTTTTAATGTACATTGCACAAGACAAAATGAACAAGCACAAATATGAAGTGGGCAAAGGTCGAGGAGGAAACATTGCTTTTTGCCCCTAAAACCCAAAGGTTTCAATCTCCCCATCAACAGAACAATCCAACAAACTGGTGATTAAAAATAGACCAACTAAAATCAAAGAACGAAACAAACAAAAATTTGCAAGTTTCCATTTCCTGCTATATCAAATGTACAACAATTAACATTATCAAAACATGGCCCTCCGAATCTCCTGCAGTATTCAAAGATGGTACATATTTCAGGACAGTCCCCAAGTTCCACCAGCAAAACATTTCTTTTGTGTAAATGAGGAAAAGGTGTGTTCATTCCTCGCTTTAATTTTGCAAGTACAGGTATTGCTTCCTTAAGGAATGATAGCATTAAGAATGCTTTCGCAACAAATTATCACAATTGCAGCACTTGGGGAAAAATAAATGTTCCCATTCTGTGATTTATCTCTTACTGTTTTTCCGTTTTCTTTTGTTGCTTTAATCGAAACACTTTCAAATCAAAATACATATTTATGCCTAGCCCATTATGTACTACGTTGATTTGTCACTATTTTGTGCTTAAGCTGGTGTTTTGGGGGGTAAATTTATGAGTTATGGCTGTGAATAGTTTTTGTGTGAATAGATTTTTTGTAGGAAAGAAATGATATTGACTTCCCCTTCATAGGGAATAATAAAGTTGGTTGGATTTGCAGTGCATCTGGAATTTTTATTTAAAGAAGCATGTGTAATGGTGCTTAAAAGGTACAAATAGAAAGAATTGTTTCGTGTGTGAATAGTTTTTCGTTGTAGGAAGTTGGTTGGAATTGCAGTGGCATTTGAATTTTTTTCCTTTAAAATTAGTTGTGAGTATAAAATATAAGGATTCTTAAAAGGTACACAATTTTAAATTGTTTAGAAAGAATATTTTTGTGTATGAATAGTTTTTTGTTCAGGGAAAAATCAAATGTCGAATCAAGTTGAATGGTTGGAATTGCAGCGGCATCTGGAATGTTTTCTTTTAATTTAAGAAGTGAGTGTAATGATGCTTCAAAGGAACAGTACATTTCAAATTCTTCAAATATTTGTGTGTGTGTGAATATTTGTTTGTAGGAATGAAAGGATAGTGACTTTCCTCTATGGTACCAAACAATCAATTCGCTTGGAATTGCAGTGTATCTGGAATTTTTTTCATTTTAGTTTTAGAAGTGAGTGTAATAGTGCGTATAGGTACAAATTTTTCAGTGTTCAGAATGTAAAAAATTCCCAACACAGGAGTTATGTCGTAGTAGGCATATAAATTATGCCATATTGTTGTACAGTCATTCATTGGAGTCACATGGTTGATGAGAGACCCGGCCTGCACCCTGCATCAAATCCAATCACTTGTCGATTATCACTTTATTGGACATTGACCATTGCCCAATTTCACAGAGCTGCTTAAGATAACAGTGCCAACAAATTCATGTTAAGCAAATATTGGCAGGATACCAGTTGTGAATGGTAAATAAAATGTAATAGTTTGGCTGGTGACCTTTTCTGGTAAGCACACCTGCTTTGCACTTAGCAGTTTCTGTGCTTAAGCAGCTAGGAAATGTGGGCTTGTTGATTGATTATTGAGTTGAATTAACAAATTTGTAAGCAGCAAAAGCCCAGTGAATTGTCATTCATATTGTAGGCCTATGCTACTATTATTAGATCTGAGTAGTCATAATTAAATGATTTAATGTTAGCACAACTGTGCTATATTGGAACCAATACTTTCGATAAGACAAGGAAACGTCACAAGCAGAGAATCAAAGCTTCAGATTACACCCTGATTCTTATTGCATAAACTCTTTAACTGGTTGATGCCAATTACAGCAATAACACTAATAGCACACATCAATAAACGTCATCCCAATGTTTTGTTATTGTTTCAGTCTCACCTGTTAAAAGTAATATTTTTAGTAGCTAAGAAAAAGGCAAAAGTGAAATTTATTTTTGATAATCGCAGTTATGTATTTATTAAGGCTTGTGTAGGTTAAATATTTAAAAGGGTAGGCCTATTTTGTGTACACTTTGATTCAATAATTATTAGTAAGTATGAAATACCACAGTAATTGATCGCATTTCTGACCATTAGGGCGCTTTCAACAGAAACGTTCCGAGCATCACAATCTACAGTTTTATCATATTTTGACTGTCTGTACAGTATGTAATTTTCTTAAATTAAATGAAAAAGAGAGTTTATTTTACCCGTCGCATTGCGCAAATGTAGTTCACACACGCCCTCACATGGTCGAAAATACTTAAACTATGTTCATGGTTCCAAAGGAATCGTATACTGTAGCTCTGTAGAGCCATAAGTCCACGGTAGGATTTATACATTTTCTGAGTCCACTTTGTAATGTGCTTTCTATTTCCTCAAAATGTACTGAAATAAAATTTGGTTTTTGTGGTTAAATTGTTGTTGGTTATTTCCTTCCGTTTGTGCTTGAGTTGAGTGCAGTTCTGTATTATTATTCAGGCCTTCAGAATCCAACCTATTAATTATGTAACCTGTTTGGGGTTTGTGTCTGTTTGGCAGGACAGAAAACATGAGGTACGATTTGAAGCTAACCAATGCATATTTTAGGCATGTGAGAAAGGCAATTTGAAATGTCTTTTTTTTTTTGAAATTTAGTGAACTGTTTCAGATTATTATACAGTTTTTAAACATTTTCTTGAGGGTTGACAAACAAAATTATGTTATGGGGAGAAATTAGAATCTTTCAATGGGGAAAGGCAAAATGTGATAAATTACAATTGACAATGACGACATGAAAGGTAGCCTATAATAATATAAAATGTGAAAATACTGATTTACATTGTATGGTCCGTGACTCAAACTTGGACTTACAGGCAGTGGACACTCTTGGTAATTACTCAAAATAATTATTAGTATAAAACCTTACTTGGTAATGAGTTATGGGGAGAGGTTGATAGTATAAAACATTGTGAGAAACGGCTCTCTCTGAAGTGACGTAGTTTTCGAGAAAGAATTTAATTTCCACGAATTTGATTTCGAGACCTCAAGTTTAGAATTTGAGGTCTGAGCATCTGAAAACACACAACTTCGTGTGATCAGGGTGTTTTTCTTTAATTATTATCTCGCAACTTCGATGATAGCCTTGCTCAAGGCAGTCAAATTATTCACTCTGAAAAAAGACTGCCGCTGTATAAAAACCCACCCGTATATACTGTGCGTAAAAATAATGTGTGTAACTACATCGCATGACACGACGCCCCCCGTACGCTATCCGCAAGCGGGTTAGTGGTACGAGTGCGGATGACTTGTGCACAGTAGTCGTACTCGTACGGTGTACGTTGAGCGATATGACAGTGCATAAGGTTGGGTCATGCGGTGTGAATACACACACTAAGCACAGTGTATAATACGGGTGGGTTTACAGCGGCGTCTTTTCGGAGTGAATAATGCGACTGCCTTGAGCAAGGCTACTTCGATGACCAATTGAGCTCAAATTTTCACAGGTTTGTTATTTTATGCATATAATGTTGAGATACATGTACACCAAGTGAGGAGACTGGTCTTTGACAATTATCAGTAGTGTCCAGTGTCTTTAAGGCACATTTTTAATGGGGGTCGGAGTCAGTGGGTGGGTCCTCACACTCGGCCCCCCTACCCTAAATGTAACCAGTTACCTTAAGTGCATAAATCGCAGTTTAGCTTTATGTAATGTCTGCTTCGTTTACCTCGGCCCCCACGGTACTTCTCCAGAACTAGAAGTACCCCTACACTACATTTATCAGATATGATTAATCAGACACCAATGACAACAGGTTAGTTGCGATAATCGTAACCCTCCCTCCTCCAAACAGTTGCCGTTTTCATCCTGTCCTCCAGATGATCGCAAACTGTCGGGATCGAAGGAAGGAGGCTTACGATTATCGCATTTAGACAACCCAGCAATTGAATGCTTATATCTGATCCCTCGGACTTTGGTCTCCAATCCACTGCCAGAGTCTCCAGGTTATACTTATTGCATACTACAGAAAGTGAGAGTGCATCAAAGACACCTGGCTTAGCCTCTGATACATGACCGACATTCTTAAATAAGCCAATTAACGAAACCGCCAACTTAACGACTCTCTCAGCTCAGGAGGGGAACAAACATGAGCTCAGCACTGCCACTGGCAGTAAGTGCAGAATCCCACAATTACTATCTGTATGACAGTATCGGAAAACTTGCTGTACCCTAACACCACTTTTTTTTCAAATTTTTACCAAAAAGAAAATCTCATTTATTTGAGTAAATTAGATACTGTTTTATTTCTAAACCAATTAAAAAGTGGTGGCAGGATGGATACAGAAACCAGCATGATAAAATCATAAATAGTACATGGAAATATTATTTAAACACCACACATGTGTTGTAAACACTTTGCTTAGCAATAGATAGCAGTTACGGAACGTGTCGTTACGCCATGTCAACAAACTCTACTTCAAGAAACTATAAACAAGGCTCCCTCATGGGGGAGCCAAGATAGTTTCTAGAAGTAGCCAAATTCTACAATAGAAGTGGGACGCCATGTTTGTTACTGACTATACACGAATTACACACAGTACACCATGTACATATCACACCATCTAGTACATTGCTATTGTATAAAGGAATTTGTTCCTTGCTCTATGGATGTACAAACTAATGTATGTCGTGTGTGAAGCTAAATACTACCCATACTATGGATACAAAAACATTTAACTGGAGAATAAATCTACAATTACTTGATCAAGGTTACCTGTTTCTGTTCAGAACTATTAGATGACGTAATGAAGGCCCTTTTCAGTTCCATTTTGCCCAGAAAAGAGTTGAGTTCTCACCCCTTTGTTGTTGTTATTTCGCAATCGTAGCAGAGGCCGTGCAGTGTGTGTAGACGTCGTGCGTAATAACGCTACTACATATGGGGTTTCCCCTAATTATTATGTGCAGCCGCGTCATTGTGCGGGTTATGACGTACTTGTGGTTCCCAGTTTTTTCAGTTCACCAAGGGCAGGTACGGCCCATAACGCCCGAGACAGAAATCAATGCAAATATAGCCTAACTGTCATGAAGTAAAAAAAAATCAGATTTAGTCTAAAGTGTACGAAACACGAACAAAAACAAACATTGTTGAACATTGAACGATGAACCCGCCCGTTAAAGGCAACGACGGTTCGGTTTTTTTTAAGTTGGATTGTTTCAAATATATTTGCAAGGCTATAATAGGCCTAAAACACTGAAATTACTTCCCAAAAAACGAATTCCTAACAGGGGAACCACTTACAACACGGACATTTATATTGCGCAGTGACCTATATATAAATATACTCTACCACTTCTCAAATGGTATACATTATCGATAGCTGTGTTTTTTTTTTTTTTCTTATGAAGTAAGTTTTCCTATCGGTAATTAATTTTGGAGAAGGCCTAAATACCAAAGGGATACCCTCCCTGTAATATTACAATATCTTTTGGTGAAACTAAGATAGCCCTTAATTTGATTACGGGTTTATAAAGTCAATTGAGGTCCAATAGGTTGCATACGTTTGCAAAAAGGTGAAGGCAATTGAAATATGGGCACTATTGGTATTTTTTTTAGCATAAAAACTTACTAGGTAATGAGTAATGGAGAGCTGTTGATAGCATAAAACATTGTGAGAAACGAATTTTGATTTCGAGATCTCAGAATTATATTTTTTTGTATTCGAAATCAAGCATCTGAAAGCACACAACTTGTGCGACAAGGTGCTTTTTTCTTCAATTCTGCAGAAAAGTTCAGTGGCCAACGAGTCAAAATTTTCACAGGTTTGTGATTTTATGCATATGTTGAGATACACCAAGTAAGAAGACTAGTCTTTGACAATAATACCCA
This sequence comes from Asterias rubens, assembly GCF_902459465.1. NCBI lineage: Eukaryota > Metazoa > Echinodermata > Asteroidea > Forcipulatida > Asteriidae > Asterias > Asterias rubens. The sequence continues at coordinate 17,316,987 of NC_047062.1, read as the reverse complement.
ATAGGGACCAGTGAACCTGATCTATAATTGGGAACTACCAGGGTGACACAAACAACACTAAGAGGCTAGATTTAGGTTTAAGATTTAGGAAACGTCTTGATAAAGCCGTGCTATTCCATGCTCACTAATATGCCGCCCCCCCCCCCACCCAGCCCCCCCCCTTAAAATGATCCCGATAGTGTCTCACCTCCAAAAAAGAGAAAAAGGAAATAAGATTGTGTAAGTTTTTTTACCCCCTTCTCGTTCCTGGAACAAACTGCTATTAAAACATAAGGCGATGGCAACCCACATTGACCATACAAACAAATAATGAGTGGGGGGGGGGGAGGGGTGCACGCAAATTGATTCACACGACTCAACGATGTTATTTTGACCAACTATCTTACGTGGTTGGGGAGTTTGGTTAAAGTGTATGGTGCTGTTATCTCTCTTTATATAACATTAAGAATAAAAATCATGGTAGTAATTACAACCGTGCCCCTCAACTTAAAACACTGGGTTAGAGCGGCTTCAGTTGAATTACATATAGTATCAGATATTCCTGAACAACAGACATCTCCACCAAGAAAAAAAACCGGTTCTGTTTGACCTTATCTCTGACATCTTTTCTGAAAACCATTTATTTCCAATATCGACCAAAATTAATAAATATACCCTCCTCCCCCACTCCCCCACAGACACCCCCATGTCACCCTCCTCATCCGTCCCAAGACCCCAACTCCCCACACAGACACCCACATGTTATCCTCCTCCTCCACCCCAAGACCCCAACTCCCCACACAGACACACCCATGTCACCCTCCTCATCCGTCCCAATACCCCAACTCCCCACACAGACACCCACATGTTACCCTCCTCCCCACCCCGGGAACCCAACTCCCCACACAGACACCCATGCATCACAGACCACCCACTCCCCCTCCCCAATCCAGGGAGGGCCATTGAACGTGACGTTGACCTTGGAGGTACTATTTCTACCTCTATGGGTTGACTCAACACCCTCATTATGTGAGGCACGCGTAACCTTGATTGCCCAATATCCTTATCAAAAAGAAACCGCTCCGTGTAATTGCAGAAATACCTGTGCCAAATCGAAACAGCATAAACGGAAGCAGTAGTGTTTTTGTCTTGCGCGGAGCGCAAAGACCAGCTATTAATAAATCAATTACCTGTACATAAACTTTCACGTATAAATATTGGTGGATTTTCACTTACTTCAAACCGCCAAAGAAGAGAGACACGCTCACAAGCTCCGATTCTATCCTGGGAGTTTAATTAAGTTTTGTTAACTGACGTAAAAACAATTACCAAGCAATTTCAATTAGGCCTACTACTACCCGAAGCAGAGTTTTTGAATTATTTTGTACACACGTGGTCCATTGCAAGGATGCAGAAGATGAAGCTCCCGCCCATGTGTGCTTGGTTTTGCCTGTCAATAATCATCAACATTGGAATCTCGTCAGCCAAAGGTAAGTCCTCATTGATATCAATCTGAAAAGGCGGTAAACCGCATAGTCTGAGAGAAACTGAAGTTTGCGGTATAACAACATTGTAAATAAAGTTTTGAATGAGTTATGTATAGGCCTATGGGATTAATTTGGTTTTAGAATATTGGTGATCCCTGATGGGTGATCCCTCCTCAATTCTTGAGGGCGCGTCTTGAGCATTATATAGCTTATGGGTATGATAAGTTTACTATTAGTATAACTTGACTCTCAACGTTGAGATTCTCCTGAATGTCTTCATGAGAAAAGCTGTTTGATTTAAACAACTGCAGTGGTTCTGAAAATAAATGGTGTTTGTGAGACAACTTGACGTTTCGCTTGGTAAGTGTGACTTGACTTTTTTTTTTTTCTTTTTTTTTTTGGGGGGGGGAGGCTTAATGATACATTTGTGAAGTTTACTTTTTAATAGGCTTGCAACTTTTTGGCATAATCCAAAAGTCTTTGTGGAGTATTCCAATGATTATTCAGGTCTAATTAAAAAAACAAAAATTTATTAGATTGTTCAAACTAATTACTTTATATTTCCCCTAATTAATGTTTGCGTTTTGGCTAATTAAATTACAGTAAATTGCTGGAAAAAAAGGGTCCTTTAAACTGATGTGCATTGCAACATTGCAAAAAACGCAACATATTTATTTCGAAAAGTTAAATATTGAAAAAATGGGCGTGTTACATTGGAATACCGCATCTGAGCGATGCCGCAATATAAGAGTTTCAACATAGTGGTATTTCCCGGCCATTCAGAATCACTGGACCCGCAAAAGCATTCACAGTCGACCCACAAATGGCACACACAAATCAAACTTTTACTCTATCAATGGGGTATATGCCGAGTTTGAGGACATACGGAAAAACCCCGTAGTTTATTTTTAGACCAGTTTGTCGTCATCACTCTGCAGAGTGAAACTGTGTTCTCGATCGATTGAACACCTAAGGGTTACACCCGGAACATCCGACTAGGGGTACAAAGAAATATTTCGGGTCGCTTCGGGCCCTATTGTTTGTCCATTATCACAATCTTGTTGAGTAATGTTCACCCCGGAACTACTAAAGGTGTTGGGAACAACAAAATACAATTGTATGAGTCATGCCAACAAAACTTATTTGGCAGAACTACAGAGGGCGCTAGTCATGTAAACAAAACTATCATCTTTCCGGAAGTTAAATGTAAAACTTAGAATTGAGTAAGGGTAATTCATTTATCAATGGTAAATCATTTTGGTTTTACTGAATACAATTTATTTACCTGTCATTGTTTTTTCGGAGGGTCATCATGTCCAATTGTAATTATTTCTCGTTTCTTCTTTCTACGCAGGGTCACCAAAGTGGGAGAGTTGCATTGATGTTGTGAGGGGAAGGGAAAGTTTTTACCTCCCCGAGGAGGAGTCGTGTTGTCAAGGACGGATTCTCCGAAATACGATAGGAATCAGTGAGGAGTGCTGTAAGTTTAGTCAGCAGTTTTACTGTTAATAAAATAGGTTGCCTTGATTTTGGGTCAGTAAAATTCCCACTTTGAGCTGGGGGTTGGGGGTTGACCAATTTTGAAAAAGGAGTAGGCCTATGTTATGTAAGCTAAAAAAGTGCTGTGCTTGATATACAGCTGCAATGTTTGGTGGGGTTTATGTACTTCTAGAAACTATAAGGCTCCCCCTTGAGAGCCTTATTATAGTTTCTAGAAGTAGGTTTAAAATAACGTTATTGAAAGCACAGCAATTGGATAACTTTCTGTGTGGCGCCACCACCTTTTCTCTCATTTTTACAAAAAGGGATATCTCATTGAGGTAAATTAGATACTATATTATTTTATATCCAATGAAAAAGTGGTGGCGCTATGGAAATTTTTTCCAGCAATTGAGCTGGAAAAGTTTCCGTATGGCACCCACTTATTCATTCGATATGAAATAATATAGTATCTAATATACCTCAATTAGATATCCCTTTGTGTAAAAATGAGTGAAAAAGTGGTGGCGCCATACGGAATGTTATCCATTGAGCTGTGGGTGCGTGCTGTTGGTTATTTTGAGACCTGATGAGTAGTATAGCGCCCTGTAAAGGTTACTGACAAACTCGGGTCAGAAAGCCGAGCCAGTAGGCCCCTACACTACATGCCAAATCGCTGCAACATTTCTAAGAGAGGTTTGCGGTAACACTATGTAAAAATCTCTTTTGAGTGGTGTTGGTTCTGAAAAGAACCGGTGGTTAATGACTCAAAACCACAACATTGCATGGTTTTGAAACAGCCCCTCTCGTTTTGTTATTTATGCTGTTAGGTGGGGGACAACTTTACAATTCCAACACGGGTAAATGCTGCGGAGGTGAGGAGTGGTACAATGATGCATCGCAGGACTGCTGCGACGACACAGTGTTTGATCTGGACGGGCAGACGGAATGCTGTGGGGGCCAAGTTATAGATACCAGTATCACCGCCCTCATCCCCCGCACCTGTTGTGGAGATCACCCCGTTGCGGGGACGGGAGAGTGCTGCGGAGTCAACGCCGTCTACGATTCGCAAACGGAGCTTTGCTGTGAGGGGCTTGATGGGGTTGGACATGTGCACACGATTGGCAGAACAGAGGTGCTAAGTCGCTGGATGCAATGTTGTGGCGTTGAAACTATCGACACAAGAGTACAGCACTGCTGCAATGAGGTAAAGCTAATTTTCTCGGAAACAATGAATGATTACTGATATTTGTTGAGACACATTGGAGGGGTTTAAAACCAAACATGGCCTGAAGTGAATGGAAACATTTCATTCAGATTTTGACACTAATTACATTACCCGGGCTGCTGTTCTCCTTTCACAAATACTTTTTACCTCTTCAGTCGTACAAGCCCACCATAAAACTATTGGAAGTTCTGCCAGATTCTGCAATTTACTATGATTTTCTCAACCTTTTCCCTTTTCTGCCTCAAAATGATAAAAAGACCAAACAAAATAACTTGAAAATTGACTACAACGTTGCGCATAACTGAATTTAGGTTAAGTGCCTTGCTCACGGACATGACCGGGAATCAAACCCACACTCAGATGATTCAACCATCAGATATTGAGTCAGATCAGTATACCGCATGGCCTCGACCTACCACAAAATAAAACTTAAAATATCACACTCAAATTTTACATATGCCCCTTAAAAGTCAACTATAGTTCGATCAACCTCACTCACCCTAATGGATGATTCGATAACATCGATATGACATTCCCACCTATCAGAACTTGTCCGGCTCTCAAGTTGTCATTTATTTTAGAAAGATGTATGTACCAGCAAATGTTTTGTAGTTCAGCGATTTGATTTGAAAAATTGATAACATATTACTTTTTTGTTTTGTTGGTAACACACAAGGTTCCACGACCGAAGAATGATTTCAGTGAGTGCTGTGGACCAGAAACGTTTGACGTAACAACACAAATATGCTGCGTCGACAGATTCGCCGACGGAGTTGACTACAAGATCAGCCCATTGGTTGAAGGACGAACTGAATGTTGCGGACTAGAGCCAATCAACACGGACAATGAACAGTGCTGTGAGTCCAAAATCACCTACAACATTGGTAAGTTCCACATGATCCATTTTTTTGCCACAGGAGAGGTTCATTACGGGGAATACAGATGGAGGAAACAAACTTCATTATATGCAAGAGGAACACTTCAGTTTACACAAAACAATTTTCTGTGTCCCCCCCCCCCAAGTATTTCATAATAATGTCAATAGATTGACTGGGATTGGTTGCCTATATTGGGAGACTTTTTGGGGCGCTGGCGGCAGCAGACATTACGGTCCCTTTTGCAGGTATGTGCGTGCGCGCACATGCCCAGTATTGTGCGCGTGGTCTAAGCAGGCGCATTACTGGCGAGAACTGTTAATAAAGACCACCCAGAAGTCTCCTATTTGCCTCGTGTGGCATGACCTTTTTTAGGTACATCTTAGACCACAAAAGAGTAGGCTCAATCAAAGTTGACATAAACAAAACTATCTTCCTCCTTGTAACAGTGAACTATGTACACGGTGGATAATATAAAGTGCTTACACTGCCAGCAACCAGTTGTTAGCAAAAAACCGATTCTGTAAAGTTCCTTTAACTTTGGCTCAAGTGACAACTATTTTGTGTTTCCACTTTTGAACTGTAGGCGATGGACTGTGCTGTGCGTCACACGCCTACAATCCCCAGAGGTCCTCCTGCTGTTACAATGACTACTCATCATTTAATGTAACACTGAACGTTCCTGAGATTGTGGACTTGCAGGGCTGTTGCAGTGGGCAGTCTTTCTTGAAGACTGACCAAGTATGCTGTTCAGGGAGCCTCTATGATAAACAATCCGGTCATGATTGCTGTGGGACAGGTAGGTCAGATGAAACTGTTAAGCCAAGCCCAAGAGATCGATGGGAAACCATTCCTTGCGTTGATACGATGGGATGGCTAGTCTAGCTAATATGATAATAATAATAGTGGCTTCTATATAGCATTCATATCTGTCACTCAGTGATGCTCAAAGCGCTTCAACATTCAGTATTTTCCTGCAAGGTATGTGGAGCTACATTTGAAGTATAAGACGTACTCTTACATAGCACCGTGTAGTGGCTTACAAGGTGCTGTGGCGCAGTATGCTGCCAATCAAACCAGGAACACAGGGGGCGAACTCCTTCTCTTTGCGATAAGTGCACTGGGTTCTTTTATGTGCGTTACACAACACAAACAACCAATGGCTCAGATCCGAAGGGCCTTAACAAAATCAACAGTCTGCTTTGTTAGAAAAGGTTGCAAGGCTGACGAGCTGGTTTGAAAAAAATTGTTAGATGTTTTGCTTTTCCTTTAAATAAGAAAACATTTGTGGGTAGCGATACCATTGGTGTTCATTAGTAGCTCATAAATGATCAATTCATTTACAGACTATTCAGACTATTTCAGCAGACTATTTCACCATGAGTATCTTCTTAGATGAATTATGCATAAATTTGGAGTACCTGTTTTCAGGTGTGATTTTTTAACATTTAATTTAATCCTACTTGTTAATTTCTTAGTGTGTTAATACTATTAATTGCTAATTACTGATTGCACATCACATCCACTTTGGCCTGTGGGCTACAAAATGTGATGTTCATCAAAATAAATTGAAACAAAATCACAAAAAGTAAATGACTTTTTACCATCATTTATTCTTCTCCATCCTCTAGAATTGTACAACACTTTAGGACAACTTTGTTGTGAGGGTAACCGAATAGACAAAACCTCCCCATCTTCTCAATGCTGCGGACAACACTCGTACGAGGCGGACCGACAGACTTGCTGTTTCAGTCATGTGCTGGACGTGGCGAACGGGTCATGCTGTATGACCGGGGAAAACACCTACGAGGCCTACTCCAGCCTACACAATCAGTGCTGCGTCAAAGAAAGAAGATACACACCCTCATATGGTGAGCTTTATCTTAAAAAAGTTTAGACAAGAAATCATCTTCTTACAGCAGAAACCTCTATGGGTTAGTTGCAGAAAAGTATGAACCCAGATTTAGCCAGAGCCTTTCATCGTCCATGTAATTCTGGGTATTTGCACATTTCCGTCAAGTCTGCAGCCAGTAGAGTGTCAAAAGTTTCCACTTGGAATGAAACTTAAACAAGTGTTGAACTGCTTTCAAAATGATTGACGGTCCGATTGGTTTTGTTTGTCTTCAAGGCAAGGTGCACAGTAAAGATGTCAGGTGCTGTGGTACTGAGGAACTGAAAGAGTCTCACTTGTGCAGGAATGATATTGGACGTCAGATAGCCAAGGAGGAACCTACACATGATAGGCTCTGCTGCAAACCAAGAAAATGTCACACATTTGACTCTCAAACACAGGTTGGTTTGTTAAATTTGTAATATTAATGGATTATATGAATAAAAAAAATAACCAAAAGGCTGACACTATTCAAACTTACGAAGTTTTGGTTTTAAGAACATAGAAGGTAAGAATGCACAGGTAAAAAAATACATCAAATTCACACACACAAAAGGCACCTGCACCCGTTGACCTCCTATTTTCCCTCTTTTGTTTATACTACCTCCCAGCTCCCATTGGTTTCGTACGCGTGTTTTAACTGTGTGGACCTTCCCGAACGGTGGACCCTGTCGTCCTCTTTTGTTATAGGTCCACGGTTTGAATGTGGATACAAACCCACACACACACAAATGTGTATGCGCCTGCAACCGTGGACCTCATATATTGTCCCTCTTTTGTTAATACTATCCTTTTTTGCAACAGTTCCCATTGGTTTTGTACACATGTTTTAATTGTGTGGACCTTCCCAAGCCGTGGACCCTATTGTCCTCTTTTGTTATATAGGTCCCGGTTTGAATGTGTACCTACTCACATGAACACATTGCCGAGAGTCCAAGAACACAGTTTATAAGACTTGCACGGTCTATAATAGCCTGTAACCCCTCTTTATATTTATATTTGACACATGCAGGTTTGTAAAGAAGGCAGGGTGACACACCAACGGGATCTGACACCTGGACTGCGCCGTTGTGGTGGAGATATGTACAGTGTAGAGGATAAGCAATGCTGCAAAGGAAATATCCAGATTAAGACAAGAAGCTTTGGTGGATCCCCTCTGCTGTGCTGTGGCACAGGTACCTACAGTCCAGAGTTTCAAGTATGTTATAACGAGAAGAGTTATGACATCGCAGAGAAGTATGCTGAGTAAGTCAATATTTTGGTTCTCTTTGTGTCACAAAATAGTTAATGGCTTGACGTAGCGAGCATCCCCATTTATCCAGAATTTGTGTTCTTTCTGACTTCTTGTAAGGCGTGCCTGTCTGGGATACATATTCCTGTTTGAACAGGATCATTCAGTGTGGATGTTACAGTAAACTATGGCACCCAGGACAGTCTTCTTTGATGACGATACATAATATATGCAGTCACTTAACTTAATATTTCTAAGGGGCCGCTATCGCCGAGGTTAAACATGGCAGTTACGTGCCATGCGCATCACTCAGCCTATGATAGGTCTCGCTTTGATGTCAGTGAGGGCAATGTTTGCTACATAATATATGCAGTCACTTAACATCACGTTTCTCGCTCAGGCTGCCATCGCCGAGGTTAAACATGGCAGTACGTGCCTCGCGCATTGCTCAGCCAATGCTAGGTCTTGCCTTGACCTCAGTGAGGGTGCTGTTTGAGGGTATTATTCTGGCTGCACTGGTTATTCAGTTTTGGATTTTTTTTTGCTTTCTTGATTATCACTAAGATCAAATTATTTCTTTCCATGTAGGATTTGTCGCAATCAACCGTACGACAACAGAAGTCATGAGTGTGACCCTATGTACCAACTGATCCGTCCAATCGCTGAGCGGCAACAGGGTCTGACTGAAATCTGTGGTAGCAGCAAGGCAGATAGCGGCTACTACCCGTACAATCCAACTAAACATGATTGCTGTGGGGATATGCTGATAGGGCCAGGGGAGACATGTTGCAACGATGAGCGCTTTCAGACTCCAGGTACCGGGGTTGGTGAGGGACAATGCTGCGATGGAGGAGATGGTTTCAACCCTAACACCCACACATGCTGCGGTGGCAACATTCACAGCATATCTGATGGTAAGTGGAATGTTTGGAGTAAAATGTTTAAACTTGGCCTTAGCCAGTGTTCGCACTGGATAAACATTTTGGGTAACTGTACCATGATGCCGGTTAACATTCCGAGGGGTTAATCTTCCTACCGTCCGCACTTGGATTTAATTGACTTGGGTAGAATTTACGGAGACAATAAACCGTGTACAAAAGATGCAAGTTTAACGCGCATGATCTAGGCCAGTGAAAGGTCACTGGATTTTCTGGCTCGGTTAAACTGACCTGGTTAATCTTTCTCAGGGCACCTTTCCTGTGAGAGAAAGTTACCTTGGCTGTTTGCACTGGATTTGAAATGGGTAAGTTACCCACTGGCTCGGTTAGTTTACCCAAATTAAGTCCAGTTTGAACAGGGCTTCACAGAGATGAGAGGTATTGCAATTACAAACTAATTTTAGCCAAAACTATAGGTGTAAAATTTACTTTCCAAAATGGTTAGCATAAGGCAGACAGTAGCTGCATGTGAAATTGGCGCCACCATTTTTTCAACCATTTTCTTCCCCAAATTCCCTCAAACCGCTATTCAAAAATACTCCAAACTCTTCCACACACAGATCACCAGTGCTGTGGCGGCCAGCTGCTTGACCCAGCCAGCACAGCAGAGATGTGTTGCAATGACCGTGTTATGCCAGTGGAGAACGGTAGGACTGAGTGTACGTCAGGCGTGGCACACAGACCCACGGAGACAGTGTGTGACGGCGTGGTTTATGAAGAAGCCAACGGAGACTGCTGCGGGAAGGTCTTGATGAATACAAACCAACAGATCTGCTGTCAGGACAAGTTGTAAGTAATTTTTTTTTTTCTCCAGAAGACGATCAGAGCATACTGATCTAAACTTTGAGTTGAAACCAACGGTTCTTTTTAGAACCACCCAACTCATTTAGAGATTATCATTACATGGTGTTACCGCAAATCTTAGTATTTTGTATTGCCACCATGCAACATTTAAAATCCTACTTATTACTAATGTTGTAAAAGATGATTGAAAGACACAACTTTTGAAAACAAAATAAAACCTTTTTTTTTTTTTCCAGACATAAAGATTTGTTCAGCCTAACCTTACAGGAACTGTCTCAACGGTTGAAACATCCCTTAAATGTTTACTAATCTACGAGAATAATTAATTATTTTTTGCACATACATTTAAATGAAATTTAACATAATGAGTTCATGTATTTTATGCTTTTATCTTCAAAATTGGACACTGTATTACCAAACAAATTCTGGCTGAAAATATTATTTGAGCTCTTGTTTAATACCACTTTTACTTCCGTTATTTAATCTCTATAGCCTTTACGACAAGGCTACTCATGGGGACACTTGCTGTGGAAAAGTCGCCTATGATTCCTCTAACCCATCAGAAAAATGCTGTTCAGACACCTCTCTCTACCATCATGCCAACGGCTTTATCTGTTGCGGAAACAGTCTCATGGATACTTTCAAAGACGTGTGTCGAGAAGTCGGCTATGCTTCCTACATCTTCCCGAGACAGAGCGATTTGGTGGACTGTACTGAAGGAAGCTACGACCCAATACGCCAGACCTGCTGTGAAGGAATCCTGTACAACTTTCTCGGAGAATGCTGCGGGAGTCAAGTCTTCAGGGAGGGTGAGGGCTTGATCTGCTGCGGGAACAAGATGCAATATCGCATGTACGGAGAGAAGACGATATGCTGTGGAGAGGAAGTTAGGAGTAGCGAAAAACATACATGCTGTGGAGACAAAGGCCTGGCCAAGACACGTCGATGGGAGACTTGTTGCGACGGGGTTGTGATGAGAAGGCGTGATTGTCGTCAAAAGAAAAGAAAGAGGATCCCCTCTAGGCTTGGCCCATCAAATTGTGGCGGTCAACTCTATAATGCGTCTGTGCAAGGTTGTTGTAATGAAGTACTGTTTGACTCTGAGCTATTTGCATGTATAGACAGCAGTTTGCAACCTCTGTGCGCTGGTACCCCGTACGATGACTCCACCATGATGTGCTGTGCTGGCGAGGTACACAGTTTGGAAACCACTGGTTGCTGCAATGGAACACCGTACGACCTGTCATCGCCGAACGTATGCTGTAACAACGTCCTGCACCATGTAAGAAATGGAGCATGCTGCGGACCCAACAGTACGCCCTACAACCTCAATAGGAATCTCTGCTGCAAAGACAAACTTCGGAAGAAGAAGAACAGACGCAGCGAGTGCTGTGGTGAATTCGCATTCAACCCCAACACAGACACATGCTGTGATGGTAAAGTCACTCGCGATGTCCCTCACGGAGCGTGCTGCGGAAACAAGGCTTTTGATCCTGCCGTGAAGATGTGCTGTCCAGAGCAGGGGAAGCTGTTTAAGCGTCGCCCTAACACCGAGAACCTCCTGAGTGACAGCCTTTGCTGTGCAGCCGATATGGAGTACAACACAACCGCAGGAACTTGCGTACCCAAAGGTATTTTTCAAATTAAACTTCTCTATCCTGACTTTACAGGCCTGGGGCCAATTTCATAGAGCTGCTTAAGCAAAAAATTTGCCTAAGCGTGAAAATAGCTCGCATATTTTATACATGTTACTGGCCAAAATTTCACGCCATACACATTGCTTGTGACTGGTATTTAGCTGTTGTTTACTGAGCATAACAATTGAGTGGAGTCTTGGCCGGTACTCTGATTTTACTAAGCAGGGATTTTTTGGCTTAAGCAAAGTTTTGTGCTTAAGCAGCTCTATGAAATTGGGCCCTGGGCCTAATTTCATGGCTCTGCTTACCGCCGAATTCTGCGCTTATGATCACGATTCCCCGCTTACGTGAAAGCGCCAGCAAATTTCTGTGCTATCTATTTAAGCGTAGAATGCCTAGTCACGTGGAGTAGGCACGCGCAGAAGCCAAAATTTGCCGCTTATCTGTAAAATACGCTAGCCGTAATCACAGAATTCCCTGCTTCCATAAGCGCCGACTCCGTGCTTTTGGTAAGCAGAGCCTTGAAATTGGGCCCAGATGCTTCACAGGCCTCGATGCCTCTGGTCATCCAAATGTTCCAGTAACAATTTCCCTTAAAGAAGTGCCTTTTACCAAGGGAAAACTGCCTTGCCCTCCTGCAAAAGAGTATCTGGTATAAGTTCATAGAGTTTTAATGTCTGGTCATGCATCTGTAGTACAACAGGACCATGTGATTCTTCCATGAAAATTCCAGTGGATAAAAGGTTCAATAACAGCTCTACACAGAGTTGTTTTAAAAGCAACAAAACTATGCTTACCAGAATGAGGTTTCCAGCCAAACTTCCATGTCACATGTAGAGATCCACCATATAGAGAACCACTGTCTTTGTGTTTGTTTGTCCTGTTAGTGTTTGTCCATGTCTTTCCATGTGTAACTTTTTGTTGTGTTTTAAATATCCCAGGCATTGTTCTGAAAACAAACTACGTTTGTATTTACTCACATCCCTGGGGGACTCCACCCTACAAGCTTGCTTTTGGGAGTCCTCCACCACTTAATCTATTGTGTATCTTTACTACTCTATGTTATATCTTGTCATCTGAAATGATTGAGTGGAAATAAAACTGAACTGAACGTGCACAATTCTGCTCCGTTTCGGCATAGCAGAAAATGGTTAAGGAGTAGTTTTTGCTTAAGCAGCTCTGTTAAATTGGGCCCGTATGGATGATGATATATGATTCAAATTATCTGAGGGACTTAATTTTCACCTTACTGGTGTCCAACACCAACAAACTTAATTTAAACTTGTATGCTGCCATTTCTCCTCTAAAATATGCATCCCACCAAAAGATTTTATATTTTAATTTTAATAGTCTTGATTGCCGCTGTTGAGGCTAATGTCTGGTTTGCTTATACTTTCTTTTTATTTTACACTTCATTGGCTTGCACAAGTACCATTGATTTTAAATCCTTGCTCAAGTTTTAAAAAGTCGTTTAATGCATGATTTGCTTTTGCTATTTTGTCAACTTTTGTGTAATTGTGTTGTTTTCTTGCTATTTTATTTGCTCTGTATGGCATTGCATGTTATATATTTTATTTTGTTATTTTTTTTGCCCAGCTTTGGACGTGCATAGCTTAAAGTTGACTTAATGTAACAGCAGTTCACTGACTTAGGTAATTTATGTTTTATTTTATTTTATTTATTTATAAATTTTGTTGTTCCTCAAAGCAATTCAGGTCATCGACCTCTAAACTTTGACCTCTTAAGGGTGAAAGCCACACACACCTCTCTTTTGTTCATTTGCACTGTTTGGCATTGATAGCAACGTCTGAACAACTTGAAGAATTTCATGCCCTGAGTTACACAGAGGTCACAAAGAGCCATGCCCTCTGTTGATCTGCTCTTGGCCTTGACTCCCCTTCAAAGATTTCCCCTTGACTTTAAAATTTTCCCAAAGGGTAGTGCCCTTTGAAAAATAAAAATGGCCTTGCCCTGGAATTGGAAGCATCAAACCATTGAAGGAAACTCTAACAAAAGTGGCCCATTTCACGGAGGATCGGTGTTAGGGATGGGTTTATTCTGGTTTCAGAACATTCACTTATTTATTTACTGAAATTTTGAGAAAATTATCGATATGTGTTTGTTATGGTTGTTTTGCAGATTGTACAGTGTGCAAGGCCCCATCATCAAACAAAGCCTGGCGAGAACACACCACAAAGACTACGCTGATCCGAGGCACCATATCTCAAATCACACAAACTGACAACCACCATCTTACAATACATCTCACACGAGTCAGTCATCTCAACCTCGACAAACAATCATCCGACCTGGAGTTTAGAGTGACTGTGCCGTCTCAATGCGGATGCGAGGAACTCGTACTCAATAAAGCTTACATCATCATGAGCGATGGAGTCGTTGAATGGAACGAAGACTTTGATCATCTCACGCTTCGACCGACCGACTTCTTGGCCAGAGCCAAAGATCAACTCGGAAGAAAAATTAAACACTATGTATGTAAGCATAAAGATTAGGTGTCTTCCACATTCTACTGTTAGTATTTTAAAACATAAGGAAATAATATATATTTTAAACAAGATTTAAGATGAGACTATTTAATTCTGGTGTATTTATTCATTATAAAGACATTTTGTATGTATATTTTGAGCTTACCTATTTATATATTTATTTATTTATTTATTTATATTAGAAACTTGTTTATTTATTAATTTATGTGTGTATTATTTATTTTAAATAACGAAACAAATCATAGAATTTTGTGAGAGACAAACGCAATAAATTTAAAATTGTTTGTGGTGGTAGTATTATCAGATGAGGTTTTTGGTAGGACATAATTATGTAAGTGTTGATTCTAAGCCATAGCAAAAGATCAACCAACCTCACCTGAAATGCAAATGAATGTTTTTTTATAAGTAGAATGTATTTTTTACATCCATCAATATTTTCAAATTATTTTTTATATCTCAAAATGATTGCATTCATTTAGCAATATTTAAAACTACACTATCTTTTGGCAATAATGTACAAAAAAACAAGAATAGATTGAAAAAGTTTTGACAAATCTTTACATGAAGTGAGTTATTACAATTCATTTTGTTAGAAAACAGTAATTTTTTATGATTACTCCTAAATTCGGGTAACTGTGTAACTGAAGGCTGAATGTTGGGTTGAATTTATTGTACACTCTCTTTCATTAACTGTTTTACTCTGCAAATGTTTTCAAAAAGCAACTCACATCATCTTTGATTGAATGTTTAAAGGGAAAGCATACATTAGGTGTTTGGAACCGTTCATGTTTTTAATCTTATCAATTGTACGTGTCTAAAATCAAACTAACATGTGAACATGTCCCTACAAACAAGAAGAGTAATCCTTATAAGGAATACACAATATGAGAAATGTTACTGACAGTAATGCCTTTCAGGTTCAAATTTGGGGTGTTTAAACTGATATCTTTTTACATAACCATATTACTTCGAAGTGAAGTATTTTTCAAAATTAGTCATACTACCAAAAGTTTGTTTTTTTTGCGATAATTTTAAGAGTGATTATCAAACGTATACATTCCCTTTAAGCTTTCATGTAGGTTAAATAAAAACCGTTCAGAATGTTACTTTTATACATGGCACATTTCAAAGATGCAAAAAGTATTCAATTTTTATGTTTTATATCTGCACACAATTCACAAAGAGATGTACCTCAACTTTATGTTGCCTTTTCTTTGTGGCATTATTGGTTAATAATCTAACTTTTTGACAAAATTGGTGTGAAGTTATTTTAATTTTAATTTTTTATTTTGTTTATACAGAATATTGGTTTTTGATGAATTTTAAAGCATCTTTTGGGATGCGATATATGCAAGTAGGTTTTCACATTTGAGTTTCTTGAATGCCAGAAGAATCAATACAGTGCTGTTAACTTAATTCGTCCGAGACGCATGACTCTCAAATAAAAAGGTGCAACAAATATTATTGCGCCATTTTAGGAGTCACATGTGCCAGGGAAGTTATTTCGAAACTACGACTTCGGCCAGTTCAGACTATTTGAAGCCCTTAATGAAAGCGCAAGTTTTCTATGTAACTGACAGAGCCGAAGCTCAAACCGATTTGTAGTTTCGCAAACACCCTATAAAGTGATGTTGCCCCTGACTCCCAAAAGTGGCGTACGTATGACGTTGCCACCGAAATAAATCTCTCTGGAACACACTTACAGTACTTTCAGGTTTTTCAAGTAATACCATTTATAATTTGTGTAATACTGTTTATATTTTGTATATGATTTTATTTCAACTTATTGACGACTTATAATGCGTCATTATTTATTTCAACATTGTTCATGTACCACAAGTTGTGGGCTGTAAACCCGATTCAAGTGAATCTTTAATACAGTACAGTATAATACTGTACCTTAGAACTGACTTACCTTAGCTGCATGTTTATACCGAAATGTATGGTTTTCTCTTTTAACATTATATTTTAAGACTTAGTATATTTAGTATTTTAAACTAAGTTTTACAATGTATGTAGTTTTTTGTATGGATTTAAAATGTGATATATAAAGTAAATAGTTTTCAAGAAAAAAAGAAAGTATAGTTTTGTTCAGTAGAAATGTAAAAAATACTCAAATGATGACTAAAATGTTTGCTGTTCAGAAATAGACAAACTTGTGAAATTGTTGGCTTAAATCCGTGGAGTCGAGAGAAAAAAGTCCCTTATTTTGGTTGTAACAACCGAAATCGATTGCTGCGATGTAAAAAAAAAAAAAAAAAAAAAAAGAGGGGAAAAAAAGGTTTTCAGATACAACTTTCTCGATTGATGCCTTTCTTTCAGATGGAATTTTTTTCTCCGAAAATTAAGTGGTTATAATGCGAACTTCACAGGACGGCTTTAGACGGGGTTAAACAAGTGTTTTTTTGTGTATCCTTCACACAATCTTGACCTTTGATACTTCCTTCCAGCACTACATACTTGATAAATAAATAATCATTATTTAATATTAGTGCCTTTACTCTTATATATGCATTTTGTTTTATAATTTTCAAGAAGTAAAGCATGCTAGCCGTTAAATAGTTAGTGCCTTAATTCTTATATCTTCAAAAATCAAGCCTTCCGTTTGATAATAATTATTCACGAAATATAGTAAATATTTTGTAATCGTATGTAGTATTTTGTTAAAGCCTCCAAATATTTATGTACAGTTTTGCTACACAGTGTAGGCCTAGTCTAACTATTTTTAGGTAAAAATAAGTTAGTGAAACAAATGAAACAATGTCTGAATACTATGATTAAAATCCAGCAGTGCCTTAATTATGAATTTGTTCGCCACTTAATTCGAAAGGGTGTTCGTCTGTAGAATGACGGGGGGGGGGGGGGGGGGGGGGGCAGGGCCCTCGCACCCCCCCGTCGGGGTTGAAGTTACATGACATCACAGGTGTACACACATATCATGGGACAGATTCTACCAACAGAAAAATCTTGCTTAACAGAAATAGGTTGCCAGCCGAAAAACCCCACAGTTCACATGGCTGCGCCATAGGTGATTTTGCTTATATTCTGCTCAACAGCTTGATGAAATTATAACTATTGTATAGCTGTCTGGTAGTTTGAGTTAAACAGTTTTCACTTCCTTTCCCTTCATTTGTAAAAATCTGTAACAAGTGTATTTGCAAACATTTGATGCACACCCAAGCATTTTCACTTCCTTCCTCATCACACGGGGAGATTTCCTCAATTTACCTTGGCCCAATTTCATAAAGCTGTCAGCCGAAAATACAACTTAAAAGCACTGGCTTGATACCTTTGGTAGTCAAAGACCAGTCTTCTCACTTGGTGTATCTCAAGCCTTTAAGCGTTTTATTTTTTTTTATTATTTTTTTTATGTTTTGGGATGGGGTGGGTTTCAGGGGACATCCTTTGTGGCAGGACGGCTTTGTAGAGGTGCTGGTCACCTGTTCCTCCTCGCCACTCACTGGCTTGGTATTTTTAAGCTTTTTGGTACATTGTCTCTATATGTATCGTCTTGTATATTTACATTTTTATGCCAGTGTAAAGTTTAATAAAACTAAAACTAAAACAAAACATTTGCATAAAATAACACACATGCCAGTGTGAAAATTTGAGCTCAAATCGTCGAATTTGCGAGATAATAATCGAAGAAAAATAACCCTTGTCACACAAGTTGTGTGCTTTAAGATGCTTGATTTCGAGACCTCAGCTGAGGTCTCGAATTTAATTCAAATATTTTAGTGGGAAATTACTTCTTTCTCAAATACCACGCTACTTCAGAGGGAGCCGTTTCTCACAATTTGTATACTATCAATAGCTCCCATTGCTCGTTACCAAGAAAGTTTGTATAACAAAAATGATTTTGAGTAACTACCAATAAATAGTGTCCAGTGCCTTTAACCAGTATCTTAGCTAAGCAAAAAACGAGTGGGGCACCAGTCGCAACAATGTAAATTTGTGTCAGGACAGGATTAGACCATATGCACAATAACAACAAAAACAACAACAGAGCTTTGGATCCGGTGAAATGGACCTCTCTGCCAGCCAGACACGCAATGAGTCAAAACCAAACAGGCCTACTGAGTCATGCCCCTCGGTCATCACGGATGGAAAACCACAATATAAGATCATGCCCCAATTTCATGAGGAAAAAAAAATAAATCACCGTCTTTGCCGTCTTTGCCGGACAGAACTGGAAGTAATTAAACCTGGTAATTATAGGCATGGGAAATTTTAGGGATGGAAATATTTTGCAACTTTTATCTGAATTCAGACGTTTCAAATTCTGCCTGGTAAATACACACTGGAAATAGTATCGTGGTATATGGTCTCTCCAAATAGAATAATAATGACAAGTCATGCTTGTTGATCCACTTCTCATGTGCTATATGGTACTGTTCCCGTCGAAGCTCTTTGGAAATATAAAACACTATTGGGTGATCATAAGTTAGAAATGCCATTATTTTAATGTACCTCCTAAGATCTGGATCTCGGTTTTAGACTTTTTCATCGGCAGTGACTCCCGCACCCTGCAACTAAAATACCCCCACCCCCCCAAAAAAGGGAAGCGGAAGGGAAGCGGGTCTAAACTCAATGTAGACAAGTCCAAAGGCATGTGGCTTGGTAAGTGGACGGGTAGAGTCGACAAACCTTGTAACTTCCAATGGTGTGATAAGCTTAAAATCCTTGGGATTATATTTGGGAATGATGTCGTACCAAATGACAACTGGGGTCCGAGAATTACACAAATCCGTAGTACTTTAGATAAATGGTCTAAACGTAATCTCACCTATCATGGCAAGTCTGTTATTGTAAATATTTTGATTGGGCCGTGTATTAATTACCTTGGCAGCGTGTTAACCTGTCCCGAGGAAACCGTGAAAAAGATGAATAGTATGATCTGGAATTTCTTTTGGGATGGTAAAATCGAAAAAATTAAGAGGGCTACCATCATTGGTCCAAAAGACTCGGGTGGAATGGGTCTTGTTGACATTAACTGCAAATTAATGAGCCTCAAATTAAACTGGCTAGCTCGCTACCCCTCATCTCAAGGGAAATGGAAATATTTCTTTGACTATTGGGATTAATAAAGCTAGCGCCAGTGATCACTTGGAATGGTATATATTTGCCAATCAGAAAAAAAGCTCTGAAAACCACGTCCTTTTATATTGGATGTGATCGATGCCTTTGATAAAGCAGGAGGTATTATGGATTGTAAACATTCTAGTGTTTTAGAAACAAGAGAAATGCCTTTGTGGAATAATGTTAGCGTCACCAAGGACAACGTCACTTTTGGTAGTACCTTGCTTAACTCTTTTGGTATTAACAGGATAAAACATATTGTGAAACAGGGTAAACTGATCTCTTCTAAAGAAATTGCTGAAATGTGTGCATTACGTAATATTAATGCCGGTAGAATGCTAGGTCGCCTTAAGCATCATGTGGATTATAACCTTGTTGAAGAAAAAAGAGAAGTTCCAGCTACTCCTTTATGTAATTGGTTAGTCATCAAAGATCATAACGGAGAGGAGTCTGCTCCGATGTATTTAACTAAAGCCAAGACCAACTTCGGCAACCTGATTAGGAAAAAAACTGTCGTTCCTAGAGTTCAACCAATTTGGCAAAAAAATATTCAGTATTAGTCAAGATCTTGATTGGTCTGCGATATGGATCAGCGATTTTAAGAACTACTTAATGGATCCTGATGATAAGCAATTCATGTACAAACTTAGACACAGAATTTTACCAACTAAAGATGTTTTGCTTAAAATTGGTATTGTTAGAGAAGAATCTTGCCCGCTCTGTAATGTAGAAAGAGAAACTCATGAGCATATTTTCATTTACTGTTCTCACACATTGGATGCTTGGATTTTTGTAGAAAGATTGCTTAGCAAATATACAGGTAACAAACATTTTTATTTAAACGACTCTAACAGAATTCTTGGATATGCTCTAAAACCAGTTCAGGCCATCGTTGTTGCTAAATTGCTTAGGCTGATCTGGAATATTCGATGCAAAAAGGTGTTTAATAGTTATTCCAGACCAGCAGAAATCGACATCATCTCACAGTTAAAATATCTTTGAAATATTTTCTTCGAATGGAAAAGAACAGGTTAAAACCAGAATCATTCAAAAATTGCTATACTAGGAACAATGCTTTGTGTTTCACCACTAAGGACGAAGTCAGTTTAATTACTAATTGCCTGTTTTTACAAGGGCCAAGTTATTCCTTTGTCCCATATGATCATGTTTTTCTAATTTTTGTTTTTTGTTGTTGTCAGTATTGTTTTTTTTCCCGAACCACGTGATTCCCGAGTCACGCTAAATTGTAGATATTTGTATATAATAGACGGTATTCATTTAACTATATAATTATTTTGTTTATTGTTTATTATTGTTATTTTCTGAGCTTCTGTTACTTACTGTGCCTGTTATATTTTAGAAGTATTTACTGGAGTGTCTTTTGATAGTGTGTTTATTTGATGTATGCCTTTGCTGATGAATGTTGAATAAACGGAGTAATATAACTCCACATCAATAGATAAAAAAAATATAAAAAAATAAATAAATAAATAAATAAATAAATAAATAAATAGAAAATAAAAAAATACCCCAAAATATCTTGCATTTATTTGAAAGAAATCTCAGTATAACCATGGACATAATACATCCGTTGGAATGGAAAACCACACAATATTAGACCACCGTGAGAAAAAAAAATCCAAAACATTTCAACAGAAAATGACGACATCGACAAAAGGGTGCAGTTCAGTTAAAGTAAAATGCAATATCGGCTTGCATTGGCCGGAAGGGACAGGAAGCTAACCGTTTATTGGTAGTCAATTAAATGAGTCTGCAAGATTAGACATCATGATTCGTTTTCCAGAGAACCAAATTAAAAAGAGACTTTCAAAATAGTAGCCTTTAAAATTCTCAATGTTTTTTTTGTTTGTTTATTTGTTATTTCTTAAAGCTATGAGTTTCCTATATAAGGGACAATATTGTAAGAGAAACGCTCGAAAGAATTCTGGGGGAAAAGCAGAAAATAGTCTTAAGATAAAAATGGGATAAGCTTGAAAGTCAATGTGTCCAAAAGAATTATAAAATACGCTTACTAGCAACTCTATGATTTGTTTGTGTTGGTATAGTAAGGTACCAGCCAAAATTACCTAATTTCATCGCTGTGACTGTTGCCCCACTATTTTGTTTTGCTAAGCAAAGAAATTTATCAAGCATTTGTTTCCCTGCTTACCAGCTTTATGAAGTTTGGCCCTGGTCTGAACAGCCGATCAAGGTGCTCTATAAATTATGCAAAACTTCAGTGACTTTGTTTCCAGAGGTCAATAAACGTCCAAAGAGAGGGGTAAACTTGTACAACTTCTGTCATGAATTGAATAAATAAATAAAAAACTTTTTGTGATAGGAGCCAGACTATTTACAGCATCGGTTTAGTGTTCGAGTTGGTTTGAAGATCTGGAAGGGTGTTGAAATTGACATCATGGATGTGTTATTTTACTTCCTGTATAATTTTTTTATGTGGCTATGTGTGACAACACCCATGGTGTCAATTTAACACCCCAGTTTTTGCAATGTACAATGTATATCAAAATGGCCATATAAGGTACGAACCCATACCATCTTCTCCATATGTCATAAACAATGATTTCGTTGTAATCATTACACACTTTTTAGCGAATGTGTTTGGGTTAGTGAATTGCAAAGTCACTTTCATTACTTCGTATCACACTATTTTATGAACGAAACAAAAGCAATCATCACTGAGAAATGACAATTGGTGTTGCAAAATTGCTACGACTGAACATTGTTTTAGTTTTATTATTTTGAATAAGTATGACAGAAAGTCTGAATTCGAACGCTATTGCTTTCGATGCCTTCAATCTCTAACATTCTGCGAACCACACCTTTGATACCCCGCAAACATTCCGGTTACTGCTAACAGAGTTTCGCATTGTTTTTCTTTTCCGAAAAGGTGAGCTCAGGTTTTGATACTTTATTAGTTTCTAGAATACTGTATTCATGATAAGTCTGATACACAACAGCCGACCATCAGTGTCATGAAATTGACCACACCTAATGACGTCAAAAGCTCAATTCTCGTTTCATTGGACGAGGGTTGTGTGTGGCGCGGATGCATGCACGGGTTGCATTTTTTTCTGAAAATAAAAATTCCCACTGTCGTAGTGCTTTTCAATGGGGATTTTTTCTTCTTTTTCTAAATCGATTCAAAAAGGGAATTCTAAAAAAAACATCATTAAGGAAAATGTTTGAGATGGCAATTTGGATGTACAGGGAAAACAAAATTGCGCGCGGGTTCCATTATTTGACCTCAGCGATGATGGCGGCATGTGCAATGGTGTTTTTTTCTCAAGAAAACAAATCAAACTTACGACCTTCGTAAAATTAATATTCTTTATCCCGATGCAAATTTAGCATCTCTTATACTGTTGCGGTACCCGCTGCCAAAACATAGGATTTGAACTGCCTCTAGCTACCGGGTAACCTCGGTAGTCTAGTTGGTAAGACACTGCTCTAGAATTGCAAGGGTCCGGGGTTTTAATCCCGCCCGAGTAAAACGCCTGTGATATTTTTTTCACAGGACTCGGGAAAGTACTTAGTATACAGTGCTAACAAACATCGGTGTATGGGTATAAACCAAAAATTAATATTCTTTATCCCCGATGCAAATTTAACATCACTTAGACCTTCGTTTTGTTATACAATGCAACATTTCCCGGTATTTTTTTGGCAAAATATAAGAGGTTAATTTAAACGTCGCGTTATTCCAGTTTACGCGAATTTAAAAGCTGTCATCGAAAATCAACTGAGTGAGCAATTATGATGTTTTGCGTTTTCAATTTAACGATCCACTTAAAGGCACTGAACACTATTGGTAATTACTCAAAATAATTGTTAGCATAAAAACTTACTTGGTAACACGCAATGGAGAGCTGTTGATAGTATACAACATTTTGAGAAGCGGCTCCCTCTGAAGTAAAGTAGTTTTCACGAAGGAAGTTATTTTCCACTCAAACATTTGAATTTGATTTCGAGACCTCAGAATTAGATTTTGAAATAATATCTGAAAGCGTACAACTTCGTGTGACAAGGGTGTTTTTTCTTTAATTATTATATCTCGCAACTTCGACGACCAATTGAGTTCAAATTTTCACAGGTTTGATATTTTGTTCATATGTTGAGATACACCAAGTGAAAAGACAGGTCTTTGACGATTACCAATAGTGTCCACTGTCATTAAATAATTTAACCGCATTCACATTGGCAGCAGCTTTTCGCCGATCGATATAATTGCGCTACTTTTCTATTGAATGCCTGTATTTCTCAAAAGGAAAACCTTAAAAAAATTAGTATTTACATGTATAATACTATATAAATTGATGTGCCTCAACGTGGACCTAGATAACGACTTCAAGTGAAGAGGCAAAATTACCTAAAGGAATATTACATAGTTGGTAATAAGATAAAACTAGATTTCCATAAAACTTACACTGTCTAATGATGACAGAAAACATCCCTTGAAATATTTCTGTCTGAATGGAATATGAATTCAATGTTGTGGGCTTGTGGCAACTTTTTCGCTCATAGAAATAATGTCCGATCAAGTTATTGCACAGTGCACACAGCTTGTATTGGATGACAAGTAATCTTTCATAATCATGCAAATTGCCAATTCATGTTTTCGATTGTTGAAAACGTTATAGGCAGGACAGAACTAAAATCATTCGCAAAATGCCCTGTCAAACCGATTTCATATAAAGCTGAGCATAAACAAAAACCGCCTTAAACCAACAACATCTAAGCTGCCGTGGAATTAAAGACAGTGGACACTATTTGGTAATTGTCAAAGACCAGTATTCTCACTTGGTGTATCTCAACATATGCATGAAATAACAAACCTGTGAAAATTTGAGCTCAATTGTTCGTCGAAGTTGCGAGATAATAATGAAAGAAAAAACACCCTTGTCACACGAAGTTGTGTGCGTTTAGATGGTTGATTTCGAGACCTCAAGTTCTAACATCGAGGCCTCAAGTTCTAAACTTGAGGTCTCGAAATCAAATTCGTGGAAAATTACTTCTTTCCCGAAAACTATGGCACTTCAGAGGGAGCCGTTTCTCACAATGTTTTATACTACCAACCTCTCCCTATTACTCGTTACCAAGTAAGGTTTCGTGCTAATAATTATTTTCAGTAATTACCAATAGTGTCCACTGCCTTTAAAGGTAAAGAATTGTTATTATTGATGAACTGAACTGATGTAAAAAATTATCGTCTTAAACATATTTGAGACAACTTTCATCATGACATCACAAAGCGGAAACTGGTGTCTGGTTACACTGGTGTCTGATTCCAAACGAAACCAGAAAGTGAAAGATTAAATTCCTTCAAGAATAAAAACATGGAAATATTGCGTGATTTTGAAGCTAACAGGAAACTAGATGGGATTTTCACTGAAACTTTGTCCAGACACGGCAGGTTCTTTCAGTATCGACGCCATTTTGTTTATCCCGCCCTTTACGCTTTCATTGACGAGGGAGCGCGCAATTTTCTTGATTTCACTTGATTTGTTGTTAACTTAAAACGCAACTCGTCATTTGATACATCTGTGAGAAGTAGTTACAGAGGATGGGCATCGAATCGCAACAGGGGGTGCTCCCCCTCAATTATCCCGTTTGCTTAGGGTACGTTCAGACGTGGGGTTAAACTAGTCCTTAATCCGAGCACCGCGGGTGTCCAAAAGATAAACATGACTTAGTCCAAAATTGGCTTGCGTTCACACAGTGAGTTTATTCTGGTCAAGCGGACTAAACTAGCCCACGATGTTGTATTGGGGTCTGCATCGGCGAACCTTACCTTGCTGGTTCCGGTTTGTTACATTGTCCATGCGTTTTCCACAGGGTTTCGATCCGCTATCGTTTCTACGAACCTCATGGTCATCAGTATTCCATTCATTAAAGGACGGCAAATCACTTCATATCCTTGCTTGGCCCCAGCACAAACGCAATTCTATTGTGCCCGCTGAAGTTTCCGTTCCGCACTGCCCTCGATGAACGAAACATTTACACGTTGTTGTTGAAAGCTTCAAATTATTTTCGAGTGTGAACTTTTGTAAATATATCACAACTTGGTCATTGAGAAGTCGTAGCCTACACACATTCTCATGTTACGTTAAAAATTGTTTTTCAATTCAACATTAGTCTGCTACTCGTATAACTGTTACGTAAAGTTGTTGAGGGCAGGAACCAGATACAACCTAGTTTTCGAACCCAAACTTTGGTCTTAATTGTCGATCCCGTGTGTGTGGCTTAGCTGTGATTAGATGCCACTTTCTTCAAAGCAAAACCCGTTCGTTATCATAAAGTAGCGTTGCACACAGAAGAAGTGAATTTAAAAACTAAATAGTGCTACTAAAAATGAGAACTTGTTTTCGTGCGACGTCCATTTCAAACATTTTCGGCGAAGGGGAATACCGGGGCCCCAACACTTAATGGTAACATAAAGGGAAGGCAGCGGAGAGACGCAAGGAGATATTATATAGCTCCATGGATTCATGAAGACACCACCCAATACTCGCTGCCGATCCATCCATACACGTGGAATGACGTCACCTTTGTTGCCGCGGTCATTTGGGCTAAAATAGACCGGAAGTAGCAGGTCAGTTGCGTTCCAACGATGGTTTACTGGGCCTCGCAGCGGGGGGTTGGTCGTAAAACCTGGGCTAAGTTAGTCTAGTCCACCAATTTTTTTGGTTTAGTTTAGCCCAGCTCAGTGGGTCAAATTAACCCTCGCGGACCAGAATATTGCGTTCACACGCAGGGTTAGTTTAGCACTTTTGGATTAAGGACTAGTTTAACCCACGTCTGAACGTACCCTTAATGGTAACAAAATATCCGTACAGGGATTTACAACTCTAAAAATATCATAGACACTTGTTGTGTGTAATTTTAAATACAGGAAAAATTAACAAGTCGCAAAATTGCACACCTTGGTAGTTACTGACTGAACTATTTTATTCAAAATTAACACCTTGTATGTGTGTCAAGGCGGGTATAGTAATATATTTGGGTGGGTGCCCGTTAAAACCTTTACACCCCCCCCCCCATTTCACACCCCGAGCGGGTGTGTTCCTCTTTGTTTGTACTTTTTGTAAACAGCTTCAAATGGCTGTGTACACCATCTCCCACTGTGGCTTTCCCCAAATCGCATTGTTCTCTCAGCAGTGAAATTAAATTTATTGAAACCTTGAGCAATCTCCATCGTCATGATATTATAAGATTTCATGATCGTATAATATTATGATGTGATTATTATTGGTTTATTAAACATGTCAAGCATCACCAAATGCTGAATTGTGTTTAAAATACAGGGCTTTATAAAAATAGATTTCTAAACAGTTTTACAGAAAAAAAACATATACTAGAAATACTAGCATTTATTTACGAGTTTACTATTTGTATATTAACAAACGTATTCGACTTCCAAACACCACAAAGAATTGCAGAACATCCGTGAGTAGAAGCTCTCAAATCTACCCCGCGGCCGCAGCAGAATAAAAATCAAGACCAAAGGACAAAAATAATCAACATTAGCAAAGTTGATATCGAAAAGATTGGTATACCGCAAACCGCATTTACTTTGATACCTCTACAATGCAATGCCTCAAAATCTATATAGAAATTTATACATAGATAATGTAGAGTGTCCACATACAGTTTTACTCTGGGAAGATTTTTACTCTGGGAAGATTTTTAAAGAAAATGAATTCCTTAAATACAGAAGAAAGATTTTCCCCAAAGAAAGATTGATATTTCACTTGAAATAGATGTTGGGGAAGGTAAGGCCTGTATCGATGCCACTTAAAGTTATTATATAGCTTTTTGGAGACGAAAATAACAAAATATATATAGGCCTTTGCAGTATTCTAAATATTTCCGATATTGACACAGACGAATTGCAACACAAAGAATTAGTAGTCCTTTTAACGATACCCGTTACGCCTAATTTTGTTTCAAGTGCCCATTAGCGCATGCCATAAATGGGATATACGCGTGTATTACGAAACCAGGAACAACCTGGCAGGCTTTTTGACTAGACAGCGGTATTACCATACTGACTCCATGTGCAGTATTGCAGTACTACTGAGTAAAACACTGTACATTACAACGCACAATGCTTTAGAACCATCGCATAATAATTATGGTAAAATAAACTGAAACAATTCAGGACAACGTGCTATCACACTCTTGGATTGCTTTTGCATAATCTCTCTCAGATTATAACATCTTCCCGAACCTGAAACGTTCACACTTTGAACAGACACAACAGCCAGAAAACGACATCAAACGGGGAAAGTCGTTTCTAAAAATAGACCCATGATTCAGGGCTAGCGCGAACCAGATGGACATTAACATTAATCGCTCCATATTAAAATTAGGCGCATGCGTGTTTCATTGCATAGAGGTGCATCGATACTGCAATGCATTTGATGCGCGCATCAAGCTGGCGAGGTGTTGCACAATAATGATATCCGGCGCGCACGAGGCGCAACTAACTTCAAACACATCGTAACAAGTGTTGTCCAATAACGCCCTGATAAGTGAGAGTTTCAAACTATAGGAATAGATAATGGTGAAACCCCAATCTTCTTAGAAATAACAAATGATCACATCATAATGTCTGACGGAGGAGCTATCGTTGGCCTATGGTATTGTATAAATACCCAGGCGCTTTTCAACACAAAAGACAATTTAGCCAGACAACAAATCGTCAACATCATCAATTCGCTTCGGCAGTTACGAACAAACTACAGCGAAGGAATAACGTAGATAAATAAATTTATTTGAACTGACTTCACTTTTGGATAACCTCAGGAGCTGAGACTTTTTTATACACACTTTGCTCGAGTTTGGGTTGCGAGCCAATCCGAAATGATGACTTGCTCACGACCGTGCTCAACAACCACACAGCGTCTCGGAACATTTCGTATCGTCAGAGAGACAGAAATGATGCTATTGCTTATATTGATGATGCTACTCAAACAAGGTAAGCGTCTTTTTAGTTTCTGATATCAAACAATAATCGACCGAATGCCATAAAGAATGGCAACGATCAAGTTTTACACACCCAGAAAAAAAGTTCACTCGTTTTAGAATAATTAACTTTCAGAATGAGTGTTGACGAGTTCTGGAAAACGTAAACGAAGGCTCATCTTTTTGCGAGCGAAATTATACAAAACAAATGCAATAAAAATAAAAAAATAAAATAAAGAACAAAAAAACAACCGAAGAGTGAAAAAATTTTATTGCTGATAATAATAAATTGGTGTCGATATAAAACTGCCGAGACTGGCTATAAAAGTCAAATTCAGTTCCGTGATTCAATAATTTTTCCCAAAGATAAGTCTATATGAGAATGGAAAAGAAAATGACAAGTCAGGTTAAATTTGTGCAAAATGCCACTTTTTTGATAGGCCTATACGCTCAAGTACAATTTGTTGTCAAAATAAAAAACAATCGATAATGTCACATATCATTCATACGGTATGTATACCTTTTACAGATAATTTACGGTTCATTTCTGAATTCTGATGATATTCCATCAAAACGGCATTGAATTCGGTCGTTTTTGACTGGCGCAAATACTCTTTGAAAATGTAAGAACCAATTTGTTTTTATATCCGCTGACCATTTTTTTCAAATTTTGCTCTGAAAGACTGTAAATAAAATGTCGGTTTCGGCTTTTTCGCAAGAATGGGGCTTGAACCCCCCCCCCCCCCACTTTCACGAGGACTTTTATCTTTTTGAAAATAAGTGCGTCAAATTAATTTGATATTTTTTAGCATCATCTCAAAGTCATTTCATCACCGTAGCAAGTGCCTCGCTGCCATGTTGCAACCTAGCACTTATTATGTCGGCTTTCTGGAATCGCTGTGCAGTAATGAATGATTTCCTTCAGGAAAATCAAAAGAGTACACGATGTGGTAATACACATTGAAATCGGATTGTTTGTTGTAATATCAAAAACGTAGCTTCTTAACAAAACAAAAGGTGCAACTATTCATGTATAGTATTATACTTCTAAAAGTTATCGGTAAAACAAATAAACACACCAACAAACAACCAAGCAACAAACAAAAACCCTAACCACCTTTCTGTATCTATTCTTGTGTATATATAATTTACAATTATGTGAATAAATGCCAGTTTAGCGAACTAATATTGATCAAAATGAAAACATCCACAGCAACAACCACGTCATACATTTAAGTATGAATAAATTAATACAGACACCAAAACATTATGTTAAAATGTACTTATGCACCACCGCCCGTACTGCGGTGGTGCTAATCTATGTATTTTATAATTTATGTTTAACTTTTAACAACATTTTTACCATGAATGCCACATAAATCAGCTTCGTGCTGTCAGTTGGTTTGTTAATAACAAAAATAAAAATGAATGAATGAATGAATGGATGACAGGGGCATCATGTCAATCTGTGATGATGCAAACAATATATAAGAAGGGAACAATAGTGACAACCGTCTTTGTAATTCATTTTGTTGAGTTGAAATAATAACAATGCATTATTCAAATTCATTGCAGGTGTTTGCCTCCTCTGCCCAGCGCACGACTCAGGGGAGAAGCTGTGTTGCGGTGGTGTTCTACACTCCATACGATTCGATATCTCGCCTATGTCATGTTGTAAGTATTTTGACAGATTGACCCAACGACCTCTTTCAGTGTGATTTCCATCAGCGATGTGGATTAAAAAAAAAAAAAAAAAAAAAAAAAAAAAAACCTTTAAAATCTTGGCAGATTGGTAGGCATAGTAACCAGTTTGATTGACTCATCACCCAGACTACAGGTTTTTAGACCAATCAACTTTCCACTGAAAGGCACATCATTGAAGGCAAGCCAAGACCTATGTGGCAGGAGATTCGGCCCCAACCAAATCACAATTTTTTATTTATTCATTAAAAATTGGGGAATTGTTTTCTCCAAATCTATTCAAAAAAGTGAATCCTTAAAAAAAAACATCATTAAATTTGTTGGGATGGTAATTTTGATGTACAGAAAAACAAAAATGCCCCTCCACCCACAATCTGTCCCCAATTTGTAGACATTTGGTTTGATGGCACCCTCTTTTTCATCTACTTTCTTTAGCCCATGTTAATTTAACCATATGGAGGGGCAGAAGGGTGGGGGTTCACACATCAGGGGACAAGATCCCATATGACACTTCAAGGAAATCACAAATGTCCATACCACACCATGTCCATTTTTATATCATTTTTTTTGTACAATTTATTAACATTCAAAAGAATATTGAACATAAGTCTACATTAAAATTAATAGAAATGTTACAGAATTTAATTTGAGGACAAGCTAAGTATGAGATCATCATTTTTGTTGATATAATTTTTGAGAAATACAACTTGCAAACATTGCCTGATAAGCACAGATTGTTCGGTGGGCACGGAATGTGGAAAGCTGACTTGTACTAAAAACAAATGCATTTCATATTCTCTAATGAAACCAAAGGACGCTGCATGCTTTGTACAAATTAAACTCAAAGTGAAAAATTCTCCCAAGAAATGAAAATCTGGTTACAGGTAAAAAAACCCAATGACTATTCAGTATAAAAGCAGACTGATTATAAAGTTGATACAAGTTCATGCCTGTCCATTATATTTCCATCTTTAATGTACCAATGTTATTGACAAGAAATAAGTTTTTAAACTTTCCAAACTGGTGTTTAAATTGTAGCAATTTTGTGCGCTCTAATTTGAAGAAATGTTCACAGTTGGCGTGTTTATTGAAACGTAGAGGAAAGGGAATTAATTTAATCTGTGTCAAAGCTACTGAATATTATCCAACTGTTGTTACCTAATGATTTAGGTCCAATGACCTCCGGCAGGCACTCAACGTGCTGAGCTATGTAGCCCTATGTCAGCAGTCTCATCTGTGTTCAAAGGGAACATCGTTAATCCGGAGGATGTTGGTGTCAATCCCACTCTAGTCAATTTGTTCTTTGTTTAACCCCCAAATCATTTAAAATGTACCCAGTCAGTTTTTTCCTTGTGGTTTATTAGTTGTTTCTTAATGTTACAGGTGGCCAGTCGCTCTACGACTCTGCGAGTCAAAGTTGCTGTAATGATGAGATCATAGACCATGTGAGTTCCCCTACACTCGACTGCTGCGGACACGGCAGGGGGGAACGAGTGTACGATAGAGACTCAAAGATATGCTGTATGGGAACACTGGACAACAGAACTGCAGGTAATGCCATGATCTGATGAACCATTAATTAGTATTCATAAATACCTCAGACAGTTTCCCTATTCCTATTGGTGGAGAGTGCAAAAAGAAAAAAATGCAAAACACTCATAATAACATCCAAGTAGATTTTAGTCACTTGATTGGTGGATAAAACTACCAGAATAAATAAAGTACACAAGATTGTATTCTGACATCACCACTGAGGGTGTCTTGGTGTGCAGTAGTCACTTCGTGATTAGTTCCAAACTACGTGGTTTGTGATGTAGGCTATGCACTGGCTAAACTGATGAATGCCATGTGATCTACAATCCTCCAATCACTTGACAGAGATGGTTGACATGTGACCTACAATCCTCCAATCACATGACAGAGAGTGTTATGAGAATGCCTTCAAGAAGGAACAGTGTAACATTTAGTTCTTCGCCGTAAATGTGAATAATTAAACAAGTGAATGGCCGTCTCTTTATTGAGGAGGCTTAGAACTGGTAGCCTATACATCCCAGTGCCTCATGTGATATGACCCAAAGTGTTGTTGTGTAAGAGGAAGTTTTTATCAACAGGAAACTTAACCCTGCCTCATGAATTAATGGCAGTTCCTTGTCCCAAGTCTCTCTTGCACATTCTTGCATCATCCTCACTCAAAAGTCAAAGGTGCCAAATACTTTGTTGGTTTTGCGTACACCTGGAGGAAACACATATAAACACACACCAAACGGAAAGAAAGAGAAAAAGAAAAAAAAAACTAAATAATTTTGCAATTGAAAGAGGTGCCGCTGAAAATGACATTCACTCATGCATGTTGAACATCTTGTAAGGGTTAGTTGTTTTGCAGTTACTTCTATAAACATCTATCAATAGCAGAAACTCTTTAAGCAAAATGTTCTTAACAATATGAATTGAGCCCTTGTTGACAAAGGTCCAAAAGTTGCACAACAATTTCCTATGAACATTGCTCTTAAATATGAAGAGACGGAGTCTTCAATTTAACACATGAGGGTTTGATACATGAGGAAAACTTTCCTAATAATTTTTTTGGGTACTTATGTTGTATGGATAGATTTCGTAATAGATTGTCTTGTATCTTTGTTTTACATAATAGATTTCTTGATACATTTTCTTGTATATGTTGTATCGATAAATATCCCAATGCATTTTCTTGTATCTATTTCAAATTAATAGATTTCCCAATCAATTTTCTTGTATCTAAATGGATAAATTTCCTAATCCTAAACGATTGTCTCTGGTATCTATGTTCTATTAATAGATTCAGTATGCTGTGGTTCAACAGTGATAGACAGCTCCTATCAGACATGTTGCTTTAACGGTGTAGAGTACGCCCCAAGGGTCGGTCTTGGGTCCTGCTGCGGAGCGGACAAGCTCTTCAATCCAGAGACCGATATGTGTTGTGAACGACACCAGCCCAACCCTGCCAGTGAGGTTCATGTGATTGGTCAGGACGCAGTGATAGATGGAGACTTTGAATGTTGCGGACTGACTGCTATCAATACCACAAAGACAAGATGTTGTAATCAGGTACGTTGCTGTTGATCAATTCAGTCGGCTTTATATCATGTTTCATTTTGAATCATTCATTTCCTCATTGCGATCAGGAGGAATCAAGAAGTGATTAATAGATGAAGAAATACAACAAAATGTAGATTATGATTTGTTTGTTTCCTTGAAGCTTCAAATAAGTCTGACGTTGAGGATGTCAGTTGTTCGCTTTTGTTTGTCCAGTTTTATGTTTCGCAAAATTGTACAAAACTTTGGTTCAGATGATAAGTAATTTTTTTCTCCCCCCCCCCCCAGGCCCAGAAAGATAAAACTCCCTACAACGACTGCTGCGGCGGAACGACCTTTGACACTCGCTCACAAATCTGCTGCGAGGACACAGTAAGAGATCTGACAGATGGAGAAACAGAGTGCTGTGCCACCAACGCTTTTAACCCAGCCAATAAGGTGTGCTGTGGGTTTGGTACAAACAGAGTTCTATACGACATTGGTGAGTAATTGATGAATCTACCTAACATAACATTATACTTTTGAAAATTATATTTTTGAAATGCTCCGCCAGTAGAAATTTACAATTTCCTCACAGGGTGCCCTTTACCAAAAAGGCAATGCCTTGGTGCCCTTGCCCTTACATTTACCATTATAATTAATCACTTTATACTCTTTCCTGTGTTTTATGAAAATCATCCACAGGCAAATCACTATGGTGGGATTCGAACCCAAATCCAGTCCTCTGCAAAACTGTCATCATTCACAAGAATTATTTAAGACCCTGTCATTTTTCTTTTGAGAGATCATGTTATAGTACCCTCTACAATTCAAATGCAGAGAGTAAAGGAACATGGGCATTCTGAATCTACTGGTTCAATCTCAGCTTGATCTGAGGCCAACATTTTGTCAGACTGCTCCAAATGCTCTGAGATGAGTTCTGTACTAAGCGGGTTCTGAAACTAATGTATTAACAACTTCCTTTGTTGGAACTCGTTTTAGGTCATGGAAGTTGCTGCCGTGCTACGCCATACAGCAGTTCGCTGGACTCATGTTGCTATGGAAAGATCCATCATGTCCCTAAGATTAATGAAGTACAAGGCTGCTGTAAGCAAGAGTCGTATCTCAAGACTGATCAAGTGTGCTGCGAAGGAAACCTTCATGATAGACAGCCAGGGATGCAATGCTGTGGGAGAGGTAAGAGCCAGTGACTTAAGCCGTATCATTTATTTCTGTAGGATTTGAAACTTTGCATGGTGGAAGTATAACTAAGAGAAATTTGCGGTAACACCATGTGAATATCTCTTTTGAGTGGTGTTGGTTCTGAAAAGAACCGGTGGTTAAGGACTCAACGTTCCAAATCAGCAGACTCTGATTGTCTTCAGGAGAATTCTGGCAATGAAACCAAAGATTCCACATAAGTGAACTTAATCACATGCTTGAGGAAACCTGTAATTAAGAGTGCTTGCTATGTGGACCAGAAACATTGTTGTTGTTAACCCCTACTCTACCACAATAAGTGTTCTGAGATCGATTTCCTAAAGATAGTCCTAACTTAGGACTAGTTGGAGTTATTAAAATCTTAAGGCTAGTCCGAGTCACTCGTCCCTTTTCAAGATAGGACTAGTCTTAACTCTTTGTGAAATCCACCCAACTGTTCTTTTCCGTGCACTACCAGTCTTAGTACACAGGAACTACAGCTTAATGTTCTTTTTGTTTTAATATTCCAGAGCTGTACAACACAACCTCTGAGCTGTGCTGCGGTAACACCACCATACCACGATCAACCCCGTCCCTCCAGTGCTGTGGGAACACCAGCTACGACACTCTCCAAGAAACCTGCTGTCACCACGTTGGTCAAAGCTTCACGGGCCTGAATCTGTCTTGCTGCTACTCCACCCGATTCACCACAGTAGATGTATATAATCCTCTGACTCAGACTTGTTGTCGTGGAAGAAGAGATGGTATGTTTTAACCTCATTCCAAGTGGTGTACAATCTCACGGCGCCATTCAATGAATGTGACAACTAAACATCTCTCCTGATTGATCTATTATTCTTTTTTTTATTCCTTCAGTTGGTGTCTATCCAGAACCAAACAGCAGCATGAAATGTTGTGCCGAATCACTGCTACAGGATAACCAGTTGTGTGACAGGGCCCGACGTCAGCCAATCACCAAGGAGCACGATGAGGACAATGCCGTCTGTAGATCAACAAGGCTACGCACTGGACGCCCACGACAAGGAGGAGCGATACAAACATACAACCAGGAAACTCATGTGAGTACTTGATTCAATCAGTTCTAATTCCATACAGCGATGTGTGTATACGTTTTTTACACCACCGCTTTAACCCCAACTCTCCACCTTGTCCAAAAACCTCATACCAAAAGCACATGATTTTAAAATAATTACAGGAGCTAAACGACTCAACGACTCTGTTTAAAACCACCACAATCCAAAATGCGATTTTCCAGGTATGGTGTTTTGACTGGAAACCTTACATTTCCTTGTACCTCCACCTTGAGAAAGAAAAAAAAAACACAAACCATACTACTTGATTTAATTGTTTTTATCTATTATTAATTTTAACAAGAATATTTTATTTGATTTTTTTGTCTAGGTATGTACCACCAATGGCAATGTACTGGTGAGATTGCCCGGCGAACAAATCTGCGGTCAGAAACTGTTTAACCCCGCCTCAGAACTGTGTTGCGGTGGCCGAATCTTCTCCGTCAACGACCAGTACGGAAATCCAAGAGAATGCTGCGGCAACAGCGTCTTTGTTTACGCACCGAGTCTACAGTGTTGCTTCGGTAACAGAGTTGAAAACATACCACAGAATGTTGCTGGGTAAGAATCAGGAATACTTTGTAAATATCAAGATTGATGATCATGCCAACTTAATATCTATGCCCTCATACTTCTATGTTTTAAGAGCCAGCATATAAAGTAGTAGTAAACTGATTGTCACTGATCACTGTGGACCAGTGCTTAGACTGCAGGACTTGCAACTACAAGGTTGTGGGCTCGATTCCACCAAGCTTACGCTGATTTCACAATGACTAGAATAAGTGTTGTCGTCTAGTTACTGAATCACAAGTTCTTGATCGTTATGCATCACTCATAATCATAGGCGTTAAACCATTGTTTGTATGAGAGAGATTGGCTGTTGCCAGCTTGGTGTTTATATCTCCTTGTGGGAGTTTGCCGAGTTCCCTTGACGGAAAGATCATGTGAAGTCCCTTAACCTTCCAGGCTAGCATTGGTCACATGAGTTTCTGTCTGTAAAGCTGATACTATCAGTAAACCCAATGGCGTGTGTACTGTTGACTCAGTCTCCACAGTCTTCTGTGGAATGCTGTGGCAAGAGCCATTTGGGCAGGGGAAGTATACCAATAGTACTAAGGTTGTTAATGTGAAGATAGTATAGGTAAAGCACGCTGACAACTAGAGACAATTTGTCTTACATCCTAATTATGTAAAACAGATAAATAACCTGAGACTATTTACACCACAGGTGATATGACATGTAACATAGTGCATCATTTTTTTCATGTATATGTCCAGGTTGTGTAGGAATCGTGCCTACAACGTCAACACCAGTTCATGCTATCGAAACAGTGTGGTGCGACGCCGTTGTGACATCGATAACTACCCAGATCTCTGCAGCACTGGCTCCGATCCCAGTCTATGGATTCCATACAACCCACGAGACAACGAGTGTTGCGGCGAGACCCTGATCGGTCCCGGCCAGACGTGTTGCAGCGGACAGGTTTACGCAACACCGGGTACGACTATCGGCAGTGGTAGATGCTGCAGGGACGAGGGAGGATACAACCCGGCCGAGGAAATCTGTTGTAATGGGAGACTGTTTATGACAAATGGAACAGGTTAGTTTATTGTTTCTGAGCAGGTTTTAGGGTCATACATAATGAAAGCAGGCCTGATACTTTACGGAGACAATGAAGGGGATTGCCTCCATGCCTTGGTGCCCTTGAAATGTTCGAGTAGAAATTGATAATGTCCTCATACGGTGCCCTTTACAGGCATGTGAATGTTTGGGCTGAACAAAGAAAAGTTCTCAAGAATGGGATTTGAACCTGCGACTTCTGCATTAACATGAAAGCACTCTGTCAACTGAGTCATCAAGCCCTAAAGTTGGCGGTGTCCCTATTTGTCAATACCTCTGTTCGGGGGTGCCAGTCAGAAGCCATTCAAACTTAAACAGCCAGGGATCACACAACCACTTCTGGCTTATTTGACTTTCCATTTACATATAAAAACATCCTTCATTTCATTGATTACAATTTTGAAGTATACTAGATTCTCCTTCATCTAGTTTTCATTTCCAATGTCTGTTACAATACAATCCATTCTTAACCCTGACATTTCTTATCATACAGACATGGAGTGCTGTGGAAACCGACCCTTTGACCTGCTCGACGGCGCAGAGACCTGCTGCGATGACAAACTTTACTCCTCCGATAGTAGACAAACCCTGTGCACTGATGGGGTTGCACACAGTCCAATAGAGACAGTTTGCAATGGAGTGCTGTATGGTGTAGCTAACGGAGACTGCTGTGGAAGGTCCATCATAAACGATACCACGATATGCTGCGACGGCCACATGTAAGTCTGAAATACCTTCGTAATGCACACAATGCTAGGACAGATAAAATTGCATGTATACACCCAAACCAAACAGTGCACTCCTTTAGTGTCCGCCATATCTCAAAAAGGCTAATGTAGATCAGAAACAAAGTAAAACCAAAGCACTCATCCAACTCACAGTTCCAATGCAAAATCCGATCTTCTTGGATACACTAGTGCACCACAGGTATCTGTGTAATTTTGAAAAACAGCCTCAACATTTCGCTTAAACGATAATCATGTACCATCAAAAGTAACAACCCTTACTAAAACATAATTTTTTTTTAAAGCTCAGAAATAATTTGTTTCTACTGGAGTTTATTTATTTATGAGCGTTTACTTTGTTTACTGGCAGGTATTCCAAGGTTGATCATGGAACTCACTGCTGTGGTAGGGTGGCTTACGACCCAGCATCTCAACCCTCGCCACTCTGCTGTGGCGACTCCCTGTACACCGACGCCCCCACGCTACAGTGCTGTGGTAACCAGGCTATTGACACAACCGAGCGTCAGTGCTGTAGTACGGCCGGGCATCAGTTTGCCCTACTGAGGACCAGTGGACAATCCTGCTGCGGAGGGAGCGATGGCTACGATGAGACGCTCCACACCTGCTGCCAGGGAATGCTGCATAAGTTTATTACCGATGGGGAGTGCTGCGGGCAAGGGGTTGTGAGGGACCCGTCACAGGAGATTTGCTGCAATGGTAGAATTCAGGTATGTAGAAACTGATACTAGCATTTGATTCTGCCCAAAACACTACATGCCTCGAAATACATGCACGCCATGGCCTCAGTTGCCCCTGGTCTTGGCCTTGGTGCCCCTTCAAAAGTTTCCCCTTGACTTTAAGATTTTCCAATGGAAGTGCCCTTTGCAAAATGCAAAGCCTGGTCTACATATTCCTGGCCTGCATTATACACTGATGAAACACATTGTTTACAACTCTGATGGATCATTCTTAAAAGGATGCATCAAATTGATTCTGAAAGGACTTAGGGTTGTAGGCCCAACCAAGAATTGCTCATCGCTGAGTCAGGCATTCCAATCTTATCCAAGTCCAAACATAATGGTGTGGAGTGACACAGGAGAATATTACAGGATCGAGGTCACCTGTAGGCAAGTGAACCAAGGAAGTAAGGGGCAATGTTTCAGTATGATTTTTTGTTCTTCTCCTCTTCAGGCAAGAGACTATGGAGACCACACAATATGCTGCAATAACATCATACGTGACGCCCGTCGTGTCATCTGCTGTGGAAATGCTTCCGTCTCACGCCAATCCAAATGGCAAGAATGCTGCAACGGTGTCGTCATCAACAAGGGAGAACAACAATGCCCAGACACAGACATCCAAACTAGGGGTCTTCAAGACGCAGATATCCAAACTAGAGGTCTTGAAGACACGACTCATAGGATTTATGCCAGGCAGACGGAGCACGCCCAAAGGGTTGCCGGAAACGGAACAGACGCCATGGAGCTGGGCATCGAAACGACCACGAATGCTGACGGGAGGACACCTCATCTGGAGCGTATGATGCCGAGAGATGCTACCAAGACAACAGGGGTGGTGTGTAATGGTCTGGCTTACGATCCCAACACTCAGGGCTGCTGTCATGGTACTCTATACAAGCTAACCAATGAGACCTGCATGGGCGGACTGATCGGGGGAATCTGTGATGGCATCGCCTACAATCCCTCCACTCACGGATGTTGTGGAGTGATTGTGTTCAACCGCACCACTGAATATTGTGATGAAATAGTTTCTCCATCGGCTGACCAGGATTCTGAGATCAGTGATGGTACCCAGCCAACTGTAAACGCAACCCTGAGGCCACTGTGCGGAGGAGTCATCTACGATCGGCTTCAACATGGTTGCTGTGGTGACCAGCTCTACAATCTCAGCTCAGAGTACTGCGGCGAATCTGAAACAGTCATTCCCAGAATCGCAGAGCAGCCTGATGAGCTATCAACGACAAGAGTGACCACAATCTCTTCATATGAGACAAGCACTGTTCCCGACAGCACAGAGTACCCAGAAATATCTGAAGAAGAATGCAACGTTCTCAGAGCCCAAGAAAACGTAACGGATGACTATCAATGCTGCCAAAGCCTTCTGTACAGACCAGAGAATGCAACTTGCTGCCAGGGCATCTCATCTAGTAACAACGGTACCGCTGTGATTTGGAGCGCCGTGACGGTCGGTGTAGCCTACGGGCGTTGCTGTAACCAGACGGCTTACGATTCCTCAGAGGAAGTATGCTGTAACGAGAGGATCCTGGCCAAGACGTGGTTGACTCCGGACTCGTTCAACACATGCTGCAAACCGGGAGAGAAGTGGAATCGTTTCTTGGACTCATGCGAGACGGCACCGACGTATGAACCCTTCATGGAGGATGAAACAGAAACATCCGGAATGACACCAGAGGAGTAAGGTATGCGAACAGTTCTAAAAAACACAAACACTCTGCCTTATTCCAGTTGATTTATTTCTAGCATTCAGCTATTATCCCGGCCATATCTCGTTGGGCCCCTGTGCCCCCCCTTTCAATGTTGGCTTTCATTGCATGGTCTTCTGCGTTCCAATCGGTTGGGGGACGGGGAGAGAATTACTATTGAAAAAACATTCCAAAGGCTTATTTTTCGGGTGGGATTCGAACCCAATATCACGCTAGAGCAGATGTCTAAACACTAGACCACCGAGCTTGCCTGGTACCTAGAGGCCTGGTGCCAGGTACGCTTCCAAACCCATAGTTTAGGAGCTGAAACCACAATGATTCGTTTGCCGACATGTTCTAACCTTCAATATTTACATTAATTTTCAGAGTGATGGTTCCAGCCAGTTCTACCAAGAAACTCTGAGAGTGAGGCAGAACCGAAACAGACCAAAAAACAAAATAAAACATGTATGCTACATTAGCTATCAGTAAATTTGTTTTCCCCATTGTAAGTGTATTACACTGAATAATAAATAGTAAGTTTTTCTTGCACTAAGTATATCCAATAATTTTGTACGCACTATTTATTTTTGTATTTGAAATGTTTACCGCAATATTTAATATTTATTTATTGTTCTAGTAGAGTAACAGTTAATTATTTATTCATTCTAAAAATTAATTATTTATTATTGCATTAACAACTATTTATTGTTGATTTTTCACAAAGTAGGCGGGGTATATTCAAATCTCATGAAACAATTGATACAAATGGTGATGATTTGAAGTGAACTGTATACAATTTCACTCAAGTTTCAAGTTACAACTTACAATAGTGGTTAAATTTTTTGAAGTTTTCAAATTTAGCTAGATTGTTAGTTACAAGCGCATGTGTGCTACACAAGAATTTGTTTCATATTTATAATGAGAATTATTTCTCAAAGGAAAAATTTAGGGCATACAAAAAAAGTTGGTTTTCTGTTGTAAGATTATTCAGTAGAAGATGATTATCATAAGACTATTATTTTCTCTATTTTTTTCAATGTTCTGTTCCAAATGAAAGGCCCATTCACACTCAACCAACACTTATTGTGAGGTAAAAACGTCAAATAATGTGCCATGAAATGAATCTTCAAATCCGGCAGTAATGGACCCTGTGTGTGAAATTCTAGTGCCGATGAAACCCCCGTGTGTGACATGTTTTTTCTATTTAATTAAGTATATTTTCCTATGTCCGATAATGGTATTTTACTGCCGATTTATCAATAAGTAATTCAACGAGTTTATCCATAATTAACGAGTAACTTTAAAGGTTATAGCTTTATATTGTGTAAGTAACTTAATAATACTAACTTGAGGGGTGGAAGCATTGACACCTCAGTCCAGTTTATATATTTATATTTAGTAATTCTCTGTATTTTCTCTATTGTTATCTTCATGTATGCATTATCTTGATCTTGCCTTTGACTACAAGTGCAATGTAAAAAAAAAATTATAACAATTATAATAATTATAGTAGTAAATAATATATCTCTCCCTGACAGTTAAAAAAAAACACAATGTTGAAAGCTGGAAAATGTAAAGATTTTGATACTCCTAAACAGCAAACTTGTACAGTGGAGACCCCTCCACAAACATGATGACATAGTTTAAAGTAAAGTACTGAAATTGGTCTGTCATAATTAATATGTATGTAAGTTGAGATTTTCTCTGCCCCTTTTCTTTGAGAAAAGCCCCACGCTGTTTCATAAAAAATCCTGAATGTTTACCGTTTACACCTTTAAGGAACAAGGGTAATTGAGCCATTATTTGCCATTGCCTTAATTACCCTGTTGTTTTATTCTCGCCGAAGGGCATAGCTCTGGAGGGAGAGGGGTGGGTCTTTAGTCAACTTCCAAATGTTAGAAGATGTGTTTGAGTAAAATTAATGATAAACCACACTTTACCTCGACCAAGCGTCAAATATCGGGCTGTTGTTATGGAATATCGTAGAGACTTCCCGTTAAGAATTCATTGTTTAAAGTAATTCAAACCAATTCCTTCCAATGATATCGTTTGTAATTTGATATAAATAGTTAATCAATTTATTTATTTCGAAGTAGATTCTTAGTTAATGGTTTACTCTAATTGATATGAACTGTTAAATTTGTACAATGTTAGGTATCAGTATTGACTTTCAGATTAAATTTATGGAAATATTTTGAGCACCTTTTTCACTGCAATACTGTAATGTAAAACAAACCTCACCTTACCCTTTGCAATTTCCCATTAACTTTGCAATGTTTATATTTGCCAGTAAAGTATAATACGGTGTTATTGTTCGATATAAGCTACCAATAATGTGTGTGCTGCTTTTCAAAATAAAAGTTTAAAAATGTGATCATGTGTGTTTTCTGGAATTTATTATGAATGTTCTAATGGGGGTGGGGAGGGGGGGGGGCAAAATACAACTAACAATCTTAAACTCTACGGAAGGACCACTAGATGCTAATGACTAACGCCACCCAGGCAATATAATACCCATTGCCTGGTCAATATCAATAGTGCACATCTGTACGCAATGTGAGTGTCTGTTAAGGGTTTGGGTAGAAAGCTTCTCTCAAAATATTACTTATTTTGAGGTGCTGTAGTTTTTGAGAAATGAGTAAACC
This sequence comes from Asterias rubens, assembly GCF_902459465.1. Classification (NCBI taxonomy): domain Eukaryota; kingdom Metazoa; phylum Echinodermata; class Asteroidea; order Forcipulatida; family Asteriidae; genus Asterias; species Asterias rubens. Next base: position 17,274,387 of record NC_047062.1, on the reverse strand, counting down.
AATTTAACGTAAACAATGCTCATCTCAGTGAGTTATAAAGAAAAATAGCACAAATCAATATAAAACACTTAAGAATACATGTGACTACAATTATTAGCTCTGAATGGGCCAATATACCCTGTTCACAACGCGCATTGTTTGGAGCTGCGTAAACCAGTGTACCATCATTTTGTGCACATTTTGACACACAAAATGGCAAACAGAAGACGCGCGTGTATGTGCACTACGCATTGTGAAAGGGTCTATACATATAAATACTGCAAGTCCGTATACAACAATAATGCCTACCTGTGACTCTGGCCCTTAGTTCTGGATGCCCTGACTCATAATATTTTCGATGATGTCTTCCTCGTCAAGTTCTAGTGCCCTGGAGGCGTACTCAATCACGTCTTCTCCCATCCAGGAACCGTTGAAGCTCTCTAACTGACAGATCGAGGTGTAGATTCTTAGAAGGTCGGACGGCTGAACGTCGCCCGTCCGCGTCTTATCAGTGTAGCCAAACTGGTGGATAATATCTGCATGGCCTGGAGCCCAAGATCTGAATGTGTCGAACAAGCAAAAGAAACCCGACAATATAGAAGATTTGAAAATCAAACATCTTTTACACTTAACTGTTTCTTGTGACGATTATCCCTTCACATTTCGGCATGAATCTTGCTACCCAGAAAAGATACACTGTGCAATTCCCCGGGCAGATTAAATCAGCCAAATTTTGGGACTGAGTGTTGCTGGCAGGGCAGGTGTCAAATCGACCCTATTCTTATTGGCTACACCATCTATGTGACCTCAAAGTGATCCTTTTGAACGTTCCAAGTTGTAACCAAAAGTAAGAAATGAGAAGTAAGCTTTGAACTTGTGTGTGACTTGACTGCCATAATTTGTTCAAGAACTTAAAAACAAAAACTTAATTTTACAAATAAATGACAGGGCACTGGCTAGGGTACCTATGACAACACAATACCCAAACCTCGGCATGCTAGGGATTGAAATGCATCAAAATCTTGAATTCTTTTTGGGAATTTTGGATAAATTGGTAGTAGTTGGTTTAAATCATTTTACGATGTTAGAATTTAATAATGCAAAGAATTTAAGAAAATATAAAAAATGCAAGAATTAAATAATGATATTATAAAGCGCTTGGAGATGCCCTTACATAAAGAAATATATACAAAACTTATTATTAAGTGAAACCCACAAGACAGTGAGGAAGAAAACTCACTCTATTATCTTGGCAAGGTGTTGTTTCCTCTTGACAAGTAACTGTCGGACAAAGTAGACGAAGATAAACGCCTGCTGCTGAGACAGATGATGGTTGATGAACAGATCACGCTTAGGAGTGATCCTTACTAGGCAAAGAGTCTGGTCCTTTGTCTGGAGAATGAGGTCAAAACCATTATTAGAGACAGGGTTTCAAACAAGATGGCCGTCTATTACAGAGTAAATAATAAGATAATAATACTATAAGTCTTACTTAGCACACGTATCTACCAAACAAGGTACTCAAGGCGCTTAGTATATACATTTTGACAGGAAGATAGGTTATTGAAGTGATGAAATCCGAGACCCGATTATGTAGCACCTTTTTAAGGGTTTACAAGGTGCTCCGGTGCATTCAGCAGCCACAGCCAGGAACACCGGGGAGAACCCCTTCTCTTATTATACAAGACACCAGTTAAAAGTTATAATAAGCCTGAAGAAGTTTCTGATAAATATTTTTAAAATATTCACTAATTTTTTAATAATGAGATTAAAGTTTACAAGTAAAAATACATTCAACACAATAAATGTCTTACATAAATGACCATTTTAATCCATCTCTTGACTTGCTTCTGTGACCAAAAACCTTTATTTTTCACTCTTAAATTGTTGTTAAATCATCAATGAACTCCTTAGCAATTTCTTTAATGATGTGTTCAAAATTTACTTTAACACGGCCAAGATTTATATTTGTGTGAAACTTTTAGTTTTAGAGACTGAAGTGAGAAAAAAGGCAATGTTAGTCGAATCTGAAATCAATCAATCATTAAATACAAAAGACGCTAAACAAACATTCAATGCTCACTTGAATGCTAGACTTGAATAGTCTATTTTGAAAAAATGGCAATTATTAACAGAATGAATTGGTAATAAATAAATAAATGAATGAATGGGGCGATGAATCAATTAATCGTTATACATAAAGGTGCTATTCCAGCAGTCAATCCTCATTGCAACACAAAAATGGAATTGTACAGTCAAGCAAGAGAGAGAGAAACAAACAGGCAAAAACAGTAGAATGTAAAATAGACAATTTGATATATTCAATGCAAAACTAGACTTGCAAAGACTCGCAAGGTCTAGTGTGAGAACAAAGCAATACTACTAGAATCTGAAAAAGACAAATCTCCACAATGCAAAACTTGAACAGTTACAAACATCACACAAGATTTAAAGAAAACATTTTATGAACAAGATCCCATTGTTTTGTTCAGTTTACATAAACTCATAATGTTTTAAAACAGGCAAACTTTGGTTTCAACAGGGAAACAAAAGATACTTACATTTGAAGTGGAATTATTTTGTTCTCCGCTAAAATATGGATTGAAAGAAGTGAGTGGCTCCTACAAATCAATGAAAACAAACAAATATTAAGGACTTTGAAAAGAAGTTCACAAGTTTTGGTTGTCCAGTCGGCCAGTTATACTGTTGGCCATATTTCCTAGAAATGGTCTTATTCTCTGGTTTTCTTCTTTGATTTGATAATTTTTTATTTTGTTCATGTATTTCACTGCACATTTTTACTATTCCAGCAATGTAATTTAACTTTTATAGCCATAAACTAATAAACTACATTATAAAAACTAAAGTATTAAAAAAAAAAAAAAAAAAACAATCGCGCCCACGTAAAACTCAAAATAACTTGGTCCCAGAAGCTCAAATACGCACAAGATTTGCACAGACTATTTGTAAAGATTTCATGCAACCATCTCCAAAAGAATGTCAATGTACATGCAAAGCAATCCAGTCACAGGGCCTGAATAGCAAAGATCTGATAAACTAAACACTAACCTTGTGTAGAAGTTGAATATAACAGCTGAGCTGCATCAATGCCGACAGGGCTCGATACTTGAACATGTTTCCTGCTGGTTGAGACATCACCTTAGTTAAGAAAATAAACCGTAAATCAGTTGTTTAGAATTTGGTAGAAAACAAAAGTTATATATAACACTACAGAAACAAACCTGTATTAGAATAATAATTAGTATAATTTTCAGTCGAATAAAGAAAAAAAGACTAGAGCAGGACTTGAATCTGTGACCTCTAGATTAGCGTACCGGCGCTCTTTCAACTACGCTATCTAGCCCTGATGTTAAGCAGTTTCTCTTTTTGGTCAACATCTTTGTTCGAGGGTGCCAGCTATTCAACCTGTAACTGCTGCGTAGCCAGTTGTTTATGATACAACCTGGGAGGCAGCAGCACAGTCAGTTTCCTTTGCGGTTTGTTACTGAATAAAATAATACTATAATTAAATTTGGTTCTTGTCAAAGACATAAGTGCCTTGTTCAAGGACAAGAGTGTCTTTCTTGCTCAAGGACACAAATCCACCCTCTGGCAACAGAACTCGAGTAAGCTTGCCGATCGACCACAACACTCCACACCAATGGAAATATTTCAACAATTTTAAACAAATTTCTTGCTGCCCTTCCCCCCCCCCCCAAATGTCTGGACAGTCTAAGTATTGTATCTGTACTCACATCGTAACAAGCCTCCGACATGAAGATGTTGAATTCAACTCGACCATACTTGAATGAGGCCAATCTCTCCAACAACTGGCTCGTAATGATGTAAGCGTGGGTCCTTTCTTTCTTGTAAGGTATGCTGCCAATGACTTTGATGGGTATGTCTGGAAATATAAGAACATTTGAAATAAAAGAAATACTGGCTATTGATCCCTTGCACTGATGTCATATTTGACTACTGTCTTCCGATGGTATTCCGTTTTGGAATGTAGTTACAAATATTGTTTGTGGCTTACGTCACAGGCTTTGCCTAGAATGAACACTGTACAGTAACACACAGGGAATCTGAGTGTCCAAGTGGCCGGGCAAGAATGATCATGTGGTGGCATCATGGCCAATCTCATGACTCTGCCTCCTGCCGATTTCTGCATTTGCAATCAACAATCTTCACATACAGGGCAAGTGCCGAAATTTCTGCAAAAGCTGTTCAAGAGAAGAATGCCCAGTAACGTGAAGTACCCAAGCAAATCAGAAAAAGAGGTCTCTGCCAATTTGTTAAATACGCTTGACATAAGCGCGGAATTCCCTGCTTCTATATACACCGCTTCTTTGCTAACGGGGTACGGTAAGCCATGAAATTTTGCTCAGAATGAACTGGGCCAATAGAGAGCTATGACAGCTAATTATCAAGGAACTTGAGCCTTTCATCGAATGCACAATCATTAAAAGGTAAACCTTATTTCTGTTCCACATAATTTAACTAATGTATCATTCATAAAGAGGGTACAAAAAATATATGAAAAATAAAAAATGGGGGTACCTGCTTCCCATGGTACTGGTTCAATTCCCTCAAAGACCTGAGGAGTTCGAACAATCGGTGGCTTGATGACACTGGTACCGTGGTAATGCATTGAGAAGAAGTCAGCATGCATTGGTTTAAGTCTACCATCGGATAGAGAGGCTACTTTCCCTAGAGTAGGTAAGAAGACCTTCTCACGCTCCATTGCTAACAGTCTCTGGGCACCAGAGTTTAGGAGCTGCCTCGTTAGAATGCCTGGTCCTGAAAGGGGAGAAGAAAAATATTGGATTAACAGAGGGTTACATAAAATCAAGTCTCTGTATTTGTTTATTTTTTCGCATAAAACATCAAGAGAAAAACCATAAGATGCTCCAGATTGCACATATAAGGGCCTTATAAAAAAAGAATAACTCAAACTGCAGTCTTTAAACTTCCTTTGGAATACAAAGAGGCCATGAACTCCCTTTTGTCCCTGGTCTTGGCACCTCTTTCAAACTTTCCCATTGAATTAAATAAGAATTTTCAATGGAAGTGCTCTTTGCAAATTGAAAATAGCCTCACAATCAAAGATGAAACTCTAGCTGCCAATTTCACAAAAAATTACACAACTTTGTAAGTCTGCTTGCGCAACATTTATTGTATTTTAAAGTGTGCACCAATAACACAAGAACTCCTTTCACAAGTGGACTTGCGCAGTTGTGTGTAATTTTTTTTGAAATCGACCCCTTTTGAAAGGGCAAAGCCATTTTCATTTTGCCAAGGGCTCTTCCACTGAAAAATCTTAAAGTCGATGGGAAACTTGTAATGGGGCACCAAGCCCTATACCAGGGGCAACAGAGGTCATGGCCTCCGAGGTCTCTGGTCTAGGCATTGGTGCACCTTAAAATGTTTCCCATTGACTTTAAGATTTTCCTGTGGAAGAGCCAGATTTTTCAGTGGAAGAGCCCTTCGTAAAATGAGAATGGACTTGCCCTTTCAAACATGAAATTCCAGGCCTGTTTGTAGACACTCACCCGGACTGGTCTCAATAATCAGGGCCTTCTCCTCTTCCAGGCTTCCATCAGGGAACACCTTATCAACCATCAGCTCCGCAAGATCAGGATGAAGTACAAACCGAATCTTCTTTCTCCCAAGACACTTATATCTGTCTTTCATTTTCTCCAAGCTCTCAGCTGGAGGCAGGGCGAGAGCAGATTGACTACTCGTCCACCTTACACCATAGAAACGTCTCTCTGATAGTTCGGGACGACATTTCAGTTTGTCTTGGTCCTTCAATGAGCTACAGAAGGTACTATGGTGAGAGACCTTTGGCACAGATGGGCTGGAAGAAGTCTTTGCGTGTTGGCAAACTTTAACTTTGCATAAACTTAGAGTGTTGTTGTGAAGATTGTCACATTTTAGTGTTGAGTAGTTTCTTTGCGATAAAACAACAACTGGGACTGCACATTTTCTTAAATGTGACCGCAGGATTTCAGTCCTAGCAGAACAGGAAACGTTACTTTGTGACTGACTGAGTCTATGGCATAAGCAGGCTTTCAACAGTCTTGCGTTGCCCGAAGAGAATGACATCATGGCCGAGTCTTACAGCTAGAACAACAAAAGACTTCAAAACCACTTCATCAACTTTCAGAGCTTTGCGTTGTTGGTGTATGCTTCCATGAACGAATGCTTTGCGTCATCAGTGCATGTTTCCATGATTCGAATGAGTAAGTAAAATATTGTCCTTGATGAGTAAAACCTTTCACTACATGTATCTTGTTTAAAACTCTTCACTCATTCTAAGATATATCAACCTCACAGTGAGCTCCTTCACAAGTTGGAAACCCCATTTTTCTCAGGACCTGGGAAGATAGCAATAAATACAAATTGTTTAAATTTAATTCAGCATTAGTTGGGTCAAGCACCGATCTTTTATAACCCAAATTTCAATGAATCAGCACTCGGTATCACGCACAACAATTGGGCTAAATGGGCTCACTCCCATCATGCATCACTACTAGACTATGGTCTGTACATGTATTTATCCTACTGTCCTGAACAAGAATTTGTACAAGCTCATCAGCGACCCCATCTCAGTGGTCTTGCATTAGATAAGAGCAGCTGGGCCGAGTGACTGAAAAAGCACATTTGAAATGGGCCATATGTAATTAAAATATGCACATTATTATCGTGGAACTCTCTTGCACACACGTCTACTCAGTAGTGTCAGTAACTTGCCCAATTAATTTGTAACTTTTTAAAGTAAGGTTTAATTTGAAATTAAATAATGGAGACAAAATGGTGGCTGGATCATCGAATGTGAAATTTAATAATATTAATAATAATTTATATTATAAATTTAATATTAATTTTTTATTAATATTTATTTTTTGTATTGGGGATTCGCGGTTTGTTGGTAGGCCCAGGATGATCATGATGATGGTTCATGGACGGACTCAGTCACAACTAATAATACATCTGACGTAAAAAAACATGGAATCACAAAAAAGTAGGAATAGCCTCCAGCCAGACCGTGTGTGACTGTCCGCAATCTGGGCACACACACTATGAATGATTATGATCACTACCTATGTTAAACCTACCTAACCTAGGCCCTACGAAGCAAAGTTTCACCAGAAAGCACCAATTAAAAAAAGAAAATAATCATAAAGGTACATTGTACTCCTAGGAGTCCTATTGCTTTCTCTTAAACCGGCTTACCTTGCTGTTTTAAATCATGCGTTCGTTCATTTTAATTCTGCAGAGCCGGTCGATTTTCCCTACCCGTGCGTGACCTTTGCTCTCCATACGACATGATACGATACGAGATGTCAAGGAGAGGCGTTGCCTGGGAAGGAGGGGGGGTTGCAAATAAACTTATCAATTAGTTTTTGTACAAAAAAAATGCTCTTTTGTGTGGAGAAGAACTATCTAAAAAAGTTACAACCGGTGAAACATACAATCCTTCTTTCCAGTAATTATTTTCTCCAACCCCCCTTTTCCGGCCCGCCCCGCCCCAGCCATTGTCCATTTCAACCTCGTTTTTTTTGTGCACTGAATTTCATCACCCCCACGAAACAGAAATGTACCGAGTGTGAGAACGAGAATGTTTTTGTTATCAAAAAAACAATAACATGGAAGCGCCCACTGAACTGCAAAACAAGTGACAGATTGTTGTTGATGCCCAATAAACCCGCTTATAAAACCTCAGATTCCATGACTTGATCCGCTTGCACCATTTGAACATGACCCGAGAATCATTTCGTGAATCGGTAAATATTAATTCATTAATTCTGACCAAATTATGCAAAAACAAATTTATGATTTGCAACTAACTAGGCCTATATAGTACTACTCTAGTCTAGTACATGTATCCTGGTGTCTAGCCCCACTTGTGTGGCCAAGGATTCGGATTCAGCTATCCTTGGCCACACAAGTGGGGCTACCTGGTGTCATGTGTTTTCAGTAGGATAACAGGCAAATTATTCACAATCAAAAACTAAACGATTTAAACAAAAATCATCTATCCAACTTTTTTACAATGACACTTACACTTACAGTGACTTCATAGTGTGTTGAAATCTTTACAGGTTTGTTTTTCTGTTGCGAGAGATAATCCACTATTTACACTAAATTTACAGTGCCAATGCATGTACGACATTGGAGCGGCGTCATATGTTTTCAAACCTTTCATTGGTTGGTATTTTATTGAATATTCAGAAGCTAGTATGGCGTGCAAAACAATATTGAATATTGAGTATTTTAATGGTTTCTTTCCTCTTAAATGGTGGTACTTTTAAGTTTAATTTTAACTTTCAACTTTAAATTAATAAATTCTTCTGTCACAGGTTCGTCTGTAAGTAATTGTTGGGCCTCATCATCAGAGAAACAGAGTTTGGAAGACTTTATTAAGACGTTTCAACCTCCACCCCATAGAGAGGAGCCCCTCCATCTGTATCACAAATAATGGCCAACAGGGAGCTGTTTTCAGCGTCTCACTCCAAACCTCAGATCTCCTGTCTTGCTCCACTTGAACCAGAAGTTGTTGAGCCGAACCAGAGAATTATTCCCTGGGCAAGCCTTAGTTATAGGTAAAGTGTAAAGATGTAATTGTTTTATTACAGATGCAAAGATTGTTTAATTCATAAGCTCAAGCAAAAAATCTTCAGGGTAGGGTTGAGAGAGAAATCAGCTTTTCATGTCACTGGTTTGTTGTCTTTTGGACTTGATCATTTAAATTGCGTATTAAATCGGGATGCTTTTCAACACTGAACTAGTCGTCCGAAGCATTTGGATTGAATTCTGACTGGTCCACTGTCTGTTTTAACTGGCTTGTAGCCAGCGTACCACTGTTATTGTGAAAGACGAGTATTGACTTCCAGCAAATTTAAAAAAACATGTGTATGATAATGTATCAGAGTTTATGGATGCACCTCAAAAAAGTTGAGTTGAACCATGAGAGAGGTTTAAATTTACTATTTTCTGATGTGATTTATGAAAGACATAATATAACATTATAACATGAAATAAAACTCTTCACATGTCTGTAGATACAAAGCTCAGCCACAGCCCCCACACAGATCGGAAGTGACTACCAAGACCAAAAAAGCAAAATCAAAAAAGGGAAAGAAAACCAAGTCAAAAGTGAGTAAAAGAACCGGCTTGTGGTAGGACACTCTTTATGACCTGATTTCCTCCCTGATTTTCTTTGCTGACAGTTGGTAAGAGTTCTTAACCATCAATCCGATAATTGAGTTGAATCTGATTTTTTTATTATAATTTTTTTTGGGGGGGAAATCTTTTGTTTACTCACACGACCACATAGTACAACCCTGGTGCAGCAGGCCGGTTTTAAACAGCCACTTAAGGCAGTGTCCCCACTATTTGATTCCCTTAACAAATTATTATTATTATTATTATTATTATTATTATTATTTTTTTTTTTTTTTCATTCCATTTATTAAGATGCCATCAGTCATTTATACTTTGATGTTATTGACCTATTCAGGTGAAAACACGTTCATCCAATGGTGCCTCGTCAACCTCTACCAATGATCCAAGTGTGTACGGCAGTGATCACATCAGTGCACTGCCTCAATACTGTCTGCTTAGGATCTTCAACTACCTCTCTGCGAGTGACCTATTGAGGGTCGGCTTAGTTTGCAGAATGTGGAACCAGCTGTCTACAGATAAAAGCTTGGTTTGTAAACTTTGGTCATTTTTAAAATTATTGTACATTGGGTTTTTTAGTTTTTTAAAGAAAGCAAGTTATAAGCAGTCAGACTGCATGGAGACTGAGGGTTGAGACTGAAACTTGAGACTTACACTGGACACTGAGAGAATCCGGAGTCAAAGTCAACACTTAAGAGGCGGTACTCAGACTCAAGATGAGGGTGCCGACTGAGACTCTACACTGAGGACTCAAACTCAAAGTCAACACTAAAAACTCGGACTCGGACTTGAGACTGAGGGTTCAGACTGAGATTGAGACTTAGGGATCAGACAGAAACTTGACACTGAAAACTCAGACTCAAAGTCAACAGTAAAGGGTGGGATACTCAGAATCAAGATGAGGGTGCAGACTGAAACTCGCAACTGAGGACTCGGACTCAAAGTTGACACTGAGGACCTGGACTCAGACTAGAGACTGAGAAGTCGGACTCGGACTCGACACCAAGGAATCAGACTCAAAGTCAACACTAAAGACTCGGACTCAGACTCAACATGAGTATGCATCTTCGAAAGGAACAGATAAGATGGAGCACACACAGAAATCAATGCTGTAATTTAATCTATATTTATTTGTAATAGATGTTAAATTTGCATCGGGGATAAAGAATATTAATTTTGGTTTTTACCCATACACCGATGTGTGTTAGCACTGTATACTCAGTACTTTCCCGAGTCCTGTGAAAAAATATCACAGGCATGTTACTCGGGTGGGATTCGAACCCACGACCCTTGCAATTCTAATAATAGATGTTAAATTTAACATCTATTATATCGTTGCGGTACCCGCTGCCAAAAACATAGGATTCGAACTGCCTCTAGCTGCCGGGCAACCTCGGTAGTCTAGTTGGTAAGACACTGCTCTAGAATTGCAAGGGTCGTGGGTTCGAATCCCACCCGAGTAACATGCCTGTGATATTTTTTCACAGGACTCGGGAAAGTACTGAGTATACAGTGCTAACACACATCGGTGTATGGGTAAAAACCAAAATTAATATTCTTTATCCCCGATGCAAATTTAACATCTATTATATCGTTGCGGTACCCGCTGCCAAAACATAGGATTCGAACTGCCTCTAGCTGCCGGGCAACCTCGGTAGTCTAGTTGGTAAGACACTGCTCTAGAATTGCAAGGGTCGTGGGTTCGAATCCCACCCGAGTAACTTGCCTGTGATATTTTTTCATAGGACTCGGGAAAGAACTGAGTATACAGTGCTAACACACATCGGTGTATGGGTAAAAACCAAAATTAATATATTTATTTGTTTACTACATTTTGCAGTGGAAGAACGTGAGTCTGGAAGGTACACAAGTGAAGGACTATCCAAAAGCTGTCAAAATCTTTCAAGCACGTGGAACCATTGCATTGGTAAGTCAATCAAAGCAGGCTTATAGTAATAAAGAACTTTGAATTCAACTTCTCTCTACTTGACCTTGCGGAAACAATGTACATCACACTGAGAATCATTAGTTTGTGCGACTTGTTCATGGAGATATCTGTTTTAACCTGGTCATCTGTTTAAAATGAGGCAATTTCCTCTTAGATAAAAAAGAAAAAGACCAAAAAAGAATCAATAATACCATGTTGGTCTCATACTTCAAAACAAAGCTCTAAAATACCTTGCAGGAAAATACTGAATATTGAAGCACCTTGAGCGTCACTGAGTGATGGATATATTAGGGCTATAAAAGAAGTCGCTATTATTATTATTCTTATTATTAATTATAAGGCCATGTGTTTGCCCATTTTCTTTATCTTTATAATTGTCCATGATCTTTATAGTTGTCCATGAAAATCATCCATCTTTTAGGATTTTTACAACAACACGATGATGGAGTTTACTAGAAGCGTTTACATGAGGGACATCTACTCTATAATCAAGAGACTTCCTCAGCTGCAGTACCTTCACTTTGGCCACGCTTCCACCTCCGTCATCAGTCAGGTCCCACAGTGTCTACCAGACTTAAGAGTTCTGCAAGTACACTGGCTGGAAGGAATGTTCTCAAAGAGGTTAGTTAAACTCCAGATTGGGGTATACTCCTACCCTATTTGGCCTCCCTTGATGAGGGTATCACCAATCCCCAATGCGAAACTATTGGACAACAACATCATGAGCATCTTGGCACCACAACTCTCCCTCTTGAGGTATATGCCTACCCTGTTTGGTAACCCTTACCTCGATGAGGGTAAAATTGATCCCCAATGAGGAAACTAGGGGACAATTACAACTATGAGCATCTGCTTACCCTGATTAGTATAATCATTTCCCAAATGGACAAGGGAATCCGAATCTGGAAACCCTGTGATCTTTTTCACCCAAACTGAAACACCATTACAATACAGTTGGTGTTTTAACACTTGAAATATTTCCAAACCTTAAAGTTGGTTCTGATGAAAGCTGCCTTCTTCACCCCTTTTGAAGCATCACAAGGGTTTCTGTTTAAGATTTTTACTTTTGAAATGTCTGTGTGATGACCTGGTGATTCTATACGGATGTGTTGAGAACCCTCGGAAAAGGACAAACTGGGGCATGGTGCTCCAATAACCTAGTCTTGTGGGACCATTTCTATCTCTCCAATGTAGAATTCAGTACACTGTTTTCTGATCAATCCTGGACAAGGTATTTGGTAGACTCTTTCAGTGTGGTCCTTCCGTGCTGTATTAAAAAAAACACTATCGTTGTTTTGTTTTTTCCTGCAGGCCCAACGTAACCTTTGACCTTGGAAAGCTGAGCAAACTGTCCCAATTGCGAGTGTTGAAGATTCGCTCCATCAACAGCTTGGCACTGCCTCATATGTCATTTTCTGATGGGCTTGCAAGCCTGGGAAAGCTACAACACTTGCAGAAGCTGGTAAGAGACCTCACAGATAATTGCCATGTGCTACCAACCAGGCTACGGTGGCATTTTCGATGTTATGTTTACGACAAGTTTCAGTTATCAATCAACTATTTATGTTCATTATATTTTAAATGGGCCTTGCTTTAACAACTTTTTCTGACATTTGAAGATTCCTTTGATGAATAAGAATATTTTCCTGGAAAAAAAAGATAATTTATTTGGACTGTGTCAGGTTGATATCTCATCCATGTTTTTTTTTTTAAAGTTCAAAATCTTTTCAAACAATTTTTTTTCTGCAGTCGCTGACAAGTCTTGATGAGAATCGCATTTGCCCGCTGGACTACGAGTTCTTGACCAGACTTCCTGAACTGAGGGAACTGGAACTGGGCGACTGTGGGAACTGGAGGACTGAGGTTGTATGAATATAGAAAGTAGAAAAATGTACTCCCCGGAGTAGAATATATAGCAAGACATGTTTCCAAAAGAACATAATCTGGACAGCAAGTAGATATACGCATGGTGTTACCGCAAACCAAATATACATTGATACCTAACAAAAAGTCTCTTTCGAAGTGGCTGACCATTTGGTTCTCAAAACCACAACAACAGACCAAATACACACTCCCCAAGAAGGAAGTGCATTATCCACCATCAACCAAGCCAGGCAACTCAGAAAAAAAGTACAATGTATAAATTCTAGTACAAAACAAAGTAAAATCTGGACCTAAATAATGCTTATTTACTCAAATCAAGAACTAAAACAAAAAGACAATAATGCCCTCACTTTAATTATAATAGAGAACTATCAGAAGTTCTCAGTTGACACAATTTTTTTACATGCACGACGTATGTCTTTGGCCATCTTGCAGGTGTATAAGATCTTGGGCAAGCTGACCAGACTGCGCAGTTTAAGACTAGAGAACGGAGGCTGCTGGTGTAAGGGCGATTCATTGGCTAACGGACTATATATCTGTACATGTAATATCTCAGAGACTCTGAGCAAGCTGAAAGAGTGAGTAGTGCCAGTTTTTTAATATAACTGTATCAATGCGCGTAACATTAGTGCCCTGGTCAATGGGCCAATAACATTCCTTTAATATTTCTCAGCTCCCTGGGGAGTCTACAGCCCTGAGGTGCCGTGGTGCTCCAAAGGCTTTTTCATTCACAATATCAAACTCTACCGCCATAGGTGCCCAACTATACCCATGGGTGAAGAGAATCAATTATAGTAAACAAAGCATCTTGCCCAAGGAACCCACACTCCGATGACTTAACCACTAAAATTCCTTGCTCTAAACCACTCGACCATAACACCCTAGATAATTTCAATTTTTTCATTTTAGATACATGAATGAGTTGCTTGGTTAAACATATAATAACCTGTACAAATTAAAACTTGATCCAGTTATTGAAAAATAAATAGATGATAATGTGACATTAACATTTAGGAAAAAGAAGAAGCAAATGCTTTTTGTTCTCATTCCATGTAAAGACAAAGACAAAAGAAACGTATTTAAAGAAATGGATACCGTTACGTACACACAAAAAATGGAAACATGGACATGTTATGCATGAGTGAGACTGGGCAATACAAAATAGTTACTAATAAATTAGTGTATTAAAAATAAATTAGTGTATTAAAGATATAAGAGATACAAATAAATTAAGTTTGTTCTGATGTTCCATTAGGTTGGAGAAGTTGGAGTTGATAATGTACAGAATGCCAAGCGATATCAACCCTGCCCTGACGAGTCTACTCAAACTTTCCTCTTTGACATTTTGGCCCACGGCCAGCTTGCGAGGTTACACTCAAGGACCGTGTCCAACAGTATGTAGTGCTGGGGTGAGTGCAAACTAATGCTTTTTATTTCTTTGGGGGCATGGTTGGCTTGTGCGTCAAGTGCTTGCTTCTGGTTTGATTCCTGGCCAGGGCCATATGTGAGTTGAGTTGTTCGTTGGTTCTCTGTTGTGCCACGAGGGTTTTCCAGACCATCCGGTTTTCCTCCCTGGGGAAAAATCAAACACTTTGATCTCTGGCTGTGCGCCATGGTCATAATGGGTTGATATGGCTGGCTGCCAAAGGCGCCCTTGCATGCCTGCTTCTCGAACATGTTTTAGCCGCTCTTTCACAATTCAGCTCTAAGCTGCGAGTAAGGATGATTAGCCTCTTTAAATTATATTTATTTTCCCTCCTTGGTGGTCTGGTTTATACGTTTGGGTTGGCCTAGCACGTAGTGGTTCCTTCCATGCCCTTCCACCTCTAGGACTCTGGTTCGAATTCTGCTGGGGGCACTGCTTGTATTCTGTTTTCAGTCCCAAGATGATTGCATGTTTTTTTTTCTGGAACAGTTCTCTGGGGTTTTCTTCTTTGTGGAGAGAAGACAATTCTCTCCATTGAGTTCTTGGCTAGTATAGTGTCCAAGTTGGCCTTCACAATAAGTCAACATAAGTCTTCTTGTATTGTTTGTTCCCGTAGATCATTTGATTTGCAAATGTTCAATGTATTTTATGACTGTTTGCTGGCGACTAAAATAAAATGAAATGAAAATAAAATGTTTTTTTTCTCTCCAAAACAGCTGATTCAAACAAACTCTGAAAAGTGCCGAACTCTTGCAAACCTCCACAGTCTCCGTACTTTGATTTGGGGGGTGCCCATCATCACCTATAACGTACCTGAGAAGTTCTACCCTTACAACGTCACCACGGAAAAAGCAGTCAAGAGCGATAAAGTCAAGGCGCTGACGGAGATGCTTGGGAAGCAGTTTCCGAACACTGCAGTGAACGTTTTAATCGTACCAGTGGTGATCGTCAAGGATAGACAGTGCTTTTGCAGTGGCTCGTTCGACTCTTCGAGCTCATCGGAGAGCTGGACGGAGAGCGACAGCTCGGAGAGTGACTACGAGTGGGAGTGGTGAAATGATGATAACTCATAAACATTGCATGTCCATCACGGTCAAGTTCGCGCAAGGATCAATGATTAATTGTTTAGTGACGTGCGAAGGGGGCATGTGCACAGAAGTTGTAGTGTGAATGACTGTAGTCATGTCATCAGCACGACATTCGACTTAAACGCATGACACGTTATCATTTTGTTATAACTGGTCCACTCTGTGCTGTGCTAAGAAAACGGCTGTTGGTAACCAGTGATGCGACCATGACCGGTAGGTTGGTTCCAAATAGTCGACTAGCGTAGTCAAACTACACAGAGTTTGGGCAATGGTAGTCAAACTATGGTTAATGACAGCAAATTTGGCCGTTGCTGCTGCCTTTACTGTCTTGTTCCTTGCGTATAAAAGCACAAATGAAGGCTGGCGTCATTATACACAGAAAAGGGACCTGACTATTTTTCCACTTCAGTCTCATTTGTTTGTTTGATAACAATGATTTGAATGATTTAAATGGGTGGACTGTTTGATTCAATCAAGTTGACATTGTACACATCTTTCTTGGTGCTCCATCTCTAAAAGACTGCCGCCATTAGTGAGGTCAAACGATGGAAACATGCTCGCTTGTTTGCACCTACCCACATCTCTAATTAGCAAATAAAAGGTCTACATTTCAATAAATGAGGGCGCTGTTTTAGCTTGTGACATCATAGGCTAGGGGTCAAAAGCAAACACAGATACTGAGTTTTACGAGAAAAAAAAGGCCCGACAATAATTGTTGTGATCCAAATTTAAAGAGACCCAAATTATTCACCATCACTTTATCTTATAGGCAGGGTATACTTTTGGAAATTGTCAAAGACCAGTATCCATTTAGACATGAGCCCTAAGAAACTTTATTACTCTCGAAAAAGAAGGAATTATTGTTCCTATATTTTGTGTATCCCAACAAACCAGTGAAAATTTTGACTCCTGGAGTGAATCAGTAGTAACCGAAGTTGCACGAAAGTAGTGACAAAAACCCCACCTCGTTGCATAGAGTGGCCTGAAGCCTTTCTCAGATTCAAATTTTTTGGCTGAAAAATCTCTTTCTCTAAAACTACATTAATTACAGCTCTCTCATCAAGTACCGGTAAAGGGTATATTTTTATGGTCTATAGTTTTTAGAGTAATTACCAAAGGTATACCCTCCCTTTCACATGTTGGACAATTATTTGATTATGTTTTGATGTCGTTAAAATGAATAGTAGTTTTACAAGAAAAACTCTTTCCCAACTGATCAGTATGAGATGAGGAGGTTAAGGTCTTACAGCTAAGGTTCAAATCAAGAGCAACTAAAAAGGCCAGACAGGAAAACAATCTAGGAACGTACAACAAGTAACTTTGAAATCTCATTCAGTAGTTTTAAATTCTCATGCTAATGAAGGATTGTTCTATCAATTGTTTCATTTGAGAAAGGGAAAGAGATTCTTCCAAAACTTTACCACCATGTTCTGCTAAGCAAAAATAAAAAAGGGAACCAGTTACAAACAAGATACATTGCATGAGTGACATTTTAGCCGGTATCCTGTATAAAATGTATCTGTGCTTAGCAAATTTATCTGCTTAACTACTCGGAAATCAACCACACTGGACCTAATTTTCATAAAGCTGTGAAGCAAAAAAAAGTGCTTAGCAATTGTTATTACTGTTTTCTGCTAAGCAAAACTTAGCAGGGAATCAGTCACAAACAATGTACATACAGGAGTAATTTGTTTCTACTAAGCAAAACTTGTTCTGCTAAGCAGCTCTATGAAATTGGGTCATGGTCTGAACGAGTAACATGTTTTATCTTAGCCAGATTTCTGAGATAATCACAAACATTTTCCAGTCGATGTTCATCCATTTTGTTGAACTAGATCTAACCCATGCTTGTTACACCGTATAGCCTCAATCATTTCAGTCCATTCAAAGTCACTCACTGTGCACGTTTATCTTTGCATGAAAACACACATAAATGAAACAAAATAAAAGCGAGATTTTTTGTTCTGACAGAGATTCAATGATTTATGTGTCTTTTATTTTAATAAAATCTTTGGAATTACATGCATGTTTATTCTTCTTTCAGAGAAAACATTCCAACTTGTGGTATAAGTCATTAAAGATGCTATGTCAGATTTTTTGCCCCAAACATTAAAAAATAGATTTATTTTAGAGTGAATGGTATTTTAAAGGCAGTGGACGCTATTGGTAATTGTCAAAGTCTAGCCTTACAATTGGTGTATCTCAACATATGCATAAAATAACAAACCTGTGAAAATTTGAGCTCAATCGGTCATCAAACTTGCGAGATAATAATTAAAGGAAAAAACACTCTTGTCACACGAACTTGTGTGCGTTTATATGGTTGATTTGGAGACCTCAAGTTCTAAATCTGAGGTCTCGAAATCAAATTCGTGGAAAATTACTTCTTTCTCGAAAACTATGGCACTTCAGAGGGAGCCGTTTCTCACAATGTTTTAAACCATCAACCTCTATCCTTTACTCGTCACCAAGAAAGGTTTTATGCTAATAATTAATTCGAGTAATTACCAATAGTGTCCACTGCCTTTAAAGAGTATCACCCGCTCTAACGAAAACAAGTTTAACTTTTACTTTTAACGGTCAGGAACCGTGACAAAAATTTAAAACGTTTCTTATAAAACACATAAGAATTGGTCACGTGATATACACTGTCGGGATCCCGATAAAAACTAATTTTGAGCACTTTATTTCACTGCTACTAATAATTGGCGGAGTTTTTTTGAGCAATGGCTCAAATGAAAGCTTGTAACTTTCATCAAAATACTTATTGAATTTTAAATCAAAATCTTTTGGGTCAAATCGGCCAAAAATCTGACATAGCATCTTTAATATTAGCGATGTGATAGCAAAACTGCTTTTGAAGAATTTGAGGCCAATCCCTGGTCTTGGTCTTGCCATACCTACTTTCATCTCCTTAGTCTCAAGCCATTTGGCTAGACAAGTTGGTGTCTAGACAACCATACATGTTTATAAATTCAATTGAAGGTCTAAGTAGGACAAACCTGCCAGGGCCAAATTTCATAGAGCTGCTAAGCACACAAATTTGCTTAGCCAGAAATTTCTTCCTTAATTAAAACAGGATTACCAACCAAATTTCCACGTGATTTTCAGGAACAACAATCAACAGATGATGACAGTATTATCAAGCAAAATGCAACAAATGGAAATTTGATTGGTGATCCTGTTTTAATACAGGAATAAATTTCATGCTAAGCAAGTTGTTGTGCTTTGCAGCTCTATGAAATTCGGCCCAGATCAGTGACCAAACCTTTGCATCCACAGGTATGTTTACACACTGGTCCAATATGGTCCAACTCGTCATGCTAACTACTGATGAATTTAGGCCTAAGAGTCAGACCCAGTGGAGCTTACGGGAGAGTCGCCGTTACAAACCCGATATGGTTCTACTTCTTCATCAAAATCAATGTTCGTTTCCAACGTATTCCTTCGCTGACTGGCATCTTGTTGCTTCCTTCTCCTCTTTGATTTGAATTCTTTAAGCACCCTGGCTATACATGCAAACGTGATTGACATGACGCTCAGACAGAGCAGGATATAAAATATGAAGATCAGTTTCATGGTATTAGAAAAAGCAGAATACGGGTTCGGTCTTCGCGGCATCACATCTCCGAAGCCGATGGTACTGAGCGACATGACACTGAAATACAGTGCCGTCAAAAGAGGCCATCCCTCCGTCTGTATCAGCACCAGGCTGGGGAAGACGACTAAGACTATCCACAGTGCTATGACGGGAACGAGGAAGTATGAAATTCGCCGTGGGATTTTGTATCGCTGGCAAGAAGAGCTCAACATTGCAAACCACAAATCTCGAAAAGTCTTGCCTACGGTCAGTATCATGTAGTAACATAACGGGATACCAACAGCTGCGTAGATAATACAGATGAGTTGTCCTGTCTTTGTAATGGGTACCAATTCGCCGTAGCCTACAGATAAATGAGAAGGGTGGATAGACTAGAAAACCATAGTTGGCAACTAATTGATTATGAAGCATTATTCATTGTTTAATATGGCAAAGCAATCCACATACACCGAAAGGGAAGGGACATGGCTATTGAATTACCGTTTATTTGTTTGCTCTCAAATTCGATGTTTCAGTGTGCCCAAGCATGAAAGAAAGGAGTCTCTGTTAGTCCATATATGGTACGGCAAAAAAAGCGGTATAAAAGCTCTATTATGTATGAAAAATTGTACCCAAAGCCATCACTTAGAACCAAAGGATTTTTGTTTTTAAGAAAATGGCTACAACACGCTGGTTGGCACTAAAACGGATATACCCACCACAAGTAGTAAGTATCGACAGCGCGAAGCCCATCGAGTCAGCGATGTTCCACACCGGCTCTATACCCTTCGTAGTATCAGTGTCTGTACGGAATACTCTCCGGAGTTTCCAAGCTATCTCAGCCTGTTCCATGAGCCCTCGGAGGTTCTCCGTCGTGGCGTTACATTCCCGGTTCTCTTCGCTGAAGTTTTGCAGTGCGCGGTAAAGTTCCCGCCGAGAGAGTTTGGTCTCGGCATCGTCTGCTTCCCGCTCGATGGCCATGAAGGAAAGCGCGCCAAGTGCGAGGTAGATCCAGAACACGAGGCATACGAGTATCGTGCGGTACCTCCTTCGTATCCCCATTGGCTTTTTTTTTTAAAGTAATGTTTGATATTAGTGCAGTGTTTGGTTTAAGTGTTTTACAGAAGTGTACACAAGTCCATAGTTTTAGTGTCGTGGTATTGTGTCCACCATGATATCACAAAATTGCCTATAATTGTGTAGTGGTCACTCTCCAGAGCTACTGCACAAACAAGTCCCTGGTGCTGAAAGTTGAAATGCCGATTTGAGACAGATCACGAAATACACGATAACCATAATCTACAATCAGACATCTGCTGGTGGTATCGTGGCTCAGGCAGATTGTTCTCTTTATTTAAACATATAGAACTGGTAAATAATTTTAATGACCGTTATTGACACGATTTGGTAACCTATTAGTTCCTGTTGTTTTACGTGTGACCTCGATTTACCATCTGCTCCCATGGTGCTGGTATAAGCCCTGTTGATATAATGTGTGAGTGTGGTTGAAGCTCGCATAATATGCAAATGATGCACGAGGAATGTGTATGTTTAATTAATATCATTACTGGAAGCCCATGTTAGCCAGAGAGGATTTAGTATTATTCTGCTGCGGCAATATTTATGTGTCGAGGTTGGTGTAGAACAAAAATGAAACAGTGGAAAGGCGTGTCTACGCGCTCGCAGCGCACAGGGTGGGTCAATGAGCAAGGCACTCTCTTGACCTCTCTGGCATATAGGTGCCCTAATAATCTGACGTCATTTCCATGGTGCCATTGATCTCCATTAAGAATGAGGTCAAAGCAGAAGATATATTTCGGTCAGTCGGTCAATGGTTTGTTCTTGCGAATGCTAAGCAAACGTTGACGTCACACTGCTCCATCGTCAAAGCAGATACTTATCGATGTCGATATTACGGCACAGCCAATAAAAGGCAAAAGAACACTTGATTTTTGTTGTTTACATAATAAGCATTGCCTTTTAACTTTCTGTACAAAAATCATCTTACTTTGCTTGCCTCTACTTTTCAATGGGTGCGTTCGTTTAGCTTCCCTAAGTCGACCCCGGTGTGTGACGGTTTTTTTTTCCAGGACGAACGTGTGCAGATAATTACCCAAGTTCGTCCTGGAAAAAAAACCGCCACACACCGGGGATGACCCAGGGAAGCTAAACGAACGCACCCAGTGAAAGACTTATGAGCACACTTACCAAAAGGTAAATCCATAGCTCTTGGAAATGTGCGCATGCTCCAAACGATGTAAACAATGGAAATTTGCCTGGTAGGTCTGCTGCCCCCTTGCGTCCCAAAGTATCCCATTAGATTGCTGCGCATAAAAACATCAATGAAGGGATAACAATGCAAAGGTAAAAGCTCATGAACAACATTTGTAACTGTCAAAGACCATTGTATCATGTGAAGAAAATCTTATGCTCAATTGGTCATCCGAGTCACCAGAAAAATAAGGGGAATAATCTTATAATGTTTTCAGTTCTCAACCCGTTGCTGAGTTTGGGTCTTATCTTATCTCGCCAAACCAAATCTAATAGGAGGCTTTTGATCGATTTGTGGCAGCAGATTTACCAGGTTATTTTCCACCGTTATTTCGCTCCGAGCATGTGTTCAGGCAAACAAATTTCTAGGGAAGTTTGAACCAAGACTATCTTCTTTCGTGTAATTGACATTTTCAATCTGAAAAGGGTTTTCAAGGTGTATTGTTTTTGTATGTAACGCCTGATATTGTTGTTCTACTGTTGTTTGTACTGTTTATTTTATATTTTGATAAACATTTAAAAGCTGCTAACTGAGGCTTAGATGTTGTATGCGTATGTCTCAGATTAAACTACGACTAGAAGTTAGGCATTATTTGGCCAGGTTGCAAACTGTGTGACAAACGCAGTCACTGGTGATGTGGGCAGCTGTTTGGAGGGCTGCAGCTCCACTCTCACAAGCCCGACTTGCAATCAAACCCATCCGGAAGATGATTGCGAGGAATCGACCATGACCAGTTCCGGCATCATCGGCACCAATCTGCTCCGGGCATGGATGACATCAGGGTGAGGCTTAGGATCTTGGTCAGTCCTGAGTATTCAAGAATGCTAAATTAGAGGACCGTCTTCTAGAAGTGCAGTTTTTTCGCCTCCACGTTCGGAATCTGGCTCTGGTCTGCTGGATGTGGTTTTTGTGCCACCGAAACATAACCTTAAAGACGGTGGAGACAATACCAAGACAGAGGAAGCAGTACACGGTTGTGCCACCTTTGTAGCACCAGTCTAATAATACTGAGTCTTTGTATCTATGAAGGCTAACCTTCACGTCTCCGAAGCCGACTGTACTCATGCCTGTGAAGCTGAAGTATTGTGCCTTGACCCAGTTCCACCCCTCCGTCCTGGTGTAAATCAACGTTGGCAGCGTCACCGTAATCGACCAGAATACCAATACAATGACGAAGAGACGGGCAGCGTTCACTAGGAGAGCAAGTCGGAGACGCCTTCGGAAAACTCCGTCGATTTTATCGGCTAGGATGAGTGCCGCGTCACCGACGGCTGCGAGCATGAAGCCGCAGAGTGGTATGCCGAAGAGGGCGTATAAAATGCAGGCGAGACGCCCTCTGGCGGTGTAGGGTGTCAGCGTGCCGTGACCTTTAAAAGAGGAATAGGAAACAGTTTCGTTTTTATTCATTCTTATCTTCTTGTTCTACTTTCGTTGAAGACACACTAGATCAATATGTGGAACTTGTTTGTGCTGAGCAGCTCTATGAAATTGGGCCATGTGCGTTTTAAGAGTGTAATGTCTGCCCCGCACAATAGGACTTTATAAAAAGTATTGACATCAGAAAGATATGGAAAGGTTTGCGGTAACATCCTGTATGACTATCTCCAATGAGTTGGGGTGGTTCTGAAAACAACTCGACGTTTCGATCAGTATGCTCTGATCGTCTTCTGGAGAAAAGGAGGAAGTATTCTCCAGAAAACGATCAAAGCATACTGATCGAAACGTCGAGTTGAAACCAACGGTTTTTTTCAGAACCACCCCAACTCATTAGAGATAGAAGTCATTATACATGATGTTACCACAACCATTTCCATATCGTATTTCCACCATGCAAAGTTTCAAATCCTACTTAGACATCAGAAAGCCTTTACTAGAGTGAGAGAGAAAGTGTGATGCTATTCTGGACACCATTAAAGTTTCTAAATGCTCACCTATGGTAGTAACAATTTCGGAGGTAAAGACCAACGCATTAGTCATTGACCATTCTTCTTGAACCCCCTTCGAGGGATCTACATTAAAGTGGAACACACCTCTTGTCTGGGTGTGCCGTCCATTGTTTACCATGAACGTCAACAGACTGTCTCTGGTAACTCCACACGAAGAGTATTCGCGGGCAAAGTCTGCGACTGCCTCGTTGAACTCTGCACGTGCCTCCTGCTGCGTCGCAAGGTTTCCTTTCTCTATTGCGATGAAAGCCAACGCACCGAGACACAGGTAAATAATCCAACACACAAACAAAATGAGTGTTTTCTTGCAGCCCATGATAGTCTTCGTTTCAACTCTTTATGAAAGTGTAGCTATAATATGTAGTAAAAGTTCCCGACTGGCCTAGCTCCCCATAGCTCAACGTCATCAGCAATGCAAGAACTCTTTCCTGGTTATCAATTTTGTTTCCGGTTCAATTTCATTGTGTACCTACATCATTTACAAATTGTTACGATACGTGTTGGCCCATCCATCCGCACTCCGCGCTTGTTGTTGTTGTTCTCTGCCGAGCTGAAATTTGAAGATCACTGACTTTAGTTTTCGAAGAATGTGTTTATCATTCCTTACTTCCCATCCTAGTCTCAACATGGACGAAGAAAATTAGAGGTCCCAACCAGTGTTTGACTACAGCAAAAACTACGCTCAGACCCGTTCCTTCACTCACAATGTCATAAATATTTTTCCATCATGCTGGTCTGTCCGTTTATGTACAATATCGTAAATTCTCAAAACAGTCGATTAATTTATGTAGCCGGTATCCTGTTGTTAATCCAATTACGTCACACGACCCCGCATCTGTAACTCACCCAAAGTTGTCGCTATTTCCAGCACAATTGGACTTTATAAAAAGTATTGACATCAGAAAGATATGGAAAGGTTTGCGGTAACATCCTGTATGACTATCTCCAATGAGTTAGGCTGGTTCTGAAAACAACCGTTGGTTTCAACTCGCTATTTCCAGCTCCAAGTGCGGCATATGTTTGTGTGTAATTCTACAGAAAGTCACACAAACGTTCACACATTGTGTGGTTCTGAAGAGCGTATGCGAAAGCCAAGTTCAATCAACCCTTTTTTCACACCCCCCCCCAAAAAAAAAAAATAATAATAAAATTGCTGAATGTAATTCCTATTGGATTCTGGTAACCATTGGTGCCAGTTTGTATGATTTAACATACGAAGTATGGACTTGAGAAGTCCACATAATGTAGAGACTTGATGTGGACTTACGCATGTCCACACAATGTTATCCACAGTGTTGAGGAATAGGAATTTCTTTAGGTGTCCAGACCAATGAAAAGACTGCAATACAGACCTGCCTGAAATGGGCGTGGCTTAAAGTAGAACAATAATTGTTTCAATGCAGTTTCCTTCTGCAACTCAACTATGACACTATTATGACCAGGACCCAACTATGACACTATTATGACCAGGACTCAACTATGACACTATTATGACCAGGACTCAACTATGACACTATTATGACCAGGACCCAACTATGACACTATTATGACCAGGACCCAACTATGACACTATTATGACCATGACTCAACTATGACACTATTATGACCAGGACTTAACTATGACACTATTATGACCAGGACCCAACTATGACACTATTATGACCAGGACCCAACTATGACACTATTATGACCAGGACCCAAATTCTTAAAAGGCCTCTGTAAAGCCTTTGGACACTTTCGGTAAAGAGAAACAAAAGTTCACAGACTAACAAATAACTTACAGGGTTTACAGAAGGTAATGGTGAAAGACTTCTCTTGAAATATTATTCCATGAAATGCTTTACTTTTTCAGAAAACATTAAAACAATATCAATTCTCGATATCGAGAGTTACGGATTTATTTTAAACACATGTCATGACACGGCGAAACGTGCGGAAACAAGGGTGGGTTTTCCCATTATTTTCTCCAGACTCCGACGACCGATAGAGCCTAAATTTTCACAGGTTTGTTATGGAAGTTGTGATACACGAAGTGTGGGCCTTGGACATAACTGTTTACCGAAAGTGTCCAATGGCTTTAAGCAGACAATTACTTACAACATTTCTTCTGCAACATTTCTGTTGATCTTAAATAAGTAGGATACCAGTCCACAGATGACCACATTATGACATGGTATTTTGGCTTGTAACCCTTATTCTGGTAAATGATATTATGTGCATAGCTCTTTTTATGAAAGTCAAGTATTATTGCGGGTGTACCGAAACACATCAATACTTGTAACTAATTTGAATGGATACCAGTGGTTTGTATTGGTGTTGTTTTACGGTTGATTGGACAAACTATGCAAATCACCATAAATACATAGAGGTTCCTGCATTATACGGTATACAAATATCACGTTTACTACTACTTTATTATTATTATTATTATTATATTCTTTGATTCTACATTGGTTTGCTCATGATATTCATGGTCACTCCGTCGACACTCGACCTTGAATGTCTCTACTCCGCTTTATAATTTATGTGTAGATGGAGTTAAATTGTGACGAAACAATGAATATTTAGGTTTGTTGAGTACAAATGACTGTGTATAGAACGTACTATGTGAACACCCGGTCCCTCTTGTTTTTTGCCTCCTTTTAAAATCGTTTAGTTACGGAATACGGGTAACCGTTTGGTGACGATGCATGGCAACGTATGGCATTTCGTTTACATGTGACGTCAAAATTCGCATCGCATTCATTCGCAGGAAGTATGAACCTGGCTTTACAATACGAACATCCAAAATTACATAGAAGAACCGTTTTGTTTATACCATTACAAACATCCACACAGCTGAATAATAATGTACTAAACGTTAGTACTCAGCCACATAATATTTTGTTTCATTTAATATTCTGGTTGTTGAACCAAGGACTCACAGAAAGGCAAACTTTTAAATCACTGTGATAGCCGAGAGCCCTGTGGAGAAAAGATCAGGAAGGAAGTTTCAGTTTTATATGGTATAGGAAAACCACAGAAAACTATTTCAAGGAAAACACTGGGGACTGAAAGCCCAAATCACATGCCCCAGCTAGATTCGAACCAGGGCCCTCTAGAAGTGGAAGGCAAGTGAATATACCACTAAAGTCAATCGAACCATCCGTTCTACCTTAATCACTTTGTATTTTCATTTCAACGACATAGATAATACTATACTCAACGGATACCGGTATGAGATAGTAAAGGCCGATTTGGTTGACAAGGGTGTTGAAACTATAGCTCTTGGTCACGAACCTTAAAACTTGTAATTTCTAATAATCTTGTGATATTCACAAGGCCTAGTTGTCCTTTCTCTCAACCCTTTCAACTCGAGCCTATGTATTATTATTATTATTATTATTATTATTTTTTTGGTTTTTGTTTTGGTTTTTTTACCCGTATACACCGATGTGTGTCGCACTGTATACTCAGTACTTTCCCGAGTCCTGTGGAAAAAATCACAGGCATTTTACTCGGGTGGGATTCGAACCCACGACCTTTGCAATTCTGGAGCAGTGTCATACCAACTAGACCACCGAGGTTGCCCGGTAGCTAGAGGCAGTTCGAATCCTATGTTTTAGCAGCGGGTACTGCAAACGATTTAATAGATGTTAAATTTGCATCGGGGATAAAGAATATTAATTTTTTTTTCTTTTCTTTTTCGAGCCTATGTAAAATCAGTCACCGTTGACCGATACAATAAATAAACTAACATGAAGTCGAACAGCGGCCGAAATTTTCCCCATAAACCTAAACATCTCGTACAAAATCAGATTTGGTGGTAGCCATACATGCAATCATTATCTATACCGGTTTTATGAGACGTAAACAACGTTGTATATTTTAATTGGCACTTGTTACGCAATCAATCATCTTTCAAGCAACATTCCTGGTTTGTACGTACACAAACTGGCTCTATAACCAGAAGAGGCATAGAAAATGCATTGAAAAAGAGGGTCTTTTTGGACTCGCCTTGCTTAGTAACGCTTTGCAGAGTCTCGTGGTATTGTCAAGACAGGTGAATCGGTTTCTGACAAAATGCAATAATGCAACAAATGATTTTCTGTTGTTAAATCACGTTTCGGTGTCCTGAGAAAATCTGTCTGCGGAGATTCTGTCCCATGAAAAACTAATATGGACTGAAGGAGGAGGATTCAACAGAGGGCGTTATCAGAACAAATTTTTACACAATTTGCCGTATTGGGGGATGGGCAGAATATCCGGGGGAATCTCCTACCACACCCGGCAAAACGACTGGGTTTGCGTGTGTGTGGCGTATTGACTAAATTTGATTAGTTTAACCACAATCCATTATGATAAGTGTAAAAGCCCGGTTCATACGTCCAGCGAATGCGATTGCGATACGAATGTTGACGAAGTTCGCACTGTATCACAGCGAAAGAGGAGTTGTGACGTCCCATATCACATCAAATTTCGCATCGCATTCGCATTCGCAGGAAGTATGAACCGGGCTTTAGAATTTAAGAATATGGTTGAAGTAAGATAAAAACCATATAATTAATGCAATAGTGAAAACATTTCGCCTATTTCCCCCCTTAAATATAATACTAATTAATATTGCATCATAATGGAGCTCCTTCAGGGCAATTAACAAACAAAACATGAATAGATTATGTAGCAAATTAGAAAACAAAACGTTCCCACGAAATTATTTCTTTTAACGGAACGAAAGTTTATTCCTCTCTGTTCCTTATTTTTAACATTTAAGGGCTTTGCTCTTTTATGTTCTCCTTTTGAACAACATTTCTGACGAAATTTATCAGGCCGGACCGACGCATAAAACAAACCCCTCAATAGTCATTGAGAATAGAAACCAGATAAAGATATCCTGAAATAAAAACACTGCCATATCGTTGTAATTGTGTAAAGTGACTGGTAGCATACTTTGGGGTCATTGCACTGCAATAAAACTAAAAGGGCGCTGGTATTATACGTCACGATGGGTTTATCTAGAGGACTCTTGAGGGTGTCTCGTTAAAAATTGAATAGACCTTTTCGCAAATACTGGGGCGCGCGCGTAAAGCTTCGAATTAGGTGCATTGTGGTCTAGCTGGTGTCCAAATTTGATCCATATCTATCCCACAATGCAACTCATTCAACAGTCTGCGCCTGCGCAATGGTATTTGCGAAAAGGTCTATTGTATTAAAAGGGCACTCAACGACACCCTATGATGATATTAGTTATGCCACACCAATCAGTTATAATGAGCCAAAATATTTACATTTGTAAATAATGTGTCTAGCGACAGACTTTGAGAAAGACCATAAACACCCAATGCACATGTCAGACGTATTAATTTAAAATTCCTCACGAAACCTGTTATTTACAACAACAAAATTATGCTTGATTGCTCGTCGGTTGCATGACTGCTTGGTTGCGCACTTACTTAACTTAGAAGACAGTCAGAACTAGTTTGTGCGAGTGAAACAATCGCTCACTCTCGTTCTTATCCGATTGCACGAGTGAAGTTTTAGACTGGTCCCCTGTCTTTACCCACAGCATACATGTAATACAGTACATGTTCATGCATGAAATTCTTGCAAAATGAATAATATCACACCCAACCACGTGACCGTCAGGATCTTGACGTAGGCTCACGAGCCTCGAAATGTGATGTCAGAGGTTCAAGCTATAATAGACTGAGTAAAAAGGTCAACAAAAAGCACCAAACAACTTTGAAGGTGCTGTTGTAGTAAAGGAACACGTTGCCTTGGATCGGTCGAGTTGGTCTATAAAAAACGTTTGTAACCGTTTTTTTTTTATAAAATGCATATGGTTAGAAAGATGTTGTAAAAGTAGAATACAATGATCCACACAAATATGCCTCGAAATTGCATGGTTTTCCTTTTACCTCGTCGACTAGCACGGTCGGCCATTTATGGGAGTCAAAGTCTTGACTCCCATAGATGGCCGACCATGTTAGTTCGCAAAGGAAAAGGAAAACCCCGCAATTTCGAGGCAAATTTGTGTGGATCATTGTATTCTACTTTTAAAACATCTTTCCAATCATATTATGCATTTTATAACAAACGGTTACAAACGCTTTTTATAGACCAACTCGTCCGATCCAAGGCAACGTGTTCCTTTAATACACAGCTCTGAAAAAACTGATCAAGGGCTCAATTTACAATTAGCTAAGATTGATATTAAAGACACTGGACACTATTGGTAATTGTCAAAGTCCAGTCTTCTCACTCGGTGTATCTCAACATATGCATAACTTGTGAAAATTTGAGCTCAATCGGTCGTCGAAGTTGCGAGATAATACTGAAAGAAAAACACCCTTGTCACCTTAGTAAGCAAAGTGCGGCGGCACAATACAATCCACTAAAGTGCTGCTAACACCTCATTATTTTTGAGATGAATCTAAGTGCTTTATGAAGTGTGACGTCATGACTGCGCATGGGGCCACAGTGGGGTGTGTGTGGGGGGGGGATGGGGTACGTGTCTGTCACTCGAACTATTTACAAAAACGCTGACAAACTATAATCACCTCGGACCAATCATATTATACGAACTCAGGATAGAAACTTTTACGTTTATCCAATGAAGCTATTTTATCCAATGAACTGTCTGTCTTTGCCCTTGCGGATAAAGACAGAGGACCAGTTTAGTGTCCTGTGGTCTCACAATGTAAAGTATTGGGTTTAGCGTAGTACAAGGATGACAGGTGCTCATGTGCGCACCAGAAAAGGAAAACCACTCAACAGTACTCGCCCCCTCTCAAAGTAAATAAGTATAACACGAAACCGAAAACAAAAGCAAGAACCATTTTACATTTGTATCAATACCACATCTGTATTTCTGTTTGGCACCATTTATTAAAAAAAAAAACAGTTTTCGAAAAGTATGATCACATTACTGTATTAATTAAAAAAATACATGAATAAATATTGATATACTACACAAAATAAGAGGTAACAGACGAGTGTTGTTTAAATTATGAGAGATCACGATCGATAGTTATACAAAATAGTTATAGTAAATAAAACTAAAAGGGCATGCAGGAAAACGAAACATACTAATTTTTGTAGACTGGCACCATTTTATATGTGTCCCCTATACACTCTCTGGAAATTGGTTTGCAAGTTTTGTTGTGAAATTTCATAATAGCATTACATTTATATTATCACTTTGGTGATGAAATACAGCAAAATAACGAGGGGCACTTTTTGCTGTTTTTTTGTTAGATAATCTTCATAATGATTAAGTGAACATTAACTGAGCACTTTAAACTATTATTCTATTCCTAACTTAAATGTTGAAGACAAAAATCACAGTACGAGCCCCCAAACCCCGATTACACTGGGGATAAAATTAATAGAATTGATCAAAATTAGGAAATAGTGTTATGCATAATAATATTAACATGATATATGATTTGAGGCATTTTATGGTGAGGTATCAATGTATATATGGTTTGCGGTAACACCATGTGTGTATCTACTTGTCAGGTAGAGTTTGGTCTTAGAGAACTGTCTTGCTTTATTTTAGTATCGCGGAGTATAGATGTATCGGTTGTTCGGGAGACTTCTCAGTTCTTAAGATTAACATAATGACATTGAAAAACCAACAGCTTCAGTCAGCTTTTATGGCATAATAATAATCACTTGTTCTAATATTAGCAACTTTAACAATAAAGTCTGAATGGACTTTACCTCTACTGCCCTTCTCACTGGGCCAATAACATTCCTTTAGTTGTTTCTCAGCTCCCTGCTTGGGAGTATACAGCCCTGAGCTGCCATGGCGCTCCAATTCCAAGGCTTTTTCCTTCACAATATTAACCTCTACCCTCGCAGGTACCCATTTAAGCCCATGGGTAAAGAGCAGCAGTTATTCTAACTGTAAAAGATCTTGCTCAATGACACAGGTGTCATGGCCGGGATTCGAACCCACACTCCCATGAATTAACCATCAGAACTCGACGCTCTAAAAAAAAACCCACCGGCCATGCCACGGCACCCTTCAATTACAGTGAAATTTCCAGTTCAAGTTTAGTTTTTTTTTCCTGATTTAGAATTCATGCTCGCTTACAGTTGCATTGGTCTCTTCCTCTATGAGCGAGTCATTGTTCGACCAATGGCCCGAGTCATAGTTAGCCAGGTTTAAACCCATGACTTGTGTGTAAGACATTGTGAAGACAGAGGAGCGACGTCGGTTCGTCTCCATTGCATCCATGGCCATTGCGGCGTTCATATGATCCTCTTCTTCCGAGTTCTCATGAATCACAGCCAAGTCGTTGCTTGTTTTGAGCTGGACACCGCTACCCACCGAAGAGGACACCTCGGGATGTGCACCGAGGGAGTAGCTTCCATACCGTCCGCCCCTCTGCAAGAACCGACGGGTTGTCGCACCAGCCCGCTTCAATCGCGCCCGTTGAGCCCGCCATACTCCTCTGTAAACAATTGATATCACACTAAGACCGATCAAGAAATACAGCAGTATACCCAGCTTGTAGATCCAGTCTTGCTGTGTCGTCAGTGGTTTACTCTGTTCGATCCCAAAGGTGAAATCTCCGAAGCCGATGGTGCTCATTGAGATGAAACTGAAATACAGGGCATGACCGAAGTTCCAGTGTTCGGTTGCCACGAACACCAGAGACGGCAGAGCAATAGTAACCGTCCATATAACGATACAGGTTACCAGACCACCTATCACCAGACGTGATTTCTTGGCTTGGATGCAGATGAGGGATTTATCGAAGAGTCGTTTAGAGTGGTGCCAGAGACTCTGGAAGGTATCGCCGACTACGGATAGCATGAAGTAACACATGGGGATTCCAAATATAGCGTAAATGATGCAGAAGACTTGTCCACCAACTGTTCTAGGAACCAACCGGCCATATCCTGTGAAACGACAGAGATAACACAAAATGTATGTTTTAAATAAGCATGCTTGCCAATGGAAGACTAATTTGAAATATTGCATGACAAAGAAAAATAGCGACTCTGCTAAGCTTTGATGAAATTCATAATACTCTGGTGAGCATTTAATTCATGTTTATACCTTAGAGGAAATGGTCCTGATAAATACTTCGAACAGGAAAACTGTCACCATTACTTTGTTTAAAAAGAAGAAACTAAGTTTAAATCATCAGTGCCTAAACTAATTAGTTTCCAATAGTCATCAGTTTCAGATTGGTTTTTACTCTCGAAACCAATATTGTGTTTCTCCATTCCACTGCAAAAAACTGTCATCATTAAAAAGAAGAAACGAAGGTTAAATCATCTGTGTCTAAACTAATAAGTTTCCAATAGTCATCAGTTTCAGATTGGTTTTTACTTTCGAAACCAATAATGTGTTTCTACATTCCACTGCAGAAAAACTGTCATCATTACATAGAAGAAACTATAAGTTTAAATTATCAGTGCCCAAACAAATAGGTTTCCAAATAGTCATTAGTTTCAGGTTGTTTTTTTACTCTCGAAACCAATGTTTCTCCATTCTACTGCAAACACCACACAGTTTTCAAAACTTACCAATGGTCGTGACAATCGTGGAAGCAAACACAATGGAATTCGGCATGGTCCAGACGTTGGACACCCCTTCATTTAAAATGGTCTCGGGGTGCAGCAGCCCCTCAGCTTTCGCCACGTTGACGTGAGTAAGTATAGCTTTAAGGTCATCTACAGACATCCCGCAAGCCGAGTTATTCTGAACGAACAGCCGCAGAAAGTCGAAGTATTCATCCCTCACGGTCACTTGGTGTGGCCCCTCAATCTTAAGGAAGAAAGAGGACCCGATGAAAATGTAGCCAAGGAAGACTGGTAAAAGTACGAGGGATTTAACCCATGGTTTCATCTTTTCTATAAAGTGGGTACACTATTCAAAACCACATGATCACAGTTGAAACGCACTCTGACCGTTTATTACATGGGTGTGATGATTTTGTCGCTCAAGTTTATAATAATAATATTCAGATGCTGAATTGTTTCAATAGTCAATAAAAAAAAATCTGTGAAATGTGCTGGTTATAAATTTGTTTGGAGACACTCCGATTTACCTTTGTCTGTATATTATGCTGCTGTTTGAGAAAAAAGGTTTTCAAGGTTAGATAGGATTTGAAAAACCTCAAGGAAAGTGCAAACATATAAAAATAATTTTTATATTATTATCATTCAACCGTGACATAAATTCATATGTAATGTAATGGAGTCCGTGGAGATATAAGTTGTTTTTACAGTTATATATATACAAAAATAGTGTGACTGAAATAAATCTAAGTGATGTTTTTTTTTCTTTTGGTCTACACAAGCAAATTTGATAGGAAATTCACTTACCAGTTAATGAATGTCTAATCTTGTCCTGTTTTTTTTTGTCTGACTGCTGTTACTCATGGGAAATAGTGGGGTGCCATCCACCTTTGGACTCGTTACTTATTTTTCCAAACACTTCTTTCCATTTCCACATTTTCCTCTTATTTGTTTATAATTAGTTTAAAGGCAGTGGACACTATTTTTAATTTTCAAAGACTTGTCTTCACAGTTGGTGCATCTCAACATATGCATAACAAACAAACCTGTGAAAATTTGAGCTCAATTGGTCATCGAACTTGCGAGATAATAATGAAAGAAAAAAACACCCTTGTCACACGAAGTTGTGTGCATTTAGATGGTTGATTTCGAGACCTCAAGTTCTAAATCTGAGGTCTCGAAATCAAATTCGTGGAAAATTACTTCTTTCTCGAAAACTATGGCACTTCAGAGGGAGCCGTTTCTCACAATGTTTTATACCATCAACCTCTCCACATTACGCGTCACCAAGAAATGTTTTATGCTAATAATTTGTTTGAGTAATTACCAAACGTGTCCACTTTCATTAATGATCTAAATTGGTCATTACCAGCCATGGTTACAAATCCTACAGATTATAAGATTAACAGGATTTCGGATCAGCCGTATGGATGATTGATCAGTCAGAGATATGGAGTATCCAGCCAGGGTTACGGGTCATAGAGGAAGTAGATCAGTATGGTAAGGATTTGGATCATAAGAGCCACGGATCTGTCAGAGATATAGATTATCTGCAGCTGATTTCACGAAACGCTAGAATTAATCCTATCTCGAGTTAGGACTAGTAACCAGTCCTAACTTAGGATTGGTTCAATCGTCATAACGTCTTCGGATACATATAAAGTCCTAAGATTAATGCTAAGTTAGGAAGAGTTTGATGAAATCGACGGCTGGAGATATTACAGCCAGACGTAAATATTGGTCATCCAGCCATACGGTTTCACAGATCATCCGCAGGGAATTTGGATCAGAAGGGATTTGGATCAGCCAGAGATATGGATCAGCCGGAGATAATATGGATCAGACAAATTAGATAGGTTTGAGATATGGACTAGCCACAAATATGGACCAGACAGCTATATGGGTAAGTCAGATGGATCAGTGAGAGATATGGATCAGACAGATATTAAAGTAAGTTGTAGATATGGATCAAACAGGAATATGGATCAGTCACCGATTAGTCAGATTGGTTCATTCAGAAATATGGTTCAGCCAGAGTTATGGACCACAAAGATATATGGATTAGTTATATAGATCAGCCAGATATATGGATCAGACTGACGTATGGTTCAGTCAGATATATGGATCAGAAAAAGTGATGGACCAATCAGGGATATTGATCAACCATAGATATGGATCATCCAGATATATCGACAAGTCAGGGATAGTGATAAGCCGGAGATATTTATCAGCAAGAGATATTGATCAGCAAGAGATGTGGGTGTCTATGAGTCAGATTTATAATCCATAAAATCTGGATCATCGAGAAGTGCGGATCAGATAAATGGTGATATCGACCAGCTCAAAAAATCAGTTTATGTTACCGAATCAAATCAATTAAATGGAAACTGTTATTGTTGCCCTCTAAATTGAAATATGTCTGTTAAAGGATTCGGGTAGTTTTAAAAATGTCCACAGATTTACATTAAACTTACAGGGTTTGAAGATAATGAGATAATGATAGTGGAAAGCTTCCCTTCAAATATTACTAACTAAGGTTGTGTAGTTTTTGAGAAATGAGTAAAACAAGTCACAAAATAATTTTGGTCTCATGAGACCAAAATTATTTTAGCATGTAAAATCCCCTTAACCAGTTATGATATTATACCAAAACCATAGCATAACTGGTTAATACGTTTTTACATGCTAAAACTGAGACGAAAATGATTACTTTTACTTATTTCTCAAAAACTACAGCACCTCAGTAAGTAAAATTTCAAGGGAAGCTTTCTACTATAATAATCTTCAAACTGTGTAAGTTTAATGTAAATGTGTGGACATTGTGTTTTTTGTTAGGAAAAAGTACATATACCCTTTGATTAGCATTATATTAATATTGAAGACGGGTACAGGGATGGGATGTGATGAAAGTTACCTGATATGCGTTTTTCCGGATGTCCAATTGAACCTAAATGTATAAGTGGCTTCCTCAAGAATTCTTTATTTTTAAGACAATGACGCAAATGGTTACGCAATCGTTAATAACACAGGGTTTTTATTACAGCGCAAGGTTCTTATATAGGGCCTATAGTTATTTCTGACGTGGGTTCAGTTTAATAAAGCTGGTGAAGCACAAAAACAAAAACACAATTATGCTAACTACAGTTACCAGCCAGAATACCACGCCATTTTGTGCAAATTGTGACTGTTATCCTGCTCATTAATGCTAAAAAAGTAGGGATCTTTAAAGGCAGTGGAAAATTTTGGTAAATACTCAAAATAGTCGTAAGCATATAGAAAACTTACTTTCGAGAAAGAAGTTATTTTCCACGAATTTGATTTCGAGACCTCAGAATTAGATTTTGAGGTCAATAAATCAAGCATCTGAAAGCACACAACTTCGTGTGACAATGGTGTGTTTTTCTTCCATTATTATCTCTCATCAACTTCGAAGACAAACTGAGTTCAAATTTTCACAGGTTTGTTATTTTATGCATATGTTGAGATACACCAAGTGAGAAGATTGGTCTTTGACAATTACAAAAAGTGTCCAGTGTCTTTAAGCAGTACTTAATGTTTAATGTTGTCTCTCCATTATGGAATAACAAACCATTCACCCTATGCGAACTTATAGACAATCCCTCGACTCATATTAAAATCATACTGTTTTTGGTATAAAGGCTTAAAAATATAAAAGTCAACGTTCATTTGCTAAAGTTAAGAATTTTTATAGGAAAACGGTACAAAACAACAACCCAAATGATTTCTTTAATAAATGGTAAAATATTACTCAACATTAAACCAATCAAATGGAACAATATGATACACTCCCCCAACTTTTTGTACATTTTTATAAATAAACAGTAATTTTAAAGCGACATACCCAGATAAATTGCCATACATTAGGCCTAACCTGCAATACATACAATTAAAATAAAAAAAAAAATAAAAAAACACACATTCCCGCACCCAATATAAAAATGGTGCGTACATCAAAGGCACTTTTCATGTACAAAACGCACATTGTGTATAAGGGGAAAAAAGGTGGAAACAATGGCAGTTAAAACTGGCAGCAATTTCTTTTTCTGTACATCCAAATTGCCACTGTCGTAGTGCTTTTCAATGGGGGAATGTATTCTTTCTAAATCGATTTAAAAAAAAAATGAATCCTTTCACTTATAAGTAATTTCACTTCAAATCAATTCAAATATTTTACTGAGATATAACTACTTCTATCTCAAAAACTACGTTACTTCAGAGGGAGCCGTTTCTCCCAGTATTTTATACCATCAAAAGCTCTCTATTGCTCGTTACCAAGCAAGTTTTTATGCTAATAATTATATAAAGTAAGTAATTACCAATAGTGTCCAGTGCCTTTGATGTCGGTTTGTGATAAGTTCATTTTGAATCTGTCAGTCTAAACTGTCATCGAAGCAAGCCGTTGTATTGACCACTCCGTTACTTGTGTCTATTGTAGCGCTTGGGGAAGCATGTTGCTGCGGCTGTTGCTTCTGGAGTTCCATCAGCTTTTTGGCCGCCTTTTTGGCCTTCCACTTGTTAAGTGTTGACTGTTGCGAGTTCAGGAATCCCTTAAAGGCCACAGATAGAATGCTCAGACCGACTATGAGATAAGCTACGGTGCCGAGTTTGTACACCCACCGGTACAGTGGGGACAAGTCCGTCTGCTCGGCGGGCACAAAGTCACCGAATCCTATTGTACTCAAGGAGATAAAACAGAAGTACTGACTCTGGAAAAAGTTCCAATTTTCCAGGTAACTGAAGAGGAGAGCTGGCAGCGCCACTAGAATGACGTACAATACTGTCCCTATCATGGCTACTTCTAGGGTGGTGCGAAGAGCGTTGTTTTTGATGTTCTTCGTACACCGTCTGATAAGGCCATGACACGGCCGCCAACAGCCCTGGAACGTATCACCTACTGCTGATAGTAACCAATAAGTGAGTGGAATCCCTACCACTGCATAAAACATGCACACAACACGTCCGAGCGAGGTTTTCGGTGCCAGATTGCCGTAGCCTGAAATAAAATTATTCAATCATATATTTTATTCCGTCTGAAATATGCTCTTCTGTGTTGATGTTATTGTTTTTGTTGTATGTTGTGTCATCATCTTCGTCGTTGTTGTTGTTGTTGTAGTTGATGTTAGCCTATTTTTGTTGTTTGTTGTTGTTTGTTGTTGTTGTTGTTGTTGTTGTTGTTGTTGTTGTTGTTGTTGTTGTTGTAGTTGATGTTGTTGTTGTTGTTGTTGTTGTTGTTGTTGTTGTTGTTGTTGTTGTTGTTGTTGCTGTTCTTGTTGTTGTTCTTGTTGTTGTGGTGTTAATGGTGTTTATTTTCACAGGGTTTTAACTTTCTTAAACATTGTAAGTAACAATAACTTTGTTTGTTTTACCTATAGTGGTCACGACGGTAGTTGTAAAGAAGACGGCACCGGGGAAATCCCAAACCACCAGGTTATCATCATTGTCAGGGTCATTATCTATCTTGAAAGCCCCACCTCTTAGAGCTTTCTCCACCGCCTCAAACAAAACACGGAGTTCGTCTTGGGAGACGCAGGTGTGGTTATCCAGGAAGTCCTGAATGGCGTCTAAGAAGTTCTGCTGGGCGAGTTCATTGCTGTGGCTCTCCAGAATTTTGAATATCAAGGCACCGAGGAAAAGGTAGATGAACAGGGCTATGATGAGAACCACTGACTTCTTCCAGAGCTTCATGATACGGGATTAGAATACAGCAACATTCGAATCTCACACAGGAACGCGTACGTCATTGGCACCTGACGGCCATTTTCTTTTCTTCGGAGAAAACCCCCAAAATATGCCGGTGGGCGTTTTCACCAAGGAGTTGTTTGGTCCATTGACAGTTAGTTGTCTTGCCGTATCAATCCCATTATGTCGCTCCTCTTCTTGGTTGTGGAACTTTGATGAGAAGATGAAGTCCCCGAATTCGATCCTTATCAATGGAAACAACAATGTTATTTCAATAAATCATGACAGAGTAAGTTGACCCGAGATTAATGGCAGTCATCTATTGAAATGCATCTGTATTTCAGCGGTTCAACTGGTAGGGCTGTCCACTTCCAAACGTCTCATCACCCTCCCTACCAGCATCTCTGTCCGGTAGAGATTTGCGTATCGTGAATAAATTACTCACAGTCCTTGATTCGGCTGATCGACGTTGGTTTAACGTTTAACACAGTTCGAAGAATAAAAATAAATAAATAAATAAACAGGATAATGACCGATCGAAGGTTTCTTCCCATCCGCGAACACTTTTAAAACGGCGGTTTATTTCGACTTGGTAATTGCTAGGTTGGTTTCTAATCATGATTTGGGTTAGACGCAGTTCGTTGTTGTTACTTAGCGACTGAAGCACTTTGTTTGATTAAACAACAAAACACACACCAGATCCAGACACGGACCACGGCCCTGTTAAGTTACGCATTCCTCTACTAGCAATTAATAGGTACCCGCAAGTTTGCACCTGGCAAAAACAGCGAAACTGTTTTCATTGGTATCCATAATGAGTCTCGTGCAGTTCACATTGAGGGTAAACTTCAGAATACCAGTCAGCCCTTTTCGAAACCATGACTTTGGCTAGTGGGCTCTTGTCTGGTCTTGGCCCGTAACCGAATTGGCAGCTACATCTACGTCTACGATAAGTGTCTGGACAAGGACTTCCCAGACTTCAACGCATGATGACGCGGAAATCGAGTCATAGCTGTCTGGAAGCCGCTAATCCCAAAACGGCCTTAGCCTTGATTTGGGACGCTAGTTAAAAAAAAACAACCTATTGGTATAGAAGGCGCAACATCGACAGGCTCAGGGACTGAGCAAGTCTCTATACGAATCTTGAG
The DNA here is from genome assembly GCF_902459465.1 of Asterias rubens. Classification (NCBI taxonomy): domain Eukaryota; kingdom Metazoa; phylum Echinodermata; class Asteroidea; order Forcipulatida; family Asteriidae; genus Asterias; species Asterias rubens. The sequence continues at coordinate 17,234,708 of NC_047062.1, read as the reverse complement.
AAAAACTGGAGCAAGTTTGAGCAGGGGGCTGTAGACCTTTTTAGCAACGTCACAGCCTGAGGTTTGCTAACCCAGGTTGGAAAACTATGGAAAGCCATAAATGCAAATCAAAAACTGATCGCCACTGTTTGTAACAATAGGTTGATTCAATAGGTTCGAATCAAGTTGAACACCCAGCAGGGTGGATACGTGCGCATTACAAGTCTTATTATTATTATTATTATTATTTATTACACAATATTCAAACATTGAGTTGATTTTGTTGAATTTTTTTACATTATTTTTCTCAAATGGTTTGTTAATATACAAAGCTTCATGGTTAAAACATTCATTGCAGTTTTTAAAACTGAATTGCACATGCAAACATCATGCTTATGGGAGGTATTTTATTTAATAATTGACAGTTTGAAGAAAATATTAAATTTCGTTAACAAGACTGAGTGCTTTACTAACATTCGGCCGTCCATTCAAGCCAAGGCGGTTTGTTTATAAACAAAAGAAAGGTCTGTTAAGTTGACTATAGTTGTCGACCATAATGCAACTTAGCCTGGTACCAAAGATGTATTGCATGCATATAGGTAGTAGAACATTGACTAGTGATGGACTTAAAGGCACTGTACACGTTTGGTAATTCCTCAGTATTAGCATCAAACCTTATTTGGTAACAAGCAACGGAAGACACTTGGACCCTTCTCAAACCACAGCTATGGGATTCGTTGGGCTTGGCTTAGGCTATGCTTAAGGCTTGGCTTGGACCTAGGATCCACCCGCCTGATTTAAACCCCGTAAGGAATGCGCATGTTTTCGTAATAACTGGCCATGCCTTAGCCCGTGTCGGTGTTGTCACATATAGATTTTTACAGTTTTTATAGTGTAGACCTGTAAATGTTTATTTTAATATTCCTTTCGATCTGTAATATGGAATAGTCACTCCATCCAAGCTACCTCACTCTACCAAAGATTCTTCTTCCCTCATTGATTTCGGAACATACTTTCTCAAATACCGGCAAGATTCAAGTTCCGAGAGATTCAACGGTTCCACGCTGATTCCAGCCAATGCTGCCGCCTCCGGAACATCTTGATAATACCGGATTAAGTCCGCAGTCGACGGATCTTCCTGCCGTACCCGGTTTCCCCTCAGGGCCAGCGACCCCCGTTCCCTTGAGCGTTCGGCTGCGTTCATCGGAACGCCATGAGATAGCCTTCTCCCCGGTGAGCTATCGTTAGAGACCGTCACCGATTCTGAGTCCAAAGCCAACCCGGTGTTCCCGTCCCCGGAATCCCCGGATTGGTACGCGGTCGAATCTAGAAATACGTTGGTCAAGTTTGGGGCTAGTCCCGTTCCCGCTTTACGGGCTTTCCCGTGGATTGCGGCTGAGATGCTAATCAAGGGAGCACTGTCGGTTGACACCTTTCGTACCGCCCTCTGTAGACTCTCCTGCGATGGGGCATGATGGGTGGATAGATGGATCTGCTGGGACCCAGTCGAGACTTTCCGTGAGTGACGTCTTTGATGGGACTCTAAAACGGACTCGGCATTGATGGAAGCAGTTTCATCGGAGTTGTTATCAGCCTGGTAGTAAGGCTCATGTTTTGTCTGACTTTGATCAATTGCTGACTTCATCCCTTCTAGACTTTCCCCTTCTTCGCTGTTTATTATAATGATTTTTCCAGGGTTGATCTGTGAAACCCCACGTCCACTGGAATCAGTAATCTCCGTGCATGTGTCCAACCTCTCGGCTTCCAGATATTTCCTTATTCTCGGAGACGATGGGCTCGGTTTTGGATGATGGTGTTCGGAAAGTTTCTCTGTCATTTTATTTTCAGTGTTTTGTTTGACCTCACTGCGGTCTTGCGAACCGATCAAGTTTACTCTTCCCGGTTCGCTTGGTGACAGCGGAGAGGTTGGAGTCTTTGCGGACCGTTCAAACTCATTCCCGTTCCGACTTTGGATTTTCAAAGGTCGAAGATGTCGCTGGCCGGTTACAGGCTCTTTATCAGAGGGACAGCGTGGGACATCCAATAGAACTTCACCTTTTCTTCGATCCACAGACTCACCACGGGGACTGCGAAGTGCGTGATTCCTAGTTTCTGATGGCGAAATTGGCGGGAGATGGTTGGTGGGTGATCTGGGACTGAGCCGTAAAGTGTGCAGACCTTGAAGTGAATGTTTCCTCCCGTTGTCCCAGCTTTTTGAAACAGACTCGTTGCTGCTCCGTTTCACCCGAGGAAGAAGATCGTAGCTTGTCATAGAATCATCGACGTGTCCAGCTTCTAGGAGTTCAAGTTCATTTGGTAGGTCAACCAGACTCTTGGACTTGGCTCTCGGGCGTCTGGAGATAGTGTCACCACCTCCTCTGGTGTCGTGAGACGGGACGTCGAGATAGCGATGAGTAGAAGACAGTATCTTTGCAGGTACCGAGTTCTTCCTGATGGCACCACCAGAAAGATTGGTCCGAAAGTCCGGGGGTGGAGACTGCGAACGCGGGGTCATTCGTTTCTTCTCCCGGGCAAAGTCCCGGAGCTCTTGGGCGAGTTGTCTCCTCTCGTGCTGGTAGGCGGCACTCTTCGAAATGAGCTGCTTATCGAGTCTGGCCGATGTCTCCTCCAGCTGCACCTCTGCCAGTTTGTTCTGATGGGAGAGATAGTCAGCCCGCCTGCCCGTTGCTTTTTTCATTTTGACGTGATGGACGACTGCTGCATGTCTAGTATTGGAAATGATGTTCAAACGTCACTCGTTAACTGATGCACTCTTGAACCAAAATTAGTCTGGAGAGGACAGAGTCACCAAAACTATCTTCTGCTCTTCAAGTAAACGTCTGCTTTCTTACAGTGAATTCCAGCGCAACTGTGTTTGTTGTATTCTTGGTATTTTGTTCTCGCACAGAACTGTATAATATACCTGGCCATACAAGCGTTATTAGTTATGATGGCCGACTCAAAATTACATATTTTTATCTGTTGTGAACACGAAAACATAAGGGTCATATACATTTAGCTGAAGTCCGTACAGAGAGTGCCGCTCTCTATGGTTACCATGGCCGGATGGATGAAGGGTGAGACCTCAGCAAATAGTATAAGGTTTACTTAATAAACTCAATGATTGATTATCAGGCTCAATGGCTCTTTCGGTATAGACGTTTCCCTAGACTGAACGCTTAATACACGATCATCCGAATATTATTGTTGTTGTACTTAAAGGCACTGGTTACTATTGGTAATAATTCGAAATAAATATTAGCACAAAAACCTACTCGGTAACGAACAACGGAGAGCTGTTGCTAGTATACAACATTGTGAGAAACGGCTCCCTCTAGTATAGTAGTTTTTGAAAAGGAAGTAATTTTTAATTTCTCACTTAAAAATTTGAATGTTAAAAAGCGACCTCAGCTGAGGTCTCGAATTTCAAGGCATCTGAAAGCACACAACTTGTGCGACAAGAATGTTTTTTTCTGCCATTAGTCTCTCACAACCGCGTGGACAAGTTGAGTCCAAATTTTTACAGGTTGGTATTTTATGCATCAGTTTAGATACACCCAGTGAGAAGACTGGTCTTTGACAATTATAACCAACAGTGTCCAGTGCCTTTAAAGAAAATCATGTTTTAAAATTTGAAGTACTTGTTTAAACAAAGAACTGTATTGCCGGATCGTGAGCCTCATCGGGTCATAGGAATGCAAACAAAGAGCAGGGAGTGTTTTCTTTATATGATTGTTTAAACACACTAGGTAGCTGTGGGGTGAGTTATGCTAACATCCTTGTCGACATGTTCCCTGTCTTGTATTAGTAGTATTAAAGTCACCTGGAAGTGATATTTTTTCAAAATAAAGCTTTTGTCACTAATTATGTGTTTTGATGAGTGGCATGTGAATAAACAGTTAACTAAGGTTTTAAAAAATCAGTTCTTATGTTATTTACAAGTTTAAGAGTAGACCCCGACCCGAGAGGGCGCTGTTCGTGACGTCAATCGAGGCAGACTTTGCCTGTAATGCGTAGAGTAATCACAATTGCAAAGTACATGTACGGACCAAGTCGTGAGTTTGTACGTTTCAAAAAAAGATTTTTTTTTTTTTTTTCCGGCAATGCCGACCAGGTGTATTGCGGCTGAATGCAGAAAAACACTTTTTGAAACGTACCAACTCACGACTTGGACGTACATGTACTTTGCACGTGTGTTTACTATACGCATTGCAGGCAATGTCTGCCTCGATTGACGTCACAACAGGGGTAGGCGGAGTCAGCCCCCCAAACAACTTTATATACTTTTTAAACATATAAATCGTGACAAACAATTACTAAAAAAATTGTTATTGTTCGTAAGCATATACTCTTATGTTTGAAAAGAAAAAAATTCTATTTCCAGGTGACTTTACACAGTGATTTTCAGTAAATACAAAAGAGGATCTGACTTCAGTTTGTTGTCCTTGTAGCCTAATGTCGGTTAGAGGTGATACATTTGGGTGTAGGTGCAAAATGAATGTACTGCTGAAGGGAAGGTATATATATACCTTTAGAATCACTCGTAAACGTAACGGCAATACAAACTGTTATCTCTAAATGTTGAAAAAGAGTGAAAAACACCACTCTTTACTTTTCAATTTGTCCCCCATATAGCTCTCTAAAAAGAGTGGTGGGTATTTCACTCTTTTAGAGGCGTTTCACTCCAGGACAGAGTGAAAAATCACTCAAAAAAGACGCAAACTTCAATCTAAAAGAGTGGAAGACCACTCGAAAAGGAGTTGTCCCTCATATGGATCTTCTAGAGTGCTTTTTCACTCTTTTGCATTTAGAGAGTTGGTTAGAAGCATAAAGCAGCTTGTGACTCTGAGAAGCGTTACTGACAGTAAAACGTTGTTTTCTTCTTCAGATTGTATATTCCAATTGCAGATTATTTATCATGTGGACATAACCGCTCCAGATTTTCGGTATCTCAAAAACGTGACCATGGGTTAGTTTTATATCAACAACTCTACAGGAGTGAAACAAATACCAGTGGGTTCAAGTTACCAAACGCATATCATTTTAAATGCAGGGGACACTATTTGTGGTTTGTCAAAATAATTGGTAACGAGTAATGGGGAGAGGTTGATAGTGTAAAATGGTATGAGAATTGGCTCCCTCTGAAATTACGTACTTTTCGAGAAAGGAAGTAATTTTCTACGACTTTGATTTCGAGACCTTAGATTTAGAATTTGAGATCACGAAATCAAGCATCTGAATGCAAACAACTTCGTGTGACGAGGGTGTTTTTTCTTTCATTATTATCTCGCAACTTCGACGACCAATCGAGCTAAAATGTCCACAGGTTTGTTACATATGCTAAGATAAACCAAGTGAGGAGACTGGTCTTTGACAATTACCAATAGTGTCCAGTGTCTTTAACTTAGAACTATTGTGACACAAAAGAACAGATAAGGCACCCTTTGTTATCACAGTATATGGGATCTTAAATATTTATTACTCAAGACACTTACAATAGCAAAAAAGGTTCAATACGGTGTTGAAGGAGCCACACCTAGTAACGGTAACCAACTAAGAACCTTGGATAGAGAAACTCATCATGATTGCGTTATGACACATTTCAGTATTCCTGCTCGATAAATATTACAAGAACGCACGGAATGCCACAACAGATATCTCTAATGTTATCACTTTCTAACCCTTCCCAATTGCGGTTGCCCCACCCCCCCCCCCCCCCGCCCACTGGCTCCACCAAAAGACCTATGGTACAAAGGGCCCCCAAAAGTAAATGGCCGGTGTCAGATGCAATTGTGTCCGCCATGTAATACTGTCCTCTTCGGACACTTTTTGCATATGCAATCGTGTCCGGGGCTATGCAAAAACCGTCCGGTGGACATGTACATGAATGTACATGTATGTGCGCGCGTAAGCGACCTTGCATGCACTGAACCTACGTATACATGTATGCAGCATGAATATTCACGTATTTTATGATTGCAGCGAATACCCAACGGCCGAACATTTCCCATGTCATTCATGACATGTACTTAGCTTGTAAAAAAAATGGCGAACAGGTTCCGTCGACCGAGGACGTTTAATTTACTTCAAGGACGGTTTTGCACGGGGGCGGACACAACTGCATATGCAAATGTGTCCGGGCGGACACAATTGCATTATGCAGCAGCATCCGGGCGGACAAGATTGCATATGCGAAACCGTCCGGCGGACATTATCGCATATGCAATAATGTCCTCCGGATAGTATTGCATAGAGGACATAATTGCATGCGACACTGGACGTAAAAGTTTTCTTTTATAAAACTAAACTTGTATCTGAAATACAAAGGTTCGTACCGGTAAGTGATACCCTACATTGGCATGAGAAGTTATCTCGTTCCACATGTCCAATATCTGGACATTATTTAATCATCCTTGCTTATCATCTTAAGAGGATTATCTCTTGTTGCTCCGGTTAAAGATTGTAATTGATATCATCAAACAAAGGAACTTTATTATGTTTTCCCAACCAATAATTATATACTTTATTATAAAAGACCAGTCGGAACACAGTTCATTCAAAAAGAGGGACAACAAATGTTTTTAAAGTAACGTCTTGACGAATTAACACTTTCCAATAAACGTTTCGTATACACCATCATTCATAAAAAATCTTCGAGCTAATCATTCTGTTTGTTGCAATTAAAAAACTTACTATAATAATATACTCCTTATTCAAGACCAATTTAAAAAACTCAGAAGAAATATATATTAAAGTATATTTTTATATATTTATGATTTGGGGTTGAACAAAAGGGATTTCAATTCATTACGGTCACTAGGTAACTGTAATTATATTATTTTTACTTTTCTCATACATTGTCTTTTGTTTAAAAAATCACACACACACACACATTTTTGGCTGATCTACATTCTTGATATATGTTTATATTGCTTTGGCTTTTCCCCAAAGAGAACTTGCTTAAATGTGTATTTACCTGCTCGTTTGTCTGTTTTGTCTGTTTGTTTGTCGTGACTTACTTTACTTCAATTCTATCATTCAGTTTTCAAAAGACATGGAAATGCCATCAAATTTGGTTGACCTGAATGGGTAAAAACTTCCGCTCTCCTATGTTCATTACCAAGTAAGTTTTATGCTAACAAACTGTTCGGAGTATTACAAATTGTTTCCAGTGCCTTTAATGCTACTTTGCTTTGATGATCTTTTGAATAAAAACAACAACGTTAGAGTGGCAGAATCAATTAAATGTATCTTTGAAGGCAATTATATATCCCATTCAAAGATTCACAGTATATACATTCAACGTATACATCGTGTGTGGTTGTTGTCATGGTGTTGCCATGGCTACGGAGTGGCTATTCGTAAGACCTTAGCAACGTCAACAAACCATTCAGATTGCACAGTCAGTAAAGGTTAATATCATGTTTGCAAAGACGACCATCTAATATCCAGTTTACAAGGACATTAAAGAGTTGTATAAATAGAGATAACTTTGGGTCACGTGAATCATTGCGGAGCGAGTGACACTTTCAGGCAGTTGCATTTAATTCCACTTAAAACTATCATTCAATTGTCAGATTGATTCAAATTGATAGATACATTTAAAAGTGAGGTCCTTGAATTGAAGTGTAGCGCTACTCTATGGTTGCCAACCCTTTGAGGAAACTGGGTTTTTGTTTTGTTTCCATGAGCCACGTTGATACACTATTATTGTCAGAAAGTTTAGTAGATTTCGAACTTAATGCTTCCGCCAAATTGTAGGGCTAAACAATTCTGTTTTTCTGTTTTTGATATGCGCCCCCCCCCCCTTTTTCTGGGGGGCACCACAATCTTATTCGGTTAGGTTTTCTGGTTTTCTCAGTTTCATAATTTCGCAATAAATTTGAATTGAGATTAGCTGCATTTTTTGAAATATGATTACAAAATTTAACACATTATTTATTTTATAAGACATTGGTCTGCGAGAATTAGAATTGTAGACTGAATGGACACTATTGGTAATTGTCAACGACTAGTCGTTATAGTTTGTGTATCTCAACATGTATATGAAAAAAAAAAAAAATACCATTGTTACAAGATGTCGGGTGCTTTCAGATGCTTGATTTCGAGACCTCAATTTCTAAATCTGAGGTCTCGAAATCAAATTCGTGAAAGATTACTTCTTTCTCGAAAACTACGTCACTTCAGAGGGAGCCGTTTCTCACAATATTTTATTCCTCGTAATCAAGAAAGGTTTTATGATAATACTTATTTTGAGTAATTATCAATAGTGTCCACTGCCTCTAACCAAACAGAGTAAACTCAATTAAACACAATTGATTGATGGAAGGGAACACTGTGAATGACTAACACACGAAGACAGACTACATACGGAAGATATTTCCTTCGAAACTAGACTAGTTGAGCAATTCTAACAATATGCACAGCCACAATCACGTGTGTAAATTTGTTTGCGTCTATTTTATAAACAACAGTTTAAAAACCTTTGATGTAGCAGTTGTCTCATTGTCTTTATATATCAATTACAGCAATCGCACAACATCGGTAAACAGTATTGTCCATAGGCCCACACTTTGTGTATTACAACTTATAATATATAAAATAACAAACCTGTGAAAATTTAGGCTCAATCGGTCATCGGAGTCGGGAGAAAATAACGGGAAAACCCACCCTTGTTTCCGCACGTTTCGCCGTGTCGTGGCATGTGTTTAAAATAAATCCGTTATTCTCGATATCGAGAATTGATAATATTGTTTTAATGTTTTCTCAAAATGTAAAGCATTTCATGGAATAATATTTCAAGGGAAGTCTTTCGCCATTACCTTCTGTAAACCCAGTAAGTTAACTGTAAATCTGTGAACTTTAAATTTTTGTTCTGTTCAGAAAGTGTCCAATGGCTTTAACAATCGCTGTCAATGATGAATAAAAAGTTCTTCACTTTGTTGACTACAAGATGTGCACAGAGTTACTCAATATTTATATGTTTTTCATTTTGGTGTCTTTGTAACAAAACAAGTACCACTGATTGTGGATGTGTACATGCAATCGTAACATTTAAAGTAAATCCTATATTTTAAAATAGTTATCCATATTAAAGGAACACCATATTAAAGGATCAATATTAAATTTGCCTCGAATTGCGTGGTTTTCCTTTTGCTTTGCGAACTTACACGGTCTGGGATTTATGTGAGTCAAAAATTTGACTCCAGTATAAATGGCCGATCGTGTTAGTCGACGAGGTAAAAGGAAAACCACGCAATTTCGAGGCATATTTGTGTGGATCATTGTATTCTACTTTTAAATTATCTTTCCAACCATATGCATTTTATAACAGACGAATACAAACGCTTTTCACAGACCAACTCGACCAATCCAAGGCAACGTGTTCCTTCAAAATATTAAACAATTTAAATGATTCTAAACAAATGCATTATCTGTGCTGTTTGTTCAAGTATTGAATAAGAAATATATTTCCTCAATTTGTTATCAGGGGTTTTCTGTTCAAGCTACTCTCCCCTCTTTGTAGTCTCTTCTTTTCAATCCTTACAGTGACATGCCGCCCCTGACCAAATTCACTCCTCCGTCGTCTCGGTGAGGACGACCCAGACTCCGTCTCATCATCCAGGCCGTAAAACGTTCCCTCTCCCAGGTAGTGAAGTGCCGAGGTGTTGACGCGATACCGGTCCGCCCGTGCCGTTCTCTCCTGATGCCTGGAGTACGCCATAATATTATCGACGAACAAGGGTCTCTCTTGATGGATATCACTCGGTGGATTTCCCCGGGTGATCGGCGGGAGTGTCCCGGCGCTGCATCGGGTCTGGGTGATGCCGATGTGTGGGTCTGTTTTACCGTCATCGGTTGAGGATAAAGCCGTGACAACATCCACGAGATTGGGCCTCCATGATGCGATGTCCCCAGTCTGGAGGTCCCTCTGTCTCATCTGGTTACTGAGCCATTCCACGCCGCGCTCCAAGGCTACCTGGTTTCCAGGCGTTCTGCTGTCCATCCTTGGTATCATTGGAGGAGGTAGATCATCAATGCCTTCCACCTCTCTCCCTTCGTCCATTTCATCTATCCGTCCAAGATGCTTCGGCTTGATGTAAGATGGAATCTCAATATCGGGAGGGGATGAGAAGACACTGTTATTGGAGTGTGCTACTGCTGATATGATGCTTTCCTCAGTCGGTACTACAGGTCCTAAACTCGGTAAAGATAACTTCTCAACAGAATTGTCTGAACTCGGTTCACCACTGAGCACCGAAGTCCCGTGCTCATTCTCCGCATGCTGCTGTTTCTCCACCGGGCCGCCTTTTGGGTCGTGCTTCGCTCGGTTCGCGGGGTGTCGTTTCTGCCCGGTCTTGCTCCTTGGGCTCCCCTTCGAGTTTGTTGAGGTGCTCGGGGATCTACCGCTGGTGAGAGATGTTTCGTGTCCTGGCTCTAGTGCCGTTACGTCGGTCTCGTCATTTGGTCTCATGCTCCTCTTTGCCTGTGTGAAGCGATACAATTCCTTCCTGATGTCAGACATCTCAGCATCGTAGGCCCGTATTTGCTTGACGTTAGCCCGGGCCATCCTCTGGCAAGTTTCCTCGTATTTACGGCGCTCGAGCTTGTTACACATCAGGACTCGCTTGGACTGCTCGGCCATCTCGTGGTCAGAAAAACTTTTGAAGTTCTCCATAATTTAAAACACATTTATCAGTCTTTTGAAACTAAACATTTTGACCAAACACTTTTCTTTTCAAAATGTTCAGGTAACAGTCACTTGCATTAAATCCGATTCAATACCCTTCAAAGTTTAGGCAGTGGAGTTTGAGCCAAAACAAGTTGTTGTAAACTACAACCATGATCACCTTTTGTAAACACAGTCTCGACTGGAAAGTGCCTCAGCTGCAAAATTATGATGCCCGTTTTTAAAACACACGCGGCTCTCAAAAAAAGGAAGACAAAAGTACCACCAAGGTTCCAAAAGCACAATGTGTTACTCAGAGATACATCAAAAGTACCAAAGGGTCCTTGCAAAATTCCCAGTGCACCATTTCACGTATCACTTCCCGGCCGTCTGAAACTCACAAGAGTCCGTTGAGAATTGCCAACTTCCGGAGTGGTTGTTTTTGCTCCAAAGTAGAAAAAATTACGACTTCCGTCGTTCATAACGCAAAGAATAATATTTTGCAATATATATCCATCCAAGTGTTCATTTCTCAAAGCGACTCATTTCCCGATCAGATGACTCGAAATTACCTATGCACAGGTGTTTTCTCTTACAATGCTCTCCAACAATATTGACCAAACAAATTGTCTTCAAGTGTCGGTACTCTCTCTCAAAACATTCCAAACTTAGAAGTGGTCCTCGGTGAGAAAAGCTTTTCCAAACCTCCCCGGATAGCTTGATATATCCCGTAGAAAACACAAACACTCGACAGTTTTACAAGTCAAAATGTTCACGCTTAATTCCAACGATCAACAAAGTTTCTGTTTGGTGTTGTCCCCCTCGAGAGAGCTTGTGAGTGTGGTTGGTAACCGGTATGATATGGGAGATTAGACCAGTAGGTTTGTTGTAACCGTGAATGATGTTTGTTTAATGGGATACTTTTGGAACAGTGGACTAATCCTTCGATTACCTCTTATACACTGCTGCCCAATGTTTGAATAACGCGCTGATTGCATGTTGTGTCATATCACTGTATACACCAAAAACACACACTCATAAAATGACTTGTTGAAAAGGGAACTGACGAGTAAAACAGTTATTCGCGAGCTGAATGTACGTTCATCTGCCAAAAATGTTCATTAGGAGAAGAGAGTGAAGACATAAAAATGTTAATGTGTCGAACCATTCATTTTAGGTGGATCTTTACTGGGGGGGGGGGGGCAATAATAAGGGTTCTAAGCGTTACCGCCACACTGCAAGTACCCCCAATATCCCCAATCATCGCCCGTCCCTATCTTTTAAACAAACCCCGCCCACACTGCGGCACGGCGGCACTGCGGCACTGCGGCACTGCGGCATTTGTTTTTAACAAATGTTGCTCAAAGGGACTGAACTAAATGCGTGAATGAGTTCAAGCCATTGGACACTTTCGAACAGAACAAAAACTAAAAGTTCACAGATTTACAAACAACTTACAGGGTTTACAGAAGGTAATGGTGACAGACTTCCCTTAAAATATTATTCCATGAAATGCTTTACTTTTTGAGAAAACATTAAACAATATTATCAATTCTCGATATCGCGAATAACGGATTTATTTTAAACACAAGTCATGACACGGCGAAACGTGCGGAAACAAGGGTGGGTTTTCCCGGTTTTTTTTCTCCCGACTCCGATGACCGATTGACCCTAAATTTTCACAGGTTTGTTATTTTATATATAATTTGTGATACACGAAGTGTGGGCCTTTTGACAATACTGTTTACCGATGTTGTGCGATTGCTTTAAAGGAATATAATATTTTGTTTTTGTCCCATTCGGCTTCGGATAGGGCTTATCTTCGTCACTTGAATGTGTGTTTTAATAGCAATGATTCAAACGCGCCGATTGAGCCTGAAATGGAACCAAAGCGAAGTTTTAAAAAGCGCTTATGGCTTTACGGTGTGGCATAAGATTATTTTTCCCAAGGGTTCTCCCCCCCCCCCTCACCCATGACAAACTATGTGCAACTACTTCTGATAGCGCCCTCTTTTGAATCATATTCCTCATACCAGCCCATGTTAATTTCCCATAAAGGGAGACAGAATCTCTGGCGGACGTAGACTCACGATGAAATCAATGCGGCATCCGCCTTCTCTAAAAATATCATAAGGGCGCCCTCACTATGTTTCACAACAGTGTGCCAAGGTATCCTTGGGGGTATTTTGAGGCTTCATAAACTCATGGTCGGGTGCTCCAGTAAATAAAACATGAGGGCACAAACAAGAGTCAGAAGACAACCTGACTTGGAAGCGCATAAACCAACCAAGCGGTAAAATGAAGCACTTCATGTGATGTTGGCATGATAATTACTTTGTGTCTATATTCACATGGTGTTGTGCTTGCTGAATGTTGAGGTTGCTAGTTAACTGCAACCCCCATAAAAATAAAGCACATCATCAAAAGGTTGACGAGGATACCGAGCCTCCTGGAAACGCTAATCCCAACCCAGTGCTAAGGGAACGAAAATTACAAAGGCCCGATCGTTTGTTTAAAGGCAGTGGACACTAATGGTAATTATCAAAGGCTAGCCTTCACAGTTGGTGTATCTCAACATATGCATCAAATAACAAACCTGTGAAAATTTGAACTCAATCGGTCATCGAACTTGCGAGATAATAATGGAAGAAAAAACACCCTTGCCACACGAAGTTGTGTGCCAACAGATGGTTGGTTTCGGACCTCACGATCTTAATCTGAGTTCTCGAAATCAAATTCTCGGAAAATTACCTCTTTCACGAAAACTAAGGCACTTCAGAGGGAGCCGTTTCTCACAATGTTTTGTACTACCAACCTCTCCCCATTACTAGTATAATAAAACTAGTCACCAAGAAAGGTTTTATGCTAATAATTTTTTTGAGTAATTACCAATAGTGTCAACTGCCTTTAAAGACTAAATAACTTCCGATCCTCTTTAACTATAGGTGTCGATTTCATATGTGGTCACCCTTTTGATGTTTTTTTTTTGGGGGGGGGGTAGCGGTTTACGGTGTTCTATTTTGTTTACATTACAGCAACCGAAAATAACCGTAATTTTCAGTGTCGACAAAAGCTATCTTTCAGCTTTATTTATGACAGAACAATAAATGTTTGTTCAAAAAATTACCATTATAATTTTAGAGACGCCGTCGTCTTGTTTCAGTTATAACCAACAGTCTTGAACATTAAATTTACCACATCAGTCTTGATATAATTTACAAGGTAAGACATTTGTATAATAATAATCAATTTTATGTTATTTTGTTTATTTATTGTTTTTTGACGGTATTAAGTAAAAGGGGACAGAGACAACATTTGATATATCGAACCAATTTTTTGTGAAATGTTCGATATCTCTTGGGGTATACTGAGGAAGACAAGGGGTATATGTTAAACCACAGATGCATGTTTTCTTCCTCCTTGAGTGGCCAGAGTCTCCAAGTGTATGGACAAGCTTAGATCATCTGTCTTAAAGACATGGACACCTTTTGTGATTGTCAAAGACCAGTCTTCTCACTTGGTGTATCTCAACATATGCAAAAAACCTGTGAAACAAACCTGGGAAAATTTGAACTCAATTGGTCGTCAAAGTTGAAAGATAATAATTGAAGAAAAAACACCTTTGTCAAACGAAGTTGTGTGCTATAGTTAGATGCTTGATTTCGATACCTCAAAATCAAATTCTGAGGTCTCGAATTTGTATGTTATTTTTTATATTTCATTGGAAAATTACTTGTTTTTCTCGAAAACTACGTTACTTCAGAGGAAGCCGTTTCTTACAATGTTTTATACTATCAAGAGCTCTCCATTGCTTGTTACCAATTAAGTTTTTATGGCAACAATTATTTTGAGTAATTACCAATACTGTCCAGTACATTTAAACCTTCAATATTGTAACCAAACAAAATGTTGACGATGCCAGCATCTTTTGTTTCCTCGGAAAAATGTTGTTCACATCGAAAACTCGTCAACATGATGTTTGAAGCTTTGCATAGTGTGGATTATGAGAGAAACTATAACAGTATTCTTGCGGGTACAACCGTGTAAAAAAACTCATTGGGAGAAGTGTTGGTTCTGAGAAGAAACGTTTTGGTCTCGATCAGTATTTAAACTCTGCTCGTCTTCAGGAGAAGACGAGCGGTGTTTAATTATTTGAACACACGGTTGCACCCGCAAGTTTACTTCAATCTATAATGTGTTTCGTTGAACATAACTTCCAAAACCATGGAAGTAAAACTTGTTAACCTCTCTGTAATAACTATTAGATAACGCAACCGAGAAGACATGCAAACAGATTAATATGATAATTTAAACTGCTTAGCAAAGTTTTAAACAAAATACCCTTCGGTTTCTGAATCAATGTTACATTTCACATTCGCAAGTTGTGACCGTTATATTTAGCAATGCATTCGAATTTGTGTTTATCCTACTACATTTTAACCCATTTAAATTTTAACCGACACACCTTGCTTTCATAATGCACTCAGATTTATCTTAAAGGAACACGTTGCCTTGGATCGGACGAGTTGGTCTATAAAAAGCATTTGTAACCGTTTGTTAGGAAATGCATATGGGTGGAAAGATGTTTTAACAGTAGAATACAATGATCCACACAATATTGCCTCGTAATTGCGTGGTTTTCCTTTTACTTTGCGAACTTACACGGTCGGCCATTTATGGGAGTCAAAAAGTTGACTCCCATAAATGGCTGACCGTGTTATTTGACGAGGTAAAAAGAAAACCGCGCAATTTCGAGGCATGTTTGTGTGGATCATTGTATTATACTTTTACAACATCTTTCCACCCCTATGCATTTCATAACAAACGGTTACAAATGCTTTTCAAAGACCAACTCGACCGATCCAAGGCAACGTGTTCCTTTATGATGAGTTTGCAGTATTGCCAAAGTGATTTGTATTGTCACATCACACTTTGCTTAGCAATTTAGATTGATTCACAGTTAAGATAAATCTTAGCTCTTTGTGAAATCGACCTCTGTATCACTTCCAAGGCCCTCATCCTTTTATAAACTTCTGATTCATGTTGTGTGTAACCTCCACTTGTTGTAAAGTCCTATTTTAAAATCTGTATAAATCTGTGCTGCTTTCTATGATAATGAACTAAATGAAAGGTACTTCACTGACACAACGGGGATTATTTTCTGCTCAACATAATAGGAGCACTTATGTTCAAATATATTAATTTCTTTTCTAAACATAATTACCATCAGCGAATAATGATTATTACTCACTTTGGTAATATCTAGTTTACATGTACTTTCATAGCTGAATATTTTGTGATATGAAGTTTCAATTCTTTAAGTTAGATCCAAACTGGAAAAACAGCATAACATGTTGTTTTTACTAGGAAACAGGCGTACACAACCAGATACAGTTTTGGCTCTGTTTCATAATTATCAAATGATCATAATGCTGAATCAAACCTGGTCTTTGAACATAATAATAACACATGTCTTTACCATTTTGTTGTGTCTTCAACGAAATACAAACCCCACCAGATTTTATTCCCCTCGATTCAGACTTTGAATCACAATTAGGTTTATTAGTTTTTGACAGAATCTATTGTTTCTTTGTCAGTCACGCTATTCTTCCTGTTTTGACCACCAGTACCTGGTTGGTTTGCGAAGAAAGGCTCTCTAGCCCAGACGGCTCCTTTAACACTACTCCCGTCTTCGCTCCCGCTGCCGTGGATCCTATCCCGTCGCTTATTCTGTATCTCGATGCATTCACCAGGGGTCATCAACCTCGTATTCAACTGCGACATGGTTTTCCTTCTCTGTAGAATCTGCTTCTGCGAGGCAACCATCACCTCCATCGACTTGGCGTGGGAAACTTTCGGTGCCGGGATTTTCAGGGAAAGAGAGGACCGGGGTGTTGGACCGGACGCCGTGCTACCTTCGTCCGATGACGAGTAACGGCGACCGGTCGGATCGACCGGTATGCTCGGGTCGTAGACCTGTGTGTCCATGGCAAAGCCCTCCGAGAGCTCCACACTCTTACGGATGGAGGTGGACGACGATATTGGGTGAGCGACAGAGTGCCGACGCATGGGCATCCCGGACATAGGGGAGGAGGAACGGCTTGAGGAGGAACTATAGTAGTCTGAGTGTGGCCCCTTAGGATGGAGGAGGTTGGAGGTGGGTGCCATGTAGCCATTAGATGTCAGGGGGAATGAGGCTGATAGGCGTCTATCACGATTGTTATTCAGGTCTAGTGACAAGCCGATGGATGACTTACGAGGAGGCGCATTATTATGACTGTCTAATGAAGTAGTCCGAGAGAGCCTTCGTCCACCCGCTTCTCCTTTCATATTGAACTCTACTGTAACTGTACTAGACTTACGGCGTTCACGGGGAGGGTTAGGTGCGTTCTTTGTGGGTGTTTCGTCAGATGATCGCCTCTTCCAGCTCGGTGTGTCCTCTTGTATGGGAGACGGGGGCAGCATGAGCCGTGGCAGTCGGTCCGATCCAGCCAGGCTCCCCTTGCGAGGAGAAGCCGGTTCACTGGTAGCTTCACTCTTCGATCGCAAACCCTTCCCGGCACCTCTTTCGGTGGTCACTGAACTCTCGCTTGCCGACCGCCGTCTAACGCCCTGATTAACGGTCTTGGGTCTGTTGGGTGTTTGGTGCTCCCCACCACCAGGTACCAGGGCCAGGCTTTCTTTATCCGGAGCCGTGACGGACCTTAGCAACTTGGTCTGTGAGCCAGGTACGCCAATCTCACCCTCCTCGTCGTTCACTGTTTGTACGCTGTGCAGGAACCTCTTCAATTCGGCATACTCCCTGTTGTGCAACAGCATACTATCCGTGTGATTCTTGTCGAGACGCAAGTTCTGCTTGTCCAACTTGAGCTGGGTCTGCTTAAAGGAGTTAGAGTTAATAACATCTACTTCAGCC
This sequence comes from Asterias rubens, assembly GCF_902459465.1. Taxonomy (NCBI): domain Eukaryota; kingdom Metazoa; phylum Echinodermata; class Asteroidea; order Forcipulatida; family Asteriidae; genus Asterias; species Asterias rubens. Next base: position 17,217,144 of record NC_047062.1, on the reverse strand, counting down.
ACCGCGAAGCTCCGACGCTTATTTAACATCTTAGAATAGCTCATTTTCGGCGGTGCGTTAGTTCGTCTCAGCTGATTCAATTCGCCTTCTTTACTCAAATTCAAACCGAGCAACGGTAGTGTTTTTCGCTTCAAATTGTTTCAAGTTATAACATGAGTTTTGTTTCTCTAAATAGATTCACTGCCCCGTTCGAGAGACACAGAACTCACGATAGTTGTATGTGCAGTCATGGTGATGTCTGCTGAAGTGCCGAGTCCATGTTCCGTTATACACATGAGCAATGAGCATCTTAGGTTTGACAGTAATTTGTCAGTCTTGATTATTGATGACAAGCGTTGCTATATCAAACAAAATTGCAGGAAGTTCTATCTTGCGTGCACCATATTACACGTATTGTTGAAACGAAGTCCAGTCTTTACACGTGCAGTTTCCAATCAATCAATCCAACTCAAATAGTGTTTAGCTTTTGAAAGTTTTTCGGGAAGAGTTGACACTTTCGTAGGTAATTTTTGTTTCTCTCCGGTAACTGTGTTGAATGTCTTGTCGCACAGCAACCAATCTATGTCCTCATCAGACTGGTTGATCCAACAAAATTGCAGGACAAAGTTCTATCTTTCGTGCACCATAGTATAGTATTGTTCAAACAAAGTCCAGTTCTACACATCAATCAATTCACTTTCGAAAGTTGTTTGCAACTTCGTAGGCAAATTATGTTTCTCTCCAGTAACTGTATTGAATGTCTTGTCGCACAGCAACCTATCGACAGTCCATCCACGACGTCCTCAATCAGACTGGTCCTTACCAGGCAGCAGTTTCAATAAATGTGAGACAAATTTTCTCTTGTTGCGAGATATAAATATATAAATCCAATAGTCCTTGTGGTCGGATCGTCTGAAGAGTTCATCTTCTCTACTAAACAAAGCTGATTTATCCTTGGCACTAATTCCCAAACTGTTAGGGAAACAAAACACGGCACCTTATCCTCTAGTGGGATGTTCAGAATCCCCTCTCCACGGGGATTTGCTCAATCTTCACCGACGATTGTCACCAAACAATGGGGCACCTACTGATGGTTACAAGACAGCTACACAAAAGGGTTCTGGTGGTATCTTTTGTGGGTCGTCATCGGGGCGAGCAGTTACCAGGTGGACGAAGGGAGAGGACGGGCGCCCCGGGCGTGAACGAAAGCCCGAGCTTCCACAATCTGTTTACGCCTCACAGAAAACTGTTTTCTATTTTGGGTTTGGAAAGGGTCAGCATCTCTCCACCTCTTCAAAAAAGGCAACCAAATCCCTCTCGGTATGGATTAAATGTTATAATACACCCTTGATGAAATTAAGTACAGCAGTGTGGGTCATAAACAAATCAAATCTTTGACGCAAATATTTCTCTTCAGAGAGGGTTTTAAGAACTAAAATCCAGGGTCCAGCATCAACCGTTGTTGCAGGGAGGTAGCTAGATGGTCACATGAAACCGTGCAAGTGTTCAGTTAGTTTAACTGCTCAATAAAAACGGCAACTTATCTAAACACAATTTCGCTCTGTATTGTAACATGGAAGGACACAGCATGTTTTGCTTGTTTTGTTGACAAACATTAAACGTAGCAACCGCAACATGCTATTTCATTTATCTACCCCTGCCAGTATCGACCTGTTTGCTTTGGACTGTGCGTTAATTGAGGTTTGAGATAATTACTTAAAGGCACTGGACATTATTGGTAATTACTCAACATAATTTTAAGCATAACAACCAACTGACTTGGTAAACAAGCAACTTCGATAGGTGTTGATAGTTCAAAACGTTGTGAGAAACGGTCCCCTCTAAAGTAACGTAGATTTTAGAAAATAGGAATTTTCTCATTCAAATTAAGAAATGGCATCAGGTCTGAAACCTTTTATTAGGCATCTGAAGACACAACAATTTGTGCAACAAGGTTGTTAAAACTTATTATTCTCTTGCAACTTCGATGACCAACTAAGTGAAACAAATCACAGAGTTGTTATTTTATGCAAATGTTGTGATACACCAAGTGAGAATGTCTTCGACAATAACCGAATGTGTCCAGTGCCTTTAAATTGTCCAGGCAACCATGTCAACAACCAGAGTTATGATAAAGACTGTCCTCGATTGTGTAACACAATCATCGTGTTTTCCTAATGGTTTTTTTTTAATGAATTGTATCAATATATACCTTCTCGCTACCAGTTACAGAGGTAATTATTTCAACTGTCCCATTTATTATTACATAACAATACATTTTTTATAATGCATTGAATACGAAACACAATGAAACAAAAGGGATATGCTGTTCTTACACACAATTTAGAATTTACTTAAATTTTGGAAGTTGCAATGTTTGGGAATTAACATGTTGTTGTCGTGTACACGTTTTGAGTTTTAATTTGTATCGTTCAAAGTGTTGGATTTTTTTTTTTTTCATGAAGTTAATCATGGAAAATGAGAAACACCAAACGATTTTGAAACCCCTCTTTCCCATCAAGGCAATTTCTAAGACTCGCGATAACATTGTACTGAAATCGTTAACGAAAGAACTTTTTGTAGGCAATTTCTGTAACGGTGAAATGGTTGTACACGGTGTGATGGGTTGGCCGAATTGATGCTGAGGAATTTGATGACATTTTGCATCGAGAAGGGGGGGGGGGGGGGCAATCAACAAAGGCCCAGTGTCACATGTTCGAAGGGGGTACTTCAGAATAGTGTGACATAATACGAGCATTGGTGAGAGTAAAGGAATACTGTGAGTCCCCCAGCCTCACGCTAAACAGTGTCATCTTCACTTTATTTTGTACACTATCAAAACGGGCTCTGCAACAGTTTCCCTTTTTGTGACATTCACTCCTAATGGCACTTCAGTTTCTATAGTAACTTATAGAATAAGAAACCTGCTTCTTAGTTCTCTTTTATCCGATTGTTCGACGGGTGCCGTGTACTCATGAGCACATTATTGTCTATTGAGAAACCCCAAGGCGTGGGCTCCCGTTACCCGGCTCTAAGCCGGGTCTTAATCTGGCCAATTCTTCGCAACAATAGAAGCCATGATGACAAACAAGTTGGCTCCACAGATTTACGTGTAACTGCTGATTACAAACAAGTTGGCTCCACAGATTTACATGTAACTGCCGACCACTGTGCAGGATTAGGACGAACGCACGGACAATAACAATGGAGGAAAGAAATGACTGGAAAAGACTCCTCATACACTAGTTAGTCTCCTCATGGAGTAAAGAACTAATTATAAAGATGAGCACAGTGTACTGTTCGAAATTATTGAAAATCAACATTTTGCCCTTTTCATGGCCAACATTTCTCCCACGAGAGATTTACACGTTGTTGTACCGGTGTCAGATGCAATTGTGTCCGCCATGCAATACTGTCCGCTCCGGACACTTTTGCATATGAAATCGTGTCCGGGGCTATGCAAGCGAGCGTGCATGCACTGAACGGGCGGACACAATTGCATTATGCAGCAGCGTCCGGGCGGACACGATTGCACAAGCAAAACCGTCCGGCGAACATTATTGCATATGCAATAATGTCCTCCGGATAGTATTGCATAGAGGACATAATTGCATGCGACACCGGCAACTTACTATAATAGGTATTTCGTTTTAGTTTTATTTACAGCTTCAAACTTACCAACGCCTTGTTGACCTTCGGAATAAAACCACTGAAGATGAGCAGAGTATACTGTTCGATTTATTGAGACATCAGCATCGGCCTTTTTCAGAAGCAGATTTCACAAAGAACTAAGATTGATCAACTAATCAATTGAAGTTGCTAAGTAGGGTGTGATGTCACAATATAAATCACTATGGTAACACTGACATTTCGTCTTACGATGAATTTTATTGCTTTGTGAAATCGAGCCCCTAGCCAAGAATTCTCCCATTAGAGATTTACCCATGGCTGTACCCGTACCTTCACTAGGTATTTCCTCTAACCCAAAGCCTCAAACATTCCACCCATGGCTGTACACGTACCTTCACTAGGTATTTCCTCTAACCCAAAGCCTCAAACATTCCACCCATGGCTGTACCCGTACCTTCACTAGGTATTTCCTCTAACCCAAAGCCTCAAACATTCCACCCATGGCTGTACCCGTACCTTCACTAGGTATTTCCTCTAACCCAGAGCCTCAAACATTCCACCCATGGCTGTACCCGTACCTTCACTGGGTATTTCCTCTAACCCAAAGCCTCAAACATTCCACCCATGGCTGTACCCGTACCTTCACTAGGTATTTCCTCTAACCCAAAGCCTCAAACATTCCAACATTATGATGATCTTTAAAATAAAACTACTGAAAGTAAATTCAGTCTCCCGAAGACGAGCATAGTATACTGCTTGAAACGTCGAAACATCAACACTGGCCCTTTTCAGAACCCAAACTTCTCCCATTAAAGAGATTTACTCATGGTTTTAACTGCAAGTTTACCAGTAAGTATATATTTTTCTTGCACCCACATCAGCCTCAACAACACTTTGTTGACCCTTGAAATAAAACTGCCGATAGTAACTCGTCAATACAGTCAGTCTCCTGAAGACGAGCAGACATTACTGTTCAAAACGTCAAAACAGCAACAATGGCTATTTTCAGAGACAAGATTTACACCTGGTTTTTTACACATGGTTGTACCCGCAACTTTACTTGTAATAGTTATTTCTTATTTGTCCACAACCTCAAACATTACCGACACTATTATGTTGACCCTTGAAAAAAGCTACTGAAATTAAACTCGTCAACACACTCTGGATCCTCAAGGAAGATGAGCAGAGCATCAATGATACAGCAACAATGTCTTGTTGAGAGCGAACACTCCTTCCATAAGAGATTTCTTAAGAAATTTACAGATATTCTGAGTGCGAACTAATCAGAAATCGCACAAGACGGTAGAATATCATGTCGGACACTAAACACTGGGTCGACATTATACTAGGCGAGTACCAATTTGTCAAACTGTTCGCTGAAAAAACCATGTGCATGGTAGAATTTAACATGCAGTAATGGAATAATATAGGCTGTCGTGGTGAGCTAGCCACACACACTTAACACAATATTGGTTCGGTTGTAACCACTAATACATGTAGAAGTTATACAACAACACCACAGAAAACTTTGCAACATCCATTATAAAAGTTCACACTCATAATCGATAGAGGGCGCACTATTAAAATCATACACAGAAAAAAACAATTTTTTTTTTACAAGTTTATTAACACTGGTGTGGCTCTCTAAAGAACAAGAAAAAAAATGCAAATATAATGCCCTAAATTTCGGTATTAAGAAAAATCAACTCGAAACAGTGCATCATAGAATCTAATGGCATGGTCTCAACAAGTACTCATCTACTTCCAATGTACAATTAACAAGATTTTAACAAAGAAATACTTCTGACAGAATGATTATTTTTTTGTTTTTTTTACTTGTCTTCTAAAATTGGTTAATCTTATCATACCAACATTTTGAAAGTAAGGGTGCACAAAGTTCTTTACCCCTTTTGTGGTGTTTCATTTTTGTAAACACTACCTGCTTAATCAATTGTGAAGTATCGGGCCTAACGTTTCAACCCTAGCAGAGTCTTTCTCAAAGGTTGAAAATTCATGTAGCTTTTTCTTTTTACAGTCAGTGAAACTCAAGAGTGAGGATCATACAAATGTTGTGGCGATGGCAAATACTTTGGACAAATCTTTCCTACTTCTCAGATGTGACGGAATCGGAACCTTAATTCTCGTTCCTGTGGGGTTGCCGCTCTCCTCCAGCAACACAATGTTATTTGAGTCAAACCTTGGTGTCATCCTTGGTCCGACCTGTTTGACTCCAACAATCAGAGCCTTCTTCTTCTGCCCCTTGATTGCTACTAAGATCTTGTCTCCTGTCGTGCCGATGCGTTGTTTGTTGTAGACCATGATGCAGCGAGGTGGTTTGTGGACTGCTGACGCTCCTAGCGCGGAGTTGTCCACAACGCGTAACCTCGATAGAAGGATAATGGAGGAGGCTGGATTCGATGTACTGCAAATTCATTTCAAAGTGATAAAGAAGAGAAATCAATAATTTAATTATTTAAATACTGAAAGGGGGGGGGTGATATTCCCCGTTTCCTCCAATGCCGCAGCTGTTCAAAATTGTGTTTTAATTTAACTGTTTCAGACTTGAATGTGAAGTCAGGTTCTGAGTAGACTTGTGGACAAGTCGTTAAATCGGCCCCACGCGCTGAGATAGAGCTCCCCTTAAAAATGTAAGGAGAGCAACTTGTAGCATTCCTCAGTTTCATTAAAATTAGTTTATTAAATTATTTATTAAACTGTGAAGCGCTGGCAACTCATCTACACATGGGACATAGAACATGCCACTTGAATATTAACACATTCTAAATAAAAGTTATAAATATTTCTCAAGGGCCAGAACCAAAACAAGTTAAACAGATGAGACCCAAAACTTATACAGCTTATTCAAATAATTTATAGCCACCGTTAAAAAACATCAGATGTCATCAAAAACAAGACTGAGAACTACTAAAATCTCCAGACGTACTTAAAAGACTTGTTAACAAAATATATATATAAAAAAAAAATACACACCTAAAATGAGGGGCACATAAACGTGTTGGGTTTATGTGAGGAAGCTTGCTGACAAGTTTGTGGACACACTGCAGCACCGACATCTGAAGAAAAAAAACACAATACTGGTTTGTCTGTTTGCAACTTTATGAAAGCTCAGAATGAGTGATTATTCCTAAACATTCCTAAACATTATTTCAAAAAACCTATTCAACATAACACACAATTGACAACATTGACACAATCCACATGACAGAAACCATAAAAAGGGCCTGTGTAACTAGAACCATTTATAGTTAATCTTAAAAAATATTTCTACTGCTCTTAAATGCAGGCGCTTCACAGAGATTAAAAATATTAAGCAAGTATAGACCAATTTAAGGAAAACCAATTGAAGACAAAAAACAGGGTTAAAAAATGCTTAAGAAAATTACAGACGACCAAAGACAATTATTAAAAAGTTAAGTAAGAACAATCCTGGACAATATATATTACTAAAATGAAGCACTGTTGGCCTTTGCCTTAGCATCTGTACTAATATAATAGACAATTTAGTATAAACATGATACCAAAAAAAAGGCAAGGCAAAGAATTGTGAGAATTAATTCAGAAAAGCGATTAGAAAAATAGCAACCAATCAGAGTTCAGAGATGCAAGGACAATAAAGGAGGCTTATAAATAGCGGAGTGGATAACGGGAACACAAAGCTCAAATTTGACACTGGACCCACTGGCCTGAGGCCAGTTGATTTTGTGCTGGGCCTGTAAACTCCTGATTGGAAAAGTCCAGCAGTCTTGTGTTTTTAAATTGAATACTACTTGAATAAAACCTCACTGTGGGATACATCTGAAGAAGAAAAAAACAATTTATGTTAAAATGTCGACTTGAGTCGGATACACACCTTTCAATTCTATTGAGTAGTGCAGCATGTGTATCCAGCAAGACAAAATGAAAAAAATATTATGTTGTAACGTATGTCATAATAATTCTTGTTCAAATGTAGAGTATCGGAGGACCAGGTTTTACGATCATTGCAGCTACTCACAAGTGATTCCATGAAGTATCCTGGTTATTGATTTGAATTTATTGGGATAAACAAATTAGCAGGAAACAACCATACCATACAATTGAAATACAGAAGAAATTTATTAATGAGAAGTATTAATAATAAGAAAAGGTTATTGTTAAATATTAAATTCAATGTAAAAAAAGTATGTTCAGTTGTGACTCTTTTCACTTCAACAAGGCCAAATCAGACAGTGGAGGAAGGAAACAAACAACTATTTTCCCTTTTTCATGTTATCTTCACAGTACTTTACAAAACATGTTATCTTACAATATCTATCTGAGTGTTCTTATAACTATGCAGCTGAACGCAATAGTGTCAAAAATCTGTTTGCAAAAATGTTCTGCCAACACTTTTTCACTCTAACTAATTAATATTTTCTCAAGTCAAGTCATATACATTTATACATACATGCATGGGCCCATTGTATTGTTTGTTACCACACAAAAAAGTTACACTACAGCATCTCATTTGAAATAAGTTATTGTTTTGTTTAAAGGCACCTGGAAATAGGATTTTTTTTCTTTTAAACATAAGAGTATATATGTTTATTAACAATAAAACAATTTTTGAGTAAGTGTTTGTCACGATTTATATGTTAAAAAAAATGAATAAGTGCTTGGGGGTTGACTCCGCCTACCCCTTTTGTGACGTAGGAAAAGGAAGACTTTGCCTCGATGCATAGATAAACACACGTGCAAAAATACATGTAATTCTAAGACGTGAGTTTGTACGCTGCTGGATGCAGCAAAACAACTAAAGATGGGGTCAGTCTTCATCTGTTTCCTGCAGATCCCAAGTATAGGCAGTTGTGGGCTGCGAAAGTCAGATTAACTAGAGCAAAGTGGTCCGGTCCGACGTCTTTTTCAGCGCTATGCAGCGAACACTTCGAGCCGTCGTGCTTCGAATCCGGGATACACCACTCATTTGACATGACGAGAAGAGCCATGCTTAAACCTGACGCCGTCCCAACAATTTTTCCAGCTAGTGGGAAATCGAAAAAGGTATCTGAAAGACGTGACGAACCCAGAGGAGCATTTGCTAAACGTGACAAAATTCGGGTAAGTTTGAACTTTGAGGGTATGTTTTAAGCTTTTGCCAAGTAACACGATTTTGTGTTGGTGCGTGCGTGCAGTCTGCTCCGTGGCAGTATTTCTACAATAATACGTAGGCAGACCCACATCTTACAACCCATTTGGTCACTAAAAAGTCGCATAGTTAAATAAAAATAGCAGCAATAGCTTTTGTAAAAAACACTAGGCGTTGAACATGTTCAAGTTTCAATGTACGTATGTGTGTAAAATCATGTCTAAATTTGTTTTGATGTGCCATGTACCCAAACGTAATGTACGGGGGCCTAACTACACATTTTCTCTTCAAATATCGCGCCTTGAATTACGTCACGAACAGCGCCCTCTCGGGTCGGGGCCTACTTGTAAATTTGTAAATACAATCAAAACTAATATTTTTAAACCTAAGTTAACTTTTTATTCACATTCCTCTCATAAAAACACATATTTTAGTGACATAAGCTTTATTAAAAAAAAATACCACTTACAGGTGACTTTAATTATGAATGAAAACGTGGAGGCCGGATACAGAAATATTTCCTCATGGATTTCGAACAAAAACAGAAAATAGTAACTAAATCCATGAAGCCAAATCTTAATGTAAACATATATTATAATGATTGAAGAAGGTAATGTCCGGAAACTGGACCAAATTGATTCTGGGTTCTAAAATGAAAACGTTCACAATTAAAACATGAATTGCTTACCCTAACCATCACAACAAAAATAAACCATACCTTGTCTAGTAAATTGGTTAATGCTTCACAATATAGGACGTCTCCTAACCACAAATTTCACACCCCCAAAAGCCACGCGATTTCGTGTCCCGTGTTGGCCAATTTTAGCAATCTGTATACCGCCCTCAAGAGTCAAGTCGATCTAACGCTGGGGAAGGATATGGGACCGTTTGCAAGCATCGCCCCCGCCCCACCCCCCACCTCGTTTCTGCGGGGAGATCGCAAACCGAAGTCCATCATCTCTGCGACGACGTCGCTGATGCTGATGTCAATTCAATTCAATTCAATTCAATTCAATGAACATTTATTTTCATGTTGACAATAACAATTTAAGCATACACTAGAAAACAAATATCGATGAATAGAAGGACGGATGCAATGTATAGAATTTGTAGATAATAACTACAACAAACAACGTAATAGTCAACATGCAGGGAAAAAGTTTAAAGTCACCTGGAAATAGATTTTTTTTCCTTTCAAACATAAGAGTATATGCTTACGAACAATAATACAATATTTTTAGTAATTGTTTGTCACGATTTATATGTTTAAAAAATATATAAAGTTGTTTGGGGGGCTGACTCCGCCTACCCCTTTTGTGACGTCAATCGAGGCAGACTTTGCCTGCAATGCGTATAGTAAACGCACGTGCAAAGTACATGTTCGTCCAAGTCGTGAGTTGGTACATTTCAAAAAGTGTTTTTCTGCATCCAGCAGCAATACACCTGGTCGGCATTGAACATTTGAAACGTACAAACTCACGACTTGGTCCGTACATGTACTTTGCAATTGTGTTTACTCTACGCATTACACTACAGGCAAAGTCTGCCTCGATTGACGTCACGAACAGCGCCATCTCGGGTCGGGGTCTACTCTTAAATTTGTAAATAACATAAGAACTGATTTTTGTAAACCTTAGTTTACTGTTTATTCACATTCCACTCGACATCAAAACACATATATTAGTGACAAAAGCTTTATTTTGAAAAAATACCACTTCCAGGTGACTTTAAGCATAATGCTTTTGTATATTTCCCTGAGACAGACAAGGACTTGGACGACAAGGACAAAAAATTAAAGCAACCAAAAACAGAACAAAGAAACAAAAAACAAACAATGATACAGACCATACTAATCAATAAAAATAATTATCGACACCACAGTCTTTGTACAATTAGTGTTTATGCTACGGTTACAAATACATATTCAAGAGGTGCTGTTTCAATTTCTTTGAGAATGAATGAAGTGAACGAGACTTTTTAATATCAGAGTTAAGGTTGTTCCAGAATAGGGTGCCACGAGATACAATGTTGTTTTTGGAAAACGTGGTTCGGTTGAATCTTGTTTACAAATCGCCTTTTAAAACCGCACGAGTTGAATAATTATCGATTGATGAACACAGTGCAAAAGATCATTAAATCTGTTAGGCAAAGAGCCACTTTTTTATTTATACATTAGTTTACCTACACTAAAATTGTACAAATCGTCAAATTTAAGGACCTTTAATGCTAGAAACCTCACTAAAGTTGCAATGATCAACACGTTTTGTTCGAGGCTAAAATTAGTGACCTTAGTGACCATTAGTGACAAAATCATCCAGCAATATCTAAGGCTAGGACTACATTGGGCCTACATGTCAAGGTTTTGTTGCCACCAACAAAAATTGCATTTCTACAAAAATTGTATTTACAAAAATTGCATTTACAAAAATTGCAGTTGGAGGACTAATTAATGTTTATCATCTTGCCATTCATTTCCCAGAATATCCACATGAAATCAAAAAGGCAGTGAACACTATTGGTAATTACTAAAAAAAATTATTAGCGTAAAACCTTAACGGGTAACGAATAATGAGGAGAGGATCGATAGAATAAAACATTGTGAGAAACTGCTTCCCTTGAAGTGACGTAGTTTTCGAATTTGATTTCGAGACCTCAGATTTAGAATTTGAGGTCTCAAAATCAAGCATGCGAAAGCACACAACTCCGTGTGATAAAGGTGTTTTTTTCTTCATTATTATCTCGCAACTTCTATGACCGATTGAGCTCATTCACAGGTTTGTCAACTGTCCGAAAAATCCATCAAAACTGTTTTCACCGACACTTCTTTGAGCCATGCATGGAACATTGTGAAGGATAAGTTTTGGATGCAATGATCACTACATTAATTTTAGGCCAACAGTGCTGGTTAAAATAAACAAAGAGTTGTAGGATGTTTGTAGGCCACAAAAAGTGGTCAATTTGACATTCACGTTATTGATGTAGCTCCTGAGAAAAACAAATCAATGAGAAAAATTCAGGTTAAATTTATGAACGACAGTTCTATAAATCACATTAATTATTATAATTTCAAAATTACAAACGCATATAAAGTAGCCTACTAAAAGGATACTCCCACGTACAAAACTAAGCTACCAGCACATTTGTAAACGTACTTAAAGGGGCCTTTTATACAGCCTTTTAAAGGTTCCTTTTTGTTTATTCCTATTTTTTTACAAAACATTAAAAATTTGTATTCAAATAATAATGCTCAAAACATTCGTCAGAAAATGATGCCACCGACATGGTTGAGCCATTTTTAGTAGAACCATTTATAATATGAATTTGGGAAACACCATTTTGTGGACGCAATATCAGTTGGTCTATAGGAGTCGTCAAGTTAAGGCAATGTAGGTGCGTGAAATTACTGATCATGGGCGGAGTCTCACCCTTCCCCCTTATTTTAAGCTCACTTGGCATTATAAAGGAAAAAATGTGTATCTTTATGTTTAGATGGTACTGGCGGTGTATGTGTAGTATGTTTCTGACTAAAGAGAACAATATTGTTGCGTTGTAATGTAACAGGCAAAATGAACGGTTTTTCCAAGCGGTTTTTTTTTAAGCTGAGAAGGGATAACCACGACGCAGTTTGCTGATCACATCTTTCAGCTACCCAGCAACTGCTGCCGAGAGAGAGCAAAAAACAAAAGGAGACCGCCACCCATGCAGGAGTAATAAGTAAGTTTAACCAGCATTTGGCATAATTATTATTTTGGTGACAACAGTTTTGCCGAATATGTCTGGCATTTTATAAATTAATTACTTTGCAAATGAGGCCTCATAATAGGCCCCTTTGGGGATTTGATTTTTAAGCTATTATTACTCCCATCCCATCGTTTGAAGGAAATGAATTATATAAATTGTTCGTATTATGAGCTGGCAAGCTGAGTAAAGTAATGAGAGTACATGAAGCTTTTATTATGACGACCACTAGAAGATTATCACCAAAGTTAAAACACTATTAAAACGAAAATAAAAACCTTACCTTGAAAAGTATGGTATTTACAAACAAAGAGAACATCTAGATAAAACTTATGCAATATGTGGTTGTCTCATACAGACTCCAGCAAAACAGAAAGACACGAGTTATACAACAAAATTAGGGCGCACTTTACGCGATTTCTACATTTATTGCATGACTAATCATTTGATAATTAATTAGTTAATTTTTTGGGGGGTCTTCGAGGGCAGGGATTCAGAGCGGCTCCCGCCTCTGCCCTCGTCCCCTGTTGATTTATCACCACTACCACCCCCACCACCACCCCCCCACAGTAACCATCTATAAACATGAATTTATTGTAACCCAAAATAATGCGAACATTTCTGATTCTACATCGTTTATCTTTACAGGTTTTGACCACCGTGTGGTTCCATAACTATACAAAAACTGCCTAAAATCTGTAGGCGAAAAGAACCAATAACATTACTTTTCAAGCGTCTTTACTTTCGGGACTGAAGTACTTAGTCTGACCATGGAGGAGAGTACGTTCTGTTTCCTCCATGGTCAGACCACAATAGCACGTGGTGTTTTCCGGTGCTATCCTGTCCGGTAGGGTGGACTGAAATAAACCCTAACTGGATCCCCAATCACCTCTCGGAACCAACTTAATAACCACGTCATCCTATATTCCAAAGCATCAACAAGCGCCGAGTATAATAAAACAAGTTAAAGAGGATAACGCTCGTGACAATACGAAGTGATGACGTCAATGTGACGGCACAGCTACTCGTGTTACCCTTAGCGATCCATCTAGCAACATTTCGAGCACTGATGACCGAAGTCTCCATCTGCGAAGCCACACTCTCCATTCCATTCAAGTTGAACACGCGATCATCCAAGGCGAGGCTCTGGTAGAAGTACTCGTTGATGATTGGTGGACTCAAAGGGTAGACGTAATCCCAGCTCTTAGTCGTGACCTCTTGAACTCCATCAAAGAGGTCATCCAGTAGGTCATTTTGAGTGAGGTTTATAGGACTAGTCACCTGGTAGAGATTGAACCGTCCGGTTGTCTCTTGTAAATATATGGACACCCAAGGTAAGGTTGAACTAGATGTAGTGAGAAGAGGCAGCGGGCTTGATCCGTTAATGAAGTGCTCTTGGGTTGGGAAGTAACTGGGGCGAAGTGACTCTGCCACTACAAACGAAACGTATGTGTACAGCGTGTTCCAACTCCTCCTTGGCTGGGTTGTAGAAGGATCGGAATAGAATCCTTCAAACTTGATATCTGTTATCAAATACCAGGAACATTATTGTTAATTGTTCACCACTTATTAATTCGTTGCTGAAATTTCTGTCAATGAAATGAAATTACCCAATGTTGCATTCCGGATGTTTTACAGTGCAGTTGTATCTTGGGAAATATGGACTTACCCGCCCACTCTAACGGAGCTGCGATTACAACTGCGTCCGCATCTATCTCATGGTCGACCCCATCTGTAACGTATTTAACTGTATACTGCTGGCTGGCATCCTCCTGCGTCTTTCTGATGATGTGGGTAACGCGAGAGTTCAGGTTCAGATCTGCGCCTGATGATTCAACAAGTCCTCGTACCAACTGGCTCATACCACCCTCGATGTAAAATGCTGCGGTCAAAAACACATTGCACACAAAATTGTAACTTTTTATAGGATTCGCACTGCCTCCAGCTGCCGGGCAATTTTCGGTGGCCTAATTGGTAAGACCATGGAGCATTCTACCTCCACGGAAGACACTGCTCTATAGCATAGCAAAGGTCGTAGGTTCGAATCGCACCCGAGTAATATGCTTGTGGATTTTTCTTCTTCACAGAACTCGGGAAAGTGCTGAGTACACAGTGCTAACACATCGGTGTGTGGGTTAACCCCACCCCCCCCCCCGTAAAAAAAACGACAAATAAATAAAAATACAAAATAAACAAATGAAATAAATATTACATAAGTAAATAAGTAACAAATAAATCAAAAAAACAAGATCTCGTAACAATTGGAATACTTAATTCATAATGTGCCTCAAATCGCAAAGGGAGCAAACATTTGCGTACTAAATACAATTTTTCGAGCAGCTTGTGTTTGAAGCCACGTGTACAGTCTGGTACCTAAGCCACCCTGTTTTTGTACTTTAGTTTGAGCATTTATTTTCCACCAAAGTCTGCACCTCGATGGGCCGCGGCTGCACGATCCACACTTGACTGGGTCAGCGAATTTATGCCACAAATCATGAATGTTTCTTGGCTTAAATCGTGAATTATTTAACGCAAATATTTGTTTCGATATAATTTAAAGACACCGTACATTTTAAGGCATGTCCAAACTCACAATTTCTCAGAAGCCCTTCCAGGCACACCATACCAAGCATACTTTGGCTTTCAAGTCCCTGACCAAAGTATGGTCTGCTCACAGGTTCAATGAGGTAATCCTGTGCCTCCTGACTCAATGGTGTCGGGCCGTCAGAGAAGTAAGCCGAGGCTGACCTGCCAACGAACTCGTCCAATCCCCCGGCCCGCAGATAAGCATGGACGGACTCAAATACGCTCCTGCTGGCGTACTTGTCGTATGTTTCGTTTACGGCGGTCGAGTAGTCTGTGAGACGACTCTGCATCTCGGTTTCAGCACCGGGATTTCTCGCTAAAACATCGGTCGTTGTCTGGAGTTGATGAGCACCGTCCCAGACGAAGATCTTTGGGTAGCTCGTCTGCTGAAACGACCCCACGGTAAGGTTCAGAACTTTCGCCAGCTCAGCGATATGTCTACAAAATATACAACACATAGCTGCTGGTAGATTTTATAATAGAATGTCGTGGGTTTGAATCCCACCCGAGTAATATGCCTGTGATTTTGTTCACAGAAATCGGGAAAGTACTGATATAGTATGAAGTGCTGACACACATCAGTGTATATATGGGTAAAACACAACCAAAATTAATATTCTTTATCCACGATGCAATTAAAAGAATGTTTTAATTGTATAAAATATACACACATAAATCTTGCCAGACTGACTGAAAGTTTCTTCCATGTAGAATATTTGGAATTTGTCTTCAACACAAATGCTCTAGAAATATTTTGTAATACTTATAAAATGTTCTTATTTTCGAAAAGAAATCGATAATGCAGTTGCAAAGCTGCAAACCCTCATGACTAAAATGCGATTACAGTTCCACCAGATACATACACATTTATTTGTACAATATCAAATGCTGCACCATCGTCGTGTTCATGTTATAAGTGCTTTTTATCACCATATCGATAGGTATTACCTCTGACCTGCATTGAAATATTTTGCACCAAGTCCAACTGTGGTGTTCCAAAAAGATACGTCTTTGATTCGCCCACCTTGAAAAAGGAAGAACAATAGCAGTCATACTGGGCCCAATTTCATAGAGCTGCTAAGCACAAAAATTTGCTTAGCATGAAATTTATTCCTTGATAAAAGCAGGATTACCAACAAAGTTTCCATTTGTTGCATATTTCTTGTTACTGGTATTCAGCTGTTGTTTGCTTATCCTGAAAATCACTTGGAAATTTGGTGGGTAATCCTGTTATTATCAAGGAAGAAATTTCATGCTAAGCAATTTTGTGTGCTTAGCAGCTCTATGAAATTGGGGCCTGGTGATGGGGTTCTACAAAATCCTTAATGATGTTGCTAGTCTGTCTAACTGGTCCTCGCCACAAAATACCACAAGCGACTGAGGAGACCAAATCTACAATACAAAATACAAAACGGATAAACCCATGTAACAAATTCTAGCCTAGAAGGCATGGTAAGTTGTTGCAGTCTGTGCTACCAGTGTATAGGAGTAGTCTAAGCTTTGTAAACTAGAGAGAAAAAAAAACAGAACCATGAAGGAAAAAACCCAACAGGTACCTCTTTTCAATCAATAAATTAATCACCCAGATTATTATTAAAGGGTTAATAAATGATGGGGTCTCCAAAAATCACTTGTTGAGATAGAGACCCATATTTTAATATGTGTGTAGCTTGAAGATAAACAAAAATAAATCATATATAGAGTATTGTTCACGAAGATCAACGGCAGAGTGTATTATCACACTTACCATTAAATGCCCACATTTTTCCCTGCATACGCATGCTAATGCGCTTGTCAATATCTGGAGAATTCCAAAGCTATATTATTATATGCTTTTGAAAACGTATTCCTTTTTTCGGACAATAAAGTAGATGTCATTGCATGGTGGATGTGTTGTGGTGATGAACAATGGTATTTGAAATAAACAAAATATACTGATTTTGTTTTGCGAATGATCAGTGACAAAGTTAGCTCCTAGGATCGCAAAGACAAAGATGTAAGATTCATGCAAATCAAGTTTAAAGGCAGTGGACACTATTGGTAATTACTCAACATAATTATTAGCATAAAACCTTTCTTGGTGACAAGTAATGGGGAGAGGTTGATGGTATAAGACATTATGAGAAACGGCTCCTTCTGAAGTGCCATAGTTTTTGAGAAAGAAGTAATTTTCCACGAATTTGATTTCGAGACCTCAGATTTAGAATTTGAGGTCTCGAAATCAACCATCTAAACGCACACAACTTCGTGTGACAAGGGTGTTTTTTTTTTTCATTATTATCTCGCAAGTTCTCGCAAGGCGAGTCTTTGACAATTACCAATAGTCTCCATCTTTAAAGGCGCTGGTAATATAATGTAACTACTCAAAATAATTGTTAGCATAAAAAAATAAATAGGTAAGAAGCAATGGACAGCTGTTGATAGTATAATACATGAAGCGGCTCACTCTGAAGTGACGTAGTTTTTGGAAAAGAAGTAATTTCTCACTAAAATTTTTATATTCAATTCGAGACCTAAGCTGATGTCTCGAATTCATGCATCTGAAAGCACACAACTTGTGCGACAAGGGTGTTTTTTTTCTTCCACATTATTCTCTCGCAACTTTGACGACCACTTGAGTTCAAATTTTCACAGGTTTTCTATTTTATGCATTATGTTGGGATACACTATTGAGAAAACTGGTCTTTGACAACTACCGAAGGTGTCCGGTGCCATTAAAAGAGACTCACCCACGTCATCCTGAGCTTCAAAGATGGTTATCTTGTCAACGGGGTCCTGTTTCGAGAGGTAGTGAGCACACGAAGTTCCACCAATACCCGCTCCTATGATCACTACACTTTTTGTAGGGTGTCCACCGTGGGCCGTTGTGGTAGACGTGAACACCAGTGAGATCAGCACCAGACACAGACTATTACTACGGGACCTTCATGCGAAACGGATGGGGTTAACAATGATATGAAAATACATTCAGTTTTGCATTTTATGGTTGTAAACGTAGCTGAATTATTTTTGACTACCCGCTAAAATACATGACATCTCACTCACCTCATATTTTGTGCACCTGCGTGGTTCTATAGACAGACGATGCGAAGTTTGGACAGATTTTGGAAGTGTGGAAGTTTTAAAGTTCTGACCTGAAAAACAGACCGATCAAAATGCAACATACATTGACAAAGGCGTAAACCTTCCCTATCGCAAAATTAATATAACTATAGTAGTAGCAATATTTTAAAGGCACTGGACACCTTTAGAAATAGTCGAAGACTAGTCCTCTCACTTGGTGTAACTCAACATATGCATACAATAAATTAAAAAAAACCATGTGAACGTTTCAACTCAACGACCAATTTGGTCGTCAAAGTTGCGAGAGAATAATTAGAGAGAAGGCACCCTTGTTGCACAAGTTTTGTGCCTTCAGATGCCTTGAATTCGAGACCTCAGATGAGGGAGGTCTCGAATTTTAATTCAAATATTTTTTTAGTAAAAACTACTTCTTTCTCAAAAACTACGTTTTGGAGGGAGCCGTTTCTCATAATGTTTTATACTATCAACAGCTCTCTATTGCTATTTTGAGGTATTACCAATTTAAAGTGTCCAGTGCCTTTAAGGGAGGTTTACCACCAGGACCAACTTTACCTCGCAAGGTTATGTGTAAATATGTGAACTTATTCTCAAACGTGCCAATGTTGTAATGTTGTGAACATCCTAGCATAATAGATATTGCTTTTCAGTAGGCAAATAGGGCAAATATGTGACCTTTCCATGTGGATGAACTATATCGGCACTGGTTGGCATTGACGGCCATATGTTAGCAAATCACTCGATCGTGTTAATGCTGACCTATTTCAACATTTCTGCAAACTTGCAATTTTAAAATGTACATGTATGATTGGTTGCTTTGTTAACAAACACAACACTCTTTGAATAATGAGCAACGTAACATTTTTAATTTTGCATGCGCGACGGAGGTAATCCACAAGAGGGCGCTATTTCAGACAAGCATAAGCAGGGGATTCTGTCCCCCTCGGGAAGATTCTGTCCCCATATGGCACATTTTGTACAACCTCTTCTGATAGCGCCCTCTTTTGAATTATCCTCCTTCAGCTAGTTTCCCAGAATCCCTGGCGGACAGATTTCCCTTTAGGGGCACCGGCTATCAGGAAGACTAAAAACCACGAACACAGACTTGAACCAAGTCTATGGTTCAGCAGACAGCCCCGGAGTTCCATAACTATGCATAGGTTTGACACTTCTAGAGCTCCGTATGTTTTTTATTTCAACTATCCATCTTTAATTCGTTTCCCATGAGATAAGGAGCAACATGAACAAGACATTAGTGAACTCTACTGTTGAGATGTGTACATTTTGTTCGCAGGACTTCAGGCCTTCATTAGTAGAGTTCAAGGCATGTCACCTAATTGGGGAACTCGGAACACCGCAAGTCTGTGCCATTTTGGAAAAAGAAACAAGGGGTTTATACTAGTTTTGTAATCTTATAGAAGTCGTCATGAGATGGCCACAATACATAAACTACACAGCTCGTTACTAAAGGCACTAGATACCTTTGGTAGTTGTCAAAGACCGGTATTTTACACTTTGGTGTAACCAAATGCCTAAAGTGGGCTCAAATTGGTAATCGAAGTTGCCCTGTTGCACAAATTAATGTGTGTGCTTTCAGATTCATATAAAAAGGGTTTACTTTTAGTCTTTTACTGAAGTCTTTTACTTTGAGTGAGATATTGCCTCTTTCTCAAAAACTACGTACCTTCAGAGGGAGCTGTTTGTCACAATGTTTTATGCTACCAACAGCTCTTTGTTGCTCGTACCAACCAAGTAAGTTGTTATGCTTATAATTTATTTGAGTAATTACCAATATTGTCCACTGCATTTAAAAGTATTTTTTAACTAACCTTCCTGAAAACCTTACAAGAAGGATACCACCAATGTCTGATCTTATTGAAGTCGCTCCGTGGGGAGTTAAGACAACGTAAGATTGTAATTAGTCCCCTCCTACGTCAAACCTCCCTTGCAAATCACATTTGGGATCCGCCCCAATAAATGTATCTTCAAGGATGGGGGGCGGACTCGGATGTTGTCTTTGGCTGTGTGTTCGTTTGTAAAACTTAGTTTATCCATGATACCAAAAGCAATGAGCTGGACATGTTTGGTGATTACTCAAAATGATTATCAGCATACAAACTTACTTGGTACGAGCAATGGAGAGCTGCTGATGATGGAGCTTGTGAGAAACGTGTCCCACTGCTCTGACGTGCATAGTTTTTGAGAAAGAGGGAGTTTCTCACTAAAATGTTTGAAATCTCAGGCATCTGAAAAGCACACAAAGTTGTACAACAAGGGTGTTTTTCTTTCAGAACTCTTTCAACTTTGATGACCAATAACTAAGCCCAAACTTTAGCAAATTTGTCATTTTATGCAATACACGAAGTGAGAATACTTTATTATTTTTTTTTTTATTTTTTTTTTTTACATTACACAACGTGTCCTCACCAGTGCAAACTTTTTTTTTAAACATTTTTTATATCACCACTGAGTAGAACAATCTGTCATAATACAGTCACAGTGGCCTGGGTCTGGTCTTTTTGAGAGCCTGACATTAATATAAATCAAGACCAATTTCGATGTTTGATGGCGTAGACATACAATATGGTCGGCCAGTAATCAGCACGCAACATCGTGACGTAGGTTGCTTGGCTACAGCCAGAAACCACCGATGACGGGCAAAGAAATGATGACGTCACGGGCATAATCAGCAAATCATAATTTAACCCGTTTGTTCTGCTTATGGCGCGCTCTCTCGCTAGGGTTGCGAGCGTTCCCAACATAGTGATTATGTATTCAATTTTTAGCATAATTGCACAACAGCTTACTAGCGATTCACCATTACAAGGCGAGTTTTAAGTGATGTACTTTCTTGTCCATCGTATGCTCTACACAGACCGCATGGTGGCACAAAAGGGTACACATTGAATGCTATAGTCCCCCAAGCCTAAGTGACATTTTTGTAGCAGATTTTCGCATTCTATTGTTTTAGAAGGTGTTAAGTTTGCATCAGGGATAACAAAAATCATTCTTGTTCTTAACCCATGCGTCATGTGATAAGCACTATAGACCATATTCAGTGAATTAAAGCAGATGTTGTTGTTATAAAAAAGCGCCTTCAACGGCTTTTCTAGGCGGGTTTCGGTGCTATATATAAAAACTGTTTATTATTGTTATCAAGATAATTAACTTACGAACTAAACAAGGCCTACCATGCGTTTAATATGTAATTTTCTAAAAAAAATAATTACTTTACGGATCAAACTAGGCCCACCTGGAGTGTGATATAAATGAAACATTATTAATCAACATGTGTTTATAGTTCCAATTCTGCATTTCATTTTCATGTGGAGGTGATATCTGTCAACTCATGTTCAAAGAACCAGAATGTGACAAATGGCAAACAAAATGTGCGTATTCAAGTTGTTTTTGCTTATGACTCTAGTGATAACTGATATGTCACAGAGGTTAATTAAAAAAAGAAAACAGTAAACCAATCAGATCAAATCTATATCGAGAAAAAGTCGGAGGAAATTGAAAAATTATTTGAGTTACCTCCCCCCCCCCCCCGGCAGAATGGTGTATTAAAGATTAACACCCGACAATTGAGAAGTATTAAATATATCACTTTTTAGCATCGGGTAAAATCTACCATTAAAACACTAAAAATATTGATTTAGGTTTGTTCGTTCTGTTTCAGTGTGATGGGGTTTTTGCCAATAAACTTATATTGTTATTAATCAGACTTAAATAGTTAATAAAATTGATGATTTATGTTGATTCGAGGGAGGAATCACAATAGATAATAATAACATCACACCACACCCACTGAATAGACAGTAGATGATACTAAAGTACAAAGCTAATTATCGAATCGTGAGACCTAAATCAAGTTGAATGCTACGGGGACACACACAATCTACCGCATCGTAGAACCTCATTAGGCGTGCTTTGGCTGCATGGGTAGCCATAATAACCAGCGAATTCTAATTAACACACTCAGACCCCAACACTGCAAAGAAACACTCGAGTTTAATGAGATGTATTCTACCGTGCGTACGGAACCAATGGTTGGTGGGCAAGACGCCTCATTATGCGTGCGACGTCTAACCTCCCACGATGATGATGTGTGGTGCATCGCTCCATGTCAAGTAACCACTCTGACTCAAATCCGCATCTTCGCGTATAGCTACAGAGAATCTCCAAACACAGAGCTGCAGGTAGATATTTTTAGGGGATTTATTTGGGTGTTTTTAAAAGTTCCCTAACCTCAAATAAAAAAAATACAAATCGTACGGGAAGAAAGACTGTGAGAGGGTCGTACCGGGCTCAGCGGAGGGGGTGTATTTGGTGAAATCGTCGGCGGAGCGCAAAGTGGTTTTGTGTTTTTCTCGGAGGATGGTTGCTCTGCCATCATGCGGTGTGGTTAAGACGTTGCTAGCGTTTGGTCTGTGCTTCGTTGCCTGGGCTGTTGGGACAGCATACGGTAGCGAGGATGTGTTCACCAATAGCTTCGTGGTGGAGATGAATGAAGGGGACAGCCATAACATACATAGCATTGCCAAGAGGCACGACTTCGAATATCTTGGAACGGTAAGTATTATAGGCTCAAACAGGAGACTTAATTTTACATAAATTGTTTCCATCTGTTTGTTTGGTATTTAACGCAGTAAAAATAATATCCACAATGATACCACATTGTTGTGCGCATTTCACCATAAACAAGCTCGAAAACACATTTAAATTTATATTTTATATTTTTTATTTATTTTTATATTGCGCATTTCCAAAATAAGACGATTGTGAAAAGTCAACAAAATTGAGTAAAAGAGCAAAGAGTAAAACAATAACAACGCTACCCAATCGAGTATAAAAGAACAATAAGCTAAACAAACAGCTTGTATAAAAAGGAACGCCCTTAGCCTTAATCAGAAGAAATGGACTGTATCGATTTAAATACGAGAGGTAAGTCGATTGCAAAGTGTCGCAAATAAAAAACAATAAAAAAAGCAAAATCAGTCAAATAAGATTTTAAGAAAAAAATAATTTTACCAGAGAATTTTTTCCCCCAAAACAGAAAGAACTAATACTTTCAAATAATAATGATGAATAGTGTACATATCAAGTTCTAGAAAAATTAACAAACAAATAAAGTATATCCGAAATGTTGCAGTCATTTTCCTCAACATGTAGACACATCAATGAACAAAGGCCACTCTGAATTTGTTTAAAATCATTACGCAATTTAAGAAATACAAAATATTAAGGTTGCCAACACAACAGGGGAAACAGCAAGCATACACAAGTCGTTTTCGCGTACAGTGTAAACTCTCAAAAAAACAAAAAAACGTTCTTATATTACATATTGCTATTGTCAACAAAATAGACAATACCGTAAGCAGTGTCTACTCACAGGTAAAATTACAAAATAACGAATTTTTAAAAACGGAAAACCAATAAAAAAAAACGAGCCGCAAAATATATTATATTAACGAAAACTTTAAAGTGTGCCATAATTTCAAGACAGCACATTAAGAGGTATCGGCCCCCCCCCCAAAAAAAAAGAACCCCAAAACAATCAGCCCCACCCAACGCGCTCGTATGTTTCGAATCTACCCACACACAAAAGTCACGGAAATGGCAATCAAAATGTTTTCACAAACAACCCACAAAATTCAAAGGCTACTCCCAGGGCATATCAAACTAATTGCTTCTGGACCACGAGGAACCATGAAGCGTAGGTTGTAATGAACGTCACCCAACCACTGAATCATTAAATATGAAGAAAAAAAACCAAAAAACCAAAAAACATTATTATAACAAAAACAACGACAACCACAGCAGCAAACAGCAGAAGCGGCAGCAGCAACAACGACAACGACAACAACATCAACACCAAAAACAACGCATAGATATATACAAAGATGAATTGACCCATTAGCATTTTGATTCTGCCATGCAAAAAACTCCAACGTTTTGGATCAATAAAGTATGCTTGAAAACATATTACAAAATCGTTAATTAAAATGTCAGTCGGTACAAAGGTTTGCAACGGTGCCATAGAAACCGATCAAAACATTATTAAAAAAGGCCAGTTCTAATACAAGGTAATAGTTAAATTATAATAATAGTTAAATTATTAAAAAGACATTCCAACACAAAAACCTATGCTAGCCAGACATAAGAAATATCCCCCTATAATAACTATGATATAAATTCAACTAATAAAATAATGTTGTGTTCTGAAAAGAAAAGCAATAACAAAACATTTCAACGCTTAGATTAAGTGTACGCTTATGACGTCGTTTTTACACAAATAAAATGTGTGTTTTATGGTAAATGTTTCCGATCGTCTCAAATTATTTGAAAGCCAAAGCATTGTTCACGAGGAAACAATTGGCTCTAAGAAGATTTGGAATGAAGCTCACATATCTGAACTATCTCAAAGACGGCGTGTAACATCTGGAACATTTCTTACTTTAATATACACGGCGTTGTAGAATTGAACAAGTAATAAAACCAGACATCATGTCTGTAACTGATGTTGACGTAGTTGTGGAGTGGTAATTAACGTTTGGTAATGGCGAGTTTTCGGCACAGATGAGAGAGTGTCAAAATGTGAAGCTTTTTGTCAATAAATCATGATCAATATTGAAGGCTGCTCTTGTGGTGTCGTTTGATACGAGATTCTTGGCCGGGATTTTGGTATAAATTGGTGAGATTTGTGTGTGTTTATATAGTAGTTCCAACTGTGTTTTGTTTTTGGTTGTGGCGCTTAAGGGGTGAAGATATGACACTTGTTCCATGAGTAGTATATTAATTTATGCAAGCTAGCCAGCTGATGGGAAAATGCAAAACTAAACTACAGGTTATAAATATGAAGACGATCAGAGCATACCGATCGAAACCTCGAGTTGAAATCAACGGTTCTTTTTAGACGCACCCCAACTCAATAGAGATTGTCATTACAGGTGTTACCGTATACCTTTGAACCATGCAAAGTTTCAAAGTTATACATTGAAATAAATGTTTAAACTCTTCAACGGAACAGGACAATTTTGGCGTCAGTTCCAAGTTCATGTCCAGCTTCCAAAAAAACAAAAACGAAAACAAAACGAGCAATGCACTGATATCAATGACCAACGCTAGGTCTTGAAAGCTGAGCAAAGTAAAGTCAGATATTATAATAGGAAATTAAGATCGGTGCCCGTGTTTAATACCAGCTGCACTCTGGCATTCAACATTAATCAATGAATGACCGGCGACTGCGAGAGAGTTGAAATTGTTGATTAGTCTTCTTGGACCGTTCAAGGGGACCAGATTCCCCGGTCACCCAGCAACCTAGTTCTGGTCTCTCTGATGCCCTCATCGAGACCGCCATATTGCACATGAAAATCAATTGCATTAATTGAAAATGTTTAAAGTCCTTATTTCCAAAGTAAACGATGAATTAAAGGCATGCTTCAAATCATTCGTCACTTGCGTAAAGCGTTTGTCCAAACTAAACTGTGACGTCATGGATTCCCTATTATATTTGCAAAAGCCCTATATACATACTTAATCTTTTTTTTTTAAATGTGAATTTCCAATATTCCAGAAGCCCAGCCTTCTTTAACAGTCTATTTATCTCTTCAAAAAAGTTATATTACTATTTTTGCTGACGTTGTTCTAGTGACACAGACAAACAATGGGATCCCCGTTTGAATTTTGTTTTACACAAGAATCACTTAAAGGATGCTTTTATTATAATAAAGTACTCGCCCAAACCAAATCTTGAGGAATCATGGCTCGATCCAACAAGTACAAAGTGCTTAGATTGATCTTCAAATGAGAACCAATGTTAACTGCTAAGTAAAGTGTGATGCCACAATACAAACTGCCGAGTGGTTGTAATGAACCGATGAAACTTTGTGCTTTGTGAAATCGAGCACTGGGCAAACACTATAACGTTGGTTTATAGATCCGTAGCTCAAGTTCGTTGGTTACTCTCTTGATTAAAAGTGGCAAGAGGATACAATGCACTACAACGATGTGCCATCCGTGATAGCAATTGGAAAAACCGGTTAGGCCTACATATAAATTGCGCCAAGTCTCAACACGGTTGTCGTCTTGAAAACATAAATTATTGATTCTGTTCCTACATGAAACCAGTCTAAACGTTTAGGTTGCTTTTAGAAACAGAAGCATTTGACCATGATGATCTAAGTTGAAACACAGAACCATTGCTTCGCCGTAGCACATTGTAAACTCTTGTGCTAAATAGTTGGGACTCAGAATTCATCACTGCAATAACCCATCTTTCTGAAATACTCAGCGCCTTGAGTACCTTGTTTGGTAGGACTTCGATATTATTAGAACAAAAGGTGTTTTTTCTGTTTTCAATTTCAGCGAGACAAACCCTTATCACGAAGTTTTTGTTCTTTTCGTTAAATGACAGCCAAACACACAGCACAAATCTTGGGGAAAGTGTAATTAAAGTGAAACACCTTCCCCATCAACTTGATGTTGATATCAGTCGGTTTTTCCGATGTCAATGTTTTCTTAACGATGTTGTTTCAGACACAAATCTAGGATACTCCGCCGTTGAAATTTGAACGAACGTCTGTTGTTAACAAAGTGACCCATAATAAACAAGTTGAAAAGTAAGCTGGAAAATCGGAAAAATATATCAAAAATAATTTATTATTAAGTATTATTTTTTCCTTGAAGGAGGTGAAGTGGTCTCCTATGAGTTATTATGGATAAATCTGTAACCAGAGGAAGAAGCCCAGGGAAGACAGGAAACACGACCGCATGCCTGCGGGTATGAATGAACACCTGTCGTTAGTCTGGTTATAGCTTTGGAGGAAATTGTTCGGTCATTATCACTAGCTAGAATTGTGAGCCAAATCGATTTATTTTGCAGTAGGGGATGGCAACCCTTTAGTACATTCGTTTCAATACCATTTGGTTTTGCAATGAGTTCAATGAATTCCAGTGAATGATCATTGCACTTCAAAATTTATAAACACATCATCCTCATATTACAAATGCATTGACGTTTCGTACAAAAAAAGAAAGAAGCTAAACCCATTATGAGTATAGAGTTGAATAGAGTACACCCAAAAAGGAAGGTAAACATTTCAACCGAACCTCCTGAACATTTGTTTTCCGAATGTCAATATATAGCATATGTAAAATCAACTCATCGGCATGATGTATTTCCACAAGGACTCGTGTCATCTTTTTCTAAATTTGACAACTCAATATGGACAAGTTATATTAAATTTCATATATGCCTTTTTCCTCAAAAGTTCACCCTATTTAAAAAAAAAAAATTATTTCAGTTAGAGTGAAAAACAAAACAGAGACGTTGAAATCCAACACCTCCGGGTGTTCATATTATTTTCGAAACTAATACAGTAAATAGAACATTTACCGGGGAATATAACGAAATGCTACGGGTGCCGTTTTTGGAAAATCGATCGAGGGAATCGACAAACTCCAAGTCTCCAGAGGAAATTTAACCTTTACAATAAATTGAAGAAATCAAAGAACCATGCCTAAAAATAGCCTGACATCTTATCAAATCAATTTACACAAATACTACATGAACAATCGCTCTTTATTCTATAGTATTCCATAGGGAAGAATGTATAAATATTCCACTACAGTTTTTGGTGTGTAAGATCTTCTTTTTTTGTAGACGAAGGAAAGAAATTAAGTGCTCTGCAAATAACATGAGTGTTTGAGTATTCACTATACATTATCGAGACCGAGGACAATACAGAATAGGGAAAACAAAGAGCCTCCCTTGGGAAATCTAAAGACTGGAGTGCTCCACAATATGGCTGCGAAACAAGAAACACGAAGTAATAATGTAACATGGTGCACTGAACAAATAATAGGGTGGACATTTTATTTACGTCACAACGCAGAAGAGTATAACGTAAAACACGGCGCCAATACAACATGGTACAAACAAGGTAGGTACCCAGTCAAAATACCGCTAACGTAAAACAAAAGCTATACTCAAAACGAAACGATAGGCCGCAAAGTATACGTTTTGGTCTTTGGAACATTTTGCTTGTTTTAATCCTAAAAAGTTAGATATAACTACAATGATTAAAGCTAGGTGTGCAAGTTTAATTTCAAAGGGTGGTCGCGTGGTTGAGATCCGAAAATCCGGAATATTCTCGCGAAGGAAGAATAATCCAATTGGAATACATAATCTGAGAAACTTTACAGTCACTCTTTTCATAGATGTAAAGTTTGGGGCATACAAACGGGTATCGCCATATCACTTCGGAGTGAAATGTTTCTCAAAATGCTTTATACTGTCGAATGATGCTTTATAGCCCAGCAGTAAATGTTCGCTCTCCCTGCGCAGTCTGCCCTGACAACAAGAATATCCTTTGGAGAGCTGGAAGGCCAGGAGTGTAATTTTATTGTCAAAATGTTCCAACCATTTCGGCCGGGATTGTCTCTTAGTTTATCTATAAAAAGCATTGATTGAATGTGGACAAACTTGGGAGCTGGGCGACTATATGGACGCTATTTTATATTGTACAACCAGTTCGGCCATGATTTCGGCCAGTGTTTCGACACAAAATAATATATTGGCTACAAACAAAACAGACAAAAACTACAGTAATATAATCCTCGACGAAACCGACCACACTGTGACAGATCGCGTCTATACATAAACAAGATTTTGCAGGAAACACACATTCTATTTTTACATGACTTGGGAGACATATTTTCTTCTTTCCTTTGTCCCTCAACATCCTCCCCTATGCATTGTAAACACAATTTCTATTGGAGAGCACCAGGTTTTTAGAACTCCCACATGGCTATAATATTAATTTGTTTTCCCATTTTAGTTGTATCCTCTGTTTCAATCCTCGGCTAAACAAAAGTATTCCGTACCACAAAACATTGTGTGCTTCGACAAGTGAAATTACACAATTTGGAGTTTGTGTTTAACCCTCTTACTGATTGCCAAAACCAGTCCGTTGTGTTTAACCCTCTCACTGATTGCCAAAACCAGTCCTTTGTGTTTAACCCTCTCACTATGATTGCCAAAACCAGTCCATAATCCTTTTTGAGCCCCCAAGTTAGTAAAATTCCCACATGGCTACCTAATTTGTTTTCCCTTTTTAATGTTGTCCTCGGCAAAACAAAGACTTCCGTAACTCACAACATGGCGTTCCTCGACAAGCGAAATTACACATTTTGTCCAACCTCTCAATGAGAGCCTAAACCATTCCAGAAGGGGCACAGATCTCACCCTCATGCCTACAGGTCCGGATACATTATTTATGCATAATGTGAACAACCATCTGACTATCATTTTACTTCATCTCCAGCGCGGTGGTGCTTTGCTTAACCCACTCACGTTAGTCTGGTCCCGGGGACATGTCACATGAGCTCCCGTCTCCAATTATCTCTGAGCCCCGAGTTAATACTCGCCTTTAGTCGAGTGAGGTTTACTTTATGTAAATTCACAGATCGCATTGGATTGTATGAAAAATGCTTCGGGGAGTAAAGATGCAAACTGCATCAAACAGATTACACCGTCTGATGAAGTTAATATAGGAATACACAAGCAATGCATGCAGACTATGTTTATGGCCTCAATTTTAAGAAAGTTTTTCCTAAAACATTCGCAAAAGTAAGGCAGTCTCTATCTTCCACAAAATTATCCGTCACAAGAAAGTGAAGCTGTTGCCCACAACCATCTCAGGAAGTCAAGTTGCCGATTCCAAGACAAAAGTGTTTCTCGTTTTCGCTTCGGTTACTGTACACCTTTCGTAATTACTCCAAACAATGAATGACCACAAAAACTTAATTGATAAGAAGCAAGGCAGAATTTGATGGTGTATAACATTTTGAGACACGATTCCCTTCAAAGGAATGTGTGTGTTTTAGAAAGAGGAATTCAAAAGCATTTCAATCTGAGAAACGTCTTTGTATAAAACCTTTTTGCATGAAACGTTTATCCGACTGTGTATTCCAATGTATACGGATTATTCCGCGGACGTAACCGCTCCAGATTTTCGGCACTATCTCTGAAAACGTTGTCACCTTTTGAAATGAATTGTTCACATGTAAGTTTTTAATGTATATATCATTATTTATGTAGGAATAATACAATGTCATGTCAGTAACGACTCTCGCATTCGAACTTTTTGGAATAAAAACTGATTTATTTTTCCATAACCAAATTCTTCAAAGTGAAATGATTATATATGATTTTACAATCGAAAGCTGTTGCACTTCTCACTAGGCATGTTTTTATAAAGTACTTTCAAAGGTGATTACCAAACTAATCCCTTCTTTAATGGACGTTATTATGCACAATTCACACTAGTTTGCTGTCTGATCAGCATACACAATCTTTCTCACGGACGCAAGAAAAGGACGCACTTAAATGGAGGTATTTCCATAGTAGACAAAAAATAGTCGCACAGATAAGTAAAGGGATTTCAGGAAATAGAAAATAAATCTTGTGGTCATTTTGTTCTTGTTTACGACCATGCAGTGGTTCAACCTCAGATCAAAGGTTGCATACATTAACAACTAGTTTGATAAATACTTTATCACATATGCACGTTATACTCAATCTATTATTCATGGAATACAAACGTGTTGTATAATAGGCGCTTAATGGGTTGACCAATAACATGTCATGAATTGCGGAGGAGTTCATTATTCATTAAGAAATTATTAAGTTCATTAAGAAATTATTTTTATCGGCTGTTTTTATATAAATTTTTCTTTACAATAAATCTTTGACATCTGTGTCAGATATTGAACTATTCCTATAGTTTCAACTAACTTTATTATTTAATAATAATAGATAATACTGAACTTTATTTCCAAAACAAACACAAGAAAGTGTGTAAATACAGAAAGAAGTATAATACATGATGCGGAGGAAAACGTTTCTACAACATTGACAAAAACTAATGGGTCTTTACTCTCCATGAAGGAATATTTTGTTGGACAAAATGTGCAATAAAGGCCGTTTTATTGAATATTGGAAGTCAGGAATGAACCAAAACATCTGTACAAAAATATACAAACCATTTTTCATAGAATTGGTCGTCGAAGTTTCGAAAGAATAACGGAAGAAAAAAACACCCTCTCACACGAAGTTGTTTGCTTTCAGATGCCTTGAATTCGAGACCTCAGCTGCATGAGGTCTCGAATTCAATTCAAATACTTGAGTGAGAAAGAACTTACAAAAACTACGTCATTTCAGAGGGAGCCGTTTCTCACAATGTTTTATACTATCAACAGCTCCCCATTGCTCGTTCAAGTACGTTTTTATGCTAACAGTTATTTTGAGTTAATATCAATAGTGTCCAGTGCCTTTAACGTGAGGTTTTGAGACTTGTTAATTTCCCACACTTTAACGTGAGGTTTAGAGACTTGTTAATTTCCCACACTTTAACGTGATGTTTAGAGACTTGTTAATTTCCCACACTTTAACGTGATGTTTAGAGACTTGTTAATTTCCCACACTTTAACGTGATGTTTAGAGACTTGTTAATTTCCCACACTTTAACGTGAGGTTTAGAGACTTGTTAATTTCCCACACTTTAACGTGAGGTTTAGAGACTTGTTAATTTCCCACACTTTAACGTGAGGTTTAGAGACTTGTTAATTTCCCACACTTTAACGTGAGGTTTAGAGACTTAAATTTCCCACACTCACTAAGAACTCTATCTATAGGAAAATTAATGCATCACAAAATTGAACTTGACATTTCCCTCGTTCTGTTGAGGCTTAGGTGGAAAATATGTATATCATAAAAAATGCATCAGTAAATCATTCTATTTATTGCAGACCAAATGCGATTATCAAAACCAGGAACGTGACTTTGGCTGGAGTAAGAGCATTTGGCGCTTATCACCATGATAATAAATACCATCAAATGGCCGTGAGATGATGTTTCTCGTGGTATGAATTTAATGAAGCGGATTGTGCTCATGGAATATTTAATCAATTGAATTATACAAAATGGAACCCCTAAAATACAGGTTGACAAATGTAATTCAGATTGCCATTCGGAAAAAAGCCATCAAAACAGTAAAACGACGGCATAAAACAACATCAATAACGATCAGCTAAATGACATACAACAAAAGCAATGACGACGACAACACCACAAACACAGCAACGATGACGACATCAACAACGACAGCAGCGACAACGACACCAGCGACAACATACAACGGAGAGGCACGATGAACAACATCAACGGCAATACCAAAGTTAAAGAAATGAGACACCGCACAACAGCAACGACACGTCCAACAAAGCAAATACAACGAAACCACCGAAACATTCACGACGCCGACACCACCACACCAAGCAACACAATGACGACAACAACAACAACAACAACAACAGTAGCGACGACGACATAAGAACAGTAACTGCTACAACAACAACGTACACAAGAGTATTTCAGGATACATAACCTATTTTTTGGCGGGAAATCAAAACTTAATTTTCACAGGTGGTAAAAATGTGTGCATCCGCGTAACAGCCAGTCAGGAATGACGTATTAGGCATTTTGTTCGGTACAATTTAGCAAAACTTAATACGATAACAGTATTCTGAGATTCTGATGACCAAAATGTCTCAATTTCATTTGAATTCGTTCCCTCAGTTGTGTTCATGAGGTTTTATTCCTTTGTAAAAACGTAAGATCGAATGGCATTTGGGGTCGTGCAAACATTTCAACCCAAACACTAGAAGCTCATAGAACATTAAGGTGTCGGCCATTGCATAGACGTCGTGCATTTATGACACTCTAACACCGAGTACATGACTGCACTTCATGAGTTGAATTAATAATAATGTATCTCTATACCTTGATTTCCATAGCCAAGTGACTTAGTCGGTGAAAACTTGACAGCATGGCAGTTAGAACCGAGGCCGTGTCGTTTATCAGGTCGATAAAGGCCACATCGGTACACAGTGTGGCGAGGGTGTTAAACGATCGAGAACGGCACACGACTCGGAATTGTCAGGTTCTGTACACATCCAGGTTTATGTGACAATGGAGCTTCAATAGTTTGGGATTACACTGTGGAATCAAGATAGGGAACATGGAATGGTTTAATTTGTGAGATTTGAGATAAATCACGATATTGCACAGGGAGAACTATTGCAGCATCATTAAGGACAATAACGGAGGTAACTTATTCTTCCCATACAAATACGTGCAGTAAAACCGGGGCTGTAATGAAAATAGACTGGTCCGTTTTAAGGTACGAGTCATTTGTTTGCGCAGGTGCACAGGAAACTTGACAACCGAATCCCGAGTGGAAAGTCTATCGCAAATAAAGCATCCATCCCATTTGCTCCTTGTTATCGACGTGTCCGAGCTACCGCAGTTTCCCTCTCGAACATTTCCCATTTTCCCCGTAGAACCTCTTCCCCCGTCCTCCTCTTCCTTTCTTCTTCTTCTTTTTTTTCTTCTTCTTGTCTCTCTGTCTCTCTTTTTTTTTTGTCTCAACTCGATTTTCTTGGAGATATCAGTGTCTTATTTCCTCACCCGTATCTTCGCATCTATGATCCTCTACTCCTTGATGCTTTCTCGTCTTTCCATTTCCTTGTCTCGCTGGGCAAACCTACACCACTTTCCAGTATTTGTGATCTCCCCCGATT
This sequence comes from Asterias rubens, assembly GCF_902459465.1. Lineage (NCBI taxonomy): Eukaryota > Metazoa > Echinodermata > Asteroidea > Forcipulatida > Asteriidae > Asterias > Asterias rubens. The sequence goes on along the minus strand of NC_047062.1, from coordinate 17,183,360 downwards.
GGCATTTGCTATTCCCAGAGAAAGATGACATCGGCCATAATTTATTCAAACTTTATCTTCTTGGTTTGGCCCAGCTAGCCCGGGAGGGTTGAGTGGGGATTGGAGGAGTGACTAGCCGTCAAAAGGTCATATCTGCTGATCCGACTCAGGTTTTGTGTGATACAACAATTGGCTTAAGAGTAATTGAGAGGGGACTTGTGAAGACATGAGAAGAACGAGGCGGTCGTCGGGTCTGCTTTGCTGACGAAGGAAGAAGCGACCGTGACGATGTGGTCGTTGTTCTATTTTTGTTTTGGAATATTAGAATAAAGTTATGATGAAATGAATATGACGACGGTAATGGTTATCATGACTGTGATTGGTATCATTGACGTCATCACCACGTCACCGTGGTCAGGTGGTTATTGACTGCAGGACTTTCAATCACAAGGTTATGGGTTCGAATCCTACCAAGTTAACCGCTGATTTCACAGTGACTCGAATAACTGTTTGTATGGAGCTGCCTAATCATTTGTAATTGCCTAATCCTAGGATAAATAAATAAAAAACTGAAGTATAAATCGAATTGGAAAAGTATTGTCGTAAAGTTACCTAATCACTATTTCTTGATTTGTGCAATTCATAATCATTTACGTTTAAAAACCAATTGTTGTTGCCAGCTTGGCGTTTATATCTCCTTGTGGTCTATTTCCACTTAAGATAACCAACAAGCAAACAAACAGCGAACAAACAAGCACACATCATCATCATAATTAAGACGAAAATATTTATGAGACGACATGTTCCATAATCTATTCAAACCAAATGCTCTATTTGAACCAGCCTGCTTCAGGATGGGACGACTAGAGTTGTCATCCCAATCATCACCATCATCATCATCATCATCATATTCATACTCATAATCATAATCATAATCAGAATCAGAATCAACATAATCATAATCATGACGGTGATCATAAATCCTGATTTCCTACCACCAGAAAGAACAATGTACTAATTTATTAAGACGGTTTAAAGAATCAGACCAAACTTGCCATACCGCGATGTCAGTTGAAAAATTGGCCTCTTAAACGCCCATGGCCAGATGCAAAAACCAAAGTGCATTACAGATTAAGGGGCCACGGTTGTTCCATATGGTCCGTAATCATTGTGTTACGCTGAGCGAAAAGCAAGAAGGGAGGCCTGCGTATAACAAGATATTCCTACGTCAGAGCGCCTATTTTTTACTCTCAAGTGAACAACCATCTCAGTGTATTGGGATAGCGCAGGGGCATACTTGAAACGGTACAGAAAGGCGACAGTCTCTGCCCGTTGCTAGAAAGACCCGTGTCTTATTGAAGTCTCTGGGAAATTGGAATTGGCGGGAAAATAATTGGCGGGAAAAATATTTCCACTGGATGAAGCCTGCATGGCAACGAGCGAGGTGATTGTCCACGTCTTCAAATAAAGCAGACCGAGGGAGGGTGGGTTCAGAAATGCTAGTTTTAGTTTCTCTCCAGTAGCCGACAATTGCGTTTGACACATATCATCTTCCTGTGGGATATGTTTTTCATTAAAATTACATGTAACAAAATAGGTCCCCTTGTTGAGATGTCAAATTGGGTGAGATTTTTCGGGTCGCTCAATCGCTTTGAGAGAAACTTAAACGACAGGCTGAAGAACACTTTTTTAGAATGCATAATCTGTAAGATGAGGAAATCATTTCAGCGTATAATAATGTAAAAACTTATTGGATACAACTTCAGAGTTTAAACAGGAATAAGTTAAATGGGCCGTTAAATGGTTTACCCAAACATTTTTATATAATGCGTTCGTTCAAATGAGGACACGAAGATTTTTGCCACACGTAAAAAAAATACACCAATTTCACATGATCTTGAAAAATCCTTGAGTAATTACCGAAATGAATCACAAGCTATTTTCCATGACTGGTCAGAGAAATCTGTAAGCAGTATAAAACTTAATGGACAAACAAATATTGAAGGAGAATGTAAAATGGATGTAAACACAAAGAAGACACTGATTTCAATTATGTGATGTTATTCGTGTTGCATTTCTTATTACTCAACACGAAAGCTAGACAAATAATACAAATACATATAAACCATGCCCTCCGAGTAACAGCATGACTGAAATTCACGAACAACGATGTGCCATATGTTTTAATAACCTATATTACAAATCCCAAGATCCTTTACAAATGTTGTTTTTTGGTTTATGGTCTAGCTCTCCTCTCCAATCAGTTTACGCTTTAAAGCTAAAGTTTGTCACGCCACAAGGAGTCTCTTGTTTTTCTGTCTCATTCACCAACCCCCCCCCCCCCCCTTGCTAGGTTTAAGAAAGGCGTTAAAGGCACTGGACACGATTGGTGATAACTAAAACAGTTGTTAACAAAAACTAACTAGGAATGGAGAGCTGTTGAGAGCAACGGAGAGCTGTTGGTAGTCAAAAACATTGTGAGAAACGGTTCCCTCTGAAGTAACTTATTTTTTGAGAAGGTAATTTCTCACTCATTCAACTTCAGCTGAAGCCTTTTAATCTTGCATCTGAAAGCACACAAAGTAATGCAACAAGGGTGTTTTTCCTTTCATTATTCTCTTGCAAAGTCGATATGACCAATTGAGCCCAAATAGTCAAAGGTTTATTTTGTTTACGCATATTATGTTGGGGTACACCAAGTGAGAATACTGGTCTTTGCCAATAACCAAGCGTGTCCTGTGTCTTTAAAGTAAAGTTTACCTCTTCGTGTGGTTAATTAACCACACGGTCCGTACACATGGTGTGACGCACGAACTAGCAGAGCGAATCACTGACGCAGATATAAAGCCAAATGTGAAAGTCTTGGTTTATTGGTTCAACAATAACAAATCTCATTGTCACTGCAATCTGCAACAACTCCAATTCTGTAGCTGTTTTTGAGGGTGTAAATGAGGTTTCAATATGTCACTGCTGTCTTGTTGATTCGATTAACTGAAATCCCTCCAAGCTGTTTTCTCAGAGTGAATTTAAAACGATTCCACTGCCCACACTTTCCTACGAACAATTTAAACCAACACAGCACTAACAAAAAATTTAAAAACTTACAAAGAAATGTTTGTAAACGCCAGTAGCAAAATTGTGATATATTTTCACGGAAAAATTCATTTTATGGTGGTAATTTTTATGACGTATACTGTTGAAACCTGTCATTATGCGATCGCATTCATAACAAGAAGGGAAAATGCGATCGCAAATCAAGTGGAGCCAGTAGCCAAGACCAATACTCATTTACCAAATACATTTTGTATTAATTGAAAAACAATTAATATTATATTAAATTATTGCAATAATATGGTATAACTTTAGGCCTACGGTTAGATGTATGTTACACCAAGTATCATCCTTCGATTTCGAAAAAAACCCCACAATTTGTATGACCACCAAATTTGATATCAGATTATGAAATGTAATGACCATTGTATATTCGCTCATGTTAAGATGATTTCCTTTGTGTTGTTAATGCCGGTTGCCGGCAGTCAACATCAACACGGCTTTGCTTGCTTACGTCAACGATTCATGTTGTCATGGTAACTGAGGATGAAAATTAATTGTAGCATTGTTATCAGAATTGTGCGTGTGTGGGTGATTGTGTATAAATGCAAGTGGCCATGGTGTTGTCTCTGTTTTGCCATCGCAAAAATACAATTTTACTGACATGATGATGTTCTCAGATCAATTCACTCCTCGTGACTGTGTCTTTATACTATGGAGTTCAGATTATTTCATACACTAACAAAATAAAAAATATGCCAAAAGAGAGACATAATAATATGACTGTATGACTATATAAAACCAGCAGGGAGATGTCCTGACTTATGTATATATAGCGTAGCCCTAGCTTTCGATCCAAACCAGACATTTCCCAGAGGCATAAAGAAGCACTAAAAACATATCCATTTAAAGCGGAACAGAGGAGAAATGGGGAGGAATATCTATAAAAGGCGGAAAATTATTGAATTTTTTTATAAAAAAAGTAAAACGAACCCCCAAAATCAATATTGACATAAAGAAAAAACGCATGTACTGTATTCTCAGAAGACGAATTTCTCCTGGGTAGCAGCTGCATGCTTGCTCACTTAAGGAACTCCCATTTTGCCTCTCTCTATATTTTGAGAAGCATGTTTCAAGACATACTTGAGACGTTTTTCCATTGATTTAAAGTGACATTCAAATCGTCGAAATCAGAACACGAGGATTTAGTTTTTGATGGACTTAAGTAAAAAGAACAACTTCAGGAATCATATTAATATAAACATGTTTGCTTTTCAGAAGAGATCACTACCTTTTTGTGTTTGACATTTTCTTTAAGGCCTGGGGTAGTGGGCGACTATGAGAGCCAGTAAACTTTTTGCTCCACAGATATTTTGTTAGAGATATAATATCGACGCCATCTTTTATGCTCATTGAACTATTCTATATCGTTTCAAAGCAAGAAGGACAATATTAAATTATTATATGCGTTTTTTTTTTTATAAATGTAGGTAATAAGCTAAAATATTTATTACATTTTTAGCCATGATCGTAATTTTTGTTGTGGATTAAAACAACTTTACTCATTAGATTTTACCAATGTTCATGTATTAATATCACATCCATCAACACTTCCCAAAACGACCTGAAATCGGAATGTTTGATAGGCTCGACTTCAAACTACATTCGAAGCACTGCATCAATTAATTTTCCTCATCTCTCTCATTTGCATTATTAATGCATTATTGATGAGTTTAATTTTTCTCTTTCTCTTTTCTGATGTGACATTGTAGGTACTTGGCAACGACAATCTTCACCATTTAGTACACAAGCGCAGTCCATCACACCGACGACGCCGCAGCACTGAACATCTGGACACGCTTGAAGCCGAGCCTATGGTAAGCAAAAGCCCTTTCTTTTAATGTGCATGAATCATTGTCATGTGGCTACGGATACGACTGCGGCTTTCATACCTATCGATTTGCTACTTTAAGAGCTAAAAGGTTAAACAATACCCGAGCCACATTGTATAAAAACAAAATTCCAGCACTTTACCTTGCAGCATGGGGTAGCCAACAAAAACAATCATACCATGCAATTTACGGTCAGCGTTTTACGAAAAAAATACACCATTATCAAACGTAAAACACGGCACTGCTGCTACTGCTGTTCCATTGAGATAGATCGAATATTGTTTTATAGTGTAATTTGTTCCTTTTGTACCCTGCAAAGAGTTCATATCTCTAACCTACACATTTTTACATGAATTCTTAATTCGGATTTCCTATAGACATCTATTTCTAAAGATATATTATTCAGAACAAAGATCAAATGTGATGTTTTGTGCCACTGTGTTGGCGTGTAGGCTACTGTGTGCATTTTAAGCTGAAGGGATTTTTGTCAAAATACACCGTCTCAGGAGAATTCTTGACAATTTACCGCTACGTTCTGGTTGGAAAGAAGACGTGGATAACAATCTTCTTATATGTTGATCTTACCTGAGGTACTACACTCTCGTTGTCAATGATGATCATTCAGAAAAATGGTTTCTGATTTTCCAATCGGCTTGATTCAAGCCTGCAGTACATGTACATCCAAAACTCTGTTTTGTCCAAAAACAAGAATTAGGTGTGAGTAAGTTTACTGACAACACATAAAGGTCATAGTTCAAAAATACGGATAAATAATGCAATGAATGAAAAGGTGGGTTATTGATATTAAAAATGTACTTTGTTATCAGCAATTCAGCTTTTTGTGTGGTGAAATGTTAAGAGGTGACTGGGTCACATTGTCAATGAACCATGGAACTAAACAATGTGTTCATCTGTGGGATTGAAACAAGTGTAATCATATTTACTTTTCTCTGTTTTGTGTGCTACGGATGGAATTTTTGGTAGTTTTGTAGCTTATGCCCTACTTGGCATTATTCCATTGGTAAACATTAGTGATTGCGTAATTTGGCAACAATCTTGGACTTCAAATTGGCTGCAATTTTTATATTTTTGCCCTTAACATTTTTGGTGTAATACAACGATCTAAGGAATAAACGTCGTGAGGATCAGTAAAGTGAGTTTTAAAAAGTAAATTGGGGTGTTTTTGTTGTGTTTGTTTGTTGGTGGCTTTTGTTTGGGGATGGGGGTTAGAGGTGACAGGGAGAGGTGTGGTAAGCCCCATGAAACCTGACTGACTTTGACACAAAAAGTAGTTGACTTCAACCAATCTGGCTCACGGAAATAATGACACGCGTACCGCCTGAGACCGCCATGCTGCTCTTGTAATCCTAAGCTGCTCTTGTAATCCTAAGACCGCCCTGTCCTGCTCTTGCCGTTTGATAAATACTTCCTTCTTAAATGTTATTATGCAATACATGAGTTTAGTGTTGTTGTCCTTCAAGTTGTTTATTAGTTCGAGTTGGGGACAGCTAATACAATTTCACATATTGATCATGCCATAATAAATCGTATACCCTGCTCCAGAACTGCATCGCACAACAATTATTATAATTATCGTCTGGTACCTAGCCGTCAAGGCAGTGATAATTACTAGACCAAATAACCTTCATCGTCAAGTAATCAGTCTCTTTTTTTTTGTCAACTTTTCGAAAGAAGTCATCTTCGTGCAATTCGAGACAAGAACTCTCCTGCAGTCGTGTATAATTCGATTTGTGCCATGTTCAGTGGAACTAGCAACCGGGCGAAACATTCGTAGCGTCGGTTCAATATTAGATTAGACTCTCGCTCTGCTGGCCCGACCGGTCCCCAGCGGTTGGACCATGGTGCAATTTAGGGGAGATCAGTTGTCGTGCGCACATTTTTTTTTGTAGGAAAGAACTGCCATCCTTAAAAAGTTGTCCTGCTTTTGTTTTGTAAGGATTCCCTTTTATCTGAATCGATTGAGATGAAACAAAATTCCCAATTGTAAAGCACTACGACAGTGGCGGCATATCACTTCCGGATAAATCATGTGTTTTTCTCCCTTCAGCGTTGAGAACAATCAGTGCCGGTCCGATGGCTTAGAATGATCTTTTTTTGACTTGGTTAATGAGTATAAGTTGCTACTATAAAACAATAAGCTTTGTCACGCTGTCACCAATCATAGTCACCATCTTGGTCATGTACCCTGTCTCCCAACACAGACTATTATTTAGTCCAGCCTAAGTTTGGTTACAATGAGTTGGAGTAAATGGAATGGAGTAAAGTATATTGTCCCTTTTTTAAACAATAATTCAATAAAATAATAGAACAGCTATAAGCCTACCCCTTGTAGGCTTGCCTACACTAAAAAACAAAACAAAACGGTGAAACTTACGGCACCTTACCGTGGGTTGACGGTAGAAAGTTTGCAAACTACCCCTTTAAGGCATAATTGACAAAACTTCCACTGTAAAATTTACGGCACTTTACCTGGCAGCTAGGGTGCCAGGTAAAGTGCCAGCTAGGGTGCCAGGGAAAGTGCCGTAAATTTCACGGATACTTTTTACAGTGATTATAAAAACACACAATTAGCTACTATAGCTTTTCTTCCATAATGGTTTTCAAAGAAAAAACAATTACAAACAGAAACAAATATATTGATATTATGCATGGCGTGTTGTCAATTCACGACCAACACGACGCACGTGTCAAACATCGTGCTTGAATTTTAGATTGGAATGGCGGGAAGCACGTTGCATCCGGCCACGTCCTCTCTAGCATGGCTTTCTCTCCTGCTGGATTTAGTAGCTCTGACTATCATGTAATGCCAAACGGATACGGCTACAGGTACGGCTTGAAGAAGAGCAGGACATCACGATCTATTTGATGTATTCTGAAAATGCCATTACCTTACATTTACAATCTGTTTTACGTACTCTCCTTAGCAGCCGTATAGCCGTAGCCGCCACTTAGGACGGCCAGTATCCTATACGGCAGCTCAAGCCACAGCCGCAATATAATATGATCCACGGTGTTGTGTACTTTTTGCTCAGTTCTGTTTGCCAGCTGTACACTTCAGCCATGTCACTTGATTGTATTAGATCGCATGCCCGATTAAGATTGATCTTCTGCATTATGCTGCTACATAACGGTGTATTAACCAAACACCGATACCGTGCAGCAGGGTTTCTGCGAGCAACATGGAATACAATAAAGGTCTAAGCGTCACAGATTGTGACATAATCCACAAATCTATCACCATAAATTTACTTGGTTACCAGCACAGCAGCTGTGAACACTAAATAGTATAAAGTATTTTAAGAAAGGATCCCTGTCGAAGGTTTTGATTAAAAAAAATCACCCCAAAATGTTTGAATCTGATAAACTATTTCATGAGCGAATCGTGTCTGAGATCTTATGGTTGGTGTCCGTTCGCGAATACTGCGGCCAGAGATGCGGTTAGTACATGCTGTCGTGGATGGACTCAATTAATTTGTTCTTGTAAAAATACTGTGCCCTATTTTTACCCACCGCAAGTAGTCACTGTTTTTAGCTTTATGTTCACATTATGATTTATATTATTATCTAACACATCGGTGTAGTTTGGTAAAACCATAATGAGTATTTTCCCCAAATCTGTTATGTCTTTCTTTATCATTTTGCTCATGAATAAGCATGACATTGACAAAAAACAATCTATGCCAAAACATTTATGTTTTTATAGACATCGTGTCATTGTAACAAGATATATTAGTGCTTGGTCGAAGTACTTTTCGTAACATAACACCGAAGTCGTGTCATTATGGAGGGATTTTCCCGAGTTTTTTCTTCATCATAGCCTTTGGGTCTGCTCAAAGTGCAACATTTCATCATCATCAGTCATAAAAATGTTTTTATCATCCGACACCGTTGAACCTCTTCAAGAAATATTGTATGCATTTATGCACGAAATGGCTGCCGTTGATAAGCCCCGTCTTCCGCAGTGTCTATATATGAATTATTATGTAAAAATTAACAACAGCGTCCGTTATGCTTGCCCACCTTCTGCATGAGGCAATGTAGGCATATGAAATCATACACAGCAATCTAAAGGGGGCGCGGACATCATGTCCGTGACCCACGTCCCTCGATCCAGTGTTCCCAATTTGAAATATGGTATTTTTTCCAATAAAAAATTGTGACAGTGACATCACAAACGGACTCCATGAATCTCTAAAACCCAAACTTGCCTTGATGGGAGTTTGGCGATTTTGATTTCTTGACATACTTTTATTGCTTTCAAATTCTGGGGGCACTTCGAACGAAAACATATCGCCGGGTGCTTACTTCCATCTGTATAAGCTTTTGGTTTTAAATTAAATAGAAAAATTGGGGGTCATAAGTGAGGTATGACCTTACCTTTAAGGTTTTCTCTCGCATTTAAAACTGTATATCAAGCCTAAATATTCATTTCTTATTCTCCTCGCAGTATCCTATAGAATCCATTTTTTTTCTAACACGACTTAGACTGCCAGTCTCTATTCATGTTTATACGTCAATTATTAATAAACACGACAATGTGCATAAATAGACAGACTGTCCAAAGTGCCATTGGGTGTCAAACATGCATCCATAGAGCGTGTATAAATAAGACACCGTCTCTTGTACCCAAATTACTTATTATGAATCTTGAAAATCGATTGGGTTTACAGTACGGTGGGTCTGCAAGTTCATTAAGTCAACTGGTATGACTAGGAATCCGCGGCATATGGTGCATGCCCTATGACGTTGGTGTAGGCAAGAGCAAACGTTCAACGGAGGCAAACAACGCGTTGCCTCCCCCTGAACCTCCATCCCACACGACCCCCGCGTATCGGATGACTGTACATCATGGCCGGTCATTATGTTGGCTCGAGGTTGCCATTATTGTATGGCATCCTATACCGGATATGATTACACAAAATGACGTCAACGTACATTCGAAGTAAATATACCTAAAACGGAATCAAAGGCGGTATGGATTTTTGTACGCGCCAATAAAACAATGACACCAAACTATTTACGGCTCTCAGCGCCCACGATTTAATTGGATTTTACGAGGACGCCTTTAATACAGATCAATCGCTCGTCAATTTCATTCAAGTGACAGCTCTAATAGTGGACATTGAAATTGTGGTCCGTTTCCACACACAAAAAACACCCGGAATAAATTCATAATGTGTGATATTCTTAGTCGCTTTCAGCCGATATTGCTTGCATCGATATTTCCGTACATTATTGACTCAGGTGTGGTTTGTACAAGCTTGGACATATTTTGGTTTTGTATAACGCATAGGATGGTCTAACGCATTTGATTGGTGGAACATGTGTCATGTTTGTCGTATTGTCATGGAGCCTTCGAGAAAGACTCGATGGTCGAAACGTATACCAAACTTTCGGTTGGTAAAGAAGTTTGCAACAGCTATGTTTGTGTCCCCTGTTTTACTGTGAATACTGCCACGACGGTCCAAAATATAATACAGGGGTCCTATATGAATATGTATAGGATGCACTGGACGCTTCGCGCGTCGTTTCCAATGTGGTCACGGTCTGTTTGGCCAAATAAAAGGCAAGGGCGTGTCACGGGGATAAGGTTGGTGTCTGCTGAGTCTTCAAGTTTAGAATGTGTTTGTTTAATTTGCACTGTATTGGGGTGGTCAACATCTTGTGTATTTTTTAATTATTTTGACAAATTAAAAGGACCTTTTCATGAGTTTTATATTAAGTAAAATAAAATATCCAATGCATTTCGTTTGTCCATTTGCCTCGAGAAAAGAAATATCTCGGTATATGCTGGTTATAGTCTGCGTCAATGCACTGATATAGCATCCAGTATACTATGTTTGTGTCTGAACTTTGATAAATTGCAAATTAATTGCTCTGTTTTTGCGGGGGCACTGGGGTCGATTTCACTAAGAGCTAAGATCAATCTTGTGAGGTGTATCAATCTTTAACGCAAAAGCAAAGTGTGATGTCACTATAAATCACTGTGGTGGATGGCCGTGATAACTCATGATGAATCTTGCTTGATAAAACTGAGTCCGTGGGCTCATGTTGGTCATCAACGAACTGTTTTGTTTCTAATAATGGGTGTTTACAGGTGGACTATTTGTTGTGTCGAGATCGCAGAAAATATCGACCTTTTCGCTAACACTTGCGTGTTACATACTGCGATAGGCGATAGCACAAGTTGAATCAATATGTGTTTTTTTGACACAAATTTATTCCATTTGTTTACAGGACGTAGTTGGAAATGTGCCTGGTGTTTTTTGAAAAACGCGTAAGACTATTACGTGTTTACAAAAAAAAACATTCATACCAGACCCGTTCGTTGTCTGTATATAATGCACTTCTGAAGGTGCATATTATTTCTAAATACTGGTCTGTCGTGACGTCACTGATAATGATACTTTTACTTTGCATAAAACAACAATATAACAAGTACAAATCTATATTTAGTGCTCATAGAACAAGATGCTTGAAAACATTATTACCAAAACCTCAGGGTCAAAACGCCAGGACATGAACTGTTTTTCGGTTGGTAAGATGTTTGAAGAGCTAACTCTATTTCAACATTATCATCTGGCATACTTTTTCTCTAACCTTTTCAACCCGACGGGGGGCATACACCCCCAAGTTGCTTAAAATTAGCCTTAAGGGGGTTCATGCCACACTCTACTCTTTCAGCCCTTTCAGTCTCCCATTGAAATACACTTGAATTAGATAAACAATTATAATCAAGTGACATGACCGGGACTCGAACTCACACTCGAAGATTCAGCTCTTAGAAATTGAGTACGATGAAGAACCTCAGCCAAAGAATATCATATAATGGTTATAGACCTTTATCATGGTGCAGCCATCTTGAATTTCTCCCATTGATATTAATGTTACCAAACCGAGGCTGGAAGAACAAAAATAGTCTGGTTCCTATTTGCAAAATGATTATTAGCTTTCATTATTGTTATTTTATACGAGGAACATTAATACGATCTATTATAATCAATGTTCTGCTCATTGCCTCCACATTAAGTTTGATACCGAAGTGTACATAGGCGCTGTTTGTTCCAAAGCTGAGTTACGGGTTTAATAATTAACGTAAATTCGCACGTCAATAAAACTCTCCAACCACTAGAGAGCCAATCCAACAATATTTGACGAACTGAAATTTACATTTGAACTGCCGTCGATTTCTCTCTCTGTGTAGTCTTTGCTACGTCGACTGGAAATTAACTATGCACCTTTCGTCTCTTGAGGACGATTAATCCTGCATGCATTACGACATCGAGCTAGGAAATAAAACCTCGGTTAAGGGAAGATAGTATAAATTGGTATGCACTCCACGGAAAGAGACTGCGAATAAAAACTGTAATGCCGGGGACTAACACTGCATCTACAGAGACAAGCGGGACTGTTTCGTGCACTGATGTGTAATGCTCTAATAAATTCCCATCAAAACTATAGAAGAAGCGTGGTGGGGGATATAAAGCTTGTCCATGCAGTAGTGGCTGACACTGGGGAATGACAGATTATTTGCTAATCGGATAAAGAAATAGCTTGGGATTGGATTTAGTTTTATGTGGGGTGGCGGCAATGTCATGAATTAGTTGAATTAGATTGATGATTCTTATTATTTCACTTGACAACATAAGGAGAAGGCATGATGGAGAGTGTTTGGAGAAATAAATTATACGGTCATGACTGTGATGTGAAGACTAGTAAAAAACACACCTCGTTAATTGACAAAATTAAGATTTGTTGACAGTATTTTGTAATCTTGCATAATAATCTCAGGGAAACTGAACGAATCTTTCACTTTTCTGTCCGTTATTACATTATATGCATTCTGTAATAATGTGTTCAGTTTTGACAGTATGGAAATAAATATAAATTGAATTGAATTTAATCTAGATGTAAGAATAATTATTGATAACGCATGTTATCTTGTTCTGACGTTCGCAGTTCTTAGGGGGAAAAGGGGGCTTTACCTCAAAAGGCATACGATGTATTTTGAAATACGGTGCCTCAGGAAGGTCAAGTTGTAATATAATATCGATTGATTTATTCCAAAACAATAAGGGCTCAAAGGAACCTCACTAGGAATATAACCATTTTGTTATTGTTGTTGTTGTTGTTGTTTGTAGGTTAAACGGGTAGTACAACAGAAAGGATTCAAGAGAGATAAACGAGGATTTAAGGATCTCAGCGAGATCTTCAAAAGACAGAAGCGAGAAGTCCCTGAGGAGGAAGCTACGACAAATGAAGAAGCAAAATGGACCGAGTTCAACGATCCGCTTATACCAAAACAATGGTTTCTGGTGAGTCTCAAATTTAAGAAATATTTTTGTTGTATGATCACATTAAACATTTCGACACAGTTCGACACCTGGTAACGTCATCATGTCGTCATTGTTCGAGTGTCGTCTTCATACGGAGGTTCAATTATCTGATGGGTTTTAAGCTTCAACTCAGTTTCAATCATCAGTTATGAATGATAGAAGAGTTCTAGGGAAAAAAAGAAAAACTAGTCGAAGCATTTGAAAGTCATTTCTCTCTCTCTCTCTGTTTCATGTTGTGACAACATTAAAGCTATCGTGCTCTTCGTTAAGCCCTTTTACTGTTCTATAGGTTTCCCGCCAAATTTCAACGACAAACCAGGCTCATTCAATTTGGTTTGACATGAAGGCTACATTGAATTAACATTAACAGTAAAAAGGAGAAGTGCAGTTTCACAAGTTTAGCATTCACTGGTCAAATAAAATTGCTCTGTTTCATTTGGCCGCAAGGGTTCAGTCAACTTCGTGAAAGCCATCAGCAAGAGCTGGTCAACCATTCAATTTTGTGTAAAATATGTTGTAGAAATCCAACTTAATAATGGTCTCGAATGACAATGTGGAATAGAATGACCGAAACAAATCTTTAATGAGAAAATTGAGATCGCGTGTGCACCAAAATTAAATTGAATGCAACAATAGCTACAAGAATTCCTTATTTGAGTGAATTGTGGGAAAATGCGTGCATATGAATGCGTGTTGTTGAAACTTGCTGATTTTGCTGAAATTGCTAAAAAAAACTGTAATAATTTAAACACAACTTTTATTACCAACTCCATTTCAACAAAACATAAAATATATAAGTAAACGTGTAGTTCCAACCTAAATAGATACAGATTTCAAGCAATATGGAACTAACCAAACGTGAAATTCAAGCTTCTAGTTCGAAGACGTTTACGGGTGACTGGGATTATGAATGGATGATATTTATTATTACTATTTGTATTGAATACAAAGATGACATTTAAATAAAGAATTATTCATAATAAACTTAACTAGAGACGTGGTTAAAGGGTGTGCATATAAATATTGGCTAGATAAAAAATATCAATGTTACAGATATACACATATGACATAAAGTTGGCCATGGTGGGAAAACTTCTCCTAAAATATTGAACCGTGCTGTAGTTTTTAAGAAATGAAAGTTAGTTTTCCAAAACGACACGTTTAAAAAACAGTGCAATACTTTAAAGGGTTTTCCCCACATGTTACTCACTCGTGAATCTGATGACCAATTGTCAGGTTTTCAGGTTTATTTTACTGTGTCACACAAATTGATGATAAGACTATTTTGACAATTATCAAAAATGTTCATGTGCTTTCAGAAAAAAAACATGAAAGACGAGAGTAAAAGAACGAGGACAAACAAGACATCATGGACGACATGTTCGAAATCAAAATTTCAAATCAAATCAATATTTCAGTTACATGCGAACTGCTTGTCAGCCACCAAGTCACAACTGATATCATGCAAACATCGAATCTTCAATTAACCCATTTTTTACTCTCACACAGAAAAACACCGGACAAGCCAATGGAAAGAAGGGTCTCGACCTGAACGTAGAAGCCGCCTGGAAAAAAGGCTACACAGGAAAAGGTGTGACGATCGCAATAATGGATGATGGTGAGTACTCTGGTGTATGATCCCGCCAATGACGTCACGAGGAGCAGTGGCTGTTTTCGACCGGAGCACATCCTTACATTATCCGTGCTTATAGGCCTTGATTGAAGCGTGATAAAAAGCCGTTTCCATTTTGCAGTTTCTTTGCCAAAAGTAATATGTGACAATCAAACAAAGTCGATACATTACATTTTTGCAAACTAGAAAGAGAGAATGTCACAACAAACGAACACAAATGAAAACAATATTATGCCTAATGAACAAGGTTTTTTTTATAATAGAAAAAAATACTTAAATTTTCCACATTACGGAATACATCTCAGACTGATGATGTCACAGTTTGAGAAGCTATACATTTGTACGGCCATCTTGATTTTTTCCCATTAAATTTCGTATAAACAAACCGAGGCTGCAAAAAGAACTTAAGTCTGTTTTTTTTTTTGCACAATGAATATTAAAATTCATTGTGATATAAGGAACATGTCGTGTGTCAAAGATGGTGGCAGCCTGATCATGGTGTATTATGTCTCAAATTATTCTATAGCTCTATAGACCTTTTCGCCAATACCCATTGCGCAAGCGCCAACTAAAAATGAGGTACATTCTGTGATCAAATTTGATCCCTAGTTATCCCAGCATGCACCAAATTCCACGCCTAACGCGCGCGCCCGAGTATTGGCGATCAACAGGGCCTAATTTCATAAAGCCTGTAAGCACACAAATTTGCTTAGCATGACATTTTTTCCTAGATAAAAAACAAGATTAACAACTTAATTTTAATTTGTTGCATATTGCTTGTTACTGGCAACAAAATCACGTGAAAATTTGGTTGGAAATCCTGTTTTTATTAAGGAGGAAATTTCGTGCTTAGCAAATTTTTGTGCTTACAGGCTTTATGAATTTGGGACGAGGTCTATGGTCTCTGCTCAAGAGTCGGATATCAGAACCCGGTTACAAAAACTTAAGCAATGCGGTGATACAAACCGTGACGTCATTAAAGAGTTCTATAACACACTTTAAATTACAATTTGTTACAAGTGCTTGTGTTTGTCCGTAGGAATCGATTACATGCACGACGATCTTGCTCCCAACTTTAACCTTGAAGCAAGCTTTGACTTCAGCAGCAACGATGCATTCCCGTATCCAAGATACACCGATGACTGGTTCAACAGGTAAACTCGAGGAAATACAGAATTTGATTGAATTGCCAATCCAGCCACGAATTGGTAGAAAGGATGTGTGTATAGGAAATAAAAGAAGATTGCTGTACTGCAGGGAAAGTTAACATGGATCTAAGGGTCATCGAGAGATAACGCAAAGTTGACTTGATGAGATTAAATCTTGTGCTGGCATTACGGGACTCCGTAGGGAGTCTTGCCACGCCTTCCACCTCTGGGACCCCGGTTCGAACCCTACCGGGTGCACTATGTGGATTGGGTTTTCAGTCCCTACTTTGATGGTTGGGTTTGCATAGTGTTATCTTTCCTTGCCTTCCACCTCTGGGACCCCGGTTCGAACCCTACCGGGTGCACTATGTGGATTGGGTTTTCAGTCCCTACTTTGATGGTTGGGTTTGCATAGTGTTATCTTTCCTTGCCTTCCACCTCTGGGACCCCGGTTCGAATCCCACCGGGGCACTATGTGGATTGGGTTTTCAGTCCCTACTTTGATGGTTGGGTTTGCATAGTGTTATCTTTCCTTGCCTTCCACCTCTGGACCGAGGTTCGAATCCCACCGGGGCACTATGTGGATTGGGTTTTCAGTCCCTACTTTGATGGTTGGGTTTGCATAGTGTTATCTTTCCTTGCCTTCCACCTCTGGGACCCCGGTTCGAATCCCACCGGGGCACTATGTGGATTGGGTTTTCAGTCCCTACTTTGATGGTTGGGTTTGCATAGTGTTATCTTTCCTTGCCTTCCACCTCTGGGACCCCGGTTCGAATCCCACTGGGGCACTATGTGGATTGGGTTTTCAGTCCCTACTTTGATGGTTGGGTTTGCATAGTGTTATCTTTCCTTGCCTTCCACCTCTGGGACCCCGGTTCGAACCCTACCGGGTGCACTATGTGGATTGGGTTTTCAGTCCCTAGTTGACTGCGTGGGTTTTCCATGGAAGAATTCTCGGGGGTTTTCCTCCCACATCTAAAACTAAAAAAGTAATTTTAATGTTAGGGGCCAAGTTAAAACTAGTTGCTTACCTTTTCTCATCACCGTTAGTGCTTTCCAACTTTCTTGCTTCTGAAAATGTTGGGCATCAGGGAATAATACAGTATGAAAGTAACACTAATGATTGATTGGTTTTCAGTCACGGGACGAGGTGTGCCGGGGAGGTGTCCGCTGTGGCCGACAACGGAATCTGCGGCGTCGGGATCGCTTACAACTCTAAAATCGCAGGTAAATATTCAAGCATGAAATATAGTGGACACTATAATGAGTGCACTGTTTAGTGTGGGTCTATACAGACAAATTGACCCAAAACAAATAGTGTCATAGTATTGGGTCCACCATATCAAAAAGTCACTTATTGAAGGTTCCGGGTCAAGTCTCCGTAGCCTTTTTGAGGTATGGTTGACACTATAGGAGTACCGCTGTTTGGTTTGGGTGTCTACAGACAAATTGACCCAAACGAAATAGTGTCATAGTATTGTGTCCATCATACCTCAAAATGGCTTATGGGCCACAATGGAGAGATCTGTTCATTTGCTGTAAACTATTCACAGAGTGTAAATATAATTATTTGGTACTCAATTTGGGGCATGCTGTACCCCGGTCCCTATTATGTCTTCATTGTGTGCTTGGAATCTCAGGAATTCTCTAGAGGATTTTATGTACGAGAGGAAAATATAGTGTGTTAATGTATGGAAACATGGGGGTACCCTTTGTCCCTTATCGGGCATGGTATTATACAATCTAGAAAGAAACCAAAAGGCACATTCTTGGCGCCTTTTCTTGCTTTGACAACAAAAAAAGACCAATTAATCTGCATAATTATCGTCCGCTACGTTATGTGTAAGCTGGTTACATGGCTGATTTAATACCAAAGAGTAGGTCAATGCAGGGGGTCATTGAAGGTTCAATGGGTGTGACTGATAGAATCTGTAGCCACTCGGAACATTATGGTCCTCCTCTTTGTTCATCAAACCATTTGGAGAGACTTTCGCTGCTTCCACAAAAAACTTGATTCCAAATCTGTCTGCTTGATGGCCACTGCAAGTTTTGCTAAAAATGAGCCAGAGGGCAAAGAGCGTTTTGCGTGCATGGCTGGATGCAGACAAAAAAACATCGCGATCTCATACTTGAAATCAATTATAATTATTACATGTATATTTCAAGAGTCTTAAACTTGCAATTGGGATACTCTTTTCATCAAAGTTTTGTTTGTCAAAGGTCAATATTAACATTTAGACAACTGTGTAGTAAGTAGGATTTGAAACTTAAGATGGTGGGAGTACAATCAATCACTGAGGTGTGCTGTGACACCATGTGCATAAATCTGCATTAATATGGTTACATGAAATGTGTATAACGTGTATGTATCAACCACCAGGTATCCGTATGTTGGATCAGCCATTCATGACTGATCTGATCGAGGCATCTTCAATGAGTCACAAACCTCAGCTCATTGACATCTACAGTGCAAGCTGGGGACCTCAGGATAACGGTCAGACCGTGGATGGACCTAGAGACTTGACCCTTGAAGCTATTGCCAACGGGGTTAACAAGGTAAGGTGTTTTGAAGTGTTTTGCTAACTCCTTGTGTTTTGGTGTTGTTTTGTTTTCAAAACAATAATGAGACCTAAAAATGTGGCATAAAAATTAATGCTTAGCCAAAAGATATCACTGACTTCTTACAAACTAAGTACACGTCGTCATTATATAAACATGTGTCTTTCCGAATTTCATTAACGAGAAATCTTTGACAAGTGTTTCATCAGTTTTTAGAAAACGTGAGAACTCATTTTTGTAAACTGTTCCAGTACAATGCACTCCGAGAACTAATGTTTTTTTGTGTCTGTACTTTCCTTCAAACGGGAGCCTTCGTGTATAAGCCATTTTGAGATATGGTGGACACAACACTAAGGTTTGGGTAAATTTGTCTGTAAACACCCAAACCAAACAGTGCACTCCTAGTGTCCACTATACCTCAACAAGCCTAATAACGGCGTCTTGCTGGATTAATAATTTAACGGGGAACGTCCCAAAAGTGCTTGAAAAAATCACAGAGCAATTTATTATCCAAAGTGGCCATGGCGTTGATAACCAAACAATAATCTCGAGATACCGACACCAAGAGCTAATGGAACAAATCTATTTGACTCTGTGGCATACTACCGCCATTTTAAATTGTGTAGTCAACCGTTGTTATAAACAGCACGGCTAAAAGGGGTTCTTCTTATTATAAAGAGTACATTTTGAAGTGAAAATATAATATTAATAATAGTATAAATTTATAAAGCTCACATTTTAAAGTACATTACTCATGGCATTACAGCAAGATGAATATAAATGTACAATGATTCTAAACACCGAAAACTCATTTTCAAATCTCAATTCTGCTTTGTATTTCCTTGTAGTTTGTTGTCATCTTTTAATCAAATATTCCTGTTTCAGCTTGGGAATTTGGCCCGTCTCATCAACCTTTGTTATAGCTAGAGTCGAGTTTATTCAGAATGACCGTTATTTCATAATGTCACAAACTATTTACCCCCCTTTTGTTTTGTTCTAAAGGGACGTGCTGGTAAAGGAAGCATCTACGTCTGGGCCTCAGGAGACGGTGGACCCAATGATGACTGCAACTGCGACGGCTACGCATCCAGCATGTGGACAGTATCCATTAACTCGGCCATCAACGATGGCCGAACTGCCCTCTACGACGAGTCATGCTCATCTACTCTGGCGTCCACGTTCAGCAATGGGAGAAATAGGCATCCAGAAGCTGGTGTGGTGAGTTGTTAAGCATGTTCTAACAATTAAGTTTAATCTCCGGAAGAGAACAATCTTGAGAAACGTAATTGAAAGTTTGAGTGGCCCTGGCAAGGTACTTTACCTGCTGGATTTTCTACAACATAGACAGTTCCGCTGTCTCGAGTTTCCCCATAATAGACTCGTAAAAAACGAGCCTTCCTCGCTCTGTTGTGTAGAAATATCGTACACAAAAGAGCCCTTCCCACTATCATGTAGAGTGATATTATTCGATACACCAGACCCCACCCGTGCAAACGTTCATGGGCCCGCCCCTGCAATGGTGAAATGCAATCTCTATAGACCATCTCGAAGACTGTGGCATTGCTATTAGTTTATCCTTTGTGACTAGTATTTTGAAATTAGCATTGACAGTTGTCAAATGGCAAGGTTTTTTTCAATGTCCCAAATGGATGCGATGATTTCAGAGCTAGTTGTAGACAATCGTGGACAAGGAAATAAGAAAGTCAATTTCCACAACGACATTCAAGCTGTTTTCTTCAATATTAAACAGCAAACAAAATAATATGTTCTGAGGTGATGGACTCTGTTCCAAGACTTGTGAAGACATTTAATCTTCTATTGTTTGATTTGTTCAGGCGACTACGGATCTTTACGGAAATTGTACACTAGCTCATTCCGGTACGTCAGCAGCTGCGCCTGAGGCAGCTGGAGTATTTGCACTGGCCCTAGAAGCAAAGTGAGTAGATAATCATTCAGTTCGCTGACTCTGTCTCAATATACACACGCATCATCACTCGCAATATCGTCACATGAAGCACAAAGAAGATGTGCATATTATAATTTGTCTACTTTTCCTGAGTAGACTTCTCCTTTTTGAAACTAAACTCGATGGTTCAATGAACTATAGCTTGGGTGGGTTACATCGATAATAATTAGAACTTGTGTCGTCACAGACGGTAGCGACATTGGTGGTATCCGCATTATCATCATCATTATCATTTAGGCTGTGCTCATCCATTGTATTGATGTATAGTCCTCCTCGTGTAAATGCCTTGAATATGTATTCCTTGCAGCTCTGGTCCATGTTGTTCCTGAATATACCCTGATGTCATCTCTCATCTTCTTCTCTGTCTACCACTTTTCCTTTTTCCTGTTCTTGGTTGCTAATCCATATCTTGTTGTATATCTCATTTTTTGTTTGTTCGGGCAGTGTGTCCAGTTTCGTATTTCTGTGCATGTAATCCTGTCTCTAATTTGCCTCTCCATTGCTCTTTGTGCTTTGCAGAGTTGATGTTCTATCAGTTTTGTTATTGTCCATGTTTCTGCTCCGTAAAGTTATTGTAGCTATAGTAGTATAATAATAGGCTTGTACCTGACGATGAGACAATTCCAAAACCGAGGCCTCAAGTTCGAAGCCGCCTCGAAAAACTAGGGTTTCTTATAGGGTAAGCAAGTAATAAACCACGCATAATAAAATGAATCTTATACGTGATTTGGGTGGATACTCTCAGCTCCATTGAGATTCGATCCAGACGTTAAACGTTCTTTCATCCATTATCAGAGGCCTGCAATGATATGGCAATGAGCAGAGGTAGTCTAGGCCTGTAGAAAGGATTTGTTGTTGTTTTGAAAGAGCTTCCATTTACCATGTTCATTATTTTCCTCTTTCAGTCCTTCCTTGACATGGCGAGATATTCAGCACCTTACCGTATTGACTTCCAAGCGTAATCAGCTGTACGATGACAACTACAAGTGGCAGTGCAACGGGGTCGGTCTGGAGTTCAACCACCTCTTTGGATTCGGAGTCCTCGATGCTGGTGCCATGGTAGAGCTGGCTGAGAAATGGAAGACTGTTCCGGAACGGTTCCACTGCTCTGGGGCTACATACAAGGGAGTCAGGTGAGTTTGGGAATTGCGGTTTCACTTTGGAGGGAGTTTATTGTATTTTAATGTTTGAAAACCGGTGTCCTAAGGAAAATTTGTTTCCCGGAGGTTCTGTCCCCCTTAGTGGTTATTAATGGGCATAATGGGAACTAATGAGAAGGATGACAGTTCAACAGAGGGCGCTAGTAGAAGAAGTTTGTACACAGCTCGTCGTTTTTGGGAAAGAAACTCTCAAATCAAGGGGACAGAATCTCATACACCACCGGTATTTGCGGTTTTCCCTCGAGAATAGATGTATAGGGTACCTAGATGTATGCCTTCCTTATTCCGTTTTCAGTTTTGTTAAATACATTCTTAGACTTTGTAAGCAGAAACAGAGGAATTGTTGGGATAATATTACTTTATGTTTCGTTTACAGTCAAGTTCCAGATGGTCAGTCTGGCGAGAAGTTGGTCCTCCGCCTCAATACCGACGCCTGCGACGGCCAGGACAACATGGTCAACTACATTGAACACACCCAGGCCATCATCACCATCAACAGCACACGCCGAGGTGACGTCACCATCCACCTGACTTCCCCAATGGGTACCAGCAGTATCCTCCTGAGCGAGAGACCTGGGGACAATGACGTCATCGATGGGTTCCAGCGCTGGCCGTTCATGACGTCTCACACATGGGGTGAGGATCCAAGAGGAGAGTGGGTCCTGGAGGTAGCCATGGCTGACGGTAGCCCACACACCGCAACGCTCACCGAGTGGACTCTGGTCCTCCACGGTACCAAAGAAGCCACGTATATCGAGGAAGCCAAGTCCAAGTCAAGCTGCAAGCAGGCTGTTCTAGAAGCATTCAAGGTGCAGGAACAGGAAGAGTTGGAACACGCCAAGATGGACGCCCAGAACAGCAAGCCTGACTCCATTGATCTCTCTAAGGAAGTCGAACTCCTCAAGAGCCTTGAGGGCGCCATTGAAGATGATACAGAGGAGGAACTGGGACAAGCAATTGACGAGAAGGATAGTGACCTCCCACCCTTCTCACCGGAAGATGTACTGCCCAAAGAGGAAGAGGGCATACCCGACTCGTACTACTACCGCGATGCCGATGAGTCCACTTCATGGTACGGGGAAAACGAGGTTCCATACGGCAGTGACATCAGCAGAGATACCTGGGAGGATCCTGAAGTCTGGGAGAAATTAGAGGAGTTATTTGACGAGAAGTACGGGCGGCAAAAACTATCGTACCCGTATTAAGGGCGTCAACCATGCTTGGTTTGGCTCGAAGTGGGTTTATAGAAAAGTTCCACAGATGAAAGTTGATTTTTGTTTTCAGTAATAATTCGTCCATGCAAGTCCAACAAAAATTTCGACCACAATATAAACTATAATAATATTTTTTAAATATTTATATAGTTGAGAAAAAAACAATTTGTTTTAAAAGAGTATAAACATCCTTTACAATCGTTGCCAAAAGCCAATGGAAAAACCAAACACCTACATCTAAAAATTGCAGTTAAAATTCAAAGTGAACTTTTGCACCAAACGACATTCCATATTATATGGTTTTATGTTTTTAACCAGCTTGGAGGGTGACTAACGTTTTTTAACAGTTTTGTTTTTCTTTTTTTTCTTTTATTTTCCTGTTCACTTGTTCAGTATTTTTATTTAACCAGTAAATTAAACCATCGAAATTAGATATGCATGAGTGGTTGAATAAGTACTTAAGTATTTTAATAAAATAGAAACCTAGATTAGTGGCCCGGGGCCCTTGGGTGATTCCGTACAGTAGGTATTGATAAACAAAGACACTCTTAATGAACCACGGCTGTAAAAGTAGTCTGAGGTAGAGTGTGTTCCATTTTATCACAGTGAATGAATAAAAGCACGACACGACAAGTATCAACGACATGGATCACCTCAAACTTCCACTATAATACTTTGTGATGGATTAATCCCATACTTTACTATATCAACAAAAATCTTAACAACAAAATACCGCACAGAGTATTACCGGGACAGCTGTGGAAATCATTGCGGGAGTGTCAATAGCCGGTATGTTGTGGGAGTGTGTCTGATTTCTCTCTGTGTCCACATTCATAGAGCTGCTTAAGCACAAAAAGTAGCTTTAACATGATAAAATAATGTTTACGGCTATACCAGCCAAAGTACCATGCCACATGTATAGTTTGTGACTGATATCCTGCTTTGTTTTGCTTAGCAGAAAGGTGTTAAGTACAACTCTCTGCCTAAGCAGCTCTAGGGAATTGATCGTTGGCCTTTTTAGATTTGGTGGACACTATAGCAGTGCACTGTTTGGTTTGGGTCTACAAGGACAATGTACCAACGCCAATGTCATGGTATAAATGTGTCCACTATATCTCAAAATGGCTTATGGAAGTAGATCTGATCATCATAGAGAAAGGTTATTGTCTGATGGTGTGTAGTTTACATGCAACAATGCGGCATTGTCGTATAGGTATGGAGATGCTGTGAAACACCATGCAGCTGTTCTTAGCAGGGCTTTTTGTAGGTATGTAATATGTATTTCGTATTGGAGATTCAATATTGCTCAATTCATTTCACCTTGATTGATTCCAACCCATATCGTCCTATATGAAATCGAAGTGTAAGACGCTCTTCCTTGTAAATATAATTAAATATGGGATATAATATGTCTACGAAATGATATATTTGTAACTAATAAAAAAAGTTATAGCTATGCTTTCTTTAAAACAACCAAACATAACAACAAATAGTATTAACTTAATATTTATTTCTTTATTAAGGATGTTTTGGATGAAGTAAGCATGACCAATTTCATATTGATGTAAATTTGAATGTTTATTTCATCTGACAGTAAATGTGCACATTTTCACATTGCTGGTTGAGGGGAAAAGCTCGCAAACACAAGAGCGAGGGGGTAGGGAACCATACCGGTACCATACTATAATTTATGTGGAAGTCACAGATTTAACAAAACAAAGTGCTGATGTATTTCAAAGGGAGCTTTTTGTTGAAATCTTTTAATGAAATCTACACAGAAGTTATACAATTGCAGCAGGAGACAAAGTCTAGGAGATTTATTGTTGTTAATATTATAATTTCACAATCCCGCATCATAAATTCGGTTCATTTGATTTCAGCATTAAATCAACTCATTGAACGCAAGAGCATTTTTCGAATGCTGATATTCTTGTTCAACTATCTTCCTCTTTGAAACTTAAAATCCTGTACGGCATGTACTTAATGATAAGCCACGTCTTTGTCTTTAGCGTAGAAAAGCTTAAGTTAATTTGATATAATTATTGCAAATGGCGTTTACTAGAACCATGGATTTCATCGATGCTAGAACTATCAGTGAAGAAAAACTACAAACTACAAGCCCGGCGTAAACAAATAATGTTTCATTAACGCGAGACGGGCGCAATATTCAAACAAATGAATTACATCAATATTACTGGACCCTTTTTAATTGATATATATTTTTGCATGACCTAACTTGTATAATACCGTAAGGTAATAGACTAGGGGCGGCACTCCTTTAAAAAAAGTGACAAAATCAAGTGTTCAGTCTATTTCAACATGTATACCTACAATTGGGCGACCTGTAGATGGAGTTGTTCGTTCAATTTGGTCCTCCTTTCATTTACTATCCTGTTCTTTGAAATAGAATTCTTGCCAGATTAAAAAAAAAAGTGCCGCTAAACTAAAATACAAATTAGCATAATGCGTCTGGTGATAGCTGTATATGTTTATAAATGTTATAAATAAAATAAAATATTATTCTAAAAGAGTATTATTGTAAATCTGTCATATTAAAATCTAAATGGTGTTGTAAAATTTGTAAAAGGCAACAAATTAAATTTAGGAGCAAAGCATGCTGTATTATAATACGCTATACGAAAGGTAAACTAAATGTGTTAACATCGATGCTTGCTCCAGAAATTTGTAATAATTGAGAATTTTTAACTAACAAATTATCAGTTATATTAGACACTAATTATATGAAGACTTGCAAATAATATTAATATAATAATAATTAATTACTGGTAAATTTAAGACAAACGCAATGCCACACAGCGTAACAGACAGCCATATATCTTTGCATATTAAACTCGGTTCGGTTTAGTGAAAACAAAACAAAGATTTCACCAAGTATTTCTAATCACTTTCGTTGTCAATTCGTCAAAGTATAATTGTAAGCCTTCATTCCTTGATAACAAGTGTTTTCTTAGAAGGAAAACAATGCTGAGATGCACTTCTCTCTCATCATTTTGTTAAAATTTCTTGACGAGGAAACTTAAGAGTGGTAATGAGTTTAATCATTAGCTTGTGGTTTGTTCTGATTGCAACATTATTATATCAACACTAAGTTACTGAAAATCTCCCTCTGAAACATGTCAAGACTTTATAATCAGTGTGATCATTCTTCGTTAACATAATCAAGCTGCGTGGTTTAGTTAAGTTTGCGTCGTGTGGGTTTTACGTGCATGGCTTCCAGGACCAAATTTAATAGAGCTGTTTAATTCAAGCACATAAAGTACCTAAGCGTAAGAAGACACGCTAACCAGAATAAGGTCACTTGCTGGGACAATGTCACAATGTACAATCTGTGGCTGTATCCTGCTTATTTAAATTTGCTTAGCAGAAACAATGTTAAGCAATATTTTCTGCTCTTTGAAATTGGGCCCTGGTTAATTTTGATTTATTAGGCATTAATCACTATCATAATTGCTGTGTGGATAAATCATGTTCGATAATTATATTGATCTATTAATATATATTAGTTGAAGCACTTAATTCGGTGTGTGTGTCTTTTTTTATTTGGTGATCATTTATTTCTTAGTATTGCAGCGTGGTAGATGGTGGTGGGAACTGGGATATACCCCTTGTTTGGTTCGGAAAACAAAGCCGTCGTTCATTAAAGACACAAAGCACTATTGGTAATTGCTCAATTGGTCAATCTCAACAAATGCACAAATTAACAAACCTGTGAAAATTTAGCTCAATATTGGTCGTCAGAGTTGCGAGATAATAATGAAAGAAAAAACACTCCTGCCAAACAGAGTTGTGTGCTTTCATATGCTTGAATTCGAGACCTCAAATTCTAAATCCGGGGTCTCGAAGTCAAATTCGTGGAAAATTACTTCTTTCTCGAAAACTATTTAGAGGGAGCCGTTTCTCACAATGTTTTATACTATCAACAGCTCCCCATTACGCGTTACCAAGAAAGATTTTATGCTAATAATTATTTTGAGTAATTACCAATAGTGTCCACTGCCTTTTAGACCCTTAAAGTGCAGCGCACTTACACGCGCTTATCTTGTCCGCCATTTTGGGAGTCAAATTGTAAATTTTGAGAAAGGAAAGCTCACCCCTTCCCTCCTTCACAAATATATTTCCCCCACAAAACTTCCGCAAACGAAAACAGTCTAACCATCCACGGACTATATAAAAAATATCAAGAATAAAACACGCGATTACAATCATGTTTATGGTATTAAGTTTTTCATTATATTTATTTAATCTCATAAGACTTTTTATAAACAGGTTTTTCCCCACGGTTAATATTTTGAGCACTCCAGATATCAAAGTTGTTTTCTTTTTAAGTACATTCGGTTTTGAATTGAAACAATGATTTATAAACGACCAGAATGCAGTTATTTAGTTTTACACGGAATGGTGCAGTTTTGGAATGTGAATTTAGTTTACAAGATCTTTTACATTTATAAGATCTTTTACATTTATAACAACATGAATATAAAGCATGAATGCATCGCCAATTATGTTTTGTTTCAGAAAGTTATATTAATTAAATGAAACGATCGTGGCAGACCAAGCACAATTTGATATCATTCATTCATTATAGCAATAATTTTTATAGCTTTGCTTTGGGTTTTGAAAAGAACCGGTCTAACAACTAGAACCAACCCTACTCATAAGAAATGTTCACATGGTGTTACCACAAACCTCACCTAACTTCCAGCACGCAAAGTTTCAAATCCTACGTAAAAAAGTGGATGATAAATTATTTTGGTTTTACCCTTGCCAGGTTTTTTTTCACAGGACTTGGGAAAGTATAAAATACAGTGCCTTTTACACACATCCCTGTTATGGGTTACACCAATTGAAATTATATCAGTAAAAATTGCCTTTTTAAAGATTCCATGATTGTATGGCGTGTAAGTTACACGGTTTGCGGTAGTTTTTCATGATGTTTAATCTATATAGTTTTTTTTTTAAATTCACATTGTTGAAAAAAGATTGCTTGCTAGAGCCGATAAACACTTGATTCATTATTTGAAACATGAACATCATGAGACAGCAAGTTTCACTGTAAGGCATGTAATGAGTTCAACAAGTTTAGATCCGTAATGAGAAACAACTTTACTTAAAAAACTTCGAAATTTGTTTACATATTTTTTATAACTTTTTTTTCCTTTTGAAAATTAAATTGTACATGATGCTTATCTGCCACTTTTACGAATTTCATGATTTTGATCATACATTAATTTCCACAGATAAATTCACTGCAGCCAAGTTTTCATAAGCATGAACCTTAGAAACATGATGAATACATGAATATCCAATTGAGTACATGATTATTCATGAATGCATGAATACTAAACAGTGCATACAATGGCTAGGTGATCCAAATTATTCAGTCTCAAAGGTGCAGATCGTAAGACCAGCTGAAATCTGTAATCGTTCGTTGTACACTGGAGCCACCCGCATCTGTGCGGCATGTTTCTTCTCCGCAGCCAGGCCGTGCTCCCGGGCTGTCTTGGCATCTTCCACGGCTCTCATGGCTCGCACTGTCTCGGCTGGGCATGGAGAAAAGGAAGGCATTTCAACCCATGGGCGAGGAGAGGATCTTCGACGTCGGCTTTTGTCTACGACTGAAAGAGGATACGGAAAGTTATGGGTATGTGAACGCCTGATGTAAGGAATGTGGTTCAAGACCCAAATGTATAGTAAGCAAATATCAAACCTTTGAAATGTTCGGCCAAGTTTTTAAAGTTTTTATTAAAGATCTTAAACAGAATATCTCGGTATAGAATTAATGGAAACAAGAATATAGATTGTGTGTCTTGCACTTATAGACTAACTTCCAGTACATAGTTCCACTAATAACAGCTTTTTTTCTGTACTTGAAAAACGACTTTGTTTCAAATGGTTATGCTGTTTTGGGTTAGGTGTTTTTTTTTTCTTTTCTAGAACTTTGTCTAAAAATAATTTAAACAGAATATGATTCCTTAAAAGAAAAAAATACAGCCTGCGTTCGATTACGATCACGCGCAAGACTTTCAAATTCCATTTTCAGGGGAAAACTTGAAACATCAACGCCGTGGCAGATCATTGGTTTAGTAAACCCAATTCACCCAAATTTACCTAGAATTCCCTTCGGAGTTGGTGACGATTTTGGTTTGGTTTTGTAGCATTTGGGAAGAATGACCGAGTCCCGGACATTCCTTAAAGATGAGTTCTGGACGATGAATGCCGTCATGAGAAGCGAATCACCGTCTGCAAAACTCACTGATGGTCGCTCTTCTCTCATCATACCAATTGGTTTGTCTTGGGCAACAGCTGGCTTGGTTCCTGCACAATAAAGCCATGCAAATTGATTGTCAAAACTGTCATAAGTACGATTGCATGATTGAAGAATAACTAAGGGAGGTTCGTGGTAACACCATGTGAACGTCTGTTTTTGAGTAGCTTTAAATGACCCGGTGTGGCGGTTTCAGTCTTCCGCCGTGTTCAGTTTTCCGGGTGACGTAGCCGGACATTTCAACCCGTTGTTCGAACGGTTTTAGCTTTCCGGCGTGTTCAGTTTTCCGGGTGACGTAGCCAGACAAAAATACCGCCGCGAGTAGCCTGGCAAGTACTGTAGTTCAGTGAAATTAAAAAAATAACTAAACAAATAAAATAAAATAAAAAACGGTAATAAATAAATTTAATAAACTAAACCAGAATAATAAAAAATTCTTCGGTATAAATACACAGGATAATTTGCTTGGTCTTCACACCAAATTCTCTCATACGATCCACGCGTTCGCCGCTCGTTGTACTCGTGGACGCCGCCATGACAGCTACCGGAGAGCAACACGGATGACTCAATACGGCACTAATAATGGACTACTTTCGCTTGCTGTGCGCAGGCATCGCATGACGTAATGTTACCGTATTTGGTCATTCGGAAAACTGAACACGGCGGAAAGTTGAAACCGCCACACCGGTTTGAATTGATGTGGATGAAGAAACACATAGCCTGCAAGTTCAATGCTTTGTCCAGGTGTGTTTTGACAGGGCAGTGTGTCCCAAGAATTTCGCACGAACTCTTATTTCAAACAGTGATGGCAACGGAAATGTTTCCAATGATATTGTGTTTGTGCTTTATGCACTATTTTTTCAACAAACTCAGGGGGTCAGTGGGGGTGAAGTGTTTAAAATGATGACAACAACGGTTTGAAAGATATTTTAAAGAAACATGAGGTGAAAAATCAAGTTAGATTTGAGATACCCACCTTCGGTTTTAGCAGGTTGACTCATAGGACATTCTTCTGGGATGGTAGTCGTCACCTCTTTGGTGTGTCCCCCAGGACCAACTTGTTGTAGCTGAGTGGCCTCTAACAGCTCCGGTGTTGCTGCCTCATTCGGTTTCGGAGTTTGAAGCAGAGTTACTGACTTACTGCATGGATCAGGTTGAGGTTGTGGTGTCATGTCGTTTTGGGTTTGAGATGGAATTGTCTGCAATGCAACTGCCATTCCACTCCCGATGGTTCGTTGAGGTTGTTGTTGGATTGACTTTGCCCATTCACTTCTTTTGAAAAGCAAACGCGGTTTCATCGGAACCAAAGGTGCTGGAGTCTGAAGAAGTGGAGTCGATTGAGAGCAATTTGATTCAATAATCTGCTGCTCTGGCTTGTACTCTCCAGGTCCGTTGACGGGGGAAGACACTGAAAAAGATCTCCCATTTGGTCTACTTGGTTGTGGTGGTTTTCTCTGTAGCATGGACCCTGCAGACGGTGATGGCCCTCCAAAATTCAGATTGTTGGTCAGAGTGGTCTCATTATACCGTGGAGACTGTTGAGGTGGCAGAAACAAATCAACTGTAAATGTCTGGGCTGATTGAGTAGGTCCGTTGTACCTTGGAGCCTGTTCAGGTGAACTGGACACTTCAGATGGTATTGGCTTACTAGACTGCTGAATTTGAGTTGGTTCATCAAACCAATGAGACTGATGAGGTGGCTGGGACACTTCCTCGGGTGGTATTGGTTTTGTAGAATGCTGAAGTTGAGATAGTCCACTATACCTAGGAGGTTGCTGAGGTGGTTTGGACACTTCAGATGGTATTGGCTTGGCAGAATGCTGAGTTTGAGGTGGTCCATAAAACCAATGAGACTGCTGAGGTGGTTTGGACACTTCCTCCGATGGTATTTGCTTGGTAGACTGCTGAAGATGAGTTGGTCCATAAAACCAATGAGACTGCTGAGGTGGGTTGGACACTTCAGATGTTGTTTGTTTGGTAGAATGCTGAAGTTGAGTTAGTCCTTTATACAGTGAAGGCTTCTGAGGTGGTTTTGACACTTCCACATATGGTATTGGCTTGGTAGACTGCTGAAGTATAGTGGGTCCATAAAACCAATGAGACTGCTGAGGTGGCTGGGACACTTCATATGTTACTGGCTCGACAGACTGCTGAAGTTGAGTTGGTCCATTACATCGTGTAGATTGCTGAGATGGCTTTGACACTTCAGATGGTATTGGCTTACTAGACTCCTGAAGTTGAGTTGGTCTATTACATCGTGTAGATTGCTGAGATGGCTTTGACACTTCAGATGGTATTGGCTTGGCAGAATGCTGAATTTGAGTTAGTCCCTTATACAGTGGAGGCTGCTGAGATGACTTAGACACTTCAGATGTTTTTGGTTTGGCAGAATGCTGAATTTGAGTTGGTCCATTGTACAGTGGAGGCTGCTGAGATGGCTTAGACACTTCCTCGGATGGTTTCGACTTGGTAAACTGCTGAAGTTGAGTTGGTCCATTATACGGCGGAGGCTGCTGATATGGCTTGGACACTTCAAATGATATTTGTTCGGTAGAATGCTGAGTTTGACTGGCTCCATAATACAGTGGAGACTGCTGAGGTGGCTTGGACACTTCAGTTGGGATTGGCTTGGCAGTCCACTGAAGTTGAGTTGGTCCATTAAATCGTGTGGATTGCTGAGATGGCTTAGACAC
Organism: Asterias rubens; assembly: GCF_902459465.1. Classification (NCBI taxonomy): domain Eukaryota; kingdom Metazoa; phylum Echinodermata; class Asteroidea; order Forcipulatida; family Asteriidae; genus Asterias; species Asterias rubens. The sequence goes on along the minus strand of NC_047062.1, from coordinate 17,151,422 downwards.
TTCAGATGTTTTTGGATTGGCAGAATGCTGAAGTTGAGTTGGTCCATTATACAGTGGAGGCTGCTGAGATGGCTTGGACACTTCAAATGGTTTTCGCTCGGTAGAATTCTGAGTTTGACTGGCTCCATTATACAGTGGAGGCTGCTGAGGTGGCTTTGACACTTCAGTTGGTATTGGTTCGGCAGACTGCTGAGTTTGAGTTGGTCCATTATACTGTGGAGGTTGCTGAGATGGCTTGGACAAGTCAGATGGTATTAGCTTGGCAGACTGCTTAGTTTGACTGGCTCCATTATGCAATGGAGGCTGCTGAGATGGCTTGGACACTTCAGATGTTATTGGTTTGGCAGACTGCTGCATTGGAGTTAGTCCATTATACAGTGGAGGCTGCTGAGATGGCTTGGACACTTCAGATGGTGTTGGCTTTGCAGACTGCTGCATTTGAGTTGGTCCATTGTACAGTGGAGGCTGCTGAGGTGGCTTGGACACTTCAGATGGTATAAGCTTGACAGACTGCTCAGTTTGACTGGCTCCATTATACAATGGAGGCTGCTGAGGTGATTTAGACGCGTCAGATGGTATTGGCTTTGCAGACTGCTGCATTTGAGTTGGTCCATTATACAGTGGAGGCTGCTGAGATGGCTTGGACACTTCATATGTTATTGGCTTGGCAGACTGCTGAGTGTGAGTTGTCCCATTATACAATTGAGGCTGCTGAGGTGGCTTGGATACTTCAGATGTTATAAGCTTAGCAGAGTGCTGATTTTGAGTTGGTCCTTTATACAGTGGAGACGCTTCAGATGACATTGGTTTTGGTGACTGCTGAACTTGCTTTGGACCATTAGTTGGTGAAGACGGCTGAGTAGGCTTGGATCCTTCATTCGGTGTTGGCCTGGCAGCCTGCTGAACTTGAGCTGGTCCATTACATTGCGGAGGCTGCTGAGTTGGCTTGGATACTTCAGATGGTATTGGCTTGGTAGACTGCTGAACCTGAGTTGGTCCATTCCATGGAGATGTTATTGGTCTGCCGGACTGCTGAACTTGACTGGGTACATTGCATTGTGAATGAGGCTGAGGTGGCGTAATCTTTCCAAGTACAGAAGAGTTCGTTAGTGAATCGATCACTCCAGGTCCAACAGTTTGTTCAGTCGACTGCACCGGGGTTGGCATTCTAATTCCAGTGTTTTGTGGAGACCGTTTTGTCGGCTTTACCCAACCACTCATTCTAAACAGCCAGCGCGGTTTCATTGGTAACAATGGTCCTGTTGGAGTCTGCAGAAATGGAATCTTCAAATTTGAACAATTTGATTTCATCGTCTGTTGTGCTTGCATAGACTTTCCAGCTCCGTTAGGTCCTGGGGACTCCTTGACTGACATGGATCGTTCGTTGCGTCCGATTGGGAATGAAGATATCTGTGGCAGTGGAATGGACCCTTCAGATGCTATTGGTCTGACAGACTGCTGCCTTGGTAAAGATCTACCAGGTACACTGTACTGAGTCAAGGAGGCGATCTCTTCAGCACCATGGGCTTGTGGAGTTTGTAACAATTCAGGATGCTCTAATCCTCTAGGCTTTGGTGTTGTTTGCTCCAACGGATCATTTTGCTGCGTCATGTCTCCCTTGTTTTGCAAAGAAGAGTTGAGTTGCCTTTTGGACTGAAAATACTCTTGATTGATTCTTCCATATCCTTTATTCTGCATAGCATACAATGGTAGAGACTCTCTGAATGTTATGCCTATCGGTTTTGGCTTCAACTGAGTCAACTCCGGCCTTTTCTTCAACGTTTGTGACGAAGGAAAACCACCAGATCCTGTTGGTATTTGTGTTTGATGAGCAAGAACTGGTCTTATGGATGCATTCCGCTGTAAGTTATTTTTAAGTGAAAGGTACACCCCAGATTCCCTCAATTCCTTCGGCGGTGAGGAATGCGCATGGAGAAGAGACTCTTGAGCTTGTCCATTATACCAGTGAGATTGCTGAGTTCGCTTGGACACTTTAGAAGGTATTGGCTTGACAGATGGTCGAATATGAGTTCGTCCGTTCTGCTGAGATGGTTTGGACACATCAGATGTTATTGGCGTGGCAGACTGCTGAGTTTGACTTGATCCATTAAATCGTGGAGACGCTTTAGATGTCGTTGGCTTGGTAGACTGCTGAAGAGACTCTTGGCATCCAGTAACACTCGAAGGCTGTTCGAGAAGCACAGTTCTTTCATGTGTCTTCTGATGCGACGGCCGTGGCACAGAACTTCCATTTCCAACGATCTGTTGATGCTGTTGATGAGGACGTGATCTTACAGGTATGTTGAACTCCGGAGAGGGTTGCAAGGTAGCCAATCGTCCAGATCGTTTGAATCGTGTTGTCTTCTCTTCTAGAATGGAAGTTTCGGAGTCGTTATGTTGAGACGACAGCTGTTGAAGCGCAGGCTCTCCATGTGTCAGCGTGTCCAAAGGAGTCTGTGATGGAACAGGGCTTCCAGATCCATTGGGTTGTGCCGAGTTCAGGTTAGTAGTCACGGATACGATCTCTTCCTCCAATGGAGTCTGTGGTTCTTTCTCTTTTTCAGATCCATTGAGCTGTGATGACTTTAGCTCTGAAACGATCGTTTCTAGTTTGTCCTTTGAATATCTATCACAAACCTCTGCTTCCAAATGGGGCTGCAATGATGATGTTGAACTTCCAGATTTAGAGTTGTGAGAAGATTCAGATTCAGAGAAGAGTTGAGGCGACTTTGGTTCCGAAACGACAGCTTCTGTTACCGATGAAGACGTCTGTGACAACAAGGTCCCGTCACATGCCTCTGGATCACCAAAAGACATTGGTGTTGAACTTCCAGACCCAACCGAAAGTACAGGCTTCTGTTCTGAAACGGCGGTTGCATTTGATTCATTTTCCTGACTCAGCTGCTGTTTGGTCACTAGATCCTGTGATGTTTTGACGGATTCGGTGGTTGATGTAGACGGCTGTTTTTGCAATGAGCGTCCGGTCGGCAATAATTCCTGCGGTGTCTCGGTCTCTCCAGAAACATTCTGAACAGGCTGGTGTGGTATTCCACCATCGGTCTTTGTTTCGGATTCGTCACTTGAGTACTCAGCATCCAACAGCGGAGTAACTGCAAAAGTTAACAAGGACAAAGAAAAACAAACTTCTTTGAAGCATTTGCTGCATGCGTTAAATTAAAAGAGATTTTTATGGCTGTTGGCAAAATGGCATTATGCAAATTTCTATGTCTCTCTCTGAACCAATCTAGATGTTAGTAATGTGGGAACCTGAAAACAGGCCTTGATACTGCCCCTTTCAAGCCATTGGACACTTTCGGTAAACATTATTACCCAAAGCCCGCACTTCGTGTATCACAACTTATATATAAAATATATGACATGTGTTTAAAATAAATCCGTAATTCTCGATATCGAGAATTTATGTTGTTTGAATGTTTTCTTAAAAAGTAAAGCATTTTAGCAATCTATACACTGGACTTGACTTGATGTCATTGATTTGTCGTCAGTAGTCGCACTGGCGATGTTGGCTGAGTTTTATAATATATACTGATGTACTCAGCTTTATTGTAAACAGACACTTACAACAATAATTGGGTGTGGACAATTATATTAAAGCAATATTGGTTTGTTCTGTTCGTCTTTGACCATATAAAATTACAAACCTGTGAAAATTTAGGCTAAATCGGTCATCGGCCGAGTCGGAAAAACCCACCCTTGTTGCTGCACGTTTCGCCGTTTCATGACATGTGTTTAAAATAAATCCGTAATTCAATTGATATTGTTTGAATGTTTTCTCAAAAAGTAAAGCATTTTATGGAAATGGAATAACATTTCAAGAGAAGTCTTTCACCATTACCTTCTGTAAACCCTGTAAGTTATTTGTAAATCTGTGAACTTTTAATTTTTTTTCTGTTCCGAATGTGTCCAATGGCTTTAACACATGGGTTGAGTTTGTTTACATCAGTGGTTGTTGTGATTTTCCACCATGGAAACAGGACGGACGTCACCGTCGTTTGGTATACATGTAGATTCAAAGAATAATCTCCTTTTCATGATGTATAAATGATTTGATTATGTTCAGTAACTTTTGATGTGAATATTACTGCCCAACTGCCGTTGTAGAGGCCATTATGTCTTTGTTTAGGCTGCGCGCATTAATATGCGAACGTGTGAGTAGGCCGAGTGCGAGCTATGTGCAGTTGGATTCACAGTGTTGTTTTGGCGTGCGATGTAACCACACCATTTCTACTGCTGGCAGTTGGTGAGTGGATTTTCATTTAGACATAATTATTGTAATCTTAAAGCCAGTAGACACTATTGGTAATGGTCAAAGACTAGTCTTCTTACTTGCTGTATCTCAACATATGCATACAATAACAAACCTGTGAAAATTTGAGCTCGATTGGTCATCGGAGTTGCGAGATAACTATGAAAGAATAAAACACCCTTGTCACACGAAGTTGTGTGCGTTTAGATGGTTGATTTCGAGACCTCAAATTCTAAACTTGAGGTCTCGAAATCAAATTCGTGGAAAATTACTTCTTTCTCGAAAACTACTCCACTTCAGAGGGAGCCGTTTCTCACAATGTTTTATACTACCAACATCTCCCCATTACTCGCTACCAAGTAAGGTTTTATGCTAATAACTATTTTGAGTAATTACCAATAGTGTCCACTGCCTTTAAAAACACTATCGTTGTGTACTCTTTTCACCAGTAGCAATCTATACACTGGACTTGACTTGATGTCATTGATTTGTCGTCAGTAGTCTACTGGCGATGTTGGCTGAGTTTTATAATATATACTGATGTACTCAGCTTTATTGTAAACAGACACTTACAACAATAATTGGGTGTGGGCAATTATATTAAAGCAATATTGGTTTGTTCTGTTCGTCCTTGACCATAGGGATGAAGATATGGATATATAGAGAGACATATTTCGAGAGGATTAATAAATAAAGGTTGATGAAGAGAGTTCTTGGTGTAAACGAGTGGTGAATTGATCTCCTGACCGGGGGAACATCCCCCAAACCCGGCAACGATCAACCGTAGCCAAACCAAGGGACCGCGCCGCCTGCGAATCCCTACAGTAATAATGTTTTTTTTTATACAATACAAATCATTCAACGAGCAAGTTATGTAGATTTTTGTATATATTATAATGTTTATCATGATACGTAATGGGTCTCTCGGGGACACAAACAAGAACCAAGGACACACAAAAGAATGGTGAGGTATGGCACACAGGGGCTGAATATTCCTTAATTGTAATCCTTCGCTCTATCCCCGATAGAGTAAAGGATTACAATTAAGGAACATTCTGTTTTTACTTTATAGCAGGATACAAACATTCTGAATCTGTTTACATAACAATACTGTAGGTCCTACCATTCCTTGCAACACCAGTTGTAATCTGTAAAAATGTACTCTTCCCCTCACTCCGATGTGTCTTACCTAAAGACACTGGCACTATTAGTAAGTACTCAAAATAATTATTAGCGTAAAATTGTACTTGGTAACGAGCAATCGAGAGCTGTATGGTATTTAAACATTGTGACAAACAGCTCCTATGATTTATGAAGTTACGCAGTTTTTGAGAAAGAGGTAATTTCACACTAAAAAAAATACTTATGTCTTTTGAAAGCACACAAAGTAATGCAACAAGGGTGTTTTATCTTTTATTATTCTCTTGCAACTTCGATGACCAATTGAGCCCAAGTTTTCACAGGTTTGTTGTTTTGAGCATATGTTGAGATACACTAAGTGAGAATACTAGTCTTTGACAATTATACCGAACGTTTCCAATGCCTTTTAGGAAATGGTACCCTAATAAAATGACACTATAGACCAATTACATCTAACACAGGAACCTCTGGGGGAAACACCTTCATATAAAAAAATTATTGATAAAGAAAAACCTTATTTGCCATTTTGCCATCAACACCCAATTTGAAAAGCAATTATGACCTAAACTAAAAACTTAAAATCATGGATGGTGCAATCCGTGTTTTATTTGTTTGTTACGATTCATAGTAATGATTAATATCCTATTATTTTGTTTTTGCTGGCATTGTCTTCGACTGAAATATTTGTTTTTCTTTTCTTCAACGACACTGTATCTGTAAAGGAACAATCATTATCGAGAACAAAATTCGTTCTAATTTTGATTGGTTGGTCTGATTCAAGGAAAAAAGTTGTGGTTCAACTTAATGTGGTTCAAAGAAAAGCCTCACTGGCTGGATAAAGTGCATAACGCGTACTCATGTACAGTTTCCATTTTCAACCTCAGCCAAGGTGGCCTATGCCCCTATGCAGGTAAATAATCATTTTCACATGTAGCTTTGGAAAAGTTTCGCTTGGTTGAAGTAAAAACTTATGTAGTGTACGTGTAACCTACAAAAATTACCCTGTACTCTGAATTTGTGTTAATAATAATAATATAGCGTACGTATAACCAACAAGTAGCCCTGGTGGTCTTACACTATCGTATTGTACAGAGAAAGAGTCCTATATAGGGCTAAAGCAATAAGGTACTCGTGGCACTGAGAGTATTATACATTTTTACAGAAAGGTAGTTATTGAAGTTAAAAATGTTGAGACTCAATTATATAGCACCTTATAAGGGTTTACAAGGAACACCGGGGCAAACCCCTTCTCTTTTTGATAAGTGTACTGGGTTATAATGTGTTACACAACACATGGGACCAACGGCTTTACGTCCCATCCGAAGGACGAAGCAATGGTGAAGTGTCTTGCTAAAAGACACAAGTGTACGACTGGGGGATTCAACCCACACTCTGCTGATCGGCAACACCGGAGTTTTGGATTCAGTGCTCTTTACCACTCGGCCACGACACTTATTCACGACTTTTTCGATTCATGAAATAAATGCCTTTGCTGCCGGACTTTTACTAGACTTGACTTTATCATAATTACTTTCAACGGCTGCATATTTTGTCAAATGTGTAGGGGGGACACTTTGGTAAAGTTTGTTTTCTTCTTATACACCCTTAGGGCCCTTAAAGGCAGTGAGCACTATTGGTTTACTAAAAGTAATTATTAGCATAAACCTTACTTGGCAACGAGTAATGGGGAGATATTGATAGTATAAAACATTGTGAGAAACGGCTCCCTCGGAAGTAACGTTGTTTTCGAGAAAGAAGTAATTTTCCACGAATTTGATTTCGAGACCTCAGAATTAGATTTTGAGGTCTCGAAATCCAGCATCTGAAAGCACACGAGCTCAAATTTTCACAGGTTTGTTATTTTATGTATAATGTTGAGATAGGCATACCCCAAGTGAGAAGACTGGTCTTTGTCAATTATACCAATACAATAGTGTCCGTGTCTTTAAAATGATTTTATTAAACTCTTACCTCCCGGGGTCTCGTGGTGATCTTTAGAGTGCTTGAACCTTTCTTGAGGAATAACCGATTGTTCATAGCCAGATTGTTCGTGTCCATCGAGGGTTACAGAAGTCGTATTTCGGGTGTGTAAAATGACCAGACATTCACCCGTAGGTCGTCTATATTTAGGATAAAGGTGTTGGACAATATTATTAAAACCCCAACACATAACTCGATTTGATTTCATCATGATAAAGGATGCTATTGCTATAAGATATCTTTCAAAAACGAGTAGCTTATCTCCCAATAGGTATGCATGGTTTCACGGATTTTTTAGTCATCACTTGTATCTCAACATTTTTCTTTTGAGACCATTTTGTACCCGTGTTTATCTTTGTATTGTAATAATTATTTATCTAAGTTAATTAGGCCTATACAAATAATTATTAGGGTTTTTTTGTTTTGTTTTCTATTTTATTCTAAAGGCACTCCACTACAACAAGCCTTGGCTTTGGTGTGTACTGTATGTAAATGTTTGAATTTAGTTTAATTAAATAGCATTCTTTTAAGGATTGACAACAAATGTTTGACTCACTTGACGTCACTTGTTCTCAGAAATAAGGCACTGAACATCCAGATGAAGAAGCAGCAGAATATTGGCGCCAAGCATAAAGAGACAAACAACCCTCTCACAGCTTCTTCGGGTGTTGCCGCTGAGCTCAGTAGAAGATGTCCAACTCTGTGCGACAAATCGGTAGTTGGTTTAATGGCGAGATGCAGGAGACGAGCGGTCGATGAACCAACAGGCTTTGTTAGGTTGAACAGAAAGGTACCGAAGCTAACCTGGAATGGCCAGAAGGCCTTCACGAACAGCACCGGCACCATGTATTGTCTGAGGCGAGGCATCATTCGTCGCCACATAGATGGGCGGTAACTGCCACGGTTGAAGCCTGACGAACCACGCCCCATGAAGTAACGGGAATGACGTCTTGCTGGCGGGCGAACCCAGCAAACAAACCCGACAAGGGCTGCTGCGCACAGGCACCAAATGACAAAGGCGAACACAGCATCCCGGACATCGTCAGAATCTAAGATCTTGAAGATGATGTCACCATAGATGAAACCCTGTCCGAAGAAGTCTGGGACTTCAGAAGATGGTGCAGATGATGATGACACTGAGTCATAAAGGTGTTGGAAAAGAGACACCCAGACTGAAAGCAGTTCTTGGGTGAGGGATTGTGCCTCATCACACGGGTATTTGATGATCAGTATACCGCTGTGTGTCTGCCGTGATGTAGTTGAGATGGAGACCACATCATGAGGCGAAGCGACTGGAAGTTTTCCAACCTCCCAACCGCTTATCGGGCAAAATAGCAGGCACAGGCTAACGCTGGCCACAAACAAGTTGAACAACTTGATGACGGAAAGCATAACTATTAGCTTCCGGATGAAATCAGAATTTTGTTTCGCTTCTTGAAGATTTATCACAAAGATATCTCTGTATCGTACAATCGTTGACTGTAGTTTGACCTATGGGTCGTTGTATGTAAAGGTAGCGTGTCATGTTTTTGTTGTCTTCAAGCGAATGGTTAGATACCAAACATAAACGTAAACATGACAGCCTTGCAACCAACCGTGGACTTTGTAGACATCATAATCACGCTGCTGGTAGTGTAGGCGTCAAGAACGCAGTAAACGTTCTGTGCGCAAACTACGCGCACGCGCGCACGCAATGGTTAATGAACAATGGACCCTTCCCACTGATCTCTATTATACTGACTGGATAGCGCTTCGACGCATACGCAGTGCACGCAGCCGTGAAGCACGCGCGATGACGCAGCAGCCATTTGTATACTCGCAAAAGAAGCCACGTGAGCGGGAATTCTGTGCTTTGAAATAGTAGGATGAGGCCTGCTTTCACATGAGGTTTAATAATGTTTTATAGCCCTTTAGTTTCGTCCACGCCCGCGATGCAATGTCTTTATAATGGAAGCGCTTGAATGTTGCGTTTTAGCTAAACCCCCTTTCAGCAAAATAGTTTCGTCCATATTATGAAGTCTGCATTATTCTCTGGAGGTCGCCCTTTTACAGTTTCAGCTCTGGTTTCAGTGGCAACAAACCCAGATGTCGATTATGTAAACAAACGCGAAGATGCGAACGGGTGTGCGATCTGATCTCACCCTTTACTTTATTCCCTGTTCTATTCCCACCAGCTGGCCAAGAATTATCTGTGAAGACTGTTTTTTAAGGTAAATGTCAACTTCTCGGATCCATTACTGACTGCCAAGATTACATCGCAATTTGTGTAGGCATGAGTGAGAAGAAGGTGATCGGATCGATAGTATACTATAGTGCTACTTTTTTGTGTACTACTGATCCTGATGATCCGCATTATTTCAAAACAGCGCATGGATGGACTAAACTGCTTAGAACTTAGATTCTATAAGATTTTCTTTGGATAACTTTCCGTATGGCGCCACCACTTTTTCACTCATTTTTACAAAAAGGGATATATCAATCAGGTAAATTAGATACTATATTATTTTATTTCGAATGAAAAAGTGGTGGCGCCATACGGAAACTTTTCCTTTTCTTTTCTAAAACGCTTCAATTGCTGGGTCTATCATATTCACAGACCTACTGGGTCGCTGTACTCCTCTTTGAAGTTTTGACTTCGACAGTCAAACTCAAAATTTCGAAAAGACTAAACAAGCCTATTCGCTATTGCAGCTGCACTTGTCCGTTACTGCTGACAACTCAATTTGTTTATCTCCCGTGACCTTTTGACAATACCCGCACCTGCAATAGCGAGTAGGCTTATTAAGGAGGAGCATCCACAGTCTACTGCAACCATTGACAAAATTGTTGTCAGTTGTTACAGCAAAGGTGAAAAAAAAGGATAAAAATAAGGACAAAATCGGGTAAAAAAAAAGATAAATGTAAAGGCATTTTTAGAGAACACAATATAAAAAACATGGTGTTTAACAGAGGTGTGCAGTACACATTTATTCTGATATTTTCAAGGGTTTAAGGTTAACTTATTTTAGAATACATCTTTACAGTTTAGACTTCACGAACTAGATAAAAACAAATATAACACTGCAGAGGGATCCACCTTAGAAGCAGAGCTTACAAAGTAGGCAATGGTCGCTAAAGTCATGCACTTGCATTGAGACGCAGAGAAACAAATTTAAGTGAACCATGGAGGTCCGTGGTCAATCAAACCACTAATGAACAAAATATAATAAGAGGTCTCAATGCACATGTGCATGTTAATAAAAATGAATAAGACACTAATAAGTAATACAAAATAGACAAAAACAAACGGCAAGTACAGCACCGACCGAAATCGAGTCCCCAGCGTATTTAAAATAATCACCTATGGTTAAACAAATTTGGTACAATTTTCAACAAATTTATCTTTTAAAAATCCGCAACAAATTTATCCAATCTAACAATCCGCAACAGTTTTATTCTATTTAACAATCCGCAACAATATTTTATTTAATGAGTCCGCAACAAATTTATCCTTATAAACAATCTGCAACCAATTTATCCTAATAAACATTCTGCAACAAATTTATCCTTATAAACAATCCGCAACAATTTATCCTTAGAAACAATCCACAATAATTTAATCCTTAATAACAATCCGCAACAAATTTATCCTTATAAACAATCCGCAACAATTTATCCTGATAAACAGTTATTAAAGCCATTTATGGTCTTTTCAAATGTATTAAAAAAAAAAAAACATTCACCTGGGTCGACACTGCATTTTAAATTGTTTCAGGGGGATGATATACAGTAATTCTTTAAAGTAACTCACTTTTTACAACCTGACATATCCCAAAGCAACACATGAAATCAAGTCTTATAAAATAATGTTCTACTGTACTAATACAATTATCATATTTAAAAAAAAATTAAATCATGACAATTTCAATCTATTCTATTCACCTACTTCATAAAAGCCTATTCAGCATCTAGACATTACTAATTCAAAATATATGTATATCAAGTAATAAACCACAGGGGAAACTGACGGCAGATTTAATTCCTTTTTGGGGTAATCAAAGTCGGATGGGGGTTATAACATTTGACCTCTGGAATCAATATCATGTCAGGGCTCTACCAACATCTTGCCCTTCGGTTGTTTTCTCAAAAGACAAATTTAACTTGCAACAATAAGGTGGCAGGTTAAATCCCCAAGTATATTTGTTCACCCCAAAGTTTATTTAAAGTAACTCGATTCAATTCAATTCAATAAACATTTATTCTGTAACGGTACAGAATTGGTAAGAAACAAAAATCGTGAAGATCACAGATTTACATAAAACTTACACGGCATAATGATGATGACAGTAGAAAACATCCCATGAAACATTTCTGTCTGAAATGTCATATTTGATGAGAAATAAATAATCTAATTTTGCGTTTGGAGTTTATTGCCAAGTGAGAAGACTGGTCTTCGACAATTACCAATAGTGTCCACTGTCTTTAAAACTTGTTCAAATAATAGAGTAACACATACATTTAAATGGCAAGCAGGGTTTAAAATTGCACTGTACATGTAAATGGCAAGCAGGATTTCAAATTGCACTATTCTGGCTACATGTGTAAATCAGCAAAGGTTACATGAAAATGCAATCATATGTACTAGTAAATGTTTACTGCTATACACTGTCAAAATAATTTTCCCATAGAATTAGATTTGTTCAATGTTTTCGCTTGACAGCAAACCCATCAACAGTTGGACACACTCCTATATTGGGCTCGTCAAAATAATATAGGGTAAATATTTCAATTTACATATTTCATTGTTTTTTTCCGGCTAAACAAGTGGGATGTACATGCTTATTACTGCAAGATCAAAACCTTTTGTAATTTACTGGTGTCTGAACAGAACAAGCTTTGACAACTGTTTGCGTACTTTTGGCCCGCTGATCTTTGCATTGAACTGTTTTGTCAAATGATGCATCCGTATTTTGATGTAGCATGCTGCCAAGCACTTTATGAGCAGGAACACATGATTACATTCAGGAGAACCATTAAGTGTATGTTCATACAGCTGATCAAACACACCATCAGGAGCAACTTCACCCAAAACAGCTGTTGAAATGGCTGCAGCTATCCCTGGTGACTGAGGAAGTGCACCGTCTGTTGTCTTCAGAAGCCTCTGTATGCACTGCTCGGTCACCCCACAAACTTGAACTACATCAGGTGATGCTTTGAGAAGACCACCCCTGTTTTTTCGATTCAGCAGACTTCCATGGAAAGCACCACTACTGGTCAATGCACCCACACAATCTGCACAAGCAACCCTCTTTGATGCCATACGTACAACATATCCAGCAATGTATGCTATAACTTCTTTCTTGTACAACGTCAGAGGACAAAGGTTAGGAATATCGGTGTAATCATGCTCTTCTTCAGCTGGAGTACGATTCTGCATGTCATACTTTCTTATCAAAAACATATCATGTACTTCAGAATAAGCTTCTGCTTTCTTATTAAATGCACTGGTCGCATGTAAGATACCAGTATGGTCCTGTGCAATACAGTTGCCTCCCAATCCCTTTACCTCATGACGAATCAACAGCCTCTTGTAAGCAGCTGAGAACTGGCCAGATGTAGGGTTATTGTTGGTGCCACCAGCTGAACGCACAGCACAGAAAAACAACTCAAGGTGATCTTGACTCATCTTGTATGTCAGCAAGTACTTGAGTTTTGGATGTGCACAACGTACAAGAGAGTCATACATGGCTTGAAGACTCTTGATTGCCGCAAGGAAACCTATGAAGGCCGTCTTTCTTGGTGTCTCATACATGAAGTTACCTTCAAGGTTTTTCAGTGATGAGATGTAGTCGTACATATTACTCAGGAAAGGGCGCCACTGTTTCTCATTGCAGGGATGCATTGGTGCTTTGAAGTTTCGTGCAAGAGGATTCCTAGAGTTCATTAAATCAAATAGTTGGTCAAACTTGCGAATAAACTCTACCGTTGCTTCACAGCCTTTGAATTGGGTAAGCTTTAAGTCCTTCTGGCAGAATTCTAGGGCATCAGCAACACTACTACTTAGAGTTTGGGCCGCCAAGTTAACCTTCATCTTCTGCCTTTGCCACTCAATGTGTGCTGATCTTAGCTTGTTTCCAGCCCTCAGCCCTTCCTCCTGTTGTAGGTTATGGAGGTTCTCGATGTATGACATTTAATTTTCTTTCCAGAGCCATTGACAATCACCCCTTTTGCTCCTGAGGTATTCCGAAGCAACTTGAGCATATGGCAAATATCAAGAAGAACACTGATACGATAAGATGGATTAATGGGATGAGGGAATGATGGATCCAGTGTGGGAATCTTCAGGTTGGCCCCAAGACTTGACAACATTGTGAAATGGCAGGATGGACCATCACAGGTGAGTGATACAACCTGCACTCCAACATCGCTCAGCTTACTGATACACTGTTTTACTAGGTTAGCTCTGTCTTCTCCAGACATTCCATTAATGAGGAAATATCCCACTGGAATTTTCCAATGCTTGTTTAGACATACAACCATGAGAACTAGTGCCTCTGTAGCAACAGGTGTACTGTCGTCACTGATTTCAGTTCCAATGTCAACATATCCTCGTACCTTCTTCCCGTCCCAAGAGACATGTTTTCTGATGGCCATTTCGTCAAGCATCAGTGCACATGGAATTTCCATCTTTGTTGCTTGTGCTTCCTTTACCTTACACTGAAGTGCTGTGAAAGCTTCCTGTGTGAAGCCAGGTTCCCCATTGATACCACTGTACCATTTTCGAATTACTGTGGGGTGTGGAAGTGCTAAGTCAAATGACTTACGGACGTACTTGTAGGCCTTGGTGGAGTAGAACTGAAGAGTCAATGCAAAAGCTCGAAGCACAGGTGGGTACTGCTCACGAGTGACCTTTCCTCTGTGTTTATTTGACATCATTCTCTTCATGATCTCGGACGGAACACCTGAAAATGTCTTTGACAATACATCAGCCCCATTATTAGAGACAAGTTGCTTGTCCTGTAATGACTTAACAACAGTTTTTAACGAATCTACCTTTTTATGAAGGCGTCTTGTTTTCTGTTGCGAGACCTTCAATCGTTTCTTCATCTCGCAAAGCTTGGCAGATGTGACGTCCAACGTATGCTTCATAGCTCGTGGACTTTCCTTGGTGAAGTATGTGTGATCTGTTTGTATGATTGAAATATCACTGCGGGTAGTCATTTCTTCTGCCATGGGTTCCTTTGCACATTGTATGTCAGCATCCGGTGGGAGAAGTCTTTCCTTGGGTTGCTTTCTTTTCTTTGTACACTGCAACATACGTTAAATAAAAGAAAATGTTACAAGCTGTTTCTGTATGATCTGTACTCTTTTAGATTTTTAAATTTATATATTTTTAGGTCCCTACTATGTAAAGTCTTACCTTTTTGTCAAAAGATTAATAAAGTTGGTAATAAAGACATTTCAAAACCGAAATTGTTTCCTAATTGCCACGCCTTATGTTTTAATTTGAGAGGTCCACTTCTGTAGGGTTAGAAATACTAACAATTATTAATAAGGCTTACATAAATTGACAACATAATAAAACATCCTGGTTGAAGGTCCCACAGAGAAAAAAATAAGTCAAATGTTCATGAGTTCTCTGTATTAACCACTCTGACGTGGGGGGTTCATCAGGAACCACCCGACTCAATGTCACCTTCTTTGAACTTATTAAGTTTGTTTCCCTCTAAAAGCAGAGTTGTATATTGGACATCTACATGTAGGTTGAAGGTCCCCCAGAAAACAAAACAAGTCAAATGTTATGAGTTCTCTGTATTAACCACTCTGAGGTGGGGGTATCATCAGGAACCACCTGACTCAATGTAGCCTTCTTTGAATTTATTCAGATTTTTTTCACCTAAAAAGCAGTTATATATTGGACACATACGCACTATATTTTTCCGTATTCCACAAGTTTAGTGTGTGTGATAACAAATTTGCAGTCACTCTGTGGACATCCTTTGTTCGGTACAAAATCATATTCTTTAACACTGTAAAAACACTATGTGGGGTGTGCGTATGTCCACATAGTGTTTCAGAAGTCCTTACATTATATGGACCTCTTTAGTTATCAGGTCCATACTGTTTATGTAGCATTAAAACACACAAGCTCACACTCACACACAAACGGGGAAAGACATGTTAAAAACAGTATGCCCCTTCGGTGGCGAGGCATAAAATTTACCTTCTGAAGGTGCACTGGAAATTTAAATGATGTTGGCACAACACCTGCTTTGAGTCTGGTTGTCTGTCCCATTCTATCAAAGCATGACTGCTCAAAATGATCGGAGCAAAGCACACTTTTCTTTGAAGGGCTCCAATTGTCCCGCTTCATGCTGATTACCCATTTCTTTAAAATCTCGGGTTGGCTGAATGGAAAGCTGAAACACATGGAAAGAAACAGTTTAAATACTTTGTTCTTTCTTTCCTTTGATTTTTTTGCAGTGAACAAAATAAGAACAAGAGGAATTATACAAATTTAGTGTTAATTATGATTGTCTACATTAGTCTAGCACCATATGTCACTGTTAAATGGCTGATGAAAAAGCCTCATCTCCAACCTGCATGCTGGAAAGATTTATGCCATGATTTTACAAAAAGGAATTGCACACAATCTTATATCTTATCTGAAAATTATCCTTTCGGATAAGTATGGGTTTTAAAAGCTACAAAGTGGAGAAAATAGGCAAGCTTGAAGCGATTTTACCTAGCCCCACTTTTGTGGCCAGTTGGCCACAAAAGTGGGGCTATGATTTACCTTATTTTTTGTACTAAAATTCTCAGTTGGTCATCTGCTCTGGTCTGGCATTGCATCTGTCCCTCTTTATCGAATGTAGAACAGTAAACCCCACCTTTCTCTCTAAATATACACTTATTGCAATACTTTCTGATAGGTTATGGATGTCAAACGAAAGGGAGAATTTGTAGTCAAGTCAGTGAATGTGTACACAGCCATGGATGTTTGTCATTTTGCCTTATAAAACAATATGACCAAGGCCAAGTATGTGCAAGCCCGGCCAAGACAGTGTTGTTTGTTAATACAGATAAAAAATTGTTTACTCATTCATAATCATAATCCTATTTCTTTTGATGAGTTTGTCACAATAATCGTTTGTATCGTTTCATATTCATAAAAACTACCTCCAATGTAACACTAACAACCTTCTTCACCTTGACCTTGAAAGGAAATTGTGTGGTGTTTAATCATGGTTTAATTATGAAAACGAAAAGGCAATTCAGGGCCAGGCGACATTATCGCCGTAAAAAGTACAAATGACATGACATGTACCAACGTCATAGAACGTAAGGAATACACACGTTTTTTCGACGTCAACCATGTAAACGTACCAATAATAAATATACCAAATTCCAACCAACATACATACACAAAAAACAATACGTTTACAAACAAATTACAAAGTTTTAAAACCTGTTTATTTAATTTAAATGCTTACACATGAAATGTCTTTCCACATCCTCGTAGTTGTCTGTTTGTGCAGTTTATAGATGCACACGCCGGCATTTTAAAAGTGAAGGACGGAGACACGACAGATCATTCTCTACACATTATCCGCCATTTGTTGACCATGGTTACCGGACCGACCAAAAAGAGATGATGTGCGTAGTAAAATGGCGGGCCGATCGAAGCGGCGCCCTCATCGCACGATCCCGAAGTGCTATCCAGTCAGTATATATAGGTCAGTGACCCTTCCCCATGAAATATGCTAATTACATTCACGCATGCGTACAGACCCTGTTGGTTGGCAAACGCCATAGAGTTGTGCACTAAGCAGACGCGCAATCGCGTCTGCGTCACGCACCCATTAGCCGTGTACAAAACAGCGCGATGTTCCCTCATTTTGCCAACCAAAACGTTAGTGCGCACGCGCTATGTGCAATTTACATATTTCATGGGAAGGGTCTAGTTATTAATTGTGTTTATGATTTATCATTGCATTGGATCCAGATAATGGGGGCTTCGTCTTGTTTCTATAGGCACGTCCATCATATCCGTCTTAATGTTTGGCACATCTCACAGCCTTCTCGTTTGCTGCCATTTTTTTTACAGCCAGCTAGTCGCAGCTCTAAATGTTGGTTGAGCTCACATAACCTAGGGGTAGTGCCAAATAAAAGGCTACATCATCAATACATACAACACCCCCAAAGATGTAACTATTGAGTAGGCCTAGGTCTACTTAAAGCAACAGTGAAAATTAAAATAAAATAAAAAATAAAATTTATGACGGAAAGGGTACCAGGAAGAACGTCATAGTTTGCACTAAAGAGCATCTAGAATGAAAATGACTCGGGGCCCTTATGCTGCACAGAACCCCACGCCGTTATGGAGAAGATTTGCTATATTAAAGTGCTGGATTAAATGCCCCAAATCGGCACATAATTTTCACTTTTCACTGGCAGCCCAAAACGTTAGTTGAGCTCATAATTCCAGGCGTCAAGCCACATGCATCAATACATACGACAACCCCCCCCCCCCCCCCCCCCCATTTTGAAGATGGAAATATGGGTAGGCCTACTTAAGAAAGTTAAAAGGAACTTAATTTAAAATGCTAAAAAAATAAGGGAAAAGTAGGCCAGAAATTACGTCATATTGCACCACAGAGCATCTTATTTTTTTTTACGTATGGGAGGACATTTTTACAGGCCCCTTGTGCGGGCCCCGAACTCGTTGCTGCAGCCGATTTCACGAAACGCTAGGATTAATCCTACCTCAAGTAAGGATGAGTAACCCGTCCTAACTTGGACGGGTTCAATGCGTCGTATAAAGTTCTAAGATTTATCCCAAGTCAGGTAGAGCCATGATGAAATCGATGGCTGGGCCCTTAAGCGGGCCCCGGACCCCACGCCGTAATGGCTTCGCGCCTCCTGCATGCTCGCATTGACTCGTAAACTTCGCTTCTCATGATAAGCCTGACCAATGTACTGCCTGCCGACCATTTTACTGATCTTAGTCTTGGTCCCCTACCCCTTTTGTATATCGGTCTCGGACCAATGAGGTTGCGTGGTACTTATTGTGGAGATTGCATGTGAAATGACCCCAGTTAATATATATAAAGTCGTTCAAACTACCACAACAGCCAATTTAAACCAACCTCGCATCCGCATTGAACTATACCTAGTAATACATGTGTATTTCAATGTGTGTGTTTGTGAAGTGCGTAAAGTAAATTGCTTGACTAAAGACACTTTCGAAATACAATAAAATCTTATCGTGTACGTACACAATAAGTTATACCAGATCGTACGTACATGGTATATCAAAAGTTATCAGGTACGTACACGATAAATTATCGTGTAAAGAGAGAGATTTTTGTTTTTGTATGTGGCAGCAGAACTCTTTCGTACACCGCATGTGCTGTAATATGCCCTTTTTTACCGAAATTAATAAATGCTGGTGCTGTCCAATCCAGTGATGTTGTATCTGTTTGCTTGTTGTAATTAGAAAGTTGTATAAATTTTGTCACAAGTCCAATAAAAAATTATGGTGACTTTGCAGGACTATTTACTTTTGCGTTATTTTTAACAGGGAAGTATTCATGGGCAGATAGTTCAACCAAAAGGAAACTACCCCTTTAGGACCTTTATGAACACGTCAGATATGTGAACGAGCATCCTATATTTGTTCACAATGAGCGCATTCAGCAGATCGCATAGAAAGGGAAATAAATTCTTTTATTGTCATAAAAATTGCATTTTCGATTCTAAATTTAGTACTTCCAATAAAGTGTTATTGTTCCCCGAGTTCATCCTTATTATAACCATCGTTGGTGAGAATCTAATTATGATATCTCGTTTGTTCGAAGCTGGAATACTTCCAGCTGTAGTGGAACGAGGAGAGCGTTCACATTGTAGTTGAAAATACTTTAAAATATAAAAAATACCCAATACAAGCTTTCCGCATGCTTGAGCACGACCGGCTGAGAATGCAATCCAATGACGGCATGGTGCAGCCATCTTTAATTTCTCTCATTGATATCAATGTTACCACACCGAGCTGGGAAGAACAAACTATAGTGTGGTTCCTATTTGCAAAATGATTTTAGCATAATTTAATTAGATCACGGAATTATTTCCCCGAAAAATACCCAGGGAGATTACAGGAAAGGTAGTGACGATCTTCCGAACGGCTGCAAACCAACAACACAACACAACGCTAACTATTTAAAAAATTGCGCGTGTTTGTTCGTTTACAAGGACAGTGCAAGGAAGGGACTTTGACAAGTCTAGAGAAAGGGATAGATGGTTGGTTTTTTATTTTGGTCCGCATGTTGTGGCACGTTGTGATACACGTGCCACGTGCAACCTGCCGATGTTCGCTCCGTGTTGTGTGTGTTTTCTTGTTTGATCAACACGTTGAGGTACACGTGCAGCCGGTCGAATCGCTCAGTCTGCACGGCAGCTACACTGTGCCATCCAGTTTGAACGTGTTTTGTAGTGCACGGGAGATCATTATCAGGCACGTGTATGTACATGCTTGGGGTAGAGTCTCTAGTATTTGTTGTTCGCACGTTTATCCAGCATGGCTTGCCGGTTATCCTTTCACACTACCTATAACCTCATCTGAAAGATGACTCTTAGACACTGGGATGGAAGAGATATTTGCAGCGATTTTTGTGTATCACTTGACCATGCTGCATCCATCACATGAACATGTATTAAATGTCGTGTCTCAGAAGCGCATTCTTCATCATCGATCAATGTTTTGTTAGTCTGTTTTCGATTCGACCAAACCGTATCATAGACCAAACCATAACAACTAGCCCATTGAGGATATACAAACTACGGGATTTACTCTCATTTTAGTATTGCTGCATTTTATTCAGCCTGTTTGACATTCTTGTACCAAGGATATACTCTTTCTGGATATGCTGCAGATAACAATGAGGTGAGTTACTTAAAATACAACCAAAAGAACACTTTAAAATGTCTTTCGTCTTATCTTGACCACTTCTTACCCTATACTATGGACACTTCGTATCTTCTATGGACACTTCATACTAATCTTCTTTGGACACTTTAATGATGTCTTTAGACATTTCGTACCATGGACACTTTGCGGGACCTTTCCCAAATGTACGCAGTATCGGCATCGGACACTTGACCAGTATCGTATCGTACCTTGACCACCGCACCGTTAACACTACGACACCCTTGGCAGATTCTAACATTTCCAGTTTCAATCCTCTAACAGAAAACTTTCTGTCTTAATAAATCTGAAGTTAAACTACAACACGAATTCAACTAAAAGTCGAGCAAACTGAAAACCTCTTACTTTTTTTTAATGAACATTGTTTGCACGGAAACAGGAATACAAAATTTGATGAAATTTTCACTTGTCGATTGGACAATGAATAAATATTGGCATAAAATTCCCAACAGCCGTCGATGTACTTTGTCACGCCGATGTAATAACCTCGACGTCTTGTGTTTGCTATGATCGCCGAACTTGCTATTCTAGATCTATGCATTATTAGATGTAGTTATAAAGACGACCCCCTCCCCAAACACACCCACGTCCGACAGTTTGAAAAGAATTACCTTATACGGGAATTTAATGTGTCTAACCAAAGTTATAAATGCGGTGTATATGAAATAAGTGAATAAATAACGAAGATTGGGATCATTATTATTATCTCGTGTATTCAATCTATGAACTAATTTAAGACCTGTCCAGTAGTTTGGGTTTATAATATCCCGCCAGATAGTTGCGATAACGTAACCCTCCAGGAGGGTTACGTTATCGCAACTACCCGCCAGATACCTCCATGGGTTGGAGCCACTACTTGAACATTATCCGCGATTTACATACAAATTCGGAAATGCTGATTTGATGTATATATAGGCCTAAAGAACGGTCCTACTACTTGCCGTCAACTCGCCGACTTGCGTCAACTCGCCGTCAACTCATTTTCGTGCCGTCAACTCATTAAATTTACATAACAATTTATAAATGGGACACGGAAGTGTTAAGTCTGGGCTAAACTACATATTTCTCATGGTTTTCGGTAAAAATTCATTCACAAAAACGAGTTTTTGTTGATAGAAAAAAAGTACCAATCATTGACATCTTGGACCAAGACTAATCAATGTGAAAAAGCAAGATGGCGGCCGACGGTTTTGCTGTTTCGAGATAATTTTTTCACGAGAAAAAAACTCAATTTTTATTCCGAAATATGACCTAAAACTTTCGCGAATTCTTTTTGAGCTGATACTTTACAGTTCTATGCTTCTTTTGTGGATTTTAAATGTATATTGGAGGAGTTGACGGCGAGTTGACGGCGCAAGTGAGTTGACGGCGAGTTGACGGCGAGTTGACGGCAAGATAGTAGGACCCCTAAAGAATGTCAAACCTAAACACAAATTCTGCATCTACTTTGTTCGTGGAGTTTTCACCGAAGCCGCACGGGACGAACAACGTGTAATAGTGGATTAAGTGACTTTATTATCGAGCTCTGAACAACCGCATGTCTCTGAGGTATTTTCTTGAGGCACTAAAGGTAGTTGTGAAGACCTCCTAATGTACTCTCACTTCGTGTATCCCAACATAAATTTTATGCATTAAACAAATCTGTGAAAATTTGGACTTGATTGGTCATCGAAGTTGCAAGAGAATAATGAAAGAAACCACCCTTGTTGCACAAATTGTTTTGCTTTAGGTGCCTGAAGTCTTTTACTATTTTAGTGAGAAAAGCTTCGTCGGAGCCGTTTCTCACAAAGTCACTTATTAAATCAACATCTCTGATCTCTCCCTTGCTCGTAAAAGTAAGTTTTCATGCTAACAATTACTTTTGACTAATTACCAATAGTGGTTAGTGCCTTCAAGAAGCCCTGTGTCGTTTATAGAAGAAACCAAACATAATTTGCCCTTGCACACGATCTAGTTATTAAAAACGTTGCTATGGGAGACCATCAACAATGGCTAGACAACTTCGTTGAAAGAGCACCGGCCGTTAATCCGGAGGTCGTTGGTTCAAATCCCGCCAAAACGAAAAATTTTGCTGAGTGGAACAAAACCAGTGTAGACCTACGTGTCTTAATTTTCTGTGTGAAAAACAAATTACTGCGTGAGGACGTAATAGACCTACGTGTCTTAATTTTCTGTGTGAAAAACAAATTATTGCGGGAGGAAGATTTTGAAAGGGTGGGAGACCATAGTTTTTGTTTACCCATATCATTGATAATGGTATCACATGGAGGTTTTTAACCAATCATAAAAATGTTCGACAGGCTCGGAGTCGGGAGTAGTTATACAGTATGATTTTATCAAGAGACTTCGGGGTGTATGTTTTTTTTTCCTGAACCAATCCATTGAAATCTCAGTAAGACACTTTGGTAATTGCTTCTCACTTGGTGTGTCTCAGCATATGCACCAAATAAATAACCTGTGAAAATTTGAACTCAATTGGTCGTCGAAGTTGCGGGATAATAAAAGAAGAAAAAACACCCTTATTTCTTCCAGATGCTTGATTTCGGGATCTCAAAATTTAACTCTGAATCTCGAAATCAATTTCAAATATTCATATGATTTAATAAATTCTTCAACTAAATAGTGTTTTCAAGGTGTGTTTATTGTGTGTCCTACAATAAAGTGAAACTGTATTTCATGCGTATGAGCGCAGCGAAGGAGCATGAAATTCAAATATTCTAGTGGAAATTACTTCTTAATCGAAAACTATCGTGTCTTCAGAGGGAGCCGTTTCTTACAATGTTTATATACTATCAACAGCTCCCCTTTGTTCGATAAAAAATAAGATTTTATGCTCACAACTATTTTGAGAATTACCAATTGTGTCCAGTTATTTTGAGAATTACCAATAGTGTCCAGTGCCTTTAATGCAATAAGGGCCTGTTAATTAATTGAAAGGATATAATTGATGTTCCCATGGCAGTCATCTAAAACAAACTCGAGCCGTGTGAATGATATCTAAATGAATTAGTTTACCCTATATTATGAAGTATGAAAAGTAATACACGAACAAACGAGGTGTTCCGGTTCTATACTTAACCACAATATCAAATGGTTAAGTATAGAACCGGAACACCTCGTTTGTTCGTGTATTACTTGTTATGGGATTGTGGAATTCGGTTTTTCACGCCGGTGTCGCATGCAATTATGTCCTCTATGCAATACTATCCGGAGGACATTATTGCAGATGCAATAATGTCTGCCGGACGGATTTGCGTATGCAATCGTATCCGCCCGGACGCTGCTGCATAATGCAATTGTGTCCACCCGGACACTTTTGAATATATATGAAGTTGTGTCCGCCCCGTGCAAAACCGTCCTTGCAGTTAATTAAACGCTTGCATATGCAAAAGTGTCCGGAGCGGACAGTATTGCATGGCGGACACAATTGCACTTGACACCGAACGGAACCCCCATATTGTTGTGCTTGAGCCCCTTCAAAACGAATTAAGGGTAAAATCTCTTCAGTTCTCTTAAAACTTCCGGATTCTTAGTCCACACTCCACAGAGGAATTTTAAAAGCTGACTCGAAATACAAGTAACACTACGGTCCATTTGCATTTAGGGATGCATTTAGGCAAAATTATTTATGGTAGATAAACAGATAAAATAGTTCATTAAAAAACTGTCCTCGCAGCACGGAGAATAAATAACAAAAATTTCACATAAATGTAAAAAATAATTTTAATTTTTGTACATTTACAAAAAAAATACAACTGTTTTTATTTTATTTTATAATTCCTCCTTGAAATAACCGTCCAGCATTCAAACATCTACCATCTGCGGTCATGAAAGCCAGTAATACGGCACGTATGGATTCTGAAATGACAATAAATCCCCTACACGTGAATTCTGTTGGTCATTGTACGTTTTGCTTTGTTGTCTCTCTCGGGATTACCCACATCCGTATGCCAATACTGACATTTGAGGTTAGGCATCGTTCGTCCGGTGTGGCAAGAGATTCTGTCCTCTGGAGATTCTGTCGTGTCCCACCCCCCCCCCCCCCCCCCCCCCCATTTGGTGAACTGTGTGCAAACTACTTATGATAGTGCCTGCCCTCTTTTGAATTATCCTCTTCCAGTCCCAAGTTATTTTATTTTTTCATAACTAGGCCTACGTTTATAGGATTTGAGGCATTGCATGGTGAGGTATCAATGTATATTTGGTTTGCGGTAACACCATTTGTGTATCTACTTGCCAGGTAGAGTTGTTCTTAGGGAACTGTCTTGCTTTATTCTACTGCCGTGAGTAGATAATCGGAGGTTCTGGAGACTTGTCAGTTCTGAAAAGAACTGTCCTGCTTTTAACTATTACCAGGGCGGATGGTATAGAAATTAGACTGGACTACTACTTTAGCCTATAGGATCGTAATTAACTGTACTGCCGCGGAGTCAGTTCTGAAATTGGTCTCAACGTTTCGACTAGCTTTGCTCTAGTCATCGTCAGGAGACTACGTTGTTTTTCAGATTGAAAGTAGAAATTACTTAAAAAGGCCTACACGATGACTTGAATGTTTTGGAGCACGACTAAGACTCTTAACAAAAAGTCCCTTTCCAGAAAACTGGATGATTTCGTTTTCCTTGTGTATTAATTTATATGCATAATAATAACAACAATATTCTACTCTGCTTGACAGGTTATAATGGCCGGCTTCTACTCTCAAAATAAACTCGCCGAAAGCGCTACGAACAGCATTGAGGAGGAATTCCTGAACACTTCAGCATGTTCCTCATGGGTTGATAACTGGTGCGCAACTGCTGAGCTGAATAGACAAACTAAAACCATAAGTACCTTGCTGGAGGATGGGCATGATGTCCAGACTTTTGAAGATGTGGATGTAACCGACAACCACTGGTCATCTTCCGCAGCACTACGTGGGGAATGTTCAACGAGCTTTACCAAACCCAGTAACCTGAACCAGAAAGACTGTACACCACTTGGGTTTAGTGGCTCGAACGTCCGGGAACCGGCGGCGAACTATGTTGACCCGACGAAACATCAGTCCGGCCCCGTGGAATCCGTACCGAATACGGCGGCCATGAACGCCGCCAATGGAGGCGTGGATGGGTCACGGGAGGGGTGTCGCACGGACCTCAAAACATTGTCTCCGGGAAAACACAGACACAGACCGAGGATTGGCGAACCTGCTTCACGAAGTGAGTTTTTATGCTCTTAAATATGCTCTTAAATAGGTGCCAAAATGGTCTTCAGAACGTAAACATAAAATAGCAAAATGCACACATTTAGGATCTGTGCTGTTCCTATAGTCATTTCTGGGTCAGTTATTTACATTTTGGTAACTCACAAATGATTTGTTTCCCTCCACTGGCCGTTACACAAACGAATTTTGTACAAGTGTTGATAACGATTAAATCAGTTGTTTTGGTCATTCACCGTATTCCTATGAAGATGCTGTTGTGGCAGGAGGGATAGCAACCCCCCCCCCCCCTTCCCGAGATTCCGTGTCTCTCACATACGCCGAATTTTGTACATACTATTATTTGTCTGATGGCGCCCTCCTTTGAATCAGTTTCCTCAAGCATAGCACACTGGGGACACACTATGGCACTGCCGCTATCATAATGTGGCCACTGCACTGTGCTGGTCCTATATTTTAGACCAACAAAAAACCGCCAGCGTTTTATGACACATTTGCTTTGGGTTTTTTAACTAGGTAAAGAATAATCGTGGTATATCAAAGCCTGTTTTCTCTAGTGATACAATTTTCTTTGTCCACAGGTAGCAGTCCCTACTCGTCCGACTCGTTATCGTCATCCAGTCTGTCAGATCGCTCTGCATCAACTGTAAGTATATTATTATAACTACCAAAGACCTTATCGCAAATTCTCGGTATAGACGTGTAATGGGATGCACAATGGTCTAGCTAGCGATTTACTTTGATCGTTAGCCAGACCAGCATGCACCTCATTCAACATTTAGCGTTTGGTATTTTCGAAAAGGTCTATTGGCGTCAATCTATAGGAATAAGATTTCCGTACGTAGCCCCTGTGTTAACCAGACCCCTTCTGGTATCAAGAGGGAAATTTGATTCTGGGTATGCCGAAAAGGGGCAATAGGTCTAGGTATATCTGACTCAAAAATAGATTGCATATAAAGAAGATAAACGAGTGCTGACATGGGGTTCTTTAATTGATGGGAAGCAGTAGTGGGTTGAAAAATGTTGTATTTGCGATAATGGAGTTAATCAAAAGTCTAAATTGAAAAACTTTAAAATTGAGACCTCCTTGGTTTTTGTTCCCCCAATTTTACCAACGTGTGAAAATAACTGATTGATTCATTCTGTGTTTTTTGTTTTTTCAACTTTCAGACCCTGAAAGACACCTTCTCCAACGAGACAAATGAGAATTCGTCCAGTGGCTTTGACACGAGCGGCAGCAGCGACAAAGAGAAAACAACTCCCTGGTCCATGGCTAACTTTGACCGGGTGCTCCACGACGCTCCCAAGCGGGAACATATCCGCTCCAGGAAGGTCACCGACAAATCGCGATCGTCAAACAACCAGGGGACTAATAAGGTGGGCTACCAATCAGACTCAGGATCGTCAAGTTCCCAGTCTAGGAATAAGCCAGCTAAAGCCTCGCAAGGGACACGAAGCAAACTGCATCTTCACACACACGGAAGAACGGCCGATATACCCACGAACTACTCGGGAACATCCACAAGCAGTGGCAATCAGGGTCACGGACATTTTGATAAGAGCAAAACGAAATTTGACGGCATTGCAGAGGATGCGTCTCAGGGTGATGATACTGGTATTTCCACCGCTAACACGAGCGGGCAGTCCACGCAGTACCAGAGTAACTTTAGTATGTCGTCCTCGTCCGGCGCTTGTGTGGAGTCGTCCCGGAAAGGCGGCAAAGAACGGACGAAGAACTTGCCGGGAAAAGTTAGTACACACTACCACAGCATTAGGACACAGAGTATAAACAAAGTGACTCCAGACCTGGCGGGTTCTACACCTCATCACAATAATCATTTCCATCAGGGTCACCTGGAGCAGAGTGGCCCGAGTAATGGCGATTCTGCGAGCAACAGCGAGTCGGAGCGCAAGCGGCGTCGCTTCAACCGTACATTCGTCTTGCTGCGTAACTGCGGGCTACTGGAACTCACTATGCAGACTGCGTCACTGATGCAGCAGAACTGCGTCATGAACCAACAACTCTCTGCACTGCGGCAAGAGACAGGGGTGCTGTACAATGCCATCAGTCACCTCTCCTCAACGCAACCGTCGGCGTCTTTCGATATCGTCACCGCTCATGGGATATTGAAGAACTTGAAGGGTATTATGAACCATGATGCGCCACCACACGGCAATAATCTGCCGAACAGTCAACATGTCCGCAGGTTTACAGTTAAAAGGAACAGTTCGGGGGAGACTGTTAGTCCTGATAGTCACACGCAGTCTTCATCGGCACCTTTGAACAGTGGCAGTTCTACGTAGCTGTTTGAGATCCCACTTTGCATTCGTTTTCTAATCTTCTGATTGTGTTATTTTTTGTACAGTATATTATAAGTTTTCATTTTGACTTAATCAGGTATTTAAGTGAAAGGCTTCCGATCGTATGGTAATACTGCAGCTTCTTTTTGACCCGTTCACAAGTACAGACATGTATTTCGAATTAAAGAAGTAAACTTATTTAATAAATGACTTCTTTTTATGTAAAATAATGCCAGATATGGGTATTAAAGGCACTGGACACTATTGGTAATTACTTAAAATAATTGTTAACATGAAAACTTACTTGGTAACGAGCAATGGAGAGCTGTTGATAGCATAAACATTGTGAGAAACGGCTCCCTCTGAATTGACGCAGTTTTTGAGAAATAAGTATTTTCTCACTAAAATAATATTTGAAATGAATTCAAAACCTCAGCCGAGGTCTCGAAATCAGTCATCTGAAAAAGCACACAACCTGTGCAACAGGGGTGTTTTCTGCCATCTCGCAACTTCGACGACAAATTGGATTCAAATTCTCACTTGTTTGTTATTTTATGCATGTTGAGATGCACCAAGTGAGAAGACTGGTCTTTGACAATTACCGAAAAAGGTCCAGTGCCTTTTAACACTTTTAAGGATAGTGTTCTTTCCGTGGGTGGTAACACATTTTGCAATTTTTTTGTTTTCGTAAGTTGTCATCGTTACCGGAGATGCTGCTCATGTTATGTTTTATGAACGCATTGATTGTACTGATTTTTGTAAATATTATTTTCTTTTTAATGTGAGATCAAGGGATCTACTATGTAGGCCCTACTACTCAAAACTTTGGTATAAAGACGAAATCAAACACACTCTTCGTTATTAATTCCATATTTTGAGCTAAAAGCCCAAGCTTATCCTATTCCTGTCCCGCCTTCCTATGAAGGAAGATAATCCATTCACATTTAAATATGTAGATATAATTTTTTTTCTTGGGAATAGTTGGTGATTGTTGGAAAACAAATTCGTGGGCTACCAAGTTGACTGCCTCCAAGTTGCCCGCCCATTAAGCATCGCGTCCCGGATGCAATTTTTGTTGTGTACATCAAAATTGCCACTGTCGTGCTTTTCAATGGGGATTTGTATTTTCTAAATCGATTCAAATAATGGAATCCTTATAAAAAAAAAAATCGGCAAAATATTTGAGGCTGGTAATTTTGCACCACAGGAAAAAAAAATTGCGACCCGGTCGGGACTCGCGTGAATGTAAAACTGGGCTCCAACCTGCGTAATTTGTTGTGTTAAGTTGAGAAAATATCGACGTCAACTGGTCTGAAATCAAAATATGAAGTGAGGATGCATGTTCAAATAGGAGCAAGACTTTTTGCTCAATCAAATATCGACATTTATTTGCTGAACGCAGCGCCCTCTGTCGAAAAAGTGTCGCTTTACTGACGGCTCGAACATGCCGCTGATGAGACTGAGAAGCTGTTGTATCAAAATAAAACATTATTGTTGGGTTAGGACACTTCACAGTTTGTTTGATAAAACTGTGTGAACTTATCTTTTCTCAAGGGATAGGGGCCTATCGTAAGATGTGATGTGTTTTAAAGCACACTATTGACTGCCATATTTCGGTCACGAGTACACGTCCGATCGAGTCGCCATTCAACATTCGTTGTATATCAGTGTGGACCCGAGTCCCGTACCCACCCACCCAAAAATAGACTTTAGATTTTACATCCCATTCCAACATGATCCTACGTTATCATTTTGTTGTCAATTTATCTTCGCTATTAATGAATGTGTATGAACTCAGCAGTCCTCGAGTTTGGGATTAGTTCAACCTTTTCAGGAACGTATATTATTCATGATAATATAATATTGTTTAACATTTATTTTATTAAGTTACATTTTTCATAGAATTTACTGTTCGTGATTTATACCTTCAGAAACAATAATAAAATAATGAAACCTTAAGACACTTAAAATAGAGTTTGTTTTGTGTCAATTATTACCGAAGTGTACAATTTTAACTGGATGATAATAATTATTTCTTATACCATGTTCGTTCGTTGCACATTATGGGGAGTAACGCAAAGTTGCTTTATTTGTTCCCGTTTCTTCTCGTTGCAAGAATCAAATGTGGCGGCATTGAAAAAAATAGAAATGTTATTTATGTTTTTTAAGTGCTATAATATGGGGGGGGGGGGGGCTCGGTGTGTTTCGATTTTAACACTTGTCAACGTATTTGAATGGCAACAACCTGACCCTTGCTTGTTAAGTTATAGAAAGTTGAATTAAGGGAACGAAAACGTGAACAAGATAACATGTTTTTTTTAATGTTATGACTGAAATTTCTAGACATGAGCCGGATCCGATCGATCTGTCCCATGTGTGTACATTGTGTTCACAGCAAGCGTACATTAGGCTACAGTATTGGCTTGATAATGAATATCCGGAGAGAAAAACTGGCTGCTTGTCTAATGTGTGATATGAAGGAGCTTGTGTTGTGCAGCCGTAAAGGTGCAGTAGTTTACAAAGTGCGAGCCAAAACATCTCGTCATCTCGAAGCTGCTGATAGGTGGTGCAGTGGGACGCAGGTCTCTCACCGCAAGGGCCACTGCCTGAAAAAACCGTCAATGGTACTGTCCTTGCTGATTTGAAAGGGGGCACGCTGCCTTGAATCAGGCGAGTTGGTCTATGGAGAGTGTTTGAAACCCTTTGTTGTGAAATGCAATTATGGTTAAAAAAAGATGTTTTAAAAGTAGAGTATAATACACAAAAATTTGCCTCGAAATTGCGTGGTTTTCCTTTTATTATACTTCATTTGCGAACTTACACGGTCGGCCATTTTGTGGAGTTCAAATAATTGACTTCACAAAATGGTTGTGCCGTGTTAGTTCACGACGTATAAGGACAACCGTGCAATTTAGAGCCCCAGGTGTCAGCCACATCAACAGGGCCTAATTTCATAAAGCTGTTCAGCAGTTTCATAAAGCTGTTCAATGACAAATTCCTTCGCTAAGCGTAGTCGGACACAAGCCACGACAATGCAACTTTATGTCATTTGGGCTGCAATAGCAATACTATTATTTGTTTTCTGCGCTTATTGCATGTAGGCCTCAGCTTTATGAAATTAGGCCAAGCTCACGAGCGGGCCTCCCTGGTGGATGACCAGGTGTGTATTGACAGTTGCCGGTGTCAGATGCAATTGTGTCCGCCATGCAATACTGTCCGCTCCGGACACTTTTGCATATGCATTCGTGTCCGGGGCTATGCAAAAACCGATGGGTGGACATGTACATGACTGCGTAAGCGAGCGTGCTCTGAATATTCACGTATTTTATGATTGCAGCGAATACCCAACGGCCGAACATTTCCCATGTCATTCATGACATGCACTTAGCTTGTAAAAAATAAATGGCGAATGTGTTCCGTCGACCAAGGGTGTTTAATTTACTGCAAGGACGGTTTTGCACGGGGCGGACACAACTGCATATTCAAATGTGTCTGGGCGGACACAATTGCATATGCAAAACCGTACGGGGACATGACTGCATATATGCAATAACGTCCTCCGGATAGTATTGCATAGATGACATAGTTGCATGTGACACCGGCTGCAGGCGTATCAAGCACAAGATAGCGGGGACAAGTTGTCGAATTCGACATGATAAAAAACTATTACACAGATCTATCGTCCATGAAACATGAAAACAGAAATTAGGTAACATGTGGCTCTTCGTCGTCTCATTGTTTTTGGGTTAGGTTTGCGCCCCCCCCCCCCCCCCCCACCACCACCCACCCCACCCCAAATGTCACAGCATAAACCAACACCACCATAAGATTTCTTTAAGAGCAGAATCAGATTGTATCAAAGAATTAATAAGCTTATTAAACGATTCAAGATAATGCTCAGGTTATTTCCAAGCAG
Source organism: Asterias rubens (assembly GCF_902459465.1). NCBI lineage: Eukaryota > Metazoa > Echinodermata > Asteroidea > Forcipulatida > Asteriidae > Asterias > Asterias rubens. The sequence goes on along the minus strand of NC_047062.1, from coordinate 17,119,657 downwards.
AGCCACGCCCAATATCATTGACCCTTGCTTGTGTGTGTGTTTACTCTCTAATATCCGTCACATGGTGGCGCTACACACGGTGTTAATTTAGGAATTTTTCCGTCTGAAGTTCATAACAACAGCGCGAGCCTAGCTAGCCGCAAGCAAGCATCAGTCACAATACAAAATAATAATTTCTTTCGCATTTTACGCTTTTCCTTTTAAACTTGGTATCCACCACTTGATTGTAACGTGACTAGGGTGAATGTGCTACCTAGCTACTTGGTGCTTTCGGGTATGTATTACGTTTTATTTTAATAATGATTGATACAAATAATATAAAAAGGGTTGATGTTCATCATTTTTTTCATGGTCCATGCTCCATGGTATTTTTGTTAAAATAAATGTTGATCTGCTTTGTTTGCAGTTTTACTTTTGTGAGTGTTTTTTAAAATCTGAACTAGCCGCGGACATTTCCTGTCTGCTCAATTTAGTCACTGTGGAATCCGTCACTGTTTCGAGTGGACTGATGATCAGTACATCAACAGTCACACTTTACACTTGCACATTATTGTGGAACCTTCATATATACAGCTGGGAGTGTAGTACAAGTATTGATGTAAACCATAGAGCTATATATTGACTAGAGCGCTTACTTATATCATGGAGCTATATGTCAATGTAATTCACTTCAATTGTTTATTGTCACACATATAAATACATATACAGTGAAATTCACTTTGGCTTGCGAGTCTAAAAATATTTAAAATTACAAAAATTACAAAAAATACAGAAAACCCTTAAAGTTAAACCACATAGGCATACAATAACGAACAAATAAACAGTATGCGTACATTATGCAGAGAGACAATTACAGTTACAAAATTGCAAACCCCCCCCCCAAAACAAATTAAAAAGAATTAATCATTAAGTAACCTTATTGCACTGGGATTAAAACTATTGCGAGTATGGTTGGAGTCGGCTCTGATCGCTCTATATCGCTTACCTGATCTCATTAATTCAAACAAACTATTCGCAGGGTGAAATTCATCCGAAATAATAGATCTAGATTTCTTCAGAACCCGTGCAACATAAAGTTTATCCAAAGCAGGAAGCTCACGACCAATAATAAAACTAGCAGTGCCGACTACACGATTGAGGCGTTTTCGGTTATCTGCCGTGGTGTTGCCATACCAGACAGTGATCGAGAGTGTCAAAATACTCTCAACAACTGCCCGATAAAACTTTACCAGCAAATCTTGGCTGACACGAAAAGTCCTCAATCTTCTAAGAAAGAACAACTGTTGCTGGGCCTTCCTAACAATGGAATCAACATGAGTCACCGCTCTGTGTTTGACGCACATGATGCTCGCAGTTTGTGCGTTCACATTTGCTGCATTGTTTGGTTCGATGACACATAAAAAAGAACAAATGCACTATCATGCAAATAGCCGTACAATTGCTGTATAAAATCTCAAGCTTTTGTATTGGTTTGTACATAAACATGGATGCGCCCACACAGCTTCAAAACCTTAGTGCGTGTATAACGGGGTGTTATTGCTCTAGTCAATATGTATAGCTCTGTGATGTAAACACATACCACAGCATAGCCCAGGGCATGCATGAGGTTGGACGTCCTACCAGGGCTAACCACAGCACTGACAGTTTACTTGTTTAAAAATTTAAAAATAAAATTCTGGTATTCGTGTGGTAAATACTTGGCTTGGTTCAGTCATATTTAACATACTTTTTTTTCAGCAAAACTTTATGAAGTCATGTCAATAACATTTGGGAATCCCCCCTCCCCTCCCGCCAAGAAGTTGCACAATTTAAAAGGGAATTCCCCTCAGGTCCAGTGAAAATAACAAGCTTTCTGGCTTTACATAATAGGATTATTAGAAACTTTGACCTCAGTTGTGGGTGCGTATATCTTTGTAGATGTGAACAATAAATCTAACAATAACATGTGAAAATTTCATTTCATTTCATTAAAAAACTGTGAGCAAATATCCTTTATTTAGGAAGAATAATCCCTGATTGATAGGGTACAAAGAGGCGCTTAATCATTGGTGATGGTATTCTGCAACCGTTGATCAAATTTGTCATCGGTTATAAACTCTTTAAAGCAATCGGTGATGTATCACGATCAGTGATGGCATTTTGCAATCGGTGATCACCGTTTGCGAAAGACCATCACAGATCCCTAAAGTTGATCACCGATTGCAAAATGCCATCACCAATCCCTAAAGTTGATCACTGATTGCAAAATACCACCACAGATCGCTTAAGTTTATCACCGATTGCAAAATACCACCACCGATCACTAAAGTAGATCACGAATTGCAAAAAAACTACCACCGATCCCTAAAGTTGATCATCGATTGCAAAATACCATCACCGATGATTAATTGGCTCTTTAGTGATCCAGAGTTTGAGGGCAAAAAAAAAGATATTTGTTGACATCACCACATTACTTCGAAGTGAATGTTTCACAAATATGCTTTATACTGTCGAAAGCTGCTCTATAGCCTTCTAACCAAAAGTTTTGATTTTGAATAATTAATTTTAAGAGTGATTACCAAACATAATACCTTAATCAAACATTTCCTCTCGTCCTATTGTCCTATACTTGTTTCAACATTCTCATTTCTTCGCAGACTAGGATGGACACCAGTTTGAGTTAAATTTAGAGGATCCTGTTTAAGACTGCGGAGAGCTCTCAGCTGTGGACCTCTTGAGAGGTCACTGGGGATGACCACCACCCCAACATTGCCATGGGTTCAAGCATCGGAGGTTTCTTGGATGACCTCTTCAGGCACGGGGATGTGCAAATGTCCAGCATAGCTATATTCATAATAGGTAAGGCTAAGGCTTTCAATGTTTGAAATTCAAAAAACTGCAAATCTACTCTGCAGTTGTAATGATGATAAAAGTTTGATACATTTACCCGGTATATGGCGCCTATAATGCAGGAGCCTCTATGCGCAACACTAAACATAGAACAATGAAAAAGAGTCTCCCGAATATATAGCATATCAAGTTATCAAAAGAACATAATACCGCAAGTAGATGGTGTTACTGCAAACAGAATAATGATAACAAAGAAACATTTTCAATTTTGGAGACTGTTGACTGCCAACTCTACCGATTCTGCAGAAAGCTCCCTTAAAATTAAGCAATCTTTTCATGCTCTGATCTACAAATAGGAAATCTTCCTGATAATTGACACTCTCCCCTTTTATATTTTGTCTAATGTAATTCTAAATATCTCTCTGACTGTTGTACAAAATCTCCCTTGTTGCAAGATGCAAACGTTGGCAGCTCTGCTCTATGTGCTCCATGAATTAGAAGACCTGGGCCCAATTTCATAGAGCTGCTAAGCACAAAAGTTTGCTTAGGATGAAATTTCTTCCTTGATAAAAACAGGATTACCAACCAAATTTTCATTTCTTGCATATTGCTTGTCACTGGTATTCAGCTGTCAGTTGCTTATCCTGAAAATCACATGAAAATTTTGTTGGTAATCCTGTTTTGATCGAGGCAAACATTTCATCATGCTAAGCAAATTTTTGTGCTTAGCAGCTCTATGAAATTGGGCCCTGATGTCTAGTAGCTTAGGCCTCAACGTAGAAGTCAATGTTAATTATCTTTGTCCTGTTATGAAAACAGGGTTGTTATGCTTCACGGTGCTGTGTCTTATCTTCAACCTGCTGTTCCACAAACCGCCTCCATCACTAACAAAGAGAAAGAGGAGGAAGTCTCTAATCGGCTGCGCCGTCCATAGCCCCTCGGTGCCTAGCACTCGCCACAGAGGAAACTCTAAAAGGGTAAACATTACTGACAGAGAGTGAAAAACAAACTTTTATTTTTGGATTTTGTTTTTTTAAGCCCATGTGTATTAAGCACTGTACACTTGTGTACTTTCCTGAGTCTTGTTAAAAAACATCCAGCATACCACAACATGTATATCACTAGGGTTGGATTCGAACCCACAAACAGATGTCTGAACGAGCTGAAGACAAGGTTCATTTACAGAAACCAGCCACCAACCAAGGCCATTTACAGGCAGTGAAGGCTTGCTCCTAACACTGTTTTCGCCTTTAATAAATCCCTTTAACTACAAAAAAAAACCAGTACAAATGATCAGAATTGTGTTTTTTTCTGTTCACAATGGCATTATTTTAGGCTGTTAAATGATTTTGTTTTGCAAGAACCAGACTATGAAATTTGAAAGTTAACATCACCATAGAAAAAGTTTGGTTGGTGTTCGGCTGTATGTTTTGCCTACCAGCTGGCGTAAATGGATACAATGTCTGCGCATTTTTGCGTATGCGCTGCATTCGCGTGCGCCCGACAACATCTGTCATTGCCATAAAACACAAAACAATACGCATAAACCAGAACAGTTGATTTGGTGCCACCACAATATGCTCAACATGTACTATTGTTTGTTCTCAGGTGCATAAGAAAAACAGGGCCTCGGTCAACGACAACAACTCATCATCTAAAGTAGTGCTCGTCACGTGTAGAGAGGTCCCCAGGTACCAACCACATGCATTATGTGTTACCTGTGGTCGGGTACCATCCAAGAAAGCTTGCAGGTAAATGGGATGAAGGTTGAGATGGCATTCTCGTTTTCGTTTATTATCAAAAGTATATGAACACGCCTTGAACACCCAGCAGGGTGGATACGTGCGCATTACAAGTCTTATTATTATTGTTATATATTAGCCAAATCTTGATTCTTCTCTATCTGCTATAGACTGTAAAAGTAAGGTAAGGATAGTTTTGATTAGCAACCATATGAACGAATTAGATTTGTAAAAACTACATCAAAAATGACAGAATACATCACGTAAACCGAAAAGCCAGTCACAAACTTATTTTAATACAGATGTTACTGAGGTTAGAAAAAGTTAACGTTAGTCTTCAGATATGGCCAGTTATATTACATAATAAAATGGATTCTTGACAGTCAAAGTTACAAAAATATTATCACAGCCTACAAATTTGCCCTTTTGTGGGTCAGCAGAGTTTCATGCAAGATATAGCAAGTGCTCCCTCTTGTTCTAATTATATACCTCTATGACTTCTACAAATGATTGCCTTTAATCAATTTAAATGCATTCTTATTCCGGGAAAACTGCCCACTTGCAAAATGGAAAGATGGCCACCTCGCAGTATCATCGATTACCGCAATTGCCATATCCTAACCCCTACAGCCCCTTTTGCTTTTTATTACGAGTAAATATATAGCTTCATTTTGTGTTTTAACTTAAGATACAGTCGATGTGGGGAGTGCTGTAGGGCTAACAAAGCTTCCATCTGTGCTGCTCATGGGACGGGAGTCTGTGCTGCTGTAGGGATCGTTGAGGGTGCATTGGATGATAAACCACTGGAGCTTGACCTGAGGTAAGAGTGTAGTTACCAATTTTGTATTTTTGAATATTTTTTGTGTGAGATATTGCCCAACTAAGTACGCACTACGCACGACTCTCAGCCAGTGATGGCTCTTCACGCGTACACTACACATTTTATCAAGGATGACGGCCGATGACGCGTGTTGCGGTCCGTCTATTGTTCATTGCCTAATGCTTATTGCTTTTAAATATTTTATTGTATATATTGACACAATTTAGCCATGGTTTACAAGTTCAGTTTTTGATAAATCATGAATAATAAATAATAATAAATTGTAATAAATAATAGGCTGGTCGGCCACTTTGAGGTGAGGGTAAACTGATTATGGCTGTCCACCCAAACCAGCTTTCACCAGGGACAGGTTGCCACGAACTCCTAAGGCTAAAACAAAGTTACCCCCTTCACAGTCCGTAAAGATGTAGGCATGGGTTTCATCCACTATAGGAGCCTGGTTGGTCGAGCAGCATGCACTACCTTCCCACTTTTTGCAAACCAATTTTGCTCAAGGGCACAAGTGTCATGACCGGGAATCGAACCCACACTCTGCAGCTGACCACACCAGAGCTTGGGTCCAGTGAACTAGATCGCTCAGCTACAACTCGCCGCAAAACACACCCAACATTGCATACCTGTCAAGTATCAGCAATTGCCTTAGTGGTCTAGGTGGTCTAGTGGTAAAAAGGTCGTGGGTTCGAATCCCACCTAAGTAATATTTCTTTGGATTTTTTTCCTGGGAATCAGAGGGGAGGGGGGGGGGATACTGAGAAAATAGTGCAAAAAAGTACATTGGTGTAAGGGTAAAACCAAACTATAACAATCATTAAACATCTATTATAACAATCATATTATTTGAAAAGGTGTTCTAGTTTCTTTGAGAACTAGTGACACTCAAATATTTTTGACTTCACCTTGTAGTTACATGAATCTGAAGAAGTGCCCGCCCCGCATCGGCTACGTCGGCACCCAGCTAGTCTGCCTGAATCTCATCAACAACAGACTGACGGAGCTTCCTGAGGAGATTGGTCTCCTCCGTGGGCTTGAGGAGCTATTTCTTCAGTACAACTGCCTGGAAGAGCTACCGGTGAGGATAGGAGGGATACGATTAAAACTATTAGAAACCATAGCGGCCACAGGCGGCCTATACCCCCCCCAAAAAACAAAAACAAAACTGCCGCAAGGGTTGACCTACTTCTATTCACATAAAGAGGTTAAAATAAAGGTCATCATGTCTGGCTATGAAATTGCTCAATGTAGTTAAGTACAATGTAGCATGGCTTCTGACTGGCAACCCCAAACAAAGAAGTTGACAAAATAGGGTGACCGCCAACATTTGGCTAGATGGCTCAGTTGGCAGAGTGCCGGCACATTAAACAGGATTTTGTTGGTTCAATTCCCGCTCTAGTAAATTTGTCACCGTTAAACCTAAAATTATGATAAAAAGGGGGGGTACTCATAAGCATTTCATGAGATTTTCAGGTATGAAATCATTTCAGATTCAAAGGTATACAGGATTGGGCAGGATAAAAGACATTGGTTAATTTTAGACTGAAAGCTTACTGAATATGAAGTTTCATACTAGAACAATTTTTCCTTCTGAAATAATTCCCTCTGGAATGAAGTAATAAAAAAAAAAGTAACTGAAAACTGCCAAAATGCAATAGCTGATTTCGATGCACGAGTTACCGAATTATGTCAGTCAAAAGTGCATCAAAATTAAGGACATTATGTTTACATGCTGAAAATTGTGCACTCCTTTGGCTTACTTTCTCCTGACTCGCCCAACGGAAGCCCAAGTTTTCACAGGTTTGTTATTTCATGTTCATGGTTAATCAACAACCCATGAACACTTGTTGTCAGCTCTATACCAATCCTATATTATAAAAGCCACTCACCAAAACACTGTCTTGTACCATTTCTTGAGAGTGTTAATTGCTATCATGTTTTCTTCCCCCTGTCCTTCTGGTATCTGCATTCAATCAGGACACAATTGGCCAGTTCCACAAGTTACAGGAACTAGACTGTAAGAACAACCACCTATGCAGGCTACCAGCAAGCATCGGCAATCTCAGCTCCCTGTCCATGTTTAACGCCACTAATAATCTGCTGCGGTCCCTACCGACGGAGCTAGGAAATCTCACTAGACTAGAAGAACTTTGCCTACAGTAAGTTGTTTTTTTTGGCGGATGGGAGACTCTGAAATTCTTGGTGGCACTGTGCGGCAGTGACATAAGTTCCGTTGTTTAAGCAGTTTTGAGCGTGCAAATATTTCCAAAAAACAATGCATTGACCTAGTAAATCTGCTGCCACCTATAGACCAATCCGACGAAACAAAATTGGTAGCGCCCTCTATTGAAAAACATTAACAACTGCGGTGTCTTTGTTCATAATCTAGGCACTGAAGACACCGCAGCAAATGGGCGCGCGGTGCTCAACACTTGCGCGCCTGGTGCGCACCCAGATTGATGTATAGTGTCCCGGAAGGAGTATCAAAATTGCCTGACCTCTCATAGTCAATTTGTTTCATCTTAAACATTACGTGACACCCTTTCAATTTACAGCCACACTTACACCACCCCACTCTTTTGAACAGTATGCTTCAAAATAGCATCTGCTTTTGTTTTCCATAGTTTTCCAACTGGTTGGCATAAACTCGGGCTCTCACATTGCGATAGAGGGGTCAATAAAAAAGGTTTTCTTCTCGTTTGTCTTAAGACAAATTAATTTTCCACTGATCCGGAACGTTGCTCTGAGCTGTCTTGGGAGTTACTAACATTTTACAGAGATTGCTCTCTTGGTTTTTTGTTCTTGTTTGCAGTTCCAATCAGTTAACTGAACTACCAGACTCAATATGCAACTTGGTGAATTTAACGGTGAGCAAAAATGTTACTGAAGTATTTTACTAAATTTGTACAAATTCTCGGGTTTATATTCATACAGCGCTTAGAAAGTTTCTGCTTAACAATAACAAGCAGGTTACCAGTCACAAATGCTACGTGTGGAATGGTATTTTGGTAACCTTATTCTTGTAAGCATGATTTTGTTAGCCTCTTTTTGTGCTTACTGGGTTTTTTTTTCAATATTGTTATCACAGGCGCTTTACTTAGGTGAAAACAGAATCACAAAGATGCCAGCCAAATTGGGGAAACTGATCATGCTGACAGAGCTAGATCTGTCATCGTGTGAGCTGGTCGAGCTACCAGATTCGTTATCAAGATGCACTTCACTTATTAAAGTATGGCTGTCCAATAACAAGTAAGTACCAATCTTTGTACTTCATCTAAAATATACATGAATTCTCTCTGTTTTGCGTCCTCGTTTTCTTTATTTTTTTTTTTTATTTTTTTTTTTTTTGGGGGGGGGCACATTACCACTTTTTCCTGTTAATTTACACAACTGATTTTCTTCTGTATGTGCAGACCATAGAGTTATATATAAGAACTAGAGGGCGCACTGGTGATGCTTCTTGCACAAACGCGACGGGATCGCAAGGAGTCAGCGCGCACCATTCTGTACGCGCGTTGAATAATGAAACACACGTTTGAGTTTGTATTTATTGAATGCTACATGATGCTGTTTGGTCAACTTACAAAATGGCCGCAAAAACACACGCTAAGCCATGCCTGTTTTGTCAACTTAGAAAATGGCCGCCTGCACGCCAGTGCGCTCTCTAGTTCTTATTTATAACTCTGTGGTGCAGACATACCTCCTGAATTGTAACATCTGGGAGGTTTCAGGTCTTGAATAAGAGGGAACCCTTGTTTGTTGTGCTTAGTTTTTTGCTCATCAAGCAGCTTTATGATATTCGGCCAAAATAAAAGCTGGATATTGACCACTGTTGAATCACTTCCTTCTCTTCTTAGTGGCCAATCAACGTTTAATGTTTAACCTTCTTTGTTTTGAAGTTGTTTGACCCGTCCACACAAAACTTGAGTAATACTGAAGAGCAAAGTAAGAATGCCTCGAATGAAGCAGATGTTTTAGATTCAAAGTTCTCCCAGCTCATGAGCTTTTTAATGGCTTTCCCGGTCGTCCAGCATGCAACTTTTGTTGTAGTTGAAACAGAAAGGCAAACTTTTGCCATCTCCCCTCCAGGCATGGAGGTTGGCTATCCTAATAATGCTGACCGATAAAAACGGAAAAGCGCAGACATGGACGATCTGGAAGAGAACGTTCAGTATTTTTCCCAATATTTTTAATTTCCTTTATTACTAATGTAAATTTAATGTGAATTTCAGTTATTTCTTAAGATCCCTTGACCCGCAATTTCAAGAGAAAAAAACCCAAACTTCTAACCATCTATCTTTTTTATAGGCTATGTACATTGCCTGATCAAATGGGGCGTCTTCATCAACTCAAAGAGCTGCATGTTAGAAATAATCGTATCAAATACTTCCCTGCCTCCCTGTCGTATCTACAACTCTACACATTCAGTGGTAAGTATTCAGCGACCAACCAGGGCCCAATTTCATAAAGCCTGTCAGCACAAAAACTCTCTAAGCACAAGACAGTATTGCTTAGCAGAAACAGCCCAAATAACATTAAGTTTGTTGTGGCAGTATTTTCTGCTTAACAGCTTTATGAAATTAGGCCCATTTGTTGTGTTTTTATATCTATACATTGATGTCTCCTGAAGACGAGCAGAGTATACTGTTCGAAACGTCAAGAACAAACTGGCTCTCTACAGAGCCAACCCTACCTCAACAAAGTACCAGTTGTTGTGTTTTTATTTCTGTACATTGTTTTCTCCTGAAGACGAGCAGAGTACACCGTTCGAAATGTCAAGACCAAACTGGCTCTTTACAGAGCCAACCCTCCCCTAAATTAGATTTAATACGTGGTACCAAAGTACCAGTTGTTGTGTTTTTATTTCTGTACATTGTTCTCTCCTGAAGAAAAGCAGAGTATTAACTGTTCGAAACATTGAGACCAACCGGCTGTTTTGGGAGCCAACCCTCCCCCAACATAGATTTAATAGATGATACCAAAGTACCAAGTACCAGTTGTTGTGTTTTATTTCTGTACATTGTTTTCTCCTGAAGAAAAGCGGAGTATACTGTTGGAAACGTTGAGACCAAACCGGCTCTTTTCGGAGCCAACCCTCCCACAATAGAGATTTAATGAATGATTGTATCCCCAAGTTGACTGTTACTTATAGTTTATTCTTACAATGTTTTTCTTGTCGATTTATACTTCACTGTCTTCATCTCAGTTGAGTTGCCTGTATGTTCCCTGTTAAAATGATACTAAGTGTACATGTATAATTGAAATGGAAATTTGTGGCACCCTTATCTTACCCCATGCATTCGTTAAATATTTGGGGGAAAATACTTTTCTTCTTCATTTTGTATGGTGTAATGTTTTAATGATTCATTCAAAAGTTTTCATTTAGGCCTACTTTTTAAGTTTTCTCCTTGTTTTACCAGAAAAATAGATAAAGCATTTGAAATTTAAAGGCTTATTTAATTTGGTATAATACTATATGTGTATAAAGATATTGGCATGTAATTACACAGAGACCATGGCCTCTGTCTTGGCCTTGATGCCTCCTTCAAATGTTTCTCGCAGACTTCATAAGATTTTCCATTGGAGGTACCCTTTGGCCTGCCTGCATAGTTTTTTACCAGTTTTGTGAAGTGCCATTATAATGGTCATTATTATAGATCTAACCATGTTTGTATACCCACAGCCAATCAAAACCGACTTCTAGATGAGTGGGACAGATCCATAAAAAGGAAGTTCACGGTTAATCCAGACTCAGACATTCCTCCGTTGTTGGAGCTGACCGCTAGGACCATTGCCAGCTGCAATATAGAGTGGCAAGATGGAGATTTGCCATCTGAACTAGCAGGTAGGACTTTTACTCATCTATATCTATGTTTATTTGTGTCATGGTCTAGGGTTTAGAGCACCGGGATTCAAGCTCTGTCGTTTGATCAGTAGAGTGTGGGTTCGAGTCTCGATAGATCGTGACACTAGTTTCCTTAAGCAAGACACTTAACCATGATTGCTTCGTAGGGTTGGGGAGGTAGTGCTTTGTGCTCTACCAGACAGGCTTCTGATGGATGATACCCAAGCATACATCCGTATATGGACTGTAAAGGGGGTAACCCTGTTTTAGCCCCAGGAGTAGGTAGCAACGGCCCCTGGAAAATTGATTGTAGCCCCACCTTGGAGTGGCCTTCAGGTGTGTCAGGCGACTTGCATAAAAAAAATATTTAAAAAAAGCCTGTTCAGCGTCTTGACAAGGTGAGAAGACAATGAAGAACATTCAGTTTAATTTGTGGGAGGAAAACCCCAAGAGATTGATTTCGGGCGAACTGAAAAACCCAATCCACATAGTGCCCCCGGTACGATTCGAACCGGGGTACCAGAGGTGGAAGGTGAAGGAAAGACACCAATACGCCGACCTGGGCCCAATTTTATAGAGCTGCTTAGCATAAAAATTTGCTTAGCATGAAATTTCTTCCTTGATAAAAACATGATTACCAACCAAATTTCCACGTGATTTTCAGGATAAGCAAACAACAGCTGAGTACCAGTAACAAGCAGTATGCAACAAATGGAAATTTGGATGGTAATCCTGTTGTTATCAAGGAAGAAATTCCATGCTAAGCAAATTTTTGTGCTTAGCAGCTCTATGAAATTGGGCCCTGATTTTTGCACATTTTGTGACTTTATACACCGAGGAGTCTAAAACTCAAAGGAAAATATGTGTAGAGTCAATTGGACTTTTGGGACGCTAGGTGGCAGCAGACTCACTAGGTAAATCCATTGTTCTCATTAATGTGCACATGCGTAAATGTACAAATTCACAGAGTAAGTCTATTGCCAGCTAGCGTTCCAAAGTCTCCCAGACTAATGTGAAGATTATTTGTTTCAAATTTTGTTTTTCTTATATGTTAACAACTCATAGGGCTAGGAAGCTCAGTTGGCAGAGCGCACTTGCACATTAATCTGAAGATCGTTAATTAAAACCTCACTCTAGTAAATTAATCTTTATTCTTTTTTTTCTCTTCTCAGATTTGTTGAGAAGTCGCAGGCAGTGTTCTAGCTGTGAGGGTCCCTTCTTCAGGTTCTACCAGTCAGAACTGGTCTTTGCCAATATTGGTATTTTCCATCGAGTGCCTCTGTATCAGCAAATCTGTAGCCCGTTCAACAACATGCACTGTCAGCCAGTTGATCTGGCCTGATGGTCATGGTCAGCCAGTTGATCTGGCCTGATGGTCATGGTCAGCCAGTTGATCTGGCCTGATGGTCATGCATATGTCTTAATGATATACATGTAGGTGTTTGTTAGGCCTGGGCGACTAGTGAAATTTACTACTCAACTAGTAGCACCTGAAATACAGTCTCAACTTATACTATAATTCACGCTGAAAGGATTGAAGGATTTTGTCACTGATGTCTGATTGTGTTTCGTAAGTAAATTATGTTGTCGTGAATAGTCGGAGTGACACAATCGGTTCACCTAACGGGTTTGTAGTAGTCAGACTATTTTTGTAGTACCGGTATAGACGATGTGACCTCTGACGTCACTCGAAAACCATAACATGATTCGCACGCATACCACTGGGCAAAACCTTTGTGTTTTGGCAGCCAGCTAGAAAGTGTATGCAATCTTACCATGACTACGCGTCTTTTTGCCCGGCGAAACATGACGTATCCAGTGTTTTGTCAATAGAGGGCGGTTTGAATGTAAACAGGACACATCGTCTATAGTCGTGGCGGCACGATTAACTGATGAGTAGTTGAAAAATTGTAGTTGCGACATGACTTTAAAGCAATCAATAGTCTCAACTACAACACAAGTCGCACTGGTCGCCCAGGCTTAGTGTTTGTTGTTGGAAAGTTTTGTGCAATGTTGTGAGTTAGTTCCATGCCAAATAAAGTTATTGTCAATTAATGTTTACTAAATCAGCTTTGAGTTTCAAGCAATTTTTTTACAATGAGCCATTTGCAATTTCGAAATGACTGCCCACACTTTAATTCCTCAGATTAAAAGAAACCGTTTTTTAAAGAGAAGGCATACACCCACATGGTATAACATTTTGAATGGATGTGTATGGCACAATGGTATCAGGGTTTGCTCATCTGGAGGTTGCTATACAAAAGCTTGCCCCGGACCATTTGACGCTTCAACTGTCTTTATAGTCAGGGGAATTTAAATTGAACCAGTTACTTGGGACTTAGTCTTTATTTTTATTTGTTTAAATTCGCGGAGGAAATTATTCATTCACACTTAAGACAACTCCTCATTTTACAAACTTGCTGAAAATCAACATCAAAATAAAATACAAAATACAAAGTTAACCTAACAAAGTCTTTGTACCAGACACTATTTAAATCAAACTTGGAAATGGTTTATTGATTGATGTTTTTAAAGTGCATTTTTTTTGAAAAATTGAGTGTCAAAAATCCATACAACATTTTATATCAGTCTATTTTTTACTATTTATATATCTATACATTGAAACAGCAAATTATCTAGCTTATCATGCCAAAAAGTATAATGACTTTCAGTCTGAGCGTTTACTATGTAGAGACTTGAAACCGGGCCAAATTTATGTTGAGTGAAGATAATCAGGGTACCAGTCATAGAGGGTAGATGGTAACCTCTTTCTGTGAAACATGATTATTTCCTGCTAAGTTACTTTGTGTACCCGCAAGCTGCTCTATGAAACTGTGCCCAGGCTAGGGCCAAGTGTCCGGCGAAATGTGTATCCATCTGAAATACTTGGATATGTGAGAAAGCAACCCCCCCCCTCCCTTCCTGCTCCATCACACAGGTTTCTTATTTTGTTGCCAAACGTGTCGGACCTTTAGAAGATTCCTGACCAGACATGAACCTTTGTTTTCTTGGTCAGATATAAACCCATGCTTTCTTGGTCAGAAACCTGTGTTTTCTTGGTCAGACATCAACCCATGTTTTTCTTGGTCAGAAACCTGTGTTTTCTTGGTCAGACATAAACCCATGTTTGTCTTGGTCATGTGGCTAAATCAAATGAAATCATCATAGATTTGTTTTATGGTATGTTTATTGAGAGTATAGCAGGTGGAAAGTCATGTATAGTTTATTCAAGTTACAACAATTAAAGTGATTTGAAAAAAATACAAAATTTCATCCTTTTAAATGTGTTGTACAAAAAAATGGTAAATGCAATGTTTTTGAATTGCCATAAAAGTAAACGTCCAAACAATTTGAATGTGACTTTTGTTGTGCTTTCGTAATTGTGATGTTTTCCTTGTTGATCTTGTTCGATCTTTGATCAAGTGACTTAATGTTAGACTGAGACCATTTGAGGATGGGGTGTGATTTTATGATTCATTAATGGCATGAGGCCATGGGCGATTTTACATTTTATAAAAGGGTTCAACAGTGAACATTGCCAATGCTGTGATTTTTTTGAGTATGACATTTCTGATGATATTTTTTTTTATCTGAAGGGCAATTTTTTGAGGACAAAATATTTCCTTTTGGCCAAACGTTGAGCCATCTGACCTTTCCCAAAATGGGTTTTGTGTTTCTATTATCAACGCAAGAGTTTACATTTTATAATGTTGTGTATTGTTTACAAAATAACACATGCCAAAATGCCATTCTGATAATTCACTTGTTACTCTGTGAAATGTATAAAGTACTTCCTTTTTTATATGCCAAGAAAACGTGTTGCCTTGGACTTCATCATCGTGACAGGCACTGAGCTCTTTTTTTTCTCCCAATCATCATGGAGGTAGCCTCCATGCAATCATCAAGTGAACTAGTGCAAAATGGTCCGACTTCTTCAGGACATAATGAGAGGGGAAAATGATTTGTGTATGTTGTTTGAAGAGAACCAGCCAACAAATGCAGCTTGAATGGTTTTACTAGAGATCTTGAAATTAAAACGTTTGTCATGTGTTGTTGTGAGTATAAGCCTTGTGAGGCTTTGCAGTTTATTTCAAATATTGTGCAAACTAAAGTTAAATACTTTGTTATGCTTTGTTATTATGAATATGAATTAAACAAAAAATAAGAAAACCTTACTTTCAGTGTCTCATTAGGCTGATTTATCAGAGTTGTTGTTTATAATTGCCCCTTAACACCAATACCAAACGCTTACAGTCGTCATTAATAAGTTGTTTCATAGTCTTTAGTCGGCAGCGGGCAATTGTTGATGTTAAACAGTTGATAAACCATGGCATGGCCTGGACGGACGATATTAGTATGTAAATCATTTTAATGATTTAAACATCGTGTTAAACTATTTCTGTGACGTCACTAGTTTGTTGAAAGTGTAGACTATTTTTACGAATCTACACTTTCGTTACGAATAAGTGTAGATTCGTAACATAATCTATAGTTGAGTGTAGATTCATTTCCAACTTCAGTAACTGGCTAGCCTTGCTCAAGGCAGTCGCATTATTCGCTCCGAAAAGACGCCGCTGTAAACCCACCCGTATACCCTGTGCGTGGTGCGTGCGATCACACCGCATGACCCACCCGTATACACACTGTCACATCGTACGACTACTGTGCACTAAGTCATCCGCACTCGTACCACTAACCGCATGCGGATAGTGTACGGGGGGGCATCGTGTCGTGCGATGTTACGCACAGTGAATACGGGTGGGTTTTTATACGGTACAGCGGCGGTCTTTTTTCGGAGTGATTAATTCGACTGCCTTGAGCAAGGCTAGTAACTGGCTCAACTTCAAAACTACTGTCTTTCCAAGCTGAAAGACGAAGTGCAACAAAAACACAGCTGAATTTAAAAAAACATTTTCCAGCTAAGAAAAATCACTTGTAGCAAGCATTAGTATGCCTACAATTATATTTAAAGATGTGACCAGCTGTCGTTTGACAACGTACACGAAACTAGATAGACTACAACTCTAGTGTTGTTACTATTGTCAATGAGAAATCAAATTCATTGAAACTAGTACATAACCAATGGGGAAATAGTTTATGTCAGAGAATAATACTCTAAAGTGTAGATTCGTGAATATTAATGTACTCGCCTTCGGCTCGTACATTTTATCACGTATCTACACTTTCCCGTCCATTCTCCTTAACGTAACAGACGTGACGAATGAGGACATAAGAAATCAAGAGTGCATGATAAGACCACTACATCGAACAAGTGGAGATAAAGAAACTGAATAAGAAAAAGCGGCAGACCCCCCCCCCCTCCAAAAAAAAAAGATAGGGAGATTAACTAAGTACATAAAGGGTCATTTCTTGGCAACATTGCTGATTTGGCTCCCCCCCCCCCCCCCCGCCAAAAAAAAACCTTTCTCTATTTCCAATAGAACTAACAACAGTTTTGTTTATTTATTGTTAAGCTGTGACATTTTTTTGCATTTATGGCTTTCCATAGTTTTCCAATCGGGGTATTTCCAGGTGAGTTTTACGCAATTGGCATTGTGTGTGATTCAGGAAAAAAATATAGTGAACGGTTACACCCAGTCGCCATCATTCGTACATTGGTGGTTGGGAGGTGCGTTTTGGTCATCAGTTGCCACATTTTCTTTAGCAAGCTACAATTACAAACATATCAACAAATATCCTAAAGATGGCCTTCTCCTCACCAATGGATTCCAACAACGGAGTTGCAGTAAGTTGACGTTCAATTTTCGGCATCCGATTGTCAATTGAATTATTAGTTTAATATTTAACATTCTTGTGACAAAAACCAATAATTATGTAGACTTGTGGACAAGTCGTTAAATCGGCCCCACGCGCTGAGATAGTGCTCCCCCGACAACGCTGCTCTCGCGCGAACTCACTGCTCTCGCGCGAACTGATGGCTCCCCTATTTCGAGGAGTCGAAATCGGGGAGCCATCAGTTCGCGCGAGAGCAGTGAGTTCGCGCGAGAGCAGTGTTGACGGGGGCACTATCTCAGCGCGTGGGGCCGATTTAACGACTTGTCCACAAGTCTAATAATTATGTTGAAGCTTTTTACCCAAGACCACTTAAGCCAAGCATCACTAAGGGGATTGTCCAAGGGAACACACCCACGGGTCATCTTGACCCAGCTGAATATTTTGTATAGGTTTTTAAAACGCTACTATTTTTGGCAATTATGAAAATATCCGACGTAAATTATTTGTGCACGTTATCAACGGAAATTGTTCAAAATTTTGAACGGTATGTTTCATAAGTCAAGACCATAGGGCCGGGGCGCGAATTTGTTTTCCCCGAACGACATTGCAATATTTTTTCCCCTTTCCGTCAAAATTGGCTCTTTCCGTCAAAATTACGTCACAATGAAATTTGGCCTGCTCTTTCTCCAAATCATTGCAATGTCGTTTGGGGGAAAAAATAGCTGCCGGGGCGACCCTAATACAACAAAGGGGAGTATCCACGAAACACATTTTTTGGTCTCCTTAGCCCGGCCCATGGGGCTTTAGTATTTCTTAATGAAATTCTGAAAAACAATTATATTTTGACATGAAACCGTACATTATTT
Organism: Asterias rubens; assembly: GCF_902459465.1. Taxonomy (NCBI): domain Eukaryota; kingdom Metazoa; phylum Echinodermata; class Asteroidea; order Forcipulatida; family Asteriidae; genus Asterias; species Asterias rubens. The sequence goes on along the minus strand of NC_047062.1, from coordinate 17,101,807 downwards.
ATGACATCAATTCAAACAATCAAAAGTTTTGCACGGTCAGTTATTAGAGCAATACAAGGCTTGCTCATTGTTTTACATGGGCACGTTGCCTTGGATCGGTCGAGTTGGTTTTTGAAAAGCGTTTGTTATAAAATGCATGTTGGGTAGAAGGATGTTGTAAAAGTAGAATACAACCATCCACACAAACATGCCTCGAAATTGCACGGTTTTCCTTTTACCTCGTTGACTAACACGGTCGGCCATTTATGGGAGTCAAATTTTTGACTCCCATATCAAAAATTTGACTCCCATAAATGGCCGACCGTGTTAGTTCGCAAAGTAAAAGGAAAACCACGCAATTTCGAGGCAAATTTGTGTGGATCATTGTATTCTAATTTTAAAACATCCAACCATAATGCATTTTATAACAAACGGTTACAAACGGTTTTTTATAGACCAACTCGTCCGATCCAAGGCAACGTGTCTGTTTAAAGAGGAGAGTCCAAGCTACCTCCATGTTGATAAAATGTACGAGCCGAAGGCGAGTACATTAATATTCACGAATCTACACTTTAGAGTATTATTCTCTGACATAAACTATTTCCCCATTGGTTATGTACTAGTTTCAATGAATTTGATTTCTCATTGACAATAGTAACAACACTAGAGTTGTAGTCTATCTAGTTTCGTGTACGTTGTCAAACGACAGCTGGTCACATCTTTAAATATAATTGTAGGCATACTAATGCTTGCTACATACTACTAACGTTGCTCAGCTAACAATAATTGTGTTACTAAAGTGATTTTTCTTAGCTGGAAAATGTTTTTTAAATTCAGCTGTGTTTTTGTTGCACTTCGTCTTTCAGCTTGGAAAGACAGTAGTTTTGAAGTTGAGCCAGTTACTAGCCTTGCTCAAGGCAGTCGAATTAATCACTCCGAAAAAAGACCGCCGCTGTACCGTATAAAAACCCACCCGTATTCACTGTGCGTAACATCGCACGACACGATGCCCCCCGTACACTATCCGCATGCGGTTAGTGGTACGAGTGCGGATGACTTAGTGCACAGTAGTCGTACGATGTGACAGTGTGTATACGGGTGGGTCATGCGGTGTGATCGCACGCACCACGCACAGGGTATACGGTTGGGTTTACAGCGGCGTCTTTTCGGAGCGAATAATGCGACTGCCTTGAGCAAAGCCAGTTACTGAAGTTGGAAATGAATCTACACTCAACTATAGATTATGTTACGAATCTACACTTATTCGTAACGAAAGTGTAGATTCGTAAAAATAGTCTACACTTTCAACAAACTAGTGACGTCACAGAAATAGTTTAACACGATGTTTAAATCATTAAAATGATTTACATACTAATATCGTCCGTCCAGGCCATGCCATGGTTTATCAACTGTTTAACATCAACAATTGTCCGCTGCCGACTAAAGACTATGAAACAACTTATTAATGACGACTGTAAGCGTTTGGTATTGGTGTTAAGGGGCAATTATAAACAACAACTCTGATAAATCAGCCTAATGAGACACTGAAAGTAAGGTTTTCTTATTTTTTGTTTAATTCATATTCATAATAACAAAGCATAACAAAGTATTTAACTTTAGTTTGCACAATATTTGAAATAAACTGCAAAGCCTCACAAGGATTTGTTGTAAAATGTTACTCACAACAACACATGACAAACGTTTTAATTTCAAGATCTCTAGTAAAACCATTCAAGCTGCATTTGTTGGCTGGTTCTCTTCAAACAACATACACAAATCATTTTCCCCTCTCATTATGTCCTGAAGTAGTCGGACCATTTTGCACTAGTTCACTTGATGATTGCATGGAGGCTACCTCCATGATGATTGGGAGGAAAAAAGAGCTCAGTGCCTGTCACGATGATGAAGTCCAAGGCAACACGTTTTCTTGGCATATAAAAAAGAAAGTACTTTATACATTTCACAGAGTAACAAGTGAATTATCAGAATGGCATTTTGGCATGTGTTATTTTGTAAACAATACACAACATTATAAAATGTAAATTCTATACATAGAAACAGTTAGTCTACGATTTGTTGTAAAATGTTACATCTGTAATTCAGTAATTGCTATTTAGCCTATTAATATTATTTGTTAAAAAAACCAAAACAGATTAAGTATTTGTTTGGTGTTAAAATTTAAATTGAGCGACGTTAATAAAATCATTTACCAAAAATTTGAACTTTGTGCATGGAGTTTATTATTATTGGTGACTTTTTTCCTCAAGCAGACTTTAACTTATATTCTTTCCAATACAATAATTAAGCCATTACCGAAAGAATATTTAATTTCCACAAAGTATCCACCATAGAAACAGTTAATTATTTTCTGGGGGCGACTTCGTAAGGGGGCGACATTGGCCGGGGCGACATTGTCAGTAGGCTCTACTTTATATTCTTTCCAATACAATATTAATTGAATACACATTGTACTACCGCAAGAATCCTTACTTATTTTCTGGGGAGACTTTGCCAGGGGGCGACATTGTTTGGGGCGACATTGTCAGGGGGCAACTTTGTAACGACCCGTGCGATGAGCCGGTTAGGGGAGACTTTGCAGGGGGCGGTGGCGAGCTTGCTGGGTGGCGAGATGATGACCAGCATTCCTTAAGGTATACCTGCAGTCTACACAGTATCAAATCCATGACAAACCATAATACACCATTTTTTATTTGCTTTTGAATTAATTGTGGCCATGGATTTGATGAAGTTTTAATCAATAATGATGAATAAATACAATGTCAAAGATTTTATTTATGATGTGCTTATTCATAGAGCTGAGTCAGCAGAAAATAATATTGCTTCAAAATTTACTGCTTAGCAAAACTGAACAGGGTCAGTACTTGTCACAAATTATTGTACACGTCTTTGGCATACAATTTTAGCTGGTAACCTTGTCTAGTAAGCTTATTTGTTTGTGCTTGGCTACTTTTTGTGCTTATCAGCTGCTTCAAGAAATTGGGCCGGGGTCAAACCAACAGAAGCAAAGAGGCACCGCAGTCTACCCGCAGTACATTAATAAGTCTCCTTTGTGATTTTCCTGCGCGAGTTGGCGTGATTTTTCATGCGTGACCTCGGTTTGAATACTAATTAGTCCAAAGGGCTTCTGAAATTCAGTCTTTTTCGGCCTTATCTGAAAAGTATTGACATAAATAATGTAGAAGTACACTGAAATGGAAAGCATATCTGTCGTGTTGTATGAACAAATATCTTGTTGCGTTTGAGTTGAACCGCTTGTTTTTATACATGACGACAGATATGCTCTTCGTTTCAATTTACTGGTACATTTAAATATTTTGGTTGAGACTTTTCAGAAAAGGCTGAAAATGACCGAATTCCACAAGCCCTTTTGACTAATTAGTATACACATGATAGAGGTCACGCATGAAAAAAACGATGCATATCCTAGTCTTGGTGCAAGACGTTTCTCGTTTCCCTTTTCACGCACACCGCGGCCAATTCACCAACAGCGCCCGCACCGACTCAATCCGCACCGACTCACGTGACTTAGTTCACTCACCGCTCCCCCCGGAGAAACGTCTTGGTCCGTGTACCATGTTTGAGTTATGTGACCTCCGTATACATATTCAACGTGTGGGTCAACAAAATACTACGCACGCGCACAACTGGAAACAGAGAAGCGGGCCAGCCTGGTAACCTGCATGCATCGTTGTCCGAGTAAACATCGCTGCTGCCGCGGGAACCCGGGAAATGCACATGTGCGTTTGTTGTTGTGCGGTGGAAATCCGAAAAGTTTGCAATGTATTTATAATAACAATGACTTCCCTGGCCACTGGACCGCCGCCGAGCCGTGGCCGCCTCGGCAAAACTCAATGGTGTTTATTTGCGGCAGAGAACTTGTAACTTGTAGAAGATATTGCCAATAATTTCGAAATTAAAGAAAGACAGTCAGTTATTATCGGTATTAAGCACAATTTTGGGAGAAGAAATCACACCAACCGCCAGTATGAATATATGTGAACAATGTGATTCCAAAGATGCCAAGTGGCGAAAGGGCAAAGTGATAGGGAACGAAATTAAACAACAGTTCTCGGCCAATGTTGGTTGACATCCAAATGTTCACTAAGTTGGTAATGTCTTATAAGTTATTGTACACTACACTAACTTCTGAAGAAATTTAAGTCGTAACCACACTGCTTCTCTAAGAAATGCAACTCTTCTTATAAAATCTTTTGTGATTATTTAAAAATCAAATGTCTCTTTGTTTTTTTCCTGTGGCAAGTTTCATTAAAAGCAAGAGATATAATTTAATTGCGAAAAGGGACTCATTAGCCCTTTCAAAAACAACGTGAATTACCGCAAGATAAACGGGCCAGACAAAATATGACTGGTCTTTTGATCATTGTTTGGACAGTGTGTGTACAGCTTAAAGTTTGCTAATAATAGTCCACACTTGATTGAATCTGAACAAAGATACACAACAGATAAGTGTTTCATTGATTGAAAGACATTCATTTTAATAACATCTATTTCAAGTGCCATCAAAATAGTTATGTACATATTTACATGTATTTTTTAGTAAAAGAACTTGTATGTAAAACTTAAAACAACAGATGAAGCCTTTGTAACTCGATTGTAAATAGTTGCAGGTAATCATTTAAATTTTGAAAGGTATACATTTACTGCCTATTAGTTGATGCTGTCCAGTGATATATAGCCACATACATGTAAACTGTTTTTGACTAGGAATTTACATGTGACCAGCACACCACAAGATAAAACTATGTCTCAGTCTGACTTCATGTGCAAGAGACAGTAACTTGTTGGTTGTTACAGTAACAAAAGGCTATGCACAATGTGTCAGTTGCTTTTCAAAATCATCATTTGCTACTCAATATTACCATTCAGGATGCAAAAATGCTGGATGAAATTGTTCACTGCTATTATACATAGAATGCCATGAAAAAAAGCAATTTTGAAAGGTATACATTTACTGCCTATTAGTTGATGCTGTTCAGTGATATATAGCCACATACATGTAAACTGTTTTTGACTAGGAATTTACATGTGACCAGCACACCACAAGATAAAACTATGTCTCAGTCTGACTTCATGTGCAAGAGACAGTAACTTGTTGGTTGTTACAGTAACAAAAGGCTATGCACAATGTGTCAGTTGCTTTTCAAAATCATCATTTGCTACTCAATATTACCATTCAGGATGCAAAAATGCTGGATGAAATTGTTCACTGCTAGTATACATAGAATGCCATGAAAAAAAGCAGATTTGCATTGAGGTTGGCAAACTACAACATACTATACAACTTTTTTTTCACCAACAATCTTACTTGGTTGTTAACGTTTTCAGCAGCCTTTTTTTAATTTGACTACATGTTGAGCAGTTTGAAAAAGAAAAAAACAAGAAGACCTAATCAACATGTTTTTGTCTTGAACCTTTGGCAATGATACAATAATAGTTGTTTAAAAATTGAGACAAGTTCACTGTGCTTATTATTACAACAGGATGAAGAAAGGACAATCATTGTTTGGTTTCAGTGTAAAAACTCACTGTTCATGAAATTAATATAATAACACATGTTGACTACTTCCCTCTAAAATAGTGTCGTATTGGAGAACACACAGTTCTATCTGAATTGGACTTGTCTTTTGATCATTGTTTGGACAGTGTGCCTACAGCTTAAAGTTTGCTAATAATGGTTCACACTTGATTGAATATGGACATAAACAAATACATGTACACATAGTCATTGACTACAACCAAAAAATCACCATTTAATTGAATATGGTCAAAATTCAAGTGCCATTAAAATAATTATGTACAGTTATTTTTGGTTTTAAAAACAACCTCAGGTGAAAACGTGATATTAAACAATTGACTGGTTCAGGATGGAGCGTAGCTGTCCCAGCTGGCCATAGCACTTCCGGAATGCTGAACTCTTGGTTGATGAATTACCCCTGTTAAATTAAAAAGAAAAATTATGTTAAGTTAAAAATGTGGATTATCCATAATTTTTTTGACTAAAAGTTCTTGGCTTTTTCCTGTTCACAGTAGAAAAGGAAGTAATTATTATTTGGTTAAAACAATAGCACAAACAATGTACATGTATTGATATTTGCAAAACATCATGGAGATAATCTAGCTCTCTTTTAAATAATTAAAATAAAATCCCTTTCATGACATTGCTGCAAACAATTACAAGTATTTTAAAAAGTTGGGTAAAAACAAAACCTTGTAAAGCTTGATTGTCAATTAAGGCCACATGTATACAAAAAATATATGTTGATAGTCCCGGCTTTTCAAAAAAAGAGGGGGATGAGGACTGTTTATTTTTGTATTTTTTTTTTCAAAGGTTGCTGCCAAGCATTGTAGTTCAAACTAAGTTTAGAGTCATCATTTTAAATAGTTTTCAAAAGATTAGTGTTGTTTTCAAGTGCCCTTGAATTACTCTAGAAACTTGAAGAAATTACAAAATTCCTCATTATACTATAATTTTTAGAGTGCCCTTTATTACCAAGGAGAAAATGAATTGGTACCCTTGCCCTTTGCAAAAAAGGAGCATACATGCCTGAATATTTATAAGCTAAAGCCATTATAAGAGACTATGGAGAATGGTTCACTAAAGAACAGAGGCTGAGCCACCCATGTGAATAGGTCATAAAAACATGAAAGGAATGAAAGCCTGGGCATGCAAAAAGCTTGGTTGAAAGAGCTTGCTGGGTATTAGTTGACAAAGCTTTTCACAAGAAGCCATTCACAGGTCTGTCATAAACTCCAAATGGCATAAAGGAATAACCCTCTAAGTACTTGAGTTTGTAAATAGGTAGAGTAATATAAAAATCAGCCACAATACCATTCTTGGAAAAAAGCACTGACTCTTGAGCAATGAATTGAATAGAACATCAATTACTAATTATCAAAGTAGAGATTATAGTTATACACCATATATACCTTGTTTAAGCCAAGAGACTATGGCAAAACTCTAAAAAAAAAAATAAAAAAAAAAACTGCCTACCACTATGCTATGTCACTGTGATTTTCTTCAAGATGCCTAAGATTATTGGAATGTCACACAATAGTCAGATAGTAATCATTTTTAAAAGGTACATACCATTTCGATACGCAATGACTTTCGTCAACAAACAATCCACAGCATCTGTTTTTGACCAGCAACAGTAGTTCCTTCCCTTTGCTTGAGCAAAGACTCTCTAGACTTGCAAACAGGATCGAGTACTTGGGCGATTGTTCCAAAACATGATCTGGTATATCCGAAGTAATATCAGCAGCCTCCAGACCGAGTTTTCTTACTCGGTCTAACCATGGCGGAATACATTCCTCCATGGTCTAACTGATCTACAGCCAGAGCCTTAAGCGGCAAGACGACAACAACCAATGATTTCTCGTCAGCGCCGATGTCGTCGTTATCATGGTTATCGTTTCCACCAACAACAACTTTCAAAAAGTCCACAATAACTGTGGAAGCTTGGAAGATCAAGCTTTTTCCAAACCCCGTTGGTAAATTGATAAATATATCATTACCCTGGGCGAAGAGCGTTAACTTGTTGGCTCTTAAACTTATCAAGACTTAACTTTCTTGCAGCAAAATCGCACAAATGCACCGTCGAAGCTTTTCCATGCGCGACGCTTTTGTTGTCGTCGTTGTATTGTACAAGTAGATGCCATGCCACGCTGTTCCCACCAAAGACGTACAGATACCAGACTGATGCCGATACTGCTACGTCAGAGTTATGCAGGCCAAGCGCAGCGGCATGGTTGGAATGTGCAGTCAAGGCGCACCGGTCAGAAAAACCTCTCATTTCATCTGTTTCGTATTCATGACCGTCGCGGCTATGAATATATAATGAGCTCGGAGGACACATTTTAAAAAATCCAATTCGGGAATATTATATACTGTAACAGACAAAAACTCTTGTAACACGGAGCAACAGGGTTTTATTGTACCTACAAAAATTATTTCATCATTTTATATATCAAAAAATAAGAAATATGGGACAAAAAACGTTACCCTCTTTGTGCAGAAATAAGGGTCTCCAAAAACGTAATTTTTTAAATATTTAACGAAGTCGTGCAGAAGAATTTTACAGATGGACTGTTAGGTAAACTATTAATGTAGTCTATCGCTATATTCATTATTTCTAAGGTCACTCGAAACAGTCAAGTTCACCAAAAGAATCCGTCTTCGTCAGCGTGACCGTTCAGAATCGAGAAGTCCGCCATGTCTCGCTTGTAAAATGAGAGCCCACACGTGATTGGTCAAAACATGGACAATGCTCACTGTCCTATGTAAACAATGAAACCAATCAGCTGCTGTGTAAGGAAACGCTAGGCATTTTCCTAGCGTTTCCGTACATAGCAGTCATGTCTTGTTCCCTACTTCAAACGTCACACTGATTAATGCGGTGTTGGGTAAACATTGAGGTGCCAGGCTTTTCAAATGGTTGTGAATTTGTCTAAAAGGGATTCGTTTAAAGTAGGTCTGCCGTACAATGGCCAAGCCCATTACAATTATATTTGGAAGCATTTTATTATGCCATTCCTCCGAAAATAATAGTAGATATGCACCGTGGTTTACACCTTTATTTCAGAAACACTATTGCCTTCAAAGGACCACCATTACTTGCCCATTCTCACATGCTTTTACCCTGTCAAGATTGGTCAATTGTTCACAACATTTTTATTAAAACACTGCAACATTATTTTCTTGTTTCATGAATTAATTTATTTATTTGATTTCTTCTTTCAGCTGCAGGAATTTCTCATGCAATTATCCACATTTTACAGAGTCTTGATTATTTAAATAAATTTTTAATGCTAGGTCAGCACGGAGAATTAATAACAAAAAAGTTGTTACAGGAACACCCAGGTAATTAAGAGATCTGTAAACATTATACTTTCTAATTCAACTAGTTTCTTATTTTCCCTATTATCTCTAAATATCAAAAGCAACTTGCAATACAACATTAAGTATTCTTTGGTCTGTCGTTGAATATTGATTAAAACAATGTAATTTATCTTGATGAGAACCCCGTAATGCAATAATTGAACAATGCTTACTCTTTACGTTAAAATTATTTTACATATACAGTACTATTGGCAAAGATCTTTTTGTCGAAAAGCTGGTTCACATTTTAACTATCTTTTTTCTGTCTCTGAAACGAAGTTTGTTAATATCAAGAACTACATGAATGACAACATATCATCGGCAACTGAGCAAAACATACCTAATATTGTTTTTAAAAAAAATTACCTGAAGGTTCCTATCTAGATTGTTTTTGTTTTTTTCAAGTTTATGAATATTTTTTTAATTTAAATCTTAAGCCTCAAGCCTGGTTCATACTTCCTGCGAATGTGAATGAGATACGGATGTTGATATAAAAAGTTCACAAATAATTTGCAGAGGTTGAATTGTGCGAATATTGCTTTACGTGCGAAAATTGCGTTACGTGCGAATATTGAGATGTGCGAATATCCCAGCGAAAACAGAGTTGTGATGTAAAATTCACGTAAAATTCGTATCGAATTCACATTCGCAGGAAGTATGAACTAGGCTTGAGGCTTTAGATTTAAATTTAAAAAATATTCATAAAGATAAAGTCGTAAGCACGCAAACTGAATTCGCAGGGTCTGTTAGCTTGAGAAAAAAAAACCACCAAGACCTTTTACTTAGTACGAGGTTCTTAAGTGTCTTGTAAGAAGGTACGAAGTGTCCAAGATACGAAGTGTCCAAGGTACGAAGTGTCCAAGGTACAAAGTGTCCAAGGTACGAAATGTCCAAAGTCACTTCGTACCTTGCAAAGGTACGAAGCGCCAAGGGTGCGAAGTGCCAAAGGTACGAAGTGTCCCGACACCTTTCATCTCGGAAGACTGTTTTTTGACCCATCCATGCCTAGCGGTACCAACTACATCTCTGAGCACGGCAATCCTGAACAGGCATCATTACACCACCCCGTAGAAATCTGGCTGGGTTACAACATCAGGAAGAAACCATGCAGTCAATGTTCAACTTCACGTTCTCCGACAAGTACTTTGTGATGGAATTATCCAAAAGCTAGAAACAACGGTAGGTCATCAAGGGTAGGCCTGAGGTTCGGAGGAAAAAAAAGTAACATAATATTTTAATTTTACATTGTTTAGATCCCATCATATAGTTTAAATAAAAAAATATTTGACAAAAATAACCAGGCTAATTCTCATTGTACACGGACCTAAACTGGGGGCACTGTACTCCGTAGCACGTTAATATAAGGTTTGCGGTATAAACACATCCGGTTATTAAATATTAAACTTCAAATAAGAGGACAACTAACACAAAACAAAAGAAACAAATCAACTGCAATCATAAATTATATAAATGCAATAAAACAAAGAGCAAGTTGAAGACAGAAACTTGTGTTTTGTAAACATCGTGTGCAAAATAACCTAGTACTGTCACTGTAGTATGAGCATTGAGGGTCTATTTCTACCTCCATGGTATGAGCATTTAAACAATTATAACAATGTTTAGTGGATTCAGGTCCCTACTACTTCTTGCTGATATTTAAAAAAATATTTTATAAATACATGCCACGACGACGATGTCCAACGACAAAACAAATAAAAAGCAGCACCAGAAAAATCGTGTTTACTGTGACGTCACGCTACAATGAGTGCCGCAACAGCGGAGAAATTTGTGATTTTTCTTGAAATTACGAGGCCGAAAACACGACAGCGGTTGAACGTGCAGAAGTGAATGTACCATCAATAGGACCGCAAACCCTTCGTCTACCATAATATCGACCTCATTTGTCTCCATTATGCTCGAAACAGTCAAGTTCACCAAAAAAGTGAGGCTACTCTTCGAAAAGTGTGAAAACTTAAGTACACTTCAGTTGAAAATATAAATGTCTTAGAGGGGTTAAATTCGGCAAAAATTGGGTTCTAAATCTACGTTAGATTGTCGAGAAGGCTACTTACCCCACCATGTTGGTCTTACTCTGATGGAAATGTACTTCCCATCGGTTTCAAGGAGCAGTGTCGGAACGCTCGCAATTTCACGCGAAATCTCGAAGGGGTCCGAGGCCAGCTCTCGCTGCAAATAAAATCGAGCTCCGCGCTTCATTATCGAGCACGCTGCGCCTAGACTGTGTGCTCGGAATTTCCCGAGCGATTTGTACACGGACCAAGACGTTTCTCCGGGGGAGCGGTGAGTGAACTAAGTCACGTGAGTCGGTGCGGATTGAGTCGGTGCGGGCGCTGTTGGTGAATTGGCCGCGGTGTGCGTGAAAAGGGAAACGAGAATCGTCTTGCACCAAGACTATGCATATCCCTGCAGATTAATAACAAAGGAGATTAGTGTACTCCTGCGGGTAGACTGTACTGACCGACAAGACTTAATTCTTCGACGACCGACTTACTTGTTTGTCTCCCTCAACGTTCATTTAGCAATTTCGCGCCAATTCAAAAAGGCTGACCAAGCACTGAAGTAAAGGATTTATCGCTAGCGGTGGAGACGGAACTTTAACTCGTTGTAATTGATGAAAACAAGGTTTATACGGAAACGTTGCCATATCATATGTGGTAACCCTTCTTCTCAGGTAAGAAAACAATTCAGTGGTTTTGGAGTTAGTTAACGCTAGATAAATTGGTGGCGACATGCGGAAAATTATCATGAGGGTAAAATTTAATAAGTGCTGGCACAAGTTGTGGCAGTTGCACTGGCACTATACACAAAAGTTTCCGTATGGTGCCACCACTTTTTCATTCGATATGAAATATGCCGCAATGGAATGTGAATCTGTTGAAATAAATGGCTTGATGCAGGTAAGATTTTTAGTTATGAAGCTTTGAAAATTTTCCGCCCCAGAAACGGGCCTTAATAATTAGGATTCTGTATCTGTGTACAGAGGAAGAGTCCTAATTAGGGCTATGGTGCCCTGTGCTTTTGTTGTGGTTCCCTCACTCTTCAAGGTTCCAATACAAAAGTACATTTTCCCCATAGAAGTGACCCTTACCAGACCAGGGCCCAATTTCATAGAGAGAGCTGCTTAAGCAGAAAATATTGCTGAACAATTTTTCTGCTAAGGGGCTAAGCAGAAATGAGCAGGAAACCAGTCACAATTTGTTCGTGTGACATGGTATTTTAGCTGGTAACCAGAGTCCAGTTAGCATAATAATTTGTGCTTAAAGACCATACAAAATACCCCCCTTCAGCCATCTACATTTAAAAGATCTGTATTTTAGTACCTTACCTTATTCCTCGATTTTTACACTCATCTTGTATTTGAGAAAAAAACAAAATTCGCAACATAAGGGCTTCCCCAAACACGAGCACCTTTCACCGATGGTGGCAGCAAACATATTGCCAAAAATAGTGACGTGTCTGGACGTGTGGTTTCTTCGGGTTTATTCGCTGTCGCCTGCACACGACCCGCTAGTGCACAGCAATGGTCTGGTTGCCAAGCAATGCCCCTTCATGTACTTAGTTCATCTCTCCATCTTTTGTTTTGTCTTGCTCTTTTTCGTAAAGGATTCCAAAGTACAGTGAACGGCAAAAGAGCGCCTTCCAGATGCGCAAGGAGGAAGGGGGGTCGGTCTTCATGGCCTCATTCCAAGAGAAACAACTGCTACTTGAGGAGAGGAAAGAAAACAGTAAGTAGAGACCTGCATCATACTGCCATCATATCGGTCATGTTCAATGTATCCAATAACAGTATTGAATGCTAATACTCAGACCATACATCTTCCAGCCTTGGTTTGGTTACATTGATTTCCATGGAAGAAAATCAAGATGGCCACAGCATAATAAAAGTCTGTTGTATCTTACAATTTCATTATTGGCCTGTGGACATCCATTTCAATTTAAAACTGTGTGGAAATATTTGAGGTTTCTTATAAGTCTGTTTAATGAGAGGCGTCCTTGGGTCTCATATTTCAAACATAGCGCTCCAGGCATGCAACTCTTCCGCCGGTCCGCGGTTTATGCATTTTAGCGCTTTGCATCCTTTGGAAAAGGCGCTTTATAAATTCGGTTATTATTATTAATTATTATTATTATTATTAAGTATTATTAATTAATATTATTTATTACAGCTGTTGCTGTTGCTGTTGTGGCATCAGTTGTGGCATCAGTTGTGGCATCAGTTGTGGCATCAGTTGTGGCATCAGTTGTGGCATCAGTTGTGGCATCAGTTGTGACATCAGTTGTGGCATCAGTTGTGGCATCAGGTGTGGCATCAGGTGTGGCATCAGTTGTGGCATCAGTTGTGGCATCAGTTGTGGCATCAGTTGTGGCATCAGTTGTGGCATCAGTTGTGGCATCAGTTGTGGCATCAGTTGTGGCATCAGTTGTGGCATCAGTTGTGGCATCAGTTGTGGCATCAGTTGTGGCATCAGTTGTGGCATCAGTTGTGGCATCAGTTGTGGCATCAGTTGTGGCATCAGTTGTGGCATCAGTTGTGGCATCAGTTGTGGCATCAGTTGTGGCATCAGTTGTGGCATCAGTTGTGGCATCAGTTGTGGCATCAGTTGTGGCATCAGTTGTGGCATCAGTTGTGGCATCAGTTGTGGCATCAGTTGTGGCATCAGTTGTGGCATCAGTTGTGGCATCAGTTGTGGCATCAGTTGTGGCATCAGTTGTGGCATCAGTTGTGGCATCAGTTGTGGCATCAGTTGTGGCATCAGTTGTGGCATCAGTTGTGGCATCAGTTGTGGCATCAGTTGTGGCATCAGTTGTGGCATCAGTTGTGGCATCAGTTGTGGCATCAGTTGTGGCATCAGTTGTGGCATCAGTTGTGGCATCAGTTGTGGCATCAGTTGTAGCATCAGTTGTAGCATCAGTTGTAGCATCAGTTGTAGCATCAGTTGTAGCATCAGTTGTAGCACCAGTTGTAGCACCAGTTGTAGCACCAGTTGTAGCACCAGTTGTAGCACCAGTTGTAGCACCAGTTGTAGCACCAGTTGTAGCACCAGTTGTAGCACCAGTTGTAGCACCAGTTGTAGCATCAGTTGTAGCATCAGTTGTAGCATCAGTTGTAGCATCAGTTGTAGCATCAGTTGTAGTATCAGTTGTAGTAACAGTTGTAGCATCAGTTGTAGCATCAGTTGTAGCATCAGTTGTAGCATCAGTTGTAGCATCAGTTGTAGCATCAGTTGTAGCATCAGTTGTAGCATCAGTTGTAGCATCAGTTGTAGCATCAGTTGTAGTACCAGTTGTAGTATCAGTTGTAGTATCAGTTGTAGCATCAGTTGTAGCATCAGTTGTAGTATCAGTTGTAGCATCAGTTGTAGCATCAGTTGTAGTATCAGTTGTAGCATCAGTTGTAGTATCAGTTGTAGTATCAGTTGTAGCATCAGTTGTAGTATCAGTTGTAGTATCAGTTGTAGTACCAGTTGTAGGATCAGTTGTAGGATCAGTTGTAGCATCAGTTGTAGTAACAGTTGTAGTATCAGTTGTAGTATCAGTTGTAGCATCAGTTGTAGTATCAGTTGTAGCATCAGTTTTAGTATCAGTTGTAGTATCAGTTGTAGTATCAGTTGTAGTATCAGTTGTAGTATCAGTTGTAGTATCAGTTGTAGTATCAGTTGTAGTATCAGTTGTAGCATCAGTTGTAGCATCAGTTGTAGCATCAGTTGTAGCATCAGTTGTAGCATCAGTTGTAGCATCAGTTCTAGCACCAGTTCTAGCATCAGTTCTAGCATCAGTTGTAGTACCAGTTGTAGTACCAGTTGTAGTACCAGTTGTAGCATCAGTTGTAGCATCAGTTGTAGCATCAGTTGTAGCATCAGTTGTAGCATCAGTTGTAGCATCAGTTGTAGTATCAGTTGTAGTATCAGTTGTAGTATCAGTTGTAGTATCAGTTGTAGTACCAGTTGTAGGATCAGTTGTAGTATCAGTTGTAGCATCAGTTGTAGTATCAGTTGTAGTATCAGTTGTAGCATCAGTTGTAGCATCAGTTGTAGCATCAGTTGTAGTACCAGTTGTAGTACCAGTTGTAGCATCAGTTGTAGCATCAGTTGTAGCATCAGTTGTAGCATCAGTTGTAGCATCAGTTGTAGCATCAGTTGTAGTATCAGTTGTAGTATCAGTTGTAGTATCAGTTGTAGTATCAGTTGTAGTATCAGTTGTAGTATCAGTTGTAGTATCAGTTGTAGCATCAGTTGTAGCATCAGTTGTAGCATCAGTTGTAGCATCAGTTGTAGCATCAGTTGTAGCATCAGTTGTAGCATCAGTTGTAGCATCAGTTGTAGCATCAGTTGTAGCATCAGTTGTAGCATCAGTTGTAGCATCAGTTGTAGCATCAGTTGTAGCATCAGTTGTAGCATCAGTTGTAGCATCAGTTGTAGCATCAGTTGTAGCATCAGTTGTAGCATCAGTTGTAGCATCAGTTGTAGCATCAGTTGTAGCACCAGTTGTAGCACCAGTTGTAGCACCAGTTGTAGTACCAGTTGTAGCACCAGTTGTAGCATCAGTTGTAGCATCAGTTGTAGCATCAGTTGTAGCATCAGTTGTAGCATCAGTTGTAGCATCAGTTGTAGCATCAGTTGTAGCATCAGTTGTAGCATCAGTTGTAGCATCAGTTGTAGCATCAGTTGTAGCATCAGTTGTAGCATCAGTTGTAGCATCAGTTGTAGCATCAGTTGTAGCATCAGTTGTAGCATCAGTTGTAGCATCAGTTGTAGCATCAGTTGTAGCATCAGTTGTAGCATCAGTTGTAGCATCAGTTGTAGCATCAGTTGTAGCATCAGTTGTAGCATCAGTTGTAGCATCAGTTGTAGCATCAGTTGTAGCATCAGTTGTAGCACCAGTTGTAGCACCAGTTGTAGCACCAGTTGTAGCACCAGTTGTAGCACCAGTTGTAGCACCAGTTGTAGCACCAGTTGTAGCATCAGTTGTAGCAACAGTTGTAGCATCAGTTGTAGCACCAGTTGTAGCACCAGTTGTAGTACCAGTTGTAGTATCAGTTGTAGCATCAGTTGTAGCATCAGTTGTAGCACCAGTTGTAGTACCAGTTGTAGCATCAGTTGTAGCACCAGTTGTAGTACCAGTTGTAGCATCAGTTGTAGCATCAGTTGTAGCACCAGTTGTAGCACCAGTTGTAGTACCAGTTGTAGCATCAGTTGTAGCATCAGTTGTAGTATCAGTTGTAGTATCAGTTGTAGTATCAGTTGTAGTATCAGTTGTAGCATCAGTTGTAGTATCAGTTGTAGTATCAGTTGTAGTATCAGTTGTAGCATCAGATGTAGCATCAGTTGTAGCATCAGTTGTAGCATCAGTTGTAGCATCAGTTGTAGCATCAGTTGTAGTACCAGTTGTAGCATCAGTTGTAGCATCAGTTGTAGCATCAGTTGTAGCATCAAATGTAGTACCAGTTGTAGTACCAGTTGTAGTACCAGTTGTAGCATCAGTTGTAGCATCAGTTGTAGCATCAGTTGTAGTATCAGTTGTAGTATCAGTTGTAGTATCAGTTGTAGTATCAGTTGTAGTATCAGTTGTAGTATCAGTTGTAGTATCAGTTGTAGTATCAGTTGTAGCATCAGTTGTAGCATCAGTTGTAGCATCAGTTGTAGCATCAGTTGTAGCATCAGTTGTAGCATCAGTTGTAGCATCAGTTGTAGCATCAGTTGTAGCATCAGTTGTAGCATCAGTTGTAGCATCAGTTGTAGCATCAGTTGTAGCATCAGTTGTAGCATCAGTTGTAGCATCAGTTGTAGCATCAGTTGTAGCATCAGTTGTAGCATCAGTTGTAGCATCAGTTGTAGCATCAGTTGTAGCATCAGTTGTAGCACCAGTTGTAGCACCAGTTGTAGTATCAGTGGTAGTATCAGTTGTAGCATCAGTTGTAGCATCAGTTGTAGCATCAGTTGTAGCATCAGTTGTAGCATCAGTTGTAGCATCAGTTGTAGCATCAGTTGTAGTATCAGTTGTAGTATCAGTTGTAGTATCAGTTGTAGTATCAGTTGTAGAATCAGTTGTAGCATCAGTTGTAGAATCAGTTGTAGCATCAGTTGTAGCATCAGTTGTAGCATCAGTTGTAGCATCAGTTGAAGTATCAGTTGTAGCATCAGTTGAAGTATCAGTTGTAGTATCAGTTGTAGCATCAGTTGTAGCATCAGTTGTAGTATCAGTTGTAGTATCAGTTGTAGCATCAGTTGTAGCATCAGTTGTAGCATCAGTTGTAGCATCAGTTGTAGCATCAGTTGTAGCATCAGTTGTAGCATCAGTTGTAGCATCAGTTGTAGCATCAGTTGTAGCATCAGTTGTAGCATCAGTTGTAGCACCAGTTGTAGCACCAGTTGTAGTACCAGTTGTAGTACCAGTTGTAGTATCAGTTGTAGTATCAGTTGTAGTATCAGTTGTAGTATCAGTTGTAGTATCAGTTGTAGCATCAGTTGTAGCACCAGTTGTAGTATCAGTTGTAGTATCAGTTGTAGTATCAGTTGTAGCATCAGTTGTAGCATCAGTTGTAGCATCAGTTGTAGCATCAGTTGTAGCATCAGTTGTAGCATCAGTTGTAGTATCAGTTGTAGCATCAGTTGTAGCATCAGTTGTAGCATCAGTTGTAGTATCAGTTGTAGTATCAGTTGTAGCATCAGTTGTAGCATCAGTTGTAGCATCAGTTGTAGCATCAGTTGTAGCATCAGTTGTAGCATCAGTTGTAGCATCAGTTGTAGCATCAGTTGTAGCATCAGTTGTAGCATCAGTTGTAGCATCAGTTGTAGCATCAGTTGTAGCGTCAGTTGTAGCATCAGTTGTAGCATCAGTTGTAGTATCAGTTGTAGTATCAGTTGTAGTATCAGTTGTAGTATCAGTTGTAGTATCAGTTGTAGTATCAGTTGTAGTATCAGTTGTAGTATCAGTTGTAGTACCAGTTGTAGCACCAGTTGTAGCACCAGTTGTAGCACCAGTTGTAGCACCAGTTGTAGTATCAGTTGTAGTATCAGTTGTAGTATCAGTTGTAGTATCAGTTGTAGTATCAGTTGTAGTATCAGTTGTAGCATCAGTTGTAGCATCAGTTGTAGCATCAGTTGTAGCATCAGTTGTAGCATCAGTTGTAGCATCAGTTGTAGCATCAGTTGTAGCATCAGTTGTAGCATCAGTTGTAGTATCAGTTGTAGTATCAGTTGTAGTATCAGTTGTAGTATCAGTTGTAGTATCAGTTGTAGTATCAGTTGTAGTATCAGTTGAAGCATCAGTTGTAGCATCAGTTGTAGTATCAGTTGTAGCATCAGTTGTAGCATCAGTTGTAGCATCAGTTGTAGCATCAGTTGTAGTATCAGTTGTAGTATCAGTTGTAGCATCAGTTGTAGCATCAGTTGTAGCATCAGTTGTAGCATCAGTTGTAGCATCAGTTGTAGCATCAGTTGTAGCATCAGTTGTAGCATCAGTTGTAGCATCAGTTGTAGCATCAGTTGTAGCATCAGTTGTAGTATCAGTTGTAGTATCAGTTGTAGTATCAGTTGTAGCATCAGTTGTAGCATCAGTTGTAGCATCAGTTGTAGCATCAGTTGTAGCATCAGTTGTAGTATCAGTTGTAGCATCAGTTGTAGCATCAGTTGTAGCATCAGTTGTAGTATCAGTTGTAGTATCAGTTGTAGCATCAGTTGTAGCATCAGTTGTAGCATCAGTTGTAGCATCAGTTGTAGCATCAGTTGTAGCATCAGTTGTAGCATCACTTGTAGCATCACTTGTAGCATCAGTTGTAGCATCAGTTGTAGTATCAGAGGGTGCCTGAATACAAGCCACATCCCAGAGGGTGCCTGACTACAAGCCACATCCCAGAGGGTGCCTGCCTAGAGGACATCATCCCATGTGATTGAAGCGCACCAAACATAGGTAAATTTCCAAATTCTGATCCTAATTAATCAAAAGGGCTTATGTACAGACCCACGTAGAGACATGCAGTGTTACACTTGTTGATTTGACTCGATTTGTATATATTTCAGGAGTCTGTAGTTCTGCTGGAGATGTGGTGCTACCTGCTGCTGACAACATCCCAGAGGGTGCCCGGCTACGAGCTACATCCCAGAGGGTGCCTGACTACAAGCCACATCCCATAGGGTGCCTGACTACAAGCCACATCCCAGAGGGTGCCTGCCTAGAGGACATCATCCCATGTGATTGAAGCGCACCAAACATAGGTAAATTTCCAAATTCTGATCATAATTAATCAAAAGGGCTTATGCACAGACCCACATAGAGACATGCAGTGTTACACTTGTTGATTTGACTCGATTGGTAAATATTTCAGGAGTCTGCAGTTCTGCTGGGGATGTGGTGCTACCTGCTGCTGACAACATCCTAGAGGGTGCCTGGCTACGAGCTACATCCAAGAGGGTGCCTGACAACGATCCACATCCCAGAGGGTGCCTGACTACAAGCTACATCCCAGAGGGTGCTTGACTACAAGCCACATCCCAGAGGGTGCCTGACTACAAGCCACATCCCAGAGGGTGCCTGACTACAAGCCACATCCCAGAGGGTGCAAGCCACATCCAAGAGGGTGCCTGACTACAAGCCACATCCCAGAGGGTGCCTGACTACAAGCTACATCCCAGAGAGTGCCTGACTAGAGGATATCTTCCCATGTGATTGAAGCGCACCAAACATAGATAAATTTCCAAATTCTGATCATAATTAATCAAAAGGGCTTATGTACAGACCCACATAGAGACATGCAGTGTTACACTTGTTGATTTGACTCGATTGGTATATATTTTAGGAGTCTGCAGTTCTGCTGGGGATGGGTGCTACCTGCTGCTGACAACATCCCAGAGGGTGCCTGGCTACGAGCTACATCCCATAGGGTGCCTGACTACAAGCCACATCCCAGAGGGTGCCTGCCTAGAGGACATCATCCCATGTGATTGAAGCGCACCAAACACGGGTAAATTTCCAAATTCTGATCATAATTAATCAAAAGGGCTTATGTACAGACCCACATAGAGACATGCAGTGTTACACTTGTTGATTTGACTCGATTGGTATATATTTCAGGAGTCTGCAGTTCTGCTGGGGATGTGGTGCTACCTGCTGCTGACAACATCCTAGAGGGTGCCTGGCTACGAGCTACATACCAGAGGGTGCCTGACTACGAGCCACATCCCAGAGGTTGCCTGACTACGAGCCACATCCCAGAGGGTGCCTGACTACAAGCCACATCCCAGAGGGTGCCTGACTACAAGCCACATCCCAGAGGGTGCCTGACTACAAGCCACATCCCAGAGGGTGCCTGACTACAAGCCACATCCCAGAGGGTGCCTGACTACAAGCCACATCCCAGAGGGTGCCTGACTACAAGCCACATCCCAGAGGGTGCCTGACTACAAGCCACATCCCAGAGGGTGCCTGACTACAGCCACATCCCAGAGGGTGCCTGACTACAAGCCACATCCCAGAGGGTGCCTGACTACAAGCCACATCCCAGAGGGTGCCTGACTACAAGCCACATCCCAGAGGGTGCCTGACTACAAGCCACATCCCAGAGGGTGCCTGCCTAGAGGACATCATCCCATGTGATTGAAGCGCACAAAACATATGTAAATTTCCAAATTCTGATCATAGTTAATCAAAAGGGCTTACGTACAGACCCACATAGAGACATGCAGTGTTACACTTGTTGATTTGACTCGATTGGTATATATTTTAGGAGTCTCCAGTTCTGCTGGGGATGTGGTGCTACCTGCTGCTGACAACATCCCAGAGGGTGCCTGGCTACGAGCTACATACCAGAGGGTGCCTGACTACGAGCCACATCCCAGAGGGTGCCTGACTACAAGCCACATCCCAGAGGGTGCCTGACTACAAGCCACATCCCAAAGGGTGCCTGACTACAAGCCACATCCCAGAGATGCCTGCCTAGAGGACTTCATCCCATGTGATTGTAGCGCACCAAACATAGATAAATTTCCAAATTCTGATCATAATTAATCAAAAGGGCTTATGTACAGACCCACATAGAGACATGCAGTGTTACACTTGTTGATTTGACTCGATTGGTATATATTTCAGGAGTCTGCAGTTCTGCTGGGGATGTGGTGCTACCTGCTGCTGACAACATCCTAGAGGGTGCCTGGCTACGAGCTACATACCAGAGGGTGCCTGACTACGAGCCACATCCCAGAGGTTGCCTGACTACGAGCCACATCCCAGAGGGTGCCTGACTACAAGCCACATCCCAGAGGGTGCCTGACTACAAGCCACATCCCAGAGGGTGCCTGACTACAAGCCACATCCCAGAGGGTGCCTGACTACAAGCCACATCCCAGAGGGTGCCTGACTACAAGCCACATCCCAGAGGGTGCCTGACTACAAGCCACATCCCAGAGGGTGCCTGACTACAAGCCACATCCCAGAGGGTGCCTGACTACAGCCACATCCCAGAGGGTGCCTGACTACAAGCCACATCCCAGAGGGTGCCTGACTACAAGCCACATCCCAGAGGGTGCCTGACTACAAGCCACATCCCAGAGGGTGCCTGACTACAAGCCACATCCCAGAGGGTGCCTGCCTAGAGGACATCATCCCATGTGATTGAAGCGCACAAAACATATGTAAATTTCCAAATTCTGATCATAGTTAATCAAAAGGGCTTACGTACAGACCCACATAGAGACATGCAGTGTTACACTTGTTGATTTGACTCGATTGGTATATATTTTAGGAGTCTCCAGTTCTGCTGGGGATGTGGTGCTACCTGCTGCTGACAACATCCCAGAGGGTGCCTGGCTACGAGCTACATACCAGAGGGTGCCTGACTACGAGCCACATCCCAGAGGGTGCCTGACTACAAGCCACATCCCAGAGGGTGCCTGACTACAAGCCACATCCCAAAGGGTGCCTGACTACAAGCCACATCCCAGAGATGCCTGCCTAGAGGACTTCATCCCATGTGATTGTAGCGCACCAAACATAGATAAATTTCCAAATTCTGATCATAATTAATCAAAAGGGCTTATGTACAGACCCACATAGAGACATGCAGTGTTACACTTGTTGATTTGACTCGATTGGTAAATATTTCAGGAGTCTGCAGTTCTGCTGGAGATGTGGTGCTACCTGCTGCTGACAACATCCCAGAGGGTGCCTGACTACAAGCTACATCCCAGAGGGTGCTTGACTACAAGCCACATCCCAGAGGGTGCCTGACTTCAAGCCACATCCCAGAGGGTGCCTGACTACAAGCCACATCCCAGAGGGTGCCTGACTACAAGCCACATCCAAGAGGGTGCCTGACTACAAGCCACATCCCAGAGGGTGCCTGACTATAATCTACATCCCAGAGAGTGCCTGACTAGAGGATATCATCCCATGTGATTGAAGCGCACCAAACATAGATAAATTTCCAAATTCTGATCATAATTAATCAAAAGGGCTTATGTACAGACCCACATAGAGACATGCAGTGTTACACTTGTTGATTTGACTCGATTGGTATATATTTCAGGAGTCTGCAGTTCTGCTGGGGATGGGTGCTACCTGCTGCTGACAACATCCCAGAGGGTGCCTGGCTACGAGCTACATCCCAGAGGGTGCCTGACTACAAGCCACATCCCATAGGGTGCCTGACTACAAGCCACATCCCAGAGGGTGCCTGCCTAGAGGACATCATCCCATGTGATTGAAGCGCACCAAACATAGGTAAATTTCCAAATTCTGATCATAATTAATCAAAAGGGCTTATGTACAGACCCACATAGAGACATGCAGTGTTACACTTGTTGATTTGACTCGATTGGTAAATATTTCAGGAGTCTGCAGTTCTGCTGGGGATGTGGTGCTACCTGCTACGAGGGTGCCTGGCTACGAGCTACATCCCAGAGGGTGCCTGACAACGAGCCACATCCCAGAGGGTGCCTGACTACAAGCTACATCCCAGAGGGTGCTTGACTACAAGCCACATCCCAGAGGGTGCCTGACTACAAGCCACATCCAAGAGGGTGCCTGACTACAAGCCACATCCCAGAGGGTGCCTGACTACAAGCCACATCCAAGAGGGTGCCTGACTACAAGCCACATCCCAGAGGGTGCCCGACTACAAGCTACATCCCAGAGAGTGCCTGACTAGAGGATATCATCCCATGTGATTGAAGCGCACCAAACATAGATAAATTTCCAAATTCTGATCATAATTAATCAAAAGGGCTTATGTACAGACCCACATAGAGACATGCAGTGTTACACTTGTTGATTTGACTCGATTGGTATATATTTCAGGAGTCTGCAGTTCTGCTGGGGATGGGTGCTACCTGCTGCTGACAACATCCCAGAGGGTGCCTGGCTACGAGCTACATCCCAGAGGGTGCCTGGCTACGAGCTACATCCCAGAGGGTGCCTGACTACAAGCCACATCCCAGAGGGTGCCTGACTACAAGCCACATCCCAGAGGGTGCCTGCCTAGAGGACATCATCCCATGTGATTGAAGTGCACCAAACACGGGTAAATTTCCAAATTCTGATCATAATTAATCAAAAGGGCTTATGTACAGACCCACATAGAGACATGCAGTGTTACACTTGTTGATTTGACTCGATTGGTATATATTTCAGGAGTCTGCAGTTCTGCTGGGGATGTGGTGCTACCTGCTGCTGACAACATCCTAGAGGGTGCCTGACTACGAGCCACATCCCAGAGGTTGCCTGACTACGAGCCACATCCCAGAGGGTGCCTGACTACAAGCCACATCCCAGAGGGTGCCTGACTACAAGCCACATCCCAGAGGGTGCCTTACTACAAGCCACATCCCAGAGGGTGCCTGACTACAAGCCACATCCCAGAGGGTGCCTGACTACAAGCCACATCCCAGAGGGTGTCTGACTACAAGCCACATCCCAGAGGGTGCCTGACTACAAGTCACATCCCAGAGGGTGCCTGCCTAGAGGACATCATCCCATGTGATTGAAGCGCACCAAACATAGGTAAATTTCCAAATACTGATCATAATTAATCAAAAGGGCTTATGTACAGACCCACATAGAGACATGCAGTGTTACACTTGTTGATTTGACTCGATTGGTATAAATTTCAGGAGTCTGCAGTTCTGCTGGGGATGTGGTGCTACCTGCTCCTGACAACATCCCAGAGGGTGCCTGGCTATGAGCTACATCCCAGAGGGTGCCTGACTACAAGCCACATCCCAGAGGGTGCCTGACTACAAGCCACATCCCAGAGGGTGCCTGACTACAAGCCACTTCGCAGAGGGTGCCTGACTACAAGCTACATCCCAGAGGGTGCCTGACTACAAGCCACAACAAGATTTGTGAAGATTTCACATTTCGTTGGCCTGTTTAAATCATTCTTGGAAGTATATGTGCTTTTCGAATTGTTGTCAACGTACTTGAAATGAGGTACTTCATTACAAGTATGTAGACAGAATACATGTTAAACTTGTATCGAGGTACTATACAAGTTCATGTATTCACATACAAAAACTGCATGTTTGTAATGAGGTACTTCATTACAATCATGTAATTATAACATGCTTGCAATGAAGTACCTTATTGCAAGTATGTAAACGTTTCATGTGCGTAATGAAGTACCGCATTACAACCGTGAAACAAGTTAAGTTAATTTGTAATGCAGTTTGCTCATTACAAAATACGAAACAACATAAGTTTATTTGTAGTAAATTCATAACAAATAAAAAGAGAACAATATGTTTAAGGAGTGTTTTTAAGTGTTTATTAGACATTAAGTTTTGTATTGTTACTACTTAATTTGTCTTTCAATTATTTATTAGTCTAATTGTTTACATGGTATTTGTTCTGGGGTAGCTTACATGGTGGCCACCATCCTGTTTTGTTGGTAACTCTTAAAGCTTTTAATGTGAAAGGTCATGACATTGTGTTGTGTGAATATGGAGGTTGTTTAAGAGTACTCATTACCGAGGTTATTTAATTACAAAGGTCATGACAATGTCATAGAGTCCTCATTAACGAGGTGATTTAATTACAAAGGTCATGACAATGTCATAGAGTACTCATTAACGAGGTGATGTAATTACAAAGGTCATGACAATGTCATAGAGTACTCATTAACGAGGTTATTTCAATTATAAAGGTCATGACAATGTCATAGAGTACTCATTAACGAGGTGATTTAATTACAAAGGTCTTGACATTGTCTCAGCTGTATAGAGTACTCATTAATAGGTTAATATAATTATAATTATAAAGGTCATGACATTGTCTTAGCTGTAAAGAGTACTCATTAACAAGGTTTTATCATTACAAAGGTCATGACATTGTCTTAGCTGTATAGAGTACTCATTAACAAGGTTTTATAATAACAAAGGTCATGACATTGTCTTAGCTGTATAGAGTACTCATTAACAAGGTTTTATAATTACAAAGGTCATGACATTGTCTTAGCTGTATAGAGTACTCATTAACAAGGTTTTATATTTACAAAGGTCATGACATTGTCTTAGCTGTATAGAGTACTCATTAACAAGGTTTTATAATTACAAAGGTCATGACATTGTCTTAGCTGTATAGAGTACTCATTAACAAGGTTTTATAATAACAAAGGTCATGACATTGTCTTAGCTGTATAGAGTATTCATTAACAAGGTTTTATAATTACAAAGGTCATGACATTGTCTTAGCTGTATAGAGTACTCATTAACAAGGTTTTATAATAACAAAGGTCATGACATTGTCTTAGCTGTATAGAGTACTCATTAACAAGGTTTTATAATTACAAAGGTCATGACTTTGTCTTAGCTGTATAGAGTACTCATTAACAAGGTTTTATAAATACAAGGCCATGACATTGTCTTAGCTGTAAAGAGTACTCATTAACAAGGTTTTGTCATTACAAAGGTCATGACATTGTCTTAGCTGTAAAGAGTACTCATTAACAAGGTTTTATAATTACAAAGGTCATGACATTATCTTATCTGTATAGAGTACTCATTAACAAGGTTTTATAATTACAAAGGTCATGACATTGTCTTAGCTGTATAGAGTACTCATTAACAAGGTTTTATAGTTACAAAGGTCATGACATTGTCTTAGCTGTATAGAGTACTCATTAAAAGGTTTTATAATTACAAAGGTCATGACATTGTCTTAGCTGTATAGAGTACTCATTAACAAGGTTTTATAATTACAAAGGTCATGACATTGTCTTAGCTGTATAGAGAACTCATTAACAAGGTTTTATAAATACAAGGCCATGACATTGTCTTAGCTGTAAAGAGTACTCATTAACAAGGTTTTATCATTACAACGGTCATGACATTGTCTTAGCTGTAAAGAGTACTCATTAACAAGGTTTTATAATTACAAAGGTCATGACATTATCTTATCTGTATAGAGTACTCATTAACAAGGTTTTATAATTACAAAGGTCATGACATTGTCTTAGCTGTATAGAGTACTCATTAACAAGGTTTTATAATTACAAAGGTCATGACATTATCTTATCTGTATAGAGTACTCATTAACAAGGTTTTATAATTACAAAGGTCATGACATTGTCTTAGCTGTATAGAGTACTCATTAACAAGGTTTTATAATTACAAAGGTCATGACATTGTCTTAGCTGTATAGAGTACTCATTAACAAGGTTTTATAATAACAAAGGTCATGACATTGTCCTAGCTGTATAGAGTACTCATTAACAAGGTTTTATTATTACAAAGGTCATGACATTGTCTTAGCTGTAAAGAGTACTCATTAACAAGGTTTTATTATTACAAAGGTCATGACATTGTCTTAGCTGTATAGAGTACTCATTAACAAGGTTTTATAATTACAAAGGTCATGACATTGTCTTAGCTGTATAGAGTACTCATTAACAAGGTTTTATAATTACAAAGATCATGACATTGTCTTAGCTGTATAGAGTACTCATTAACAAGGTTTTATAATTACAAAGGTCATGACATTGTCTTAGCTGTATAGAGTACTCATTAAAAGGTTTTATAATTACAAAGGTCATGACATTGTCTTAGCTGTATAGAGTACTCATTAACAAGGTTTTATAATTACAAAGGTCATGACATTGTCTTAGCTGTATAGAGTACTCATCAACAAGGTTTTATAAATACAAGGCCATGACATTGTCTTAGCTGTAAAGAGTACTCATTAACAAGGTTTTATAATTACAAAGGTCATGACATTGTCTTAGCTGTATAGAGTACTCATTAACAAGGTTTTATAATAACAAAGGTCATGACATTGTCTTAGCTGTATAGAGTACTCATTAACAAGGTTTTATTATTACAAAGGTCATGACATTGTCTTAGCTGTAAAGAGTACTCATTAACAAGGTTTTATTATTACAAAGGTCATGATATTGTCTTATCTGTATAGAGTACTCATTAACAAGGTTTTATAATTACAAAGGTCATGACATTGTCTTAGCTGTATAGAGTACTCATTAACAAGGTTTTATAATTACAAAGGTCATGACATTGTCTTAGCTGTATAGAGTACTCATTAACAAGGTTTTATAATTACAAAGGTCATGACATTGTCTTAGCTGTATAGAGTACTCATTAACGAGGTGATGTAATTACAAAGGTCATGACATTGTCTTAGCTGTATAGAGTACTCATTAACAAGGTTTTATAATTACAAAGGTCATGACATTGTCTTAGCTGTATAGAGTACTCATTAACAAGGTTTTATAAATACAAGGCCATGACATTGTCTTAGCTGTAAAGAGTACTCATTAACAAGGTTTTATCATTACAAAGGTCATGACATTGTCTTAGCTGTAAAGAATACTCATTAACAAGGTTTTATAATTACAAAGGTCATGACATTATCTTATCTGTATAGAGTACTCATTAACAAGGTTTATAATTACAAAGGTCATGACATTGTCTTAGCTGTATAGAGTACTCATTAACAAGGTTGTATGTATACAAAGGTCATGCCATTGTCTTAGCTGTATAGAGTACTCATGAACAAGGTTTTATAATATAATAATAACATAAAATAATAATAATAATAAATAATAATTAGAGGGGGTAACATTACAAAGAAGCAATTGTTGTAATGGTTACACACTCAGATGTATTACGATCCCTTTTGTGGGGTGGGAGATGACAACCTTCACGTGGTCCACCCTGTTGTTAACTAATTGTCATCAGCTGTATATACGTATGTATATATAGCTCTATGCATCTAACCAATCTACCCCATCAGGTAAGATGGAATTTGACTCGATGAACTTTCAAGAATGTTCATGATCAGTCCATGAACATGCCTTAAACAGTTCACAACATGTTCATTAGAGCAGTTCATGAACCAAGTTCAAGAACTGTTTATCTGTTCAATTGATGGACATTTGATAGGGGAACAAAAGGGAAGCGAAGAGTTCTTTATTGGCCGTTTAAAACCAGCAGGGTCGTTGCCAGGTGATAAAGGCCCGAGCAGAAGGCGAGGGCCTTTATCGCACGGCAACATACGTTTAAGAACAAGTCACTACTCTTTTATTCCCATTCATAAATGCCCTTTTGTTAAAAAGCGCGCTTAGAAATAGATATTCGCGCGCGCTTAGAAATAGATTACGCCCTGTTACTAAAAGCTATGAATTGCGCGTTCGGCATGAGTATATTGGCGTACGTAGGCCTGACACGCGGAAGCCGGCCGGTTATAAACAGCTCCAGCTGGGCCCAATTTCATGGCTCTGCTTACCGTAAGCAAAAAATCAGCGCTTACGGAAGCAGGGAATTCTGTGTATACGGCAAGCGTATTTCATGGGTTAGCGGCGAATTTTGGCTTTTGCGCGTGCCTACTCCACGTTTCTAGGCATTCTACGCTTAAAAGGCTAGCTCAGAAAGCCGGTTATAAACAGCTCCAGCAGGGCCCAATTTCATGGCACTGCTTACCGTGAGCAAAGAATCAGCGCTTGCGGAAGCAGGGAATTCTGTGTATACGGCAAGCTTATTTCATGGGTTAGCGGCGAATTTTGGCTTTTGCGCGTGCCTACTCCACGTTTCTAGGCATTCTACGCTTAAAAGGCTAGCTCAGAGCGGGGGAGCAAAGAATCAGCGCTTACGGAAGCAGTGAATTCTGTGTATAGGGCAAGCGTATTGGGAATAGTGTCATCAGTGGTCATTTCAACTTGGTTTTAGGTGGTTCCTCAGATGTTTAACCCAGGAGGGGGGGTGTCTGGCGGGCCCAATTCAGCAAATCTCAAGTCTGGCGGCTGATACTGGTATAAATTATAGTATTATTGGTCCTTTCTCTATCTGGTCATTTCAACTGCAGTTCCTCTGTTGTTTAACCCAGGGGGAGGGGGGGGGGGGTTGCAGGCCAATGCAGCGAAATTATTGTACTACTACTAGCATACTTGTTGTTATTAAATTATGGGCTCTCACGTTTTTAAAGAATACCAGGTCGACGCGTGGGGCCAGGGCTGGAGCTCCAGAAAGGGGGAGTTTTTAGAATTATGTATTTCAAGAGGCGGTATCACTGAGTATGGATTGAATTTTTGGTGCGTCTTCATAAACTCTTGGAGTATCAAGAAGACGATAGGCCTACCCATGCCGGATTAACATGAGTTGAGATTTGTGAGTTTGGTGTTATTTACCGAGCTTTGTTTGTTTTGATTGACTGTTTGCAGGGAAGAGGTTGAATCAAGGAAGAGGCTGAGTGAGAAGAATGCAGAGGACTTGAAGCATATGGATAAAAGACGAAGAGACAACCAGGTTATTACAGTTTGGAGAAATCTTTCCATAAAGCTTTGTCCTTTTTCTTGAAACTGTACTTAATTTTGGTCCAATTCCAATCCATCAAGTAATTTATTTATTTGTTTATTTATTTATTCACTTAGGCTTTAAAAACTTCAAAACACACAGCAACAATAAGTAGAAATGTGTAATTTTTACATTATTAGTAAAATAATTAGAGACATATCAACAAAAAGCAAGCAGAAGCCTATAGGGATTGCCCAATAGGGAACCAAATCACTATCCAGATCTTGAATTGGTCTCAACGTTTTGACCAACTTGCTATAGTCATCGTCAAGAGATTGACTCCGCGGTAGTGCAGTTAATTATGATCCTATAAAGCTAAAGTAGTTGTCCCAGCCAATTTTCTATACCTTCCGCCCGGGTATAGTTACAAAGCAGGACAGTTCTTTTCAGAACAAGTCTCTCAAAAATCTGATAATCTACTCTTTGTGGTAGTAGAATAAAGAAAGACAGTTCTCTAAGAACAAACTCTACCTGGCAAGTAGAAACACACATGGTGTTACCGCAAACCAAATATATATTGATACCTCACCATGCAACGCCTAAATTCTTTTGTACCCTTTTCACTGATGAAAGAGGTTTCTAAAAAAATAATTGCCTTGTTAATGATTTCCAATCCATGTTTAGTTTCACCTCACATGTAGGTACTTGTGAAATTTGTGTGTAATTTCTTTTCCCAAAAGACTTTGATGCTTTATTTGTCGTTAAAAAGACAAATAGTTAATTATTTTCTGCAAATTATTTATTATGACCCATCAAAATGAACTAGGCATATCTGAGCTTTTAAGGAACTGGTGGTTCTCAAATGTAATACTGTAAAAAATTAACTATGCCTAGTGATCAAATGCACACAAAACGTGCAACTACACAGCTGATGTAAATTTGTCCGATATTTGTCGTTTATTTTAGGTTGCGTAGAGAACCCTACTGAAGTACTTTCGACGAGCAGTAGCGTCTAGACAAACAGTAAGTACAGTCTTTCTTATGATTTTTCTCCTGTAGATGATCAGCGTATATTAATAGAAACATGAGTCTTTAACCAATAGTTCTTTTCCGAACCAACACAACTCATAAAGAGATTCACATAGTGTTATCGCAAAATGTTCTTATAGTTACAATTCCACCATACAAAGTTTCAAATCCTACTAATGGTGGTGGGCATCAAATAGGTAGGGGTGGGGTGACAAGGGGAGGGGGGCACAATATCAAATGTCCCCCCATCTTTTTGACCACCTTAATCATGAAGCCCAAGTATTGCACTGTGTAAGACCAACCCTGTGTCTCGCCATGGGCATTAATCCTGGGGGCTATAAGGATGACACAACTTTTTAGAAGGGTGGGGGACACTATATCAAATGTCCCCCCTCAAAATTTACCAAAGATTGCACCACAGAGCATCTAAAATGCAGAATTTTCCCGTGCCTATATCCGCTTAGGGCTTAGATGAAGTGTCATTTTTAGTAACAATACAAAGTATGAGAATACTAGTGAATTCTTTTTTTAAACCCTGACTTGCAGCTGCCCCCAAGCCGGTTTCCAATGCATCAGCTTTCTACAGTAGAGGGCGCCAGATTGCTGGTTACTCTGCCACGGATGCATTGCTACAATCAAGGTGAGTTTATTGGGTTTTTTAAAGTGGGGCCTTAAAAAAACATGTTATTTTTTATATGGCATTAGTTCTATTTGTCCTCACAACCTGATGTTGATTTCTTTAGAGCACAACAACTTTTTTTTAATTCGGGAGACTTCTCTACTACCTCAGATTAGATTCTCTGAATGGACCCTACCCATGAAATATGCTAATTACATTCATGCATGCGTACAGACCCTGTTGGTTGCAGACGCGCAATCGCGTCTGCGTCACGCACCCATTAGCCGTTTAAAAAAACAGCGCGATGCTCCCTCATTTTGCCAACCAAAACGTTAGTGCGCACGCGCTATGTGCAATTTACATATTTCATGGAAAGGGTCTATTGGGGAGACTTCTCAGTTCTGAAAAGAACTGTCCTGCTTCTTAAATACTACCTAGGCAGAAGGTAGGAAATCTACCTAGCAAGTAGATACGCATGTTGTTATCGCTAACATTGATACCTAGGTTATTGATACCCCACCGTGCAATGCCTCAAGTCCCATATTCTTAATGTTGTTTGTCCCCTCAGGCAAACCAGCTCTAACGTCACGGTAAAGCGTACCGCTGGATTCCTGAGCGTCTCTAATAATACCTGGCGCTTTGTATCCTTTGTATCCTTTGGCAAAAGGCAAAAGGCGCGTTATAAATACGGTTATAAACTCAAAGAGGTTGTACCCGATCACAAGCTACCCGGCTGGAGGCAGAAGAGCATCCCCACAGCAGTCAAGACGTCTCAGATCAGTCTACAAGGGTAGGTCATTCACACACTTAAAAAAAAAAAGTATTATTACTACTTTTTTACCCTTTCACCGATGTGTGTTAGCACTGTATACTCAGTACTTTGCCGATTGCTGTGGAAAAATATCACCAGCATGTTACTCGGGTGGGATTCGAACCCACAACCCTTGCAATTCTAGAGCAGTGTCTTACCAATAAGACTACCGTGACTGCCAGTAGCTAGAGGCAGTTTGAATCCTATGTTTTGGCAGCGGGTACCACAACGATATAATAGATGTTAACATAGGATTCGAACTGCCAATATGGGTACTGCATTAATATTCTTTAGCACCAATGTAACATTACCATCTATAACAATAATAACATTAATTAGTTTTTATCTCAAATGTCTCAAAGTGCAATGTGCTTTTTATTTTTTGCTTATTTGTTGTATTATCTGGTGTCAGTTTGTGAAAACGGAAAATGCCTTTTTTGCAATCTTCGACGTATGTATAAAGTTCAAAGCATCAAGAAACCATTGTTAGAAAGCTAGTTGAAAATACCCATAACTTTTTTTACAGAGCTTGATTTTAAAAATGTTCATTGCTGTTTTCCCGGATTGCTACTTTTTACTTGTATTTGTGTGTGTCCGTTTGTAATGTTGGTGACGATTAATTTTGTCTGATTTGTGCACTTTTTCCGCCAGATTCTCAAATCTTGGTAATACGTGTTACATGAACGCCATTCTCCAGTCGCTATTCTGTCTGGAATGCTTCACTGCAGACATGCAGAATCAAGACATCATTCCACTCATGCAGAAATCAAGTCTCTACTGGTAAGACATTTTGGGCCCCTCACGATTGAGACTTGTCAGAGAAGATGTGGCGTAAACACTGGCATAACTGGGGTGGGTGGGTTGGGGCATCATATTCTTCAACACTTTCAAATAACACTGTGTGAATGTGTGCAAGTTCACACAGTGATTCAATCCCCTACATTATGTGGACTTTTGTTATCAGGTCCACTCTTGTTATGTAGTGTACATGAGTTTTAACCCAATTCACCTAACGTCATCATCAGAATAATCTTGGATGCACCATTTTGGTGGTCAATGTAAACGTGTGTTATTCAGTGAAGTGCGCATTTTAGGCGACGCGGCATTTACACGTAAACCTATTGACCACCAACATGGTGAGCGTGGCATCAGTTGCTGCATGTGACGCGCTTGCAAGGGTTCAACTACCATGATTGAAAGCTATTCTATTTACGTCCACGTCATTGCTGATCAGTATTACAGATACAATCGAATCAAGACAATGTAACCATTGATGGGCTTTACCCATAGAGCTATATCTAGACTCTATCTAGACCAGGACTAAGAAATGTTTTTATTTTTTGTAAAACAGTCATGACAGTCCTCGATCATCATGACCATGGCAATGTTTCTCTGTTTTGTAACAGAAAAAAATGTCTTACTTTTGTCATGGAGGTCGTCCATGCTTTTGTCGAAGTATTTATCTGCACAAATCGGAGTCACTGGTGGGAAGTTTTGGTTGTTATTTCCGATCCTTCGAGGGTGACGGCAATTGGTAAAAGCCGGAACTGCCTGATCTGCCTGATCTGCCGGAACTGCTAAAAAAATTAAATTTTTCGGATAATTGTATTGCATTTGAAGTCGGAACTCAGTTGGAATGGTCAAATACATCAGTTTTTGTTATAACTACTCACTAACCTGTGCAAAAGATTATTCCTGGAACTCAAAAACATTAAAATTTGACTGACTTTGTTGATCGCATGACGGACAAATCGGACAGCAGGTACCAGACTATGCAACAGACGCACGCAAAGTGGCACTGTTTTCGTAATCGGGCGGTGCGTGGGTTATGGGATGGTCGCTTATAATATTGCAGGTCGGAACTCACATTGCTTGCAGTCCTACGCGGTCGCACATTGCAGGTCGGAACTCACATTGCTTGCAGTCCTACGCGGTCGCACATTGCAGGTCGGAACTCACATTGCTTGCAGTCCTACGCGGTCGCACATTGCAGGTCGGAACTCACATTGCTTGCAGTCCTACGCGGTCGCACATTGCAGGTCGGAACTCACATTGCTTGCAGTCCTACGCGGTCGCACATTGCAGGTCGGAACTCACATTGCTTGCAGTCCCACGCGGTCGCACAATGCAGGTCGGAACTCGCATTGTAGTCTAAGCTGAATGGGGAAATTCAAGACTTTCACCGTGGAAGAATCTGTCCATTTAATTTGTAATATTGTAAATAAATCAGTTGTATATAAAGGTGGCGATCTATGTTACAAGTTTTGGAATGGCTTGTCAATTAATATCTTATTCATTCTGGTTTTCTGTATCAGGGGGGAGATCGTACACACACGGCCATACGTTGTACTGTGCGGTATTCGGTGGGTAAAAGCCGGAGCTATCATTTTATGTTTTACTACGACGCTTAGGGAATCCACGAAGATTCTACACCCATACGTTGTGCGTTATGCGGTGGGTAAAATCCGGAACGATAGCAGTTTTCTGTTTTACTACGGTGCTTAGGGTATATCAACACCACGTGGTAGTATAGTTTCAGAGTAGATCGTAGGCATATACATACACACTGCGCCATTTGTGTTTAATATTTCAATGTTGGCAACAACAAAAGCATCAGATGTAATTCAAGCATTACACAGTCTACAGAATTAAGACACATGGCTAAAGATACTCAGTTATTTGTTACCAACATGCAGAAAATTTGAAGGTCGGGACAGCCAGTGTTGATGTTAATTTTTTTTATCAAGTTTTTGCACAATATTATTCAGAACTCAATTTGTACAGGTTTAACATTCATCCGTTTAATAAGCCAGGGCCTAATCTAATATTATAGACCCTCGTCCATTGTTTGGAAGTCGAGGTCTCCATGCCCTGCGTCCATAGCTTTGATAGTACATGGTATGGGGGGGGGTCCAATAATATATGATTTGAGGGTAAATTTTTACAAAAATAAATGTTTGCAATAATTGTATTACATCAAGAAGAATGTGGCTAAAGAACTGAAGCTTGTAAATACGTATTGAACTATTTTGAGCGCTTTCAGTTCGGCTTCGCATCTTAATGTGGTTGGGGTAGGCTGTCGTCGTCCGTCAAGTCGTCTGTCACATTAAATGACTATTTCAATTAATGTCAAGTTCAATTCATTCAATCATTGAGGTTATAAAAACAATTTTTTTTTTTCACTGTCACCATAATGGTCATAATTGTTTGCAATATTATGAAGTTTTAAATTTTATTCGGCAGCTTTTTTTCTATGTCAGTTATAACAGCCCATGTATAAAATATTACGTATATATAGTGGGGGTCCAATCAATATGTATGTCTACAAGTTGTGTATAAATGCGAAGGTCGGTAAACCAGGTCGGAACTCTCATTAATTTCTGCAGTATAGTGAAGTAACGTCATGTGTACATAATTCAGTAGATTTTGGGTGGCAATTGAAACAATCCCTGTTTTATGTTATCTACACTATTTTTCATGATTCGCACGCATACCACTGGGCAAAACCTTTGTGTTTTGGCAGCCAGCTAGAAAGTGTATGCAATCTTACCATGACTATGCGTCTTTTTGCCCGGCGAAACATGACATATCCAGTGTTTTGTCAATAGAGGGCGGTTTGAATGTAAACAGGACACATCGTCTATAGTCGTGGCGGCACGATTAACTGATGAGTAGTTGAAAAATTGTAGTTGCGACATGACTTTAAAGCAATCAATAGTCTCAACTACAACACAAGTCGCACTGGTCGCCCAGGCTTAGTGTTTGTTGTTGGAAAGTTTTGTGCAATGTTGTGAGTTAGTTCCATGCCAAATAAAGTTATTGTCAATTAATGTTTACTAAATCAGCTTTGAGTTTCAAGCAATTTTTTACAATGAGCCATTTGCAATTTCGAAATGACTGCCCACACTTTAATTCCTCAGATTAAAAGAAACCGTTTTTTAAAGAGAAGGCATACACCCACATGGTATAACATTTTGAATGGATGTGTATGGCACAATGGTATCAGGGTTTGCTCATCTGGAGGTTGCTATACAAAAGCTTGCCCCGGACCATTTGACGCTTCAACTGTCTTTATAGTCAGGGGAATTTAAATTGAACCAGTTACTTGGGACTTAGTCTTTATTTTTATTTGTTTAAATTCGCTGAGGAAATTATTCATTCACACTTAAGACAACTCCTCATTTTACAAATTTGCTGAAAATCAACATCAAAATAAAATACAAAATACAAAGTTAACCTAACAAAGTCTTTGTATCAGACACTATTTAAATCAAACTTGGAAATGGTTTATTGATTGATGTTTTTAAAGTGCATTTTTTTTGAAAAATTGAGTGTCAAAAATCCATACAACATTTTATATCAGTCTATTTTTTACTATTTATATATCTATACATTGAAACAGCAAATTATCTAGCTTATCATGCCAAAAAGTATAATGACTTTCAGTCTGAGCGTTTACTATGTAGAGACTTGAAACCGGGCCAAATTTGTGTTGAGTGAAGATAATCAGGGTACCAGTCATAGAGGGTAGATGGTAACCTCTTTCTGTGAAACATAATTATTTCCTGCTAAGTTACTTTGTGTACTCTAGCAGCTCTATGAAACTGTGCCCAGGCTGGGGCCAAGTGTCCTGCGAAATGTTATCCATCTGAATTACTTGGATATGTGAGAAAGCAACCCCCCCCCCCCCTCCCTTCCTGCTCCATCACACAGGTTTCTTATTTTGTTGCCAAACGTGTCGGACCTTTAGAAGATTCCTGACCAGACATGAACCTGTGTTTTCTTGGTCAGATATAAACCCATGCTTTCTTGGTCAGAAACCTGTGTTTTCTTGGTCAGACATAAACCCATGTTTTTCTTGGTCAGAAACCTGTGTTTTCTTGGTCAGACATAAACCCATGTTTTTCTTGGTCAGAAACCTGTGTTTTCTTGGTCAGACATAAACCAATTTTCTTGGTCAGAAACCTGTGTTTTCTTGGTCAGACATAAACCCATGTTTTTCTTGGTCAGAAACCTGTGTTTTCATGGTCAGACATAAACCCATGTTTTTCTTGGTCAGAAACCTGTGTTTTCTTGGTCAGACATAAACCCATGTTTTTCTTGGTCAGAAACCTGTGTTTTCTTGGTCAGACATACCCCCATGTTTTTCTTGGTCATGTTTTTCTTGGTCAGAAACCTGTGTTTTCTTGGTCAGACATACCCCCATGTTTTTCTTGGTCGGAATCCTGTGTTTTCTTGGTCAGACATAAATCCATGTTTTTCTCGGTCATGTGGCTAAATCAAATGAAATCATCATAGACTTGTTTTATGGCATGTTTATTGAGAGTACAGCAGGTGGAAAGTCATGTATAGTTTATTCAAGTTACAACAATTAAAGTGATTTGAAAAAAATCCGAAATTTCATCCTTTAAAATCTGTTGTAAAAAAAAAATGGGAAATGCAATGTTTTTGAATTGCCATAAAAGTAAACGTCCAAACAATTTGTGACTTTTGTTGTGCTTTCGTAATTGTAATGTTTTCCTTGTTGATCTTGTTCGATCTTTGATCAAGTGACTTAATGTTAGACTGAGACCATTTGAGGATGGGGTGTGATTTTATGATTGATTCATTAATGGCATGAGGCCATGGGCGATTCCACATTTTATGAAAGGGTTCAACAGTGAACATTGCCAATGCTGTGATTTTTTTGAGTATGACATTTCTGATGATATTTTTTTTTATCTGAAGGGCAATTTTTTGAGGACAAAATATTTCCTTTTGGTCAAACGTTGAGCCATCTGACCTTTCCCAAAATGGGTTTTGTGTTTCTATTATCAACGCAAGAATTTACATTTGATAATGTTGTGTATTGTTTACAAAATAACACATGCCAAAATGCCATTCTGATAATTCACTTGTTACTCTGTGAAATGTATAATGTACTTTTTGTTTTATATGCCAAGAAAACGTGTTGCCTTGGACTTCATCATCGTGACAGGCACTGAGCTCTTTTTTTTCCTCCCAATCATCATGGAGGTAGCCTCCATGCAATCATCAAGTGAACTATAACCAAACTCATCAGAAGTGCAAAATGGTCCGACTTCTTCAGGACATAATGAGAGGGGAAAATGATTTGTGTATGTTGTTTGTAGAGAACCAGCCAACAAATGCAGCTTGAATGGTTTTACTAGAGATCTTGAAATTAAAACGTTTGTCATGTGTTGTTGTGAGTATACGCCTTGTGAGGCATTGCAGTTTATTTCAAATATTGTGCAAACTAAAGTTTAATACTTTGTTATGCTTTGTTATTATGAATATGAATTAAACAAAATATAAGAAAACCTTACTTTCAGTGTCTCATTAGGCTGATTTATCAGAGTTGTTGTTTATAATTGCCTCTTAACACCAATACCAAACGCTTACAGTCGTCATTAATAAGTTGTTTCATAGTCTTTAGTCGGCAGCGGACAATTGTTGATGTAAAACAATTGATAAACCATGGCATGGACGGACGATATCAGTATGTAAATCATTTTAATGATTTAAACATCGTGTTAAACTTTTTCTGTGACGTCACTATGTTGTTGAAAGTGTAGACTATTTTTACGAATCTACACTTTCGTTACGAATAAGTGTAGATTCGTAACATAATCTATAGTTGAGTGTAGATTCATTCCAACTTCAGTAACTGGCTAGTCTTGCTCAAGGCAGTCGCATTATTCGCTCCGAAAAGACGCCGCTGTAAACCCACCCGTATACCCTGTGCGTGGTGCGTGCGATCACACCGCATGACCCACCCGTATACACACTGTCACATCGTACGACTACTGTGCACTAAGTCATCCGCACTCGTACCACTAACCGCATGTGGATATTGTACGGGGGGCATCGTGTCGTGCGATGTTACGCACAGTGAATACGGGTGGGTTTTTATACGGTACAGCGGCGGTCTTTTTTCGGAGTGATTAATTCGACTGCCTTGAGAAAGGCTAGTAACTGGCTCAACTTCAAAACTACTGTCTTTCCAAGCTGAAAGACGAAGTGCAACAAAAACACAGCTGAATTTAAAAATCATTTTCCAGCTAAGAAAAAAACACTTTAGTAACAATTATTGTTAGCTGAGCAACGTTGTAGTACGCAGCAAGCACTAGTATGCCTAAAATTATATTTAAAAATGTGACCAGCTGTCGTTTGACAACGTACACGAAGTTAGATAGACTACAACTTTAGTGTTGTTACTATTGTCATTGAGAAATCAAATTCATTGAAACTAGTACATAACCAATGGGGAAATAGTTTAAGTCAGAGAATAATACTCTAAAGTGTAGATTCGTGAATATTAATGTACTCGCCTTCGGCTCGTACATTTTATCACGAATCTACACTTTCCCGTCCATTCTCCTTAACGTAACAGACGTGACGAATGAGGACATAAGAAATCAAGAGTGCATGATAAGACCATTACATCGAACAAGTGGAGATGAAGAAACTGAATAAGAAAGAGCGGCAGACCCCCCCCCAAAAAAAAAAAAAAAAGATAGGGAGATTAACTTAGTACATAAAGGGTCATTTCTGGCAACATTGCTGATTAGGCTCCCCCCCCCCCCCGCAAAAAAAACATCTCTGTTTCCAATAGAACAAACAACAATTTTGTTTATTTGTTGTTAAGCTGTGACATTTTTTTTGCATTCATGGCTTTCCATAGTTTTCCAATCGGGGTATTTCCAGGTGAGTTTTACACAACTGGCATTGTGTGTGATTCAGGAAATATAGTGAACGGTTACACCCAGTCGCCATCATTCGTACATTGGTGGTTGGGAGGTGCGTTTTGATCATCAGTTGCCACATTTTCCTTAGCAAGCTACAATTACAAACATATCAACAAATATCCTAAAGATGGCCTTCTCCTCACCAATGGATTCCCACAACGGAGTTGCAGTAAGTTGACGTTCAATTTTCGGCATCCGATTGTCAAATTGAATTATTAGTTTAATATTTAACATTCTTGTGACAAAAACCAATAATTATGTTGAAGCTTTTTACCCAAGACCACATAAGCCAAGCATCACTAAGGGGAGTGTCCAAGGGAACACACCCACGGGTCATCTTGACCCAGCTGAATATTTTGTATAGGTTTTTAAAACGCTACTATTTTTGACAATTTATTATGAAAATATCCGACGTAAATTATTTGTGCACGTTATCAACGGAAATTGTTCAAAATTTTGAACGGTATGTTTCATAAGTCAAGACCATAGGGCCGGGGCGCGAATTTGTTTTCCCCGAACGACATTCCAATATGTTTTCCCCTTTCCGTCTAAATTGGCTCTTTCCGTCAAAATTACGTCATAATGAAATTGGCCTGCTCTTTCACTAAATCATTGCAATGTCGTTTGGGGGAAAAAATAGCTGCCGGGGCGACCCTAATACAACAAAGGGGAGTATCCACGAAACACAGTTTTGGTCTCCTTAGCCCGGCCCATGGGGCTTTAGTATTTCTTAATGAAATTCTGAAAAACAATTATATTTTGACATGAAACCGTACATTATTTATAACATCAATTCAAACAATCAAAAGTTTTGCACGGTCAGTTATTAGAGCAATACAAGGCATGCTCATGGTTTTACATGGGCACGTTGCCCTGGATCGGTCGAGTTGGTTTTTGAAAAGCGTTTGTTATAAAATGCATGTTGGGTAGAAGGATGTTGTAAAAGTAGAATACAACCATCCACACAAATATGCCTCGAAATTGCACGGTTTTCCTTTTACTTCGTTGACTAACACGGTCGGCCATTTATGGGAGTCAAATTTTTGACTCCCATATCAAAAATTTGACTCCCATAAATGGCCGACCGTGTTAGTTCGCAAAGTAAAAGGAAAACCACGCAATTTTGAGGCAAATTTGTGTGGATCATTGTATTCTAATTTTAAAACATCCAACCATAATGCATTTTATAACAAACGGTTACAAACGGTTTTTTATAGACCAACTCGTCCGATCCAAGGCAACGTGTCTGTTTAAAGAGGAGAGTCAGCTACAATCCCGGCCAAAATGCTTGGGCCACCCTTTCCTGAAACAATAGTTCCCTGTGCACTTCCCATTCACATTCACATTAAAAACATTTGCCCGCCCCACCCCCCCCCCCCCACCCACCCCACCCCGCCAAAAAACAAAACACCACTACCCCCATAAAATAATCACTGTTAAAATTAGAAATTGACTTTGTTTGGACATTCATTATCTTTTCAAAGCGTTCTTTGCATGTAAAAAATTTTCAAAAAATCACTCAGACAATCCCGGCCAAAATGCTTGGGCCACCCTTTCCTGAAACAATAGTTCCCTGTGCACTTCACATTCACATTAAAAACATTTGCCCGCCCCACCCCCCCCCCCCCACCCACCCCACCCCGCAAAAAAACATAACACCACCACCACCATAAAATAATCACTGTTAAAATTAGAAATTCACTTTGTTTGGACATTCATTATCTTTTCAAAGCGTTCTTTGCATGTAAAAAATTTTCAAAAAATCACTCAGACAATCCCGGCCAAAATGCTTGGGCCACCCTTTCCTGAAACAATAGTTCCCTGTGCACTTCACATTCACATTAAAAACATTTGCCTGCCCCACCCCCCCCCCCCCCACCCACCCCACCCCGCAAAAAAACAAAACACCACTACCCCTCATAAAATAATCACTGTTAAAATTTGAAATTCACTTTGTTTGGACTTTCATTATCTTTTCAAAGCGTTCTTTGCATGTAAAAATTTTTCAAAAAATCACTCAGACAATCCCGGCCAAAATGCTTGGGCCACCCTTTCCTGAATCAATAGTTCCCTGTGCACTTCCCATTCACATTCACATTAAAAACATTTGCCCGCCCCCCGCCCCCCGCCCCCCTGCTCAATGTTGACTGAATTCGGAAGACAGTCGGCAAATGGAACCAACATTGAAAGGGGGCAGGGGGGCCCAACGAGATTTGGCCGGGATTGTAGCTCCATGTCCAAGGAACACAACCATGATCATGGGGTTTTATGTTTGATTTATGTTGAAAAATTAATGTTGTATTTGCAAAATTCTAAGTTTGTAGTTATATATAGACCCTTCTTATGGCGTGCATGGTTTGACATTCTCAAACGACCGATTCTCAACTCTGAACAAACAGCGGAGCTAGATTTGCATACATTGCTACCATTGCCTTTGAAGCATTGCGCACGCACGCACTTTGCACTATTTGCACAGGTGTGTGCTCTATGGTATGGAGCGCCTCATTTGAAAATTAATTATTACATGTCTATATAGTAACACAAACACCAATTAAACCCCCGGTGGTTTAAGCCACAAGGGAAACTGACTGCGGTAAACTTTATGTTTTGGGTTGTTTTTATTAAGTTTTCGAGGGTCTTTCACAAGATTGTCGTTGAAGGCACACCTTTTTTTTTTTGTACCTTTCAGAAGATTCTGAGTGATGAATACTTTCGCGATTTGGCTTCAAAACTGGTTACAGGAGAGTGGCTGACTTTGGCTACCGAACTTCAGAAAGTCAGAGATTGAACAGCTAAAGAAGGACCACCAGAGTGTTCCTGATCAGATCTTCAACATGTTCGTGAAGTGGCGCCAGAATCTCGGACCTAATTTACATCTCAGTCATGTAAATACTTTGGTCCAAAGCCTCAAGACTGTGAATCAAACAGTTCTGGCTGGTAAATTGGAAGGTATACAAAATATCCAAAACATGTCCCATCGGATCTAGTGATTAAAAATTGCAAACCGTGTTAGGTAAAACACCTATATTGTATGTTTGTATTAAAGACCCTGGACACTATTGGTAATTGTCAAAGACCAGTCTTCTCACTTGGTGTATCTCAACATATGCATACAATAACAAACTTGTGAAAATTTGAGCTCAATTGGTCGTTGAATATGCGAGATAGCAATGAAAGAAAAAAAACCTTGTCAAACGAAGTTGTGTGCTTTCAGATCCTTG
Source organism: Asterias rubens (assembly GCF_902459465.1). Taxonomy (NCBI): domain Eukaryota; kingdom Metazoa; phylum Echinodermata; class Asteroidea; order Forcipulatida; family Asteriidae; genus Asterias; species Asterias rubens. Next base: position 17,058,730 of record NC_047062.1, on the reverse strand, counting down.
ATTTCGAGACCTCAAATTCTAAATCTGAGGTCTCGAAGTCAAATTCGTGGAAAGTTACTTCTTTCTCGAAAACTACGTCACTTCAAAGGGAGCTAGTTCGGCGCATGCAATGTGAGGTGGTTTGAATAAATTTGTTTCTGATTCACTTTGCTTCTGCGTTTTCGTTTGTTTGTATGTACCATCATCATCATACATCGTCCTTGGACGGAATAGTAGAAGCAGTTTTGATGAAGTGGTGCCAGGTTGCTTTGTCGCTCACAATACACTATAGGTCCAAATCCGCTAAAAAAATATGAAGATTTTCCCCCATGTGTATAAATTCTTGCTGACTGAGGATCCAAGTTTAACTCTTATGTATTATGTCATTTTGTCAGATTTATAGGCCTACCTACCGTGGTAGCAAATTACCTAAATTTTAGCAGTGTGTTTCGTCTAACTTGTTTCTGTATTTTTTGTTATTCCTAGTGAGGACAGGCGAATTGTCAAATTCTGAAACAACTCACCTTGGTAACACAAATGTTAACGTCACAGGAGACAAAAACACGACAATCGTGGGACACGTTGATAAATCCACATTTAACATCCACTGAACATCGTTTGGTGCCCGGCAGTATGTGGGTATAGCAAGATTCTTCCCATACACAAAGTATGGGGCCTACAATTTGTACTTATTACTTTTCACTTTTCACAGCACTCAGCAGAGCTATAATGGTCGTAACAAAATTGCTGACAATTTTTTTTTTAAACAAGTAGTGTAGCCTACACAAAGACATGTGTTTCAATTCCCATGGCAGACAACTCCTAATGTACATACCAAGCGACATGCTAATAGTGCAATCCCTTACATGACCAAACTCCTTAATGATAATTTTGTGTAATTAATTTTTAATGCTTTTTTTTTGTTTTCGTTTTTGCAGTTATATTTTTCTGCTCATCTATGTCTGTAATTTTATTGTTTTATCTGTAAATTTTGTAAATTCAATGTAATTTTGCCTATGGCAACTAATTTGAATGTTTTTTATAAACCATGAATAATAATAATATAATGACAATTACATGTATAGGCTGCTCACAGTGACTTTACTATTTCTTACTACTTTTTTAAATAATAGTTATACATATAGTTGTATACCTTTAGACAAGTCACACTATGTATAAAACATTCAATAATGGGTAATTAGGGCGCCCGACGTTACTATGTTATAATTACTATCAATGAGAAGATGGACATAATAATTATAACCGTTGTGTAAACAAAATGAGGGGAGATATTTCATTGCATGGGGACGCATGCAGAAGCGCAATATTTTCCCCCGGTCAAATAACTAATAGGATTAATGTGTGGATGTATTTTACAGATAGTTGTAAATTATAAGTCACGTGACCACTACCCATAATCACATTCCTGTCAGTTAATTTACCTTAAAGGCAGAGGACACTTGGTACTCGTACATGTAAATATCTGGTAGCATGAAAACTTACTGAATTGGTAAAGAGGTTGATAGTACAGAAACGGCTCCCTCTGAAGAGACATAGTTTGCGAGAAGGGAGTAATTTTCCACGAACTCGATTTCGAGACCTCAGAATAAAATTTTGGGGTCTCGAAATCAAGCATCTGCATGAAAGCGCACAACTTCGTGTGACAAGAGTGTAATGAGTGAAATGTGCCTTTTATCAGATAAGTTTTTACAATACAGTACTATTTTTTAAATATAATATGTCCTTTAAATTTGGTTGGGAATCTGTAAGCAGTTTGAAGCAGCTAGTTCTATTTTTTCATTTAAATTGAACATTAAATTAATATAGCCTATTTAGTTATTTTAGTTAGTTAGAAGAACTCGTGGATATTGTTTTTTTGTGCGAAACCTTTCTCTTTTGACACTTTCATTACATTATACACAGATTGTTTGTCTCCTAAAAATAAAATACCCTAAAGTGGAAGTTTAATGAATATATTATGTTTGTTTCGTGTAGAGAGGAGCTATATCAAAGTCAGTGGACACTATTGGTAATTACTCAAAATATTTATTAGCATAAAACCTTTCTTGGTGACAAGTATTGGGGAGAGGTTGATGGTATACAACATTGTGAGAAACTGCTCCCTCTGAAGTGCCATAGTTTTCGAGAAAGAAGAAATTGTCCACGAATTTGATTTTGAGACCTCAGGTTTAGAACTTGAGGTCTCGAAATCAACCATCTAAACGCACACAACTTCGTGTGACAAGGATACACTAACTGTAAAGGCTAGTCTTTGACAATACCCAATAGTGTCCACTGCCTTTAAGGAATCCCCATTTGAAAGTCCCTGGTGAAATATTTCCATCCGCGAATCGTACCTACCTGCCAGCCAGGGCTAGCCTGCTGCCAGCAGCCGCTCGCTGACAGGGATTATAATATATTGGTGTTAGAAATTTACGAACAAAATAGTTGACATTTGTGGCCCTATTATTTTATTGGTTTTGCCAACGGTTGAAAGGAGGTGGAAATTGGGGCAGCGAGTTGTCCTTCTATGCATTGATATATAAAACACCACTCCCACACATTACGTCACGCGAATTTATCCGAAAAGGATGACGTCATCGGGGATTTTTGCTAAACTCAACCATGGAGATAATACATTGAGTTGTTGGTCAAAATTATTGTTCGGGTGTTAAAAACATTTGTATGGGATGTGAACTGTACGTCTTTGTAAAATGAGCACTTGTAAGAGAATTTAAGCAAATCATTTCTTCTTTGTTATCGTACAATAAAACTTAAAGTAATACAGAACACCTATCGTAGAAGTTAAACCCCGATGTTTGGGTTCGTTCACGGCAACTAGAGGCTTGTGGGCTACATCGGTTCAATGAGGCATTTTTTTAAACAATTAATAATAAGTCGAGTTGAATTGCTCACAGGTTGGGTGTGGTTTGCTGATAATACGCACAGCCCATTACTGTTTTATTTCGTCGGTAAATCAATCATAATACGTTTATTAGTCTAGGTTCCTAGACCATTGGTGTTGCGTGGTCACACACAACCAACGTTCCGATTATGCACGGCAAAAAAACTGCACACGCTTGTAATGAACGAACGCTAGCGGGCGCTCTGTTTCTCTGATTTCCTGAATGGTCGAGGAACCTAGACTTTACGTTTATTCGATGTTGCATAATATAATGCAAAGTGAATAATAGGCCTAATAATAATGCTAAAATTTTGTCAAAATGGAAATAAATGTATACATTTTATAAAAGTGATAGTAAAGTGATTTTAAAACACAATGGCAACATTAGATGTTATCCCGCGAAATATTATCTTGCTCCATCAAAATAATTATTTCATTCCCCGAAAAAGAATATTACTAGTTTTCGTGCCTTCGAAACATGATTTAACCTAACCATGGAGGAAAAAATAACCCTGCCTGATGAACAACTACAGAACCGGTGAAAACTCACAGGAGATATGTTTCAGAGTGCTGCTTTTCTTTTTCTATTATGCAATGCAAGATGCGCAAACCTCGCGCCCCCACCCTCTATTGACATTGACCTTGCTCACACTGACGTTGGATACGAAGTCTCAGATATTTTACTCCTTCAAATCCTTGCAGTTTTGCGAATTGAGAATTATTGTCGAATTGACTATCCGCGCACATGAAGTGGTCACGGTTTATGCGCTCTCATCCGAAGTTGGTCAATAAATGCTAATCGGGACACGTAAAAGGGTATTCCCCGAGTAGTTCCCAGTTTCGCCATTCTCCGTGGGTGTCGTCTCCACTACTCGTTGTTATGAATGAAGGAAACTGCTCAGTTCAAAAAGTACGGGTCCTACTAAAAGCCGACAACTCGCCGACAACGCCGACAACTCGTCCAGAGTGCCGACAACTCGCCGACAACAAGTTGCAGACACCTTAAAAACAGCAAACTAACCAACGGTTTATTAAAACAATGTGCACTATTTTATATTAACATAAATACAACGACTCTACTTCACAAAAAGTCGTAGTTTTTTACCCGGAAAAAAAAGCGAACTTCCGCGGAGCGCGGTTGGACGCCATCTTGGCCTACAACCCGTGTTGCGACCATTTCATTATGATACGGGGTGAGATGAATTAGCACTTCCATAACAACAGAGGGCGGGCGTCCTGTGAAAACCACAGCAGCAGTTCAGAGATGGCACATTGTTGTGTGTGAGTGTGTGTGGATTTGTAAGTACCAGACAACTTTTGATACATAATTTCTTGATTAGTTAAATGTTTAATTTATTTCCCCTAGAGTCCTAGACTAGCTAGAACAGTGCAGAATATTTTTTTTTTAACATAACTGTGCATCTATTTGTTTTTTTATAAAATACTTTATAGTTTTTTTTTTTTCTTTCTTTTATGTTTTTTTTTTTGGGGGGGGGGGGGGGGGGATAAGATAGAATTTGAAAATACCTTTAATTAAACGGGATAAGACTTGTGGGCCAGGTGGAGAATCCAATTTGTTTCTCAGTTGAGTTATTTAAAGATTCTATTAATATTTTTACTTTTCTACATTTTTATTTTATTTTTTTTTATTTTTTATTTTTTAAATAAATATTACTTTCTTAATCTTAGGATTCCCTACTTGATTTGACAGCCTTCAATAGTTTGGCATTTCCAGCTGAGTGCTTGTCATGGTAAGAAAAACTTTAGAAAGTGCTTCTGTCTCGCACTGTCAGTTTTACATGACTAGATAACAAAACAAGACTATGGCCTATGGGGTGGATTGAGAATCCAATCTTGTTTCCCAGTTGATTTATTTGAAGATTATTTATTACTTACATTACCTATTTTTGTTTGATCTATTTCAAGGGCTTTCACAATTGTGGAAAGAGTTACCAACAGGTGAGATCCTTGTTGTTTATAGACTGTTTTAACAGTATTAATACTATTTTGTTTATTCGTCGGCTATTTGATTTAGGGCTTTCAAAGCTGGTGGGGGGTTGAGGCACATACAAGATACACTTGAAAATCCACTCAAATTAATTTTGTAATTGTTTTATTATAATTGAATATTTTTTTTTCTAATCAAAAATAGAAGTAAATTAGTTACATGGAGCGTTATCAAATTCAACAATTAGATTTAGCCAATTTGAGAAGTATTCTTAAAAATTATACCCGTAGTATATATAAGTTAACTAAGTGAACTAAAAGGATAGATTAATCCACTTCGAGAACTAAGTTAGCAACAATTGAAATGAAAAAGTTTGTGGAATTCGATTTTTTCATTAATTGACTTCACACAGAATTAGATTTAAATAGAATTCGAGAAGTAACATTAAACATAGTAGTACATATAAGTTAGCAATGATTGAAATAAAATAGTTAATATTGTTAATATTTATTTTCTTTGACAGCATTCAATGCTGAAGACAATGCACAAGGACCCGTGGAATGTCTAGTGAGAAAAAGAAACAGTTTTGGCATTTCTGATTTAGCCAACTTGAGAAGTAATCTACACAACATATCACAGATTTTTCAAGACCTTAAACATAGTAGTACATATAAGTTAACAATGATTCAAATAAAATAGTACATACTATCGCAATGCACTTTGAGAACTAATCTTCATCATTATTAATTCAACACATCATTTAACATTGGTAATATTTATTTATTTGACAGCATCCAATGCTTCATGGTCACGCGGCGTAGTTTGTTCACTAAAGTGGTTTCGGCCAATCAAAGTGCTTCAATGAGCTCCTATAGTTAATCATGATTGACGGGACAGATGATGTTGATGCCACTCTGACAGCTATCAAAGGCCCGCTGATTTCTCATTCATGTTTAAATTTCGAAGTGTTTTATATTAATTTGAGCTGGATGAAGTCTTAAGTGCCATCCAAGTCATAGTTAAAATAAGATTTATTATAGTCATTACATGAAAACCTTTGCATATCGTATTTCCACCAATGCTAAGTTTCAAATGATTTTAAAACGGCTTTCTTTATGCGTGAGGGACGGACATCAATGAATTGGAAATAGATGTTCTTTACATTTTTATATTAATTATTGTGTTCAAACTTGAAAGTTGTATCAAATATTTCTCAGTAGTTATAGGAACGGACGTCACAGTAACAAGATTATAGCAAAAAAGGTATAAGCTGGATATTTTTACAACTATTATAAGACCCGTTAATATAAGTTTTGGGGTTATGTGACTGCCGTCCCTCACTTTTTAAAATTAAACAGGAACCACAAGGTATTAATTAGTGCATGACTTGCGGTATTCATTTCTGGAAAGCTGATGAAGTCTGCCAATAGCGAGTTCTTTTTAAGAAATGTGAGTTGAGTAAATATAGGAGGACATAGGTTGTATTTGGTCCGTGAGGGAACGGAAAAATACACACCAATGTGGGTTGACAATATATACTTCGAATGGTAATCCCCCAAAATAATTTTAAAAGTGTTTATACCTCCATTGAAATATGTAAAACCAACAAGAATGTTTTCACGTTAAAAACATATTGAATTAATTGTGCTGGGAAACGTGCATGCAATATTCAACAACCTGGTCTACCTTACCGAGCATCATTATTTATTTTATTTTTATGTATTTTTTTTTGGTTAAAAAGATGGATATTTCTCTGTTAGTTGAAGTATTGTTTAATTTCTTTCAGAAGTTTTATCGGAAGATCAGCAGTAATCATAAAGTTTACCGTTTTTATGCTGCTCTTTCACATGCAATTTTCTTGTCTCCTATAATTTTTCTGTGACTCTGAAAAATTGATAACATTAATAAAATAATTTCACAAATTGGATGTAAAATTAATAAAATAAATTTCACATATTGGATGTAGGCTAAGTTTTTTTTATTGTTAATAATGATAATCATAAACATCCCTATCTTAATCATGTCACGAATGAGGCGAGGGTAAATCTAGTTACCAGAAAACCGGGCCAATGCAAACCCCACCCGCCCGCGCACTGGTCCCCCCCCCCCCCCCCCCCCCCCCCCACCCCGATCACTTGTGTCACCCCTGTATCATAATGGAATGGTCGCAACACGGGTTGTAAGCCAAGATGGCGTCCAACCGTGCTCCGCGGAAGTTCGCTTTTTTTCCGGGTAAAAAACTACGACTTTTCGTGAAGTAAAGCCGTTGTATTTATGTTAATATAAAATAGTGCACATAGTTTTAATAAACCTTTGGTTTGTTTGCTGTTTTTTAGGTGTCTGCAACTAGTTGTCGGCGAGTTGTCGGCGCTCTGGACGAGTTGTCGGCGAGTTGTCGGCTTTTAGTAGGACCGAAAAGGACATATCATTCCTTATTCAATAACAAAACAGCATCCAGACATTTCATTAGAACTGACATAGGGATCCCTGCCATAGAACAAGGCAAGGGTCTTTCTCACACACACCACACTCTAGCCGGCCGAGACACCAACCACCACATAACAGTCACAGAGCAGCAACCGACCGAGTCAACCAACATGGCCGCCAGCACAGCGATGGATCCAGACCAAACCGCAGTAAGTTAATTGTTTGTTGTTTTAAAGAAATACTGAAATTCAGTGGTACAGACATACACCAAGTAAATAAACCCGTGCTCAATCAATATAAACTTTTCCTTCCTACTCGTGACTGACTCCCTCTCTCTGATTTTCTGAGGTAAAAAAACAAGTGTAGCCAGTCACCTTCATATCATATCATAGTCATACTTCATGTAGGCCTACTTGGCGTTTTTCGTGATCATCATGTGATGTGATTTGTGAGTGTGACTGAAGGACTATGGGAAAAGTTTCCGTATGGAGCCACCACTTTTTCATTCGCAATAAAATAATATAGTATCTAATTTACCTGATTGATATATCCCTTTTTGTAAAAATGAGTGATAAAGTGGTGGCGCCATACGGAAAGTTATCCGGACTATGCCAAGTACCGAAGTAGAAGTAGAAGAGTCAGTCACTGTGACCATGGAGTCCATTGAGGAAACTGTGACTGAGTCAGTCAGTCAGTAGCGATAGACCTTATGCATTGACGTCATCCAGCCACCATCTTTGACCATCTTTGAGGTCAAACGGTGACGAAACACACATTGGGTGCGGTCGTTTAGCTTCCCTGGGTCGACCTCGGTGTGTGGCTTTTTTTTTTTCAGGATGAACGTGGGTAATTTAATTATCTGCACACAATCGTCCTGAAAAAAAAAAAAACACCATACACCGGGGTCGACCCGGGAAGCTAAACGAATGCACCCATAGATTGGCCAATTAACAACCTCCTCTTACCTCAAGGCGAGGGCGCCGTACTGAAACGACGTCATGTGCATAAGGTCTATTGAGTATTGGTGCAAATTGTAAATGAGTTCAAGATCATAAAAAAAACTATTTAAAAATTAAACAGTACAATGTAGGCCTAACAATTGTATCCTCGTGTACCCTATAGTCACGCACTGAAGACTTGAGATAGAAGTTTAGTTTAAATAACAGAGCCAAGAACAACTTTTAGCTTTATTTTAATTTGACCAATGTCATAGCCCACCTGAGAGGAGAATTTCAAGCCCGTAGAACGCCATCGAAGCACAACGGAGGCGTCGTATGCAAACGACCCCAATTTGTCGGCATACATTTTGCGGCACATAAATTCATGCACTTGTTTTGAAACGTCAATACGGGGACCCTTTATATGCCACCTTTTCTTCTAAACACTCGAGTCTGTGCGGCAGGGAAACTAGAAGGCCAAAACTGCCAGTTATAACTATTTACCCCATCAATTGTTGGGTTTCTACCAGGCTAATTGGCTGAACCCCCCATCTTACACTCGGCCAAACCTGTGGTGAAGCCATCAATTTACAAAACTAAGTTTATACAACACAGGCGTGTTATTTTATGCTTATGATGGGATACACGAAGTGAGAACAGTGGTCTTTGACAATAACCAAACGTGTACCTTCCCTTTAACCTACGTGCAATTTACAATAAAATCGTAATTTCTGGAAATTTGCCTCAAATAAGGCGCACGTACACTTCAACCTTCCACAGTTTTTTTGTATCCCCTCTGTTGTCAAGTAAAAATCATGTGATCTTGTAATTGAAGTATGGCAGACAACAAACGCAAAGATTTGTCCCATTTTTACAGGAGATTGAAGATTATGTTGTATACTTTCATGAAATCAAAAAAATATGTCATTGTGTATTGTAAACAAAAACTTACGCGGCAGGAAATGTGCCTGCGGGAATATTTGTAACGCGCAGATTTGGGGTATCGGAGGATATAGATAATGCATGACTAGACCTACAAATGTAGTTGCGATCACGTAACCCTCCTATAAAAAAAGAGGGTCAACTTTTAATAATTATTATTGTTATTAATACTAATGTTATGTTTTCTATTTTACCTTTCAGAGTGTTCTCTCTGATAAATATTTCCGAAATTTATCTTCAAGTCTGGGGCGAGAATGGGAGGCTTTGGCGACCCACCTCGACTTCAGGAAATCAGAGATTGATCAGATCAAGATGAACAATCAACTAAATGTAGAGAATCAGATCTTTGACATGTTAGTGCAATGGCGACAGAGACTCGGAAAGTTGCAAAACTGTCATTTGGAAAAATTGTCTCAAAGCCTAAAGAGTGTGGAACGAAATGATCTGGCTGTTCAGTTGGAAGGTATGCAAGTATTTAATTTAAAAAAACCTTCAGGCCTACTTAACTGTAAACATTTTGCCTCCATTTGACCTCTTTCAGTGCCTGCGTCATTTCAAAAGTTAAACTCTAAATTCCCACAAGCTGTCAGTGTTAAGCCCTCCCGCAAGTATTTGAAGAAAATAAAACAAATACAGGTCGTACATGACCTGTAATACATGTTTACTCAACCTCGTACATGTAAAGAGGTTGGTAATTTACGAGTTTGAGACTGAAAGAGTTAAAGGAACACAGTGCCTTGGATCGGCCAGTTGGTCTATAAAAAGGGTTTGTAATCGTTTTTTATAAAATGCATAATGGTTGGAACTGTGCGAACTAACATGGTCGGCCATTTATGGGAGTCAAACATTTTACTCCCATTAATGGCCAACCGTGTTAGTCGACGAGGTAAAATGAAAACCACGCATTTTCGAGGCATATTTGTGTGGATCATTGTATTCTACTTTTACAACATCTTTCTACCCATATGCATTTTATAACAAACGGTTACAAACGCTTTTCAAAGACCAACTCGACCGATCCAAGGCAACGTGTTCCTTTAAGAATGACTGCGCTAACATTGTTGAGTTGTTTACAATCAGGCCCCAATTTCATAAAGCCTGTAAGCACACAAATTTGCTTAGCATGAAATTTCTTCCTTGGTAAAAACAGGATTACCAACCAAATTTCCATGTGATTTGCAGGATTTAGGAAACAACAGCCGAATACCAGTATCAAGCAATATGCAACAAATAAAAACTTGGTTGGTAATCCTGTTTTTGCCTCTTCCTTTAAAGCCATTGGACCCTTTCGGTAAACAGTGTTGTCCAAGGCCCACACTTTGTGTACCACAACTTCTATATCAAATAACAAACCTGTGAAAATTTAGGCTCAATCGGTCATCGGAGTCGGGAGAAAACAACGGAAAACCCCACCCTTGTTTCCGCGCGTTTCGCCGTGTCATGACATGTGTTTAAAATAAATCCGTAATTCTCGTTAACGAGAATTTATATTGTTTTGCTGTTTTCTAAAAAAGTAAAGCATTTCATGGAATAATATTTCAAGAGAAGTCTTTCACCATTGCCTTCTGTAAACCCTGTAAGTTATTTGTAAATCTGTGAACTTTTTCTGAACCGAAAGGGTCCAATGGCTTTAAAGACACTGGACACCACATGCTGGACACTATTGGTAATTGTCAAAGACCAGTCTTCTCACTTGGTGTGTCTCAACATATACATAAAATAACAAACCTGTGTAAATCTGAGCTCAATTGGTCGTCGAAGTTGCAAGATAATAATGAAAGAAAAAACACCCTTGTCACACAAAGTTGTGTGCGTTTAGATGGTTGATTTCGAGACCTCAAATTCTAAATCTGAGGTCTTAAAATCAAATTCATGGAAAATTACTTCTTTCTCAAAAACTATGTCACTTCAGAGGAAGGCGTTTCTCACAATGTTTTATACCATCAACCTCTCCCCATTACTCGTCACCAAGTAAGATTTTATGCTAATAATTTGTTTGAGTAATTACCAATGTGTCCACTGCCTTGAAGTTATGGCATATATTTGCAACAGATTTGTCAGCTCTTACATTATTGTTGTAGCCAAGGAAAGAAACATTCTGGAGGCTGATTTTTTTTGTGTTTATCAAACAGAAATAATCTGCAAAGTCGACTCGAGTTCTGGAAGTACCGATGGAAACACCACTACCAATCAACAACAGAAACCAGTGGATGGAAGCCCACCAATGTCATATACTTACGAGGACTCAAAATGCAAAATTAATATTAAGAACATTAAAATCGCTGGAAAAGACAATGCTATTTTCTATGGACCAGTCTCGGGCGCCACCATTAATTTCAACTGAAATCCCCCCCCCCCCCCCATCCCCACCACCACCCCGAATCCTGGTCCATTGGGTTGGTGGCTGCTTGCTATTAACAGTGGCCAGCCACCACCCTGATCTAGACTATGCTGTGAAAACCTGATTCTTACGCTGTTATTGCTTAGTTATTAAACTCCCAAATAGATCACAGGCCTGGAATTTCGTCTTTGAACTTGTCTTGGTTTCAAGACCATTGGTGTTGCCCGGTCACACACAACCAAAGTTCCGATCTATATGCCCGGCAAACTGTACACGCTTGTAATGAACATACATAGAGGGCGCCCCGTATTTCTCAGGATTAGCCTGAACATCTGACGTCACAATTCGAGGCTCGTGAATAACGCCAGAGACCATCATCGAAAATCGATGTGTAGTTTGACCTTTGACCTCCCTCATTTCACATAGAGATATGGGACGTGACAGGCGGCAGTGTACTACATGTACTGTTTGGGCACGGAAAGTTCATGCCACTGCACGTGTCCAATGATTGTATTCAATGGAATCAATGGATCTAGTGGCAGGGACCTGTCTTATCCTTGCGGATAAAGACAGGGGACCAGTCTAGATCCGGATATGTCGTTGGGAAAACAACACTAGTCACAGCGCCCTCTATGTTCGTGCATTACAAGCGTGTGCAGTTTGTCGTGCATAGATGGGAACGTTGGTTGTGTGTGATCCCGCAACCAAGACTATCTTTAAGCATGTGGAAAGGGCAAGGCCATTTTCATTTTAAAAAGGGCTTTTCCATTAGAAAATCTTTAAGTCAATGGGAAACTTGTAAAGGGCACCAAGACCAACCTATGTGTATTTCTAAGCCCGGATCCTTGTCAATTTATTGGAGGATTGGAGGTCACATGGCATTTATTATTCAAACTATTGCGAGTGTCATTAAAGGGAAGCTATACGTTTGGTAATCACTCTTAAAATACACAGCAATAAAAACTTACTTATATAGGATTTGAGGGATTGCATGGTGAGGTATCAATATATATATTTTGTTTGCGGTAACACCATGTGTGTACCTACTTGCCAGGTAGAGTTTGTTCTTCGAGAACTGGCTTGCTCTAGTCATGACTAGAGCAAGCTAGTCGAAACGTTTAGACCAATCCAGGAACCGACTCCGCGGTAGTACAGTTAATAACGATCCTATAAGCTAAAGTAGTAGTCCCAGCCTATTTCCATCCGACCAATCTAATCCGCGGTAGTAGAATTTAAGCAAGACAGTTCTCAAAGAACAAACTCTACCTGGCAAGTAGATACACACATGGTGTTACCGCAAACAATATATATTAAAAACTTACTTGATTAGAAGTTTGGTTAGAAGCTTGTACAGCTGCTTTCAATAGTAAAAAGCATTTTGAGAATCTTTTCACTTTGAAGTCAATTGGTTATGGAAAAATTTCAGTTGTTTATCCCCAAAAATTTAAATATGAGAGCCCATTTTGTCGGATACATTTCTAAGATCATGTGTTTCAATTACTGATTGCTCATTCTTTGTGGACATGACCACTCTGGATTAACGGCAATATCTTAAAAAGGCTACTGCCTTTTTTAAATGAACAAATTAACTTGAGGGGTACTGACTTTGTAAATCTTTTAATAGTTTGCGGTTTAACAAAAAAAGAAGAGGTATTTGTACACAGACTTTTGGTTTACTGTACACTATTTTAAACTTTAAACGCTCACAATTAATGGTAGTGGACACTATTGGTAATTACTCAAAATAATTGTTAGCATAAAAAATAACTTTGTAACAGTTATTGGAGAGCTGTTGATTGTATAAAACATTGTGAGAAACGGCTCCCTCTGAAGTAACGTATTTTTCGAGAAAGATGTAATTTTCCACTGATATAAATTTGGATTTGATTTCGAGACCTCAGAATTTGATTTGAAGGTCCAATATCAAGCATCTGAAATCTGAAAGCACACATTTTTGTGTGACAAAGGGGTTTTTTCTTCCATTATTAATATCACGCAACTTCGGCCACCGATGGCGCTCAAATTTTCACAGGTTTGTCATGTTATGCATATGTTGAGATACTCCAAGTGAGAAGACTGGTCTTTGACAATTACCAATAGTGTCCACTGTCTTTAAGTCATTAATGTTGCACATTTTTATTAACGGCTTTTAGTATGTAGACAGTGTATGTATATAATTTGTAAAGGTAGAATTAGCTTTTGCAATCTGCTTAATAACTAAAAGGAGCTTTGGTATAAATGCATACAAATAGTAAATGGCCTGATGATTTCACCCTAGCACAGTCTTTCTCGAGGGTGGGAAAGGGAGAAAGACTCTGCTATCGTCGAAATATCTGGCCATTAACTACATCAATGTGTTGATGTATAAATTTACAAAGTTGTACACACATAGTCATGGGACCAGTACCAACAAGCAACTTTCTTGCAAACAACTTGTTTTAAACATTGTGCTTTATCAAGCAATTGTTTTTACATAACAAATCTTGCAAGTGAACTAAAATATTACCCTGTTTTTAATCGTCAGTAAATGTTGATACTTAAATCAAATACCGTCATAATGCACCTTTATCACGCCGTCACCATCTTGGTTATGTGCCCTGTTTCCAATAACAGCAATGAACGCTAACATTCATTGCGCATGGCACCAGACTATTATTTTGTCCAGCCGCAGTTTGGTTTGGATGAGCTGGAATGGGATAAAATCAAGATGACCACACCGTGATAAAGGTCCATACTCTCAGCTATGGGTATAACTACCACAAGACAGGTTTGTTTGACAAAATGGATGGATTGATTCAATGACAAGGTTTAAATTATTGTTCTACAGCTAAATGTAGTTATAAAACTAATCCATTAACTTGTTTCTAAATTTTTATTATAAAATATTAGTTTTTTTTTTTTCTTATGGGTTAATTTGCTTAGTTTTAACATGGAGGTAGAAACATTGTATTATCTTGTGTTTTATTCAACTTACGATAAACAATTATTATTTAAACAGTACTCTGTAAATTTCTTCAATATAATTTACTAAATAAGGGAATAAAGGGGTGGCGACGAGTTCTTTTTGTTCCCATTCATAAATGCCTTTTTTGTTAAAAGGCGTTATAAAGTAAAACTTATCCCTTTCTGACGTGTTGCATTGTTGTGACTCAGACGCTTTTTCCGACAGTTTCCGACTCCGTTCCTGTGCACGCTTGTGTAGTCTTGGTGCAACACCTTCTTGTTTTCCTTTCACACACAGCGCGGCCAACTTACCAACAGTGCTCGCATCGCCCGTAACAAGAAACGTCTTGCACCAAGACTAGTGCGGAGTGTCTGCTCACAACCGGTTATAAACACTGGTCGTTATAAACACTGGTCATTATCAAAGGTTTAAACACCCCCACGTAGCGCGCTCTCCACCAATAGGAATAGCAAAACTGTTTGAGGTATTAATGAATAAAGGATTATGGTCACAGGAGCATCAAGTGTGATGTCATATGATGAGGAGTAAGTACATTTTGTACACCAATCATTCTTTTTTGAAACCTTAATTTAACTTTAACTTTATTTTTAATTACTCTCTAGGCCCACTTGCCTGCATAACATGATCTCAATCCTCACGTTTCCTCTTCTCCTCTGTCACTCCAAACCAAATTGTTTGGACCTGGATAACATTAAAATGCCTGGCCCTGTGAACAAGCTATTGTTACAGCCCTCAGTTCTTCTTAATCCTTCCTCAGTATTTCTTAATCCTTCATTTTGGCAAAAAAGAAGGTTGTATGGTTAGGGTTGGGCAATTAAGTGTTTTTGAATGAAAACAAATGTTTACTTGCAGATGTTAATTTTTATAAGCAAGATGCCAACTTCTTTATCAGCTCCAATTCGCACAGCTCTACGACTGTTGAATAGAGCTGCTTCAATAAAGAATGATGGTCTGGGCTCCAAAACACACGTATGCTCCCACAGAACATACAAAGCGGTCTTCTTTTCTGGCTTATATCATGAAGAAACCTGTTTTTTAAACGCAGTCGCATCCAACATAGACTTGCTGTTAGCATTGTGTTTCGTCCACTCTTAGTTTTTATGAGCTATACCACCTACATGTTGGTCCATCTTGGACAATTAGTGTAGTCATAGCCCACTCTTAGTTTCCATAAATATGAAGTCTGCTATGTACACCTAGTTTCGTCTTGGACAATGTTCACACCTCACCCGACTGGATTCGGCACGGCTCGGTGAACTTTTCCGTTGAGAGGTAGAACACTACTGGCAAGAGAACCAATGAGAGCATTGGCAGGTTGAAGGATGGATTGGCAAGTCTCGTCAGCGAGATGATACCGAAGGCATGACACAGCCAGTGGGCAAGAAGAATGACCAGGTGACGTGTCTTGGAAATAAGCTTCTTTGGGCTCTGTGGATTGATAACAATTATATTGATTATATTTTATTTGTACAATACAAATAAGAAACTAAAAAACAAACACATGCTTTAAGTTTTGGGGGCCATTTTAAACAAAAAGAGCGCATAATCATTGAACGATGCTATTTTAAACAATCATCTTATAAAGTATGATTTGACACTGCACGGTGGGGAAAACATTTACATGTAGAAATAAGGTTTGTGGAAATACCGTAAAATAATTTCTCAAATTTAGCAAGCGTTTTTGAAGGGAAGTTTTGGTTTGATTAAGATTTTATTTGATTAGTAAGCTCCAATTGTCTTCAGTAGCTGAGCTGGATGTTGCATACATGTACGTGTTGTGGGGTAAGAGCACCGAATTCAAGCTCTGCTGATTCTGTTCAGCAGAATGTGGGTTCGCATCCCGGTCATGACACTTAAATCCCTGAGCTAGACACTTAACTATATTGCTTCTCTCCACCCAGGGGTAAATGGGTACCTGTGAGGGCAGAGATGGTTCTTGTGATTGATTTAGCAGAGTAGCGCGTTTGTTGCACAAGGTTGTATACTCCTCAAGGAGCTGAGGTGGTTTAAGGAATGATTTAAGGCCCAGTGACCAGGGATAATAATTTGAAGCGCTTGGGACACCCTTCGAGCGTGAAAAAGCGCTATATAAAATTTTTCTAAGTTATCTTAAAATCTGAAGAAGCATTACTGTGCAGTTTTCACACACTTCTTTAGATCGAGAGATTGCTGGGTTTATATTCAATATTAGGACATGGAAAGAGACAACGATCAATGATACTCGAATCTCACTCACCTCAATTTCAGAATAAGCGAAATGGATGGCGTGCGTCACAAGGGATGTGATTATCAGTATGTGGGGAAAGGAGTAGTCTAAAGGAAAAGGAGAAAGACAAAAAAATGTATTATAGTATTTGGGTACTCTTTTTAACACACAACATAATGTCCACAGATAATTTTTGTGACATTGTTTTGACTCATTTCTCAAAAACTACAGCACCTCAGCAAGTCATATTTTAAGGGAAGCTTTTCTTCAAAATATTTAAGTTTAATGTAAATATGTTGACATTGTGTACTTAGTATCCAGACCCTTTAAAGGGAAGGTACACGTTTGGTAATTACGCAAAACAAATGTTAACTTGAAAACTGACTTTGTAACGAGCATTGGAGAGCTGTTGATAGTATAAAACATTGTGGGAAACAACTCCCTCTGAAGTAATGTACTTTCTGAGAAAGAGGTAATTTCTCGCTAAAATATTAAAAGACTTCTAGCTAGAAGTCTTTTATTCCTATTTGAAGGCACACAAATTCGTCCAACAAGGTTGTTTTTTCTTTTCTTTCATCATTTTCTCACAACTTCGATGACCGATTAAGCCCAAATTTTCACAGGCTTGTTATTTTATGCACATGATGGGATACACCAAGTGAGAAGACTGGTCTTTGACAATAACAAAACGTGTACACCTTCCCTTTAAAGAATGTACATGTATGAAAACATCAGGACTCCGGTAATTTTGGGGTGATTATTGGACTATGTTGGAGCTTGGGCCAAATTTCATCCAGCAACTTATTTGACTATGCTTAACAAAATAAGGTACCAGCCAAACTACCGTGTCACATGTACAAAATGTTTGTCTTGGTAAGACATCTGTCCTAGAATGGCAAAGGTTGTGGCTTTGAAACCCATCCAAGAATTATATGCCTCAGCAAAGGAAATACAGGACTCCGGAAAGTACAGAGTATAAAGTGTTTTTCACGCATCGGTGTATGAGTGGACCAAATAATATTCTTTATCCCTAATGCAAATCTATTTAACTGCTTTGAAAAGTTTTGTAAAAAATCTGCTCTTGCTTTCTTGCTTTACGAGGTAGTCATTAGCCTTTTTGAGGTATGGTTTGGGTGTACACAGACAGATTTACCCAAACCTTATAGTATTGTAATATTGTGTCCGCCATATCTCAAAATGGTTTATGCACATCAGGGCCAAATTTCATGGCTCTGCTTACCATAAGCACAGAATCGGCGCTTGTGGAAGCAGGGAGTTCTGTGCATACGGCAAGCGTAGTTCACAGGTTAGCAGTAAATTTTGGCTTCTGCACGTAGGCATTCTATGCTTACAAGGATAGCGCAGATACTCGGCACTTGCAGGTAAGCTGGAATCGTGATCGTAAGCGCGGAATTCAACGGGAAGCAAAGCTATGAAACTGGGCCCCGCTGCATGAACCAATGTAATATAACTGGACTTACATACTAAGCCGGCAAACACTGCATGAAATAGGACGAGTACCGGCAGGAAGTAGAGGGCAGCGTAGATGGAGTTTCTGCCCTGGTTCTTACAAAGTTTAACCGAGAGGATAGGTCTGAATAACATCATCAGTAGAAGCTCAAATGAGTAGATAATGAAGATAATGGTGTACCTGAAATAGAGAACTGAAAATATTGTATAGGTTTTCCCGGCCATTTTTAGCAAAAATTCATTCAGCTTCATTAACACATGTCCATATTCATGCATTGTCCCTAATCCACTCCAACTAGGGCTTCTTGTTGGCTATTAATGAATTCAATTTTGCTTTCAATAATAATTATAACAATTATAACAACAATATGCATATTTGGTAGGTGCTTTGAAAGCCATAAGGATGCTAATGGCAACAACATGCACCACATGGTATATACAGCTGTTGTAATCTGTTGCATTTGGCTGTGAACTCAGATTTTTGTTGCATTTCAGAGTCAAGTAAATTCATGTTGGTGTTGCATTTTATTAGATTTGTCAGTCAACTCATGGAGCTCCATGGTCAACTCAAGTTCATATCTTGATGAAATTTGTTGCATTTGACTGAGTTCATGGTCCCACATATTAGCCAAAGTCACCACTACACATGTACGTGCCTACTGTTGTATTTAGCAGGGCACGCACCCTTGATCAGTCCTGTCTTAACAAAAACAACATGCCTGCACAATGCAACGAAATTCCTTGTTGCATTTTGTTGCATTTGGTACGATCCTCATTTCAACTGTGTTGCATTCTGTTGTATTTGGCAGGGCATGTAGAGAGGGACCTAATGAGGGTTAGGTTTTTTTGCTGTGATTTGGGGGTCTGTATATTGCTACACATTGGCACTATTTGAGAAGGAAATATTTCTACTACTCGGTAACTTACGCGGTATAAACTTTAAAATGAGTGAGTTTTTTAGACTGAAAAATTTTCACAAATTTACAATAAGGGGATTAAACTTACAATGGATAAACAGCCTCTTGTGTGCAGTGTAGTGTATTTGTGTAGTCTGGAGTCGGGTTGTTGAGCATGGTATACCAGTCCGATAGCATTTGTACCCCACAGGTGTGTATCTGTAGTTGACCTAAATATATAAGAAAGGGGAAAATTAATCAGGGAGAAAAAAAATCTGTGGAAACAGTGACTTGTATGCCTCCCCATATAAAGTGAAATGCATAACTCAACTTGGTAATAACCTCTTTTTGTACCGAGTATGAATTTTGATTATTTTTTTTTTAACAATTGGTGATTGTCAAAGACCAGTCTTCTCACTTGGTGTATCTCAACATATTCATAAAGTAACGAACCTGTGAAAATTTGAGCTCAATTGGTCATCGAAGTTGCGCAATAATAATGAAAGAAAAAACACCCTTGTCACACGAAGTTGTGTGCTTTCAGATGCTTGATTTCGAGACCTCAAATTCTAAATCTGAGGTCCCAGAAATCAAATTTGTGGAAAATTACTTCTTTCTTGAAAACCACGTTACTCCAGAGGGAGCCGTTTCTCACAATAATTTATACTATCAACCTCTCCCCATTACCAATAGTGTGCACTGCCCCATGTTGATACATGTACCTTCTTTGGTACACCAAGAGATGAGAAAGTATGCAACTGAGAAAAAGGAGTTTTAAAGTTGAGTTATTTGTTGAACATACATCAGCACATTTTCTTTCAATGCTAATTTTAGTTAAAATGGTCATAGTTAAAAGCAGGACAGTTCTTTTCAGAACTGAGAAGTCTCCCGAACCTCCAATTATCTACTCCTCGGCAGTAGAATAAAGCAAGACAGTTCCCTAAGAACAACTCTACCTGGCAAGTAGATACACACATGGTGTTACCGCAAACCAAATATACATTGATACCTCACCATGCAATGCCTCAAATCCTATATAATGCTAATTTTAACCACGTTTTGATGTCATACATCAGGAAGGGGTTAATATTCTTTAAACAGTTCACCCCTGTTGGACTGTTTTGGTTTGTTTCTCCATAATAATATTTCTGACAAATGACTCATTTAGCTTGATCCCATGGCTACAAATGTGGCTCTTCGTGAAAACGTAGACAAATGAAAATTTTACCTCTAGGCTCAATCAGGAGTAGTGTTAGAATAACCGCTCCACTGCATTCTACAATTGCAGCTCCAAGAAGTATCAAGATACTGCCAAAAATAAAAACACAAATCTTTTGTCAGGATTGTCAGAATTCGCAGCTTCAGGTGCAAAGGATCAGGTTACTAGGATCAGGTTATTATTTAAGTACGATTTGAACTTCTCTATGTTGGAGAATACACAGTTAGGTGTGTCACAACACCAAGGACAAGCACAAGAATTCTCTCTCTTGTAAGTTAAGGTGGTTCTGAAAAGAACTGGTGTTTAACAACTTTGCTCCCATTTAACAACTCTTTCTCCTTTCGGCAAGTAACTCTTTTGATACAACAATAGATCAGTACAAACAATTACCATTCCTATCAATGGGAAACAAAACATTCACTTGCAGAAAGGGCGCCCATGCAATTTCACATTCCAACAATAAATAAAGCTTCAGTTCCGCATCTTGTGACTTCGGCGCTCTATGTCTCAGAAATGGATACCAACCAACGTTTTTTTTTTCTTCAATTGGGGAGGTAGTGCTTTCTGCTCTACCAGCCAGGCTTCTGATGGATGATACCCAAGCCTACATCTGTATGGACCGTCAAATGGTTTTACCCTTGTTTCAGCCCCAGGAGTAGGTGGCAACGGCCCCTGGAAAAGAATAATTGTAGCCCACGCCTTGAAGTGGCCTTCAGGCCTTGTGTGTCTGGGGACATGCATTAAAAGAAAAATTAAACAAACTTATTTCAAAAATTGTGACGTAACAGTAAGAGTGAGCTCACCGGTATCCTTTGGAGAAGAAGTCAATGAAAAATAGATGCAGACCAAGCGAGAGAACAACCATGAATCCAATATACAGCCAGTCGTACACTATCGGAGATGACGTACAAGGCACGCAGATCGATTCATTGTTCCTGCGATTACCACGTGGACAAGCCTGCAGCAAAAAAGAAAGAAATGAATAATAGATAGACAGATAAATAGATATACAAATTTTAGTGTCACACACTGTAAATGAAAATTGCCTCGATTCAAACAAAACACTACAAAATACAAAATTTCAACAAACTGACAGTTCAACGACAATGGCTAATGACCTGACTACTGTCTACTTTCTGTGGATAAAAATAGTGAAAAAACTAATACAGTGGAAATAAATCCATTTTGGCAATGGCATTGATGTCGTCTGGAGAAGTTGAAAAGAAGGGTACTTAAAGTAAGCCCATCCTGTGTGCCTTACATACAGAGATGTGCTGTTTTTTTTTTGTACAGTGAAGCCCGGTTCATACTTCCCGCGAATTCATGCGAATGCGAATCTAGTGTTGACGTCACAAATTTGCAACAAATAATTCGCAGCAGTTCAACTCTGAGCAACTCAATTGTGAATATTGCTACAAAAGGAGAGTTATGACATCGAATTCACATCAAATTCGCATCGCATTCGCATTCGCAGGAAGTATGAACCGGGCTTTAGACCTAATAGACATAGTACTAAATACATTCAAGTGCAGTGTTAAGACAGACCTTAAAACTTATCAAGTAGGCTGTGTACTGTCAGGCCTGGAATTAAACAGAGGGCATGACCTGTTGCCCCTGGTCTTGGCCTTGGTGCCCCTTCAAAAGTTTCTGATAGACTTCCAGATTTTTCAATGAAAGTGCCCTTTGCAAAAATTAAAATGGCCTTGCCCTCTCAAAGATGAAATTCCAGGCATGTAGTATATAATGAATGGAGTCAAACAATGAGCAACTACAACTTACAATAAGTCAATACCAGCTTTACCCTACTCCTAGAACTATGAGGTTCGTTCTGCTATCCTCTCCACAAATATTTGTTCTGCTATCGCCTCCACAAACGATTCGTGGAGGCGATAGCGGAACGAACCTCATAGTTCCAGGAGTAAGCTTACCCCACATGATCCATACGCGTCATTATTAATGTAAGTGTTATTGAAGATCTGCTGACGGCCGCAGTACAACCCAGGACAGGTTCTCAGTCCTATCACTGGCTCTCCATAATCTGCAGTTGAAAACAACAAATAAACAAAATTAAACTGAATAATTTTTTTCCCAAGATATAGGACTACTTTTTTAGTAAACTAACAAAGATAAATCTTACATGTGACTCACTGTTTGAGCGATTCCAATCAATTGGCAGACTTAATAAATGTGTAGTTATAAATTTGTTGGGCTCCATGTTTATTTTATAACCCTGTACTTTCTTTTTGTAGTGTGTGTTGTGTCAATCAAATAAACTAAATCAAATTAAATCTTCAGAACATTTATTGAGGTTCACGAATGAATTACAGAAGTACAGGATTTATTGTATTATTATACAGGAAATTTAAGTAAACATGTCAGTAACAGAGATCGGCCATTCAACCATTGACTCGTCTTGGCCATCAATCTAGTTGTTCGAACCATCAAGTTGTCTAATGCTACCTCCATGGTTGTCTCAACCAGTCCCTTTTAAAAGCTTCCTAATAAATAACTATCTAAATCATTGTAAACGTTCATATCCTAAGATACTAAGTAATACTGTAAACTACTCATAATTTGAATATAATTATAAACTTTATAAAATGTGTAAGTGTGTAGTAGGCAGCAATGAAATAAATGTGTGCAAATACAAATGGATTTCCATACAAATACAATACCTCCGTGGTCTAGTTATTGGAACTAAAATTAGTTATTAAATTCAAATGTTTTGTTTTTCATGATAAGAATCTAAGATTATTAATTTAGAAAGAACTTAAAAGTCTTCATTAGATTGACTGAAAATGTTGTTGGTGTTGTTGAATGATTACAGGTTTTTTTTTCTCACGAAATGAATGATTGTGTTCCCATCCCATTGATTGGTATGGTACATAACATAGACAAGGGAGAAACAATAACAAAGTCGTTAGTCGACTCTAGCGAGTGCTACTGCAGCAGATGGTACTTACATGGCTGAAATGGATTGATGTCAGAGCCTTCGGTGAGAGTGGGTACAGACATCGTCAGTATTATGCAGAAGAAAGGTTTGAACTCACGATAAACTTTCATGGTATAGCTTGATTTTGATCTGGCATTTTCGGTGACATTTGTAACCTTCATGAGCGGCGCCATCTTGGTTCTGGTTTCGACGTCACTTTATCATTATCAAAGATAGCTCTAGTACTAGTTCTGAATTCTATGTTGACCGATCAGTTGGGCCCGAGGAAGCCAGCTCGTCGTAAGTCAATTATTATATTATTATTAATAACAAAACAATGCACTGTGTAAAAATGTAAAGTTTACAGAAAACACTGACTGTCAGTGTCAAAAATGTAGGAAAATTTATGGCGGGGGCGCTAGATAGATAACGAATGAGTGATAAAAATTCCAAGAAAGCATGTCATAGTTGCGATAACCATTACTCTATGCGATAACGTACGTAACCCCCCTCCCTTCGCCGTCCGGAGAAGGGTTACGTTTGCAACTAAGAAAGGTATCATTTAGGAACAAGTTTATATTACCAACAAAAATTTGGTGCCCTTCTTAATTTTTAATAATAATAATAATAATAATAATACCAAAACTTGTATAGAGACTAGCCCTTATCATGTAAACATGCTCTAGGGCGCTGAACATGAAAAAATAGACAAACTAAAAAATATGAAAAAAACAAAAGGAATTTTTCAAGCAATATCTTAATTGAGTCCTGGAATGGATACAAACTCAGGTTTGATAAATCTAGGAAAGAAAACACTGTGCCCCCCGCAAAGTCTCCCCCTGCAAAGTCGCCCCCGACAAAGTCGCCCCCTCCGTGTACAAACTCGCCCCCTCCGTGTACAAACTCGCCCCCTCACAATGTCGCCCCCCCGACACAGTCGTTCCCCCCCCCCCCCGACACGGTCGCCCCCCCGCCCCGACACGGTCGCCCCCCCCGACACGGTCGCCCCCCCCGACACGGTCGCCCCCCGACACGGTCGCCCCCCGACTCGGTCGCCCCCCTGACACGGTCGCCCCCCGACACGGTCGCCCCCCGACACGGTCGCGCCCCCGACACGGTCGCCCCCCGACACGGTCGCCCCCCGACACGGTCGCCCCCCGACACGGTCGCCCCCGACACGGTCGCCCCCCCGACACGGTCGCCCCCCCGACACGGTCGCCCCCCGACACGGTCGCCCCCGACACGGTCGCCCCCCGACACGGTCGCCACCCCCGGCACGGTCGCCCCTAACAAAGTCGCTTGCATGAACAAAAGAGTTAGCAGCAGTTACAACAATGTAGAAAATAGAAGATTATGCCGTGTCCAAAACAGCGACTTCGGCAACGGCTAGCTACAAGCTAGATGGGCGTTTCGGCAATGGCTAGCTACAAGCTAGATGTGCATCTGTCAGACTGTGTGATAAAGTATGACAGATGCACGCGGTGTCGCCGTTGCGGACACAGCATTAATTAAGTCCTGAATACTTATTTGAAGTAATGCTAACTGTATTTGTGTTCCTGTATCCGTTCTGACCTGTTATCGTTGGGCGGGCTTTTGCGTCATTGCGCACGATGTAAACAACCCTTAGATACAAAGTTACTTTTTCAAGGGCATATTTCATATGATGGGATAATAAGAAGCGCTACATTTGTTTTAATTAAATAATTGCATTAAAAAGTACATTAGACCCTTGGCTCTCCTTTTTAAAAACATCGGTCTTATCTATGGCGACTATGATATAAGACCAATTTTCTGTTGGGAGGATGGAGGGTTACGATTATCGCAACTTACTCCTCTTTTATTAAAAAAGTTAACATTTTAAAAAGAGGAGTACAGCACCCCAGTTAAAACTTGGTCTAAAACTTAAAAGCCATATTAAAATTTATCAGGCAGGCCTACCCTACCACTGGAATTGTTATTGTTTTACAGATAGGCCTATGAAAATGAACTTATTTCTTTGTAGACACGCCCATTATCAATCTAACTGAAATATTTTTTTTCCAAACTATTAACTACTTCTGTTGTTCACATTTACCAGGAAGCACAGAGTGATTACAATGTCAGCTGGACCACTGAAGAGACTGCGCTCCTCCTCCTCATTGGACCTTCTTGAAGATGGTGACTTAATTCCTTGGACCTTTGTCAGTCCTCAGGCAGAGCAATCTGATAATGAGACATCTACAACGTACACCAAAGAGGGCTGGGCCAATAAGAAAAGACATGTGTATAGTACGTATAGTTCTCTTGAAGTGAATCAAGTTTGTTTTTCAAATTATTTTTAACCTTAGGATCATTCCGTGTCAAATCACCCAATATTTTGAAACAGCTTTAGATGTAATTTAGACTTGGTTCCAAGTCTTTGATCGTGGCTTTTTAGTCGTCCTGATAGCCGCTACAAACAGATCTTTCTTTTTCATTTAGCCTACGAGTTAGGGTGCGTAATAGCTAATAATGTGGGGTCGTTTTTCGAGGCTGAGATGTAGAAGAATAACCGCAATCTAAGACTTGAATCAAGTCTAGAAGTAATTGGGCTTATAGACCCATTGCATATGAAGTCACACTCTCAAAAAGGAGGCAGATCATTGGACATTAGCTGTTCTCTGTGCGTAAAAACATACACGTGACCTCAGCATACCTGTAGCATTTCGCGTTATGCAAGGGGGAACTATTGATTTCTTACACAATACAGAACCCGCCTCCGAACAAGGCGTGTAATTTTGGGTGTCAACTCTCTTTTTGTACATGTTGTATACCATTTTGACACCCAAAATGACACCCAGGGTAGACACATGTGAGTACACTGTGCGTATTGCCAGGGGTCTATAGGGGCTTGATTTCACAAACAAAGAGCTAATTAATATTTATCTTGGGTGTATCATAATTCAAGTTATAATTCAAATTGCTAAGCAAAAGTTTCATGTCACAATACAACTCACTATGACTATAATGACAACTCCTCTATACATTACTCTTCAGTCACACAGGCCCCGATAACGAAAACGATAAAAATGCACGCCTTTGATTGGTTGAATGAGCGTGGATGTTCTGCGTGGAGCATTTCAACCTATAGAATGCATTCTCTTTGCAACATGGTCGTTATCGATTTCGTTATCGCTGAATGCTGCAGTGTGACTTGTCCTTTAGTGCTTTGTGAAATCAAGCCTCAGAACTGCAACAAAAACGTGACTTTTAGTGACTGCATACATTTTATGATACATTTTATTGATCCCTCAAAATGCACACTCACTGGTCAGTCACAAACATATTTTATCTGTCATGCCTGTTGATGTTACTTAGTAAGTTTCTTACAATACTGAAACAAAGTTGTGGGTGTTTTTTTTTTACAGAAAAGAAGAAAGGAAAGGTTGAGGTGAAGTCTACATCAGAAGCGTCTTCCACTGAATGGACTGATGAAGAAGAATACAGTCTTTGTCAAGTTGTGGCCATCAGTTTGAAAAATGCATCAGGCAGTCAGGGGAAACCCGCTACGGACAACAACCGCCAAGAAAACCAATCTACCCCCCATTCACCACATAATTGGGAAGCTCTACTTGCCAAAAATATGACAAGAGAACTACAGAGTCTGAACATATCGGGGGTACTGGCAGAGTGTTTCATACCCACACACGGACACACCGATATTGTAACAAGAGTTAAGTCGAGTGCTTTCCGGCGTAGATTTCTTGGTTTCTTACGCGCCAAAGATGAACAAAATAAACGTCTTTTAGCCGGTATGGAACCTGAAGAGCAAGAAGTCATTTCTGGTGAAGTTGGTTCATCTGATAATTCCGGAGATGATTTTCAGGATGAGGAAAAACAGGAGTTACAGAACTCGTCATCAACACTCAGAAAATGTCTCTGGGCGAATAAAAGTAACAAAAAGCTCAAACGAGAAAAACAGTCACAAAGTGGAGAATCAAAACTAATTGTAACTGAGGAAACTGACCCTAACTTTGCAGACGGACATAAAAAGCGCATCAGTGAATGCATTACTGGGCATCCTGCGAAGAAAACGGTTTTGCATCAAGATGACAGCAGCTCAAAGGGTGACGGACATGTCAGTGATAAACATAAAGCAACTAAAAGAATCTCAACGAGACTCAAGAAGAAACAGCAACAACAATCAACTGATGCAGACACTGACAGCGATAAGGTCAACTCGTCACACTTCTCACCAAATCTTGCAGATGATGAGTCGCATCAAAGTGCTGAGTTTATCAAAAAAGGGCGGGAATTCAGAAATGAAAGACGGAATGAACAACAGGAAACAGTAGACTCTGATTCGCTGATACCGGTTCAAGAAGGGTCAAGAACAGGCATGAAGAGAAATGCAAGGACTGTTCAGCAGGCGAATGGCAAATCAGTCTCCCAAAAACTGTCCATGCCTGATGACTGTGGAAAAATGAAAAAGAGTGTACGGACTGGAAAACAGCAAAGATCTACTAAATTTAACAAGGCTCTAAAACAGCCAGTGAAGACAAACAGTGTACCGCAGGTAGACAGACATGAACTCCATACCAGGAATGCCCCAATCCTAGCTGCCATATCACCATCGGTCAGACATTCACAAGCAAATGCCAAGGTGACTAAAAGGTTTTCAGCTTTAGCGTTTGGGCTGGGTTATTTGGAACTTACAAAGCGTCAAAATATGTTTAAAATTTACATAAGGAGGCCATTTAAAGGCAGTGGACACTATTGATAATTGTCAAAGACTAGCCTTCACAGTTAGTGTGTCTCAACATATGCATAAAATAACAAACCTGTGAAAATTTCAGCTCAATCGGTCATCAAACTTGCGAGATAATAATGAAAGAACAAAACACCCTTGTCACACCAAGTTGTGTACGTTTAGATGGTTGATTTTGAGACCTCAAATTCTAAATCTGAGGTCTCGAAATCAAATTCGTGGAAAATTACTTCTCTCTCGAAAACTATGGCACTTCAGAGGGAGCTGTTTCTCACAACGTTTTATACCATCAAACTCTCCCCATTACTTGTCACCAAGAAAGGTTTTATGATAACAATTATTTTGAGTAATTACCAATAGTGTCCACTGCCTTTAAAGGGAGTGTATACATGTACCTTTGGCAATTACTCCACAAATATGACCATGGGCTTAAAGCCATTGGACACTTTCGGTAAACAGTATTGTCCAAGGCCCACACTTCGTGTATCACAACTTATATATAAAATAACAAACCTGTGAAAATTTAGGCTCAATCGGTCATCGGAGTCGGGAGCAAAAAACCGGGAAAACCCACCCTTGTTTCCGCACGTTTCGCCGTGTCATGACATGTGTTTAAAATAAATCCGTAATTCTCGATATCGAGAATTGATATTGTTTTCATGTTTTCTCAAAAAGTAAAGCATTTCATGGAAAAATATTTCAAGAGAAGTCTTTTATCATTACCTTCTGTAAACCCTGTAAGTTACTTGTAAATCTGTGAACTTTTAATTTTGTTTCCGTTCCGAAAGTGTCCAATGAAGGTACTGATTGAACTCAACAGTATCTGTCAGAAACACTGAGGCAAACCTTTTGTTCTAGCAAACTGCATATTATTTGTACACCCCCAAAACAAAGATACTGACAAAAAAGGGAGACCGCCAGCATATGTTGGTAGAGCGCTGGCACGGTTATTTAACACATTGGTTCAAATCCCACTCCAGTCAATTTTTATTATTTCAATTTATTTGATTCTATTTAGGAGAATGAGAAGAGGAGTTTCAAGGCATTCAGAAAGAAGCTTCTTGACAAGACCCTTGAGGTTCAGCTCAATGGTCCTATGTTGACATCCACTTTCAAACCTCAAGGGAGTAATGAGAAAACTAAGGTAGGGGAAATTTCTTTATTTGTTCATTTATTATTTCATTTATTAATGTTGGTTGTGAAGACAAGACTTTTAGACCTCTATTCACTATACTAACCAACAACCCAATGGGAAAATACAAGAAATTTTAAGTTTGAGATGAGTAAAGAAAAATTAGACTGCCAACATAGGGCTAGATAGCTCAGGTTAGAGCAACCTATTAACCTGGAGGTCTTTGGTTCAAATCTTGCTTGAGTCAATTTTTCTTTGTTCAACCCAAAATAAAAAATGAAAACACATTGTTAAAATTTCTTTTCATATCTAAACAGCATGTTTTAACAGTTTTAACTTCACATTGTATTCCGGACTGGTGTTAATCAAATTACTGCCTAGCAGATGGGCCTATGCTGATCATCAACCACCTCCTTTTCGACCACCCATTTTTCATCAGCATGGCAGAGCTGTGTTTATTGAGAACTACATTTTATTCTAAATTCACCCTGTTTAACCAACTGAAATACCAATTCCTTAGCTCTATGTGTTATCAATTTGTGTTCCTTATCTTTTGTTATTGCCTATGTCTTTACCCTGCATGTCATTGTGTTTGGGACACGCTGATTGTGAATCCGTATTCTACCACCTATTTGGCTCCTATCTTCATCAACATAGCATACATGTAGTTATAGCTGTATTTATTGAGAACCACACTTTGTTCTAATGGAGACTTTAGGACGCTAGGTGGCAGCAGACTTACCAGGTAAATTTCCATTGTTTACATAGTTCTGAGTGTGCGCACATGACCGAGAACAATGGATTTTACCTGGTAAGTCTGCTGCCACCAAGCGTCCCAAAAGTCTCCCATTCACCCTGTTCAACCAACTGATTAGACTGGGCCCCTGTCTTTATACGCAAGGATAAATTAGACAGGTCGCTGCCGCTAGATCCAGTGATTCCATTGGATACAATGATATCATTGGATGGGTGCAGTGACATAGATGCCCAAATAGTCACTGCTTTCAAGTCCGCAATGGAATTTGACTGCGTATCTATATGTGAAATGACCGGGGTCAGAGGTCAAACTACACGCCGGTTTTGCAATTTTTGAGGCCAGTCTCTGGCGTTATTCACGAACCTCAAAGAATGACGTCAGACGTTCAGGCTACCAACTGATATGCCATTTCCATAGCTCTGTATGCTGTTATCAATTTGTGTTCCTTCTCTTTTGTTCTGCATGTCATTGTAGTAAGGACACGCTGATTGTAAATCTGTATTCTAAATTATATTGCCATTTCCTTGTCAGTTAGTATGTGTGTGTAGCTTCTGAAACATTTCCATCCTCCTCTGATCAGAATTGTCTTCCTCAAAATTAATTTTTACAGTATGGATAATTCACACATAAGTATTGATAATTTACACACAATTAGTTTACTTACCTCAGAGGCACCCCTTCAGAAATTGCAAAAGAATGAAGAGGTGTTGTATGATATTGGAATTTCTTTGTCGGTCAGTTAGTATTTTAAGTACCTTCCAAAACATTTCCATCCTTGGATCTAAGTAGCACTCCTCCATATTAACTTTGTTAATACAGTAATGATAATTCACACACAAGTATTTATTTGTACACCTTATAAGAAATTGCAAAATAATTAAGAGGTGTTGTTTAATATTCGTATTTCCCTATCAGTCAGTTAGTATTTGTTGTACCTTCTACTAAACATTTCCATTCTCCTTGGTTCTGAGGTATACTCCTTCAGAAACTGCAAAATAATTAAGAGGTGTCGTTTAATATTGGTATTTCCCTATCAGTCAGTTAGTATTTTGTCGTACCTTCTATTAACATTTCCCTTCCTCCTTGGTTCCAAGGTGTACTCCTTCATAAACTGCAAAATACTAATAAGGTTTTTATGTGCGTTTTATTTGTATGCAGGTCTGTGAGGGGCTTGACTCATATTTGATGCTGCAGAAAGTTCAGCAGAATCGCAAGAACATTCTTGATGCTTGTCTGATGGTGCAGAGAGACACTACCTGATGACCAAAGTGATGTTTTCCTTTCCTATTACAATGCAGGCCTGATTCTTTACTGAGGCAAGGAAGGCGATTGCCTCCATGCCCCCTGGTCATTGCCTTGGTGCCCTTAAAATGCTACAATAGAAATTTACAATTTCCTCAAAGGGTGCCCTTTACCAAAGCGAAAATACATTGGTGCCCTTGCCCTTTCAAAAACGAAGCATACAGGCCTGACAATGAATTACTTGGTAAATATTTGGTTTACTTTAGTGTACTTTGTTGTTTATTTGATTGCAATAGTTCCCCCTTGCCCCTCTGGGTCTCACACCCTATGGTGGGGGCACCAGGTTAGCGAGTGGTGAACAAGTCTTCTTCAGGCTTGAAGGTTTATGAGAAGGGCTTATGGTCTCTGTGAATGTCAGTCTTTAGCCGTGTATCTATTGGACTTTTCAGGGAAAGTTTCCGAGACTGGCTTTGATGTAATCCTACCGTATGTTCCCACCTACCTGGACTTTCATTCCGCGACGTTTGCAAAGCGTTTTACAGTGTAGTCGCGGTAGAGCAAAGCTGTTCCGATTGGACTTTTAAGCGGCTGTGAAAACTTACTTCTCTGTCAGCTTACCATGACCGTGATGTAAAACTAACAGGCCGAAGGTCGCGGTAAGTTGACAGGGAGGTCAGTTTACCGTGCGTCCCAATTGCATTTAGTTTTGTTTTACCCATGTACATTGATGTACACCCGCTGCTAAAATATAGGATTTGAACTGCTTCTAGCTACCGGGCAATCTCTGTGGTCTACCTCCAGTTGGTAAGACACTGCTCTAGAATTGCAAAGGTAGTGGGTTCAAATCCCAACCCCTATACCTGTGGTTTATTTTCACAGAGCTCGGTTAAGTACCGAGTATCAGGGGCCAATTTCATAGAGCTGCTTAAGCAAAAAAATTGCTTAAGCACAAAAATACCTCGCTTGTTTTTCACATGTTACTGGCAAAAATTTCATGCCACATACATTGCTTGTGACTGGTATTTAGCTGTTGTTTACTTAGCATAACAATTGAGTGGAGTCTTGGCCGGTAATCTGATTTTACTAAGCAAGGATTTTTTTTGCTTAAGCAAAATTTTGTGCTTAAGCAGCTCTATGAAATTGGGCCCAGGTGCTTACGCAAATCGGTGTATATGGGTCAAACCAAAATTAATATTAATTTCTAATGACGTCAACAAAACATTTGAACATTGAATGACGGACGGAAAGAGCTGGAGTCACAAGACTTAAAGTGCCATGCATAGGTACTAAAGTTTTTATTGCCCCATTTCTTTTATTGCAGGTATTGGACTTGTAGTCATTACAGGGTTATATTAATCAGAAAGAATAACTAATCATTACACTTACAGTGAATATTGAACTGTTTGGTACAATTCATTTTGTTAGATGATAAAGACTTAAACTGCTGGAATCTGCCACAAATGGGCGCTAAACAAGCTTATTGGAACAAACATGCGGCTTGTTTTAACAAGTCAAATGTTAAATGTACTATGCAGTGTTCTTCATCCTCCTAAAACAACCAAATTCACAATGAACTTAAAAACCTAGATACTGTTGCATTTGTAAAGCGCCGGAATCCGCCACAAATTGGGGGGAAAATGGGCGCTTAACATGCTTAATGAAATGTTGAATACACATGCAATGTGGAGTACATGTACTTCAACTTTAAAAAAACAATAAAATTCACAATGAGTTTTAAAAATTTGACATTGTTCAGTCAGAGAGAGATATTTTAAACAGCAAAGAAACTTTGTTCATTCCATCCAGAGCTTGATTTTCCAAAACACTAAGATAGCTTCAACTGAAAATGAGATGTCTTCCTTGCCATAGTGAATATTATCTGGAATACATTGTACATGTGCAGATGTTCGATAAAAGGAAAGCTGCAGCTCCACAGATCCTGATGGAAATGGGGTTTGTTTAGATTGAGTTTTTTTGTGCCTAATATACAAATTAAAGCGTTAAAGACACTGGACACCTTTGGTAATTTTCAAAGACAAGTCTTCTCACTTGGTGTATCTCAACACATGCACAAAATAACAAACCTGTGAAAATTTTAACTCAATTGGTCATCAAAGTTGCAAGATAATAATTGGGGTGAAAAACAGCCTTGTCACACAGAGTTGTGTGTTTTCAGATGCTTGATTTCGAGACCTCCAATCTTTGAGGTCTTGAAATCAAATTCGTGGAAAATTACTTCTTTCTTGAAAACTATGTTACTTCAGATGGAGCCATTTCTCACAATGTTTTGTATTATCAACAGCTCTCCATTGCTCGTCACCAAGAAAGCTGTTATGCTGACAATTGTTTTGAGTAATTACCTATTGTGTCCACTGCCTTTAATTAAGACAATTAACATTGGTTTCAAAAAGCTTCACCTAATCAACAATATGCTATAAATACTGTAATCTACATACTAAATTATTTATTTTGTTTGTACCTGCTGCTATTTATGAGGTTGCACTGGCCTCTGGGTGGGCAAGCTCTGTGGTCTGCTACTTCAGACATCTGCTCAAGAGAGCAGGGGGTTGTGGGTTCGAATCCCAGCGCAGTAGTACAACTTTTCCAAGAGGATACTGGAAAGCGCTGAGCTTACAATGCCTATCACTCATCGGTGCAACGGTAAAAACCGAAATGATAATATTAACCCAATAAAATGTTTATATGAAATACTAATATGATCGGAATTATAAAAAATTAATATGATGGTTCTTTTGTTGTTGTCTTTCTCTCATGTAAATGTCGTATGTGATTCATGAAAGTGGTTTAAATGATGTCTTAATAATGAACAGTGCCTCTCTCTTTGGAAATGTAAAATGCATATCGGGAAAACCCGCTTATTGAAAGATAATTGTTTTAATGATGATGATTAAAAGTAATAATATTTTGTTATGTATACATACTTTGTGAGCTTATTTGTTTGTCAAGACGAAATCCTCGAGTTGAAATAAATCACTTTAAAATGTTAGATTTTAAGGGGCAAAAGATCATCCTAAATTAATTCAAAATTAAATGCTGGCAAATATTTTATGGTAACACAATCTGTCCACAGATCATGAGGAACAAACAATTCATTAAATTCCCCAAATTTGTCAATAGTTTCACGTCTTAATGAAGCAGCTGCATGGTGTTCGTTCCTTAAATTGAAAAATTGCAATTTATGTTTTACAAAAGTACTTAGAAGCCTAAACAAAACACTACAAAAATCAAAAGCATTAAAAAGCAGTTTTACACAACTTTAAAAGAAGACTAAAATGCGAACTAATACAGTGATCTATAAAGTTTCAATCAAACTAGTACATGCGTAAGGTTGGAGTATAAAAAAAAAACAAAGTAGCAAAGTACAATAATAAAGTAATTTCAAAAGCAGTGATTTTCATAATTATTTGTTAGCACCTTAATATTTGCAAAGTGCTACATACTAGTGGTTGAATTTATTACACATGATAAGGATACCTATTATTATAATCTCCAGCTCTAGAAAATCAAAAGATGGAAAATTGTATGAAAAAAAGGCAAGAGCATACTGTACAACACACTTGATATCATAAAAATAAACCGATTAACGCCCCCCCCCCCACCCCCACGTAATATAATCAACTTCAAAGTGTTTTAGAGAGGTACATTGGTCAAACATCATGTTGTGTGAACCATTTGTGAATGGTTGTAATTTGTTGAGCAACTTTGTTCTGTTTAAGCAGATCTATGAAGTTGAGCCTTGCTGACAATTAATTTAGATGACATGGGTAAAAATTAATTTCAGATCATTATTAAGATAGATCGTTTTGCCTGTGACTGCTCTATGTTCCAACATCTGTTTGTTCTGAAACCCCCCCCCCCCCTGATGATTTACACACTAGGGTTTAGGGCTAGAGTGAGGCAAATACACTATGGGTGTCAAAACATAGGGTGTATAACCGGCTTACCATATCTGCTAGCACCATGTAGGGTTGCGAGGATTGGTGACTCCTTGACCCAACACTTTGTGAAAATGCTATGGAAAATCTGGTGATTCACCGGACATGCTAATTTGTGTATTTACAAAACCATTATGCGTTTGGTACTGAAAATGTAACTATGAGAAGAATTCGTACACACATTAAATTATCTAATGTTGTTACATATGCGTTGCTGGAAAATCTTGCCAAATGTAAGAAGGTTCATCAATGGCACTCCTAGTCCTATTAAAGACAGTGGACACTATTGGTAATTGTCAAAGACCAGTCTTCTCACTTGATGTATCTCCACAGTATGCATAAAATATTAAACCTGTGCAAATTTGACCTAAATTGGTCGTCAAAGTTGCGGGATAATAATGGAAGAAAAAACACCCTTGTCACACGAAGTTGTGTGCTTTCAGATGCTTGATTTCGAGATCTCAAATTCTAAATCTGAGGTCTTGAAATCAAATTCGTGGAAAATTACTTCTTTCTCGAAAACTACTCCACTTCAGAGGGAGCCGTTTCTCACAATGTTTTATACTATCAACCTCTCCCCGTTATTCGTTACCAAATAAGGTTTTATGCTAATAATTATTTGGAGTAATTACCAATAGTGTCCACTGCTTTTAAGGACTGTGAGTTCACCCGCTCCTCTGAGCAAGTCTACGCAACTCATTTCTTCATATGACTCTTGAGGTGTCTTAACGCACATCTTGCTGCCGTTGCCTTGGCAATGCGATAGTTACGACCGATCCCTTTGAAATTTCCTTTGCCAACAACGTTGACGGTCACTCTTGTCTTGCCATCCATCGTCCTCTCTGGGGGGCTGTACAAATAGTAGAAAGCGAAATGTACAAGGTAAATTTGATGGGGAGTTAAATGACACTTTGAAAATATTGGAGTAGGTTCTGGGAGTGAACCGGATACTAAAAAACTAATTGCACCTTCCATGTCCATCACATTTAAGTGGCTCCAACTACAAGCATGTGATTCAATCTCCAAACGACAAACGTTCTCCATAACGTACATGCTGAGCTTGGCTACTTATGTCTCTGAAGCCTAGCATACATTTGTGTAAAATGTTACAGACAAAAATCACTCATTCAATGTTCAAAGGTATTTTTTAAATGACAGGAGCTTATCATTTTTACAAGATCTTGAGTCTTCGCAAGACATGTGAAGGCACATCCCCGAACCTGTTTTTTTCATGCATAAATCCTCCTCGCTAAATATATTTCCTATTGGGGTCTGGCCGTCCCTGTAAAGTGATTAGGCTTTCACAGAGCTGTGTGTTGGGCAACCAGTTTTCTGTGGTCACGTGGTAGCTGGATGCCATTTCGGTCTAAATACAACACAACCCATTGTGCAGTCTAGTCGGGCACCCGGTGTCAGAACATATGTTTTTGGATCGAAAATGGCTTCTCATCGCAATTTATCACAACTCTCTCAGTACACAGCTCTGGGTCCAGCGAAGTTACATCACACTTACAAACAGTATAGACATCTAAGAGCACCCAAATGATCATATTCTGTGTGTAACGCAGACAACACATTGTACGGCATATTCTATTACATAACCAACTCAGGCAGTCTTCTTATGTCAACTGAATGATGACGTTTCTTACCCGAATCTGGCAGTTTCTGGTTCCATCTCAAGCAGTTCCCTCACTGGTGATATTGGTAGATTGGCTGCATATTGCTCTGCACAATACAATCACAGTTACGGGATTTTGTTAAAATTATTCGGACAAATTAACACATTCCAGATGTAAGCACCAGTAATCTCAGCATGTCTTAATTATGCCTAACAATTCTAGACGCACTTATTATCATTTGATAGTAGTGTACTGGATTACTGTTTGATCCACATATGTTAGGTTTTATTTATACTTGACAAAGTGAGGTTTTATTTATTTGCATTATGAAGAGCATTGATTCACTTCGTCTATGCTAGATTCACTGACTCATATTAGGTTTCACTATTTTGCTATGCCAGGTTTCATTGACTTGCCGATGTGGACTAATTGCCAGTGACAGAGTTAGCATCAACACACCGATACGTGTGAGTTGTCATTGATTCACCTATGTGCCGTTTTATTTACTCACCCATTTGAGGTTTCATTGACTTATTATGTGAGGTTTTATTGATTTGGTTATGTGAGGTTAACTCTATTAGCATCAGCACACCTACAAGAGGTTTCATCGATTCACCTGGGGTTCCAGAGACTAAATTAAATACCATCTCATCCAGACACCAATTCATCCATGACCGTACTTACCTATCTGAGGTTTCATGAGAGGGTAGTAGACCCTCCACACAGTATCCAGAGACATTCCACTGTCCAGATACACTGCTCCTGCTACAGACTCAAAGATATCTCCCAGTGCTTTGGGTACCTCAATGTCTTCACTCTCATCTTCATTGCCGCTTCCTGTCAGACCTTCTAGGTTTAAGACTTTGAGCTAAAAACAAACAATGGTGAAGAATTTTGGGGACAAGTTATAAGTGTATTAGCTGAGAGTGTGTCTACAAATGTTTTGCTTTAATTTGCTTGCAAGGGATGAACAGATGAACATGTTTTGCTTTATTTTGGTTACCTTGAATGAACAAATGTTTTGCTTTATTTTGGTTGCCTGGGATGAACAAATGTTTTGCTTTAATTTGATTCCCCCCGCCGAAAGTGCCGCAGTACCTTGTAAACCCTTACAAGGAGCTACATCCATGAGTCACATAGTTCAAGAACAACAATTTAATTTTTATATTTTTTTAATAATAAGTTCTTTGAGACGCCTTTAAGAAAAAAGCTGAACATATTAACTTGTTGTTAATATTGTTAATATTATTATATATTTGGTTTGCGGTAACACCACGTGTGTATTCTACTTGCCAGGTAAGGAGTTTGTTCTTAGAGAACTGTCTTACTTAATTCTACTACCGCGAAGTAGATTGTTCGGGTGTTCGGAAGATTTCATAGTTCTTCATAGTTCTGAAAAGAACTGTCCTGCTTATTTTACTATTACCTGGGCGGATGGTAAAGAAATAGGCTGGGACTACTACTTTAGCTTATTTGATCGTAATTAACTGTACTACCGCGGAGTCAGTTCTTGGGTTGGTCTCAACGTTAATATTATTGTTATTATTATTATTGTTGTTATTATTATAGTATTAATTCATACCTGTGACCCCATACCAAGGGCCTCTTTCTTCTCCTTGACAAAAATGACAAAGTTATTGATGACGTGAAACAGCTCCGGGCTGAGCGCCTTGAAGTATTTGTGATAGCCGAACTTGACGGCCAGAGAGGCGAAGATGGTGTTATTGACGAGAGCCGAGCGGAGATCAGTCAATGCTCCGGGGGAGAGGTACTGATGATGATCAAAGAGGTGTCGAGTGATGAGGTAGTCTAAGATTGCATCACCAAGAAACTCCAGCCTGGGATGTTGGGGAAAGGTTGGCAAAATCATTTAAACTGTTGAGGTACTTTAAGTTCATGCACCAAACTTTAATCTGCAATCACTCTACCTATATTCTCAAAAAAATTAAAACAATTACTACTCAATGCATATTCATTATAATTATTTCATGGCTTACTTTTGGTATATTGTTGATACACCTACATTATGTCCTTGTAGTCCCTTGTCTTGTGAGTCTTATTGTTTTGTTAGTCTGTCAATAGGTTAGGGTACAAAAGCCAAGGCTTCACCCAATCCTAAGTTTTGCCCTTCTGATTTGTTAATAACTTTGGCTACTGTTTACAACTGCCACTGTTAATATTTATGAAAAACCAATGATGTAATGTATTATATCATGTGAGGACAATACCGAAATAAATGTCCATTGAATTGAATAAATGGTGCAAAATTGTTCTTCTGTTTTGCAGAGTTCAGATCATAGAAAAAAAAGTCCTGCGAGAATGCAAAATAGGTATCTCAAAAAAGAGACATTTCTTAAAGCATTTTGTAGAAGAATTTGTTGACAAAACTGATCAAAGTAAAAGTTGTAATACTGTTTCAATTATCCTTGAGAAAGACTCTGCTGGTGTCGAAACGTCCGGCCATTAACTACTGTTTGCATTTAAACCATAGGTCCTTTTGGTTGGTAAGCAGTTTGCAACAGCTAATTCTATTTTTTTAGTGTTTAAATTACAGTACTTTATGAATTCGAAAATTACTAACTCTTACCTTTGATAGCAATCTGTGACACCATTGTAGTGGTAGGATGCATGGGTGAAGGCCTGGACTAAGTAAGCCTTATCTCGGAAACTGTAGTTGATGGTCGTCTCAAAACCGCCCATGCCAACCAGGAGTTGTGCCAGTTTCTCTTGAGAATTAGCAACACTCCTGAAGAATGGAGATTCGGGCTGTTTGAGGTAGCCGTAAGTTGCCCTGGCTTCTTTGTTTGGACTCGAATCATTGCTCTGATGGCCAACGGGTGTAGAATCTTGGTCAGGGTCTACCGCTTCAACAGCTTGTGCTTCATCTGGAGTTGTCTCACAAGAGATTTGAGGTAGTACTCTGAGTCCCATCCATGACATGACGATCAATGCGCTGCGGAACCCACAAGACACGAGATAACATCCGATAATTGCTTCCACCGAGTCCGCTAAGTTCTTATCGGAGAGACTGTGCTGGGTGTGGATCTCGTAAGGGAGCTCTGGTAGGTCCCCCATATCATCTGGCTTCTTGCCAGTGTACGTCAGCCCCGGCAGATTATCAGCATTTTCCAAGGAGAAAGACCAACTTTCTAGAGCGTGAGGGTTGGCATGATACTGAGTGCTTGGTTCATCATCGCTGAAATCACTGTCTACATCTCCCTGGGCCATCATAGGGAAGTCGTGATCGGATGGGGAGGCCTCCTCTTCAATCACTGTGGTGGGATCCCACATGTCGACAGAAGTTGGATCCCAAGTGTCAATGGCGAAATCTCCATCATCTGAACAGATGTCACTACCCTCGTCCTGGTAAACAGGACGATATGAAAGACATTCATCAGGACCAACGTTCTCCTTGACGCAAAAACCCGGGGCAAGCCAATTGATGGCGGGATCAAAGAGCGCAACCTGCATTTTCTGTGCGATGGCCTTCCTCTTCCCGAGACGGTACAAGTTGAAGTTGCTGACCTGTTTGCTCCTCATGTAGCTCAGCTTGCCCTCGTGTAGGCGAGGATAGGTACAGTAGAGGTAGATGGTGACAGCTTGCTTGAGGAACGAGTCCCCCAACATCTCTAACCTCTCCAGATTGAATCCATCACTGGAGTTCGACATCGTCAGAGACTGAAGAATCAACGTGGGGCTTGGACCAGATAGCGTGGCTGGGTCTTGACCCTCATCGTCCAGAATGCTGAATATTGGCGTTTTCTTCTCACAGCTGTGGCCACCGTCTCGACTTTCATTTCTGAGCACAGATTCCTCCTTTTTGATCATGCACAGTTTTTCTGGATTTTCTTCACTATTACTTGAATCTTTCTTTACTGTATTGCTGTTGCTCCCTTTCTGTTTGTTGCAAGTATCTATAATATTGCCGGTCCCGTTAAGCTTGGCAAAGTTGGGCTCATGGTTGCTTGGTTTGTCATTGGTTTGTTTAATGTGTTCAGAGATATTAGCATTGCACTTTTCTAAGGCCATTGCACATTTCCTTGTTTCTTTTTTCGACTCTTTGCTTTGGTCTAAACTTATATTGTCACTTCTGTTCAATCCTGTGTCATCATTACTCATACTGTTTTCTTTTATACTAGAATTGTCATCATGAACAATTCTGTCATTTCCTCCAGCTTCCTCAAGTTCACTATTTGTGTCGTGACCTGACTCCATACCATCATCAGCAATGACTGGTTTGTCTGCTTGAACGAGACTTTCATCAGTTTGTTGTTCCTTATTCTGATATTCTAGAGTTTGAAGGTCAAGTCCATCCCAACCAAAGGTCATATTTGGGAAGGGATACTCCTGCTGGAGAAGCTCTCTCATTCCAATCCCTGCCTCTAGACTAATAACAACTCTAAACTCCTCAGCGACGAGTAAGGAATTCAACCTATACAGAAGACTCGGTAGGCACACTGCCTTCCTCCAGAGAGACGCCGGGATAGGGTAGACGTAGCAAAGCTCTGGGACAAGGTATTGCTTCTTCTGAAGATAGTTCTTCTTACTCTGTGTGTTGCTGATCGGCAAAGCTTTCCCCTTGTGATTCAGGTACCTTGGGGTCAGTAAATTCAGACGAGACGACATGCAGTCAACGTCCAGGAGAGGCTGCTGGTAGTTGGAGACTTGGATGTCGTATCGCTCAAAGTAGTAATCTATGAACTTTTCATACTTGTCCGATGGGAAGGGACTCGTGACGGGTAGGTCATTCAGGATGTCCGCTATGTAGTACCGCTGGGGTTGGTCGATGTTACGGTATATCGGCGTCACGACAGCATCGCCGAAGCTGTGATGGGAAAAGACAAACCGGTTCTTACTGTAGTCTGGAAGGACTTGTGGCCTGTCTAGCATGCCAGAACTTTCACTGACAACTCTCAGAAAGTCCCAATCAATGGAGAGCTTGGTGTCATCGTTACAACCTTAAGTGAAAAAAGAAAGTAAATCAACCTCAGACAGGATCAAATAAGAACTTCATGAAGTACTGCCTGCAGTTATAATATTACTAGTAGCTTCTTTTATAGTGCTCATATCCGTCCAGGTATTGTGGAGCTATGTTTTTGAAGTATGAGACCAATTCCTTTACATAGCTTCATGTAATGGTTTACAAGGTGCTGTGGTGCAATATGCTTTACATAGCTTCATGTAATGGTTTACAAGGTGCTGTGGTGCAATATGCTTTACATAGCTTCATGTAATGGTTTACAAGGTGCTGTGGTGCAATATGCTTTACATAGCTTCATGTAATGGTTTACAAGGTGCTGTGGTGCAATATGCTGCCGATCAAACCAGGAATCATTCTCTTTTTGATAAGTGCACTGGGTTCTTTACATCCCATCTGAAGGATGCAGCAATGGTAAATGGTCTTGCTTAAAGACACCAGTGTCACAACTGT
Organism: Asterias rubens; assembly: GCF_902459465.1. Classification (NCBI taxonomy): domain Eukaryota; kingdom Metazoa; phylum Echinodermata; class Asteroidea; order Forcipulatida; family Asteriidae; genus Asterias; species Asterias rubens. The sequence goes on along the minus strand of NC_047062.1, from coordinate 17,016,699 downwards.
GACCCACACCCTGCTCAGCCACGACCACCATTTACAACCAAAGAATTTTCTGTGGCTACTTATGTTCACAAACAATTAGTATAACCTAGTTCTCCAAGTACTATAAAAAGGATAATACATGAATTTATATACCATGAACGAGTGTGGCAAACTTATTCATAATGTAAAAACAAAAAATTTCTGAAAACCTTGACTTTGTTCAAAAAAACTTACAAGTATTCAGAGGAACGATAAGGTAGTTTGCCTCAGCCTTCTGCGAATCATACTCCAGGTTAGGTTTCTCAAGACGAAGGACTTCAGCAAAGATGCAGCTATGGAAACGCTGTAACTGATGTAGCTGCTCAGAGGTCACTACAATGTCAGAGGTCAAGAGGTCAATCGAGACTGCTAACTCACCAGCTCTTGTGTAAACCGGAAATCCTGGGATCTAAAAGAAGCAACAAAGTTAGAATTGAAAGAAAATGTGCCAAATGTATGTTCGATAAACAACTCAACTTTAAACTTCTTTTTTCTCAGTTTCATTCTTGAATCTCTTGGTGTTTCTACTTTCACAACTTTTGAATCAAAGAAGGTTCAGAATGGGGTTTTAACAGCATTGAAGCATAGTTTATGCTCTTTTCAAATGTATCAACAAATAAAAAATTACCTGGGTTGACAAACGATCACTTGATCCCATCACATATGGTTGATCACACAAAACATAAACACTGTTTGCGACTAATTTGTCAGGTCCACCAATCCTGTATACAGACATGCAACTTTCTAATTGCAAAAAAAGAGGAAATGGCCGACCACACTTGTGTTTTTTCAGTTTTCTATGGCACTGTTTTGAAAAGAAAAAGCGGAAAATCAGCAGATCAGCTGAAAAGTTGCCAGCCTGAATATAATTCCTGTAAATGTAATTTATTGGACCAACCTTTGGGATGGCCTTAGTCGTGAGTAACCCAAAGCATTGTGAGGTCTCGTCGGGTCCATAAAGCTGACGATCTCTGACATTAAGGACATCAGGTAATGGTGAGGCAAGGACCATATGAATCTCATATAACTGACATTTCTGATTGGCTGTTGGATGACATCCAGTCAGACATCTTGCCACCTACAAGACAATGTAAAATACATGCACATTATAATGGGGGAAACTTTGTGATGTAAGTTGTTGCAGGACAATTGAAAAAATGCTCAATATACCTGTAGAAATCAATGTACTATACCCGTAGCAACAAATGTACTATACCTGTAGCAACAAGTGAACTTACCCATAGCGACCAATGGACTATACCCGTAGCAACCAATGTACTATACCAACCAGTGTACTATACATATAATAACCAGAGCCTCTTCTTGGTAAATTGACATCAAAACACAACTCATGAGGTGTATAAAACCATATTGACCGCTTTTACTTTGAATTTTTTTTAAATGTTAACTTGAAAGGAAATTGTATTATCTAAAAATTGAACTTGAGGATTATAACGAATTTATATGGGTAAATATATATTCCAGAATTTTGTATGGATATTAAAAAAAAAAATTTGGCTTGGATTTCATACAAAAATATAGTGTTTATTTGAACTGTTTTCTTGATTTTGATCAGGTTGAAACTTGCACAGTCTGTTGTCAAAAGTTAAATGAATAGTGGACCTCTTTGTTGTAGTACTGTCGTCTCTTCGTGGTGCCCGGCCTCCCTTGACCTTCCCCTACTACCTCCTGGTCATAACCACAATCCTCCACCAGGAACGTAGTGTCTTTACCCACTGGTAGAAGGTTATCATCTAGTTCTCCTGAAATGATATACAAAGACCTAGGGTTTTAGACACGTACGTTAGGACACTTTGAATAACTTTTACAAACTGCCGTTAATAAACACCCCAAAAAGTTTATGTACTCTGATTGGTCAAAGACTGGTCACAAAGGGATGTGATACAAAGACCAGTTCTGTGAACTAGCAAATAAATAGCCCCTGAAAAAGCATTACGTAAACAATTTTGGAAACACTGTACTTGTACTGTTTCAAGTCCACCGACAGTAAAGTCAGGGCAGATTCTTATCAGAAACAAGATCTACTTAATGAAAGTAGATCATTTACTTATAAGGAAAGTGTCTTACCGGCTCTGTGCAGTGTCTTGCATGTCTTCAATGCCACAGCCATCTCAGCTAGTTTCTTCTTTCTCATAGGTGGACCCTGCATTCAATAGCAAAACAAACAGATTCAATATTAACTTTTATGCCTTCAGGTTTCTCAATTATTCCAGTCAAACATTGTTCTTCTTTTAACTACAAGTTTTTGCGATTCACAGTGAATGCATACTCATATTTTCATGGAAGGCAACAACAAACGAAGTGCTTATTTTGAGAATATTTGTTGTCTTTCCATTATCAATTCGGGGTTTCATCGTGGCAAAGATGTTTTCAAAAGGCTTCAAAAATTTCAAAGAAGTTTTACTTTGCAGTGGCGTGACACCAATTTTTGAAACCCAACACGAAGTGGTTATTAACAATGAGATGGAATTGTGTTTGATGAGATTTAAACTTACAAGATTAGTGATGAAAGAATAACAATATCTAACCTGTATGGGATCTCTGATAGGTGAGTTGATAGGCAGGTAGATTTGTGACTGATACATGCTACATCCGGTCGCCACGTCTTGGAAGACCGTAGTGTGACACTTGGGAGCAAGATGAGTGAAGGTATCACTTGGAAGCTTGGAGCAGTACCTAAAGGAAAATAAATTTAGAACAAATTATAAGTCAAACGAAGTTGTTTAAGATGCTATGTCAGATTTTTGGTCCCAAACATTAAAAAATAGATTTTTTTGAGTGAATGGTATTTCAAAGAGTATCACCCGATCTGACGAAAAAAAGTGTAACTTTTACTTCCAATGGTCAGGAACCACGACAAAATTTAAAACGTTTCTTATAAAACACATAAGAATTGGTCACGTGATATGCATGTATTGTCGGATCTTGACAAAAACTAATTTTGAGCACTTTATTTCACTGCTACTAATAATTGGCAGACTTTTTCGAGCAATGGCTCAAATGAAAGCTTGTAACTTTCTCGACCCCCATCAAAATACCTATTGAAGTTTAAATCAAAATGTTGGGGTCAAATCGGCCAAAAATCTGAGATAACATCTTTGAATAATAATAATTACAACATTTATAGAGCTCTTAACAGGCGTATTTCTAAATTCTATAGCCAGACTATTTAGATTGACAAAACAGATACGTTTTATGTAATGATATAAAAGTATCCAATAAAGGTGCCTCTTGAATGAGTGTGGATAGCTTGTTCCAAAGTGTTGGAGCTATGAACGAAAAAAAGTCATGATGCGGGTTCTTTGAAAAACTGGAAATGGGCGATGGAAGAAGAGTGAAAGCATTGGGTAGCTTTTACACAAGAAGAAGAATTTAGAAAACATATACATTAGTGAATTAGAAGTCGATGAAGATAGCGTATAATGGGTGTTATGTTTTATCATTTGACACTGACCTGTTGACAAGCGAGATTGCCGTTGCCATGGTAACTCCATGAGCTTCTTCATCGCTGCTTGGTTTGTAAGGAGGACACAGAGACTCTGCCTCTTTGAGGTCGAGATCATCCAAGGACTGATGAGAATCTCTCTGCTGACATTTCCTTTGAAGGATCTTTGTTTTTTTGAAAATATAAAATTTTTAGGAATTAAACCAGATCTTAAAAAAGTGTCAGAATCCAACTCAAGTAGCTACATTGTAGGGATTGCTTTCCCACTGGGCCTTGGGTAGTCTTGGGTACTACTGATTTCACAATGACTAGTTAAAGTATTGTTGTCTAGTTACTGAATCACAGTTTCTTGATTGCTTATATGAGAGAGATTAGTTGGTACCAGCTTGGTATTTTCATGCCCAAGTGGGAGTTTGCAGAGTTCCATTGACGGGAAGATCATCTAAACAAACAATTAATACAAGGCCATGGGTCGACTCGATTTCACAAAGAGTTAGGAGATATAAAAAACCTATGGGTAGTCCTAAGTTTGGCCGAGTAACTCTTCCTAACTCGAGATAAGACTAGTCTTAACTCTTTGTGAAATCCACCCCATATCAATAAAATTCTTCACCTTGTCAATCTCTTGAAAGTCACTCAGTTCCTTGGTGAACTCATTCAGCTGTGTATCTTGAACCAGCATGATGTAGTGGGAATTAGGTGCCCTAGCTCGTCCCTTAGATTGGACGTATGACCTGTAGTTATCTGGCGCATCAAAGCGTACAACCAAGTTACACTTTGGAACATCCACACCTGTTACAAAAAGAAGTTTACACATTGACAACACTACACAACAAACATAAAATGACTTGATTTTTATGGCCATAAACTAGTAGTTTAAACTTCAGTATTTGAAGAAACAAATTTGCAGACAGACGTAAAACTCAAGGGCTTCTGTAATTTATACATGGGGTGTTTTTTTAAGCAAAGCCCATAGGGTTTTATTTGTTTCTTATTCCGAAGTTTTAGTTTTTAGATACATCGTTTTTTGTTTCGGAAAGGTCAGGGTAAGTGCTTTTTATGTTACAAAGAAGTGAGATGAAAAGGTAAGCTAATTTTTTTGACAATCTTCAATAGTGATCTCATGATGCGATGCAGTTAGTCAGCCACACCAGTGCCGTGTGTAAGCGACAAGAGGATATGTTTGGGACCAACTTGATCCCAGAAGTTTGAATACACGCAAGACTTGCACAGCTTATGTGTTAACACCTGGGGCATTTGGAGGAAAAATATCAAAATTTTGTTTTGCTCTTGTTACAAATAAAAGCTACAGCAACAGATAGAGATAACGGGCATCAAACTGACCTTCTTCAACTGCACTTGTGGCAAACAACAGGTTTATCTCATGGCGTCGGAACTTTCTCATGATCTCCTCTTGTCTCTTGAAGTACTTATCTTTAGATACACCGGAGGTACTGAGTCCTCCTCCACCATGCCCCAAGATGCAGCTGTTGTTGATAAACGTCAACTCCGGGTCCTTCTTTTGAAGTTTTCGCACAAGTTTGTCGAGAACGGTGGCAATGAAACGGTGGTTCACAAAGACGATACCGTACATGGTGGTTTCGCTCTGGGTATCGGCAGTCTCTTCCTCATCCTCTTCATCATCTTCCGAGGCACTTTCATCTTCATCTTCCTCTGGAATATAAAAATGAGGCTGGCGATTTCTGGTGAACCTGTCATTATGGATTCTCTGTGAATTGGATATTCTGTCTGGGAACTTCCTGAAGGTAGTTTGAGATGTTGCATCAGCGTTTTTAGACTCTTCACTGGGTTGGAACTCTTTAAGTACTTCAATGAGACGACGGACCTTTGAAGTTGTGAATTTCAAATCTAATGGATTCTCTGATTCAACGATGATATTTTCACAAGACTTTCTTGCTAATCGTAGCTGCGTACAACTGTAGTGGAACAGGAGCTTTCTGATTTGATCTGATTCTAGTTTCTCAAGTTTCTGTAGTTCTTTGAGGAGTAATGGTACTCCCATCCTCAGCCCTAAGAAACCAATCTCCTTGAAGATGACAAGGCATTCTTTGATGGCTTGAATGGCAGGCAAGTACGACTTATTGTCCTCTATTGCATCATATTGCACATTGCATTCTAGAAGGAAGACTAACGCCTCATTCAAAATTGTATTCACTTCTTCTGTGAGATCGTCATATCCCAGTTTTGTTTCACACACTACAACGGCTTCCTTGGGTTTGGTACAATATCTACTGAGACTTCCGCTGGAGTAGGTCTCTGCAACGCTGGTCAGTGCCCTCTCAAGGTCCCCAAGTTTCTTTTTCAATTTCTGCGGCTCACATTTACCATGAAGAATGGAAGCTGTTGATCCCATGATGCGGGGGAGTTGGGAAGCATCATGGCACCCCGCCAGAAGTTGGACGATCTCACAATAAGGGTGGGCCTGAACAGCGTGGTGGCACTCATCGAAAATCAGCAAGTTGAGTCGAGGTGGTCTGAGGTAATCGTGTTGCAACATCTTAAGGAATATCTGAGCGGTCATGACCAGAACCTGACTCCTAGCCAACTCTTTTCTCTTAGAGTCCCAGTCTGTTTCATCCCTCAACTCAATAACAGCCAAGTCTGTGTGTTCACTGACAACCCTCGATTGCTGGCTGAGGAGAGTTTCTGATATCAAGCACAAAACAAAAATAATGGTTTTCAAAGTGTTAAATTTAAATTAGATATACAAAGAGTTCTTTAAAAGAACTTCTAAAGGGGTGACTGCTCTATATTCCATCAACCCTGTGTTCTGAAAACCCCTACACGCTAGGGTTAATGTTAGGGTAAGGGTTAGGGTTAAGATTAGGAAAATAAATTAGGGGCCGGAAAAGAGGGTTGTCGAAACAGGGATGTCTGAACATAGGAGTGTAACCCTCTAAATGTGTAGAGAGCATTGTTTAAGTCGATAAACATACAATGAAGGGAACAATAAAAGGGATCACATTTAATGAAAATTTTAAAAAGTGCCTCCCAATAAGTCCACAAACAGAACCTGTTTTTACCGAATAAAACAACAAATTAAACAATCAACCTATTAACAATAAAATAAACACACTTTATGAATTTACCATCATTGACAAGAAACACAGTTTGTTTACAGACTCCTTGCGTAGGTATGCGTAGTGACTTCGATAATTCTTTGATCAGCATGACAGCAATGAACGTTTTTCCAGCATTTGACTGGAGACAGACTATTGCATTATGATCCAATGCAGCATCGAGCAGCTCAACCTAGAAGGTCAACAAAACAAACAATAAACAATAAACAACAAACACTTTCATGGGAGTAAAGTAATTTAAAAAAGTAGTAAACAAAAACTGCTGAACCCCATAAATAATTTTGTGGTAACAACAACAAATAATAACTGTATGATGAAACTCAACAACAACAAATGATAACTGCATGATGTAACTCATTTTAGAAGTGCATTCTGAGTCCTATTTTGGAGAAAAAAAATCAAAAAGTTTCTAGCCTTGGTTTGGAAACTGACAAATAACTTTTTGACTTTGAATAACAAAAAGTCTGGATCACAACGCTTGCCTGTGAAACTCAGCCAGGAATCCTTCATTCTGAATACTTTGTCAAGTTAAAATCATGCGTACACAACTTTTGACAAGCCCACTGGTTTTGTTATAGGAACCCCCAAAAAAATTAAGAAGCTAGCTGGTAGGTCCAGGTTAATAAATAAAAATTGAACCCGTTGTATTTTGTGTTTCTGCATTGTTCAGTAATTACTTCCATTTGAAATCCAAATGATTTTATAATAAATTTGCTGAGTCTTTATTTAAAAAACATTGACTTTGGTGAAAACTTCATCAACTATAAGTGGAAGTATGTTTACTTGATTGAAAGTATATAAAATATGTTTCACAAAACTTTGAGAAAAACAACATTTTTATAATGGTTTTGGTAGAAAAATAACCTAAATTCACCCATAATCTTCTTATCTTAAAGTTGAGGAAGAAAGTATAGTTACTTTATGATAAAAAAATTTAGTATGTGATATAACCTATCCAGCTAATTAAAAATAAAAAAAAATTTGCGGGGAGAAAAAAACTCTTGCGTTGGCCGGGAGTCGAACCCGGGTCAATTGCTTGGAAGGCAACTATTCTCACCGCTATACCACCAACGCTTCACGATGTGTTAAGTGCTTTTATTGATTATAAATAATGTTCACAAAATGCAATAAAAATGATGCCACATGTCGTCACTTTGCAGCATTTTTATGCCAAAAGATGACGTGAATGACTACAATTAAAGCAAACAAATTTGTTTTATTTGCGGGACTATCGATTTTTCGTGGTAAAACCATGATTGAGCAACAAGGACAGCAGAGATAGCGCGTCAACACGACAAGCATGTGCGCAATCTTCGAAATTGTCCTTTTTAGAAATCGCGCGGTGTGACAACGCCATAGCGTTAACTCTATGGACCGCGCAAACTTTGATTCATTGCATGATTTTAACATTTTTTCGCAGAGATAGCTCAAGCGCAGTAAACATTACTTTCACAAGTCAGTATTCTGCACGGGCGGGTTGATGAACTTCGACACCAAAAAAATTACTCAGTTATTAAACTTATCATTCATTTATACTCATATTTGAAATTAACTCAAACGATACAACAGTAGTATTTACGAAAAATATGGTGTCGTTTGCATTAACAACGGGCGCTCCCCGGGCCGACCGACCGGGACATGGGGGTCATCGAGGGCAACGAGCCTACCGTCCAACGAGACGCTGGGCGGTTGGGCTTAATTACCATCACTCACGGGCTCGTTATAGGCCACATGAGTGCATGAGATGAGGCATGGGTTAATAGAGGAATGCTCGTTTTTTTCTCCATCCATGGTTATTAACATCTACATAATACAACAGTGGATTGAGGAAGTCTAAAACACACAAACTATGAACATTAGAATTATGTACATATGTAATCTATAGACTGGTCTGGTCGGTTTTTTTTCTTCAAATTCAACAGGCAGATAAATCTTTAGGAATAATTCAACATAATGCTTGCTTCTACAATTTTGAGTCAACATAATGCTTGCTTCTACAATTTTGAGAAAATTAGTTCTGCCTTTTTTGCGAAGAGATCTGCATAACAAGGTTAACCTCATCAAATGTAATAATAAATACCTACTTAAAAATATTATATCTCTATCACTAACTAAAATATTAATAATGTAACCTGGAAATATGTCCTAGAAATGATCAAATTTGTCTAAGAAACACCAAATAATAAAGTAATCTTTAATCTGAAAAGAAGGTGTTTAGGGAATTCTCTTCATCTTCACAAGAGTGACCGGACCCCAATAAGCTCAAGCTTCCCATCACACACAAACTCACTGGCTCAATCAACTGCCAAGCTGGAGAAGCAGGTCTAGGAAAGACATGAATAAAGTCAGTTTTTCTTTGAGGATTTAGGCTATGTATGTTGCCTTTTCAAGTATCAAGGTTTCTCAGAATTATGAAGTTTTACTGAAACGAGTACGTTTTTGGCAACATATCACACAAATGCATCGCAAAACTTTCCCAGACGTTAAATTCTTATGACTCTTGAATTTATACACACACAAGTTTCCGACCTCTAATAAAGAATCAATTATTTTGCCCCTGATATGCCTTTTATGTATGTAGGTGAACTAAGGTGACCTAGGTTGTTCACGGTGACCTAACCGATACTGTCTCGATGACCTAAACTGATACTGTCTCGTATGGGGGTAGCATTGTCTGATTTTTATCATCTTTTGATATGTAGAAAGGGGTTGCATTTCAAATCTTTCTCAGACACTAAATTCTTATAACTCTTGAATTTATACACATATACAAATCTCTGACCTTATATATTTATGTTTTTACTTTTAGTTAATTTTCGTATCTTTTTGTACATAAATTGTTATATATTTTATAATTTGTTTTATTACTTGTTTTACAACCAGATGTGGGGAGGCAGGTCTACGGACCACAACAATTACTTTACTTTTGTTTCTCCTATTTCATCTAGAAGTATTTTTGTATTGTTATGTATTGTTGAAATGGCTGAATAAATAAAAAAAATAAGGAGAAGAAGAATCAATTGACACACCCTTGGTCATTCAAGATAAACCTACCTGATACTGTCTTGGTGTAAAGATCTGTGTAGCAGTTCCTTCATTTGTTGGTCGAGTAATGATCCTACTTGAAGATCCACTCGGGATTATTTCTGCATCAACCATCTTGATTACCTTGAGTTTCTACCTACTTTTTGCCTGGTGATGAGGGGTTGCAGATGGGAGATGGCCTGGTTTAATGGTAGAGGAGATAGAGGTGGAATACAAAACTTCCTTTTAATAAAAAAAGAATTTTTGAAACCTGTGACTGTGGTGTGGTGATGAGGGTTGAAGGTTCCACAAGAAGGCCAGCAACGAGCTACACGACTCATCCCAGATGTGAAACATCTCGACTACGAAGACAGACTTAAGACACTTAAACTACCACCACTAGAGTAACGCAGACAAAGGGCTGATCTCCTTCAAATATACAAAATCATGTATAGATTTGTGGCTGTAGAGAAGGATGACATGTTTGAAATCATCAAAGAATCCAGAACTAGGGGACACAGGCTCAAAATAAGGAAGCCCCACTGCAGATCTAAGACGAGGCAGATGTCTTTTTCAGTGCGAAGTATAAATAATTGGAACAACCTTCCCGACAAAGCCATTAATGCCTATTCAATAAACAACTTCAAGTCTGAGCTCGAAAACCATTGGAAGCGCCACCCGTTGAAATACCCCCCTTATCAACGTGAACCCAATGCAAGGAGGGGCACATAAGCTGAAGCTTCAAGCCTCAACACCAAAGTAAACCAAAGTAAGATAGGTGGAGGGGTAAAAGAGAATAGTTGCGAGAATAACCATTGATCCCCCGACAGTTGTAGATTGGAGGGTTAGGCCTATGCCTTGTATTAATGTAAACCATCTACATTTTGCAATTTATGACCTTTCTTCCCTCAATGTTTCACATGTGCTAATTGGGTTTTGGGGAAACATTTTTTAGAAGCCTCTATTATGGTGATGAGGATTAAATAATTAAAATAAAATCCACACATTCATTCCAACATTCCAACACTGGTTCATTACAAAAATAACAGTTTGTAACCTCACATCCCAAAGAGTGTAGTGGTTGATATAATATAGCCTGCCAGAAAGGCTCTGGATGAAGACCTACGAATTTCCCGACTTATGTCACGTGCACACAGCACAGCTACCTAGACAAGACAAAACAGAAAACAACTATACTAACAAAACAAGGCACTCTTTTTGTAAACAAAGGTTACAACGTGAATGAAGGTAGGTTACACTGTCTCTATACAAACCTATAATGGACAATAAACAAGTTAAATCTATTTACTGACATCATCAGTGACAGTGTAATCACTCACTCATTGACTCAGTCTGATCAGAGAGAAACATTTATGTCTTATGATTTACAAAGTAAACATGACATGATTGATAGAAATTTAAACCACCATTAATTACCAAAGTTGTCAAATCGTGAGCAGTTTATTCTGATTCCGAGACTCTGAGACCGCTCTCATGGATGTCATCGTGTTGACAACAAAATGAAGATTTATACAACACCTGATGATGATGAAGTAAACATCCAAACAAGAATCATTAAATTATGTGACTTCTTTTTGGAAAGAGGGTGATTCGTCTATTTTCATTATCAAACTTAGCGCCATGAGAATTGTTAAAACCCATCGAGTTGCAGTTAATAACTCAGAGTGGTGGCCTTGTTTTCAGTCTTTTTTCTGTGTTTTATCTATGCAGCGTGACAGAATGAACTACCACGCCCGAAAAACGTCTAACCAATAATGTAATGTGAGAAATCTCCCTTTGCTGCATAGACTAATTCAACGTCCGGTCTTTTCCATTTACCTCTTCATCGCAGACGGACGGGAACATTTCCCGTCAAAATATGGTTTGATTTATTAGGGAAAAGTAGCAGTTTTCCTGCCTCAAAATGGCAGACAACAGCGACACCGAGAGCCAGAGCACCCAGGCAGTGGCCGAGGTGCCGGCTCTGGTGGAATATTTGAGGAAAATCATCCCGCTTTTGTTGGAGGATGGAGAGGCTACGGCAGCATTGAGAAACGCCCTTGATGACAAATTGCACATCGAGGGAATGAAAAAATGGCTGTCCGACAGTCAGACGGCCAGTCTTCTTTTGGAGAGGAACGTGAACAAAGAAGGTTGGTCAGATTATTGTTTATAAATTAAGTTTTTGTTTTTGTTTTTTATTGAGAGGAAAAATACTGTAACTGATGCATTTTTCAAGGCAGAAGGGGGGCGTGGTTGTTGACTTGATGAATGGTTGTTTTTGAATTGTTTCCCAATTTTCATGATTTTTTTTATTTTAAATAATTTCTCTGGAGTATTTGGGGAACAAGTGTTATTATAATTATTAAAATTGAAACAAATTAGCATTTCCTTATCCGACTGCCACTTTTTCATTCATTACTTTTTTTTAATAACAAAAATATCTTATTTTACTTGTAAAAAATTAAGTACGCCAAGCGAAGCGAAGCTTGACTCAAGAAAAAGAGTCAAATAAGTGACATTTGGATATGGACATTTTCCCAAATACATGCTAACAAGCAGCATTCCATTTTTATCCTACTGAAGGTGTAATTTACGATCTTAAAACAGTCATGAAAATTGTTGAATGATTTTTTATATATTTTTATAGATAATTCAGATTCATGCAGGGATACATTTTCACATGCGACACACAACCTTGATTAAAATTAGTAATACAATGGCACAGCTGTTAACTTATTAAGTTTGAGGCTAATTCTGAATTGATTTGTTTCTATTAATAATGAATGTATAAATTTTTAACAGAAAAACATATATATTGATCTCATTGTGCACGAATTGTTTGCGTGTATGTTGGCCCTCCCCTCAGGTATTTGAATTGTCACGAACAACGATTATGCAAAAATAAAATCAAGTATTTAAAAAAGATAATCAATTAGAATTAGACCACAAATTGAAATATGTAAACACAATAACCCCTTACAAAGAACAATTTATGATGCCTTCAACTGTTTTTAAAATGTCCAATTGTAATGTTTATTTATTGTATTTTGAACAGATGGTCAGTTTGTTGACAACTTGAAAAATATGGATCCATTAACTCAAAAAAGTATGTAAATAAATTGCAAACATCTAAAAGACTTCCAAATGCTTTGCATTTATGAACGTGGAATCCATTTTTCATACAATGGCTCGCAATTTTAAGGAATCTGAGCAATTGTGTGCAGAGTGATAGTGTAGTTAAAAATTGCATCATCCATCAACATGGTTTTCCTTTGTACTTTACACCTACTGCTCTTACTTAGATAAGTCTGTAGCCTTGACTGTCATTAGAATTAAATTATTAGTTTGATTGTATTCATATTTCGTTCGCTTCAGCATCATCATAAAAGACAAAAAAGCATGACGGACGTATTATGCAAATTAGAAATCTTTTTTAGCACTAGTACTCACTGCTCAGCATAAGGTCTTCATTTCATAACTGCAGTATGATATCTTAGCTTAATGATATCCTTTCATTATACTTCTAGTTCTAGTCCGAGTGTCCTCCGTTGCTTTAGCTGACATGTAGTAGAATAATTTATAGAAACACTCTATGAGCGAATAGAGGACTTTTTGGGACACTAGGTGGCAACAATCTTCCAGTGCCCAATTTCATGAAGCTAAACAGTTTTGGGCCCACGTTTAATCCATTGTTCTCTGGAATATGCGCAACAATGACTCTTTTCGAAACCAATGCTTCAGCTCAGGCTCTGGGTAAAGCTCTGCTTCAAACTCCTTACCGAAAGCATACAGTTTTTAAATAACTGACTGGGTCTTCAGCCAGAGCCCACCCTGAGCAGGTGTTTTGAAACAGGCCTATTGTAAACAATGGACATTTACCAAGAGTGTCTGGGTAGCCTAGAGTTTCAAAGTCTCCCCATGGAATTGGTACTTTCTGAACTTGGCACTATGACTTGTGTTTTTCATGCACAGCATGCAGTTCATGTAGAGCATTCTGAATGCAGCTGAGGTTTTGATTTCCATTTTTACATATAAAATCCCCCTCAGGGGGGAAAACAGGTGTAGCCATGTCATGACTCATGATATTGTATCCACTGCAATCAGCCACTACTGTGTTATGTTAGGATGTGATGAGAAAGTCAAAACACATGAATTTGAGAAGAACCCCATCACCATTTTGGATCCACTAAAGCCTATTGACCACCACTGTCAGATTTACCATAACTGACTTAACTGCTAGCTTTACATGTATGTTTGTTACATAATGCTGCTCTTACACTGCACACTCAATAAACTCATTCGTGCGATATTCAAGATTGGATCATTTGCTTGATGGGAATACAATCTAGTGGGATTTGCAGCTAGACACCATGTACAAAAAGTGCTCTTTGAGTTGTGTTGTTTCTTTTTGTTCTCTCGCCTTGGTTGGGTTTATTTTTTTTTGGGGGGGGGGGTTCCACTCTCAAAAAGGGCTTTGCCATTTTTGTGTCTGGAATTTTAAAATTCAAATGGAAGAACTGTTTATAAATGCAAAACAGATGGCTGAAAGTATTTAAACCAAAAAGATGCCAGATGTCTATAGACAATGGAAGCCCACAGTGTTAGGTGTGACATAGTACAAAAGGACAATATAAAACACATCCTGGGACTGGAATGGTTAGTCTGGAATGAAGTAATTGATTTGCAAACTAAACACTGCTCGTTTTACCCCTGTGACCTATGCTGATTATGCAAAGTGCAGTGGAACAATCAATATTATGGGACACTTTCCATTAGGGGACAAATTATGCTGTACACACTCATTATATTGTATAGGCCTGAAACTACCTTGCCCTTAAAAGTACTGTTAGGCATTGCCTCATTTAATAGAGGAATCTGCTTAAGAAGATTATATTGCTTTAAACTTTTCAGCTATGCAAATATAAGCAAGCTACCAGTCACATGTTGTATGTGTCATGGTTTTTTTTTCTCTCTGGTAACCTTGTTCTGCTAAAGCTTAACATTGTTTGCTCAGCTGCTTTTAAAACTTTTGAGTTAAACAATATTTTTTTCTGTTTTGAATCAAACCACGGTTCTTTTCAGACATTAAGCACATTTTGTATTTGATTTGTACTGTAAAGTTCATTCTAATCACTTGTTTTTTTCCAATGAACGATTCAATAAATAATCTTTACAGGTAGGTACATTTAAATTTTTCATTTAGGTATAAATACAAACAAATCATTATTTACAATGGTGTACAAACATTAAAAATGCACACAGTGACCCCCAAGTCTATATAAGCATCTGAAAAGGATGAATAAATGAAGATTTTATTAACCAGGAAGTACATTTTTATTAGGATTGATGACTCAACTGGTAGCTGATTGGCAGCAGCAACTTACCTCATCTGTGAAAGTTTTAAACAAAACAATTCTAAACTAAAAAATAATAATCATGTCTTGATTTTGTTTGTGATTTTTCAGAAGAGGATGATGATGAGGCAAGTGTGGCATCTGATGCCACAGCAGAGAATGAAGTCACGTACAACATCTCGACTGAAGTGCATTTCACCAACTCTAAGATGACTGGGTCAGTTAAGACACATTAGTAGTTTGTATCAACAATTTCCTTTTTCTCATAATTGGTGAACTTGGCCCAATTGTATAGAGCTGCCTAATCACAAAAGAAAATATAAGCTACACCAAGCAAAACAAAGTTTTGCTAACCAGAATAAGGTTACCAGCCAAAATATCATGTTAAATGTACAATATGTGACTGGTATCCTGCTCGTTGTTGCTATTAAGCAGTCATAGACCCCTTACGTGTGACATCACAAACTTAAACAGCGACCTCACTGAGGTCAAAAGTAGACCACATCGGCTGAGAGTTGTTTCCATTCACATTCCCATTCATTTACCTCAGTATTATGGGGTTGTTTCACTTTTGTGATAAAGAGGTTCAGCTGTTTAGATGGGGTTTTTTTCAGGTAGCTGTTTTATATGTTAATTTTGTTAATTTTTATTGTCTCCAATTTCACAAAATGTATTTTATCATGAGTCACAATACAATTAATGATTTATTTGTATATTCATAGTGTTGTGTTCATGAAGCGTGGACCTATCATTGATGCAGAGAAATCCATCTCCAGTCAAGTGAGAATCATCAACTTGAGTGAAGGATCTCCCTTTGAGACCCTTCATGCCTACGTCAGCAATGCCATGGCACCCTACTTCAAATCTTACGTCAGGGCGTCTGGCAAGGTGGATAGGTAAGCAGTTGTAGCAGCCAGCCATCATGAAATGTACATCCAGCTAATAGACAGTATTCTCTTAAGTTCTCTGTCAGTGCCCACATTTTAACTAGATTAGTTTAGTTGAATTACTTTTACTACATAACTCAAAAGTGCATAGGGGAAACGCCGAACGGCATGCAGTCCCACTAAATAGGGACACTTCCTTGGTTACACATCAAAAAGAAACAAAGACATCAGCAAAAATGCAAAACAGCAGTAGAAAACAAGAAATAGTTACAAATCAAGAATTGAAAGTTAAAATTGACCCTAAGTTGAAGATAATTTCAGGCTTTAACAAAACAGTGATCATACATTAATTTAGTTCAACTGTCATGGGATGTTCAATGCAAGCGATTTGAGAATGTTTTGTATCTTAAATGTTTTTGGATCACTTAACAAATCACAAACACTCAAAACAATGAGGGTTGTCAGGGTGCAAGCTGTGTTAGTACTGGAAACTCCTGAGAAAACAGAGCACTGAGTGCGCACTTTGTTGCTAATCGCACACATTGACCACAGTGTTTTCTTTGATATCCTTCTTGATACAGGGATGGTGATAAGATGGCGCCCTCCGTTGAGAAGAAGATTGCCGAGCTTGAGATGGGCCTCCTCCATCTCCAGCAGAACATTGACATTCCAGATATCACTCTGCCGATCCATCTAGTCGTCTCAACAATGATCAGGAACTGCGCCAAGGAAGGGCGGAAACCCAAAGTCAATGACTTCATGGACAAGGTGGAAGATTCTGTCTTCCTCAATAACCTGCAGCATGGGGTCAACAGGTGGATCAGAGAAATTCAGAAGGTATGGATTAGATGATGACCACGGCAAGGAAAAGACCCCTTTTCTCTCTAGCCACTCGGTGGTCTAGTAGTAAGACATCTGCTCTGGCAATGCAAAGGTTATGGGTTTGAATCCCTTCAAGTACTTGCTTTGTGAATCTTAACTCTTCATTGATACATGTTCTGGCTTTTTTTGTGATTTTTTGCACTACCATATATTGCCATAGATACCCGTGACCTAAGGCTTTAGGTCCTTACCGAAATAATGGTTTACTCAATAAGGGCTTGCTCAAGGACACAAGTATCTTGACCAAGACTCAAACTCTGCTGATAAGAAAAACGAGAGCTTGAGCCTGGTGTTCCTAACCCCTCAACCACTGTGTGATGAAATTGCTTTTTGTGAGGTTAAATATTGTAAGCTCAATAAGAGTAAAATTTTGGCAGGTTCAGCTTTTAAAACTTGTGATATTTTTATAATGTTTAAGAAATAATATATGTCCTTCTAATCAAAGGTGACAAAACTTGACCGTGACCCCGGCTCCGGCACAGCTCTTCAGGAGATCAGTTTCTGGCTGAACCTGGAACGAGCACTGATGAAGATTCAAGAGAAGCGAGAGAGCCCTGAGGTAGCCCTGACTCTTGATATATTGAAGCATGGCAAGAGATTCCACGCTACAGTCAGCTTTGATACAGACACAGGTAAGGTCAATGCATTACTCATTTCGACATTTATTGGGGCCAGTGTTTTTAGCGCCAGGCCAGTGAACTCCCAATGGCTTGAGTTTTTCAGTTGAATAATAAGAGATCTCACTGAGCTACAACAAGTTCTGTGGTCTTGACGATTTTTATCCCAAATGCAAGCCGCGTTATCAAGGTGAATCACTAAAATAAGGATCATTCTTGCTTTACAAATGGTTTGAAATTCAGCTTGATTGTCAAACCAAGTTTGTACACTGTACCACATGTATTTTTGTAGTCACAATCACGCTTGCCACGTGAAAGAAGATCATCATCAGTCAGATAGGTTATGGAATCAAGTCTCACCCCCACAGGCAAATTTATTTTCCCTCCAAATGAAATGGCAATAAAAGATGTTGGGTTTCAATAGTTTCAATATTTGTTCATATCCGAGGCGGTCATATCAAACTCTTTCCTGTATTTTGCTACAGGTTTGAAGCATGCCCTCGCCACGGTAGCCGACTACAGTCCCCTCATGAAGGACTTCCCTCTGAATGATCTCCTCTCGGCCACGGAGCTTGATCGCATCCGTATGGCCCTCGTCAGTATCTTCAATCATTTACGCAAGATCCGCAACACCAAGTACCCGATCCAGCGAGCCCTACGTCTGGTTGAGGCCATATCCAGGGATCTCAGCAGTCAGCTTCTCAAGGTGAAATGTGTCTGCATTTGATGACGCCTATCGTGCTTGTCACAAGCGTAATCCAGACTTTTAAGAAACACTGAAGACATACATATTTCCATGCAATTTCTTTCAAAATGGTTAGCTACTTTTCTCAACCTTGCTGTGTTTTATTTGACAGTTTAAATTAACCTAGCAGAAAGCACCACTGCAAAATGCACATTTATAATTCCACCATGTTGGGAGTCAACTCCTCAGTGTACATTTTGACTGCCAAACTAGTAGACAGGATAGGCCCTTGTAAGTGCACTGTGTGTTGTGCAAGGGTTCAATAGGCCACTTTTGAAACCACAGCTTCTGCTCCTACGCCAACTTTGGATCCATATACCTGTTTGAAGTCCTCTTCTTAAAGTGTATGCTTTCATAGCCTAATCCAGAGCCTAAGCCAATGCCGAGGTTTCAAACGTGTTCTTAGTCAAAACATGGTAATATTCTTATTTTTGTCTTAAAAAACTGTTTCCCCCAGTACTGTATGTGTTCTTAAAGATCAAGTCTTTTACAGTTAATTAACATGGTGGTAAACATTTGTTTACATAGTCAATGTCGGAATATCACACCAAACCTCTCTTCTTTGTTAACATGCAAATGACTCCCATTAGGTTCTGGGCACCAGACGCCTGATGCACATCAGCCATGATGAGTTTGAGAAGGTGATGAGTGCCTGCTTCGAGGTGTTTGGCACATGGGATGATGAATACGAGAAGCTCCAAGGTCTGCTCCGAGATATCGTCAAGAAAAAGAGGGAAGAGAGTCTCAAGATGGTGTGGAGGGTTAACCCCGCCCACAAGAGGCTACAGGGACGTCTGGAACAGATGCGCAAGTAAGAGATTGAGTCGTTTCCTACTGTTAACCTTTGACTATTAAAGACAATGCGTCACACTGTTTTGCTTTAGCTGTTTTAAATATGTGTGCATATGCTTCCATGAAATCGTCAAACATCGCTTCTTCTTTTTTAAATTACTAAGAGTGAATTATGAATTATGAAAAATTAATAAACTCCTTCAAAACACAAATGAGTTACCACACATAGAATTTGAAATTTTGCTTGATTCGAATACACTTGTTCTCCTTAAGACGATCAGGGGTCGATTTCACAAAGAGTTAGGACTCGTCTTATCTCGAGTTAAGACGAGTAACTCGTCCTAACTTAGGTTTAATCTTAAGGTCTGCATGCTAAAGTGCACGGTTGGGACTCGTCCTAAGTCCAGAGCATACTGATTGAAACGTTCAGTTGTTCAACCACCAGGTTTTTTTTTCAGAACCACCAAAAATCATGTGTAGAGTTTTATGTTCATGGTGTCGCAACAAAGCTCACTAGAAATACCACACCTCTGACTTTGTGAAAATTAAACCAATTCTTTGCAATATATTGTGCTTATTAAAGGTTCCGTAGACAGCATGAGCAGTTGCGTGCAGTCATAGTCAGAGTCCTACGTCCAGCTGTGACCCAGGTACAAGGGAGTCCAGGTACCACACCAGATGAACCACCAGGTAACATCAACGAGCTCATGATGGATGCTGCTGATGCTAATGCCATAGAGGTCAGTAGAGGTCGTTGGAATTTTTGAGTACAAAATTGGACAAAATTGTATATGAATTTTTTAGACTTTGTTCCAGGAATTTGAAAAGTGTTTAGGTATTTTGTACCTTAAATAGCAAGTAATAGACCACAAGGGAAACTGCCTGTTTATCCAGAGTTCGTTGGTACAAGTCCCACTCAATTCAATTTGTCTTTGTTCAAACCCAAACCTTATTACTTAAATCCCAATATACCATGTGGAAGAAGATAAGTTTCCACTTGTGTAAGATATGAGCCCTAGTTTAAAATTAAAAAACAGAAAATATTATAACATTTCAGACTTGAACTGGTTCTAATAGTTCTCTATGTTACATTTTCTGCCTTCTGTTTGGCCTTTGAACTCCTTGTAAGCATGCCATATTTGTCGAATGTCACTTCAGAGTATTATGGTTTCTTTGACAGGTTGAGTAGCTGTATTTTTAATAAAATTGTGTAAATAAAATCAATGAAGTTGTTTTTTCTTGCGATTGAGATGTTTTAAGATGTTTATTGAATAGATTAAGTGACTTGTGTTGTTATTGTTGTTTGTTGTAGGAGGTGAACCTTGCCTATGAGAATGTGAAGGAGGTGGAAAGTCTTGATGTCAGCAAGGAGGGAAACGAGGCTTGGGAAGCTGCTATGAAGAGGTAACCGTATGGCTCTGATGTAATCAGCTGTGTCATGCTTTTATTATTTGTTAATAGATGTTAAAAGTTTTATCGCGATGAAGAATATTACTTGGTGTAACACATACACAGGGATGTGCATCAAGTACTTTCCCAACCCACATAAAAGAAATCCACAGGCACACCACTCTGGCGGGAATCGAACCCACGACCTTTGCGATTCTAGAGCACAGATGACTTATTACTAAACCACTGAGCTTCCCCAGTAGCTATAGGCAATTCAGATTCTATAATTCAGCGGTAAACTTGTTTAAAAGGACTTGGCATAGTACTGAGTATGAAGTCCATGACACAAATTGGTGTGGGTTAAACAAAAATGATAGCCTTTGTTACTGTTTGAAAACTTCACTGTGACACGTTTTTATTATTATATTTGATTTATTAGTTTCAATTTTTTTCAAACCTTAGATATGATGAGCGCATAGATCGTGTGGAGACACGTATAACAGCTCGTCTTCGAGATCAGCTCGGGACTGCCAAGAATGCCAATGAGATGTTCCGCATCTTCTCTCGTTTCAACGCTCTCTTTGTGCGCCCTCACATCCGCGGAGCAATCCGAGAATACCAGACCCAGCTTATCCAACGAGTCAAGGATGACATTGAATCACTTCATGACAAGTTCAAGGCGAGTCTTGGTATTATCTTAAGATCTCACAAATTTGCTTTCACAGTGGTCCGCAAGCCAGATTTAGTAAAACAAATCGAAAGACCAGTAAAAAAGAATTCCTGTATGGTATTGATGGCAGTGGCGTGATTTCATATGACAACATGCAAATGACCACACATAAACTACAGATGGTCCAAATGACTTCACATAAGTGGAACAAGCCCTTAGAACAGTGACAATTTGTGAAAAGTCTGATTTTAGGTTGAAATAGACTTCGATACATCATGATTTGTTTTGAGAAGTGCTCTGGAAAATTTCAAATTGTTAATTTACTGTGGGTGTTTATTTAATCACTCTGTGTCACCATCTGAATGTATGCTCACTTAGGGGTTTTGTTTCGGGTTTTTTGTTATTAGCTGTTCCGACCTACCGTCGGAACAGGTGTTGTCGGAACAGGTGTTGTTTTCGTCGAGATTTTTATTATTTTTATTATTATAATTATTATTCTTTGTTTCCGCCTAAAACCCCATAGCGTTTGTACAGCGTTTTTGTTCAGGCCCCGTCGCCTAAAGTATGAGGATAAAATAGTTAAATCATATATCAAATTGAAGCTTAGAACATAATCTTTACTCTTACAAAAAAGTTTTAAAATTCTTAGTTAATTAACCACGTGGTCTTCATTTGAATTTTTAATTTGTAAACTTGATGCAGTCACTTTCATGTTATTGTGAAATATTCTCTTTGGTAATACAACACAGTATGTACCATTATGAGTTGTTGACTTCTTGAGAGAAGTCTATACTATTTTGTTTCCTACCCGCGTTCTGGACACATTACTCTGTACACGCAGAGGTTTAGGATTTTCGTTAGAACGTGCGTTAAATGTGTCCTTGTATTTCTAACCGCGTTCTGGACCAATTACTCTGTGCATGGGTTTTCGTTAAAACGAACGTGCGTAATTAGATAGGGGTTTTTGACGACATCAAGGGGCGTCAAAAAACCCTAAAGGCATCTAATACTACATTTCAACCCTATAGGCGTTAGCAGTTCATATTTAGTGACAATGGTCGCAAAATCATGAAACGAGAATTATTTCGCCGGATCATATTCCCCTCTGTTGATGCACACATGTAAAAACCCACCTTTTTTGCATCGTGGCCTTCTAGCCTAGTGGTCGTCAGTCGTGACTACACATCTGAGAATTGCGAGTTTGAATCTACGTCCGAATTTTTTTTGTTTTATCCCCAAAAACTAAACATATATTTCTTTTTGTAATATTTAAGTTCGATTCTTATCTTTATATCGATAGTGTTGCCTTTTCTTTTTCTCAATTGTTAGCCATAACCTGTGTGCATGCATGACATGATGATGTTTAAAAACACAGTAAGCCAAAAATGGTGATCATAAGAGCAGAGTTTGGTGGTTAAGAGTTCTGTGAAATCAACTTGTACTAGATCAAACATCATTATCAAACCACCGACCAAAAAAATGTTAAAATTCGTAATTAATTAACCACGTGACACATATTTGCATATTTAATTGGGAAATCTTTGTAGCACCATATCTCAAGAAGTACACAGCCGTTTAACAGACTGTTTGTAGTTACAGACTCCTTGGGGATTGGAGATTAGATTAATTTTGAAAAACCGTGACCTCAAGTTGACGTCTACTTCCGGGTCAACCGGAAGTGGGACCATATCTCAAGTACTGTACAACCGTTTTTCAAACTTTTTAAAGTTTTAGACCCCTAAGGGGTTAAAAATAAACTTTGAAAAACCGTGACCTCAAGTTGACCTCTACTTCCGGGTTAACCGGAAGTGGGACCATATCTCAAGAAGTACACGGCCGATTTTTAGACTGTTGGTGGTTATATACTCCTTGGGGATTGGAGATAAATTGCAAAAAACCGTGACCTCAACTTGACCTCTACTTCCGGGTCAACCGGAAGTGGCACCATAACTCAAGACACTATTCAACATGTTCAAACTTGTTTTCAGTTATAGACTCCTTGGTCATTTTAGCACATAATCCAAGCAAAAGAACACGGAACAGCTTTGTGTTTGTTCACAAACACCTAATGTCTAGTTTTTTGTTGTGTTTTGGTTGTGTGTTTTTTTTGGGGGGGGGGGGGTATATGTTGTTTTTTGTGAATACAGTCTCTTTCATATGTTCTGAACCATCAGAAATGAGCCTTTAGACCCTTGAAAACAAGCTATATACAAGCAATCTGTCAAAGATATGATTGATTTCACCCAGATGTGGCTATCAGCCCCAGAGATTTGTTTACTATTCCTGTGGGAAGTATTAAAGGGGCAGTCGTTGATGGATTTCTTTTTAGTTAAACAATCAATCCAGTGTATTTTGACTTTTTGACATAGTTCTCAATATGGTTCATAGAATTTTTGAGATTTTTCAGACTATTTTTTAGTGGAGTAAACCAAATTTGTTTACTAACAGCATGTTGACACTAGCACAATGGCTTTACCGAGGGTTTTAATATAAATATTGCACTCTTGTATTTGTGGATATCTTTTCACAGCAAAACATGGATCTAGTCATGAACTTCATAATCAGTAAGCTTGCATACTAAAATTAAATTTATCCTTACCAATATCATAAGTTATACTGTTATGCTTTCTTGTTTTTATTGTAGATCCAGTATCCACTAAGCAAGGCTTGTAGGATGAGTAAAGTACGAGATCTTCCTCCAGTGTCAGGATCCATCATCTGGGCCAGACAGGTATGTCATCTTCCTCTCCCCCCCCCCCTCCCCAAGTCATGATCAGGACAGGGCCCAATTTCATTAAGCATGTAAGCACAACAACTTGTTATGAACAGAAAACCTTGCTTAGTAGATACAGGTTACCAGCCATCATTCCATGAAATTTTTACGGTGCTGTGCCTGGTGCCCCACTTATTTTTTGGTAAGCAAAGATACTTTCCAATCAGTATTTCTGCTTAACAGGTGTCTAGGATATTGGACCATGTGATTTATCAGCAGTTTTCATTGACCACCTTTGTTGGCTTTCAGTTTTTCAATGTCACAGAGACGAAAGACTTGGCTCTTGTTATGTTCAAACTTGTAGATTTCAAATTTATTAGTGGTGATGTAAAGGGATTATAAACGTCAAGAGTATAACTTGCTATTTCTTGCATGTTCATCAGGGCCCAATTTCATAAAGCCTGTATATACACAAAAACTTGCTAAGCACAGAAAAATATTGCTTAATAAACAGACCAGCCAAAGTTACATTAAGTTTACATTGTTGTGACTGGTGCCCCACTCAAGCAGTATTATCTGCTTAGCAGCTTTATGAAATCGGGGCCCTGGTCCCACTCTGGTAAGTTTTTCTTCATTCAACCCCAAATCTTAAATCTTAAATTGTATAATTTCTAGGAATAACAGGTGAATGTTGTGACCTTACCACACACAGATTGATCGTCAGCTTGGTGCCTACATGCACCGTGTCGAAGACGTCCTCGGCAAGGGCTGGGAGAACCACGTTGAAGGACAGAAACTCAAGGCCGATGGGGACAGCTTCAGAGCCAAGCTCAATACCCAGGAACTCTTTGACGACTGGTCTAGAAAGGTAATCGACCCTCAAGACACTTTGTGGGATGTCTTGAAAACAGTCTCAAGCCCCTCGAATGCTCCAGCAAAAAGTAAACTGATAAAATGAATATTTCTGCAATTTGAACTCCCTGTTTGGTTGAGATTACAGGCCACATATCTCTTTACAAAAGCAGTTCTGCATAGAAAGGTAATCGACCCAGAAGACACCTTGTTGGATGTCTTGAAAACAGTCTCAAGCTTATCGAATGCTCCAGCAAAAGTGAACTGATAAAATGAATATTTCTGCAATTTGAACTCCCTGTTTGGTTGTAGTTACAGGCCACACATCTCTGAACAAAAGCAGTTCTGCATAAAAAATAATTGATAATAGGACAAAATTGTATTTTCATGAAAACAGATGAGGTCTTCAGATTGAGGTGCAGGTGGCATAATTGTCTGACAAGAGTTATCTCAAAACAACCTTGTTTAAGACCTTTTTGTGGGGGTGGAGTGGTTTATCTTTTTCCAGTCGGTATGACTTCTGATAATAGATATCATACCAATGTAATTGATTGACAAGTTAAGGTCAATGAACTCATGTTTTGCTTTGACGCAAGGGCATTACACACATTCCTCATGAAATAAATTGTTACTTTACCATTTTCTTTTAAATCAAGTACTTGAAGATACAATTTTGATAGACAAGGTAGTGGTATTAGTTCATCCAGGCCTGGAATTACATCTGTTAAAGGGCAGGGTTGTTTCAATTTTGCAAGAGGCTCTTTTAGTCTACTGGAAGTTTTTGAAGGGGCACCGAGGCTAAGACAGGGCAACATAGGCTGTGTCCTCCATGTTATTCTAGGCCTGTACATAAGTTGAATTTAGTCATTTTTACAGACAAGATAAGTTAGCATTGCGACTATTTTTGTCTAATTTAAAAACCAGAACCAATGAAAAACACAATGAATGGATAAAAACAGATACAATTCTTAGTTCATTACATCCATAAAAGCAACCTACAAAATGTCTCCCTACAACTCTGATGCTATTAAAAACTTCTGAACTGTTCACTGCTCATTTTGTGTACATTTACCCTAACAGTCACAGAACAAAAAGTCATGCAAATTTTTAGTATATTTTGTCTTCCATGATGAAACGGAAAGACTAATACAACCAATTTCCCTCAAAGGCGACCAGAGCATACTGAACGAAATGTTGAGTTGTCAATCACCGCTTCTTTCAGAACCAACACTACTCAAAAGAGATTTACACATAAAACTACCGCAAACCTCACCTGACAATTTCTTATCACTGATCCTTGTAGGTGCAAATGCGTCAGCTTGGTGTGTCTGGCCGCATCTTCACCATCGAGAGTCAGAGAACCAGACAAGGAGGCAAGGGGAACCTCCTTAAGCTTAAAGTCAACTTCCTCCCAGACATCATCACATTGTCCAAAGAGGTAAGGTCGTGTCTGATGAACTGACTGTCGGGGTTTAGGTGAAGACCAAGGGGCAGACATCAAATCCCCCTTCGTTAATGTGACCGCAGGGATGTTGTGGAGTCACTTGTAGTTGGGCATAAGGAAACTAGCTTTGAAGTTCTGTTTGGTTGCTGTACTGAATCTGTTAATTGGTGAACAGAGCTGGGGTTCTCCCCATGCTCAAGCTAGCGTATCGGGCCAATACACGCAAAATTCTGCCTTATCATGTAATGAACCCTGAGGGAAATAACTGTATAAATTTTTTAATAATTTGGGGTTGAACAAAGAAAAATTTAGTAGGTCGGGATTTGAACCTGTGATCACTAACATGCCGATGCTTTACCAACTGAGCTATTTCCATTTTGTCCATATCTTCGTTCTGGGGGTGCCAGTTAGAAATCATTCAACCTGTAACTGTTGTCAAGCCAGGGATCGCACCCAAGTTTACAATACAACCTGGGAAACAGCAGCAGAGGATAACCTTAAGGGGATCCAACTTTTTATTTCAGATATTAAGTAATGAAGTACAATTTGTCTTGTTAACAGGTGCGCAATCTGAAGTGGCTTGGGTTCCGTGTTCCCCTGGCCATCGTCAACAAGGCCCATCAGGCTAACCAGCTGTACCCGTTTGCCATCTCCCTGATTGAGAGTGTGCGTACCTATGAGAGGACATGTGAGAAGGTGGAGGAGAGACAGTCCATCTTCCTCCTTGTGGCTGGTCTCAAGAGGGAGGTACAGGGACTGATTGCTGAGGTAAGACGCTGTGCATCTTAAGTCAAGTCAAGTCTGTCTTTGGCTTGATTCCACAAAGCAAGTAAAATTCATCTTAAGGCAAATTGTCAGTATTATCATAGTGATTTGTATTGTGACATTTTTGACATAAAATGCTAAGAATATTTCTATTCCCCCTGGACAGGACGCCAGTCAGTCCATCGCAGGTTGCTTTCCAGCTCTGGCAGTACCCAGTTGTACTTCTGGGTGAAGAGATATTATGATTAAGTGCCTTGCTCAAGCACACAAGTGTCATGGCTGACCAGGCTTGGATTAAAACCCACATCCTGTAAATTACAGAGCCTGAGTCCATCTTCTTAGACCACTCTGCCTAGACGACATTCCACATGCATCTTGGGGTTGTCAATTCCTTGTGGCTGCATATGTGTCCTCAAGAAATCCATAAAACGAATGAGGATTCTCGATTTGCATAAAGCAAGAAGGAAACGGTGAAATTAAAGTGTTGTTTGATGCTTCTATTAATACCAAAGAGTTCCATATATATTGACCCAATGCAGAAGCGAAACACACCTCCTAAAAATGCGCGTCTACCATTTCCATCAATTTGGGTGCAATTTCTCTGTGTATATTTTGACTCCTAAATGGCGGACAGCATAGGCGCACGTAAATGCACTCCACATCATGCAAGGAGTCAATAGTCAATATTTTGATCAAGGTTCTAAACCTAGCCTTACAATCACTATTTTATTTGTGTTATTGTTGGATAATCACTGATACTTAATCACGTCTTGGTTTTGGCTTCTTAGGGTGTTGCCCTTGTGTGGGAGTCTTACAAGCTGGATCCATATGTGCAGAAGCTGGCTGAGGCTGTCTTCAACTACCAGGAAAAGGTAAAAACCACAACAACTTTGAAAAAAAATTAAACAACCGACAAGTTCAGCCGGGTGACCTGAGTCAACCAGACTTAACCATAGCCGATCTAGATGTCACTTCGAACACTGCATGGTTTAATGAGCTACATGTAGTTCTACTGGATCACACTATCCCTGAGCACTTTTTCTCAAGTCATCTTGTAAAATTATGTCACTTTTTCAAGATGGTAGTTAGTATGCGTGACGGAGAAACTTTTTCAATCACACAAAACTTTTATTTTTACAAATCTCCTTGAATGGTAGGTATTTGCCAATATAAAAAAATACAATTGTTAAGAAATGTATTAACATTTTAAGGAAATGACCATGACAGGGCAATACATTATTTCTGTTCATCATATCATCACCATGATGACATATTTGACCACTCAACCGAAACAGACCATGCATGCCTGTTTTAAATTTTCGACTTGCCTAAGGGTAAGCACCTGAACTTGCTCCATCTTTCACCTAAAGCAGTCAATAAGTTTCATGTAAATTAACTCTGTACTCGGCATATAATTAGAAAACAACACACTTCATGTATTAACTTTACAAAAATGAATAGAGTCTGATCAATCCATCTTCAACACCCTCCCCCCCCCCCCGCCCTCCCTAGGTGGATGACCTCCTTCTTGTAGAAGAGAAGATTGACAGTGAAGTACGCTCTATAGATCACTGTGACTACAACGCCAACGTCTTCACAGAGATCTTGAGTCGCATCCAGAAAGAGGTGGATGATCTCAATCTGCACTCCTACTCCAATCTGCCGCAGTGGGTCGCCAAGCTAGACACAGAGGTATGTCAGTATGAGATAAGGAATTGTTGCCCATCAGTTGTTTCCATGGATGAGTTGGATACTTAAAGGAACATAATTTGTTTTTGCTAACAAAACAGTTGCTGGCAGTGTAAGCACTTTATGTAATCCACCATATCGCAAAACTGACAAACCTGTAGAAGTTTGAGATTGATTGGCCATCTGGGTCACATGAAAATAGTGCAAAACAGACTACACATTTTTCATGACATCGATTTAAAAACAAGTTAATGAAACGCTCACTGAGCGATATACTCCTAACAGGAAATTAGTTCTAGTTATTTCTAATCAAATATGACATTTCAGACAATGGGATGTTTTCTAGTATCATCAGTGTAAGTTTTGCTTAAATCTGTGATCTTAGACGAAGAAAAAATTCTCACCAATTCTGTAATGTTCCTTTAATTTCTCATGTTTCATGTGTGGTTTTTGTGCGTGTTTTCTCAGCTTGTATCAACATTTTCTGAAACAGCTGTTCATCGTTAGTATTTTAATATTATTATTGTTTATTCAGCCAATTAAACAATTTAAGTCCATAAAAAAAACCAGATGGGATTGGAGAAACAAAAGCAAAGTAACTACTGTTATCCTCACTGCTGCCTAACATCTGGTTGTAAAACAAGTAGAGTAAAAAAGTATATAAAAAGTTATGTAAACAAAACAAAAGATAAGAAAATGAACTAAAAATAAACAAAATTATGTAAATATACATCAAAGGTTAGACATATAAATATGACATTCAAAGCATGAAATATTTGAGAGTAAAGCCAGTTTTTAAAAGTGGAAAAGGGTACAAAATAAAGAACACTGTGATGTAAAATTAAAAGTGCACAAAGCACCTCAAGTTAAGAATGTGAAAAGAATAATTGAAACCTACAAGAAATGAGCATTGCAAATGAATCAAGTTTTTATTAGTAGATAATTAAATCTACAGGTAAGTAAATGAATGTGTTTGTCCCCCATGTGTAGGTTGAGAAGCGTCTTGCCAGACGTCTACAAGCCGGTCTCCAAGCCTGGACTCAGTGTCTCCTTGGTAAAGACAAAAGTATCGAGGACACCATGGATACGGACGTCTCCAACAAACACAAACCAGGAGGAGAACCACAAATCACTGTAAGCCAAGTTTTTTATATCAACAAATACTCAGCTATTGAGAAATTACTAATAAGAGGGTTTTGTTCAACTTTCTTGTTGATTGAGTTAAACCTACTGAGTTCAATTTGTAATGAAAAGACTGCAACATACTGTTTGAAAGAAGACCAGCAACTGACTTCATGAAACTTTACGCAACAAATGCATAAGTTTACTGGTGCAAGATTTATTGCTTTAGTTTTGCACAACTTGCGCAATAAATATTGCGCATTTGGATTTGCACAGTTGCGTACATTTTTTGTGAAATCAGTGGCTGTTCTTTTAAAAACCTCAATGGATAGTTTTAACTCCCAAGTGAAAAAGCAACTGGGTGAACTCAAAAGTTGTCTGGATCTTCCACAAGTCTTTCAAAAATACACTTGGTAACAAATTCTGATTTGTCTTGTCTTTTTTTTTGTTTCTTTATGCAGGGTTTAATCCACGAGATTCGCATCACCAACCAAGTCATGTACCTGTCCCCGCCCATAGAAGAGGCTCGCTTCCAACTGATGCAGCAGCTGTTTGCATGGCAACGCATCATCACCGGTCTGAAACGCCTAGAGAGCTCTCGTTACCAAGTAGGCATCGAGCAGCATGAGTCCAATAAGACGGCCGTCTACCGGACTCTCCTCAGTAAGCTGCCTGATGGCCCTCAGGTCCTTGAGCAACCATACGCTGCTATCGAGAAGATCTTGAGGGAGGTCCAGGAATATGTTAAGGTCTGTAAGATGTTCAACTTTGTTTTCTTTTTTTTTGTACATTTATTTTCATATTGTCTTAACAAGGTGATAAAATACACTAAGGTAATAATGAATAGCATAAACTGAGTTATTTTAGGATTGAAAAAGCAAAGAAAGGAAACAGCATGGAGGCTGATCTGATAAGCTAAGTCGTGTAGTAATCAGCCTGTGGACTGAAGACGCAGGCATGCAGAAATGTACAAACCAACTACCAAAAAAACATAAAAACTTCACTTATGAAATGAAAATTATGTCTTTGAAAAAGTAACAAACGATCTTTACATTATATTCATAGGAGTGGCTTCAATACCAGTCCCTTTGGGACATGCAGCCACACAATGTGTACACCAGGATTGGTGATGACCTGAAACTCTGGATGCAACTTCTCGTGGAAATCAGGTATGATATGAAGTCATTGGAGTAGGGCGCGCCCTCGCAGAGAGCTGTATATTGAGATGGTTGCGAGTGGTTGCTGGATGCCATTTCGATCCAAATGCAACACAACCCAATGCTCGGTCGAGTCTGGCACGCTGTTTTTCGCCCATGTATTTTTTAGACACCAAATGGTTTCTAATTGCAAGTTGTTGCAACTCTCAAAACACAGCTCTACCCTAGACTAGAGGTCAAAACGAGACCAGTTTACAAAGCAGAAATTCAACTAACATGGCAAAGGATGCTATTTGGCCAAATCTTCTGCAATTTCTGCTGCGGTTATGGCTGCAGTAATAGTGTTGAAGAAAAGGACTTTTTAAGCAGCCATACAACTGTTAATGGCCTGACAATTCGACCCTAACAGAGTCAATTTCGAAGGCTTAATGACGACACAAAACACATAAACAGGTGTGTATGTGTGACATTACAGTCAAGTGGACATACATTACTAGAGAGAGAGAGGGATAGTCAGAAAGCACATTGCAAAAACCAGAAGCAGATACAACATCCTATTTTCTGAAGCAGATTATTTACATTTTTTTTCTCCTCATGGCTACAGACAATCTCGCACCACCTTTGACAATGCGGATACCCGTAAGGAGTTTGGTCCCATTGTGGTGGACTACGGCAAAGTCCAGTCTAAGGTCAACATGAAGTACGACTCCTGGCACAAGGAGATCCTGAGCAAGTTTGGGAATAATCTCGGCACTGAGATGGCTGAGTTCCATGGATCCCTTGCCAAGGTGAGTGCTTTCGCATTGTTTAGGGTAGATTCAAGACAGGTCCATACAGGGCGGGAAGAATACACTCCCTTCATCTTCGTGAGGCAAAACAAATAGTACTTGTTTGCTGTGAATCTTTAGTCGTAAGAGTTGTTAGCATCTTAAATAGATTTTTGGTTTATGATTTGATCAGGAAGTTATAACCAGCACTTTTCGTGATACTGGTATACATCAACAGTACAATTACGCCAATAATGGGATTAGTAGGAAATGAGAAGAAATGTTCAGTTTTAGATGTGGGAGAAAAACCCCAAAGAGGGGGAAACCCACGCAATCCGATATGGACTGAAAGCCAATCCACATGTAAGGCTCTGCTCTGAGGTTTAAATCGAACTGGGGTCAACAGAAGTGTTAGGCAGGGAAAGAAACCACTTAGCCAAATCTGATCCCCAATACAAATAGTAATAATAATGGCTTTTTATATAGGGCTCATATCCATCACTCAGTGACGCTTAAGGCGCAAACATTCAGTATTTTCCTGCAAGGTATTGTGGAGCTTTGTTTTTGAAGTATGAAACCTTTTTCCTTTACGTAGCACCATGTATTAGTTTACAAGGTGCTGTGGCGCAATATCCACCCAATCAAACCAGGAACACCATGCTATTATTGTTGTATTTTTCATTCCGTAGTCTCGTACAGAGTTGGAGCAGCACTCTGTGGACACAGCCAGCACCTCCGATGCAGTCAGCTTCATCACCTACGTACAGAACCTCAAGAGGAAACACAGGGCTTGGGAGAAGCAAGTGGAGGTAAGTCACAGTGTGATGACCACTGTAGGGGAGCAACTACCAGGCGTATGGTTTCTCAGAATTGTTCCTGATTTGGGGATTTTCTCAAAATCTTCTGAGCCTTCAAATTGTTCTTGAAAGAAGTGAAGCAGTCACAAAAGAGGGAAAGAAATCGTCCACGTTGTGTAAAAATCTGTGGCTTATTGTATTTGTGGTGATGCATCGCGCCTATAAATCTGTGGCTTATTGTATTTGTGGTGATGCATCGCGCCTATAAACCTCTTGTAAACAGGCTTACAAGTCGTTTTCAGAATTTGTCCTACTTGGCAAATCTCATCCCTGAACTTTAGTGATGCAGAGTTATACCATGGGGCAGGAGACATTTGAGGCATTAATAAATGGTTTTTATAGCGCCCACCCCCAAAAGAGGTTACAAATTTAAGCAAGTTAAGAAAAATATCGAACAGTTTAAGATAAACAGATTAAGAATGATTACAAACATCCAAGATCCATTCAATTTCTTTACGTTGCTATTACTGTTCCTTAGATGTACCACGGAGGACAGAAGCTGTTGGAGAGACAGCGCTACCAGTTCCCGTCCAGTTGGTTGTATGTGGATAACATTGAAGGAGAGTGGGGAGCGTACAATGAGATCATGAAACGCAAAGATACCGCCATTCAACAACAGGTTAGTACAATACTCATCATGTACCCTGTAAATTAAGTCTCGTGCATATTTGACCATCATGTCTTATCGAAGCAGCTTGCTCTCTCTTTCCTGAGTCAGAGAGCTGCGCAAATAGACCGATCCAGTAGGCTCCGCCCACGACGCACGTGTGAGCAAGAACACATGCGCCTCTCCAATGCCTTTCTGCACAACTCTGCCGTGCGCGCCAAGATATGCGCACGCATGTCGGACCTTATTTGTCGGACCTTCGTTGCGTTGTGATTGGTCAATGCGCAATGGGGGGAGCTTAGTGGATCGGTCTATAGGAACTTGTAAAGAAGTTAACATCTCGCTAATCAGACGTAATATTTGCACGTTTCCTTTCAAAATCACTTCATTACCCAACCCCAACCACACAAATTTCCTTGAGTTTTGCCAAAATGAAGGATTCAAACGGACTGAGGGTTATGGGACCAATTAAGAATTGCTTTTCACAGGGTCATGCATTCCAATCTTGTTCAAATCCTCAAATGTTGGTAAACAAAGACACAGGAGAGAAGGATATTGGAGGATTGAGGTCACCTGTGGGCAAAAAGGTAGAGGGAGTACAGAGTAATGGGGTCTTAAGAATGAAAAAATCTATAGTTATCATAATAATTCCATTGACTCCTGTGACTTCTGCCCTTTTAGGTCGCCAGTCTGCAGATGAAGATAGTGACCGAGGATCGTTCCGTCGAGGGCCGTACCACTGAGCTCCTGACAGAGTGGGAAAAGAACAAACCAATCGATGGTGAACTCCGACCAGATCTCGCCACCAACGGTCTGGCAATCTTTGAAGGAAAGTTTGCTCGTCTCAAAGAAGATCGAGACAACATCAGCAAGGCCAAGGAAGCTCTCGAACTCCAAGAGATCGGTAAGTCATCTTGAATTGTTTTCTTTTTTCTTTTTTATTAACTTTTGTTTTATTGTTTTATTGACGGGCCATATGAAGCTGTATTAAATTCAAGTACTAAAGTTGTAAGAATGTTGGGGTAATTTTAGCACAATTAGCTGTGTTGCATAAAGCTTACCAACCAAATGGACCTATGGTATAAATACTAAGCATGATATTCTTCCTACCTCGTATTTCTTTTTTCCCCTTAGAAAAAAAAACAGAGAAATTGTTATTAAATAGCCCCAAAGTACTGTAAAACGTCTACCATGTGTATGTGGAGCTTAGTCCTTGTGCGCAATAAAATATTCCTACTTTTTTCCAAGGATCGATTCCTGTAATGCAAACAGTTGTTGATGGCTTGGTGTTTTGACCCCAGCAGAGTCTTTTTCAAAGGCTAAAATAGCTAAGAAATAGCTGCATCAGTTGACCAAACCCAAAGTAACTCTGTGTCCTTAGTTGACAATATATCATGTTTCTAATGTACAATTTCTACACTAACAAAACAATTCCAGATAAATTTTGTCAGCTATTTTTACCAAATCATCTGCCACTTCTGGGCATATTCAATTGCAAACATTCAACTGTAACGTCTTTCCTCCTCTAGGTGTGGTAAGCCCGAGCGAAGAGCGCGTTCAAGTGGCCCTGGAGGAACTCCAAGATCTGAAGGGCGTCTGGTGTGAGCTCGCCCGTATCTGGGAGCAGATCGATGAGCTGAAAGAGAAACCGTGGCTGTCTGTCGCTCCTCGTAAACTACGTCAGAGTCTGGACGGACTCATGACTAGCCTCAAGGGGTTGCCGGGACGTCTGCGACAGTACGCCTCCTACGAGCACGTACAGAGAGTCCTCAAAGGATACGCCAAGGTACTTCACTTTTTCTTGCAGTTTACTTCTCAACTTTACCTATTCACTTCAGGCCAGGAACAGCCAGGAAATTAGTCACAAATAGACATTTTGCTGCCATTTTATATCAAGGGAATCAATGTGTGGTGAAGAGGTTTTGAACAAGTGGTTTAAACCCGCCGAGGCCTAGTTCTTGATAATTTTACCGAGACAAAGTCGAGGTAAATTATCAAGAACCAGGCCCTATCAAGAACCAGGGTTCAGAGAAGAACCGGTTGTTGACAACTCAATCAGTTTCTGTTGTGGTTTTTGACTTGATAAATCCAAAGAAGTCTCCACTCATGTTTTATTCTTTTTTCTCGCTGCCAGGTGAACATGCTGGTGGTGGAGTTGAAGTCTGAAGCCTTAAAGGAGCGCCACTGGAAACAACTGATGAAGCGTCTGAGGGTCAACTGGGTCCTATCTGAGCTGACTCTGGGACTGGTGTGGGACGTGGACCTACAGAAAAACGAGGGCATCGTAAGGGACATCATCAACGTGGCTCAGGGTGAGATGGCTCTGGAAGAGTTCTTGAAGCAGGTGGGTTCTGTTTTCATTCATCAATAATTATAATAAAAGTGGCGGCTTCTTATATAGTGCCAATATCCATCACTCGGTCACGCTCATGCCGCTTCAACATTCAGTATTTTCCTTCAAGGTATTGTGGAGCTATGCTTTGAAGTATGAGACAAATTTCTTCACATAGAACCATGTAGTGTTTTACAAGGTGTTGTAGTGCAATATGCAGTCAATTCAACCAGGAACACACGGGTGAACCCTCTTATACAACACACAGGACCGCTAAATTGCTCTAAGCAGAAGTTTTTAAGCAATTCTTTCAGCTAAAACAGCTCTATGGAATTGGCTCAAGGTTAATCCATTGGTCTCGGGATTGTGCCTATGTTCAGAACTAAGACATTAAAAAAACAGGGAGTTAGGTAGCTCAAGTGATAGAGCGCCGGCACTTAAATCCAGAGGTTGCAGGTTCAGTTCTGGCTCTAGTTATTTTTTATTTTGTGAAACCCCCCAAAAAATTCAGAACTATGTAAACAATATAAAAAAAAGTGCCTGATGGTTTTTTTTTTATTTTTCAACTAACAGCAGACTTATACAAATATTGTTTAAATTTGAAACCCTCATGGCCATAATTGTTCTTGGTGGTATTCCATATCCCCTCTTGATCTATAGCTTCCTAATGGCTCGTCATATTATGTCTTGTACAGGTGCGTGATGTATGGCAGTCCTATGAGTTGGAGCTGATCAACTTCCAGAATAAATGCCGAGTCATCCGAGGCTGGGATGACCTCTTCACAAAGGTCAAGGAGCACATCAACAGCGTGGCAGCTATGAAGCTATCCCCGTACTACAAGGTGGGGAAACATTTCTCTTATTATAAACATAGATCTCCCTGGATCAGATTATTGGGCTCTGATCACCTTCAGGCGAAATGCTGGAGCCAATCCAAGCGCACTGACCACAACATCAAGCTGTCAACCACCAGGGCCCATTTCCATGGCTCTGCTTACCACCGAATTCTGCGGTTGCAATCATCATTTCCTGCTTACTGTGCAAGGGCCGAATTTCTGCACTAGCTGTGTAACTGAAGAATGCCTAGTAATGTGTGGAGTACCCACATGCTCAAGCAAAAATTCCCTGCTAGCCTGTGAATATGCTTGATGTAAGCTCGAAATTCCCTGCTTCCAAAAGCACTGATGGTAAGACGAACCATGAAATTTGGCCCAGTTCTTCTCAGAACCACCACAGCTCATAGAGAGCGTTTTTAACTCGGTGTCTCCACAAACCTCACTTGGAAACAGATCCTAGTTGCAGACCTTTTTATCAGCAATGCTAGCATTGCTGATAGTATGGTAGCTGGCTATTGTTTGTGTTTAATGTATTGCTTTCTGTACTTCACTCCTATTGTTATCTTCTGTCAGGTATTTGAGGAGGATGCGCTAGCCTGGGAGGACAAACTGAACCGTATCAATGCATTGTTTGATGTGTGGATTGATGTCCAGCGTCGTTGGGTCTACCTGGATGGCATCTTCTCTGGGAGCGCTGATATCAAGCATCTCCTGCCTGTTGAGACTCAGAGATTCTCAAGGTACGTTTACAGTCTTAAAGGTTGTTGCCATTTCTGAAATATCACGTAATGCTTGTAATAAGCAATGCAAGCCTCATGCACATTTGAACGTTTTCAATGGGCCATATTTTTGACCTCGTGAGGGCGCTCTCAATCACTTCCGGGGGTATATTCATTCATACGCAAAACAGTTTTTAAAGATTGGAACACATTATAACCACAGACATCTAATCCATCACAGACAATAAGACTTTAAAAGGAGCCGTTATAATCCACCTCTAAAGCAAATTGAAACTACGGCGCAACAAAAGTGACAGAACGCCTATTGATTTGTGCAGGGCGAATCGCGTGTACCCCCGGAAGTGATCAAAATACTATTTATAGCGCCCCCGCGCGGTCAAAAATAAGGGGCATTGGGCCCATAATAAAATATCTGGGTCCAATTTCATACAGCCTGGAAGCACAACAACTTGTTAGCACAGAAAACCCTTGCTTAACAATAATAGGTTACCAGGCAATAGTATACAGTTACCATTATTGTCACTGGTATCCCACTAATTCTTGTTTAGCAAAGAAATTTTCTGAGCATAGTTTTCTGTGAAATTGGGGCCAGTTTAAGTGCGTTTTTTTTTTTTGTCCTTCACCTGTGGAAGTATTGTTTGTTGAAACCAAAGGTTCCTAAGAGTATTTTTATTTAGTACATGTAAGACTTGAACAGTTTATTACAATTTACACTGTTTACAGCTGAGAGGTCAACTAGTTGAACTTGGTTTTAATTTGTTTCTTTTTTGATTGGTGAGTGTGTAATTCTTTGAGACAATAGATCTAAATAAGATGAACTTCATTTTATCAACTCCTGAACTAGTACACCTGTAGAAATATTTTGTTCTTAAAGTTTAAATAAATTGTTTTCTCAATTTAGATGCTCCCTTCAGAAGAAAAAGTTTGTCGTAATTGGTAATGTTCTTGACTTATTCCTACAGCATCAGTACTGAGTTCCTCGCCCTGATGAAGAAAGTGGCCAAGTCTCCACTTGTCCTGGATGTAGTAAACATCCCTGGTGTCCAGCGCTCCTTGGAGAGGCTGGCTGACCTCCTTGGCAAGATCCAGAAGGCTCTTGGAGAGTACCTGGAGAGAGAAAGAGCATCATTCCCGAGGTAAGTTGCTTTTCCTTGCCATTTTCCTGGCCGTGTTTTGCTCTCAATGCAGCAGGCATTGATATTTTTCCTACTAATGTCTAATTTCCGATTTGTTCTGCCCTTGGAAAAACTGTGAAACTATGATTAAAAAAAGCCTGAAGAGTCTTCTAAAGCCTGTTACATGTTTACATGTATGTAGGTCAGCACTTGTCAGCAAATGTATATCATTTTCCTACTTTGTTCCCCAAGGGTCCAGTATCAAGCCTGATTCAGTCGAAAAATAGCAAATATATAGTTTTGGGTTTTTTTGTGAGACTGGCTTTACTCACCCCTGCTCTCTCCCTCCCTCTCTCTCTCTCTCTGTCTAGGTTCTACTTCGTCGGTGATGAAGACCTCCTGGAGATCATCGGTAACAGCAAGAACGTTGAGAAACTACAGAAGCATTTCAAGAAGATGTTCGCTGGCGTCGCTGCTCTCCTTCTGAGCGAGGACCACACCTTGGTGCTGGGCATCTCCTCAAGGGAAGGGGAAGAGGTAATCAAACTTATTTCCTCTAGTCTACCGAACGTTTTTCAGCAAGTTGGAATATGTCCTTTACTTTGTGGAGGTGTTTAGGTCCTGTCAACCAAGCTTTTTCAGAGATGTATAAACTTGTAATCCATCCCCTCTCAAAGTCGACCCCATTTACAGCTTTTTCATCTCTCTCAAGTTTATTTTCCAGTCCTCCATTTTTTTTTAGGGGGGGGAGCTGTACATATTTTGATTTTACGGGCCTGATAGTTCATACTTTGTGGAGCAAGGTCATTTGCATTCAGGCAAGGGGTGCTTTCATTATGGCAAATCATACAGTGTTTGGGAAAGTTATCATCATGTTTTGATGGTATATCAGAGATGGGAAATTTCAAACTTGTATCTAAATTCAGACTTTTTAATTCAGCCTGGTAAAGAAAATTGCCAGTTATTTTTTTTTACACATATAAAAAAAAACTGCTCTTTGAACTAATTCTCTAGTTCCTAAAATTGATGTGAAATCTAAACTCCAGGGGAAATACCACCATTTGGACATTCGTCCTAAAATGTGGAGCTTGGTTTCAAACTCTTGCTGTTACTGACTCTCGCCCGTCTGACATATACTTTTTTGTTCTCTTCTCCAACAGGTCCTGTTCAAGACACCAGTATCTCTGATTGAGCACCCCAAGATCAATGAATGGTTGACCCTAGTAGAGAATGAGATGAGAGTGACTCTAGCCAAACTGTTGGCTGCTGCTGTACTAGGTGTGGCTCAGTTCAGAGAAGGCTCCATCGATTCTGCCAAATACCTGGAATGGGTCGATCAGTATCAGGTATAAGTTATCAGAGTCTTTTGTAGTTTTGCAGGCCTTGAATTTTATTTTTGGAACATGTTGAAAGGGCAAGGCCCATTTACATTTTGCAAAGGGCTCTTCCATTGGAAAACCTTAAGTCAATGGGAAACCCGTTTTCTTTGGTGATGTGGTTGGTGGACGATATTTTCGGTTCAAACGTAGCATAAGCCAATGTGCAGTCTGGTCTGGCACATGCATACATGTATTTTGACCGAAGTTGGCTTCTAATCACAACTGTTAATAGACCGTGCAAGTCTTGCACATAGTTGAACATTTTTGGGACCTCTTTGGTTCCATGCACATTGCTTTAATGCGTGAAGAAAACAAATTCACACACTTTAACGAGTCCCAATTTTCAAATCTGCGCGAGACTTACACAGTCTATACACAGCTCTGGTCAGGGCTAGTGATGCATTTCAAAAAGTTGTTTTCCAGAAATAACAAGATGTCAGTAGGAAGAACTTTGGATGGTAATTGTTTTTGTTTTTATCATTCAATCAAGTGAGAGGTTTGATGACCGTTACCAACTGATGACTTGCATATGACGTCACACTCACAAAAAGCACCCTCACTGAGGCCAAAAAGCATCCTCACTGAGGTCAAATTATTAGTCAATAGCTGTTATAAAACATATAAAACAAGCATATAAAACAAGCACATAATCTCACTGTCCCTGTGGCATTTTGCATTATGCAAGGGGCTTATAGATGTCTTGAAAGGCAGGGGAAACACAAATGCAGCTGTTGTGACATCACAATTGGTATGAAATTAAATCTTCAATGTTGATTTTTGTTTTCTAGGCTCAACTGGTGGTCCTGTCAGCCCAGATCTCCTGGTCCGAGTCTACAGATAAAGCCTTGGGCATCACCCAAGGTGGTGGTGGAGACATGGCTCCCATGAATGGCGTCTTGCAGACTGTAGAGAACACGCTGCAGGTTCTGGCAGACTCTGTACTCCAGGAACAACCTCCCGTCAGACGCAAGAAGCTGGAACATCTTGTAAGTCATTCCTTCCTTTCATAAACCCAGTACAGACAAGGGCCCAACCCAATATCATAAACCAAGTAAGCACAAAAACTTGCTAAGCACAGGAAATTCTTACTAAGCAGAAACATATTACCAGCTCAAAATTCCATAAGGTTTACAGTGTTGCAACTGGGGCCCCACTCGTTGTTTGCTCAGCAAAGACATTTGCTTTAAAGCAGTATTTTCTGACAGCTTTATGAAATAGACCCTTCCCATGAAATATGTAAATTGCACATAGCGCGTGCGCACTAACGTTTTGGTTGGCAAAATGAGGGAACATCGCGCTGTTTTTGTACACGACTAATGGCTGCGTGACGCAGACGCGATCGCGCGTCTGCTCAGTGCACAACTCTATGGCGTTTGCTAACCAACAGGGTCTGTACGCATGTGTGAATGTAATTAGCATATATCATGGGAAGGGTCCATTGGGCTCAGGCCCCAATTTCACAGTGCTGCTTAAGCAGAAAATATTCGCTATCACAGAAACACTGTTCTGATCAGCAGAAATTACCAGGATACCATTCACAAATTGTACGTTCTTTGGTAACCTTATTCTGGTAAGCAAAAATTGGTTTTGTGCTTGACCAGTCCCAGTTTCACCGTTATTTTGAGGTGGCTTTTTGTGAGTGTTTCCTTGCCATAGACCTTTATCATGGTGCAGCCATCATGAATTTTCCCCATTGATATCAATGTAACCAAACCAAGGCTG
Source organism: Asterias rubens (assembly GCF_902459465.1). NCBI lineage: Eukaryota > Metazoa > Echinodermata > Asteroidea > Forcipulatida > Asteriidae > Asterias > Asterias rubens. Next base: position 16,975,654 of record NC_047062.1, on the reverse strand, counting down.
GAAGAGCAAAATAGTCTGGTTCCTAATTGCAAAATGATTTTTAGCTTACATTATTGTTAATCGATACAAGAAACATGACCAAGATGAAGGCAGCATGAAAAAGGTCTACTCTCTTGGCTTAAATCAATACTGAACCTTAACATGGAACTTATTTCTCGGTGTATGTGTAGATCACGGAGCTTGTCCACCAACGTGACGTCACCCGTATGCTGATCAGCAATAAGACCAGCAGCCCTACAGCCTTTGATTGGTTGTGTCAGATGAGATTCTACTTTGATCCCAAACACACCGACGTCCTACAGCAGCTGTCCATCCAGATGGCCAACGCTCGATTCAACTACGGCTTTGAGTACCTCGGTGTTCAGGACAAGCTTGTCCAGACGCCGCTGACTGACCGCTGCTACTTGACCATGACCCAAGCCTTGGAGGGACGCCTTGGCGGATCACCATTCGGTCAGTTTAAGTTTTGTTTGTTGCATTTGACCTTATGCATGTGAGGTCACTGCGATGGGGCGCCCTCATGTAGAGATTTAAATGAAGTTGCTTATTGGCCCATAGTGCGTGCCACACACACAAAGTACATAGCTTTGCGTTTTCCTTTCTTTTTTTTCATCGAAGTTTGACATGTTTTACCTCTTAAAGCCATTGGACACTTTCTGAACAGAGCAAAAATTAAAAGTTCACAGATTTACAAATAACTTACAGGACACAAAACATAGAACAAACGACTTTACATCCCATTCGAAGGCTGCAGCAATAATGCAATAATGATCAAATGTCTTGCTTAAGAACACAAATTGTCAAACAAGCTAACTGAAGGCAGTAATAATTTGAACTTTTTTTGTATAGATTTTTTTTATTTGATTGTTGTCTCTCTAACCTCAGGTCCTGCTGGTACTGGGAAGACTGAGTCCGTTAAGGCCTTGGGTCACCAACTTGGACGCTTTGTGCTGGTCTTCAATTGTGATGAACGCTTTGACTTTCAGGTAGAGAATTAAGTGTGTTTGTTTGGTATATCAGTCTCATGTAACAAGAATCGGCTGATCAAAGTGAACAAAGAAGTCATATTTTATTTTACTAAAACAATACAATTCTTTATAAAAGTAAATTCTACAATATATAATTGTGTTGAAATCCTGACTTTAAATGTAACGATTATACCAAAACATTTAACATTTAATGTTCACATAAATGTCAAACCTCATCCCTGTACCCAATTGATGTTTATATTTGTAGGCAATGGGTCGCATCTTCGTTGGTCTATGTCAAGTAGGCGCCTGGGGATGCTTTGATGAGTTCAATCGTCTTGAGGAACGGATGCTGTCAGCCGTCTCTCAGCAGATCCAAACCATCCAAGAGGCTCTGAAGGAGAAACTTGAAGACAAATCCAAGGGTGAGTAGGAGAAGCTGTCTCTTGGAATCAATTAATCATCAGGCGGCAGCTGAGGGATCACCTTAAGGGGATGCAACTATTGATTTCCAATATCAAAGAATAAACCACAAGGGAAACTGACTGGGGAAAAGTAGCGAAGAGTGTCCTGTCATAAATTAACAAATAAAGATATTTATGTGATTCATTATATTCAACTCTTCAGATATCACCCCAACCATATTCATTTTGAAATAAATTATTGTTTGTATCTCAAAAGGCATAATCAATATGCCGCTTTAAGCAAGTTTGACAGATGACTTGAAATGTGAATATATCCTTCCTTTTCTCAGAGCGCATCAGCGTAGAGATCGTTGGCAAACAGGTCCGTGTCAACCCAGACATGGCCATCTTCATCACCATGAACCCTGGATACGCAGGTCGTTCCAACCTCCCCGATAACCTGAAGAAGCTGTTCAGATCGTTGGCCATGACCAAACCCAATCGTCAACTCATCGCTCAGGTCATGCTCTACTCCCAGGGATTCCGTATCGCTGAGAAACTGGCGTCTAAGATCGTTCCCTTCTTCCAGTAAGTAGCTCCGCTATGGTTTGATTCCTCGACCTTAACCCTCAAAGCCTTTTTGTTTGGAATATTCCATACACATTCAATCTGTGTTAACTCTAAAGTCATTCGTGATTTTAATTACTGTAGCTCGCAAGCCTGATGAAACTTGTAAACAAGGTTACTTGCTATGTGAACCAGAAACACAAGGGTTAACCCCTACTCTTCCACAACAAGTGTTCTGGGTTCTTTTACATGCACAGCTAATCCTAGTACACAAATGTCCCATCCAAAGGGCGAAGCTATGATGGTAAAGTATCTCGCTCAAGGAGGCAACAAGTTCCATAACCAGGACTTGAACCCACACGTGACTGATCAGAGAACACCATAGCTCAAGTCCAGGGCCCAGTTTCAAAGAGCTGCTAAGCACAAAAATGTGCTAAGCATGATATTTCTTTCTTAATAAAAACAAGGTTACCATCAAAATTTCCATGTGATTTTCAGGATAAGCAAATAACGGCTAAATACCAGTAACAAGCAATATGCAAAAAATGGAAATTTGGTTGGTAATCCGGTTTTTATCAAGGAAGAAATTTTTGATGCTTAGCAAATTTTTATTGACAAATTTGACATTTCTAATTGGGCCCTGTGCTCTTATCAGAGCTACCAAGTCCCTTATTCTGTTCCCTGAAAACAAAACCAATCTTTTCATGCTCTGATGAGCAAATTTGAAAATCTCCCTGATTTAGGAAACCTTTTCCCTATTATGTTGAATGTAATTTTGTCTTTGAGTGACACAAACATTCATACATGCGCTATTTTAATTTGTATTAAGCACTGTATACACAATTTTTGTGTTTTTGTGTTATGGGTTGTTGATTTCCCTCACAGAACTCGGGATAGTAAAGTACTGAGTATACAGTGCTTAAAACAAATCATATTCTTTACCCCTAATGCAAAAATAACATCCATGTGCAATTAATTTTGTCCAGGTTGTGTGATGAGCAGCTGTCCTCGCAATCTCACTATGACTTTGGTCTGCGTGCCTTGAAGAGCGTCTTAGTAAGCGCCGGTAACGTCAAGAGAGACTGCATCATGAAGATCAAGGAAGGAATGAAAGAGCGTGGAGAGAATACTGACGAAGGATCCATCTCAGAAAGACTCCCTGAACAAGAGGTTGGTCTAAAGTGAAATGTCATGGTTTGCTCCTAAAAGACTGTGGTCCAGTGGTTACACTGCAGGACTTGCAATTACAAGGTTGTGGGTTCGAATCACACCTAGCTAACTGCTGATTTCAGCAGTTAGCTGGAATAAATACTGGAATAAGTATTGTCGTCAAGTTATTGAATCACAGTTTATTGATTTGTGCAATTAATAATCATAGAGGTTAAAACCATGTTTGTATGAGAGAAATGGCTGCTGCCAGCTTGGTGTTTATATCCCCTTGTGGGAGTTTGCTGAGTTCCCTTGATGGGAAGATTATCTAAACAGACAAACAACAGACTCGTTTTTGTATTGTTTTGGGTCTTTTTTTAAGTTTATACAGCAGAGTATTTTTGACTTGAATGAATCTTTTCTATCACTATGAATTGTTCAACTCGGCAATGATATTCTTTCTACTTGAATCTGATTTCTGTATATTTTTTGGGCCCTCACAAAAAACAGTAAAATTTGTATTAAATAACAATGAATCGCAGTCAGTGATATTGAATGAAAGTGTAACTAATCATATTTCACGTTGCAGTGTCTGTAGCAAATTCTTAATAACCACTTTGATTTACTAATCTCCCAACCCATAGATTCTGATCCAGAGTGTCTGTGAGACCATGGTACCCAAGCTGGTAGCCGAAGACATCCCTCTACTCCACAGTCTGCTGTCGGATGTCTTCCCTGGTGTTCAGTACACTCAGGCAGAGATGAAAGGTCTGAGGAAAGAGTTGGCCAAGGTGTGCCAGGAGATGTACCTGACGTACGGAGAAGGAGACGAGATGGGATGCTCATGGGTGGAGAAGGTAAGAAATTCTCCGTCTGATAGATTGCCTGAGAATCATCTTAAAGGGATGTTACAAAAGGTTTTGGATAGAGCACATGTCAGCATTCTGGAAAGGGCCCAACTTCATAAACCTGTTCAGCAGAAAACACCGCTTGACAAATTTGACATTTCTAGTTGTATTGTTATACTAACCTATTATTCATACAGCGTTTTGTAATAATTTCTCTTGCCTGGCAAGTTTATTATAAGTTCACAGAGGCGCGAGTGGAATACGGAAAAATATAGCGCTGCTGCGTCCCATATCCAACTCGGCGCGAGTGTGATAACAAATTGATCGTCCAGCCTCATTAAGTCAATGAGTTTAGGGTTGTGTTTGGTTTTGCACACGCAGAGTTTAGAATGTAATTTGACACTGACATGATGCATTGACACTCACAATAGGCGGAGTGTAATATAAAAACTGGGAGTAGGTTATAGCTTTTTATATCACACTCTGGTTCGAGCATCTGATTGGAGTATTAGCGCGTACTGGATATTAAATAAGTCTTCAATTCACAGATGAAAGGTTGATGAGTGGAGATAGCATACAGATATTTAAAAAAAAATAACTGTGCGTAATAATGTGATGAATTTAATGAGTTTGATTAGCAAAATATGATAGTTACAAGAAAAAAGTAACTTGTTGGGGATAGGTTTGTTGGATGTCTTTCGAGACCCCTGATTGCTGAATGTCAGTGTGGAGTTGGATGGGGGTACTTAATCAATCGGTACAAACTCTGACAAACATTTATAAAAGTCATAAAATGTTGACATTGCAAAGTGCCATTTTCAATATTTGATGGCCATTCTTACAGGTGTTGCAACTGTACCAGATCTCCAACTTGAACCACGGTCTGATGATGGTTGGTCCCAGCGGTAGCGGCAAGAGTATGGCCTGGAAGTCACTCCTCAAGGCCCTGGAGAGACTGGAAGGTGTAGAAGGAGTTGCTCATGTCATCGACCCCAAGGTAAACACAGAATCTTTTATAAAACTATTTTTTTATTTTTTTATTTAACCAGCTATTTAATCTTGGTCTGAAGCTCATTGGAAAAGAATTTATCAAGTAAATTAAATTTATCTTTGTTGTATTCCGTGAGGGTATTTCAGAAGCTCACATCGGTTAACAAATTTATGAAACATTTGAAAAAGCGATTGCGCATATGACTACGGGAATAATACAAAAAGTTTTTTTTTTTAACACTAACCAAAATAACAGGCGTGAAAACTTCACACTAAGGGTCAAGTACGCGCTAATACTGAACACAAAATGAAACAAAATGGTCAAAATAGTTTGAGTGACTTCGTTCAAGTTGATCCTTCAGATGGTGCTTGGTATCCGAGTTCTAACTCATTGTTGTTTTTGGATGGTTGAATTCTAGGCGATGTCTAAGGAGGATCTGTACGGCAACCTGGACCCCAACACCAGAGAGTGGACGGATGGTCTCTTCACTCACATCCTCAGAAAGTAAGTTTTAAGATTTATCTTCTTCTATTTCGAGTGGTGTCCCCAGGGGTCGATCTCACAAAGAGTTAGGACTAGTCCTAACTTAAGACCAGTCCTAGGAGATATTAAAAACTTAAGGCTTGTTCTTACTCGTCCTCACTTGGAGATAAGACTAGTCTTAACTTTTTGTGAAATCCACACCAGATCTCCCTGTCCCTCAGCTTTTCAGATTCAAATTTTGGGCACAAAAACTTATACCTTCTTACATAACCACATTACTTCGCAGCATTTAAAAATGCTTGATACTATCGAAGGCTGCTGTTTGCTTCTCAACCAAAAGTTGTTATTGCCATTAATTTTAAGAGTGATTGCCAAATGTAGCCAATTGAAAATCGTGCTGAATAAACATGATTCACTGAATAAGAATGAGTATACAGCGCTTCATTCACATTGGTGTAAGAGTAAAAATATGTTATATTATATGTATATCCCACATGCAAAACTAACATCTATTGCAAATGTCTTGTTTCCTCATAGGATCATTGACAATGTCCGTGGTGAGATCAACAAGAGACAATGGATCATCTTTGATGGTGACGTGGACCCTGAATGGGTTGAGAATCTTAACAGTGTCTTAGATGACAACAAGCTCTTGACTCTGCCCAACGGTGAACGTCTCAGTCTGCCTCCTAATGTAAGTAGATGGAGCGCTGCAAAAAAATATGTTAATGGCCTGACGTCTCGCTTGACTCTAGCAGAGTCTTTCTTCAAAAGGCTAAATGACCAAGATAGAGTCTTCTCCACAAACAAAAAGATTTGGGAATTAAGATTTGTTTAACTCTCCAATCCAACAAGCTTGTAAAAAATTCTTGAGAAAAATAGTTGTTAAGTGAAAAATCACATTGAATAATTTCTATGGAACACCCATTTTATCGTCTCATTTGCAAAAGCATTGTATTGCTCTTTCTCACTGATGAAAGGATGAACAGTAAAGAAGGATACAAGAGGGTAAAGGGAGTCGATCTTCTTAATAGGTAGAAGTGTTTAACATTTTTACTTGTGTGCCCAAGTCTCCTGGTCGACTTGAGCGCACTAGAATAACCAACTTCCTGTATTTATTCCGATAATTTGATCATTCATGTCGAACATGTCTTCCCCACACAGGTGCGCATCATGTTTGAGGTACAGGATCTCCGTTATGCGACCCTGGCCACCGTCAGTCGCTGTGGCATGGTGTGGTTCAGCGAAGACGTCTTGAGTACGGAGCTCATCTGTGAGAACTTCCTGGCTCGCATGCGTTACACTCCTCTGGAGGAATCTGAAGACTTGATTTCATCCAAGGAGTTTGGCAAGGCAGCTGATAAGGAGAAGGACGGAACGTTGTCTCCGCTCATGCAGGTTGGTCAAACTGTTAATGCGAATACAGGATCTTAAAGGCACTTAAATCTTTAAGGCAGTGGACACTATTGGTAATCACTCAAAATTGTTAGCATAAAAACTTACTTGGTAACAAGCAATGATAGGTGTGGAAACCACGTGCCTATCCGAAAAAGAAAAAATATTAACTTCTTTTGGCATCTCCACAATTTTCAAGTAACATTGTCCATAGAATGTAAGCACTGGAGCCCAATTTCAGAGAGCTGTTTAAAGGCACTGGACACTATTGGTAATCACTCAAAATAAACTCAAAATAGTGTTTAGCATAAAAACTTACTTTGTAACAAGCAACGGAGAGCTGTTGATAGAATAAAACATTGTGGGAAACGTCTCCCTCTGAAGTAACATAGTTTTTTAGAATGAGGTAATTTCTCTATCCAATATTTAGACTTCAGGCCTGAAGCCTTTTACTATGCATCTGAAAGCACACAAATTTGTGCAACAAGGATGTTTTTTCTTTCATTTTTCTCTTGCAACTTTGATGATCAATTGAGTAAAAATGTTCACAGATTTGTTTTGTTTTTTGCATATGTTGGGGTACACCAAGTAAGAATACTGATCTTTGACAATTACCAAACGTGTCCAGTACCTTTAAAGATGTTCAAGTTACCGGTAAAAATTGTTAACCACTTCGGGTTGGTTTATTTAAAAGAAAAACATTTTTTTTTACAGGTCTAAACATTGATGAAAGCTCCAAAACAGAACACTAAAAAAACACAGAATAATCAATTAAATTGCACAGATATCACATAAAATATCAACTATTAATACTGACTAGATAGTCAATATCTTTTTAGTGCATCATGACAGTCCGACAACTAAGAAAACTGAGGCAGTTTATAAATTTGTTTGAGGTGTAGTAAATACATTGGTTTCTTTTCACTTGTTTGTCTGTATGTCATATAGATCCAGAATGACTGTGCTAATGTGCTGGCTGCACATTTCGGCTCGGACGCCTTGGTCATCCGTGCCTTGGAATACGCCTCCACCCAGGAACACATCATGGACTTCACCAGGCTAAGAGCTCTGGGTTCACTCTTCTCCATGTTGAATCAAGGAGTCCGGAATATCCTACAGTACAACAACATGCATCATGACTTCCCAATGCAGGTATGTCACGGATGAGATTTGTCAGATTTTTATCTGAATTCAGTCAGCCTGGTGAAGTAAATCAGCCGTTACTTTTTCCATATACAACAAAATCCTGCTGAGAACACTGTTCCTAAAAGCTCAGAGGAATCTATAACTCCAGGGGTTACTGTACAGGTGAAAAGCTATAATTTCGACATACATCATAATTTGTATCCTACATGTGTGGTTTCAAACTTTTTTGTGGGCAATGGCTCTCATCCCTGGTATGTCAAAACCCGGAGTCCCCTGCACGCTCACGCACAATGCGTCTTCGCCTTGCTACTCAACAATCATACAAAATGAAACTACCACCCGTTGTATTGTAAACAAGAAAATTTAACTTGAATTTAATTTAACATGGATTCTATTCGCTGCATGCTCGGATCCACCACGTCAGAGCTGCCAACTCCCCCTGATTCCGCAGATAATTCCCTGAAAATAAACCAATCTTTCCATGTTCTGATGAACAAATTTTAAAATCTCCTTGATTATGGAAACTTTTCCCTGTGTATGTTGAATATTATTCTAAAAAATCTTCCTGATTGTTGGACAAAATATCCCTGATTGCAAGATGCACATGTTGGCAGCTCTGGCACGTGCATGTAGAGCCTGTACTTCATGCTTCATTTATATTGTATTTATATGTCTGCTTGGATCAAAGTGTCATAACATTACTGTGACAATACAGACTTATATAATGATTCTATTCACTGCTGTCCCCTTATGCATACCTCTTCAATATCCCAGCCTTAGTCTTAACAACTCTTTGCACTAATCTCCTTTTTTTTGCAACACCCACCCCTTATTATTATTGAGGCACCTTGGGCTCCCCAGAGAGCGCTGCATGGAATTACTTGTTTTTAAGACGGGGCACTGCTCAGGATTAACCTCTTATGTGACATTGTCTCTTGTCTTCGTCAACCATACAGACTGATCAACTGGAGAAATACATGGTGCGTTATCTGATCTACGCCATCATCTGGTCCTTCAGCGGAGACAGTAAGATGAAATGTCGTCATGACATGGGGGACTTCATCCGTACCATCACGGCCATACCGCTCCCTCCAGCTTCTCAGCTCTCCATCATTGACTACGAGGTCAGAAAGTGTTTCTCTCTAATGTTAGAAAATAGAAGTAGCTGTTGCAAACTGCTTTTACCAACCAAAAGGACCTATGGTATAAATGCAAAAAGTAGTTAGTGGGTCGCTGTTTCGCCCCTAGTAGAGTCAAGAATATACTACAAATAATAGTAAACTTGCAGGTACAACCATGTACGAGCAGAGTATACTGTTCAAAATGCCTTTTCAGAGCCAACACTCCCTCAAAAGAGGTTTTACCTGCAACTTTACTATTATTTATAGTTTATTCTTATCCTTCACACCATGCAAAGCTTCAAACATCACCTATGGAGTCTTTCTCAAGACTAAAAGGCTGGTCATTTAACGAACGGATACAGTTTTATGTAGGATTTGGAAATTTGCATGGTGGAAATACGATATGGAAAGGTTTGCAGTAACACCATGTAATGACGATCTCTGAATGAGTTGGGGTGGTTCTGAAAAGAGCCGTTGAATTCAATTCGACGTTTCGATCAGTATGCTCTGATCGTCTTCTGGAGAAAGCTGGATTCTGATGCTGCATACAGTTTTTTGCTACACTGTCTTACCACTAGAACACCTATCTAACCTGATGGCTAGAGGCTGGTCCAAAACAGCAGGTACTGCAACAATTTAATGGATAATAATTTTTACACATTATTTTTTTGAATGCCCTCAGGTTGCCATCACCGGTGACTGGGCCCCATGGCAGAACAAGGTACCTCAGATTGAGGTCGAGACCCACAAGGTAGCCTCACCAGACGTGGTGGTCCCTACCCTAGACACAGTCAGGCACGAGGCTCTACTCTACACCTGGCTAGCCGAGCACAAACCCCTGGTGCTGTGCGGACCACCAGGTAGTGGAAAGACCATGACGCTGTTTAGCGCCCTCAGGGCTCTGCCAGATATGGAGGTAAGCTTGCCCACGTAATATTTTCTTGCGCAAGTGTTTTTTTCTTGCCCAAATGTTATTTTCTTGCCCAAGTATTGTTTTCTTGCCCAGGTGTTATTTTCTTGCCTAAGTATTGTTTTCTTTTCTTTTCATATAATTTGTTAATCCAAAGCTGGAAAAAAAAAAATTGTATGGGTCACTGTTGTCACACAATACCCCAAGACTTCTACATTTTTTTTGACACAAAAAACTTTTTGATTGTCTCAAACTTTTCCAAGTAGGTGAGGCTCATTGAAATATTTCTTGAAGACTCAAGATGGATATTAACCAGTCTAATTTAACTCTACAAAAGTTCTCATGCTCAGAAAATTTCTCTTGCAGGTTGTCGGTCTGAACTTCTCCAGCGCCACCACCCCTGAGCTGATGTTGAAGACATTGGACCACTACTGTGAATACAGACGCACCCCTAACGGTACCGTGCTGTCTCCAATCCAGCTCAACAAATGGCTGGTAGTCTTCTGTGATGAGATCAATCTACCAGACATGGATCAATACGGTAAAGAAAATTTACATTAAAAGTATTTAAAAATTCAAGTAGTTATCCACAAGGCAAACTGACTGGGTTGAATTTTGTTTTTAATTGGTTTGAACAAAGAAAAATTTACTGGAGCGTGACTTGAATCAACAACTTCTGGATAAACGTACCGCCGCTCTACCAACTGAGCTATTCTACCCTAAGTTGACAGAATTAGTCAAATTCTGTGTTCGAGGTGCCAGTCAGAAGCCAACAAGTTAATTAAGCACAATTGAAAAACAGCAAACAGTTTAAAACAAAGCAAAATGCTAAAATTGTGCATGGAATTAAGTTTTTAGTAAGCAAAAATCAACTAGTGTTAATGGTTTTGTTATTGTTTTATTGTTTAGGCACACAGCGAGTCATCTCCTTCCTTCGTCAGATGTTGGAGCACGGAGGTTTCTATCGCAAGTCAGATCAGATGTGGATCACCTTTGAGAGGATTCAGTTTGTAGGAGCGTGTAACCCTCCGACTGACCCCGGCAGAAAACCTCTATCACACAGGTCAGGGTCAATTACAACTGTTTTACTAAAAGGGTCGTGAAAACAATGGAATTATTTAGTGGTGTTCAACAAATTATTATAAATTCATACCAACATGCTGAACTGTCAAAAGGTAATTTTCCTTGGGAAGAGCAAATATCCCCCTAACTTGCGGACATATGAATGAGCCAGTGGTGTTTTGCACTGATAATCACTGTTTTACTCCTCTACAATGGTATTTGAATTTCTTTTCCACCCCCAGGTTTCTACGCCACGTGCCCGTAGTGTATGTAGACTATCCTGGCCCATTCTCACTGGGTCAAATCTACGGAACATTCAACCGCGCCATGCTGCGCCTCATCCCCAGTCTACGCACCTATGCTGAGCCACTCACTAACGCTATGGTGGAATTCTACACATTGTCACAGGTACTGGTCAAAACAAAAATCACAATCTATAGTTATGATCAAAATCAAGTTTGGTGCAGTAAATTTAAATTGTCGGCGATTCACACAAAAATTAGTTGAAGTTATTAGTTTTTAATTTAAATTCTCATTCTGATAGATTATTATTACTGGTTTAATTTCACATGATTCAGGGCAAGCTTTTGTGTAATTATGCAAGAGACAGCAAACATCTGTACACAATGTCAAATGAATGTGTATGGCACAATGGCACCAGGGTCTGCTGATCGCGAGGTTGCTAAACAAAGTTTTGCAACAAACATAGAAACTGTCTCTGTAGTCTGTGGAATTTAACTTGTGACTAAAGTAAGTCACTGTACCAGACATTATTCAAATCTTGTTCAAAATGGCTTATAAACTTTAAAGCATCGGACCCATCCAGTCCCCATCTTAGAGGTAAAACGATGTTGAAACAATCAAAACTCACAAATGTGTGCATGCTGTGCAAAGGATTGGCCAATGAACAACCTCCTTTTGACCTCTAGGTGAGGGTGACTTACTGAAATGACGTCATGCTCATACGGTCTGGTGCCAGTATTTACTTCTCTAAAATTATACCATGCTCCTACTTCTACTCTACTTTCATCTCCACCAATTCTCGTTTTTGAATTTGATTTGATTATCATCCTCCTCTGCAGCAACGTTTCACCCAAGACATGCAGCCTCACTACATCTACAGTCCACGTGAGATGACGCGCTGGGTGCGGGGTATCGTGGAAGCATTACGCCCTCTGGAAAATCTATCGGTAGAGGGTCTCGTACGCATCTGGGCACACGAAGCTCTCAGACTCTTCCAAGACAGGTAGGCCTTGCTGGACCATAGAGGAAACTTTTTACTGTCTACTTTCGTTGCAAAAATAGTAATATAAATATCTCCACTCGGATTGTAGGGTCAAGCTGATACTCATTTATATCATTGGGCCAAGTAAAATAAACTCCAGATTTTTGTGTTCCCCTATTTTTTAAGAATTTTGCGCTTCATCTTGGCACCATTGTTTCAATTCTGACATCTTTAATTTGGCTGTCAAATTAAATGAAAAAGGGCCAAGCTGCCATCTCTGATTCTTAGAAGGTCCCCTGAAAATATACCAATCTTTTCATGTTCTGATGGACGCATTTGAAATACTCGCAGATTATGGAAAGTATTTCCCAAATGAATGTAATTCTAAATATCTCCCTGATTGTTGTACAAAGTCTCCCTGATTGAAAGATGCGACTATTGGCAGCTTTGTAAAAGGTGGAATGAATTACCATGGACCGTCTCTTTAATTGGCAGGCTTGTTGAGGATGAGGAACGCCAGTGGACAGATGAGAACATCGACGCTACAGCCATGAAACACTTCCCCAACATCAACAAGGGACAAGCACTCAAGAGACCCATCCTCTTCAGTAACTGGCTCTCCAAGGACTACATCCCTGTGGAACAAGAAGAGCTTAGAGACTACGTCAAAGCCAGACTCAAGGTAGAGTGCAACTCAGTCGCTATTTCATGTTTACTCATTACCAGACTCTAAATTATACCGTGCTTTAGCCCCATGAATGCTGTACACTTATCGCTAAGAGAATAAGTGTGTCTGGTGTGTTGGCTGCAGAATGTGCTAGAGTACCTCAAAAAAACTTACAAGGTGCTTGATAAAATGAGTTTCATGTTTATAGCTCTGCACTCTTGTCATAAATTTAACAGTGCATATGAGCACCATGAATTCTCGTCTGTGGCAGGTACAGGCACTTCATATCATTATCATTAATACTAGTGTATCTCTATGCTTTGTAGCTAGCGCTTTGAGGCCATTTTGGCAATTTAGCTTTATAAATATCTTTTTATTATTATTAATATTAGTGTATTATTATGATCCACCAGGTGTTCTATGAGGAGGAGTTGGATGTTCCTCTGGTGTTATTCAACGAGGTCTTGGATCATGTACTCAGAATTGATCGTATCTTCAGACAGCCACAGGTAACAATCCTACTTGTCATAACTTTGATAGATTTTGAGGCACTTGGTCAACATCGTAACATGAGCATAAAATAGTGTTTTTCTTGAGGTGTCTTAATCTTTCCTTGTACTGCAACTGTGGTGAAATAATCAAACTGAACACCAATATAAATGAAAGATACTGTTTTCATACAATACTGCAAGCTGAGGCTGAGGGTTGTGCACGGCGCACATTGTTTGAGTTTAGGGATGGCGGCCTATGCAACGGATCTAAACCAAATTCATTGTAATTCCCTTCCTGAGTCTATTGTAAGGATCAAACCATCTGATCCAATTTGTGTCCCGCAACCTTCTTAATTTGGCATGAGCTTCGTTTATGAATCTTTCACAACTGTATCAAGAACGCAAGTTTTGAAAAACCTGCATTCACCAAAGCCGTGTTGCTATTGCCCCTCTACAGTACTAATCTTATTTTGAACATTTCAATTTCATTTTAATTTCAATATTGTGATGTAAACGTCTATGATATACATCCGGTAGGGTCACTTGTTGCTGATTGGAGTAAGTGGAGCTGGTAAGACGACTCTGTCTCGCTTTGTGGCTTGGATGAACGGTCTCAGCATCGTGCAAGTCAAGGTAAAAACATTGTTTCTGTTTTCCTTTCATTTCTTTCTCTGCCTCCCGAGAACTATAATCATGAACATTAATTCACTCAATATGCCCCCTAGCTTTTTTGGTTGATGAAGAAAGGAAGATGACATATTTTTACTTTTAAAGTATAAAAGATAGAATAAGTCATCTGTCATACTTTTTTCACAACAAAATTTCAAACTGACCCGAGCAGTATGCGTGTTTGGGTTTGGGGTTTGTTTGGGTTTATTTTATTTTTTATTTTTTGGGGGGGGGGGTTGCATGATTTGGGAAGCACTTGATATACAGTGCTTATTACACATAAGTGTAAGGGTAAAAAGAAAAAAACAATAATTTTTCAATTTATTGGATTAATGCCTTTTTGTGTTTTCTGGAACTTTCCCCCTCTTAACTGACTGTCTGTTTATCTTTTGCTGTCGTCTGTAGGTTCATAACAAGTACACCGCAGATGACTTTGATGAGGATCTGAGAGGGGTACTGCGAAGAGCTGGTTGCAAGGTAGGCTGGTCAATAATTTCCATTCTGCTGATAGCGCTGAATATATCCTCACCAGACACCAGAGGAAATGGAGAATTGTTCCATAAAATTAGACTGGCTTTGGATTTTCACTTCTCAGGCATGGTATTCTCCCTACTTAAGTCTGATTTTCAAATTATTTTTGTTTGCCTTGGAAAAATCTGGAAAATTGTGATTAATTATCCTGAAAGGTCTATTAAAGCCTACACCATGTGTACATAAGGTCAGGCATTTTCCTCTATAAAACACTCCTACTTTTTTTCTAAGGACAAAGTATCGTGCCTGGTTTTTTGTTGTATTTACTTTTGTATTGTGATTTATTTTCGCAGGATGAGAAGATCTGCTTTGTGATGGACGAGTCTAACGTTCTAGATTCCAGTTTCCTGGAACGCATGAACACACTCCTCGCTAATGGAGAGGTAAGCACTTAAAGAACTTTCCTACCAGTGGTAGGTTTTGCCTACCAGTAGTTGGCAAAGGTGTGGGCAGCCTTCACTCTAAAAAGGACAACAGTTTATTGTAGAAAGAGCGATCCCAAGATCAAATTCAGTTTTGTTATCCACTCATTTTGCACAAAAAATAGAGTCCTTATGAAAAACGGGAAAGAAAATACATGTCAAAACTCTTAAGTTAAGAAACCCAAAAAACTCTTAAATTAAGAAACCCCAAACCCTGCCCTGGGATAGGTACATGTAGTGCATGTAAAACAACCCAGAACACTTATCATGGAACAGTGGGGAGTAATCTCAGCATTTCTGCATCATTGCGAGTACCCTTGTTTACATGATTCCTCAGGCTTCTGACGTAAAGTGGTTAAGTTCACTTTTGAGGCATCATCAGTTTCATTACCAGATATTAATAACAATAATCATCTTTATTTATTTCTAGGTGCCAGGCCTGTTTGAAGGAGATGAATACACCACCCTGATGACTCAATGTAAGGAAGGAGCCCAGAGAAAGGGGAACATGTTGGACTCTAGCGAGGAACTCTACAAATGGTTCACAGGGCAGGTAAACAGGGATCAATAACCATTGTCAAGCCCGGTTCATACTTCTTGAGATACAAATTTTGACGTCACAAATTCGCAACGAATAACTTACGTCAGTTGACTGTTGCTAAGCAATTTTGTCTGCTGAGCAGCTTTATATTGTTACATTTTACTGTTTTATAATGTTTATTATTTTTACCCTTCCTGTAATTGGCTCTTGCACTGTTTGGATGTTGAATAAAATAAAATCAAATCAAATAAATTAAATTGGGTCCTGTTCTGATGTATTTGTTTGTATCCACTAAATTGAGAAGTTTGGTAAGCAATATTTTCCTGCTCAGCGGTGTCATCATAGAACATTCATCTAATTCTGTTTGACCTCCTTTCGTGTAGGTGATGAGAAACCTTCACGTAGTATTCACCATGAACCCATCCTCAGAAGGACTGAAAGACAGAGCTGCAACATCCCCCGCTCTCTTCAACAGGTAAGTCAGCGTTAGCAGCTCAGGGAAACAAACTTAGAGAAAAATTTCATACTATTTGAAGATTTTAAAGACACTGGACACCTTTGGTAATTGTCAAAGACCAGTCTTCTCACTTGGTGTATCTCAACATATGCACAAATTAACAAACCTTTAAAAATTTGAGCTCAATTGGTTGTCAAAGTTGCGAGACAATAAAAATCAAATTCAAATATTTTAGAAAAAAATTACTTCTTTCTCGAAAACTACGTTACTTCAGAAGAAGCCTTTTCTCTACTATCAACAGCTCTTGTGATTGTGATTTAATAATGAAACTGTGTTGTGACGTTTGTTTAGATGCGTACTGAATTGGTTTGGTGACTGGTCCACTCACGCTCTGTATCAAGTTGGTAAGGAATTCACCAGCAAGCTGGACTTGGACAAATCAGACGTAAGTGTCATTCAAACTGAACCACTTGTTCTAGATTACAACTTCAGATGACCTTAAAGGCACTGTACATGTTTGGTAATTGTCATAGACCAGTGTTCTTGGTGTATCCCATCATAAGCATAAAATAACAAACCTGTGAAAATTTGGGCTCAATCGGTCATCGAAGTTGCGAGAAAATGATGAAAGAAAAAACACCCTCGTTGGATGAATTTGTGTGCTTACAGATAGGAATAAAGACTTCTAGCTAGAAGTCTTTTATTATTTTAGTGAGAAAATACATATTTCTCAAAAACTACGTTACTTCAGAGAGAGTCGTTTCCCACAATGTTTTATACTATCAACAGCTCTCCAATGCTTGTTACCAAGTCAGTTTTTAAGTTAATATTGGTTTTGAGTAATTACCTTTTTGAGTGCCTTCCCTTTAAAAGTGTTTTTCTTTGTGTACATCTCATTGTCGTTGCAGTACTGTCCGCCCGGTATGTTACCGCTGGCCTACGAAGGAGTGCCTAATCCACCCACACATCGGGATGCCATCGTCAATGCCTACGTGTACGTACACCAGACTCTACACCAAGCTAATGAGAGAGTCCAGAAGAGGGGAGGTCGTATCATGGCAATCACACCTAGACACTACCTCGACTTCATCCATCACTTTGTAAGAAAGACTCGCACAAGTCTATTTCTGGTTGTTGGTTGTTAGAAAGACTCTCACGAGTCTATTTCTAGTCCTTGTTTGTTGTTTTCATACTGTATGTGTACGTCTTTGAGAAACACACCTTCATTTCATTTTCACACACAAAAAAGCAACAATACAAAAGTAAAAGGCAAGAGATTTTGAATAGTATTAATAATAAAAGCATTTTTTATATAAATAAGGGCAGAAGCTAAATGAAAAAAAAAGATTGATTATGTATCCTTTCAAAGCAGGGCATACTTGAAGGATTCATAAAGTAAAGTAAATTACTATATAGTTTTTTTCCCAAATGCACAAAAAGGCAACATTCCACAGGCTACTCAGTCTAAGACACCACTTCACTTTGTAAGAAAGAAAGTTGACAAGTCTACATGTTTTGTTCTTAATGTACACACTTTGTATTTTTTTCTTGGAGAATATCCTTGTATTGATACTACCCCAAAAAAAGAAAAACGGTCACAACTCTTGCTGGTTTTGATGCTGATGCTATTTTACTATTTCGTTTTTGTCTTGAAGGTGAAATTGTACCAGGAGAAGCGATCAGATCTTGAGGAGCAGCAGCTTCATCTCAACGTTGGTCTTCAGAAGATCAAGGAGACGGTGGAACAGGTGGAGGAGCTACAGAAGTCTCTAGCCAGGAAGAGTCAAGAACTAGAAGCCAAGAACGCCGCTGCTAACGCCAAACTCAAACAGATGGTAAGAGATTGGGCAGTCGGGGATGAGAGCGTTCAGACTTTTATCTGAATTTGACCTTTTTGGGGTCTCCCTGATTTAAGAAAAAAGTAGTTATACAGGACTCAGGAGTTCTTTTTGTTTTGAATTGCCTGATCTATGTCCATCAATGTCCTAATATTTTCTTTTTGAATGAATTTTTGACCTTGTAGGTCAAAGATCAACAGGAAGCTGAGAAGAAGAAAGTGACCTCCCAAGAGATCCAGGCTGCTCTGACCGTTCAGACGGCTGAGATTGGAGAGAAGCGAGAGTATGTCATGGAGGATTTGGCTAAAGTAGAACCAGCCGTACAAGATGCCCAAGCAGGTATGACACCACGGCTGTTATGGGAACCATGGCTTAAGCTTAGGAACCATCAACCAGGCCCAATTTCATAGAGCTGCTTAAGCACAAAAAGTACCTAAGCATAACAAAATTACGCTTACCCAATGTGACAAGTACAGTTTGTGACTGGTATCCTCCTCATTTCTGCTTAGCAGAAACTTGTTAAGCAATATTTTCTGCTTAAGCAGCTCTACGAAGTTGGGCCCTGAGTCAAATTCGATAGAGCTGCTTAAGTAGAAAATATTTGGTTAAATATTTGAAATGTTCTGCTAATAAAAAATAGTGTAATACCAGTCACAGATTGGACTGTAGAAATTGCATATTGGCTGGAAGCCATATTCTGGTAAGCGTAAAATTATTGTGCAAAGCTACTTTTTCATGCTTTAGCAGCTCTTTGAAATGGACCTAGTATGAAGTCCAGTACCTGTTTCCAAACTACCCTCTGCCCAATGTAAAGATATGTTACTTAACTCACCACAGGCGTTGACTAAAATGCCCACTACAGTAACATGCGTTGAATTTGACTCCTAAGATTAATAGTGGGGTGGATGACGTTGGGCTAAGTTGGTAAATACATACTGGAATCTTTTCTCTCCTTTTATTCCCACACAGCTGTGAAAGGTATCAAGAAGCAGAATCTAGTAGAGATCCGTTCCATGGGTAACCCGCCAGTCCTCGTCAAGTTGGCTCTGGAATCAATCTGTCTCCTTCTGGGTGAGCATACCCAAGACTGGAAGGCAATCCGTGGTATCATCATCAGGGATAACTTCATCAGTACCATCGTCAACTTCAACACCGAGAACATCACGTTAGTTTTACACTTTTTACTTTTATTGACTTCTCATGGTATATTAAAAACACAGCAGGGCTTGATAGACGGTGTCCATGTAATCTTGCATCAGCCAGTAACATCTAATTTAAAATTGAAGGTCTCAAAGTGTCTAGTTTTCAACTGAAGGTCGATTTTGTGTGATACTTTTAAAGTGTTAAAAATAGTCATCTGGTTTTGTTTTTGGGTGGGTTTTATTTTTTTCGGGGGGGGGGGGGGGGCAGACAGGTTTTTTTATGTATTTTGTGTTTGGCACATTTGTAAAACAATTTGAATCGCCAAAGATCGCTTAAGCCAACTTTTGGAGATAACATTTCCGTGGTGTTTGTTTGTGAGTACTGCTGCCAGAGATGCTGTTGGTACCTGCTATCACCTCGGTGAACGTGGATGGAATCAACTTTCTTGTGACATTATTGTCCAGGTTTTTCAACAAGCAGACACTATTATTCAAATTATGTTGGATTTGAACTTTTGCATGATGGAAATACTATATGGAAAGGTTTGCGGTAACACCATGTAAAGACTATCTCTAAATTAGTTGGGGGTGGTTCTGTTATTCAACTAAAACTTACACCGATTAATTTTGTTGAGTCTTTCTTGATAATTGTGATTATAAATCAGCATAAACAAACGATGACTTTGCCTTTAAAGGGATGCTGCAGTGAATTAAAATAAAACAGTCAATTTTGCTGTCATTTATTTCTGATATATGTATTGAACATCAATAAAATGTGTTTTGTTTATTCCCGACATATCTGACTTGCGTAATAAGCGAATAAGTCATGCCCCCCCCTTTTGTGGATTGTTACCGCCCCCTACCATCGACACGTCGGTAATTCAAACATATCGTCAGCAAAAAGAGTGTGGTCCCTAACTACACGCGCCTAGGTACCAGGCCACACAGTGCACACGTCTCTATATGCACACAGCCAGGGGGCCCGACGGCTCGGGTTACCGACATGACATCACGTTTATGCAAATGAAGGCTTCCTTTTAGGGGCGGGGTGGGTTCCCCTAATCTCTTGAAAACCATTTTTGCGCACTTAATAAAAAATATGAAAAAATATTTCAGGTTTAAAAAGTCATGTTTAATCATTTAAATGTATAAAAAAAAAACTGCAGCCACCCTTTAACAATCAAAAATTGTTGACTAATTTAAATTTTCTGGTTCCCAGGGAAGACACACGTGAGAAGATGATGAAGAAGTACATGTCCAATCCAGACTTCAACTTTGAGAAGATGAACCGAGCTAGTTTGGCTTGTGGACCCATGGTCAAATGGGCCATCGCTCAGGTACTAACAAGTGTTTCTATACGCTGCTCAGATTATGGAAACATTTTCTTTTTGCGTGGGGTAGTGATCCTTGTATTTATAAAGAATCAAATCTCTTCACACAAGTTTTGATATTTTTGTATTGTCAAAAACTGTCTTTAAATGACATCAACCATCCCAACATAATCTCTGCTCCAATTTGGATCCTTTCCATTTAACGTACCCAACAATTCACAATCGTGCCGGAGAAGTTTGTTGCTGCCAAGGAGTTAAACAAAACCCTCACACACACGCCACTATCCTTGCCCTATGGTGGCTAGCTCAATTGTACAGCTTAAAAAACTACTTTCAAACTATATGTATATTTTCCTTAAAATGTTATTTATTACTTTTTCTTTTAGCATTATGATTTTATTAACAAAGTATTGAAATGTTTGGTATTATTATCATTATTCTAAATAGATCAGCTACGCTGACATGCTTCACCGTGTGGAACCCTTGCGTAACGAGCTGGATCGTCTGGAGAAGGAAGCTGAGAAGAATAAGACCAAGCAGGACCAGGTGAACAAGCTGGTTGTGGAGCTTGAACACAGCATCGCTGGATACAAGGAGGAGTACGCCCAACTCATCAGCCAGGCACAGGCCATCAAGAGTGACTTGGAGTCGGTAGAGATCAAGGTAAGGTTAGAGGTGGCGATAGAATAGAGCAACAGACATGCCACTGTGTTCCAGTGGTTAAGCCTGGTTCATGCCATTCAAATTTTGACGTCACAGCCCTGTTTTTGCTGCGTTGTTTTGCAGGAATTGCGCACATTTCAACTGATGTGAATTATTCATTGCAGGACATCAAAATTCGTATTGCATTGGCAGGAAGTACGACAACTGATGTGAATTATTCGTTGCAGGACATCAAAATTCGTATTGCATTGGCAGGAAGTACGAATCGGGCTTTGAACTGTAGGACTTGCATTCACCATGTTGTGGGTTCGAATTCTACCAAGCTAACCGCTTATTTCACATTGACTAGAATGAGTATTGTCATCTAGTTACTGATTCAGAATTTCTTGATTAGTCATACACTTTAAACTAATGTTTGTATGAGACAGACATGGTATTCTTCCTACTTAGTTCTAATTTTTTATTTTGTTTACTATTATTTTTTTGCCCTTGGAAAAATGTGTGAAAAAAATGTGATTGATTTATTTCCCTGCCAGGTGAATCGCAGCACGGCCCTCCTCCGCAGTCTATCCCACGAGGGTGAGCGTTGGCAGACGGGCAGCGAGTCCTTCAAGGCTCAGATGGCTACCATCTTGGGAGATGTCCTCCTGTCCTCGGCCTTCATGGCATACGCTGGATACTTTGATCAACAGATGAGGCAGAATCTCTTCAATAGTTGGGCCTCTCATCTACAAGCCGCTTGCATCAAGTACAGGGCAGACATCGCTAGAGTAGAGGTAAATAGAGGGTATTTGTTCAAAACCAAAAATTTTTGGTTATAAATTTACCCAGTCACTTTCCATCGTGGTTTATTACTTAAAACTTGAAATGAAAATTTTATCGCCTTCGGGTGATTTCTCTACTGCCACTTCCCAGGTTGAATCATAAACTTGGGTGTGATCCCTGGCTGTAGGGCAGTTAGTCACAGGTTGAATGGCTTCTGACTGGAACCCCCAAACAAAAATGTTGACAAAATGAGGAGACCTGCAAAACTAGGGCTGGATAGCTCAGTCGGTACAGTGCCAGCACATTAATATGGAAGTGCCAGGTTCAAGTTACAGAGAAGTTCAATGACAATAAACTTCTGCTTCTTTCCTCTTTTTGACAATCAAATTTACTTCCTTTCTTGTCGGTTTGAAACTTAGGCCAATACAAACATAACGGTAAGACTGGCGTTGAGCCCTCATGTTTTCTCAGAACAACCATAGCTCAAGAGAGATTTATCTACATTGTGTCACTGAAACTTTTCTATTATCCTTCCACCATGCAAACCTTCAGGTTTTATTTGAAACATTTATTGTTTGTTCCGACAGTATCTGCTTTCAGATGTCTCAAAAATATTAAATAACTTCAGGCCTGAAGCCTTTAAACATTTGAGTAAGAAATTACCTCTTTCTCAAAAACTATAATACTTCAGAGGGAGCCATTTCTCACAATGTTCTGTACTATCAACAGCTCTCTATTGTTCATTACCAAATGAGTTTTTATGCTAACAATTATTTTGAGTAATTACCAATAATGTCCAGTGCCTTTAAAAACATAACCCAGTCTTAAAGGTAATACTTCCATATTTTTTATTTTATTCCAACAGTATCTATCCAATGCTGACGAGCGTCTACGCTGGCAGGCCAATGCTCTTCCATCAGACGATCTGTGCACTGAGAATGCTATCATGTTGAATAGATTCAACCGGTACCCACTCATCATTGATCCCTCTGGACAAGCAACGGACTTCATCCTCAATGAATACAGAGAGAAGAAAATCACCAAGACCAGGTATGTTCTCTAATGATAATAAAAATAAAAGATCTTGTATACAGTAGTGCAGAATTTGCCTAAAAATTCGTTCAAGGAGTTTCACACAAAGAATAAAAGTAAGAAGTTAAAAATGCACACTGTTTTAATTAAAAATATACTGGAGAAATAAATGTTAAAAAGTAGTGTAGTATGTAAAATGACAAGAGGACGTTGTCCAGACAAGTTGTTACTTTTATTGCGGCTTAAAACAAAGCTCATTGTGAAGGCAAACCAGGAGGAAGAATATGGGTCCTTCAATGGGACATATTATTGACCACGTGAGAGCGCTCTCAATCACTTCCGGGTATATTCATTCATACCCAAAACAGATATGAAAGACCGGAACACTTTAACAACACAGACATCTAATCCATCACGGACAATAAGACATTTAAAGGAGCCGATACAACCCACCTCTAAAGCAACTTAAAAGTACGGCGCAACAAATGTGACAGAACGACTATTGAAACTGCGCGACAAATCGGGTACACACCGGACGTGATAAACATACTCTTGAGCGTGGCCGAAAATACGGCGTATTGTGGTATTGAGACAAACTAAGAATTTGCTCTGCGTCTGCCTCTGGCAAAATAAGAGGGAAGTTTAATTTGATTTTGGGGGGGGGGGGGGGGGGGTTTGTATCAGATTTTAGATAAATGTTTTATCAATTAAGATTCAGAGTTGATCTTGAACATACGGTACCAGCTCACAAACACATGTATTTATCATTAAGCTTTGAGTTTTACCCAAATGAATAAACTGTTATTTTTTCAATTTGTTTACAATTTAAGTTTCCTGGATGATGCGTTCCGTAAGAACTTGGAGAGTGCCCTGCGGTTTGGTAACCCACTCCTTGTACAGGTAAGGAAGGAGCAGTGGATTTGCATTCAGCACCTGCAATGTTAGCTGGAAAAGCCAAAATACTTCCATTAATTTGTTGGTGCTAACATTATCTTGTTATTGATAGTGCATTTGGGTTTTTTTGCTGTCCGGGAATACCTCCCACAAACTTTGATTATGGCTATGCCCCCGCTTCAAAAATTGTCATCTCACTGTTCTTTGTTATTGTTATGATTCTCTGTTGGAGTGGAAATAATAATTTTCAATGAAATGAAATGATAATTCCTCGCTCTTGTTCCATCTTTCAGGATGTGGAGAACTACGATCCGATCTTGAACCCCGTCTTGAATCGGGAAGTGCGCCGTACAGGAGGACGTGTCCTCATCAGTATTGGAGACCAAGACATTGATTTGTCTCCAGCGTTCATGATCTTCTTGTCAACAAGAGACCCAACTGTAAGTAGGAAAAAAAAAAGGAAAATTAATGGTCAATGTTAATTGGTATGGTTGGTTTTTTTTAACCATTCGATTTTTTTAATCCTATATTTTGAATGAAGATGAACAGAATACAACTAACATGTGAAAATCTCATTTAAAAAGGTGGTCGTGTTTTTGAGTGTCCACACAGGAAGAATAATTTCTCATTGCAATACACAATCTGAGTACCTTTACTGTCTCTCAGATTCAAATTTTGTGCGATAAAAACTGATATCTTTTTACAAAGCCCCATTACAGCGAAGTAAAAGTTTTTCTAAAAATGTTTTACACTATCGAAAGCTACTGTAGTCTTCTAACCAAGGGTATTGATTGCCATTTATTTTTAGAGTGATTACTAAACGTTCACCTTCCCTTTAAGGAGGAAGATATTAAATCAAATTTAACTTTAATAATAAATGTTTTGTATGACAACAGGTGGAGTTCTCTCCCGACATCTGCTCTCGAGTGACGTTTGTTAACTTCACTGTGACTAGGAGCAGTCTGCAGAGCCAGTGCTTGAACCAGGTCAGTCAGTATGGTATTTAACTATTTTGAGAACATAGCCTCCGGAGGCAGCTTGCACCAAAATGCACATAGTGGCCCACAATATTTGACATACAACCAAAAAGGTTGGCATATTTTTGCTAAGTTTTGTGCTGGAGCAGCTCTATGCAATTAGGCCCTGTCCTCTACTGATGACAAAAGGGCACAATGTGTAGTAAACCAAACATTTTTACTCATGGTGTTGGCACAAGCACCAATCTCACAGGAATGTTTTTCATAGTTTTCGCTTGATTGATAAATGAGATGTTTCCAGTTCTTGGCTGATGTTTTCTTTAAACACCTGTTGTGGATTAAAATGATTAAAACAACGATTTAAACCGTATTTTAGAAACAATAGCCCATCGAACAGTTTGTTATGTAGTTTTGTGTTGTCATGTTTTCAGGTCTTGAAGGCAGAGAGACCGGATGTTGATGAGAAACGCTCCGATCTTCTCAAACTCCAAGGTACATAGTTAACCTTTTTTTATTAAGCTTCTAACTTTATAGCGCAATGGTCTGGGTCAGTTGATGCAAAGCAACATTGATGCACACCTATATATTGTTGTTGTTTTTGTTGTTGTTTATAGGTGAGTTTAACTTGCGCCTTCGTCAACTGGAGAAGTCTCTTCTCCAAGCTCTGAATGACACCAAGGGACGTATCCTAGATGATGACAGGTAAGATTGCATTAGTACCCTAACATTGACTAGCCTTTAGGGCAATAGTCAGTTAAGGCATTTGTACTCTCTTATAGACTGACTGTAAGGGCAATAGTCAGATGAGGCATGATTATCCTCACATTGACTGGCTATTGGGGCAATAGTCAATAGAGGCATTGATATCCTCACTTTGACTTGCTGTTACGGCAATATTCAGTTGAGGCATTAGTATCCTCACTTTGACTGACTGTTGGGGCAGTACTCAATAGAGGCATTAGTATCCTCACATTGACTTGCTGTTACAGCAATATTCAGTTGAGGCATTAATACCGTCATATTGACAGCCAGTCAGAGCAATAGTCAGTTGTCATATTTGTTATCAAGCCACAAACCAAAGTGGGTCAATGGCTCAATTTATATTATTATTATTACTGGTTTATTGTAAAAACATCTGCTTGTCGCAGTCCAGAGACTGAATTAAAATACAGATTTACATTTTTATATAAAAATTTTGAAAAGCAGAGGAGAAAATTTATACACAAGAAAAATTGAAAAATTAAGAGCAAAGTCAAAAGAGACGTTATGAGAACCTGAGCCAAGACAAGCAAATTCGATTAGCAACTTACTCAAGAATTCAGCGACTTGAAACCCATCTTCAGATATACTATGATGTTAGAAATTTCACAAGCTTGACATTGTACGCCTCAATCGAACCTTTCTTCTCTCTTCTTTCCTCAAGATTCCGCGGTAGTAGAATATAAAGCAAGACAATTTCTCAAAAGAATATTATCTACCTGGCAAGTAGATACACACAGGGTGTAGGCCGTAAACCAAATGTATTTTATCTTGACATTATTAAACACCTCCATCCGTCTCTCTTCTCCTCCTCAGCATCATCACCACCTTGGAGACACTGAAAAAGGAGGCAGCTGAAGTAACCCGTAAGGTGGAGGAGACAGACGTTGTGATGGCAGAGGTTGAGACGGTATCTCATCAGTATTTGTCTCTCGCTCAGTCTTGTAGCAGCATCTACTTCACACTGGAGGCTCTCAACA
Organism: Asterias rubens; assembly: GCF_902459465.1. NCBI lineage: Eukaryota > Metazoa > Echinodermata > Asteroidea > Forcipulatida > Asteriidae > Asterias > Asterias rubens. The sequence goes on along the minus strand of NC_047062.1, from coordinate 16,949,226 downwards.
GGGTACGAAGAGTTTTCCCTATGGTTTGTCAAAAGTGGGCGGCATTTTGGGCCATAATTTTGTAAGTTTGGCCAAAGGACGACAAAATGAAGCGAGGTCCTTCAAATGGTTTTTTACTTGACAGTTATAATTAGCTTTAATAATAATAATAATAATAGGTATTTGAAATGCGCCAAATCAGTTCAAGGCGCAAAAGCTCTACTGTTTTTAAAAAGAAATGAAAATAGCATTTATTATACAATCGGGAGCATTTAAATGGTTTAATTTAATGAGTTTTGGGAACAAAATCTACTTCTTTTTTTTAAGTTTGTTTTTTGTGTGTCGGTACATAATTTTGCGCGTACCAACCCAATATACTACATGTACCTTGTTATTTATTACTTGATCAATGCACATTGATGTAAATGTTATCAACAACTCTATTAAAAAAGAAAGATGAGATTTTCATAATCCTGTCTTTGTATAAGTCCATCTTTAGACAATCAGCATCGATTTTTTGAAAGTCAACACGTTCTCATTAGAGGTTTTAATTCATTGTAGATCAACCTGTTAAGTTTAATCAGACCAATTTTTCCCTCCGATTCTCAGGTGCATTTCCTGTATCAGTACTCACTGCAGTTCTTCCTAGAGATCTTCAACTCAGTGTTGTCTGACAATAATCACCTGCAGAATGTGAGCGAGCACGGATCACGTCTCTCCATCATCACAAAGGATCTCTTCCAGGTATGACATCAGTTGAGACCATTTACGGGTAGGAGAAGGGTGTGGGGCTGGGGTTTGGTTAAGAGTAGCCAGCCTCATGGTGGAATGTAGGTATTGGGTTACAGGGTTAGGGTTAGGGTTTGTGTAAGATCTTGTTGAGGTACTTCAGAATATGAGCAAGCACGGATCACGTCTCTCCATCATCACAAAGGATCTCTTCCAGGTATGTCACTAGCTGAGGTAGCTGAGGATAAAGGTGTGGGGCTGGGGTTAATTTTATAGCAGGTGGAGGGTAGGCGTGAGGTTACAACTAGGCTAGGGTTTGTTTAAGGTGTCTTCCATGTATGACATCAGCTGAAACCATCTAGGGTTAAGATAAAGGTTTTGGGTTGAGGTTGGGCTTAGAGTAGGTGGAGAATAGAAGTTATGTATGGGATAAAAACCAGGGTAGATATTGTCTAGGTAGGCGTATTTCGTTAACTTAGACTGCTTTAAGTTTGTTAGAAAATATTTTCTGATATATGCTAAATTTGCATTGTAGATATGTTTCACCCATACACCAATAATAATTTCTGCATGGGAGTTCTTATTGATCTTGAGAAGACACTAATCTGTTTACTTTTCCTTGCTTTGTTCTAGGTCTGCTTCAACCGTGTAGCTCGTGGTATGCTCCATCAAGATCGCATCATGTTCACCATCCTACTGTGTCGCATTCACCTTAGAGGTGTCTCCAGGTATGTGTGTTTCAAGAAAATTAGGACTTTAAGCAAACTTGAATTGTCCAAAAAGAGAACTGTTGAACATCTTTTTTGGCTTCACCAATTAAAAGACAAACGTCTAAAGGAGTTTTGTTGTTAACATATCTACACAAACAAATGAACCCCTTGCATTGGCCACCATGCCTAAAGTCAAACAATGTACAAAGGCTTGCATGTAGGGTGTCGTGGCCGAGCGGTTAAGAGCACCGAATTCAAGCTCTGCTGATTCTGTTCGGCAGAGTGTGGGTTCGATTCCCGGTCGTGACACTTGTGTCCCTGAGCAAGACACTATTATTGCTTCTCTCCACCCAGGGGTAAATGGGGACCTGTGAGGGCAGAGATGGTTCTTGTGATTGATTTAGCCGAGTAGCGCATTTGTTGCACGAGGCTGTATACTCCCCCAGGGAGCTGAGATTGTTTAAGGAGTGAATTAAGGCCCAGTGACCAGGTGTAATAATTTGAAGTGCTTTGAGACACCCGTTCGGGAGTGAAACAGCGTTATATAAACCCAAAATATTATTACTTTATTATTATTACACACCGCTCACAACTCTCAGAGAAGACTGCGAGGCACTGAGGGCGCTGTTTGGGTTTGTTACATAATGGGGTCTATTGGAGGATGGAAGGGAGGAATAGTTGTGAAAGCAGTCAGGTGCCTCCGGACTGATCTGTTGCTGTTGCCTTTGAGAAAGACTCTGCTGGGATCAAAAAAACGTGACGCCATTACCAATTTTTAGCATTCGTACCATAGGTCATTGTTGTTGGTAAAGCAGTTTGTTTATAAATTTCCTTGATTTACTCTTAAATTTCCTCTTATCCTCCACCCCCCCCCCCCCACCCCCTCGTCAGTGAGCCGGACTACGGTGCAGAATTCCAGCACTTCCTGCGTGGTGCTGAGCAGACTATTCACACCCTGACACTACCCAAGTATGAAGGCATGACCAATGAGCAGGTGGAGTCTATGCTTCGTCTGGCCAAGCTACCTGCATTCGAGGGATTGCTTCACTTCGTGGAGTCCAAGCAGGTAAGCCTGTTGTTCAATGGTCAGTGTATAGGTATGATGGATTGTTGATTTTTTTATTTTGTTGTTCATTCTGTGAAGAATAAGTTTGAAATTTTTTACTATTTTAAGGTTTACCCAATAGACTATTTCATAAAAAGATATCCCTGAATGTGAGTGAGCTATTCGGAGACTAGTTATTCGATTTGCTACCAATTTCTACCACAGATTTAATGTAACGGGCAGTGGCTGTGTGTCATCGCACAATTATTACAGATGGCAGGTTCACCAGCTAAGGCTCTGTTTTAATCTGTCAATCTAACTCACTTAGTTTATACTAATATCAAAACGATATCTCAAAGTGCATTTAGATTATTCTTGGCTGTCAATTGACATAAAGTGATTGTGTTAACCATTCCTCTGTAGTTTGCTCTCCAAGTGAGCTCGTTATTTGCTAACAACTGTACATTGTACCATCTATTAACCCTTTAACCCTCATGCATGTGTTTGTATTAATGTGTTTATTCTGTAATACTAACCAGCCTTCCGAAATGTTTGGTGAATGCAGTCGTGGGGTTAGTAATACGAAACAGTCTTTTTTTATTTTTATTTTTCCCCTTTGCATATTTTGGTTTGGAGTCTGTATGACAAATACGACTTATGATACAATATATCCTCCAGGTGGATTGTTGGTGGCTTTGTAATATTGCGATTTCTATATACTCCACCCTCCCTTTCCCCACCCACTACCTCAAATCCTCCCTCAACCCAATGGGTTATGAGGTCCAGATGCCCCTCTTGGGAGCCTTTTCTAAACCTCAGCTCAGGCTCCGTCATTCATTTTGGAGCAGTGTGTATATACTCAGCGCCTTGAGTACCTTGAGTACCTTGTTTGTTAGATACTTGCGCTATATAAGACTTTGATATTATTCAATATATTATTATTAGTGTGCTCTTTGCGCTGTGCTTCAACCGAAAATCCGGTTCGAAATTCGAATGCAAGTTGGGTACGAATCTTGACGTCACAAACTCGTAACAAATAACTCACAACAGTTGAACTGTGTTGAACTGTGTTCAACTCCTGCAAAGATTTTGCCGCGGAAACAGCCATGTGAAGTCAAAATTTGCAGGAAGAATTTGGGGGGGGGGGTGGGGCTTTAGACGAAGCCTGAGCCGAGGATTGGAGAGAAAAAACATTGATACTTACAAAAACAGCTTCTACAATTGCATGTAGTTTAGGATATTTGTAGTCTTAAATGCCTGACTGTAGCAAATCAGGAAGTTGGTGCTTAGTAATGCTATGGAAATTGGTGACTGGGGTCTGAATTCTGTTCTTTATTTATTTTTATTTACTTATTCATTTGATATCCAACAGCTAATAACCGCCGTTTACAGGTATTGTTTAAAAGAGTAACAGATTTATGTATAAATATACATATAAAAGTTGTTATTTACAATTACACAATAATTGATACAAACTTTATTTTAAATAAATAAATAAATTTTGTATTTTATGTATATGGGTACAAACCAAAGTTAATATTCTTTATCCCTGATGCAAATTTAACATCTGTTAAGTAAATGAATAAATGCAGTATTTTACATAAAATCTTTTGCTGCGGTTGTTTCAGTGGCTTAAGCTTAGAAACCTCATTTAGATTGCCAAAGCAAAGCAAATATTCATTAGGAAAACAACGCGCAGAAAGTTGTTGTGTGACTCAAAAAAGGGCTATAATATACCCTTTTTCCAGGCACACAAAGTATTTTTGGTACCAGTAACTGCAGTATCCAATTTGTGGAAGTGTCGTGGCCGAGCGGTTAAGAGCACCGAATTCAAACTCTGGTGTTTCTGATCAGCAGAGTGTGGGTTCGAATCTACAGCCGTGACACTGTGTCCTTGAGCAAGAAACTTAACCATTGCTTCGTCCTTCGGATGGGACGTAAAGCCGTTGGTCCCATGTGTTGTGTAACGCATGTAAAAGAACCCAGTGCACTTATCGAAAAGAGAAGGGGTTCGCCCCGGTGTTCCTGGTTGTGGCTGCTTAATGCGCCTTAGCACCTTGTAAACCCTTATTAGGTGCTAAATAATTGGGTCTCAGAATTCATCACTACAATTACCTATCTTTCTGAAAGTTTGTATATACGTGCGCTATATAAGACTTCGATATTATTATTATTATTATTATTATTATTATTATTATTATTATTATTATTATTATTATTATTATTATTATTATTATTATTATTATTATTATTATTATTATTATTATTATTATTATTATTATTATTATTATTATTATTATTATTATTATTATTATTATTATTATTATTATTATTATTATTATTATTATTATTATTATTATTATTATTATTATTATTATTATTATTATTATTATTATTATTATTATTATTATTATTACTTTTATAGAAAAATATAGAAAGTTATAAAATTGCTTTTGACAAAACAAAACAAAATTGCATTAATGTTACATTTTTTTATGCTAGAATTAACCCCAAAGAGATGTTTTCCAATTCCCATGTAGAATTTAGCCTGTAGTGACTTATGAATAGCAAAAAGTTATTGAGCTTTCACGCTTAGTTTTCTTGGAAAATACATTTATTGCTTACGTCCTTTTACCGGTAAAACATTTGTTAGGTCTTTCTGCCTGATAAAATTGTATGCATTAGGAACCTTCACTTCATCTTGAAATATGAACAAGACTTTACTTGACACGTAAGTTTTTTCCCTTCTTAGGGTAGATAAATTAGTAAGGGTGTTTTGATGCTGAGTTTTTGTTTTGAATGTATAAACAGGATTTCAGCAAATGGGAACAGAGTGGTGGGCCAGAGAAGAATGTTCCAAACTGCTGGAAAGAGCCTGCACCACTGAGTAAGTCACTCAAAAACACTTTTAATCTCTTACAAAACATAATCCGCATTGCGTCTATCTGGGCCCAATTTTAAAAAGCCTGTAAGCACAAAAACTTACTTAGCACAACAATCTATTGCTTAGCAAAAATAGGTTACCAGCCAGAACACCATACAGTTACCCTTGTTGTTTCTTGCGTAGCCAAAAGATTTGCTAAGCAGAATTTTCTGCTTAACAGCTTTATGAAATTGAGCCCAGAAAGGTTCCAGGTCTAGAACCCAGACCTGCTAGCTGATTTTCAGGAATGTTCATATTTATCCAATCGCATCCCTACTGAAACGTGCAGTTCAATGGTTTCAAGTGGTTAGTCTATTTCTTAAGAAATTGATGCAAAGGGAAAGGAGGGTTTTAGTATGATTGTGTTTATAGACACAATTATAAAGAATATAATTTGTTTTTACCATTACACTGATGTGTATTACCCCTTGTATACTCAGTACTTTCTCAAGTTCTGTGAACAAAGTCTACAGGCAAATCACACAGGTAGGATTCAAACCCATGACCTTTTCCATTGCTAGAGCAGATGTCTAACCACTAGACCACCGACTAGCCCGATGGCCAGAGGCACTTTGAGTCCTTGTCTTTATATTGATATTTTGAACCTGCTTTATCTCAGGTGGCATTGGTCAAGCTCTTCATCGTCTCCTGGTCATCCAGACCTTCCGGCCAGATCGTCTTCTAGCATCTTGTCAGCTCTTTGTCATGTCAGTGTTTGGGGAGCAATTCCTCCACTCTGCTGAGCAGGAGATGGATCTGGGCACTGTGGTGGAGACTGAGGTGAGTCAGACAACTATCTTGAGATTGTGTGCCGATGTAAAGACTTAGGCCTAACTTCATAGAGCTGCTTTGACCACTTCTTGTAAGTTTTCTCCCAAATAGTCTGTGACTCTGTGGCAATAGCACACAGCGTGCGCTATTATTTTTCGGAACATTATGGTGTTTCGTGAGTAATCATTTTTCTTTGGAAGTGCAGTTTCCATAATGAAATACTCACTTGACAAAGGAAAGGCAACGATGTTTTCATAATAACCACTGTGATTTTATTGATATCTTGTGAGAAAACATGAGCCACGGCTAAACATTTCGCCATAAGCCAGTTATGTAAACTGATGTGTAAAAGAATATCTTTTGATTGTTTGTTTGTATTTAGTTGAAGAGCAGCACACCAGTCCTGATGTGCTCTGTACCTGGATATGACGCTAGTAGCCGCGTTGAAGACTTGGCGGCTGAGGTCAATAAGAGTATCTCTTCCATTGCTATAGGTAAGAAACATCTTAAATAATAAAATCAATCATAATAATAATAATAATAATTTTATTTTTAATATGGCGCCTCACATAAAAACAAATCTCAAAACGCTGTACAGTATTTTACATATTATAAACATTGAGCTAAAAAGAGTAAGCAAAATACAGCAAAATTACATTGTACAATAGGAACGACAAAAACAAACAATTACAAACACCAATACGCGACAACCAACAATGTTGGGGCCTTATTACACCCACAGTTTATAGGCAACCAGTTCCAAGGAATCTGCAAAAACAAAAACTTTAGTTTTCACGTCATATTCTTCAGGAACTTAGAAAAATGGTAGAGAAAATGTCTTGTGTGCTACCAAAATGTTCTATTTGCATTGTAGTCAATACCTATCATTATTTAATTGTTGTCATCTCTCTTTCTAAGGATCTGCGGAGGGTTTCAGTCAAGCTGACAAGGTGATTAACTCTGCCTCTAAGTCTGGTAAGTGGGTCATGTTGAAGAACGTTCATCTGGCTCCTCAATGGCTCGTACAACTAGAAAAGAAACTTCACAGTCTCTCACCGCATCCTAGCTTTAGACTCTTCCTCACCATGGAGATTAACCCTAAGGTATGTTGGTTTGTTTGTCTCATTGTATGGCTTTCTGTCTGTTTGTCTGTCTCACTGTTTGTCTGTCTGTGTGTCTTGTCGAATCTCACCGCATCCTAGCTTCAGACTCTTCCTCACCATGGAGATTAATCCAAAGGTAGGTTGGTTTGCCTGCTTGTTTGTCTTTCTGTCTGTTTGTCTGATGAGATTCAAAGGTAGGTTGGTTTGCCTGTCTTGCTGTTTGTTTGTCTGTCTGTTTGTCTTGTTTTTTTTAATTTTATCGCCTAACACCACAAGAGATCGCCTAACATCACAAGGCCGGAGGGCCACTTTAAGGTGAGGGTTAAACTTCACTGATTTGGTCATCGACCAAAATTAACTGCCACCAGTGGCACAATGCCAGCTACACCTACTCCTGGGGCTGAAACAGGGCGACTTACCCCGTTACAGTCTGTAAGAATGTAGGCTTGGGTAACATCCAATTGGAGCCTGGCTGGTAGAGCAGAGTGCACTACTTTCCCAACTTTTCAAGGGCTCAAAGACACAAGTGTCATGACAAAAATTCAAACCTGAGACAGCTGCTGACAACACCAGAGCTTGGGCTCAGTAAACTAAACTGCTCTACCACGACACACACCATGAATTCCAGCCATTCTTGAGAATAAACCTTGAGTCATTTGAATCTTTCTTTGTGTAGGTACCAGTCAACCTGCTGCGTGCGGGTCGGATCTTCGTCTTTGAGCCACCTCCAGGTGTCAAGGCCAACCTGCTCAAGACATTCAGCACAGTCCCAGCCTCACGCATGAACAAGGTAGGTGAATTGGCAATAGGATATAATAATATGAATAATAATAAAACCACTCTTATATAGCGCATATCACCGTGAGATCCCTATGCACTGGTACATTTGTTGGTGTGGTGTGTTTCTTTATCCAGGTTTTGAGTTTTTGTTTGTGGTTGGTTGGGTTGGGAGTTTATTTTTGTTTTAATGGTTGGGCAGTGATGATGAATGGGAAGGGGGATTTTTGATTTTGAATGGAGATGGGGTAACGTGATGTCTTGTAGTTCTAAATGCAAATGAAACAAACATGCACATAATTGTCTGAAACAAAATAGTGAAATGAAATTATAAACAGATGTTTCAGTCTTTACTCAACAAGACTTTGATACTCAATCCTACTTGAAACTCGGTCAAATTTTAATCCAAGTCAAATTTGAAACTGGATCAATCTTGACACTTGATCAAACTTGAAACTCATTCAAATTTTAAACTCAATCAAACTTAGACCTCAAACTTTGAAGACTTGACACTCGATCAAACTTGAAATAAATAACTGCGGAATGATTGCTTCCTTACAGGCACCTAATGAGAGAGCTCGTTTATACTTCCTGCTAGCCTGGCTTCATGCCATCATCCAAGAGAGATTGACGTACTCACCCCTAGGATGGGCCAAGAAGTACGAGTTCAGTGAATCTGATCTCAGATGTGCATGCGATACCCTGGATATCTGGATTGATTCTGCTGCTAAGGTACTTTGGGAGTTGAAGGGAATAGTATAATCCATGAGCTCCACCCCTTGAAGCATTGCCAAAGCATAAGTGCAAAAAGTCTGGGGGGCCTAAAAAATGTTGGGCAACCCCGAAAAAAGGTATTGACAAAAATAGGGAGACCACAAGTATTAGGGCAACAATTCTGGCCAAAATGCTTGGGCCACCTATTTGCAACGTTACAATAAACATTCCTTGTCCACTTCCCCCTGGCAATAAACATTCTCTCCCCTGTCCCAAGTCCCCTAGCTCAGTGTTGATTGAAAAGGGGGCACGGGGGCCCAACAAGATATGACCGGGATTGTAGATGGCTCAGAGCGCTGTCACATTAATCCTGCTCTCAATTTGTCTTTGTTCAACCCAAAATTTTAAATTGACCCAGTCATTTCCCCTTTAGTTTTTCCCTTCTAATTGATGCAATGTGTGTTTTGTTGGTGCTAGGGTCGATCCAACCTGCCGCCAGACAAGGTACCATGGGATGCTCTACAGACTCTACTCTCCCAGTGCATCTACGGAGGGCGCATCGACAACGACTTCGATCAGGTAAGGCCTCTAACATTTCTTATACTTCGGGGATGAAAAATTTCACACTTTTATCTGAATACAGATTTTTCTTGTGCCACCCTGGTCAACAAAAGTACCGAGTATACAGTGCTGACACACATCAGTGTATATGGGTAAAAAACAAAATTAATATTCTTAATTCCTGATGCAAATTTCCATTTATTAAAGCCATTATACACTTTCGGTACTTTTTGAGAAAACATTAAAACAATATTAATTCTCGATAGCGAGAATTACGGATTTGTTTTAAACACATGTCATGATACGGCGTATCGCGCGGAAACAAGAGTGGGTTTTTCCGTTATTTTCTCCCGACTCCGATGACCGATTGAGCCTAAATTTTCACAGGTTTATTATTTGATATAGAAGTTGTGATACACAAAGTGTGGGACTTGGACAATACTGTTTACCGAAAGTGTCCAATGGCTTTAAATGCCTGACATTAAGATTGGTGTTATTCTGCCTGCAGCGTCTCCTGACAGCCTTTGTCAACAAGACCTTCACGGTCCAAAGCTTCAACTCTGATTTCTGTCTCATCCCTGACATCGATGGTAAAGGGAAAAGAATCACCATGCCAGATGGCATCAGGTAAAACACCTAAAGCACCCATTTTTATCAAACTTTAATTGCTTCACTTTACCCAGAAGTAAGTGGGTACCTGTTAGGGTAGAGAATGTTTTCGTAATGATTATTCAAATGGTTGTGTTTATGAGAGACAATCGTTGTATGAGGAAGCAAGGCTATGTTGCGGTGTTTGTTCAAATGTTCATTTTTTTTCTTCTCCAATTTGTATGTGTTACTTAACCCTCCTACTCTTGATAAAAAACTCCAGTGAGTTGACCAACCCATACACTATTCGACTGAAGGGGTTGTGAAGGATGGCGCAACTGTGCACAATACTAACTGTACACTGTAGATGCATTCACCACAAATCATAATGCATGTTGGCTGAAGTTATCTATAATTCAAAACCACAGATGCATTCACCGCATTACATCATATTGTGTGTTAGCATATTGTATGTTGCAAATATCTATCATTATAAACCTTAAAGGATTAACAAAAATTAATTAAAATTTTGCTTTCAGACGTGAGCAGTTTGTGCAGTGGGCAGAGCAGCTTCCTGAGAATCAGACGCCATCTTGGCTTGGACTTCCCAACAATGCTGAGAAGGTCCTTCTAACCAACCATGGTAAGTTGAACTCAAACTTCCATTCACTGGTACTGGTAGTGGCTGCTGAATGCACCAGAGAGCACCTTGTTAAAACTTACAGGGTCTAATAGTTGTCAATTTACAAAACCTGTCTGGAAATAAATAAAGATAATCACTCTCCGATAGAGTGGATTTTATAGATGTCATCAGCAAAAATGTTCAATTAAAATTATTGCTGTTTTTGTAAAGGACATACTAACGAACCAAGCATATTTTTCCTTTATGTTGACGTTTTTTCCTCTCCTTTCTGTCCCTCAGGGGCCAGCATGATCTCCAAGCTTCTGAAGATGTCCATGCTTGAAGACGAAGATGACTTCACCTCCTCCTCAACGGAGAAGAAGAAACGCCCCGGCTCAACATCAGATGGGCGTCCAGCATGGATGCGTATCCTTCATACATCTGTCAAGAACTGGATGTCAATCATTCCCAAGGTATGACAACTAAAAAGACTCAAGGAGAGAGAGTTCAAAAGAAATGTTGTGCGAGAGCTTCTTTAAGCCAGCCTCAGGTCAACCTTTGATTTTCTTGCGCCTGCAACAAACTGTCGGCATCGCGCAGACAAAACATGCTCAGGTCACAACAACTGAGAAATCGTGCGCCTGCGATTGGTTCCCGTCGGGATTACCGTCAGATTCACGTCGTACAAGTTGAAATTGTTTTACTCTTGCGACTTAATTTTTTCAAGCCGCGACTGTTTTAGATTGTCTTAAAATCATCGCAGTTACTCTCATGTCATAAATAATTGCCGACTGAAAAGTTTGTGATGGTCTAAGCTCAGGCGCAGTGTGATCCTGAAAAGTCAGTCGCGGACTGTTTTTTATTGACGCAAGGTTGACCTGAGGCCGGCTTTAGTTTATTCAAAATGAGGTTCCTCTCTGACTTGAAATCCAGGCTTCATCTTGAAGCCAGTTGATGGGCCTCTTTGATTTTGAGTCATTCCTGATTTGCCTCAGCATGAGGAAGCACTCATTCTAAGGCACCATGATTTGCTTCATAATACGTAACAACCAAGAATTAATCAAATGTAATAGCAAACTTTGTGTGAAATGTAAAGGTTTTCTTTGTGTACAGTTTTACCTTAAAAAATTCTAAGAAATTTTCTTAAAATTTCTTTGAACTAAGTCAATACTTTTTTGGTACAGCAGCGTATATGGAATAATTTTCATTTGTATTTATTAAGACCTGTTGTCATTTTGTCAATTTGTATTGTCTAATTTTCTTATAGCCTATTCAATCTGATATTCTGTGATCAGATTCTGTGCTAAATGTTCAATACTCTTGACCTATGTGGATGACCCCTTATCTTTACTTGTATTGTAGTCCCTGACTTTGCTGAAGCGCACCGCTGACAACATCAAAGATCCTCTGTTCCGCTTCTTCGAGCGTGAAGTCAACCACGGCGCCACCTTGCTACGGGATGTCCGCAATGATCTCCAGAATGTGGTCCTGGCGTGCGAGGGCAAGAAGAAGCAGACCAACCACGACCGTGAGCTGATCGGAGACTTGGCCAAGGGGATCCTGCCGAAGAGCTGGAACCGCTACACGGTGCCTGCTGGTCTGACTGTCATCCAGTGGGTGTCTGACTTCAGTGAGAGGGTCAAACAACTACAGAAGATTGCTACGGCCGCTAGCACTGGAGGGGCTAAAGAACTCAAGGTATGGTACTATTGGATGGCTTGTCATTGATTTCAGCTTTCAATTGGAAATTATTGGCTGTGGTTTTCAGCCAAGGCTCACGCTGAATGATGAATCCTAGTGCCTTTTGTGAGAGCTTTTGTTGGCCCTTCTACGAGTAGTCATGGTGTCATTGTGACAACAATATTCTCAACAACCCTATACATTCTCAACCAAAAAGATTCCGGCCATTCCCAAAATTAGTCCTGCGGATGGCTCGGGAAACTTCAGATCAAAGTGGTTAAGGCTTAAGCTTATAAATTATGTAACAATTTATTGTTTTTATTAACCATGCAAGTCATGCATGTACTTACAAAGTTTTGGGAAGTAGAAGTATTATTTTTCATTTGTATGCAAGTTTGCCCCAAATAAGGTTTAAAGCCACTCTTGTTAAGGGGCTACGAGCAGCAAACTTATTAAGATGTTTGTGGTATTATGTGCTTGCCGATTGATAGTGTATTCTATATGTGTTTGTTCCAGACTCAAGATGTTTGGCTTGGTGGTCTCTTCTCACCAGAGGCTTATATTACAGCCACTAGACAATTTGTTGCCCAGGTTAACAGCTGGTCTCTTGAAGAACTCTACATGCAGGTAACTCATTAATAGTAATAATAAAAAGATATTTATAAAGCGCCAAATTGCCAAAAAGGCCACAAAGCGCTAGATACAAAGAAAAAAAAAAGCAATTTCCAAAATACAGCATGACAGTACAGAGGGTTTCCAAAGAAAACAATTTAAAAAGACAATTATAAAAAATGCTACAAGGCCGTTTAAAAAAAACAACAAACAAATCTGGACCAGCCAGTGAAAAATTAGAAACAACTATACAAAAACATTAAAAAGGAAACAAAATACAATTAGTTAAAATAATATTGCCTAAAAAGGTATGTCTTCAGATGACGCTTAAAAACGTCAATACATGAACAGTCCTTAAGATGTGATGGAAGCTTATTCCATAGGGCGGGGCAGCGATACTGAAGGCTCTGTCTTACTATTCAACAAATGTGCAAAATATAATATCCCTCAGCTTAAATTTTCCTTCAAAGGAAATAAAAGAGGAGGGACATGACAAACCTGATCTGTACGAATTTGTGTGAGTTTGCAGTGACATTCTAACTTATGACTTATTGCAAAAGGGACAATAAGTATTCGGTTGCTATCAAAAAGGAAAACAATGGGGTTCACATTTGTCAGGACAAAGTGTTGAACAAAGGAGGGTCCATGATGGAGATGTTTACCCATATGCGATGGTGGGTTTACACATTCAAACCAGGGACCTATAACAAAACGGGACAATAAGGTCCGCAGTTGGGTGAAGATCCCTAGTTGGAAAGTGTTCACAAAAATAATTGGAGCAGTTTTGAAAAGATAAAGTACAACTAAATTAGGGACAATAGGAGGTTTCCGATTGTAGGTGTTTATACACTTGCGCAGGTTTATGTGGCGGGGAGAGGGGGTGATTGAGTGTGGGCAAATGCTTTGCTTTGCCCTGTAGGCCTACCACTATCAAGGCTAGTTCCTTGACTTAATGATGGTTTGTTTTTTTATCTACAGGTGACTGTTTCTGACCCAGGCAAGCAGCTCCAGATGGACGACTGTAGCTTTGCTGTTACAGGTACAGTTTGGACTTTAAAGTTTCCTTTAAGCTGGCTTTGACTTTAGTTTGACATTAATGATCAAAATCAGTTTAGATTTTTTATAATCCTTATATCACAACAAACCTGAATCACTCACCAAGGTATGAAAGAAGTAAATAGATAAATGGAAACTAAGAGTTTTCATTCCAATGGTGTAAACAATAATGATCACTGACAACTTCTTATAAGAATAGGTAGCCTCACAGTTTCCCAATCTACTCAGCGGCAGTAGATAAACAGCTGGACAAGTTCTTAAAAGAACAATCCTACACAGCAAAGTGGATATTATTCGCAAGGTGTTACCGCAAACTGAATGTATATCGGTACATCACCATGCAATGCCGCACATCAAACAACAATCTATACAACTAAATTAACCGTTACTGGTTCCTTTTTCAGGATTGAAGTTGCAAGGAGCCACTTGTAAGGGCAACAAGTTGTACTTGACAGCAGTTATCTCCACTGACTTACCATCTACAATCTTCAAATGGGTTCGGTAAGTTATCATTGACTCGGCAATCATATCTCTCAAATCGTTGACTTGTCAACTCTCTGAAGTTGCATGTATTGTCAGCTGAAATATTCATCAGAGGTTTGTTATATTTTACTAAAAGTGATATTATCTTGATAATTTTGTTTTACCCAACACCGTTGTGTATTAAGCAGAGTTCTGTTTAAAAAAATTCACAGGCAAATCACTCGGTTGGTTTTCGAACCCACAACCTCAGCATTGCCACTAGACCACCAATCTCAACCTCACTACCATGGGCAGCGCACCGTATCACACGCTAGCTCTGCGTACATCTCTAACCCCCGGGAGGGAAACTCCGATCCGTGTCTTTGATTGGCTATCATATACCCACAAAATATGAAACGCCATGCGTCTTCAAAAAGCTCTAATGACGAAACGTGTGCGTGTACGCACTCACTTTTTTGTCACGCAACACTGACCGCCAAGTAAATGACTTATAACATACACTGTATGTATTCTACAACTTTCCACACAGCGCATCCAGCCTGTGCGCGACTAACGCCCAGCACAGAACATATCAACCACAGGAATGATTGTAATATCCAATACATTTGGATATTTTAAAGTCACACTTCCAGGGGTTTTGATCGAGCAAGGCATGCTGGGAAAAAATGGCGCGGCGAGATCGATCACCCCTGGGAACGAGGTTGCACCAAGCTAGCCTGGTGGCTAGAGGCAGTTCAAAGCCTTTGTGTACACAGTGCTGAATGCACATTGGTGTAAGGTTAAAAATAAACAGTGTTTACCCCCAATGCAAAAATAACGCTTGTTAATATCTTGTTTTTGTTTACAGCTTGGTTGCAGGCACTACCAAAAAGGAAGTGAAGGATAAGGTAGGTTGAATAATTTAATTGGGAAAGATTGCTAGCAGTTGCCATATTTTCTTTAGGGGGGGGGGGGGGGGGGGGTTGAGCCTTAAATACCCAAGTTTTTAAATACATTATGTTGCATCGCTACAGCATCCCTGCCCCTACTAACTACATCATGTCAGCTATGAGGTCATGCAGTTTGTATGGATTTCATTCAATTGGTTTGCAGATTTTTGAGCTGCTGGTAAATGAAATTTATTGATTCAGAGGGGTCTCTAGTCTAAAGAAATTGTTTGGCAAAAAGAAACTTCATTTACATGTATGTGTAGATTAAGATGTGTATGGTTTTTTTTTCATTGAACAACCTTTGATCATTATGGATATGACATTGCAGTTAAGGACCTCAATGATTGTTTACTTTAGGTTATTCTATTGTAAAAGGAAGAAGTTTTTGTTTATGAAGGATGTTGTTGGCCACCCAAATTATTGTCTACCGTAATTTTCGGATTATAAACCGCGCGGCGTATAAACCGCACTTCCTCAAAATATACAAAAAATATTTAGATGTCGGCGTATATGCCGCGCGGCGTATAAACCGCGATCAAAATAATAAAAAAGACATGAAAAAACTAACCTCAAAACACGGAAGTGAAGTACGCAAACCTGCCGCGTTACGGGTGATTTTTTATCTCACACTATCAGTCCTGAGTTATATTTTGTTTCCATCAACAACCCTTTTCAAGAATTTGCGATTTGATGATCGGTTGTGTTGACCATATGTTTTGTGAACTTCTTTGGCAACAATCTCCGTGAATCAAAGATCGGTCTACAACGCACACCGAGAAATAGTTGAACTTTGCCCTGCATCGCATCGCCCTCTGTTGACAAAAGTTGTTCACGTTTGATTAGACTGGGCCCCGAGCCTCAAAGCGTGGGTCAGACGTTCAAGCTCCCCGTTGTACAATGGGCAGCCGCTCTACTCGATCCGTCCGAAGTCTAGCCAAGATTTTATGAATGGAACTATCACCGGCCAATCAACAACGGCCAATCATCAAACGGCCAATCACCGCATGCGTGAACACATAGGGGCCGTGCTTGTTTGCGGTCCCCGTGTGGCGATGTGCAGTGACAGGCGGGCGGCACATCACTCAGTCTTGTATAGTTGGCCGCAATGTGGAGTTGCGTCGTAATTAAAGTGGAAATGTATTAAAGTTTACACTATTGATCGCAATTGAAATGATCTATTATAGGATAGCATTCTTTTGGGTTTTTTTTTTTTTTTGGTTGGCCGGTGTTTCTCCCTCCCTTTTATTGTAGTCCCACAACGAGGATCCACACAACAGATTATTGCAATGACGGACGGGCGGACGGACGTAGCGTGTGTGTATGCAGTAATGTATCATGCAGCGTGCACATTAAGCACATGTACACACATGCGAGTTCGTAAAGCTAGCAATCTGTTAATTGCGCTGCTCAATCTCGAGATTGCACAACAGATGTTGGCTGCACAGTACTGAGCGATGTTCGCTGACGGGTTGCGCTACGCCCTCGCATTTGCGCCGCCTGGAAATAAAATTCCCAATGTTACTGGACTCAACAATCAGGGCAGTTTGGAAACGTTTTGTTTGATCCCCCGGAGCGGCATAGCTCTTTGCGTACGTCCATTCACCATTCTGCTGTTGCGGTGTGCGTGGTTGAGCTGAAGAAACCGCTGGCTGACACGAGTGTAGCGGATGTCTGACGTCAGTATATAAAGATCGTGGGAAAAATAGACAGGGGACGAGTCTAGTCTAACCCGAGTTGCGCTGAGCGGGGGGAGCTAGCTAGCTGAGGGCGGCTGTTAAACGTTTTACAAAGGAAACATGGAATACAATTGTGGTGGGATTTTCAACAGGTTTTTGTCATCACACAGGCAGGTTTTTGTTCTCGTTTAAGAAAAAAAAAACATTATTTAGAATATTTTACAAACGATCTTTCTTTTTAAAAATGCCGTTTTTCTCTTAAATATTTATACGTCGGCTTACAAGCCGCCCGGAGAATAAACCGCAGGAGTTCAAAAAAGTGTCAAAATCTACGTATAAACCGCGGTTTATAATCCGAAAATTACGGTAGTTTAATTTTGTGTTACCTCTTGGACCTTTCGTTATCCAAGCCACCAGATAAGACTGGCACCTTCCTACCATCAATATTTCTTGTGTATTTAATTTTTCTTCAATTGTGCCTTATATAGAAAAGTTTGCGGTAACACCATGTAACATGGTGTTACCGCAAACTTTTCTATATCTTACTTCCACCATGCAAAGTTTCAAATCCTACTCAATTGTGCCTTGTTTTTTCTTTGTTTTTCTTCTTCTTTATTTTTCTCACATCAGATGTACCTGTTGTGATTTGGTTTGAATTCTATCATTAATGAGATTAATCCATTTATTTTCTTATCCAGGTTCTTCTGCCGGTGTACTTGAACCAGACGAGAGCTGAGCTGCTGTTCACAGTAGACATCGAATGTGGTGACGGAGAAGGATCCTTCTATGAAAGGGGCGTGGCTCTGCTCTGCAATGGACTGTCTGCTTAGGGTGAACCCTTGATTAAACCATGGAGTCCTTCTCCGTAAGGATCCAACAAGGGTCACAGCTTCTATGAAAGGGGGCGTGGCACTGCTCTGCAATGGACTGTCTGCTTAGGGTGAACCCTTGATTAAACCATGGAGTCCTTCTCCGTAAGGATCCGACAAGGGTCACAGCTTCTATGAAAGGGGGCGTGGCACTGCTCTGCAATGGACTGTCTGCTTAGGGTGAACCCTTGATTAAACCATGGAGTCCTTCTCCGTAAGGATCCGACAAGGGTCACAGCTTCTATGAAAGGGGGCGTGGCACTGCTCTGCAATGGACTGTCTGCTTAGGGTGAACCCTTGATGAAAACATAGAGTTATGGACCTTCTGGAGTAGGGTATTTGTGATTGTGGGTGTGGATTTGGGAAACCATGGAGTTATGGAATTTCTAGAGTAGTATATGTGAAATGGGTTGTTATGTTTTGGGTTATGTATTGGTAATATAATGGGATCCTTTTTTCATTCTTTAAAGAGATTGCTGATTAAGAATGTAGTTGTAATGGCCCTATTGGGGTGGGGTGCGGTATTTCTGGCAATGTATTAGTGACAATGAATTCCATGATGATCGGGGATGTACTTGCAGTAGTTTTAGTAAAATTATAAAATAATATAAATTACAATGGTCATTATTATTAGGTTTGATGGAATGCTTCAAATAATCTTAAGTGAAGCAATTACTCTTGTCATAATAATATCTTGAATAGAATTGCATGACAAATATCCAGATTAAATTTATCAGAAAAAAATTACATTTGAATAAGGTAGTTGACAGATTTGAGTCTTTAAACCTTTTCTTGGTAACATATCATTTCTTTACTTGGAGTTGCATCCTTCAATAACTTGAAATATACTTGTTAAAAAATAATGAAGCGATAATGACCGTGAATAGCACAACATGGCATTGGATGATGAGTGATTTTTTTTTCTTCAAATTAACTGATAATCAAAACAAGTTTAAAACTATTAAAATAAACTGCTGTAGTAATTGTTGAATGACTTACTTGGGAAAACATTACACAAAAATCATTGTTAGTTTTCAAACAGTTATTGTTTAGTGTGATGTGCGGTTGAACATTTTTATGGAAATTGCACAATACAAAGCTCTAGTTATTTAAAGTGGATTTTAGCCTTGGTTGGGAAGAACTTGCAAAAATTTTGAAATAAATAAACGAAAAAAATACAAGCATACTGTAAAACTGTAACAGATTATCATTATACCACTAGTGTCAGTGTTTGTATTACAGCATTATAAAGTTCCAAGGATTTAAAGACAGAGTAAACTCACAGTAGTTTTAGTAAAATCACAAAAATAAGCTTGATTGGAAAAGTCATCACTAACAGACTGGACGATTGCTTACAAATATCTGGAGAGGGATTTAAAATGCCTTTTGGGGACTGTTTTGTTTTGTTATTTTGATGCATGTTTGAATTGAAAGGGGAAAACCCTTCTCTTGTCGTAAATATCTTAAAAATAGGAATGCATGACAAATATCCAGATTGAATTGATCAGAGAAAAATGTGTTTCGAGTAAGTAATTTGACAAGCATGAGTCTGGATTTCTTAACATTTATTGCATGTCAGGATATTAATATAATTTTGTGACTACATTACTGGAAAAACAATGATCGTTTTGCTGTATTGGATTGGAATTGAATTGTAATATTTAATTTCTAGGGACTAAAAAACATCAACAATTATAATGAATTTTAAATAAATAAGTAGAATATTAATGGAGAATTATACTTTTAAATAATCATCATATCAATGTATTATTCTTTGTAGAAGCACGCTGGGGGTCAAGGGCTTCAAGGTAAATTCAAGAAAGAAAAAAAAATCATTTTGTTATTCAGATTCAAATGGAATAACTTTCTTCTGTCATAAATATATTATTTAAAAATGGGAATGCATTGCAAGTATCTAGATTAAATTGCTTCGATATAAATCATATTTTAAGGAGTTAGTGGTGAAATATTCTTAAGTATATCAAATGTTTATGCGTGTGTTGTATTGTAGTAATTAACGGAAAAAATATTCATTTTGTGTAATGGAAAATGAAAATTAAGCAATTTCATAATTAGTTTCAAACAAATGAGTAAAATGCTAACAGTAGTATATTACTTCAAATAATTATCACACAAATAATGTCATTGCTGTAGTGGCATGTTCGATGGTTTAAAGATGAAGTAAAGAATAAACAAGTAGACTTAGTAAGCAGACGTTTAAGACTCTCCTGATATTATTGATTGTACTGATTGGTTGTCAACTGGTTGTTGGCTAAGAAAAATAAGTTGCTTATTTTTAAATGTGGTTGAAATGACACAAGTTTCATCTTTCGTTCCAGACCCTTTTTTTTAAGTAAAAAAGAATTCGTGTCAGGGTTACAACTGATGTTTTTGTGTAGACAGACTCCTTATGTTAACTGCTTATTAACACTAAGCTGCAGTGATGTTGCTACTGCTGATAATAATTATACAAAATTTGTCCACTAGGAAATTAAAACCCAAATTTTGAAATCTCAAAATATAAAGTAGAGTTTCGAAAACAAATCGGGGTTGCAGCCGTTAAGACATAGGCTGTTCATTAACAAATTATCTTGATATTGAACGAGGGAAAAGGAAAAAATTATATACTGATTCTTGAAAATTGCAATCCAATCCAACTTCAAGGCTTGTGAAATGGCATGTATAACAGTGACGACTGAATCAGCATGTCTTATTCCCAGGGTTAAAATTACACAATCTGCAGAGAGTCCCGTGGGTGTACACAGTCTGACCTTGTTGATTCTTAAAATATCCACAGGGGTTTATACATGGAAGTCACCATCTGATACGTAGGCATTAAACATCTTAGCATGCAGCAAAAGAAGAGAGTGTTTCCTTGGAAACGAATGGAAATTTCATCATATTTTATTTGTTGTTCGTACTCTGATGGGGAGCATATGGACGTCGCTAACTTGACTTGAAATCCGACTCTTATTTTCGTTCGTGATTGAGTCAGAACTCATAAAGATAACGGGTAAAGAAACACTCCAGACGGACGCAGATTTGAAAATCAATATACAGAAGACAGTATAAGATATTTCGCAAATAATTGTTCAAAGGAGCAAATTAATTTGACGAGCGTTCTGCAACTAAGAATGTCTGTAGGGCCAACATGTACGTTTTGTATGTGCTTGTAGAGTTTATAACTAAATTTTAATGTTTGGGTGTTTGTAAATTGTATGTATTTCTCTGTAATTGGTTTGTTTTTCGGGGAGGTTCTAGACTGTTTATTTGTTTGTTGGTGTTTTGGGGTGGTGGTTTTTTTTAGCTTCCATTTATGTTTTTAGAAGGTTAAGTCTGGTATTAATTTTGTGAACAGTTTCTTCACAAACGTCGAACCGATCAAACGATATTCTGCAGTTGTCATTTCTACCTCCATGGTTTTATATTAAATCTCTTTTGAGTGATGGGGGTTCAGCAGAATCGAATGTCGCAATGTTTCTGACAGTAGCTCTGTCGGGAGATTGCTTCTCTGGAGAGAGGGATATATCTTCTTGTCACGGCAAATTTTCGTATGTTTATTGATTTCATCCTCGTGTGTCTAAAGCTGAATCCTACTTTAAGTCGGTGAATTATTGTGACCCCTGCTAATACTAATGGTGCACTTGTAGTTGTACTATTCATTACAGCAAATGACTTGCTTTGTCAACGTACCAACGTAACACTTGGGATCTTCTTGCAATTATCCTTATCACCTTTCCGGCCGGTTTCACACGAAGCAACTCCCGGTGCAATTAAATTCCAATTAGCCCGTTGAAGTTTATAATCAAACCCCTTCATAAAGATATAGGGTGAAAGGTTAAAGAAACAAACAATTATTAGGCAACAAGATCGAACAATTTATTTCAAGACAAACATAGGAAAGAGAAGCCATGGCCAGATCGACCTTTTTAGGCCTACACCATGTACACATAGTTATTTTGTCATGCAAATTTGTATTAAATGGTCGGCCTAAAAACACAATGAAAACACATTATAAAATAAGTTTACATCGAAATTGCTTTAATGATTCAAATTCTGATTGGTGGTAAAATTTTATTTTGTTTAAAAAAAAAAGTTGCCCGCAATATTGAAAACCATGATCGATGCAGCTAAACCCATTCCAACCCAACACAGGCGAGGCCGCCACACGGGGGGCAGGTCGAACTCTGCCATTAGTTTACATGTTGCCATGAAACAGAGACAGACCAGCCTCTTTTGACAGATTGAATGGCACGCACCACTTTCTTGATAGGGGGTTTTAGTCGTTGAGTAAAACATTCTTTGCTTGGAAATGCATCGAGACAGCATTTTCTTCTACTATTTTTTTAACAAAACTTCATGAGTATGATGAAGTGTTTCTCTAGCAGTACGTTTATTAAAGTTCTTGAATTTTGTAAGATTCTAAAAGTTCCTTTCTAAAGACGACTAACCCATTTTGGATTTCAACTTTTTCCAACTTTGCTTAGAAAGTGTCCGTGTGGCATTTTCCTATAACAATCAGCAAACCGCGACACCGGCACGCACGAATCTTGTATGCGTTACATGCATCTATCTGAGCATTCAGTCTGTTATAGTTTTTAGTAAAAAGAAATTTACAAAAAAAAGGTTTTATAATGGACAGTGAACAGACATGACAGACGAGGTTGTTGCTGCATAAAATTCAATAGCATAATGGATATTACTATGGATACAATGCACAGTAAAATTGTAAGTATTCTGTGAAGTTACTTGCTTGACTTTACGATGATCATAAATTGTCTCTGAAAATATTTTATGTCTGTGTTTTTACGGTGTGGGATGTGCTGTTGTTGAATGGCAATACGTTTGTGTGACTCTCTTTTTCCTTCTTTCGTATTTTAGTAATTGTAAGCATGGCCTGCTTTCAGTTTGTCCTTGAGTATCTACTTTAAATGTGTGACTGTTAAATCAACCTTCGAAACTGCAGGAAATAAATTTACATGAAAATCTAGGTTAACCTTTGGGACTGAGTGATAAACATGATAAAGCTGCTGCTGAATTGCTGCCTGTGTCACCATAGAGAATGTCACTCAGTGTCACTTGTCAGCGTTTGCCATGTTTAGGTTTTTTACGTGTGATTTATTTACTTCCTTAATGTCATCATAGCCTCTAGAATGAGGCCAGGTTATGACATCTTGTTAAAAATGTACATTGTTGTCTTTTGACTCCTTTACTTCATTTTGACATCAATTTGTTTATCTATCATTCAATCATGTTCATAATCACATTGTCATTGAATAATGCAATGGACCCATGGTCTTTGGATTTGGAAGAATAAATTCATTCCTACAGTACAAATACGGGGCAGGCTAAACCCATACCTACTCCTTTCGTGGAGACAATATTGGAGCGAACCTCATTCATCTACTTCTCTATGGAGTAAACCCAGTCCAAGTAACTCCTGAGGCGTTGTTCTCCTTTTTGACATCTGCGGTCCCCAAACAAATTCATGAAAAGAGTAACCGATGGGAGCTTTCATATTGAAATTTGAAAAAAATAGGAGAATATAATTTATTTATTTTTTATCTTCCACTGTGTGAACAAAGAAAATAGATGCGCACTCATGAAATGGCAACAATTTGCCCAATTATTGAATGAAACAATCATGAAATTTGTTATTGGAAACTTATCAGCGTGTGTTTTCATTACTTCTTTTTGCAGGTTTTTCAGACATTGTCCAACCTTTCACTCGGCACTGCTAGAAAAAATGTGTTCACTCTATGAAATGGTGTGACAGCTAAGAGCAACGATAAAAGGTTCTCGGAATTATACTGCATTCCTCTCTCTCCTGTGTCATTGCAAGGACACTTTGTAGAAAATCGCTGAAGCTAAAATAATACCTGACACTATAGACTTCTGCACGTACTTCATATCTGGATGTGTTTTAAAAAAAATATTTAAAATGGGTTGCGGAAGCTCACAGAGTGCATCAACGTCAAGCCTCGGGTCAAATGATAAACTCAAACCAGAGAAATCGCCGTCATCTTTACGGGAAAAAGTCCTGATTTCCCAGAGTGAGTCCAAAATACGAGATAGCCAGTCATTGGAAGGTGACAACGGACAAAGACCAGACAGTAGAAGCACGGGGAGAGATAGCGGTATAGATAGCGCTAAGACAACTGATGGTAGTAGTAGGAGAGCCGGCAGGCAGACCACAGATGACGGAAGCCAGTCAAGACAAAACGAAGGTAGGAATGGCACAACTCTAGGAATTTTCAAGGACAAACAGAATTTCAATTGAAAATGTATACAACCTTGAGTTTCTACTATGTGATAGAGTTCAAGAAACCTACTGAATACATCGATAAAATTCATATTTAAAATCAATGATGGACATCAATGATAGATGTAAATTTTATCACCCTAAAAGTAAAACAAACTGCAGGTGCAACTATTTGAGTTTTGTCATTTTTGTAGTATGATGCATTCTGGCATTTGATGTATCAATATATTATTTATAAACTACAGCCCTACTTATATCCGGTATTCCAGGTAATCCTGCTCTAAAATATGAAAAAGCTCAAAAGGTTTCAAACTACTACGCATTGTGAATCGATAGATTTATCAAATTATCACCATCATCATGTTTATTTTGTCCTTTATATCTTGCAACCTATCTTAAACAGTATCAACCGAACCCCATCAATCAGAACACCCAAAGTCCACACTTTTGTATTATGTGCTGTTTTCCTATGTACAAACACGTATACAAGAGCAAGAATGTCAGAGGCAAACAGTTACAAGAGGTGACCAAGTCTAAAGTAAATAGAACCCCAATTGTATTCCATTCATGTCACTACAGTCCCTGATAAATAAAGAGAGAGCAGATAACGAGATATGTTGAGAACGTTTCCCAACTTAACCCCCCCCCCCCTCCCTTTTAATTTAGTGTTATTTACACTGGTGGCAGACTAAGTATTTAGTCAAATGTTGGAGACAAAATGAAACTGTTTGCCGAATGCACAGACATGATTGTTCATTTTATAATCAAAGCACGCAGTGTCAAAGAGTGGAATTTTTAAAAGCCTCACTAACTGTACAGGAAGTGAACAGCAGCTGCAGACCAGCGCTCCTCGATGACACTTGAAATTGACGGCTATTTTGGGCCATTTTACGGGTTAGAATTAATCATTTACTTGCAAAGTATAATGCGGAGATTGTACAGTGTGTGATGGAGGAATAAAAATGTTGTCGTTCATTTGATTTTGAAGGGTTTTGGTTGGAGATATGATTTTAATTAAATTATGTTTGTATTGTAGTTCAAGCATAGAGTGTTTTCTTATGGTTTTTAATTTGATTTTTTTTTATAGAAGGTTTCAAAATCTTATTTGTTTTCTAATTAGGGAAAAGTTTACATTAAAATATCTATAAAAAAGATAAATAAATTTCTAAAAGTTATGAACATATTTACTTTTATAGCCTTGTCCAAGGCTCTTTACGCAAGCACCGGCCCGCTCTGACTTCAAGAAGTGCATAGATACTATACCGCAAGGCACAAAACAGTACTTGATACCGCGGGTTCGAAGCATGGCTTTTCGAGGTATCAACAAGGTTACAAAACGATGCCGGATCATTCGTTTTGTAACCTCATTGATACCTCGAAAAGCCATGCTTTGACCCCGCGATATCAAGTACTGTTTTGTGCCGTGTGGTATAGTATCTATGCATTTCTTGAAGTCGGAGCGGGCCGATTCTTGCATAAAGAGCCTTGGACAAGGCTAGTTTACTTTATATGAGTCTCTCACAGAACAAGATCATCCTGTCCATGAATATTGGCAGAAAAAAAACAGTTTTTTATGAGAAGTTTATTTTCAAAATGTGATTCTTTTGTTAAACAGTTCCTACTCCTGTTGCCTTTGAAGTCGTCGTCGGAGAAACCAAGGGTCAAAGTATAGTGAAACAACATCCGCCAAAACGATTACAGGTAAAGCTGTCAATAACAAACCAAATATATATTGTCAACACTTTCTCATTGCATTTGGTTCACGGTAACCCTACATTTTGATCTTGTAGATAAGTGCTGTTGTTCTACTATTGCAGAGTAGATTCTTAAAGGCCTTCTTAGTTTTTAAAAGAATTGTTCAGTTTTAAATGGACTACTTTAGCTTAGTGGGTCTATGTTTAAAAGCAACCTGATCTATGTAGAGGAAGAGTTGGGTATTGCCACTAAAAAGTCATTGCTGCTCAAATCTCATTATGGAATTGCAGCTCATTCTATTAGAAAGCAGATAAGCAGATGATATTCTCCTTTTTTTCCAGATGAAGATGGTGGATGATGAAGACCGTAAAGTTACAGCTGAAGATTTAGCCACGAGACAAAAACTTGTTGAAGAGAGGAGGTTTCAGGTAATTAGTTATTTTTTCAAATAGTAAAGACCTTGCCCTGTGGTTTGTTAAATCATTTGTTTGTTTGTCGGGCAATGAGTTATTCAATTGTTCATTGTTGTTGTGTCCCTTGTCAATTAAGTTGTCTTCTTCTTCTTTGTTGTCTTTGTCCTCATCTTCCTCTTATTCTTCTTTGTCGTCTTCTTCCTCTTTTTGTTCCTCTTTTCTGTTCCTCTTTTTGTTCTTCTTCTTTGTCTTATTTTCTTTTCTGTGCTTCCGGGTTTTGTTTACAAGCCAGAGATAATATTCCTCCATCTAAGGACAAGAAGAATGAGCTGTTGCAAACTGCTTACCAACCAAAAGGATCTATGGTATTAATGAAAAAATAGTTAATGGCCTAAACTTTTGTTCCTAGCAGCGTCTTTCACATCTAGGCTTAAATGAGAAAGACTCTGCTGGGGTAGAAATATCCGGCCATTAACAATTTTTTGCATGACAGGACAAGGACACTTGCATTTAAAAATCACAACACCTATGAGAGCACTTTTAATCCAATTGTTCTATTAAACTACACTTTACAGGAGCTACAGAAGCGAGCGCAGAGTGCTAAGCGGACATCAAGAAGACGTAAAGATATCTTAGCAGCCAAAGAGTTTGACACCAACCAAACCACTGAAGCACAACAAAGGAGGGTATGTAGACTAGACTATTGAAAGCAAACAAACAAACAAAAAACAAACAATAACGATTGGCCATTACTGTTTTGGCATGATTGATACTGTGTGGTGCAAAACACATTTGAAGCATTAAAAAGCTGGTTTAAATTGCGTACGAAGGAAACCGAATTAGATTTTGTTTTTAAACTTAATTGCTTCATTGCCTATACTCTGGGAGAATTTATCGCTGTTCAACAGTTTTGATCATTTCATTTAAGTTTGATTGATTGATTGAGTTATTGACTGATTATGATTGACTGATCATGATTGCTTGATTGATTGACATTGATTGATTGGTTGAATAATTATTGATTGATTGATCAATTTTTTATTGTAGATTGATTATTGATTGCTTTGTTTATTTGTTGATTGATTTATTGATTAGTTAATTAATATCATGATAGACTGAACATAATTGATTCATAGATCGTTTGAATAATTGATTGATAAATTTATGTATTGAATAATCGATCAATTTATTGATGATTGATTCATTTATTTATGGATTGTTAATTGATTAATTAATTAATACCATGCATGCATTATTTTATCTGAAGCTTGAAGACAAGATTACATCCGCAGAGAAGAACAGAGCGAGACAGAGCGCTGAACTCCAAGCAAAACAAAGGATTCGAGAACTAAAAGCATCGCAGGCGCGGGAGAAGGCAAAACGTCTCAATCAAAATCTTGAAGATGATATGAACTTTGATGTGGAGAAAGATGAGACGTTTAATGCAGACGATGGTAAGTAGTCATCTGTTTGGATTTCTGTCTGCTGCTGGAGACATTGATTTTTTTCTACAGGGAGCACTTCTTCAGTCTCCGGAATATTTTATTGTTCGTCTTCCAAGAACTCCATTGTGTAATAGGGAGACAGATTCAGTCTGTTCGTCTTGAGGATTTAATGGATGTTCACACTTTGATTCATAAGGAAAAAAAGAGATTTTTTTTGATGGGCATTAAAAATAACAGATCAATTAATTTCATTTTCGTTCAATAGCATGGAGGTTTGCAAAGCTGTTTTAGCAAATGGAAATTGCAGTATTACTCGTGGCAGATTCAAACCAACAACATTTGCCATTCTAGAGCACAGTACACCACCAGACTAGCCTATTCGCTAGAGGCAGTTTAAATCCTATTTAAACAGTGGGTACTGCAACAATTTTTAGAGATGTCAAATTTGCATCAGGGATACAGAGTATTATTTGAGTTTTAACCATATAACTATAGAACTTTGTAGTAATAGTATAATAATTGTTACAAAAAACACATACATGTATATATAACCTTATTAATTATCATTGTTTTAATTTTTTCTTATTAAAGCTGACTCCTGGTTGGATGGAACAAACAACAACCCCTTAACCATCAAGGGCTCAGCGTCCACAAACAACTCAGAAAGAATTTACGACGGGCGTAGCAGTCCAACAAAGAAATATCACCCTCTATCGAGTGCTGAGGTGAGAAAGAGACAACACAGCCTCGGCAGTGATAGCGAGGATGATGAAGGGGCAGCGGGGAGTCAGTGGGCCAGCCATGCAACTGCCAACGCTGATACCCAAGATACCTTCTTTGATGACTAGCTGCTTAATAAAGGCACAGGACACTTTTGGCAATGACTCAAAATAATTGTTCGCATAAAAACTTAATTTGGTACTGAGCATTGGAGAGCTGTTGGCAGTATTATAAGACACTGTGAGAAAAAGTTCCCTCTGATAATGTAGTTTTTTAGAGAGAGAGGTAATTTCTCACTCAAATAATAAATAAAACTTCAGGCCTTTTTTAGGTTCTGAAAGCACACAAATTTGTGCGGCAAGGGTATTTTTTTCTTTCATTATTCTCATGCAATTTCGATTTAAAAAAACTGAGTCTAAATTTTCACAGATTTGTTATTTTATTCATATGTTCGAACACCAAGTGAGACTAATGGTCTTTGACAATTATCAAAAGTGTCCAGTGCCTTTTATGTATTATCCACACACAGCATTTTTTATGTACATTTTGTAAAGTCAGTTTTCTTTCAAACAAAGTTCCAAGCCAAATCCTAAAATATGCACTCCGTCCGTTTTTACTATGGGCAGATATTTTTTATCATAATAAAAGGTTAATAAATGTATTTTTCAAATCAGATCCTGTTGATACACTTCCTGCATCTTAGCAGGAATTATGCACATTTTATTTTGTCTTAATCTTCTTGAGGAAGTAGTCAAGATGCGTCTCAGTTCTTGTAATTTTGTAAATCCAAATCTTGAGGGGATCAACACAGAAGGGCCTTCATGTATAAATTGATTGCATATTGCCGTATTCGTTGATGTCTATTCAAAGCATAGGACTGATGAATACATGCGTCGTACAGGATCATCATGAGAACTGCATCCTGTTTATCCTGCCTTGGATGTCACACAGACAAAGAAGAACATTTCCTTTTATCTTTGTCTCTGTGCTTGGCTTTGACATATTCTCATAGAAAATAGATTTCACTCATATTATTATAATAGGGGTTTTAACGAAATGCTAATTGCATGCTTAAGTTCAGAGCTTAAATGACAATTAAAGTCTAGTTCATACCTCACACGACCGTGAAAGCAAAGTGAATTTACTTACATTGCAAAAACAACCCATACTGGTTATAACGTCTCAAAATTTTGCTTCATATGAACCAGGCTTGACACAATAAAAGGGGACCACTTTGCATCCATCGCTTAAGCATTTTTTCCAATGATTTATTTGATGTTTATTTATTTTTATTTTTTATAATTTTTTTAATTACCTTAAAATTTCAATCAAATAATGGACCGAAAAATCATGTACTTCATCCATTTTCTTTACGATAATTTGAAGGTGTTTTAATACAAAATATTTGAAAGTTAAGAAATGAATCAACTCCAAATAATTTAAGTCTGGGGCTATATCCAAATTGACAGATACGACTGTTGCTAAGGGTGTTGCTAAGAACAGTCTGTATTTCAACCCATTATGACGCACAGATCCATAAGTTGTAGTTGCTTAAGCTTGCATGTCAATTCAAAATTTTGTCTGTTTTTTTTGGGGGGGGTGGTTTGCTGGATGTAAAGAGGTCCCCCTTTCTGTGTTTCTTATTGTCAAATGCTTATAATGTCTGCTTCAATGTTTGTTCAAATGCAATTATTTGCTTGACATTTTAATCATCAGGTTATCCTATGCAAAATTATAATACAATTAGTCTTCACTCTGCTTGTGTTGGAATATACCATTTTCATAACAAGTTCTTCCTAGTCTTATTCCCTGATTGCATTTGCAAATATTGACGCTGATTCTCATTGTACCAGAATAATTTTGTCCTTCCAGCCTCGGTTTGATCTCATTGATATGAATGTGAGACATACAAGATGATGCCACCATGCATGATAAGGTTTATGTATGAATGTTGTATGTTTTAAATGCAAGGCAAACAAGAATTTTTTTTTTCTTCCTGTTTTATAATCTAAAATTATTGCAGTTTTGGACACAGTGGTCCCTTAAATGCACTGGACACTATTGGTAATTACTAAAAATAATTGTTGGCAGAAATCAAATATACATGTACTTGGTATTGAGCCATGAAGAGCAAATTTGCCCTGTAAAGTAACATGTAGTGTTTGAGAAAGAGGAAATTTCACACTCAAATATTAACGACTTTCTCTTGCAAGGTTTATGACTAATTGAGCCCAAGTCTTCACAGATTTAAGTTATTTTATGCATAATAATATGTTGGGATACACCAAGTGACATTATTGGTCTTTGAGAAAGAAAGAAGTAATTTTGAGAAATTTTCCATGGATCGGATTTCGAGACCTCAGATTTAGAATGTGAGGTCTCGAAATCAAGCATCTGAAAGCACACATATGTGACAAGGGTGTTTTTTATTTCATTATTATCTCGCAACTTTGACGGCCAATTGAGTTTAAATTTTCACAGGTTTGTTACTTTGTGCATATGTTGAGATGTGAGACGACTGGTCTTTGACAATTACCAATAGTGTCCAGTGTCTTCAAACAGGGGTTCTCAAGATTACAAACTTGGTCCTTAAACTATGGTCAAACACACTTACTTAAAACTTACTGAATCAGTATTTGTGGTTGCAAAAAAATATTCAAGACTTTCATGTTGGAATCTTTTTAAATTTCCATTGTAAATAAAATCATTAACTATTGCTGTGCATTATTCCATCCATATTTTTTCTTTTGGCTGAAATGTACTATTATTATGATATACCACACTGCATTGTGTATTATTTATAGTAAGAGTGTTTATATATTCATATTTGCTGTTTATGGCTTATAATATTTCTTAATAAAGTAACTGCGTTCAAGTCAAAAATATAGTTCAATTGCTGTTTATTACAAGTCATGGTTATTGTGTATGTCTTTTTTAGTTTTTTTGAAGGGTAAAGGGAAACCAATTTAAGAGATTGGTAAAAAGACACACGAACATACCGACTCAAATCAAATCAATCAAAAAGTCTCTTGCCGCGCTCAAAATTATAAACCAAACTCAATATTATTCATGAGCCTCCTTGAACTTTTGGGGAAAAAGTACCGAAGTCTGTGTCGCGTTTCCACCAAGAGAGGGCGCTAACCTAACAAGATGTCAGCCTCCATCAGACATGTCAGAAGAAAACGTTTCTGAAAGAAGTTGGTTACAAAAGTATACATAAATGGTACGAAAAGTATGCGGAGGTTTGGATAGACGTCGCATATTATTCACGGTTATCATTAGTTCATAAAAATACGTTGAAAATGTCACGCAAACCGTTATTTCCGAGTGCTAACATAAGACTTGATCAAGTTCATGATCATGATGCCATTTCTTCCACAGCAGAATCATTACTCGAGATTAATGATACAACCAAAGTTAGTTTAATTTCGACTGGTGTTGTGCAAAGCACATCGTCTGAAATACAACAAATAGGTATGTTACATAACCATGTTTATTTATTTAATGTGGGGAAACTTACACGTTGTCTTGTGCCTAGCCCCTACTAGAAGAACAATTAAATAACGGCAAGAAAAAAGTTGAGACAAAACTGAATTGTTATGTATCTTTGACTTTTAGGGAAGTTTAGCTTGCTAGCCCCATCCTAAATTTTTCAAGGATTGCAAGTGGATTGGTAATTTTTATGCGATTAAATGTAGCTTTATATTCCTAATGATTGATAATGAAACATCACAGTCACACCAACTTCTTTAAGCAGTTCAGTATAAAAAAAACCCAAGGGAAACTGACCGGGTAGAACTTCAAAGACAATGAAGAAACTTCATTCTTTTAGACGTGAGAGAAACTCCCAAGGATTACAAAAAACGCACCCGGTCAGGTATGGACTGAAAACCCAGCTCCACTTCTTAATGGCCGATTCTTTTCTTATTCAATCATACTGTATTTACAATTTTAAATGTAAAATGCAATTGATAGAGTTTATAATACAAGTGAAGAAGTGATAGTTGGATATTTAACATAATTGTTGTTTTATTCATTTTTCTAGACAATTTAGACTGGCTGACTAACCAGAGCTTTCGTAGTGATGATGCGATCACCATTGCAAAGCAGCATGCAGTTAAATCGAATGAATATGACAGAGAGCCGGTCGGTCAAGTTTCTTCACTCCATCAGAAACACCAGGGTGAGGAATCCGAGTCCAGTGAAGATTCAAGCCACGATAACAACACTGCATTGAACTCTAAATTGACTATTGCTCTACTTGAAAAAGGCAATCACAAATCAAGGTCTGTTTCTCATCATTCACACAAAAAGAGCAAAAAACACAAACATAAAAGAGACTTTGAGTACGTCTCTGATGATAGAAAGCAGAAACAAAGTCATCATCGTGATAGACACCACAGAGATAAGAAGAAGAAATCTCACAGGAAGAAAAAGAGGAGGAGGAGAGATGACTCAAGCGGCTCTAGCAGCGATGAGAGAAACAGCGTCGCAAACTCCACACACGGGTCTGAAAAGTAGGCAAATTGTTTTGATAAATTATATAAAATAATTTATACTAACTTTCCATCATTTGTTTTTGCCATTTACTGATGGAAACTTCTATCGCAGTTCTTACAGGAGCTCTGTAGGCATAAACAAATCCACAGAAGCATTTTGTAGGCAAAGGTCACATTGTCTATTAGACATTTATGCACCTAAAGAGAGCCCTTAAAATCCCCAGTTGCTCATCAATGATCAAATTTAGAATTTCGGTTTGCATTTATTCACTTTGTTTTTTTCTAAACTTTCTGTTGTCTTTCTACAGGACTGTCCCAGCAATTGAAGAATTCTGTATTGATGTCAAAGCTAATCGGAACAATCTCTGTTTTGACAGTCTTCATTTCACCGACACGGTTGCCTACCATCGTCTCGGTCACTCGTGTCTTGGGCTCGACAAACGCCGTCAGAACGTGACTTGGAAAGATGTCAAACCAAAGAAGAAACAAAAAGAAGGGTCAATGGGTTTAAGGTACTTCACCTCAGCTCCACATGAGGTAAATGAAGATGCGGTTGACACGGGGGCAAACCCTGGAGCAACTAATCCACTAAGGTTGCACTCAACAAACGATTCCCTATCGTACATCCCAATAGTTGATCCTGGCAGCAGCCGAGCAAAGCCAGAGTGTGATCCTCTTGGAGTCTACGATCAATCTACCCGAGCATATCTTCAGCCTAGTACCACTTTGAACCCTTCCTTTCTACCCCTGGTTAAGTCTGAAACATCCACCAGCCCAGCAACTCACACTACAGCACACTACAACAGACATTTACATGACAACCCACTAGATGTTCATATGTGGCTTGAGTTTGTCAGGTTTCAAGACTCCACTGAGTATGATAAACTAGTTCCGACCGGTTCCAACCAGTCCCAGCAGGATAGCGACTCAAGTAAGATGAGCAGTAATAGGCGAAGAACGGCCAAACTGATTGCTGAGAGGAAGCTTGCGATACTTGACAAGGCTCTACTGAGGAATCCGAACAGTGTCCCGTTACATCTTGAGCAGCTGAAGATTGGAAAAGAATTATGGGATGTATCGGAGCAGATGAAACAATGGGAGAGGCTTCTTCGGTTAAATCCTGACGATGTTTTTTTGTGTAAGGAGTACCTTCTCTTCCATCAGACCTGTTTTTCTAGATTCTCAGTTTCCAAGGTGGCTGGGCTGTATGGAAAATGTATTACAGCTTTGACTTCTAGGTTGGCAGAACTCGATGAAGATGAGGCTTCCGATATGGAGAAACACATACTGGGTAAGTTTGACCTTTCTTATCCATTGAAGTGAAAGACAATACTAATGGGAGACTTTCAGGACGCTTGGTGTCAGTAGACTTACCAGGTAAAATCCATTGTTCTCGGTAATGTGCGCATGCTCAGAACTACGTAAACAATGGAAATTTACCTGGTAAGTCTGCTGCCACCTAGCGTCCCAAAGTCTCCAATTGTATATAACAATAATGAGAAGCTGTATGGTCAAATTCAGTTTTGTGATCACTCATTTTCAAAATTGATTTAGTGATTGACTGATGGATTGATTTAAAAACACACCAGTGATTGACAAAGTTGAAAGTGAAAACAGAATGAAAGTGAACAAACTATTTTTGTCTCTAATCTGAAGTAAAAATGTCTAAATGCCATTTTATCTGATTACGTTTATCAAGATCATTGGAACAAGAAGAAAATTGTTGAGAGTGTTCAGCCAATTTATATTTTATTCCAGTTGCCACATAATTTGTTTATGTTTGCAATTTTTGTGCCCTGATCAACGTAGATCTGTTTGTTGGCTTATGTCATTTCTGGAGGCAGTCCGGTCATACAGAGAAAGCTGTGGCAGCATACCAGGCTATGATTGAACTCAACTGTTTCTGTCCATCGGATATACAGCAAGACACTCACCTTGAGGGACAGGTAAATGTCACATTCAAATTTGTATTTAATTCCTTCACATCAAATTTGTGTATATAAGCCAAACTTTTCTGGGCTGGCCTCTGTATGCTAGATGCAACAATATGCACCAAATGGTAATAGTTGTTGTAATCTGTTGCATTTGGCAGCCAATTCAGATGTCTTTCTTTGGATGAATTCGTTGCATTTAGCAGTCAAGTGACTCACTTCATATTGGTGTTTCATTTTGTTGTATTTGGCAGTCAACTCAAACTCATATTGTTGCATTTGGCAGAGTTCATGGTCCTACATATTAGCCATATCACCACTACACTTATATGTATACTGTTGCATTTAGCAAAGCAAACACCCTTGCTCAGTCCTAACAAAAACAACATGCCTGCACAATGCAACAAAATCCCTTGTTGCATTTTGTTGCATTTGATATGATCCTCATTTCAACTGTGTTGCATTCTGTTGTATTTGGCAGGGTATGTAGAGAGGGACCTAATGGTTGTTAGGGTTGTCCGGAACAACTTTTGTTGCTGACAGTAGGGTGGCTGACATGTAGGCCTATATCGGCCCGGACATTCCATTGAGAAGTGTGCACCTAACCATGCTAGGCTTTTTTTTCCCAGTACAAAGAGGGCAGAAGGTACTGGTAATCACGCTCGTAATGTCCCTTTTCACATTGATATTGTTTCAAAAGGAATGATACTTCAAATATCAAGTAAAATACAAGAGAATTTCACAGGGTCAGCTTCTATATTGACAAGGTATGTGGAACAGTCTCCATTAAAGTTCTGCACAGTCAGCTTTTACATTAGAGTGTGCTTTCAGCCCTACAAAGTTCAATATTCAAATCCATTCAGTTACGTCAAACTTTGATGGGTAATTATTTTTTTGCCAGGTTGCCTTTCTGGAGACCTTCTGGGATAGTTCCAAGCCACGTTTTGGAGAGAAAGAGGCCAAAGGGTGGGCAAACTGGATGCAGAAGAAATCACGAGGAGGATGGGAGGAAGTCAAGATGCCTCGTAAGTAAAACTAAGCGCCACTTTTGCCAACATTTTAAAATGTTCAACTAGGTCACATTTCAAATTATGGTCTGTCCACTTTTGATGATATTCAACCCAATTTAATTTAACCTTTTACCTGGCATAATGAAGCCATGTTTAAATTTTCAATCTGAAAGAGTATCGAAAAAAAGAGCCATTTTAACGGAGGTTATAGACTTGTAATTTGTCCCCAAATTCATGACAACTCTATATCAAAATGTAAACTACAAATTACAACTACTACTAGAAATGACTTTTGTTTTGACGTTCCTTTATAACTCTGAATTATATTTAATAGAAGTTAGTGAAGTCGATGATGAGCCATCAAGCCCAGCAGCAACCTTGACTGACATACCCCTGTGGCAGGCCTGGGTGCAAGAGGAGATCTCCAGAGAAGCTCAACAGTTTGCCCCTTGGAGTCCCGACGAGACCAAGGGAGAAACTGAAGACGACTGTGAGGATCCGGAGCGTATGGTCCTCTTTGATGACATCAGTCAAGTTCTGTTCAGACTAACCTCTCATCAGGAGAAGCAATTCCAACTCATCTGTCACTTCCTGGAGTTTCTAGGCGTATCAGTTCCTCCCTGTTTGGTTGGAAAGGAAGGCCCGGACACCGTACAACTTTATCTGGACCAGCCAAGCCAGATACTCTCCTCTGTGAAGACTTCCGTTGGTGTTGGTAAGCTGCCGTCGAGATGTTCAGGAATAGCTAGCAACTGTAGGTCCTTAGAGCAGATGACAAATGCTACTTCTGTGAAGTTAATTGTTGAAGATGCTAGCATGGACTACAGAATATTGGAAGATTTTGTGGAGGAGGGATTTCAGCAAATAACACCGGTGTTTCATGAGCCGGCTTGCACGCAGCTCTTGTTGATGAGGCTCGACTTTAGAATGCAAAGAGCACTGATTGCAAAAGATAAGAAACAGCAAAGGAAGAAAGTGAAGGAAGCCAAGAGGTTTGCCAAGAAGCTGCTTAGCCAGGAGGAGAATCGCAATAATTTAGATCTGTGGGCTGCTCTAGCTAGATGGGAGAGGACAATGGGGAACACAGAAGAGGCGCAACGTGTACTACAGACAGCTCTCAGATTTTGTGGGCAGCCACAAACTGAGAAAGACAAACAGGCAGCTACGAGGCTTGTGCAAACATTTACTGAGCTGTTTCTGTGCTTTCAGTCCAAATCATCCAATGTTGTCGTCGGACAGGAAAACAATGTAGAAGTGTTAAATGTGTTGACAATGCTCGGGGAAGGGATGGCGTACACTCCTCTGAAAGATATTCCAAGTCAGAGTGTGTCCTCCGTAAGGCTCCTTAAAGCAAGGAGGAGTTATCAAGAGACAATCACAGAGGTCTTGGCCACTTACTCAAGGAGTGATTGTCAAGACGTTGATGCAGCAGAGAGGATGAAGTGGTTAATCCCATCCGGAACACATGCTGTGCATCTCACTCAGTGTTTTGCAATCTTCCAATACCTCACTGTGGGTATGCAGGCAGCGTCCGTCGTTTTCGAGTCCAGTCTATCGTCACTGAAAAAAGGAAAGCTCTCCGAAAACTTTAATGAACAGCAGCTTAGATTGGATCAGGAGCTAATAACTGAAGCCTACGTCGGACTGTTGTCCGCTCATGTGTACAGTAACCCCACTCCGTTAGGCTCCTTGAGGAACCTTCTTAAGACTTCCCTTGATGATTTTCCGACCAACCCAACCTTACTGGAGACATTTATCATCTCCGAGTCCAAGTCACACATCACTGGGCGAGTGAGACGATATTTTGATCGAGTGACCAGACAAGAGGATAGTCTTGTGCAGTGGTTGTTTGCCATTAGGGCTGAGATGCTGAGACAGGTGTTAATGGTTACTTTTGCAACGGCTGGAATGGAGACTATACAAGGCCAACAAAATGAAGGTGAGACAATAGCTGCTTTTTCTATAGAACTAATATTTTCTTCATCTCTGTCTGCCTCGCATAACAATATACTCTGAACTTCATCTTACATCTCAAACTTATAAAACAAAAATTCAATCCTATCTTACACTTGTTTTTTCACTTAACTGGTACTGTCTTTTTAACGATGACGTCATGTAATCAATCAACCACAAAAAAAGCAAGTTCGAGTGGGCGCATTTAGTCGCCCCGTGGTTGACCACTGAGGTACTCACAGTGGCGTACTCACTAAAAATTGCATTTGGATGT
Source organism: Asterias rubens (assembly GCF_902459465.1). NCBI lineage: Eukaryota > Metazoa > Echinodermata > Asteroidea > Forcipulatida > Asteriidae > Asterias > Asterias rubens. The sequence continues at coordinate 16,911,197 of NC_047062.1, read as the reverse complement.
CTCGTCAACCATCGGTACTCAACACTCTCTGCGCCTTTGCCATTTCGCTACAGTATCACTGGATCCCCTCTGCGTTTTACACAAGTTAGTATGAAAAACGACAACTGGGATTAGGGAAGCAGCCATGGTCCTGTTCAACCACAGTAGTTAACCAATGGTCGACCAGCCTGGTTCCATTCAAAATAGTCAAACTTAAACCATTGTGTGTATTCCAACTTGCTGCATAGTTCAGACAAACATTTTAACATTTTACTTTTTGTGTTTAATCTAGTACCGATGTCCGAGACCGGTATCAGTAATCGGATCCGTTCCTTGTTCCAGAGAGCAACTGAGTCCCAGACTGCTCGTCATTGTGTTCTTCTTTGGAGAATGTACATGCAGTTTGAGGTAATCATGACAAGCCATCACTAGGTGGCAGCAGACTTAGGGCCTTTTAACACAAGGCATCTTTTACAGGGAACTTGGAACAAGTTCGAAATATGAACATTTAGTCGACCAATGATTGACCACTGACCAGCAACGTGCAGGAGCAGTGATGTACTCACTCGAACGACTCGTTTGAAAGTCTTCCGCATTTTCGCTGTAGTGGCACTGGGGTCGATTTCACAAAGAGTTAGGACAAGTCCTAACTTAGGACTTGTCCTAGGCGATATACAAATTGCATGGATAGTTCCAAGTTAGGACGAGTAACTGGTCCTAACTCGGGATAAGACTCGTCCTAACTCTTTGTGAAATCCACCCCTGGTTCTCTTCTAGCTTGGAACAGGCTATCAGGACCACGAAAGAAACCATTGTCCTGAGGCTGGTTCCGAATGGTTGACGATGGTAGTCAACCGATGGTCGACCAGGCTGGAATTGAGTTAAAATAGTCAACCTTTAGTTACCCATGGTCCACACTCGAACTTGCCCTTCGAGGCAACCAACTGCAGTGCATGCTACCAGAGTACATTACATAATATGTCATTTTTTGAACATTGTGTTTACGATCCACAAGAAAAATATGTGAATAGAAAATGTGAGTGGATTCTTTTGTGGAGATTCCCTGGAACTGAATGCCTATAAATTGCCTTGTGTAACATGGCCTTTACAGCCTTTCAAATGATTTGTTGAGAGTTCTTTGTATGAGTAATACATGATGGTGAGTAGACAATCTTTGTGTTGTGTGTCTCCAGATGCAGCAGGGTAACCCAAAACGAGCTGAGGCAATATTCTACAGTGCTTTACAACACTGCCCTTGGGCCAAGGTAGGTTTAGTGTCATGTTTAGAATGTCACACAAATTGTTTTCATTAGGAGATTTAAAAGGTTTATCCAATAATATTACAAAAATTAACAACCATTAGTCCTGAGAGTTCATCATTGTCTTTTCAAGTCAGGTTTTATATAATGTAGTGGCCCAATCACTTCTTTACATTTCTCGTTCCAGCATTGACATCATTATTAATATTTATTAGTAGCAATATTTTTACATGGCAATATAATTTGTTGTCATTAAGATATTTAAAATGACAGACATAAACCACAATTTAACCTCGAGAGGTGGTTCTCATTAAGTTTTTATCATTGACAGGTGTTGTATGTGGATGCTGTAAGGAATCAACCATTGAAGCTTCAAGATTGTCAAGATCTGCTCATTGAGAAGGAGCTTCATATCCGTGCTCCTCTTGAAGAAGTAGAACTACTGATAAAGAGTAGACCCAGTTAGACACCTAACTATTCAACATGCTTCTCATTGCCAGGCTTTGTATGTTGATGCAGTAAGGCATCAAACATTGAAGCTTCAAGATTGTCAAGATCTGCTCATTGAGAAGGAGCTTCATATCCGTGCTCCTCTTGAAGAAGTAGAACTCCTGATGAAGAGTAGACCCAGTTAGACAACCCAACTATTCAACATGCTTCTCATTGCCAGGCTTTGTATGTTGATGCAGTAAGGCATCAAACATTGAAGCTTCAAGATTGTCAAGATCTGCTCATTGAGAAGGAGCTTCATATCCGTGCTCCTCTTGAAGAAGTAGAACTACTGATAAAGAGTAGACCCAGTTAGACTAATCAAGAGGTGTATCAGTCCTGAGAAGTGGGGTTCCCATCATTTTCTTTTCATTGCCAAGCGTTGTATGTGGATGCAGGAAGGCATCAACCATTAAAGTTTCAAGATTGTCAAGATCTGCTTATTGAGAAGGAGCTTCATATCCGTGGTCCTCTTGAAGAAGTAGAACTACTGATGAAGAGTAGACCCAGTTAGTCAACCCAACTATTCAACGTGCTTAACAGTCTTAATATCTTGAAGATAACCAGGGCCCAAATTCATAGAGCTGTTTAAAGACACTGAACAGCTTTGGTAATTGTCAAAGACCACTCTTCTCACTTGGTGTATCTCAACATATGCATAAAATAACAAACCTGTGAAAATTTGAACTCAATTGGTAAAAGAAGTTGCGAGATAATAGTTAAAGAAAAAAACACCCTTGTCACCCTTGTGTGCTTTCAGATTTCATTAGTATCCAGTTCCTTTAAGCAGCAAATATAAAACAAGTCGCACCAACAAAAAATAGTACTAACCAGTTACTGGTAAATACTATTAAATGCTATTTTACATGCTATTAAAACTGAGGCGAAACATTATTTTTGTGACATTGTTTTACTAATTTCTCAAAACTACAGCACCTCGGCAAGTAATATTTTAAGGGAAGCTTTCTACAATCATTATCTTCAAACTGTGTAAGTTTAATGTAAATCTGAAGACATTGTGTTTTGTGTTACAAAAAGTATTCGGACACTTTAAAGCCATTAGACCTTTTCGGTAAACAGAATTGTCCAAGACCCACACTTCGTGTATCACAACTTCTATATAAAATAACAAACCTATGAAAATTTAGGCTCAATCGGTCATCGGAGTCAGGAGAAAATAGCGGGAAAACCCACCCTTGTATCTGCAGGTTTCGCCGTGTTATGACATGTGTTTAAAATAAATCCATAATTCTCGACATTGAGAATTGATATTGTTTTACTGTTTTCTCAAAAAGTAAAGCATTTCATGGAATGATATTTCAAGAGAAGTCTTTCACCACTACCTTCTGTAAACCCTGTAAGTTATTTGTAAATCTGTGAACTTTTATTATTTTTTTCTGTACCGAAAGGGTCCAATGGCTTTAAGCAGCTCTATGAAAAGGGTCCTGCTGGTTTACAGCGCATAGAACCGTGATGAAAATACTCTTTTAACTAACTTTTTTTTTTGGGGGGGGAGACACATTTTTTAGGAGTAATCTTTATTCTCTGTAATTTCCGGCAATGAGATTTAAAGAAAAGTTCAGTTTGAACTGAATATACCCCACTTTTAATTTCTTCGAGAATAAGAAACCAAATTTAAAAAAAACTCTTTATTTTGATGGCAGACTGTACATTGGGCTTGAATAGTATCCAGTTGCACAGAGCTATTCAAACTAAGAATTGCTCTAAAATGCAGTTTAATATTTACCATTCAGCCAAAATTTTACCAAAATTTGACAAAAGTAACGTGCAGTACATAATCAAAATGTGGCTGGTAACCAGGGCCCAATTTCATTAAGCTTAAAACTTCAGCTCTGCTTCTGTTTTTGTGGGGGTTCATTTGTTTGTTTTTCCCTTCTTCAAACAATGATTATTAATATTGTACATTTTGTGGGTGGAGTTTCAAACTCAATAAAATAGTTCGACAAAAAAATGAAATCATCTAGTTTTCTGTCATACATGTGCATGTTAATATTTTGACAAATAAATACTTAAGGTACCTGTACCAGTCTGAAAGGAACCCTTTTTTTCTTTTTAAAGGGTGCACATGGCCCAATTTCATAGAGCTTCTTAAGCAGAAAATAATGCTTAACAATTTTCCGCTAAGCAGAAATGGGAAGGATACCAGTCACACATTTTACATAGTATTTGGGGTTGATCTGGTAAGCATAATTTTGTTGTGCGTAGCTACTTTTTGTGCTCAAGTATCTCTATAAAATTGGGCCCAGATTGTTAATCATTTAATTTATTTATCTTTCCCTCAGGGCCGCCAACCTCTTCCCCTTTAAAAAAACAAAAAAACATGTCCACTGAGTCCTTTTGTCGTCTCTTGTCCAATCACATCAGGTTTCAACCGTAATGCACACATTGCTGTAGGAAATGTTTGTTGCATGATAAATGCGTTGGTTTTATTGACATGCGAAGTTTAATTTCCTCACCGTAATTGAATCCCGCTATGACAATGATGACGTTTCCGTTGTATTGAGAAAAGCGGCGTGTTTAATTAAGCGGGAAGCTCAGAGAGCCGACTTCAAGTTGGGCCGAAATGGTGTAGAGTATTGACGGATGAATTAAATAAGGTTTGCGTGCAAACCAGGCGCCTATTTCATAGACCTGCTTTAAAAAAAAAAAAGCAGAAAACATTGCTTCCCAATTTTTTGCTGAGCGCCGTAGCAGGAAACTAGCCACAAATGTATGTGAAATAGTTACGTTTTCCTAGCTACTTAATATGAAATCAGGTGTGAAATCAGTGCTGGTTGGTTCTACCGTTACCAGGTTTCGGTATTCTCCGTTTCGTTTACTTGTTTTCTTTTCATCTTTTGTGTCTTTGTGGACACAGGCGTGCGTACATATAACGGTGTATAACGGTGTGTTATTTGCACTCGGGAACGCCGCAGCTCCTTCTGATGGTGAATTTATAAATTGGTGGAAATAACAACCATGTCCATCGTGCAACACTAGTTTACGCGCCAATTCCCACATTTTGCCAACTGGTCTTGTTACAACAGGCACACATTTACTCTGGGGGAAAATAGTTAACGACCCATGGGTTCAGTCAAGTTTGTGGGGTGCTAAAATAATTGTAGAGAAAGCAACTAAAAAGAAATTGATCCAGTATTGGATATGTTATTTTTGTTTATAGGCCTACACACCAGGCCATTATTTGTATCATTTTATAGTATGGGAAACTTCTGCCGATTCTCATTGACCTAAGATTTTAGCTTTTTCAAGCATTGCCATATATTATGACTAATGATTAAATAGTCTTTTCTGAACCTATCGAGTGATGTTTCAACAACAATTATATTGAAGTATAAATCTATGTGAAAATAAACGATGGTCTCTGAAAGATTTTGTTTTATCTTTTTTTTTCTCTGAACGAATTTTGAAAGATGCTGTTGTTGAATTTTGAAAGATGAGGTATGCCACGACCCTCCGGAAATGCAAAAAACAAAATACATGTAACGTGGACATTATTTTTTTTTGTCAGGATCCCAACAATCGAATTATTATTTGGATTTTAGAAATACCAAATTTTAGAGATACCAACTTTTCTCAAACTTAAAAAACAAACTATTTAAATTTAAAACCGAACTTTCGGGTCAATCGGCATGAAAACGGACATAACTTTTACTGCCTCTTCAATAAACATGCCTAGCTGTCTTTTGTTAGAATTTGTTGTTTAAAAAAATCCATATAGGTCAGAAACGGGATCCATAGGAGACAAACTTGTTCTATACGAAAGGTAAAGCTTAGCATTGTCAATAATTGCCGAGATTTGGCATTCGCATAGGGTCCGTACGTCCGTTCGCCCGTAATTTTGTAATGGTTTAAGCAGACCTTGTTTACAAACTGTCGTCACTGCTGCTCACGTCAGACACCGAGCTGGTGGAACCTCCTTGCAGAAACTTTTCTAGAGTTTGTAGATTCTGTGCCATATGGATCATCGTCTCCTCGGCGTGTTTCACGTCGAATTCCTCTCCGGGGGACACGGCCCGCTTCTCCTCCTCCGAGATCGGGGTCATCGCAGCTTCGAGCGCCTTGGCAAATGACTGGGCAAGAGAGGACTGGTCAATGGACCTTCTCCGGACAACACGGGGGGAAGTACCCGGTCCTTGGGGTCTGCGTCCCGGTAATGACCCAGGGGCGAGAGACGAGCGCCGTCTCTGCTGACCGGAGTTTGAGGCAGCAGGGGAACGTCTTCTCGGTGTCGGCATCTCATGCTCTGATGTTGACTGCGCGGCATGAGGCCGAAGATTCGCCAGCTCGTCCTCCTGCTCGTAATCGTCTCCTGCATCTGACGATGACAACTCGTCCTCGTCCTCGCTACTACTGAGGACAACATGCAGGACGGGGAAGACACTCAGATTGACACTTTTATGACCCGTGGATTCTAACTTGATTCTGCCCGTCAGGTAGTTGGTAGTGACGACAGAGTGACGTCTCGTTTCAGTCTGTACCTGTATGGTATCTTTCTCCGCAGCCTCTGTGCATTTCTGCATGAGTAGCGGGAAGTGTCCACGGTATCCAGCGGCACCTCCGCTAACGATGGTGCTGAAGGGTTTGTACGCCCAGTCGTCAATATCAACGGGCTGCTCGATCGCTAAGACGGGTAGTTGTCCGTCCGTCGGATCCATACAGGTACATCTCGGTGCAATAGGCCTTCGCAATATCTTCTTACACACCTTTGGCTCATTCATTTGCGTTGCACAGTTGGCGGCCTTGATGCACATATCACAAGGTCCCCTTGGTTTTAGGCTTTCCTTTTTACTTCTTTCCAACGCTGCCGTTTTGCGTCGTTTCTCCTCTTCCAGCCGACTTTGCTCCTCATCATCGAGTCTTTCCTCCCGTTTCGATGATGCATTTTGCAGCTTCTTCTGTGCACGGCGCTGAATGTGTTCCAATTCAGTGTAATTTTTGGAATTGAAAAATACTTCATTCGGCGTATTCCTGCCGCTCTGTGGCGACTTTGGTATCGACCTTTCTCTTAACATTTTTGTTTCTCAGACACAGGTTAATTTCAAGCTTCCTGAATTAAGATGTTGGATGTACAGTATGTTGTGTTTAAAAAGTACATGGCACACAAACACACGTCAACGAAATCGCTATGGCATAGTGGTAACAATGCGCGCACGCGTTGCACTGTCTCCTGTGACGTCTTACTTTAATTATCACAAACTCTCAAGCAAAAAATAAAGGAAGGATTTGTCAAGCCACGCGTGGTTACTTGCTTCCTTTGAGATGGATCGAGCGTTCGAAGTCCAAGTCGCACACTGACTGCAGCCCTTCAATCCAAACAAATTTAAGTAGGTCATCGATATGAATACCCATACCATGGTTAATGCACACTAGACCTTGGCAACCAACAGGCAGATTACGTTGAGGAGGGCCGGGTTTTATTGGTGGGACTTTGCTGGGAAACCCCGCACTGCAACTTTGAATTCTTTTACATAATGGATAGCTAAATTTTCGAGACTAGGGATGCTTACTGAAATAAATGGCATAGGCCTTGCCTCTGGCTCCCCGGGCTGTGTTTTATGATGGTTGATGACGACACGGGAATGCTCTGACGCCCCGCCCCCTCTGAACTTTCAAACCAATCTTGAGATTTGATTGGCCTATTAATATAACCCAGTCCAGTTCGGCCCACCCTGTCGTCCTTACTCATAGGCCCTAGATAAAGGATGGCCGGTTGATGCTTGTATCAAACACGACTGGCAATAGGTCATGACTAGTAGGCTGAGCATAAGCACTCTATGGGCTGAAGTTAAAGTTGTTCATGATACAGAAGCTCTCGCTGGAGGAGTTGAGCCTTGCATTTTCAATGATATTTTCAGAGCAACTCGTGGTCTGGTGAAGTTGCTCATATTTGACCACAGGTAAATGAAGAAATTATGTATATAAAGGTTACTTTAAGTGACCTGTCACGTTAGTAACATTGTTGAATTTATACTCACTAATAGTAGAGAGACTAAAACTGTTTCATTCTCTGCAGAGGGAAATGCAGTGCAGATCATGGAGCCACCACAGAGTAATGCAAAACACTTTAAAACGTAGAGTTTTGCTTGCAATGAACTCACTGGCAAACTAAAAGTAGGCCTATCTCTTGCGGGGGTGGCTATACAATTTAATAGACTTTGAATAGTGTGACATATAGACATATAGACGTTCATCTCCAAACTAAAGAAATAACTTTGCTTGCAGATAAAACCTTGCACAAGAAAACAAAGTACACCTGGAGTAAAATTCATTCACACACACCGCGGGTGGGACAATGAAGAGTCAAGGTTTTTGCTAGCAGCCTCTAGTCTTCTTCTTTGACTTCTAATAATGACTTAGTCTTGTTATATTGCATCGTCTTTATCGTTTTGTGCATGCGAGTCTATTTTGCACTGCGATAATGTTCTCGCTCTCTTCTTCACATTTTGTAAACAACTGTTTATCACATGTCAAAACAGTCGACTTGTTTGTTTACAACAGCTGATGATGAGTTTTGTTGTACCGCCCTCTTGTGAGTAAGATTACCTACACATTTTAAAAAGCTAAAGTTGACCAGTCTCATTCTCTTTTAGTTTTCATTTTACTAAGTAATTCACATCAAATGCCTACAAGAAGCTGCTTGGAGGGTTTCTGATAAACAAGTAAGGATTTTTTATTGCATTTCTGACTAAACCAGATGTAGTTATGCTCCTTCAGGGATTATAAATCTTGAGAACGCTGAGGCCGAACGATATAGCTTCCTTTGGACTAGGACAAGTTTAGTGAAAAAGGCCACTCTCTATCTATCTATCTCAAAGTCACTGCCATGTGAAATTATTTATGATCTCCAAGACTTCATCCAACTCCGCTCACAAACAGTCACACTTCCCAGAAGGAGACGTGTTGGCTTGTAATTTGTATCCCGTTACTCCACACTATACACTGATCTATTGAACTTGAAAAAAGGTAAGTTGAACGATAATGGAATTGTGCTTTAACAATTTTGTCTTGCCAACGGATCAGCGGTTGTTGTCGGTACGGATCCCATTGGTACCACACGTAACGCCGTTATTTTCAGAGTGTGAAGTGCTTTTTATGAATGGTTGCCGGCTGACCAAGTTACTTACTGCCTAGGCTGGCTCTGTTGGTTGGACTACCTCAATTTTGGGATCATATTCAAGTAAAAATCATGGAGTCCATGATCTTTCTTGGTTTATTCAGTTGGGGCCCTCAGTTGTTAAGTCCTCTGATCTATATCAGTAACAATAGGAAATGACTTTAAAATGAAATTGGACTCCATTTGTTGGACGGGACTGCATTATCACATTATATTTTTCTATATTTGTAGACGATCAATACATTGTTAATGTTACAATTGACCCATACATATGTTTGAAGTTAGTTGAACAAACATGTGTCTAATGATGGTATAAACAAACTGATTCTATTGAATATGGAGGAAATGTTTCTTCATTTTTATTTATAAATGTCTTCCTTTGTCGCTCGTCGAATCGGTGAAGACAAGTGTAGTTTATGATTGTTATTAAGTCTGGTCTGCTGAGCTGAGGAGATTGGAAAGGGACTGTATGTAAACTTGTTTTACTGTACTACTCTATACATGAACAGGAACAACGGTATGAGTCATAGGTGGTTGACTGATGTTGTGCGATCGGCAAGGAAGTGTAATTTATATTAGGCACAAACTCTGCAGAAGGTGTAGCCACCGATTCGGATGTTACCTGGGAGGGATCCAACTAATAAAACCAGAAAAAAAGTGTCTGGACGTTATTAGCTATGATTGTTTATTTGACGGAAGTTTGCAGTAGAATATTGTGATTTTCATTCGGTTTTGCCTAAGGCCACTGCTGCCTAGAACCTAAATTAATTTCTAATCCACCATGAATGAACAAATAAAAACTGTCAATACTTATGTACTTCACTTTGAATGCTCAAGGTGGCCATTACATAAATTATAGTTTGTATAATGTCAACTATTTTTCTCAGCTCCATACACTATACATACCTGCTGCATGATGTGTATTATGCTAAACAATAATAGTGTAAAGTGCCAACTTCTATTTTGCAATAATATTTACCAAAACCATAAATATTTGTTGTGTTTTGTTTTAACTTGAATTGATTATGGTACATAAAGCAATGAAGCTGTTTTTATGATTTAAATAAAGGAATTAAGGGACAATTTTGTAATACATTTGTTCATCACTTTAGTGACAGGCATTTTTGCTAGCATGTTGCCTATAGACATCCTATTTCCTCTTTTTCTATGTCACTCCACACCAATTTGCTTGGACTAAGATTTAAGATTGGAATGGCTGACACTGATACGCACTTGTTGTTTGGGCCTACTGTCCCCAGTGAATCCTTCACTGTAGCAATTAGGATTTGGAACTACCACATGTATTATATTAGTTTTTGAGATCAAAGCACTGGGCTTAATTTTTATAAAGCTGTTTTAAGCTGAAATTTCTTCTTGAGTGTGCAAAAATTAGCAGGGAACCAGTCACTGACAATATATCTTTTGGCTGGTAACCTGTTTCTGCCTAGCAAAGTTTCGCTTTTTAAAACCTTTTTTTGTTTGTTTAACATCTGTACGAAATTGGGCCCGTGGTTAAAAGTCTGGCATCTGTTAAAGCTTGATGAGTGTTTTAGAGTGAATTCAAAACAGGGTGCATAAATTTAAGCCCAACCCATAGAATCAACATGCCGTCTTTTCTCCATTGGTTTAAATAAATGATCATTGCAATGACAGAAATGTATTCTCAGAGTCGTACACAGGATGCATAGGTATGACGTACATAGTGCTTGACGCCCCCCCCCCCTTCAACCCCCCCCCATCAACCCCCCCCCCCTCTTCATTGGCTTGGGCACTGCACTTAATACCTACTGGATATCATCTTGAACCCTCTGTGTTTTCACTTAAACACGGGAAGCCTTGAGGGAAATAATGCTATCAAGTCACTCCTGCGTCCTCGCAGACAGCCAAATAATTTTTATTTGCATCACTCCGGCGTCCTCGAAGACAGCTAAACAATTTTTACTCGCAGTACGTGCGCAGTGCGGGAATACTCGTGGAGTTTATGGTACATTTGAAGTTGGAGCATTCCGTAGCCTAATAGTCTGGAGACTGTTAATAGATTGTGAAATGTGTGGCAATGCACTTCTGGTATTCCAGACCTGTAGATTATACTCCTAATAATACAGTCAAAGTCAATTTGTTCAGCAGCAAGTCACTCAGGTGGTAATTAAATTTGATTTTCCCCCCTCATTTTATGTATATCAACCTACTTTTCAGAGTGTGATCTGCAAAGTGTAGAGAGAGACTGAGCTGCTTGAGGGGCAGCCTACAATGGCGATGGGGAGAGGATGGCGGCTAGTGGCGAGCATCTGCATCGTCTTGGTGTTAGTCTCTTGTCAAGTCTCGGGACAGCGGAGGAAAAACCTACAAAAGATGAAGGTAAGTTTAGCAGTGAGATTCATGATGTTATCAATGCTTTTGTCAGTGTTGCCGACCAAAAATGTTCTACTCCTTCATTCGTGACTGCCCTGACTTCAGACCACCAGAAGGCGAGCAGAGACTCAGAGACCTCGACGAGGGCACCATCAAATGGCTTGAAGTCACTAATTGCCAGTTTAGTTACAGTCAATGTTCACCTTGGTCCAGAGAACAAACGAAAGAAGACAACTGCTTACAGTATGTCTCCATAGCTGATGTTTTGATAGTCAGAATTGTGTGTAAATGTAAATGGCAGCTGTACAGCATCAAATAAGGCCTTTGAAATATCTCTGAAAAGAATTTAGATTCACCAAATTACAATTTGAAGGCAGTGGACACTATTGATAATTACTCAAAATATATATTCGGATAGAACCTTACTTGGTACGAGTATTAGGAAGAGGTTGATGGTGTAAAACATTGTGAGAAACGGCTCCCTCTGAAGTGACAAAGTTTTCGAGACGTTTTTGATTTCGAGACCTCAGATTTAGAATTTGAGGTCTCGAAATTAAGCATGTGAAAGCACACAACTTTGTGTGACAAGGGTGCTTTTTCCTTCATTATTATCTCACAACTTTGACGACCGATTGAGCTTTCACAGGTGTTTTATTTTATGCATGTTGGGATACACCAAGTGAGAAGACTGGTCTTAGACAATTACCAATAGTGTCCAATGTCTTTAAACAGGATTGTCACCAACTAACTAACAATGAAAGCTAGTGAATACTACAACAAAATCTCAGTGTTTGTACTAGGTCTAACCCATGAAGGTTTGTCTGACCTTTTCATCTTGTGTAGAGAGCACTTGATCCATGTCGACCTGATCCTGCTCGGGAGTTGGCTTGAAGTTTTTCGACTCATCCAGCAAATTTAATACATGTGCAGCAAAATAAAACAACAACAAAAACTGATTTTGCATTGGGCAGTGTAAAAGTAGACTGAACAGATTTGATGAAGAGAAATGGATTGATTTTTTTGTATAACACAACAGAGCTTGACAGTTCAAACAGGCTTGTTAATGTTAGACCTTAGTGATTCTGGGTTTAATTTATGCAGTTACATACGGAAACCAATAACAAATGTATTTAATCTAGATAATTGAATTATATTTTATGGCATTAAAGTCTATGAATATTGTGGAATATTTTATTTAATAGACTCAATGCCTTCAAACCATGTGTCGAAACCTGAAACATTGATCAAGTCTCTTCACTATAGTATGTCTTTAAGAGTCTTCATTTCATGGAAAGTTTATGTTTAAGTACATAATTGCAAAAGCAGAAAAGTTCAGTTTGTTTACAACGAATCACCACTTTTACTAAAAGCTATTACATTTAATCATTCTTCAATATTATTCATCAGTATTGAACAACAAAAGAACAAGACAAAGTACAAAAATACAGATATTGCTGATAGGAACTTGAAGAGTGATTTGAACACTGTTGCCCTTGAGCAAGTAGCTTCCGATAATCGATAACTCTCACAATTTAATTGAAAATAATAAAACCCACCTTCGAAATGGTTTTTGAAAAGAATTTAATATAAACCACAAAGAATTTAGACGGACCAAATTAGAATTTATGGTTTTATAAAAGAATTTAGACCAAATTAGAATTTTAAATGGATGTTAATATTGACCAACAGTGTTTAAGCTAAATTGATGACCAAATATTGACATGTGGGGAAAACTATACATATCCGGAGCTGTAATATCTGGTACGTCAAATTAAAACACAAAGGCGCCAAACTACTTTACAGATCAGACTGGTTGTATTGGTTGTATATTGCCTGAAGGCCAATTAGTGAAACCAGATCTGGTGTTGTCATGTTGGCTGAGGTCTGGAGGGATAAAGCATAGAGCTAGGTACTATAACATTGTCACTTTGATTCCAGTAGGGATATGTGATTGCCAGTGCCACAGGAGACTTATAATCAAACTTTTAAGAATGAGACTTTATTTTTCAGTTCATGACCTACACATGTACTGTGATTAGACAACCCTTCCACCCGCTTTCCAGCAAGGTTTTAGCAAGAATTTGCTAAAAGGGTGTCCAAATTTGCTTGAAATTAAAAAACTTGGTGTCCAACTTGGTGTTTACTTACAATACATTTATATTTGCATACATGTGGAAACATGGTGTCTAAATTAAAAAGAAGGTTTCCTAATTTGGACACCCTTTTACTATGCTTTTACCAAAACCTGGCTAAAACCTTGAGTCACAATGTTGGACTACATGATCATCATCCATGGATTAGTGGATTCAGAATTCCCCCCTCCCCCCTCAACCCTATCGATCAATCCATCTATCTGGAGGACACTCAATGAAATTTCAGCAACATTGCAATATCACAGCCTTTTAAAGGAACACGTTGCCTTCTATAAAAAAGCGTTTGAAACCGTTTGTTATGAAATGTATATGGTTGGAAAGATGTTTTAAAAGTAGAATATAATGATCCACACAAGTATCACTCAAAATTGCATGGTTTTCATTTTACGTCACCAATTAACACGGTCGGCCATTTATGGGAGTCAACTTTTTGACTCGTAAATGGCCGACCGTGTTAATCGACGAGGTAAAACGAAAACCACGCAATTTTGAGGCATATTTGTGTAGATCATTGTATTCTATTTTTACAACATCTTTCTAGCCATATCAATTTTCTAATAAACGGTTACAAACGCTTTTCAAAGACCAACTCGCCGATCCAAGGCAACGTGTTCCTTTAACAGCCATTCTTTGGCCTGTGAAATAACCTCCAAGCCTCAGGTGTAGCATAGCAGCCGAATTCACAAGTACACTGTATAGTTCAGGAACAGGTTGTTTCCAATGCCCCTATATGCCATTAGGGCTCACCATTAGCACTAGCCAAGCATAAACGTATGTTGTCTACTAAAAAATGCAAGGGCTAGAAAATACCACTTCTGGACTTCTGGCTTGTGCAACCTTTGTTTATAATGCTCAAAAAAATATTCCATTTTCAGATGTGCTTAAAAACTGTCTATCTTTGAGTGTGGGAGTGTAATTTCATTTAACCAAAAGCTGGTTGTAATCGCTACAGGATTTGGGTACTTTTTGTAACACAAAACATAATGTCCACAGATTTACATTAAACCTACACCCTTTGAAGATAATGATAGAGAAAGCTTACCTTAAAATGTTAGTTGTTTGTTAAGGTGCTGTGTTTTTTGAGAAATGAGTAAAAATATGTTACAAAATACGTTTTACATGCTGAAATAATTTTCGTCTCACTGAGACGAAATATATTTGTTTGACTTGTTTTACTCATTTCTCACAAACTACAGCACCTCAGCAAGTAATATTTGAAGGGAAGCTTTCTACCATCATTATCTTCAAACTGTGTGGGTTTAATGTAAATCTGTGGACATTGTGTTTTGTGTCCTACAAAATGTATTCAGAGTCATATTATGAAAATTAACGGCAATAAAAACTTACACGGCAAAAAGTACTGCAAATTTGGATAATATAATGTATTTAAGGAAACATTTTACTTTGAAGTACTGCGGTTATGGGAAAAGATATCACAATTCTTATCCCCCAAAGTTTGTATTTCTTTTAGGGATTATTCTTCCTGCGTGGACAGATTCGCTCCGGATTTTCGGTGATATCTGACGAAAAAAATGCGACCACCTTTTGATATAAAATATTCATTTGTTAGTTTATTGTACCCTACATTGAAACATTCAAACAGTTCCAAAAACCAAAGTATACTTTGCCTTTAAGAGCGCAAGCAATCCACTGCAGCTATTTTGGCTCAAAATTAAAATGGTGAAGCAGCAGCATTCGATGACGGGCAAGTATAAGAAGGTCTATTAAAAAAGGGCCTATGTCTTGTCATTTAGTTTTGTGTGACCTCAATGCACATCCTGTATTGTTCTTATCAGTAATAATGAAACTAGATTCATGCCATTGGCAAATCTGTTGAATAGTGATCAGAGGATACTAAATACTCAATGATACTGCAATCCCAATATGTGCACGAATGTTGCCCAATCGCTTGGGGGAACCTCTTTAAAAATGACAATCCATTCAAAGTGATATAAAATCTTGCCTGAAGTTAGTCTAGACTGTAGCAAAATGGAGGGAAATACTGAATTGCTAGTTGTGATAAAGCGTGCCATATTAAATCCTTACCTTACAAGGGGTGAAGTGACATGGGTGAGGGGTGTTTGAGCTTCAGTTGTCAAATGAAGCAAAGTCACCCAGACTACAAAATCAGTAATTTTGCGTGGCGTAAAGTCTCATTTTTTTCTCTTTCTGCACTGAATTATTTGCAAATTAAGATTGCTGTTTTGATGTTATTGAATGCAGTGGGGGTATATTGGTAGTCTGCAAGTTGGCAAACTTGATTCCATACACCCCCCCTCCAAAGACAATGCTAGTTGGCAATTTTGCAACCTGCCAAAGGAAACGCCCTCATCACTACACCCTTGGTCCGCACCTTCGAACCTGTGACATAACAAATGTTTTACGTATTCCATTTTCTTTTGAAATCCAGACAGATTTGAATACACAATGTACTACAATTTCAAAAAATCAATGATGTAACATCCCTTAAAAAGAGAAACGAAGTCCAAAGAACAGGTGCCCCTGCACTTTAAAGCATGTTTCATTTCCGAGAACATCCACCTGTAGGATTAGCCAGTCAGACTTGTGTCTCTCTTTTACCCAGCTCAATCTGTTCCCCGATCACTGAGTGTTATTCACATTTCAGCCCCCCTCTGAACAGTGAACTTAAACACCTTGAGCGATAACCGTGCAAGTCAATTGTATTATTTGCAGCAGTCTTGGTGCTCTCTGAGTGCAGGGAGTATACCTATCCCCCACTTCAACACGACACCTTACCGAGTCAATCATCGATTAACTTGGGAGAATTCACTTTCGGTCAGATTCAATTTGTCTTCGGCTGGGAAATTGCCTTTTCACCCGAGCGGAATTTAAGAAAATGGGAAGGACAGCCGTTGGAGCAAGCGGGAGAGATTCTTCTTGTATTGAGATTGGAAGTCAGTGTTTGTCCAGAGCGGTGGATGTGCCTACTGATTTGAAAAATGTATGCGCATAATTGTTGTGATGTGAAACGTGAGGCGTTCCTTTTTCCCCCCCGCTCTTTTCACCTGTTTTGTTTTGACTGAAAGAGTAGTGTGGTCGGACGCAATTATTTGTTTAGTGCTCTCTGCTGTTCTGGCAGTGTAAATGTCATACTGTAATTGTTTGTCATGCAATGTTGATTCAAAGTATAAACCCATATTCTGCATAATTTAGTTAGCAGAGCATCGGCATGTTTTTGTCAATATAAGTAACCTCCACGTCTCTTAGCTTTATCACAGTGTCTCCTGGTGGTATTGTTTTTGTTACGAAGAACTGTAAATTTGTCTGTACAACTTCGTGTAAATCTCTTTTGTGGGAATGTTGGCTTCTTTTGCTCTGAAAAGGTGTGGTCGGTTTTTCCTTTATGAAACTGGAAATCTTCTATTAGAGCCTTATTAATACGTCACAGGAAACTGTTTTTTTTTTCCTAATTGACAATTTTGTGTCAGGTATCAAACCACAAAGAAAAAAACTGACTGGGTAAATTTTAAATCATTTTCGGTTGCTAAAAGAAAAAATGACTAGAACGGAACATGAACCTGCAACTTCTGGATTGACATGCCGGCGCTATCTAGCCCTATGTTGGTGGTCTCCCTATTTCATGAATATCTTTGTTATCGATTGCCACAGACCTACCAAGTCTCACGCATTAGGCGTGAGACTCACGCATTTGGGCTCTGTCTCACGCTCACACGCACAGTGACCATTTTCTCACGCATTGGGGCCAGACCGGGGGGGGGGGGTTGAGCTTTGAAAAATCTCACGCATAGCTGGCCTCTGGACTGGGCATCTCTGTTGCCATTCAGAGGCAATTCAAACTGTCATATATCTAGGGAACACTCCCAAGTGTACAATACAACCTGGGTAGGGATGGAATCACCTTAATGCTGATGGGATGCCTATATTTATTTCAAATATCAAGTAATAAACCACAAAGGAAAACTGTCCGGGTAAATTTTAAATCATGAAGCATTTATTGGTGAAACCAAGAAAAAGTTAACTAATTGGAGCCACATAATAATAAAACTGATTCTACTACATCCTGTTTTTAAAAGTCATTTCCTGTTTGTGCAATCAAAGAGCAAGGACAGAGATCTCTCGAAATAACCTCTCCTAGCACTGAGCTGCAGTGCATGTGGTGTGATGCTCCTTAGTACAGTCATGATAATAATAAGATCTGAACTACTTGCTTATGCTTGCCGGAGAATAATAACGGAACAATCAACATTGTCCGTCAAATTACATACAGATGAAGACGTGAGACTTGCGTGCTACAGTCTGTTACACATTGAAGAGCAACTGTACTGTACCTATTTCATATTTCCCCATCAATGCCGTGACACAAGCATGCACTGTGCAAGTTTAATGTAGTTCATCAGCATTGACAAAAATATACATTGTCTGTCTCTAGAAAAAACCCAAAGTACAATTGAACTTTTTAGTTTGTGTTCAATTGCTACGTGAACAACTCAAGAGGCACCAAAGCAATGTCCAGGTAGGGGCATGAAGGCGAACAATTGCCTCCCTGAAGTTATTAGGCCTGAATGCTGCATCAAAACTTGGCTCTATCCCCGATAGATCATAATAAGTGCACTTAGTATTCTTAGCAAGTTGATATTGTCTTGCCTTACACAATGTTATGCTTGGTGGAGAAATATATTGCCCAATTAGGCAGTGTCAATCAAGTTTCCTGAAATTTGCAATTAAGTTTTGCTCAGCTTTTATGCTATATAGGTAAAATTTACAAATCACACAATATTACTCTACACCAATGATTTCACTTTTGCTGGAACCAGTCGCATTTAACAATTCCCATTTTAGTATCATTCTATTAATTCTTGTTTTAATGTCTTTCAGTTCAATTAACATGTCAGTTTTAAAATATTTTGAGTGGATATTTTTATCCATTGTGTAGTTGGCACTTGTTTAGTTGGATACAAAAAAATAGAATGGAATTATTTTTAAATAAATTCAATTTAACAAACTTGATTTATCATTGATTAGGCAATTACTGCAGATTGGACAGCTGCAAAGAATATGATGAGGTAAAAAAAAAGCACAAAATTATTCGTGCAATAATTATGGTAAATTACTCTTTCCAAACACCAAGCAATTGCAGTCAGAAACTGCAGAATTATTACCATTAGAATTACAATTTTTATTTAGCCAACGCTAAAAAGTTAAAAACCAAAAACATCGGAAATTGTAGTGCACCCGAGCTCTCTAGATTTTACAATAAACATTTTTTTTTAAAAACATTAACTAATAAGATAAAAATATATAAATATATGCATAAATATATAGGCTACAACAATTGCAGAGGACAAACTAGTTCCCATTTAAATCATGAACATGCAGTTTGTGCATCAAATACCAAAGATTTTTCTTAACTCAATCTAAGAATTTACAAGTAGGGTTCAGTTTCACCTTAAAAATCAACTCATCGGAACTTACAAAAATAGACATGGATGGATTTCAAATAGTGGCTTAATATTATGGCCTTTGCTCGTCGTTAGGTTCACCGCCATCGATCGCCATTCTCTGATATCACTTGGCAAATCCTGGGTGTCTTTTCATGTCATGCAAATGCTGGCTTATTTTTTAACAGAGAAAAGGGGAAGTGAAGATTCCTTGCTAGTCGATGAATTGTGTATTATTTAGTTATTGTTTTTGTGATAAGCTCTATATGCTCAGTGCTTTTAGAGTCCGGTGGGGAAAAAATAACAATAATACTGCGCAGAGGCATGGTATTTTTTGTTTAATATCGACATAAAGTGGTTAAAGGCAGTGGACACTATTGGTAATTACTCAAAATAATTATTAGCATAAAACCTTACTTGGTAACGAGTAATGGAGAGAGGTTGGTAGTGTAAAACATTGTGAGAAACGGCTCCCTCTGAAGTGGAGTAGTTTTTGAGAAAGAAGTAATTTTCCCCGAATTTGATTTTGAGACCTCCAGTTTAGAATTTGAGGTCTCAAAATCAAGCATAAAGCACACAACTCCTACTTGACATAGACCAACGAAGATGCGACCCATTGCCTACAAGTATAAACATTAATTGGGTACAGGGATGAGGTTTGACATTTATGTGAACATTAAATGTTTTAACATTTAATGTGTTTTGGTATATTCGTTACATTTAAAGTCAGGATTTCAACACAATTATATATTGTAGAATTTACTTTTATAAAGAAATATATTGTTTTAGTAAAATAAAATATGACTTTTTTTTCCACTTTGATCAGCCGATTCTTGTTACATGAGACTGATATACCAAACAAACACACTTAATTCTCTACCTGAAAGTCAAAGCATTCATCACAATTGAAGACCAGCACAAAGCGTCCAAGTTGGTGACCCAAAGCCTTAACTGACTCAGTCTTCCCAGTACCAGCAGGACCTGAGGTTAGAGAGACCAATCAAATAAAATAAAAAAAATAAATAAAAAAGTTCAAATTATTACTGCCTTCAGTTGGCTTGTTTGACAATTGTTACGTGGCCAAGACGATAAGCACACCGGACTCAAGATCGGGTGTTTCTGTTCAGCAGAGTGTGAGTTCGAGTCCCGGACTTGAAACTTGTGTTCTTAAAGCCATTATACACTTTCGGAACAGAAAAAAAAAAAAAAAAAAGTCACAGATTTACAAATAACTTACAGGGTTTACAGAAGGTAAGAGTGAAAGACTTCTCTTGAAATATTATTCCATGAAATGCTTTACTTTTTGAGAAAACATTAAAACAATTATCAATTCTCGATAGCGAGAATTCCGGATTTATTTTAAACACATGTCATGACACGGCGAAACGTGCAGAAACAGGGATGGGTTTTCCCGTTATTTTCTCCCGACTCCGATGACCGATTGAGCCCTAATTTTCACAGGTTTGTTATTTTATGCATATGTTGAGATACAGCAAGTGAGAAGACGGGTCTTTGACATTTACCAATAGTGTCCTCTGGCTTTAACAGTCACTGACAGTTAAAGCAAAGTTTCATCATTTTTAAATTAGAACAATGTTGACAGAAATAAAGGACCAGCTTAGAATATTGACAATCAGTAGACATTGAGAAAGGACCTGCCCTTTCTCTATGCAGTAGGCTTCCAGTTAAAATCTCTTGTAAAAGAAACTCAAGCTACATGTACTTGTGTATAGGCAACCTCAAAACTTTGTGCTCCGATTTATCTTAAAAAATAAAGACAAAATGGCGTACTGGAGGTAGTGCAAAGTGATCCTGAATTGATCTCTTACGAGATTTAGTAAGCCGGATAAGCTTAGGGAAAATATAAGCTGAATTTGAGACTGAGCTCTCATCTCTCCATGCATTAGGAGGATTGATATGAAGATACTGTTTTGCTGTTGGGGGAGACAGCCTGTATTTTAAGAGCGTCACTTTATCCCTGTAAAACAGTGACACATGACACCCAGCGAGCCGTAGGATTCAAACCTACTCATTCAGGGTGACATGCAGCTTGAGTTGCGGCTTGCTAAGCCCATCTCCAATGATACTGCGGCAAAGCTTAGAGGAACTCGTTGCCTTGGATCAGACAAGTTGGTCTATACAAAGCGTTTGTAACCGTTTTTTTAAAAATGCATATGGTTGGAAAGGTGTTTTAAAAGTAGAATATAAATACAATGATCCACACAAATTTGCCTCGAAATCGCGTGGTTTTCCTTTTATACTTGCGAACTAACACGGTAAAAAAATTGACTCCCATAAATGGTCGACCGTGTTAGTCAATAAGGTAAAAAGAAAACCGTGCAATTTCGAGGCATGTTTGTGTGGATTATTGTATTCTACTTTTACAATCTTTGTACCCATATGCATTTTATAACAAACGGTTACAAACGCTTTTCAAAGACCAACTCGACCGATCCAAGGCAACGTGTTCCTTTAATACAACAGCATTCTGCTGATGGCTACATATCAACAATCTGACAAGATCTTCGCCAGGATGCGGGAAATTGACCAACATGTTGAGTATCCGATGTCGCTGATTTATGTTTCCAGTGGCTTGTGAATGAGGTGGTGAAATTTGATGATTGAAGCCAAATTTATACTCTGCAAATGGACAAGATTTATCATGTTTGAGATGGTGGACTCTATAGACTGTATGTAGGAGAGCACCTATGCTCAATTACAGCTCAACAAATTTCTTTGCAAAGCATAATTTTAGTTGGGCACGAACCCCAACAATGCAAACTTAATGTAATTTGGGCTGGGAACTTGTTTCTGCTAAGTAACACTTTCTTGTGCTTAGCAAGTTTTTGTGTATACAGGCTTTATGCAGGGCCCAATTTCATGGCTCTGCTAACCCCAGAATTCTGTGCTTAAGGCCAATAGAATTGCAGGCTTTGCAGGGCATTGTTAGCGCAGAATTTTGCGGTAAGCAGTTCCATGAAATTGGGTCCTGTGTTGTTTGTGTGTAACAGAGTGAGTTGTCCAAACCATACAAGTAGTACCCTTATAATTCGTTCACCATCTCAAAATGGCTAATGCAGTCACTCACACAAATGGGCATCGATTCTACAGATTCATATCGTGAGTTCTTGATACACGGAGGTCAAGGATACAAATCAATACTTGCATTATGAGCGAAAAAGGAACATTTTGGTTAGTAATTCCTTTTTGGCAAATCGTTACAGTGTTTAAAGTGGTAATATTGGCAAAAACAGCTTGAAGGTTTGCGAGGTCTCTCGCCGTCTCTTTCGAGTTGGCAGGGCAAACACTGCTGATAACTCTACGGTCGTTTGTCAAAACTGCTTTAATATTTCTAGTAATATGAAATCAGTTTTGACAATCTGATTTTCTACATGTTTTGATTTTCTACATGGTTGACAGATAAAGTATGGTTGACAGAACATGATATAGGGTGTTCATCATAAAAACGGGGTCGCCCACCCCCCCCCCCCCCCCCCCCAAACACTGACGTGCCAACAATGTATTCTTTGCTCAGAATGTTGGCATTTGTCTGTTATTTAACTTGGGGATTGTTACACAACTCAAGTACTAGTCACAGCAAACATGCCCTTGTCCCCCGGTGTAAATAATTCAAGTGTACATGTAGAGTTGATGCCTTCAAGTTCAAGTGTAATCTCAAAGCCTTCTGCGCCTTGAACACAAGTGTGCACATTACAAGTCTTTATGATTATTAAAGCCCATAGTTTCTCGTTGTGTTTTGTTGATGGTGTTGTTATTATGTATTGTTATCTTTGACTTGCTGTTTGTTTTCTTGTAAAATATACAAGTATGATGCTTGTGAAGTGCAATAACCATTTCTGGAATTACGTTATACAATGTATAAGAGCAGTTATTGTGACATTGTGTGTACATGTAGTTTTCTTTACCTGCCTTTCACCTCTGTGGACACCGGTTCGAATCCCACCTCGAATCCCACCTCGAACCAGAGCCTTGCATATGGATTTGGTTTTCAGTCCCTACCTGACTGCGTGGATTTTTCTCATTTGGTGTTTTCCCCCCACATCTAAAACTGAACATTTCTTCTCACTTCTCATCCATCCTGTCATGGCGCTAATTGTGCTGTTTGGTGTGCAATAAATAAATAAATAAAAAGGTGTTTTAAGCACTTAAAAACTAAGCTTTGTTTTGAATAAACACCCTGCATTGAGTCTTTGAGTGGGTCATTCCTGTTCACCCCAGGCTTTGTTTAGTACCAAGAAGTACAACTAAGTACTGTGGCCTAGAGTCATAACTCTATTCGATACTCGGAAGCTCAGGGGCTGGTAAAGCAATCTATTCTCTAATCTAATGACTGGGCCATCATCCTGCCGATAATTAGATGGAGTGCTCTCTGGGAGTTATAAGGAGGAGAAAAGACAATTGCATCAGATTTAGATTTGATAGGAACGCGATGTCTGAGCTACCGCCACGGGGAGAAGATGGTGAAGACAAAAAATTCTTCATGTCCTCGGAATTCGTAAACAGGTTGATGAGACAGCGAGATTTGTATCGATTTGTAGTTAAAATAAAAGTCTGGTCACTGTTTTTATAGAGCACTAGAATCAGGCATTGAACATGAGCGTTAGACATGGTATAAATTCTTTGAGTCTTAGGAATTCGTAAACAGGTTGATGAGACAGCAAGATTTCTATTGATGTGTAGTTTAGGAAAAACAATCTGGTCACTGTTTTTTGAAAGCATTAGTTGTATATAGGGAATCGGGCATTTAAAGGTAAATGAATTCGTAAACAGGTCGATGAGACAGAGGTATTTTTATCGTTGTGTAGATAAGAAAGAGAAAAAAGTCTGATTACTGTTTTTTGTGTGAAGTGCAATAGTTGGAAATAAGAAATTGGGCAGTGAAAGGTAATGAGCATAAGACATGTTCATTTGCACTGCTAGCCATATTTTGAGTCAGAAGCTCAAATAACTTTAATTAATGGTCTTATTGCATCTGGTTTAAATACTAACAAATCTTTATCCCTGTTGGAATTCATACACCATAAATTGTTTCTGGTATCTTTCAGTGTTGTAGTTAAAGGCAGCGGACACTATTGGTAATTACTCAAGATAATTATTGGCATAAAACCTTACTTGGTGACGAGTAATGAGGAGAGGTTGATGGTATAAAACATTGT
This sequence comes from Asterias rubens, assembly GCF_902459465.1. Classification (NCBI taxonomy): domain Eukaryota; kingdom Metazoa; phylum Echinodermata; class Asteroidea; order Forcipulatida; family Asteriidae; genus Asterias; species Asterias rubens. The sequence continues at coordinate 16,887,233 of NC_047062.1, read as the reverse complement.
GAGAAACGGCTCCCTCTGAAGTGCCATAGTTTTCCATGAATTTGATTTCGAGACCTCAGATTTAGAACTTGAAATCTCGATATCAACCATCTAAACGCACACAACTTCGTGTGACAAGGGTGTTTTTTTCTTTCATTATTATCTCGCAAGTTCGATGACCGATTGAGCTCAAATTTTCACAGGTTTGTTATTTTATGCTTCATGTTGAGATACGTGTACACCAACTGTGAAGGCTAGTCTTTGACAATTACCAATAGTGTCCACTGCCTTTATGACCACAAAGTTCGATACCAAGAATTTCCTTCAAAGACCGAGATCTCAATGCTCAATGTCTGAGACGGAGGGGAGACAGAGACCAAGACTGAGACCTCAGACAAATTTGTAACTGTAAACAATGAAACAACTTTCATTGCCAACTGTCTTTATTTTCAATAGACTTTCGATGCTGAACCACTGCTCAGTCCTCACTTCGGGTGTCTTATAACCAGTGGTACTGGAAAAAAGTTTGATTGTGCTGATCTACCCTCCAAAAACATTCGCAATGAGGATTTGTTCCTTTTTCCAAGTACGAGTGTGGCTCACAGCTTTAAACCTCAAGTTCAAGACAAGTCAAGTTGACTTTGAGTCTTGTATCTATAAATTTTGTTGAGTGTCGAAGGCAGCAGTACCATGAAAACAAATTAGATAAGTCCTCTCTTGCAGCTTCTTCAAATAAAGGAATTTACACATAAAATGTGAAATTGCATAGATCTTTCTCGTAGATTAATGCCAATGCAGTCTTGGTTTTTTCCACTTAATTCGAGCCCTGGTTGTGATTGTTAATCAGAACTATTATCTGGTTTTCAACCTTAAAAGTGGTTCTGTCATGTTTTAAATAATCCCTCTAAATACCCAAATGAGAATCTTTTTCAAATATAGTCTGCTTCATGTAGAAACGAAAAATCCATGCTTGAAATCAAATTGAATTAGAGAAAAACGGCAATGTTACACTTCAGTTAACAATGATACTTACACGTCATATGTGAACGTGTTGATGCATCTCCTGATTTTAAGATCCTGAAGTAATTCAAATCACGGAACCTGTGCTCAAGGGAGTGTGTTGTTGGTCTCGGGTTAGTAAAGATGTGTCTTCAGTGGAATCGGAGATCAGAAATAAATGTGTACATGTACGTGTCCTGCATTTCTAAAATCAGACAGTGCTGTTTGTTTTTGAGAATTTCTTTAGCAGTTCTGCCATTGAGCTCTATGTCTCTGTTTTTTTCGAATATTCCTACAATCACAATTGGGCCAAATTTCATCAAAATGTTAAGCACAAATAAAATAAAATTTGCTCAGTAATGCTTGTAATGTGTACTGTACATGTGACTGGTTCCCTGATATGATAAATGTTTGGTTTTACCCATATATCGCAGGCATTTTACTCTATAAATGGGATATAAAACTGTCAAGCAAAATTATGTTCTGCTTAACATTTTTGAAATTGGAAAATTAGTCTCCTTCACACAAAGGCAATAAACACAAAGGTCCCTTAAATTGCTGTAATAATCCTGCTATAATTGCACAGTCTATTCAAAGATATCAGCCGTATTGGGAATACTTGAGCCGTCAATACATGTAGCCGCCGTATGTGAATAAGTCATCAGCATAAATCTTCCCCATTAGCTCAGTCCATCAACAACAGCCTCCTTTGGGGATCGAAAAATCCTCCCTGGTTTTAAAAATTCATGACTGTCGCATCAGGTGCTGTTGCTAACACCAATAGCACACCCCCACACAGTCAGAATTCACAGTTATATCACATAAAAGTCGGTGAATTGAGAAGCGCAAGCTAGTCGAAACATTGAGACCAATTTTAGAACTCACTCAAAGGTTGTGCAGTTAATAAGGATCCTATGAGCTAAAGTAGTAAGGTGGGTCCCAGCTTATTTTCTAAACATTCCGCCTAGTTAGTAGTTTAAAAACAGGACAGTTCTTTTCAGAACTGAGAAGTCTCCTGAACATCTACTCCGCAGTAGTAGAATAATAGAAAGGCAGTTCTCTAAAGAACAAACTCTACCTGGCAAGTAGATACCCACATGGTGTGACTGCAAACCAAATATATATATTGTATCTCCAAAATAAATTACAACCCTTTTACATATAAAAGCACACCCCACTTGTCATGATTGATAGGCATTTTCTTTTTTTTTTCAAATTAATTCCCAATGGTTGTATTCATAATGAAAAACCACAGTCTACTCTCGAGATTAAAAAAAAGAAGAGAACTTGATTGTCAGAGATGGATTCTTTAATCAGTGCCAGTACTAAACGTACAGCTATTAATTCCCGAGCCCAAACTTGTCAGACTGTCAGAATTTATCAGTAATAAATGCAATAACGCGACTTGGGCCTGTGCAAGCTCCCTTTACAAAATTATGTGCGATATCGTGTTTCCCTTTAGGCCACAGTACACTTCAATTTGACCAAATCTCTAATGGAAGTGCTACAATGTATTTGTGTGCAATGGAGTTTTTTTCTCGGGCAGCTGTTTGGAAAAGTACAGTTCCATGATATGAAACTAAAATTCTTTTTGAAATAAGATTATATTTATACACCGAGTTGAAACCAACGGTTCTTTTCAGAACCACCTCAACTCATATAGAGATTATCGTTACATGGTGTTACCGCAAACCTTTACTATATCGTATTTCCACCATGCAAAGTTTCAAATCCTAATTAGGATTATATTTCATGTAATAGCGATTGTTGTAGTCATTTTTAATTAAAATTTTGTATAACAAGTATCATCATTTCATAACATTATTTGATGATGAGAAGTCCATCAATTTATACTTTCAATCTAAGGCCTTTGTCATGCAACTCAAGTTTAAGTCGCTATATACAATGGATTTTAATTCCTACTTATCCACAAAACTCTATCTACTAAGTCACTAAAAGCATTCCTGCGCAGGAAGCACTTAGATTTTTTTTTGTTTCTTGGCCAATAGTAACCATTACCCCGTTGTTGTATTTCCTTGGCAACCAAGTATGGATGTCTTCCTGTATGAGCTATAGGACGCAACCCAAATGGCAGTTACTTGCCTGTATAGCGTTTGACGTCATAACCAATGAATCACTACTATTAATGGCAAGCACAGAGCCCCCTTCTTGGTGATTTACGTGATGTAGACTCCCATAATCACTTTTCATGCTTGCATGCTTGTGAAATTTAGGAAAGTGTAGAACCGATTCAGAAACTTTTCAATCGGAGGTTAAGTCTGTAATTAATTCAATTTATTGGCGTAATTGAAATTGGGAAGTCTTAAAGGAAAAGGTCATTTTTAAGCATCACTTAAACGACAAAATTTGCAGAGAAATTATGTTAAATGAACTAAATTCACAAGGAAATTTAATGCTTAATAATAGTAGTTTTTGGAACAGTGAACATGAATGGTTCTTTTTACTTTATCTGGACACCAGTTATTTTTGAGAAGAAAAAGAAAAAGAAAAATTGTTTTTTGTGTTTACTTTGATAATTCATAACAAAATGTAACGTCTTGTTCCAAGTTACCAGTAATTAATTTTACAGATGAGTTAATATTGTCATAAATCATACATGACCTGAGAGAAAAACTAAAATAATTTTTTTTTAATCATAGTTTTTTACCAAAATTTCTTTCTTCGGTTTTCTTTGTTGACATACCAAGTCATTCATTCCTTCATTCATTCATTCATTCATTCATTCATTCACACACCCTAAAGTCCAAGAAACATGATTAAAAAAATCGTAAAAAGTTTGAGAATATAAAACTGTGGTTATCATTCAATATTCAATCTGAATGTTCAACCAGTAACCATTGTATACTCATTCAACGTGGCTGGCCAAATTGTGTACCCAATTGTGGCAGTATTTTAAGTGTAACAAAATACGGGAACGAAACAGAATCCAATTCAAGTTTTATTGAACAACAGAGCGGTAAGAAACTGAGCTGTTTATCCAGTCTCATTCTATTGAATTGAAACGAACATCTTAGATAGAGTTTCAATAAATGATAACATCAGGTGAAGAATCTCTATTTTGAGCACACACACAGGCTTTCTTATTGCAGCTGTTTATTTATGGAAGAAAGAAAAAAACAATTTTAGAATGTCTTCATACTGGATGGTCTGTGTGACATTTTCTTCTCTCTCACCTTTTTCCAAACAAATTGACACAATGTTGTTGAGTCGAACTGCTCTTCTAAAGCAATCTAATCAATGTTTCTTTAGAACAGCAATCAATTGTTGTCAGATTGAATATGTTTAATATCAATGTTTTCGTTCGTGAATTGAATATCATTGGTTTATTGAATATCATGAGTAGCAGGCAAACTGGAAAACCTAAATTGAGCATCCTTTACCATTTTTAAACCATTTGTATGAAGTCCACAAATGCATTAAACAATTTTTTTTTTAAATACAATTTGGATTCGGCGTTAAAGAATCTTATATATATCTTAACAGTGTTAAATAGAGTATAATTTAGAGTATAATAACTATTCTGCATTATGAAGAAGTCCTGCAGCAAATCTGGAATAAATAGTTCTGGATCTAGGCAACTTCACTTTTTGGGCTTGAGCTGTGTCAAGCGTTCTAAACTGTTCTACTCAGTCGAGTGGTTCATCAACCAACCATGCAAGGAATTTGATCAAACTCCTGGCCACAATTTCATGGCTCTGCTTACCAGAGAATTCTGCCCTTACGGCGTCTTGTAAAGCGTATGGTTTTAGGGGCCGTAAGCGCAGAATTCCAGGGTAAGCGGTGCCATGAAATCGGGTCAAGCATGCTGCAGGTGATATTTACGCCTAACACAGAATCTTGCGTTCAAAACAATGATTTATCATTGCTCGTTAATATGGCGGACTTGACACTGTGCGTCGTCAAGTGGGAATTATCTGTGGTGCTCTTTGACCAATCTGCCCTGACAAAACAATTTATTTTAAAAGCATGAGATATGTTACTGTTTCTGTTTCCTTAAAAAGGAAGTGGACACTATTGGTTATTACTCAAAATAATTTTTAGCAGAAAAACTTACTTGGTAATGAGTAATAGGGAGAAGTTGATAGTATAAAATATTGTGAGAAATGGCTCCCGCTGAAGTTACATAGTTTTTGAGAAAGAAGTAATTTTCCACAAATTTGATTTCAAGACCTCAGAATTAGATTTTGATGAGGTCTCGAAATCAAGCATCTGAAAGCACATAACTTCGTGTGACAAGGGTGTTGTTTACCTCATTCAAATCTCGCAACTTTGACAACCAATTGAGCTCAAATTTTCACAGGTTTGTTATTTTGTGCATATGTTGAGATACACCAAATAGTGTCCAGTGTCTTTAAAAGGAGTGTACAATTATTGTACATTGGAAACAATAAATCAAAGTCGAATATCTTTCGGTCTCTACCCAACTCTGAAGAAGATATTATTTTACATGAATCTTTTTGTGAATCCCTGGACGAAATGCATACATTGAAAGTAAGTTTCAGTTGGCTGTTCTAAGATGCATTGGTGTAAATAATGAGGAAGTCTATAGAAGGAATCAGTTTACCAGCCAATATACAATATCACGTACTGTCCTCGCCTGGTTCCCACTTGGCTTTGCAAGCAAAACACTTCGCCCCTTCCATAGCAAAAGAGGCTAATTCAAAAACTTACATATTGAGAAAAGCAAGTACAGAGATTAGCTGTTTTGCCGTAAAAAACACGATAAAAGTGTTAAAAGAGGACGAGATAGGACATTAATCACAACCATGTACAATGTAGTATGTATTTGAAATTTAAAATGGAAAAATGTCCTCAATATACCCCTAAAACTTTTAAGAAACCAAAATGTTTGTGTTAGGATGATGATGCCATGAAAGGGCTGACTTGTAAAGCCGCATTTTCTGCTGCAAGCACCTCTATGGAATTAGGCCTTGTTTCTAATGAGATAGCCAGTCAAGGTTGACTAATGGTGGTGTGTTGTGTCATGATCAATACACATTCCCTATGCTACAGTTCGGTCAGTATAGGGCGCATTAACCACACTGAAGATTTACTATTATTGCCCCAAGACGAGTCTCTCTGTGTTTTTGTTTTCTCACGTTTATTTACATCCACATACATGTATCAATGTCTTTGAAGAAGGAGCTCTAAAAGTCTTTGTATATGTGAACCATGCCATGTAAACCATAACTGGAATTAATATTCAGGAAACAAACACTTGAGTGAAAATTACGACATATATGATATCTATTTTGTTTACAATAATTGAAATCATTGTAGGTATGTAGGTGTGGTGATTTAAGACCATTAAAAATATACTTCCATACAGAAAGAGAAGACATTCTTAAACGTAGTAGAAATATTCATCACAGAGGAGCTCTAATAGGGGGCACTGTACACAAAAATGGATTACACAATAACTCCTGGTTAAAAGGGAGATTACAAGCACAGACTCCAGTGCCTTCTGATCCTCTTTTTACAGGGGAAATATAGTACATGTATACATGTAGTTGCACTCTGCACAATGGAATGTCTGAGTGGATATAAATAAGCTGTCCAAAACTTTGAGGTTGCAGAAAAAACGCACGCCGTAAGCTAGATAAGAAAGATTTGGAGAATATACACCTCATCCAACCTGTTTAAGTTATTTGCATAAATGCAGATATGTAGTAGCGGTAGCCTTTGAAATTATTACCAGATCTCTCCACTTTAGTCAAAATTCCAGCTCTTCCTGTTTTCCTTTAATAAAAATAGTAACAAAAACAATCTGGAGTCAGGGGACACTCAAGTCCGCTAAATATTTATAGATTCATGATCATGCTTTTAAATGGTTAGAGCGGGAGGGCAATTTATTTCAATTAGCGGAAGGGCAAGGGGTGAACTAAAGCAACTGTAGTAGGATATACCGGCAGGGGGTTGATAAATGTATCAGAGTAAATGCAGAAATGCAATTGAATGAAATTCTCTCAGAGCATTTATGGTTTCATTATATTTAATCGATACTCTGGCAACCCACGTTAAATGATAAATATTCAAAAATATTAACCACTCCCCCACAGGGTTCTTTTTTAAAAAGAAAATTATAATTTTGTCCAGCTTCTGAAATAAAAAGGTAAATTTGCAGCGACATCTTAAGTTCAGTTTTCTTTTTCTACAAACTGTAGACTTTCAGAGCTACGTCCATCAAAATAAGAAAGAGCCTTGCCGCTGAGTTGGCGGACTCCTTATTTTTGTATTTTATTATTATTAAAATTTTTTTGTTTTTTCTTGGGGGGGGGGGGGGTGCCAATAACAAGCCATACAACCTTTATCTGCCAGTTACGGCAGTTTAGTTAACAATATTTGACCGAGGAATAAAAACCTAGAAAAAACATAAGCCGTCATTTACACATACAGTTACAAACTTAATATTTCATGATATTTTCACACGTTTGTTTGGAAACTTGAGGATGTAAACAAAATATTTACTCAGCTTTTAATATGTAACTCTTGAATTTATGTGGAAATTATGACACAAAATGTAAAATTTTCCGTAGCATTTTGCCTGCCCAGAAAGGCACTGGACTGTACAAGGTCACTCAGTTTGTACAAACAACAGTTTGATCTATGTTTTTCAGTACAACCACCGCCCATTTGAGGTGCATGATAAAGGAGTTAATAATGAAAGAGTCAACAATAGCGACGGTTCCACATGAATGGGAACATCCCCTGAATGAGTACACCAGTGGTATTGATCCAGTGATGGTTGTCAGTGAGTGGTTCCGCTATACACTGTCATGGAGTAGTGGTCTTCACCTATGGTGTAGGTTTAGTCAGTTTTACAACAGATAACAACTGGTCTGCTGCGAAGTATTCTCTGCATATAGACTCCAGTCACATTTCCTGCATAGGCTTGGGACGTTCAACATAGTACTATATTAAAGCAGTTCACGAAGTTGCTTCATGTGTCTAATTGGTACTGGGTTATATGCAGTAAGAAGGTGCTATTCAAACTGTTAGACCAATTGTATCGCTCTTATGTTGAGGAAACGTGGACGATTGTGATGACATAACTGCTGTATTCGATGAAAAGACCAACCCTGAGCAATGCATTCTAATCAGACCTCAAAGAAGATCAAACTTAGTACAAAATGTCGTTGGATCTCTTGCTGTTTTGGAGTGGTTGCTCTGGCCACGCTTTCAGCAATGGTGGTCCTGATTCTGTTTCTGTTTGGAGTGATCGTGAAAGAATGTCCGGTCGATGAGGAGAGATGTCAGTTAGCTGACGAGGTAGATGATTTGGACAACATGATCGACCAAATTGGGGTTACCACGGAGCCAAGTTTGTATGATCTTAAGGTAACAGTCTGACAGCCACACAGCATCTTTAGTCTTTTAGGCATTTTCTCCTTGAAAGCTATACTTGGAGGCTATACTAGCATCAGACCAAATCCATGACAAACTAAAAGACTTGTTTGAGCTTTTTCTTGCCGTCAGAATTCATCTGAGCTGACCAAGTGAAGCTCAACAATGTAGGGGGAAAGATTAATGTGTAAATGAAAGGCATCCGTGACTGAATGTGATTTTTATTAATACTCGCCAGTTTCTGTGCTGTCATCGGAAGGAAAGTTTGCCCAAAGCAATATGTAGTTTGACACATTGGAAACCTTGTTCATAATTGCCTAGACTTGAGAACCACTTCAAGATAATCTGCACCCAATTTTTGTAAAAACAAAACTTCAAAACACCTGGAGCAGTTACTGACTCTGAGAGTACATGCTCAAATTAGTAATCTGTTTTTTGTTACCGGAAAGGTGGAACAGCTCATCAAAATTTATTCAGTTTTTCAGTTGAATGACTGCTTTAAAAAAAAAATCAATTGAAAAATGCTTGAATAATAATGTAGTTTCCAAGGTTCTTTGCAAAATTTGGATCTAGAAAGCCCCACAGTTTTTAAACATCCTGGAGAGACCCTATACTTCAATTTCCTCACGAAACACTGTTCAGGCTATTAGTCGTGTCTTCTAGGTTAGAAAATATTTGACCTAACATGAAGTGGTACTCATGTCAATAATACGTGTTACACACCAGTCACTATCACCCTCTTGTTGACAAATGATCTTTAGGTGCAAACTTGGCCTTAGTTGTCTATTTTTAATGTGCTGTTTTTACAAGAAAAATAATAATGAATACTTGTAAAACGCTGGTATCTGTCAGGCTTGATGCTCATGACGCATTAAACAATAAAAACAATTTCGTCATTCAGTTTAAAAACTGAATGACGAGTATGAGAAAGGTGAGTTTTGAGTGACAATTAAAAAATTGATAGGGATTCTAGTCGGCACAAGTGTTGAGGAAGATTGTTCCAGAGTTCAGGTGTCGGACGGAAGAACAAGCAGTCTTCTCACGGACGATGGGTCTGAGGACGAACAGTTGGAGAGGTTTATTTTAACGGAGAGTTCTTGCAGTTTGATATCTTTCGAGATGATGTATGTAATGTAGATCGGTGAATTGCCATGTAGAGAATCAGATTGAACAACAAAAGGGAGAATTTTAAAGGAAATGTTGTTGATAATGGGAAGTCAGTGAAGGGAATTCAGTACCGGGGTTAATATGTGGGTTGTGCGTTTGGATAAAGGGACAAGATGAGCAGTGTGTTTTGAAGACGTTGTAGGCCGCAGAAGCTCTATCGGTGCTCTTGTCATTATTTTCCCTAAATATGTTACTCTGATGCTTTCAAATTATGTGATGGTTTTTAATGTAATTTTCTCATGTTTTCATTGACCCTGTCATATCTTGGTAATGACCATGAAAAAAAAAGGTGTAACTTTTATCCAAAAGCCTTATTTGTTTAGATGATAATGATAGCAAGCATCCTGTGAAGTTATTTTGTATTTTGTCTGAAGTGCCTTCACCCAAACCTCCCATCAAAAGCAAACCCCTCTTGCACCCTAACCCTAGTACACCCCCAACTAAAATCAAATGGGTCGCCCTCGTTAATGGTTAAAATAAAAGAAACGTAAAAAGAATTTGTTAACTCTCATCAAAAAAATTGTTCTCATCTTGATTTACAGATGGACCACAAGGTGAAGAAACTCACCCAGACCAAGTTACATCAGTTTGCTGCCATGACAGACATTAATCGCCTCAGGCATCAGAGACTCCCTTCACTTCTTATACCTAGAGTCTCTGGAACAGCAGGAAACATTGAAGTTAGACAGGTAATAACAAATGTGAATCTTAACAATCTTCCGGACGATATTATAAGGAATAAAGCTGATTTGAAACCGGAGACTTTACAGATACATGTATGTATAGTTCCCAATAGTCGCCATCTTCAGGGGCAACTTGGGTTTGGGTTTTGAGCTGCGTCTTATACCCAGTCTCAGGGACGGCAGGGAAAATTGAAGTGAGACAGGTAGTACAAAATTTAAATCCTATTGATCTTCCGTACGTTAAAGAATAACACTGATTTGGAAGGCTTTTAGTTCCCAATTGTTGCCATCTTTAGAGGCAACTTGAGTAAGGGGTTTGAGCTTAGTCAAACTTCTCTATCGAGCCAAGTAGTTCAGTGACCAATCAAGCTGATAAAACTTGAGCGTGCCGCACACATTATTTATGCATAGTACATAGACTTCCCTTCCAAAGTTATTTGCAGATTTGAAGATTGCAGACTTAACATTGTGTGATGTCAAGTGAAAACTATCTATTTCCTTAAGATTTTATGACATGCTGAAAGATATTGGGTTGGTTGTTCATTTGGCTTTTCATTTAAGTTGTTTAGTAGAAAATACAGCTTGCAAATTTGTCATTGCGAAGCAGAAAAATGAGTTGTGTAGCAGTCACAACAATGTTTTAGGGCAGCTAGAACAGCTATCATCCAATGAGTTGCCTCCATCTGCCTCAAAGAGGGCGCTGTTTGAAAGAGTCAAAGGCAAGGTTTATTTATGTTGGAATCCAAGGTTCTCACAAATGTAAATTGTACTCTTTACTTATAAGACTACATACATGTAGTCTTTAATTAAAAGGACAAAAGGGTCCCACTGCAGTTTTAATTCCAGTTTATTGTTTAAATCCATTGCAGTTTTCATAATACTACATTTAATTTCTTGTTTTTTTTTGTGCTTCTAGTACATAACCACTAGCCTTCAGAGTCTGCCAAGTTGGACAATAACAGAAGACCGCTTTATGGGCTCAACGCCGATGGGAATGGTTGAGTTTTCAAATATCATCGCGACGTTGGTCCCGCCTGGTCAGACCGAGTCTGATCTGAAACTCGTCCTGGCATGTCACCACGACAGTAAATATTACCAAAATCAAGACTTCATTGGAGCCACTGACTCGTCCGTCCCATGTGCAATGATGTTAGATCTGGCTCACAACCTCCAACAATCTCTGGATCAGAAATCGTATCAGGTATGCAACTCATGCTCTTCAATTCTCTTTTATTCAGTGTGCCGTGGCTGAGCGGATAAGAACACCCGACTCAAGCTCTGGTGTTTTTAAACAGCAGAGTGTTGGTTTGAGTCCCGGTCTTGTCACAATAATAAGTGTGATTTGATTGTTTGAAAAACAAAATTAAAAATTCCTCTATCGAAAAAATGTTAGAAGTTCTGAACATTTATTGAAGTTTAAAATAAACTCGTAAAAAATAATGATATTTGGATATCCATCTATGTTTTGTTCGATCCATTTCATTGCAAAAGTTTACCATTATCAAGGGCAATATTTGCATTGGCTGCCATCTTTGATGTCAACAATGGAAATGCGCATGCATGTGTACGCTGCTCATGACTCTCAGCCAATGATAGCTCATCATTGACCTAAATTAGGACTGTTTATTTGTTGCATATGCAAGGGGGTCTAGTCAGCATGCTTTGGTCAATACTGCAAAATTCGGGCCAAGAATGCCCCACAGGTTTGGAAAAAACCTGCGTAGAACCACATGGTAAGAAATAGTTTCGTTTTCTGAAATTGTTACTAATCCTAGTGGTTTTTTTCCTTCAAAACAGCTTTACACTCTTCAGTTAATCTTCTTTGATGGAGAGGAAGCTTTTGAGAGATGGTCAAACTATGATTCCTTGTACGGCTCTCGACACCTAGCTCAGAAGTGGGAAAATACACCGCACCCTTCTGACAACAGAAAGAACGTTTTGGATGGAATTGTAAGTATTGGCCCGAGTTTTAAAATTCTTTAACAAGACTTGGGAAACAGAAAAAAAACAGTATAATTTTGCATTAATAATAATGTACAGAGTAGATAACGCTCGTTCCTGTTTCCTCTCTGTTTCATGTGTCGACATGGCATCTGAAATAGTACACAAAGGAGGTTGATGTGGGTTCACCCTACAGACAAATTGGAACATGAGCAACCAATAACCAGTTTCAAGATTCTCCTAATTTTTTACATCTTACCTTGAATAAATGTTTGCACAAATTAAGTGGGTTATTTTTTTCCTAGTATGGCCTGGAGTTAATTCTCGTACTAACAAAGTTACTGATTATGTCATTGGGTTACTGGGTAAAAGCTTGTATCTTTTAAACCTCTGGTGGCATAGTCCAATGAGTTGACCAACCAATTGAAATCTAACATTTTGATTCATATAGTTATCAGACCATTTTGTCAGCAGTGACTATCATCCCTTTGTTCAATCAACTCTTATCATTCCCATGCTGTTGATATTTTTCACAGGGCCTGTTTTTTCTTATGGATCTCCTTGGAGCAGCAAACCCACAATTTGTCAACCATTTTAGACGGAATCGTCAGAGTAACAGAATGTATCAACATCTTCAAACCATCGGTAAGTGCTCAAAAATTTGGGTTATTAGTCCTTTTCACTCTAACTAACACCTCTCCAATGACAATACAGAGGGACAAAAAACATCAAAAGAATTAGAATGAACATTGGAAAACAACAAAGGGAAACTTACTTAAATTTTAAGTAGGTTTTGAAACTTTATATGGTGGATAACTAAGAGAGGTTTGCGGTAACACCATGTGAATATCTCTTATGAGTAGTGTTGGTTCTGAAAAGAACCGGTGGTCACTGGAATTTTCTTCTTTTGGCTCAATCGATATCAATTGTATGCCCCCCGCTTCCCACTTCCAAACTTCCCCACCTTTCTCCTATGAAACATTTCTTGCTCCGAGACGAGTTGATAGTGCTTGTGAGGTTTTATTAGGACTCTTCACAGGTTCACAAGGGGAATTTTCACTTTCATTCTATGCATATGTAATGCAGTATTAAGTAACTTACTCAGAAATGTTGATACTCGCAAACTATTGTAACCGTAAACAGAGAAGGCTACTTACTTACTAAAAGGAAGGCCATGAAAATTGTTTCTGTTTTGAACCCAACTGCTGTTTTCTGACACACTTGTGTAATTTGTGTAATTTTAAGAGATGTTAAATTTGCATCGGGGATAAAGAATATTAATTATTTTGTTTTTTACCCATACACCGATGTGTGTTAGCACTGTATACTCAGTACTTTCCCAAGTCCTGTGAAAACAAATATCACAGGCATGTTAGTCTGGTGGGATTCGAACCCACGACTCTTGCAATTCTAGAGCAGTGTCTTACCAACTAAACTACCGAGGTTGCCCGGTAGCTAGAGGCAGTTCGAATCCTATGTTTTGGCAGTGGGTACCGCAACGATAATTGTGTAATTTTGTTGTGTTACAGAGACTCGTTTAGTTCAGGCTGGCCTGTTTGACTCGTCCTACAGCCCGCAGCGGCCATACTTTACCAAAGGGTCATTTAATCCGATTGAGGACGACCACAAACCTTTCCTACAACGGGGTAAGATTTTCGTCATGGCTGGTAAAGGAGGATTGGATTTTAAAGGAGAGCAGGGATGATAAATTCCAGACTTTTATCTGACTTCAGACTTTTTAAGCTGGCCTTATAAAGAAAATCAGCTGTTATTTTGTCAACATACATGTATAAAGAAAGCTAGCTCTTTGATCTCTTATCTAGTGCTGAGGACACAGTTCCTTAAAAGCTAGCTGTTAAATCTAAACCCCAGGGGCTACCAAAAGGTGGGAATGCTATCATTTCAACATACCTTCAATTCAAAGTGTTGATATTTTTGGTCAGCAATTACTCTCACCCCTGGAGAGTGCTGGACACATCTTTGTACATTGGGGTTTGAGGAGAGAGCACCGGTAATTTTTTAATTGTTTCATTTTGATAAGGTGGCGAAAAATTCTGAAAAATCTACTTCCCGTTGTAGTAGAATATATAGCAAGACAACTTCTCAAAAGAACATAATCTACCCATCAAGTAGATAAACACATCCAAACCAACTAAGGGAATCAATGTGTGGTGAAGAGGTTTTCAACTAGTGGTTTAATCCCAACGAGGCCTGGTTCTTGATAATTTACTGAGCAAAGTCGAGGTAAATTATCAAGAACCAGGCCTCGGCGGGTTCAAACCACTAGTTGAAAACCTATTCAACACACTTTGATTCCCATTCATAAATACCTTTTCGGTCAAAAACATCATCACTTTTTGGTCAAAAAGTAAAATAAATGCAAAAATTATAATTGTTAAATGATTTCTTGCAACACAACACCCCTCCAGCTATGAAATGGTAGAGCCCTCCACTGCCCTCGCGTAAACAACTCCTTACAAGGGAATGCTGTGGGCGTTGCGCGTATCGCGTGATGTGGCACAACTGTTTCAGCCGTTGCTCTCGACCAATAGGAATGAAGAAACTGTCTTATAAGAACAGGTGCAAGGTCGTGTGTCACGCTCATGAATTAACACTTTTTACCAGTCATTAACAAAAGGTTTATGCACATCCACGTGACGCACTCTTCACCAATAGGAGTAGAGAAACTGTCTGGGGTATTTATGAATATACATTTATGAAATATGTATTGTTAATTTAACCGACTGTTTTTACCATCCTTTCTAATCACAATCTCAGGAGTGGATGTTGTCCATATGATAGCCACACCCTTCCCAAGCACATGGCACACGATGAGTGACACCGGAGCCAACCTAGACTACCCAACGATCTCCAATCTGAATAAGATCATCCACGTCTTTGTGGCGGAGTTCCTTCATTTGAAGCTTCCCGAATGACATACTGCGCCGGTTAACCGTCCACAACATGTGTTTTCCAGCACAGCTCTCTTGAAACCAATGCAGTCTGTTCTAGTGTTGCTTTCTCTGTTGCTTTGTTGTTTCTATGCTTAGATGTATGTGTTGTTTAGGTTTACCGGCCCAAAGTGAGTAATTACAGAAGACAGTTGCTGAGATAACAATCTTGATTTCACCATGAATAAAAAAAATCTAACTTTCAGGAAAAGTTGTTGGGTATCATCTTTTATTAAAATCAATCCTCGTACAAGGTACAGTAAAGGTCAACAAACTTAGATATTCTGCTTTACAGTGTGAAATTTTGGATGCAATGAAAGAATATTTCTTAATCCATCTTTGGCATATTCACCAGGAAAACGAAAACAAAGAATTGGTTGGGAGTCACAACAGTAACTGTCTTTAAGATTGCATGCCACCTTCTACTAAAGTTGCTTGACCAGCATGATTAAGAGATGAATATTTCTAATATATTTAGCATGAATCGTAAATGAGAATTACTCTTTTTGGGGACATAATCAAGTCTAGTATAACAAGATTGTTTTTAGATATTTGTGTTTACCCGCTAGCATTACTAAGGTGCATTTAAAATGGGTATAACTAAGAAAGACGCAAAGACGCAATATATTTTTTGAGAGAATATTTATGGTATGACCATAGTTATATATTTTCAAGTGTACTGGCTAGCTAAAGGGTCACAATGAAAAAGAATTGCTTTCACATTCCAAGCCAAATGTACATATCATATGGGTCAATTTCAGAACACTTTTGAAAACAAAGCACGGTACAAAATTGTACTTCCAGTCAAAAAAAGAAGACGAAAATGGCTTGTTACTAGTTTCACATGGGCCCACTTTCATAAAGCTGCTTGTGCACTAAAAGTAGCTAAGCACATCACCAAATTATGCTTACCAAATTAAAGTTGGCATCAGTCACATGTACCATCTGTCTGACTTGTATGCACAAATTTTCCTTCCAAAGATAATCGTTATTATAAAGCAGGACCGTTTGTGTGGTTCTTTCTTTAGCTTGTTAAACTCATCTGATAACAAATGTTATATCTTTTTTAATATTTGTGTGTGATGCCCATGCATTTATTACTTTGTAAACTTATGCAGGGTATTTATTTTAGGTTCAGGCAAAACTGAAACTTTAACCCAAGTTACAATATTTGTGTGTACATTAACAGTGATCCCAGCGTCGTTGCAGAATTTGTCTCCGTCCACCAAAACATAGAGAAAAGGTTCTAATTACACCTTGCACTTATACTTGTACATCACAAGCTTCATTTACTGAAGATGACTCTAAAGCTGGGTTCATACGTCCAGCAAATGCGAATGCGAAGTGTATTTTGACATCACAGAGCTGTTTTCGCAGCGATTGTTTGCAGGAGTTCAGCACAACTCAACTGTTGTGAATTATTCATTGTGAATTTGTGATGTCAAAATTCGTATCACATTCACAGGAAGTATGAACTGGGCTTTATGGTAGTAATTATTATCTTCAAACTAACTTGAATCCTTGATTCTGATTGGTGGACCCATAGCAACAAGAGGTGTGATGTAAACCTAAATTGCCTGTATCTCACCCTACTTCAGGCTGCATACTCCCCACCAGGGAGTTGAGATGGTTTAAGGAGTGATTTAAGGCCCAGTGACCAGGGGTAATAATGTGAAGCGCTTTAAGATGCCCTCCGGGTGTGAAAAGTGCTATACAAAATTGGGTTGGTACTAATTGCGCTGTTCTAACTCTGCCTATTTCGCTATTTTTCAGCTACACCTAAAACCGCCTTTTACACAACGCTGCAGGTCAAGTTTGCTTGAAGATAAACTTGTTATCATATGCGTGCTCATGGGAAACGGAAAATATAGTGAGAAAGCGACCTCGTCGGTGGATATGGGACACAGAC
The DNA here is from genome assembly GCF_902459465.1 of Asterias rubens. Lineage (NCBI taxonomy): Eukaryota > Metazoa > Echinodermata > Asteroidea > Forcipulatida > Asteriidae > Asterias > Asterias rubens. The sequence goes on along the minus strand of NC_047062.1, from coordinate 16,870,239 downwards.
GCACCATATTTTCCGTATTCCACTTGTGCTTTTGTGATAACTAATAGTATTAACCATGAGTTTGAGTAAAGAATAAAATTGGGGGAGGGGGGACATAATGATTTCCAGCGAGGAGCTGAATATTGATAAAGATTACTTTTTTATCAGATACTTTTGTTAAAACAAGTTACACCATTTGTCTTAAATGTGTCTGACGTGTGCTTGCTGCTGCTTAGTTAATTAAGTTTGAGGTAATTACTTAGATGTATACTTGTAAAATTGTAAGAGAGAGTTTTATTGTAAAATAAAATGTAAGATAACATTTTAAATTGAATGTATTGACATGTGTGGTTTTTAAGTTTCAATATTTTGTAAGTTTGTCCCATTTTCCCCCCAAAAAGATACTTTGATGCTGATTATAACTTGTGTGCCTAACAGATATTTGTAGAACCTGCTGAACCGTCTTGTATTGTATATTAAAGCCATTGGGCACTTTCGGTAAACAGGGTTGTCCAAGGCCCACACTTTGTGTACCACAACTTATATATAAAATAACAAACCTGTGAAAATTTAGGCTCAATCGGTCATCGGAGTCGGAGAAAATAATGGAAAACCCACCCTTGTTTCCCCACGTTTCGCCGTGTCATGACATGTGTTTATAATAAATCGGTAATTCTCACTATCGAGAATTGATATTGTTTTCGTGTTTTCTCAAAAAGTAAAGCATTTCATGGAATAATATTTCAAGATAAGTCTTTCACCATTACCTTCTGTAAACCTAAAATTATTTGTAAATCTGCGAATTCTGTACCAAAAGTGTTGTAAAATGAGAGAGTGCATGATGTTTTAAAGTGAGGATTAAAGCCATGTTTGCATGGACCTTGGAGCTATTTGAACGCAGAGCCCCAAGTCTAAATTTAGTTTGAAAATACACATGAATTTGTAGCATGGCAGGTAGGCGATGGGATTGAGTTGATTCAATTCAAGTAAGTACAATGAATTGAATGTTACTATAATTGTTGTTTGGCTATGTAATGACAAATACTAAAGCAAGCTGCAGATTTGTTCCTTTCAAAAAAAACACAGATAGAATAACCAGCACTGCAAACATTTAGAGAATTTTGAAAACAATTCGTTATTCTACCGATATTCTGTTTAATAAAGGACAAACACAACACAAGTGACGACCTTGCAGACGACGCGTCATTTACCGGAGTCAAAAACTGTTAGGGCGACCTCTATTGCTCAAAGTCAATTATTAGTAGTCTGGAGAAGCAAACTATTGTGTATTCCAAACCACGATAATAACACTGGGAACCACTCAACTTAAGGACGAATAAAATGGTAGGTACCCGCTGCTTCCGGTGTGTACGCTGCGCATGCCATTAACTATTTCTGCACTTATTATTGTGGAAAGCCAGCGAATGTTCAGTACGTGTGTGTTTCGACTGTAGTTTTTCAATCTGGAATCTGCTAGATAGTGCTATAAATTTCCATTCGTCGAGCCAAAGTCTGTGGAAATGTGTTGAAGAATGAATTCACAGTGTTGTAGAACTTGATTCCGTCTTAATAAACATCAACTTCTACTCGGTAAGAATTTGAAATTGAATGTGTTTTATTGATTTCTGAAAAGATTAACACTTACAATAATTTGCAGCAGTGAGAACTAGTTCCGTTTCCGTCCAGTCTGCTGTCGTCTGGTCATTTCTATTTTGAATGTTGTTTATTGACGAAGTAAAAACTTATCACACAAGCGAGCCCGAGCTCGGGCATAGTGAAGGATAGTGAGTAGGGTAGGGTAGGCTGGTAAGTTAAGCCCCTTTCACACGAGCGCTGCAAACGCGGGTCCCTGGTTAAGGGCGCCAGCCGTCTGTCACCTTTACCGCGTGCGATTTTTTAGCGAGCATTCACACGACATGCACACACACACATGTAAACATACGTCCCTCGTTTGGGTAGGCCTACTGCATGGACAAAAGTCTACAAGCAAGAGGCTTGAGTTAAAACAAAAACCTTACAGTTAAAAGGAATAAAATAAATCAATTTCATTGAAATCAGTTAAGTCACATAAAATGTAGAATATTTTAAAAACATTTGCGATAACGTAACTCTCATCCCGTCGGCCGGCGGGAAGGGGGTTACGTTTTCGAAGCTAAAAAAAGAAAAACACAAAGTTCCACGATTCAAATAGCTTTTTGGACGTTAAAAATGCTACATTGTTGAATGCAAATGCTTTTCAGATATGAAACTATTGATGAGACATACCAAATAATGGATTAAAACATCGAAAAGCTTAGCCAAATGACGTATTCTGCTTGCGATTGAACGATGTTTTTGCTTCAAGGTTTGAGCTTGTCTTGAAATGCAGCGATCCAGCAACGTCGAGTCATGATCGAGTCGAAGAAAAACACAAAATTCCATGATTCAAATAGATTTTTGGACGATAAAAACGCTACATTGTTGAATGAAAATGTTTTTTAGATATGAAATTATTGATGAGACATAACAAATGGTGAATTAAAACATCGAAAAGCTTTGCCAAATGACGTATTCTGCTTCCATTTGAACAATGTTTTTGCTTCAAGGTTTGGGCTGGTCTAGCATCCGGCCACAAAACCCACCAGCCAAACGGATCGTAGTCCAGCGTTGAGCAGATATACATGTACATGTATGTACATGTACATATGCATGCTATAGTTCGCCCATTTCTTCCTCCATAGTTCTTCACGTGTCAACGCAGCGGTCCCTCATTACGATCGTAGGCATTCGGTTCAGACGATGGCTCCCCGTGATTATAACATCGATGCGATTTTTTGGAGGAGGTCTCGATCTGTGTTATGAACAACACGGGACCCAGGTAATTTCGTAACATACATAGCATTCACACGACGTGGATTTGCGATTTCATAACATCGATGTTATGAAATCGCACGGGACCCTCGTTTGCAGCGCTCGTGCGAATGGGCCTTTACTCAACAAAATATAAGCAAGAAAACAAGAATAGAAAATGTGTGAGATGAGATGGGCATGGGACTGATGGGCATAGCCTATTTTTGTTAATAATAATACATTTATGCATGATTGTCAAATCTGAACGAAGACTTGAATGTCAATGGTCAAAGCTGGCTGAAGTGACATGTATTGTAAGTTTTTTTTACTGTAATTATTATATTATTGTGTTATAATAATTATGTTCCTGTACTTCTTGCACACCATTCTTGCACACCTTTTCCCCTGTCGAAGTTACATTGCTGTTAATCCAGCTCAAATATGCTTGTCTGGCCATGCCCACTTACTTCAGAGACCGGAACCGATCTTTAATATAAACTGTCAACCGAGTTCAGTATTGACTTAAAAATCATCAATATTTATTATTTGGGAAGTTCATTGAGGCGCTTGCCTCGTAGTATAGTACGAAAAAGGAGTACAGTGCCCCAGTAACTTACTGTGTCATCAGAAATAGAGACATAATAAAATAATACTGTAACATTTGATTTTGCTGAATGGCCATACTACACTGAGGCAGGTACTGTAGTGTAACTGCGGTGCTGTGCTCTCTTAGTTTTTTGTTTGACATCCTACACTGTAGGCTACAGTCTTTAATGTCATGGCCCATTTTGGATCTTGGGTGTGCAGGAACATCCTGCATTTAATTGTACTCATGAATCACAAGTCTGTTTTTCGTCACTCAAATTGATGTTTTGAAGTCCAGAATAGAAAAAACAATGTTGATCATGATAAACCCCTTATAATATCACTTTCAAAATGGACAGATTCCCCGTGTCATGGCCGTAGATCATGTGGTTGCATGTAGTCACATGATTACAAAGGAACTCGGCAAACTCCCACAAATAGATATTCACCAAGGTGGCAGCAGCTAATCTCTCTCATACAAACATTTGATTATCGTCTATGATTATGAATTGCACTAACAATTCAAGAAGTTGTGATAACAGTAACTAGACGACAATACTTAAATTCTATTATAATTGAAAAATCAGCGGATAGCGTGATTGGATTCGAACTCACAACCTTGCAGTATAACCACTGAACTGGGAAACCCAACACCCAAACTGTTGGATTCCGATGGTGTTATGCCTGATCCTACATAAAGCACAATCTGTTTACTGGTGCAGTAATCATACATTTAAAGGCAGTGGACGCTATTGGTAATTACTCAAAATAATTATTAGCACAAAACCTTACTTGGTAACGAGTAATGGGGAGCAGTTGATGGTATAAAATATTGTGAGAAACGGCTCCCTCTGAAGTGACTTAGTTTTCGAGAAAGAAGTAATTTTCCACGAATTTGATTTCGAGACCTCAAGTTTAGAACTTGAGGTCTCGAAATCAACCATCTAAAAGCACACAACTTCGTGTGACAAGGGTGTTTTTTCTTTCATTATTATCTCGCAACTTCGACAATCGATTGAGCTCAAATTTTCACAGGTTGGTTATTTTATGTATATTTTGAGATACACCAAGTGAGAAGACTGGTCTTTGACAATTACCAATAGTGTCCACTGTCTTTAACTGGAAATTTCATTGGAGTATGCTGTGTTTCATGTGTGGTTAGGATATTATTTAAAGGTGAGGGTACAGCTTGTTCAGTTTGGGAAAATATTATCGGCTAGTTAAATGTAAGCGTGCAATTAAAATTTCTCAGAATAGCAAATTATTAGTGAATGGTTCAGTAACTCTGATCATAATTTTGTTGCCACACTGAATATTTTATCTGGCTTGTGCTGTTACAGTATCATTCGTCCAAATTTGCATAGTGTGGAGACAAATTTATGTATTGATTCTAATCACTATGAGGTGAACTTAGTGAAAAGTTCATAGCCGCTTAAAAAAGTTCCTAACACATTATTTTTTACTTTTTAACTAAATAACACGTTGGACTTGACGTCTAATCTAAAGTACAGTACAGACGTCATATGGCATCATCACTTTTTTCCAGAACAGAAGCACAGCATGCTATGTTTCATGCACATTGTGTGGTATTTATCGCATACACTACTAGATTGTATCTCCACAAACAAGTGCAAAGTTTAAAACCCTACTACATGTAGTTTTGTCGCCATGTGGTTATGGTGAGCTAAATTCAGCACTTATTTGATAATTTTGAAATGAAGTCGCTCCGCGTGCCCCCATTTACAGTTTGAGGATGAGGTTGCCATGGACACAATTCTTTGCCGAACGATGAAGTCGCTCTAATGGCATGATTTACTTCCTGTGTGACTGTCAATTTGGGGGTTTTGTTTTTAAAAAACACCAATTGCATTGAGCGGCCGGCATAAGGTATAAGTGTGTGGGGAAACTGGCAATGATTAAAAGTTGATATGATGATATGTGTTTTAAATAAACTTGAAGTGCATGATGAAATCATTAGGATGCAATATTTAGAATACATTATACACCCATGCCTTAATAAAGTGGATATTGAAAGCATTACAGCTGTGTCTGTTAGTAGTTAAAACAACAACGTCTAAGGACAGCCTGGTGTGACATGGCTGCATTTGCAAATAACATCTTTTTCAAGCAGTACAATCACAAGCACTCTGTGTATGTCTCTGCAGCCTTACACTTGCATGGCCAGAGGATAGAAAATTTGATAGATTAGAAAGAAGCTAATTGGAAAGATGAAAACTGGGAAGATTATTTTATACAGGAAGTCTTCTTGCCTTAATTTATTTCCGTGATGGTTGGTGTGTGGAAGCCAATGCGCACAAATGAACACGACCCTTTGAACCCCTATGGTTGATTGTAGAGCTCAAAAGCAGTTTTAATGCATACATGTACATTGCATACATGTGATAGTCACATACATGTACTACCAAAGTGTATGATAAAGGCCCATTCAGTCAAAAATAAATTTAAAAAAAGGTATTTTATTTATGTCATATTTAGTGAGGTTAAACTCCGATCAGCACCCAGCATCGCTTTCCATGGAGGCCCTCAGTTACAAAAATTGTATTGTTTTTGATTATATTTTTTTGTTTATTTGTCCCCCCCCCCACACGGAAACCACTTATTCATTTCTAAGAATGGTCTTTTTTGCTTGTTCAAATACTGGGGTTGATTTCACTCCAAAATTCACAATATAATATAGTAAAGTCCTATGGATAATTATGTAGGACACTCCAGATGTGGTTTCCAAAATGATCATTCACAAACCTGTTTGTCCAAATAAGGCAAGGTTGTGTTATGATGGACAAGGTTGGTGTCCACAATGGAGTTGTTGACGTTCAATATTTTTGTGGGGCTGTGTCTATGTTGTGTTATTGATAATCAAAAACGAAGCTTCAAATGACAAGGATCTACGTGTGAGTTATAGAAACAAATATTGAATGTATTTTGTTTGTGCATCGTCACAAATGCAATCACTGTGTGATATCTGGCTTTTCCATTTCAGTGGGCTTCAGTTAAAGTGGAAGAGTCCAGATTTCACCTTGTGATTATAATCTCCGAAAATATTTATAATTAAACAAAATTAAGAACTTCTTTTGCCGTCTTTTTTTAAAGCATTTATTGGAAACTTGTTCATCTTGTCAAAAAGAAAACAATGAAATGAATTGGGATAAAAATATTAGTGTGATCTTGTTAATTAGTATATACATAGATTTAGATTATATAAAAAAATATAAATTATATTTAACCTTTGAGAAAGACTCTGCTAGGGTAGAAACGTCAGGCCATTAACTTTTTTTGCACTAAATTATAAAACTCGGACTTTACGTTCACACATTTTTTGTACAATTTGTAGGCATCTTACATGTGCACGTAAGACAGTTTGGATTAGCTTCTCCCAAAAATCTTTAAAAGAATGCTTTAATTCAAATTCTATGCATGGCGAGCTGATAAAACATTTGGCATGGTACCAAGTCTTGTGACACCTTGCCAAGCTGGGCGAGAACGTTTCAGAAGGGAAGTCATCATTTGATTTCTCCACCTCCAGACTTCACGTACACATCCCTCCCAGTCTCCGAGTCACATGTCTGTTTGTGTACAAGCCGGGGAGGGGACTGGCACTGTTTAGTACCCGACATCGCATGGTGTGTACAGCCTAGTGTTATTAATAATGCCGGGCAGTTGGGTCACGCACCATTTCCTCATGAGATAGTTCCTGCGTTGCGACGGTCGGTCATGGGACAATCATTCTTAGTTGTAAGGATGTCATGAGATGCCAAGCTCATTAATTGACTCTCATGTAGTGTATCCTTTGGCCTTAGTTTACTAACAGACACTGTCACTGAGGTTGTGAGACTCTGCTGGTGTGTTTGGGTTGTGCTGGCTACACTGTAAGCTAGCTTTACCACACGGTGATTGCCTCTTTCCTTGCTATCGAGTCGGTGTGTGCTGGGATTATAGTGTTGTCTTTCTGCGTCTGTGTTTTGTTACAGGCTGTCATCAACAGGTAACGGTACGCACGTATGTACATTTGATATTTGTTTTGAAAAATTTGTTCTGATAATTTTGTTGTCAGAAATGTGTGTGGTTGAGTTGTGATGATATATTTGTAAACATGTGTAACAAAAAGGGGAGTATAGTCAATGAGTCACGCAGGATGGCATGGAGGTAGTACGGTGTACCTACATGTAGGTTCATGGTGTATTTTGTTCTTAATTTGACAGGAAACACAAATTGTTTGTCCCATTAGCAGTTTTTCCAATAGCTGTACCTTTTATTCTGTGAAACCACCCTTAACTGTTTCAACATGTGACTGGACATGTAGGCTTATGCTGAAAAAAATTGAGTTTATAATTTTTGTTTTCTTCTATTTATTTTTCAAATCAGCCTCAAATCTCCATTCAATGTTGAAGGAAAAATTACCCGCCTTTTCCATCCATTCTTTCAATTGAGATTGGAGGGTAAAACAAGAAATGATTCTAATAAACTCAAACCCAATCACTACGTTGAAACACTTTTAGGAAAGTTTCAGGTACTTTAAACAAAAATTGTGTTTCTGGTCATTTGCATTTCTGAATAAATCACCAAGACCCTAACACCTTCGGGTGGCACGGTTGGCTTATGCGTAAAGCGCTCGCCTCCCACCAAGGTGACCCCGGTTCGATTCCCGGTCGGGGCCATATGTGAGTTTAGTTGTGCGTTGGTTCTCTGCTGTGCCACGAGGGTTTTCCAGACTATCTGGTTTTCCGCCCTCAGGAAAAAATCAAACACTTTCGATCTTGGCTGTGCTCCGTGGTCATAATGGGTTGATGTGGCTGGCAGCTGAATGCGCCCTTGCATGCCTGCTTCTCGAACACGTTGTAGTCGCGTCCTTCGCAGTTCCGCTCTAGCTGCGAGTAAGGACGATTAGCCCCCCAAATTATTATTATTAAATATTTTTGGTATATTTGTACAACATGTATATTTTAAGGCCCATTTGTGGCTGCTTCTCTCCTGAGCCAGGATTATCTTTTAGACAGACATGGCCCATTATACATAAATGGCCACTATTTTGTACAATTTGTGCAAAAAGTTCTACATAAAAACCAAAAAATTCACCTAACCATTACTATAAGTTTAAGAAATTCATTGCATCAGAATACATCACATGTGTTGTACTTCAGTACGTGCTGGCAAACTTAATATTACATACTTGTTTAATTGAAACGATGAATGAATTTTGTACGCAAATTGACTTGTTAAGTCTGTATGCCGACTGTTAAAACATCCACTATGACCATGCCATTGCCATCTGTCTTGTTGGTTAATAATAGTATTCTCAGCTATTCTCGACTGTGCTACTGAATGCAGTTGTGCATGCCTGGCTCTCTAAGTTTTGCATTATGTTTACCTAAAGCACCGCACACATACATAATGGATGAGTACATGTAATAGGTAGGGCATATGTGTACACGTTTTGTTGCTGGAGGTTTAGATGCTGATTGCTTCATACTGGACCATGTGAAATAGTTGTTCAGAGAAAAATACCAGGTGATTTCTAGACTACCGGAAATAACAGAATACTTGTCATTTTATTTCAGGTCAAAATTGAGGTAAATTATGTAATCTATGAGTGGACTAGTCGTGTGCCTACCACCAAACTCCAGATATTGTCAGTCACTATGGACCAATGCAGTAGAGGGTAGCAGTTGTCTCCTTAAATACCTCCGCCACTGGTCTCGCCATGAAGCCGGCCTACCTATTTCGTGACCAAGTAAACGCCCTGTCGGTGTGGTTTAAGGAATGGAATGAGTGTGAACAGACTGTGGCATTGTATTCGTTAATACGAAGGGTGTCCTCAACCCAGGCACGCTTCCTGACTCTGGTCCTTGAGCAGACTCTTGGCGATACGGACGACTGTCAGCGGTTAGAACAAGAAGCCAACGATCTTGGTAAGTTTATTATTTTTTTTTTTTAAGGTGGCTGTTTTGTTTTGTTACAGTGAAAGACTGTTCATTATTTGGTGTATGTGGTATCTATAGGCTTAAAAGTTTTTGTCGGCAGTGAGCAACACATGTAAAAAATATGGGGGGGTTGAACAATTTATCCGTGATATAAAAATCAATGATACATTTTCCATTGAAAAGAAAAAAGAATGATCAAAATCTTATTGACTGTTTTTAAATATTCCTTAAAAGCTTTCCTCCACAGCTTGGAAGTTCCAACAAATGTAAGTTCACTTTGTGCTGCAAGGTGATTGATGATGGAAATAAAGACAGAACAATTCCGATCCATCATAGTTTTAAAATGTTTTAAGACCATCTCCAAAGAGTCTTTGTGTTATTGTAAACCACATGGGACATTAAGCCATTTGCAAAAACAATCCGGTCTTCTCCTATTTTGCAAATATCAAGGCACTAAACCATTTCTGCCCTGGGGCTTGATGATTGTCTTGAAGATGTGATTTCCTCCCACATTTGTGTTTTTTTGTGTGTGCAATATTTACCCTGTATGAAAAACAAGTTTCTAGATTACTGCTACTTCCGGGGCTTAGAAGAATAAGATCTGCATAGACAAGAACAGAGAGGGATGTGCGTTCAGAGAACCTCAATTAAAGTTTGCAAAAACCCCTGGATTATTTATCCCGTCCTAAATTATTCATGTTGGTTGTAATTACATTGGGAGGGGATGATCGAGGCATCTCAGTGCTGCGTGTGTTAAAAAAAAACAAAAAAAACTTCCCATCCTCTGACAATGAGATCTCATGCGAGCATGAAGGTTTAGATATGATCATATCAAGTCAAGTGTACTACAGATAGGATATTGCTCGGACGCCCACTCTATTTAATACTTTATCGCCAGATGTTCCTCCAAGCTCTTTCCCTCTGAGCGGGCAATTTTTTTTTTCTCGAGCGAAGCATCCCACCGTCGGTGTATGATAATTTTCTCGACCGTTCAGTCAGTCTGTCGGTGGCTCTGTCTGTCTGTTTGAAGGTGGGACAAACAAGCTTGACGTTTTGATGTTCTGGTCAGCTATGCTGTTAACTGCATTATTAAAAACTTATGTAAATAAAATGGTTGTATTCTCCAAGTCTTCTTCTTTTTTATTGGTTGCGTTGAGGTTGTGTTGTGAGAGTAAATGTACTGGAAAACGCTTGAGGCACGTGCTGGTTGACTGGCTGTGCATTTTTGCAGCTCTGCATTTCTTTAAGGATGAGGGTAGCACTGTAAAGATTAGCTAAATTTAGAAGATGTTTTTACTGCGTATTGATCCCTTGCACTCACGTCACACGCGGCGACTGATGTCATGCTCACCTCGTTGCTGGTCAATAGGTTTATGTGTAAACGCCGCGTCGCCTTAAATGCGCAGAATAACACACGTTGACATTGACCACCAAAATGGCGCATCCAAGATTATTCTGATGATGACGTCAGGTGAATTGGGTCAATAGTCAATTCAGGGCTTAGATTTGACACTGGACTGCTGGCCCAAGGCCAGTGATTTTAATGTTGGGCCAGTAAACACATGAATGGACAAGTCCGACAGTCCTGTGTTTTTCAACTGAATAACAATATTTTTACCTCATAGTAATATTTGTAACAAATTCTGTTCAGATCTGTATCTTTTAATTCTGTCAAGTATTTTACTTAAATATGATAATTCCTGTATTAAGAAAAATTTGATCAATGATCTTTGAGTGCTTTTTTATGTTTATTTTTTTAATTCTGCTCTTGTAAAACAACTTCTGGTCCAGTACACATTTTTAGCTATACAAGCCCTGAAGAGGTTTAAAAAGGGTCTGTTTCCCTTTTCCCTGTTCCCTTTCCGTCATTACAGTAATTGTTTAAGAGTCTGCACCGGCCACACCAATCATGTGCAATGTGTACAACTCCCTGTTTCCTTCATGGGAAGTGAACATTTATCCAAATCCTTTACTCTAGTGTTCAAGTAAATGCAAATAAAACCAATCGGTGAAACTTTCATTGACGTCAGTGCTTATGGTACATGTGATCTGGTTACTGTCAGCAGTTTTTCTCTGCAATATGTTGTGTCTACACAGATCAACAATGTACCCTCTGCTGCTTCGCAAAACTTAATCAAGTTCATCTTAAAAAAGAACATAATTTGTTCTATTCATTGTACATTGTAGGCTTATTTAAAAGCCTACAATAATATACTGTGACGTCTAAAAATGCCTTTAAAAAGGCGGGGTCTATTCCACATGTTTGTACATAGCACTAAAGCTTCAGTATTGGCTCGCTTGCAGTGCTGAACTACCTAAATAGTTTGTTTAGTTGTTACACCCACTTCCCCATTGTTGAAAGAGAAAGCAGTAGACATTGGTCCTATGTGAACCCTAGGGTGTGAACCCAAATCAGTGAACCCTTATCTGTGAGGTCATGAAGGAAGAAAGTGAGGTGTTAACTGTTGTCCATGCATTGTAATCTCAACCTACACAGGTACAGTTCAAGGGCTTACCACACCCCCATAATACCTTTATGGACCATGTGAGCAATCGCCATTCTTCCCTGCTCTATGTATTTAAGAAATGAGCTTTGCATCATCTTGGTCTCGAAATGAAACAGAAAGTTTAACAACTCAAATGCTTCTGTTATTCAGAATTTGGTGGGGGGTTTTTTACTGTGAAAAACATCAACGAAATAAAACTTGTGATTTAAGTACAAGGGAGATTATCAATTTGTTATTGAGTTACATTTTGAAAAGTGGCCAGTATATGAGAGCTAACAACTTTCCCTGATTCTGCAGATAATTCCCTGAAAATAAACCAATCTGTCCATGTTCTGATGAACAAATTTGAAAATCTCCTTGATTCTGGAAAGTCCTATTATGTTGAATGTAATTATAAAAACCTCTCTTATTGTACAAAATCTCCCTAATTGCAAGATTCAAGTATTGTCAAGTATTCCAACGTCAGTTTTTATTACTCAGGCTATTACCAAACTATTTTGAGGATGATGATGAAAGAATTGAGATTGAGAGCCTTCAGTCTGTGGCAGGTTGAAGATAGTATAGTTCCGATTCTCGTTGCAATTTTAAAGGACTTTTGTTTTTTTATCAATCAGGGCATTGTATGACGCCATTATTACCATAGCGACCAACCTGTCAAGTCTTGTGATTACACTTGACGTTGCTAGGGTAATGATGAAAGGCAGTATGGTATGAGAAACCCCTTGCTTTATAAATAACTGTTCATCCGTCGTGCTTTAGACTTCGCTGATCAATTTGTAATTACTGTACAAAAAATAGAGAGTAAAAATAGCCCTCGTGAAATCTATAATCTACGCTTTACAATCCAGTGCTCGGCATATATAAAAGAAATCTAACAATTATGATATTTACAGAATTAAAAAAAACTATAGTACAATGTACTTTTGTGTGCATTGTACAATCGGATCAAGAATGACGCACACAAATCTGCACATAAATAAAACTTCAACACTGTATAAAAAACACTGGACATGTGTGAATAGTCCACATATTGTTTCAAGTTTCTTCATTAATAATAATAATAAGACATTTGTAAAGCGCCTAATGCAAAAGCCTCTAAGCGCATTAGAATGTGGACACTGAACTCGGGTCCACACTTTGTATCAGCTGCTTCGTATTCAGTGTGGGGGTTGTTGATGGGCTGTAGCAAAATGTTGTGCAGTAATAATAGGTGAATGTGTGTAGTGAGTCGTATAATTGCAGTTTTAATTGGAAAGTCAAGCCACACTTTACGGGTTTTAAAGACACTGTGACACCTTTAGTAATTGCGAACACCAGTCTTCTCACTTGGTCTATCTCAACATGTACAAAATAACAAACCTGTGAAAATTTGAACTCCATTGGTGTTGGAATTGGCTAGTATAATAAAGGAACACGAAGTTGTGCTTTAAAATGCTTGATTTCGGAGGTCCCGAAATCAAATTCAAATATTTTAATGGAAAATACTTCTTTCTCGAAAACTACGTTACTGCAGAAGGGGCCGTTTCTCATAATGTTTTATATTCAATAGCAACAATATTTTGAGTGATTACCAATAGTGCCTTTAAACTCTAAGTCAAGTTTGTTTGCCCTGCTCCAATGTGTTGAAAGAAGGGTAATCATATGAAGATACTCTTAACATGTGTTGATTTGATTTGCGTATCGGCAGTGTCCAGCACTCTAATGGTTGTATTGTACACAAGGCTATTGGTGTATGCATGTTTGTTCACGTACGTGTAGTTTGTTTAGGTATTGTAGCACACTTGAATGCATTGTTTCACCTGAGTGCAATTCATAATGGTGGTGAACTGGTGCGGACCTCAAGCTAGGGCCAAAACGCAGATGTAGTCCTTGCCTCCCAAAGGTTCAGGCCACTGACATACTTTTCATGTGAATAAAAACCTCAAGATTCACCTGACCTCGCTGAAGTGACCTACTTCCAAACAAACTGCGCGTGTATGTCAATAAAACAGGGTTGTTTCTTGTATGTATATTTCAAAGATTCGCCTGACCTCGCTGAAGTGACCTAGTTCCATACTAGATGCGCGTGTATGTCAATAAAACATAGAATGTAGAATGTACACTGTGCGAGCCCAATTTCACATTGTGAGTGATGTCATGAAACAATTTTTTTACGGCAGCCTGCTGTAAGATCCATGCATCAAAACTGAAAAACATCAATATGAACTGTGTAGTACATCATGTGTTGTGTAGTGTGAAACTGAAACGTAAAGCACACAAGTTGAAACAGTCATAATGTTTTTTAAAAATGGTAGTGGTACACAGAAAAAGCATGCTCGAGCCAGATACTTCAATCTTGCACGGGCAAGGCAGTTTTTCCTTGGTCAAGAGCACCTGTCTGAGGGAGATGAAAATTTGGGTACTGTACAATTGCATGTGTTGCCTCTGTGAAGCATCAGCCTGCGTGTAAACTCGTTTGCAGGTCTGATGCTCATTTTTGAAAGGGCAAGGGCACCAAGGCATTTTTCTCATCATTGGTTAAGGGCACCTCTATGCTGAAATTGTTAATTTTTATTGGCGCATTTCGAGGGGCACCAAGGCTATAGACAGGTGCAATGAAGGCAATTTGTCTGTGTTGCCTCCGTGAAGTATCAGGCCTGCATTTGCAGTAACTAGCCCTACATCTGTTCACGTGTGGTGTTTTTGTAATTGCAAAGCCAGTTTGTTGTGTATTGCGTGTGCATTGATTGGTAAATGCATGAATGCTGAACATTTAAGTCCAGTTCATACTTCCTGTGTATGTGAATATGAAGCAGATGTTGACATCACATGGCTGTTTTTTTGCAGCGAATGTTTTGCAGGAGTTGAGCACAAGTCGACTGGTGCGAATTATTTGTTGCAAATTTGTGACGTCAAACTTTGAGTTCTAGACAGAGAGGTCAAGATTGTTGACGAATCACAAACCTCTACTGTTACTGAGTTGCACCTGACTGTTCAATCAAGTTCACTCCATCCCTGACCTGACATAGACCAGATCAGGTGACTCATCTCCCAGCCTTTTTTTTATCCCCCACCCCTCCCTCCCCCCTTTCATCTGGTGTCATGCATTGTACCCTACCCAGCTGGCTCACAATGAAACACAGTAAATGATCAATGTCATGCAGGGCAGAGATCTTGCAATGCACAAGCTGTGGTATCGGGCCGAACTGCAGGCCAATATTTCTACCAATTAAAAATACAAGATAACAAAAATAGATTAATAATAAATAATAATACACTGTAGTTTATTAAATGAAAATAATTTAAAAATTCACAAAAATAATCAAGAGGAAACCATATAAAATGGTCCAGATTGCACAGTATGACTTTTTTAAAACCAAAATTAACACAAGTAGAAAACATTCTGTTTCAATTCACCGTTCTTAACAAACTTGAGTCCAGATGCACCACAGTTTTGAAAATTCTGGGGAAAACCCTGCACATTCAATTCATCGTGGGAAAACCTGTCAATGAAACCCTGTTTTTAAAAAGTTCCCATCGCTATTAAAACAGTAAGTTAATTAAAATGGAACTGGACCACCCCGACACCTCAAAAAGAGATACTCATGCAATGGTGAATAATGAAGTTGCTTGTTATCCACAATGTTTCATTGCTTCCCCCATCGTGAAACAACTATTGTCGTCAACATTTTAATGAGCAAGGAAAAACTACAGATGTGACCCCACAAAACCAGGACAAAATCATTAAAGCTTATTTCCAGGAAACACTCGTTAAAGGTGCACCTCCAATAGATAATTGTCACAACTGTCATCATTAGAGGTAAAAGGATGATGAACCAATTAGAACAGAAAGTTTGTTGATAATTTAAATTTTGTCAAAACCTTTCACAAGGACAAAAACTTTTGAAGTGTTAAATATTTGTTTGTCTGCCTGGGGAAAAAATCAGCTGTTAACAAAATCACCTAAAAATCTGATGGGTTTTTCTTTTTACTTCAATTAATATGCATAATGGTCATCCTGATTTAGTTTGATTTCTGATTTGTTTTGCCAGTTTTTTTTAATGAAATAGCATGAAAAGTCAGTTAAAGCCTACACCACAACTACTTGCATGATTATCAGTACTTCTCATCAATCAAAACAACTTTAAATAAATAAATAAACAAACAAATAAATACAAATAAATAATTAACTTATGATCACAACACTAGAAATATTTCAAGTGTTGTGATCGACAGTTAAACACTAAATTGTAGGGAACTACCAACACAGGTATTTTCATGTCAAAATAAATATATAAATAAATACAGTGCTTTTGTAAACAGGTGGTTTTGAATTGTAATAATTATTAACATGTGGTCATCAGGTTTGCCCCGACATGAGGATTGTCATTACTCAGGAAGGAAACTGCAATGTGAATTGTCTGCCAGTGCAATCACAACAGACCAGGTTTTGTTCTTGACTGTTATTGCCCCACACTGAAACTATGATTTGTGGTTTTCAAAATCTATTTTCGGAATGTTTTATCTGTTTATTTTGTTAACCAGGAAGGACTGATCACAATACTACATTGTATTGTTGTCATATGTGAGGATGAAGCTTTTGCTGGTACTATGTAAATGTAATACACTTAATTGATTATCAATCAATGTAGTGTTACTGACCTAAATTGAGTGAATTTTTTTCATAAAATCATTTTTTTTTCTCACTGCATGCCACTTACATACTATAGGCCTACTTTCTTATGGACTTGCACATTGCACACAATCTGATTGCACATCACATACGAATGTAGGATTCCTCAAATAGAGTTACAGTATTTCATTGTAATTTGCACTAAATGGTAGTGCCTTGATCTATGGTACATTGATTGATTATGTTGACGTAAGCACGCACATGGCATGTATAGATCATAATATAACGGTTGTTTACAAAAAAATAGTGGCCTTGTACATTTCCGGCAGGCTTGATACTGCACCGTGGTCATTTGGGAAATGGTATCATAATTCCCACATAAATTCAAGAGTTATAAAAGTACAGTAAGAGCCGAAGAGTTTTGAGATATTACTTGCTGAGGTGCTCTAGTTTTGGGGATATGAGTAAAACAATGTCATGAAAATTATATTAGCATGTAAAAACGTATTTTTATGACATTGCTTTACTCATTTCTCAAAAACTACAGCACCTCAGCAACTAATGTCTGCAAACTGTGTAAGTTTAAGGTAAATATGTGGACATTGTGTTTTGTGTTACAATAAGTACCCAAATCCTTTAAATAGAGTAGCATTTCAAAAACTAACTAATTGCATAAAAAACTGCATGAAGCTTCAGATAAGCAAGCATTTTTTTATTGTCCATATTGAAACAGTCTGGAGTAATGAGTTCATTTGACATTGTACATTAGCAGAATTTGTAGGCTGCTGTTGGACCCTAGCCATGTTATACTAGGATGCCATAGCTACGTATTTTCATATTTATGATGTTCTATATTATGCATGCATTTTTTCATTATCCACATTGAAACAGTCTGGGGTAATGAGTTCATTTGACATTGTACATTATTAGAATTTGTAGGCTGCTGTTGGACCCTAGCCATGTTATACTTAGGATGCCGTAGCTCATATTTTCATATTTATGATGTTCTATATTATGCATGTATTTTTTTATTATCCACATTGAAACAGTCTGGGGTAATGAGTTCATTTGACATTGTACATTAGCAGAATTTGTAGGCTGCTGTTGGACCCTAGCCATGTTATAGCTATGTGCATTGTACATGATACACAGATTTTGAGCCTTCCTCTACTGCTACATGTACATTGAACATGAACTGCCAGTCTGAAAAACACTTAACTCTCCTCTCCAGAGACATACAGAGGGAACGCATTACACACTACGTGTACACATGGAGCGAAGATGCACCCGCATTTCAAAAAATGACTTTCTATAAATAGACCTAGTGGTGACAAGTGCTGCGTGTCATCATTACCATTCACACACTCCGTGTATACAACGGACTGATTCTATGCTATGGGTGATGATGTACTACATGCCACAGTCCGAGAACATACTGCAGTGTAAGCATGTAGTGGATGGTGACAAACCCTGTGAGCATCCATTAAAATGTGTCTCCAAGCTCTGCAAGGAAAGACTATACTATAATTGCTAATAACAAATGGTTTGCACATTAAAATCTATACTTTTAGCCAGAGGTTGAATTTGCAAGGAATCCGAGAGTTTAAAATGTTTATTGTACAATACATTAGATTGTCTAGACAAGTATTTATAATTAATGTAAATATGAAACAGATGGGCCTAGTGTAGTATTGATAAACTCCTTTCATCAAATTAGGAGTAACTTTTTGACTGTTTACCATATTAACTGGCAACTCTCCTGCATAATATTACTACATACATGTACCTTATGTGCAAGAATGTACAAGTACATGTTATATTATAGAGGTCTTTGATGGTTTTTTGAGCATTTTGGTGGGGTTGAATTTGATTCAAAAGTGGAACAGTTTTACAAACTCACAAAACGTATAGGGGCCTAAGAAAAAAGAAAAGAAAAAAAAAAAAAAAAAAAAAATTAGAAGAAAAAAAAACATTTATAAAAGAAGTCCTTCCTACCATGGACATACTGACCATATTAAAGAACTTGGCAAGTAACCAGAAACTGATCTCTCTTTTTGGCCTAGCAAATTAATGCGTACATGTACTCCATACAGAAAATATTTTTAACTAAAAGTGTGGACAGTTAATATTCAATTACAAAAGAAATGTTTTTCTCTATGGACTCAAATTTTCTTTAGGAATGAAATACAAACTTAATACATTAATTTTAATATTTTGGAAATTTAAAATAAAAATTTTAAATGTATTATGAGTCTAAAAAAATAACTAAATTTACTGTTGACTAAAACAAACTATTTTTTTAGTTTTTAGTTAAGTTTTTTAGCCTTAGGCTTTGCCAGAGTCGAATCGAAATGTCAGGACACTTACTATATTTTGTAACAACAAAATTTTGTATGAACCCAAGATTGCCACCAGAAAATCAGACTTTGTACCCTGTTTTTGACTAAAATAGCCGTAAAGTTTGGAGGTAAGTGGCTTGAGAGGCAATCAGTCATGGAGGTACAGACCTCAAAGACAACGCATCGTCATTCAAGGAGCTTGTTTTCAGCGGTACGTCTGCATAAACACAGTCGCTTGAACCTTGAGGTTTGATCAATATGCTGGTTTATAAATAGACCCAGCGCGGGCTGCAGTTTAATGGAGGGGCTTGTTTTTTTTTCCTCGGTCCTATAAATAAAACTGGATACGTACGTATATATAGTCGTAGTATACAAATTTGTGTATTCAAATCAGCATGTAAATTAATCATTAGAAGGAGGCATGTGTGGCAAGAGCTTGTGTTTGTGTAAGGTTATTTACGGTGAGCTGGTTTCATAAAATGACGTAGGTGTGTTGTTCAGACGGAGCGTGTTATTTATTATCAGGTACACTTCCGAAGGGGTATGAATAAAACAATCAGAATATTAATGGCATGGTTGATGAGTTATTAGGAAATCCTGCACATTATTGAAAGAGGATGTATGACTATCCTTAAAATTGACATTTTTCTTTTTTGCAAAATATTCAGTGTGTGTTAATATTTTGTAATTTGAGTAAACATATGGACGACGGAAACGGAAATGTTTATTGCAGATACTTTCATCTCATCAAAATAATCGCAGCAAGATTTGTATATTTTCACCTCAGTCCAATTTCTTCCCTCTTTCAACATGGAGGAAGAAGCTGTTTACTTTGGTTTAGGCGAAACTCTATCATAATCATCAGACAGAAACCACTGTCCCAGAAAACTTGTACACCCTACATTACCTTGAGGTCAAGTCTTCATGAACAAACAATTCTGATACACATAAATAGTCGCATTGGGGAATCTGTAGTGAAACATAAGCCATTGAAACCAGTTGTTACATGTTTGTGTTTCCCATTTATTTCTTGTTGTCTTCCTGGAGTGACTCACGGTGTCGGAGGTTTATGATATTATTGGTTTCTGTGTTAATCCAAATTAAAAACAACAAAACAACAGATTTTCACAAACCTTTCATCAGAACATCCTATTGTTTTGTTTTCTCCACTTTGCTCAACAAAAAGATTTACACCACAATTTTAACAGTTGCAGTCGCACATCATTGCTGTAATTAGTATTATTTATTTCTAGTAATGAGCTTACATACTTTACTTGTATCAAGATGTACTTAAAGGAGCGTTACAGAATTGGTAAGGCACAAAAAACGTGAAGATCACAGATTTACATAAAACTTACACGGTCTAATGATGATGATACTTGAAAACATCCCTTGAAATATTTCTGTCTAAAATGTCATATTTGATGAGAAATAAACAATCTAACTTTGCGTTTGGAGTTCGTTGCTGAGTGAGTGTTTTATTCTTTTTTATTTTGGCATCAATGCAATTCAAAATTTGTAATCCGTTTTTCACTATTCTCTCGTGACCCAGATGGTCGATCGATCTCAAACTTCTACAGGTTTGTCAGTTTATGTATATATGGTGGATTACATAAAGTGTTTACAAGCAACTGTTTTGTTAGCAAAAACCAATTCTGTAATGTTCCTTTAACACTGACATGGATGGGCCCCCCCCCCTCCCCACATATCTAACCATGCTCTAACAATCCTTAGTCGAATGGGATAGAGGTGGCATGGAATGACATTGTAAAAATTGTGCACACATACACTGATTTACATTGTATGCAGGTAGTCACATGCAGGCTTGAAATTTCATCTTTGAGAGGGCAAAGTCATTTTTCCAATAGTGCTTCTATTAGGAGAGTCTTAAAAGAAACAGACATTTGAAAGGGCATCAGAGCCAAGACCAGGGCAACAGAGGCAGTGGTCTCTGTGAAACTCAAGGCCTTTTACATGTACTGTACAGTAATCAGGCACATTGTTGATTTATAAACATAATATACATTGTAGTGTAATAAACCAAACAAGTCTCCAGCATATTAAGCAATGAGAACGTCTTTGTTTTCCTTACATTGTATGTTAAAGCCATTATACACTTTCGGAACAGGAAAAAAAAAAAAAAAAAGTTCACAGATTTACAAATAACTTACAGGGTTTACAGAAGGTAATGGTATTTATAAAAGACTTATCTTGAAATATTATTCCATGGAATGCTTTACTTTTTGAGAAAACATTAAAACAATTATCAATTCTCTACATCAAGAATTACGGATTTATAGTAAACACATGTCATGACACGGCGAAACATGCGGAAACAAGGGTGGGTTTTCCCGTTATTTTCTCCCGACTCCGATGACCGATTGAGCCTAAATTTTCACAGATTTGTTATTTTTTATATAAGTTATGATACACGAAGTGTGGGCCGTGGACAACACTGTTTACCGAAAGTATCCACTGGCTTTAAAAAGTAATGCACACATCATGGGTACTTTCAGACGTACTGTAGGTTCACAAAAATATTCAAACTCATGCAGGACTTGCACGGTCTTTGGATATTTGCAATATTTTTTTCTTTCATAATGGTCGTCGTGGACATTGACATTGACATCTTTAATGTCAGACATTTCCTCCCTTCAGGAATCCTGTTGTTGACATGAGGACCAATAATAATATTCTTGTAGCCCAGTCATTCGCGTACTGTTGTTGAATGTTTGCATTACATGTAGTATTGCTTCCTTTGACTGTACCATGGGCACATACGTACATTACGTGTACTGCCCCGAGTTGAGGGAAAATACAGGGTAAAGCCCTAGTTCAATTAAAGCAGGAATTGATGCAATACTTTAAGTATTGCATCATAAATTGTACATTATTGAAACAAATATTGGTGAGGAATGAAAACTGAAACTAGTTTATTTATGTGATTTTAAAACGGAAACATTGTAAACAAACACGGAACAATTTGCCTTTGTTGTATCCTTCTCTTTGTCTTTTTCCTTGGGTAAAAAAAAAAAAAAAGGAAAAAACTTAAAGGGTGGCTGCAGTGTTTTTTTAATTTTTTTAATTTAAACGATTAAACATGACTTTTTAAACCTGAAATATTTTTTGTATTTTTTAATTTAATGCGCAAGTATTTTAAAAGTGGTTTTCAAGAGATTAGGGGAACCCACCCCGCCCCTAAAAGGGAGCCTTCATGTGACGTCATGTCGGGAACCCGAGCCGTCGGGTTCCCTGGCTGTGTGCATATAGAGACATGTGCATTGTGTGGCCTGTTACCTAGGCACGTGTAGTTAGGAACCAGACTCTTTTTGCCGACGATATGTTTGAATTCCCGACGTGACGTCAATGGTAGGGGGCGGTAACAATCCACAAAAGGGGGGGGGGCATGACTTATTCGCTAATTACGCCAGTGAGATATGTCGGGGAAAAAACAAAACACATTTTATTGATGTTCAATACATATATCAGAAATAAATGACAGCAAAATTAACTGTTTTATTTTAATTCACTGCAGCATCCCTTTAACCAAATTTCTTTTGTCCAAGGCAATTTGCATCTTTTACGGTATTTTTGCATTATGTATGTAAATATACTGTGTAACTTGCACAGGGAAGTCTTAAACATTGAATGCAAAAAAGAAGTCACAGCGCTCTTTTTTTCGCTTCAAATGTTTCGGAAGCGAATTATTCCTTGTGAGTTTGTGATGTCAAAAAGTGTAGGAAGTATGAGCCTGGGCTTCGAAAAGGGCCTGTTTTAAAAACCACCCACTACATGTATTAATGCATTTGATTTCATGGTACATGGACACGGAGTTCTTCAAGTGGTTTCAACATAAATGGATGGAACGTCACTCAATTGAAACACAAACAAACCGGATTATTGATCTTTAAAACTGTTACACTCATGAAGAAATTATGGTCCTATATTGTGTACTTGTTAGTACTTGACATTTGTATAGCTGTATTTATTGCAACCCAGAGACCTCCAACAGTACACACATGTAATGGCCATAAATAGTATTCAAACCATAACAACAGGCTCTTAACAATGACATCACTGGCTAAAGAAAACATTGAATGACTAGGTCCTGGTATTTTGGTCTCTTTCATTGACACTGTCCCCCCCCCCCCCCTGAGGTGAAGGTCAGTTAGTGAAATCAGTGTTCCATACAACAGCCACCACCTTCTACCACGTCATAGTATACAATTAAGTATAGGTACTTCTGTTTTGATTTTTCTGTTCACATCAAAGTTAAAATTGTCAAGGTTGACTGTGGATGCTTAGGTTTAAAAAAAGCCTGACATGTCGGTTGCCTGTGTTTTGGTATTGACTCAATTGAGTTCATGCGGACATGTTAACATACACC